>NC_058086.1:155138859-156589483 GCF_014858855.1 Bufo gargarizans | reverse complement strand
AGTATTCTGAATGACCCAATGTGCACCTTCAATATTATATACCCTTTTTGGGATAGATTTCAAATAGCTCTGATATAGCAGAAACCACTAAATTATGAAATTGCTAAATTGGGAATTGTACTTCAACCCAGAACAAAAAATGTGCTTTTACGGACACTAAATATCTTGCCCAGCAACAACAGTACAGCGGTGGGTAACGAGAGATTTAGAGGGATTTAAATTTGAGGCCTAGTATTTAGGCGCTGGGTCACCGGTATGGATTTAGTGACAGAATTAGACTTGGAAATGCACAGAAGCGTGTGTGTGAAGTTATTCTGAATGACCCTATGTGCACCTTCAATATTATATACCCTTTTAGGGATAGATTTCAAATAGCTCTGATATAGCAGAAACCACTAAATTATGAAATTGCTAAATTGGGAATTGTACTTCAACCCAGAACAAAAAATGTGCTTTGACGGACACTAAATATCTTGCCCAGCAACAACAGTACAGCGGTGGGTAACGAGAGATTTAGAGGGATTTAAATTTGAGGCCTAGTATTTAGGCGCTGGGTCACCGGTATGGATTTAGTGACAGAATTAGACTTGGAAATGCACAGAAGCGTGTGTGTGAAGTTATTCTGAATGACCCTATGTGCACCTTCAATATTATATACCCTTTTAGGGATAGATTTCAAATAGCTCTGATATAGCAGAAACCACTAAATTATGAAATTGCTAAATTGGGAATTGTACTTCAACCCAGAACAAAAAATGTGCTTTGACGGACACTAAATATCTTGCCCAGCAACAACAGTACAGCGGTGGGTAACGAGAGATTTAGAGGGATTTAAATTTGAGGCCTAGTATTTAGGCGCTGGTTCACCGGTATGGATTTAGTGACAGAATTAGACTTGGAAATGCACAGAAGCGTGTGTGTGAAGTTATTCTGAATGACCCTATGTGCACCTTCAATATTATATACCCTTTAGGGATAGATTTCAAATAGCTCTGATATAGCAGAAACCACTAAATTATGAAATTGCTAAATTGGGAATTGTACTTCAACCCAGAACAAAAAATGTGCTTTGACGGACACTAAATATCTTGCCCAGCAACAACAGTACAGCGGTGGGTAACGAGAGATTTAGAGGGATTTAAATTTGAGGCCTAGTATTTAGGCGCTGGGTCACCGGTATGGATTTAGTGACAGAATTAGACTTGGAAATGCACAGAAGCGTGTGTGTGAAGTTATTCTGAATGACCCTATGTGCACCTTCAATATTATATACCCTTTTAGGGATAGATTTCAAATAGCTCTGATATAGCAGAAACCACTAAATTATGAAATTGCTAAATTGGGAATTGTACTTCAACCCAGAACAAAAAATGTGCTTTGACGGACACTAAATATCTTGCCCAGCAACAACAGTACAGCGGTGGGTAACGAGAGATTTAGAGGGATTTAAATTTGAGGCCTAGTATTTAGGCGCTGGGTCACCGGTATGGATTTAGTGACAGAATTAGACTTGGAAATGCACAGTAAGCGTGTGTGTGAAGTTATTCTGAATGACCCTATGTGCACCTTCAATATTATATACCCTTTTAGGGATAGATTTCAAATAGCTCTGATATAGCAGAAACCACTAAATTATGAAATTGCTAAATTGGGAATTGTACTTCAACCCAGAACAAAAAATGTGCTTTGACGGACACTAAATATCTTGCCCAGCAACAACAGTACAGCGGTGGGTAACGAGAGATTTAGAGGGATTTAAATTTGAGGCCTAGTATTTAGGCGCTGGGTCACCGGTATGGATTTAGTGACAGAATTAGACTTGGAAATGCACAGAAGCGTGTGTGTGAAGTTATTCTGAATGACCCTATGTGCACCTTCAATATTATATACCCTTTTAGGGATAGATTTCAAATAGCTCTGATATAGCAGAAACCACTAAATTATGAAATTGCTAAATTGGGAATTGTACTTCAACCCAGAACAAAAAATGTGCTTTGACGGACACTAAATATCTTGCCCAGCAACAACAGTACAGCGGTGGGTAACGAGAGATTTAGAGGGATTTAAATTTGAGGCCTAGTATTTAGGCGCTGGGTCACCGGTATGGATTTAGTGACAGAATTAGACTTGGAAATGCACAGAAGCGTGTGTGTGAAGTTATTCTGAATGACCCTATGTGCACCTTCAATATTATATACCCTTTTAGGGATAGATTTCAAATAGCTCTGATATAGCAGAAACCACTAAATTATGAAATTGCTAAATTGGGAATTGTACTTCAACCCAGAACAAAAAATGTGCTTTGACGGACACTAAATATCTTGCCCAGCAACAACAGTACAGCGGTGGGTAACGAGAGATTTAGAGGGATTTAAATTTGAGGCCTAGTATTTAGGCGCTGGGTCACCGGTATGGATTTAGTGACAGAATTAGACTTGGAAATGCACAGAAGCGTGTGTGTGAAGTTATTCTGAATGACCCTATGTGCACCTTCAATATTATATACCCTTTTAGGGATAGATTTCAAATAGCTCTGATATAGCAGAAACCACTAAATTATGAAATTGCTAAATTGGGAATTGTACTTCAACCCAGAACAAAAAATGTGCTTTGACGGACACTAAATATCTTGCCCAGCAACAACAGTACAGCGGTGGGTAACGAGAGATTTAGAGGGATTTAAATTTGAGGCCTAGTATTTAGGCGCTGGGTCACCGGTATGGATTTAGTGACAGAATTAGACTTGGAAATGCACAGAAGCGTGTGTGTGAAGTTATTCTGAATGACCCTATGTGCACCTTCAATATTATATACCCTTTTAGGGATAGATTTCAAATAGCTCTGATATAGCAGAAACCACTAAATTATGAAATTGCTAAATTGGGAATTGTACTTCAACCCAGAACAAAAAATGTGCTTTGACGGACACTAAATATCTTGCCCAGCAACAACAGTACAGCGGTGGGTAACGAGAGATTTAGAGGGATTTAAATTTGAGGCCTAGTATTTAGGCGCTGGGTCACCGGTATGGATTTAGTGACAGAATTAGACTTGGAAATGCACAGAAGCGTGTGTGTGAAGTTATTCTGAATGACCCTATGTGCACCTTCAATATTATATACCCTTTTAGGGATAGATTTCAAATAGCTCTGATATAGCAGAAACCACTAAATTATGAAATTGCTAAATTGGGAATTGTACTTCAACCCAGAACAAAAAATGTGCTTTGACGGACACTAAATATCTTGCCCAGCAACAACAGTACAGCGGTGGGTAACGAGAGATTTAGAGGGATTTAAATTTGAGGCCTAGTATTTAGGCGCTGGGTCACCGGTATGGATTTAGTGACAGAATTAGACTTGGAAATGCACAGAAGCGTGTGTGTGAAGTTATTCTGAATGACCCTATGTGCACCTTCAATATTATATACCCTTTTAGGGATAGATTTCAAATAGCTCTGATATAGCAGAAACCACTAAATTATGAAATTGCTAAATTGGGAATTGTACTTCAACCCAGAACAAAAAATGTGCTTTGACGGACACTAAATATCTTGCCCAGCAACAACAGTACAGCGGTGGGTAACGAGAGATTTAGAGGGATTTAAATTTGAGGCCTAGTATTTAGGCGCTGGGTCACCGGTATGGATTTAGTGACAGAATTAGACTTGGAAATGCACAGAAGCGTGTGTGTGAAGTTATTCTGAATGACCCTATGTGCACCTTCAATATTATATACCCTTTTAGGGATAGATTTCAAATAGCTCTGATATAGCAGAAACCACTAAATTATGAAATTGCTAAATTGGGAATTGTACTTCAACCCAGAACAAAAAATGTGCTTTGACGGACACTAAATATCTTGCCCAGCAACAACAGTACAGCGGTGGGTAACGAGAGATTTAGAGGGATTTAAATTTGAGGCCTAGTATTTAGGCGCTGGGTCACCGGTATGGATTTAGTGACAGAATTAGACTTGGAAATGCACAGAAGCGTGTGTGTGAAGTTATTCTGAATGACCCTATGTGCACCTTCAATATTATATACCCTTTTAGGGATAGATTTCAAATAGCTCTGATATAGCAGAAACCACTAAATTATGAAATTGCTAAATTGGGAATTGTACTTCAACCCAGAACAAAAAATGTGCTTTGACGGACACTAAATATCTTGCCCAGCAACAACAGTACAGCGGTGGGTAACGAGAGATTTAGAGGGATTTAAATTTGAGGCCTAGTATTTAGGCGCTGGGTCACCGGTATGGATTTAGTGACAGAATTAGACTTGGAAATGCACAGAAGCGTGTGTGTGAAGTTATTCTGAATGACCCTATGTGCACCTTCAATATTATATACCCTTTTAGGGATAGATTTCAAATAGCTCTGATATAGCAGAAACCACTAAATTATGAAATTGCTAAATTGGGAATTGTACTTCAACCCAGAACAAAAAATGTGCTTTGACGGACACTAAATATCTTGCCCAGCAACAACAGTACAGCGGGGTAACGAGAGATTTAGAGGGATTTAAATTTGAGGCCTAGTATTTAGGCGCTGGGTGACAGGTATGGGTTTAGTGACAGAATTAGACTTGGAAATACACAGTAGCGGGTGTGTGTGAAGTTATTCTGAATGACCCAATGTGCACCTTCAATATTATATACCCTTTTTGGGATAGATTTCAAATAGCTCTGATATAGCAGGAACCACTAAATTATGAAATTGCTAAATTGGGAATTGTATTTCAACCCAGAACAAGAAATGTGCTTGAACGGACACTAAATAACTCGCCCAGCTACAGCACTAGGGACAGATTTAGCTGGATATAAATTTGAGGCCTAGTATTTAGGCGCTGGGTGACCGGTATGGATTTAGTGACAGAATTAGACTGGGATATGGCCAAAAAATAAACAGACTATTGCTGGTTAAATGCACTTGGTGTGACAGCTTCACCCTGATGTAGGCTTTAGCCAAAAAACAACCACACCATTGAGGGTTAAATGCACTTGGTGACAGGCGCAGCTTGCCCCTGATTTTGTATATGGCCAAAAAATGAACAGACTATTGCTGGTTAAATGCACTTGGTGTGACAGCTTCACCCTGATGTAGGCTTTAGCCAAAAAACAACCACACCATTGAGGGTTAAATGCACTTGGTGACAGGCGCAGCTTGCCCCTGATTTTGTATATGGCCAAAAAATGAACAGACTATTGCTGGTTAAATGCACTTGGTGTGCACAGCTTCACCCTGATGTAGGCTTTAGCCAAAAAACAACCACACCATTGAGGGTTAAATGCACTTGGTGACAGGCGCAGCTTGCCCCTGATTTTGTATATGGCCAAAAAATGAACAGACTATTGCTGGTTAAATGCACTTGGTGTGACAGCTTCACCCTGATGTAGGCTTTAGCCAAAAAACAACCACACCATTGAGGGTTAAATGCACTTGGTCGCAGCTTGTGCTGGCGCACCACAAGACACAAAATGGCCGCCGATCACCCCAGAAAAATGAGACTGACAAACGGTCTGTGCAGCCTAAAAACAGTGAGCAATTGAGGATCAGCAGCTCAATGATCCACAGCTGCAGATCGATCAGTTAATCAAGTCCTTTGGAGGAGTTAATCTGCCTAATCTCGCCCTACTGTCGCAGCCGCAACCTCTCCCTACGCTAATCAGAGCAGAGTGACGGGCGGCGCTATGTGACTCCAGCTTAAATAGAGGCTGGGTCACATGGTGCTCTGGCCAATCACAGCCATGCCAATAGTAGGCATGGCTGTGATGGCCTCTTGGGGCAAGTAGTATGACGCTTGTTGATTGGCTGCTTTGCAGCCTTTCAAAAAGCGCCAAGAAAGCGTCACAAAAGCGCCAAGAAAGCGACGAACACCGAACCCGAACCCGGACTTTTACGAAAATGTCCGGGTTCGGGTCCGTGTCACGGACACCCCAAAATTCGGTACGAACCCGAACTATACAGTTCGAGTTCGCTCATCCCTAGATGTAATTAATCTGCAACATAATATACCTGGATGCTGTAACTCGCTTCTGCCAATTTAAATTAACATCTATATGTGGGAATAATGTAATGTGTGCTGTATATGACTATTGAAATTGAACCAATGGGGAGTAAGCATATAATTTTATTTTTACTTAGGATGGATAATATATGTCACGGGTGTAACATGTTTGTACAGGTGTCTCGCATGGACCTAGTTGATCTGGTGTCCACCCAGCTTTCTCAGACTCCGCCTTGGGGGTTGGGATACCGGGGTTGGACCCTATTTCAACTCGGGGCATGTCAGACACTTTGGATTATGATTAAGAACACTACTGTTCGAAACGCGTAAACCTACCGGGAGTAAGTGGGAACCAGTTCCACTGTATGCTGTATTTATTTGGAATATTTGGTGAATAAAGACCAGGATTATTGAAACGTCTACCCTTGGTGCTGGAGCTTTCTTTCTGTTTATGTGACTCTTAGAGATAGCCCATAGCCAAACTGGTTAATTGGTGCAGTGGGTCCACACCCACTGCCTGTTACAAATATATATATATATATATACAGACGTGGACAAAATTGTTGGTACCCTTTGGTCAATGAAAGAAAAAGTCACAATGGTCACAGAAATAACTTTAATCTGACAAAAGTAATAATAAATTAAAATTCTATAAATGTTAACCAATGAAAGTCAGACATTGTTTTTCAACCATGCTTCAACAGAATTATGTAAAAAAATAAACTCATGAAACAGGCATGGACAAAAATGATGGTACCCCTAGAAAACACAGAACATAATGTGACCAAAGGGACATGTTAATTCAAGGTGTGTCCACTAATTAGCATCACAGGTGTCTACAACCTTGTAATCAGCCATTGGGCCTATATATATGGCTCCAGGTAATCACTGTGTTGTTTGGTGATATGGTGTGTACCACACTCGACATGGACCAGAGGAAGCAAAGGAAAGAGCTGTCTCAAGAGATCAGAAAGAAAATTATAGACAAGCATGTTAAAGGTAAAGGCTATAAGACCATCTCCAAGCAACTAGATGTTCCTGTGAGTACAGTTGCACATATTATTCATAAGTTTAAGATCCATGGGACTGTAGCCAACCTCCCTGGACGTGGCCGCAGGAGGAAAATTGATGACAAATCTAAGAGACGGATAATCCGAATGGTAACAAAAGAGCCTAGAAAGACTTCTAAAGAGATTCAAGGTGAACTTCATGCTCAAGGAACATCAGTGTCAGATCGCACCATCCGTCGTTGTTTGAGCCAAAGTGGACTACATGGGAGACGACCAAGGAGGACACCATTGTTGAAAACGAATCATAAAAAAGCAAGACTGGAATATGCCAAACTACATGTTGACAAGCCACAAAGCTTCTGGGAGAATGTCCTGTGGACAGATGAGACAAAAATCGAAGTTTTTGCCAAGGCACATCAGCTGTATGTTCACAGACGAAAAAATGAAGCATATCAAGAAAAGAACACTGTCCCTACTGTGAAACATGGAGGAGGCTCTGTTATGTTCTGGGGCTGCTTTGCTGCGTCTGGCACAGGGTGTCTTGAATCTGTGCAGGGTACAATGAAATCTCAAGACTATCAAGGAATTCTAGAGAGAAATGTACTAGCCAGTGTCAGAAAGCTTGGTCTCAGTCGCAGGTCATGGGTCTTGCAACAGGACAATGACCCAAAACACACCGCTAAAAACACCCAAGAATGGCTAAGAGGAAAAAATTGGACTATTCTAAAGTGGCCTTCTATGAGCCCTGACCTCAATCCTATTGAGCATCTTTGGAAGGAGCTGAAACATGCAGTCTGGAAAAGGCACCCTTCAAACCGGACACAACTGGAGCAGTTTGCTCATGAGGAGTGGGCCAAAATACCTGCTGAGAGGTGCAGATGTCTCATTGACAGTTACAGGAAGCGTTTGATTGCAGTGATTGCCTCAAAAGGTTGCGCAACAAAATATTAAGTTAGGGGTACCATCATTTTTGTCCATGCCTGTTTCATGAGTTTATTTTTTTACATAATTCTGTTGAAGCATGGTTGAAAAACAATGTCTGACTTTCATTGGTTAACATTTATAGAATTTTAATTTATTATTACTTTTGTCAGATTAAAGTTATTTCTGTGACCATTGTGACTTTTTCTTTCATTGACCAAAGGGTACCAACAATTTTGTCCACGTCTGTATATATATATATATGGCTAAAATCAAAAATCAGGGCGAGCACTCAACACTTGGTCCAGAATGGATATGAATAAAATTATTTTATTAAATCACAATAATAACGCGTATATATTTAAACCATATAAGCTAAAAACTCCAAGTAAAATACATAACAATTCACACATATAAGGATGAATGGATAAAGACTGCTGCTAAAGTCCGAAATCACTGGTGCAAATATAACCAATCTAGGTAGTTAATAACAGAAGTGCGGTTCAATTTCCCATGTGCACCTTGGAATAGTTCATAAATATCGCTCCAGTATTGGTAATGAGCAGGTAAATCAAGCCGTGCAAATATAGCCAATCTGGGTGGTTGGTAACAAAAATGCGCTTCAATTTCCCATGCGCACCTAAGAATAGTTCATGTATATCACTCCAGTGTTGGTAATAAGCAGGTGGGTCAAGCCGTTCCTGTATAGAGACGTGCTT
Organism: Bufo gargarizans; assembly: GCF_014858855.1. NCBI lineage: Eukaryota > Metazoa > Chordata > Amphibia > Anura > Bufonidae > Bufo > Bufo gargarizans. Next base: position 156,580,822 of record NC_058086.1, on the reverse strand, counting down.
TGATATCTTTAGGTAGCAGTGATACAATCAAGTGCCGTGTAAATTTTGCAAAGTACAGATGTAGTGTTCCTACCTTCCACTCCGATCTCAAAAACGCCTCTATGAGCGTGTGCGGTGGTTCAGCAGCGAGAAACAGTTCCGGCGTCTAGCTTGTGGCTGCTGTGATGCGCTGTTCCCGGATCTCGCGAGATTTCGCGAAGTTTCGGAGGAGGTATGTGTCCTGGATGATACAGGGCACTGCTTCACAGATTCTGTACTCGGCGTCTTGTTGATTCAAAGACTTCTGCTTATGTTAGTATTTGCATGGCCATGCATAGGGTGCGGAGATTTCTTTCACAGGTGTGCGGCCCAGACGCGTTTCGGGAACTCTATCCCTTCGTCAGTGGTACAGAAACACCTGTGTTTCTCCGCCTTTTATATCCAAAGCTTGCACCAAATCCTGGATCACTGGAATAGCTTTCAGCTGGGAAGAATCGCATAAGTTTTTTGCATGCGTTTTTAATGCGTTTTTTTTGCAAACATGCGTTTTTCATATTATGGATTCCTTTTAACATTTTCTATGTTTTGCAAAAAAACTATTAATAATTGCAAATTGCATACATAAGTTATTCTCATTTTTCTGGATCAGTAACATATAATGATGCAGTAATAATATTTTACTAAGACTTCAACAGTAAATTGATATAATTTTTTTTTCTATTACTTCATTTTTTCACACTACATGTGTCATTCTAGGCCTATTATACAATCTTATATATAAGTTGAAAATAATAAATGACAATAAATGACACATGTAGTGGGAAAAAATGAAGTAATAGAATTTTTTTTTTTTGTCTCAATATGTACATCCCTCATTCTATGCAAAATAATATGCATCGTATCAATAAGTGTATCACGTGTTCTGTATCTGGCAATGTGAACACAAAATCATTTTCTGTAATCTAAAACACCTTTCTTACTATGTATTCAATATGTTATATGGTAAAACAATGTTTGTAGTTGCATTTTAGGTTTCAGTTTATGATGCACTGAAGATATACCACAAGGTGTCAGCATTGTTGGGAAGCAACAAAGAGAAGCTCGTGTCATGTCCATGATATTGTGCCGTGAAAAGTTAAGTCTCAAATCTGTCCTTCAGTGTCGGGATATGAATATTCCCATGAAGTGAAAAGTTACACCATCTTCAACTTGTTGATGTTTTTATTTGCTTTAATTATCCATAAATAAGTAAATGAACCCATTTGGAATGACTTGGATTTCTGCATTTATCACTAACAAAGTGCTTTCTGATAAATATCTACATTGTAATGATAGACAAATTCACTATAAATATTAGCACACAAACAGTTGTACTGTTCATACCTTTCATTGAGCATATTGCATAAACATACATAGCACAGCAATAAAAAGTATGTGAATTTAACCCTTCATTTTAGCAACCTATAGATAACCTTTAGCAGCAGTCACCCCCAAAAATGTTCCCTGTAAGCACAAATAGCATTTGCAAAATACTGAGGAGAATTTTTGGACCATTTCTTCCTGCAAGTTCTAGTTCAACAGTATATGCGAGATTGTGTTGTGTGTATGCCAAGCTCTCAAAGCATGCATCTCACTCATACAACCCACTCTGTTGCAGAACACCGTGGTGATGTATTATTCCGAGCTGACACTAGCTCTGCTCGTCTGCAGTTTGGAAGGAGGGGGAAGAAATGGATCTGAACTTAAGCAGTAACCAACTACTGTGCACAGCTATTGTGGTCACCAGTTTAGTAATGCCACCGGACAGCTGGGGAACAAAACAGCCATGTGCCTAGAGGACACAGGGAGATCTAACTGAAATGAGTCATGCTCATTCAATATTTTATGCAAGTGACTATTATGTGAATGCAGAAGCATGAAATATTACATTAGAATAACATTGGTCCTCACTTATCACCATTAGATAACAAGAACCATATGGAGATGGTAAATTGATGATGGCCCAAATGGATGATGGCGATGACAGTCGGACAACTGACCCTAAGTAATTCTCACTCATTCTTTCCTTAGATCTATCAATCACTATGTACCCCCCATGTCCCTAAAAATATATCTATAAAAAAACTTAGTCTGCAATACTGACCCAAACTCAACAACAAGTGGGCACTAGGATGCAGAGATAAAAAACTCACACTGAGCGAAGTTGAACTAGAAGCAAGGCAAGATAGATTCAAGCAAGGAAGAAACAATAACAAAACTACAAGATTCAGAACTAACCTATACTGACAAAAATTGGAATAACCAGAACTCCACTGCAGAAGCCAGAGATATTTATTGAGAGACCAACCAATCAGGGAACCAGGGACTTATCTTAAACAAGCCTGGGCTGCAGCAGAATAATCAGCTGACCCCTACTAATGGAAACAGTGGGGAACCAGAGAAGAATGACCAAGTTGTTGTGCTGTGTGCTGTAACATACTGTACAACACTAGAAGGACTATAGTACAACCTAAAATATTACATTGCATGATGTAATATAACTGAGAAGATGTATTTGGTTGTGTGGCGTATTTCAACTGAGCAAACTGATCTGTGGGAGAACAACCGGAGTGGAGCCCACAGAAGTCAGAATCTATATTGGGGAATAGTAAAGTCCTTTGAAACTAATAGGAATCGTTGCTTTTCTTTTGTTCAGTTAAATGTTGTAAGATGCATGCTAAAGCGCCGCCATGACACTTTTGCATCTCATCTGAGAGCAATAAGCATTAATAGTACTGAGCCTTTCTAAAGTAGGCACAAACACAACTATAACATATTTATGCTATTACAATTACAGCTGTGATCAGTAAAGTTGAATTTCTTGCACTAAATCTGGTCTATGAATGTTTTCTTACAGGGGAACCAATAAAATACCAGTTTACAAACCGGTAAACATTCTCACAAGACTAAAAGAAATATAAATCACCCAGCCTCAAAGAAGTTATGATCCTTTGGGGGAATGGGTCATTTTGGCACACCCCCTCCCCCCTTCTGTGCAGACCTGGCTCTTTCTCTTTCTGGCCTCTGCTGTTTCACTTGACTCCGTGGATGTAAACTTTCTGTTTGGTATCACTGCAGCCAATTGGTGGCAACAGCGCAGCAGGTCCCCAATGCATAATATAACAAAAAAAAAAGACAGGTGCACACTGCGGTCCTACTAACTCTCGTACTGGTGTAAAATTTAGAGATTAGCCAACATATCCTGCTTGGAGGACATGTCTGAGCCCGAGCACCGTGCCAAGGTTTCTCAAGTAGCTCGGGACCTAACGCTAAACCTACCTGGGCCATATGGACAATACCAGGAGCCAGTGGGCAAATTACAGGAGCGCAAGGTCTGACTCACAGTCAATCTCCCAGTAACCTCCAGCATGTGACCATGCATACAGTGGGAGGAGGGAAAGAGCTCTGAGCCCCACCCAAGACTGGCTGATATAGCCCGGGCCTCACATGTGCACCAGAATGCTGTCTGTGGATGGAAATAAAGGCACATTCAGACTAGGAGTTTATACACCTCCAAAAAATGTAATATACAAAATATAGATTGGCGTGGTATTAAAAAGAAGGAAGTGCTCAATGCATCAGCGATCGGCTGCAGCGTTGTCAAACAGGAAGTTTACATACAAAGGAGCCAGTATCGGGAAGCAGGGAAGTAGGACAACTCTCCACAACCCCCCCCCCCCCCCACCCTTTCCAAAGATGCACATCCTCTTTTAAAAGACAAATTGAATTACCTTAATGGGAATGTGTCATCAGAAAATGACCTTTTGTTTAAATCAAGCCTTTACCTTAAACATAATTCTTTGGAATTTTTTATATTTAAGGTTTATATATTTTAAAAATATCCTAAAATCCTGCAGTTTTTACACTGACCATTAGACCTAAAATATGTCACAACATGGACCATAGAAACATTGGACAGAAGAGGACCTCCTTGACGGCTACTGGGGATCTTTCTAAGCATGCTCTGTGACCTGTGTAGAGCTTAGGAGGGAGTAGATAAGCTGTAACTATCGCTTACTATGAATAGTGGATCCTGTGTTAAGGTGGATTTACAAAAGCCAATTGTCTGGCAGATTATCGGAAACAACCGTTTCTACAAACACCTGTTCCCGACAATCTGCCCTTGTAAATGTGCCGTTGATCACCCTATGAACAAGTTAAATGCTTGTTCATTGGGCGATCCTGTTATTCATGCAGGCACCTCCAATCATCGTTTCCGGGCGCAGATCATGCTGCCTAAACAGCAATGTGCTGCCCAGAAACTATGATTCTGTATGTGTTCGAGGGATCGCTATAGCATCCTCACACTGTGAAGGAGATCGCTGTATGTAAATGTGTGGTCTCGTTCACTGAACGAGACCTTCCCGACAGTCAGCTGCTACATTGTACAGTCTGAACACACCTTTATCTATTTGTAAGTTTCCCCAGGTCCCGCTAAGCCACGCCCCGACCAATTAGGCCATGCCCAATCCAACTTGGGGATTGAAAAAATAAAGGTAAAAATCAACTTCTGTCAGCTGCAGGGGTGGGAGGGACAGTGACTTTCTTCCTGCAGCTCACACTCAGACAGCACAGTGCTGTGGAAATCACTGTTAAGGAGACGGGGTACTGTGGGGGGTCACTAATAAAGGGGCGGCTGCTGTGGAGGTCACTGTTAAAGGGGCATGCCACTGTGGAGGTCACTGTTAAGGAGGCAGGATGTTTTAGAGGTCACTGTTAAAGGGGTGAGCGCTGTGGAGGTCACTGTTAAAGGGCAGGGAATGGTGGAGGTCACAGTTAAGGGGACGTTCCGCTATGGAGGTCAGTGTTAAGGGGCGGGGTGCTGTAGAGGTCACTTAAGGGGGCGGGGTGTTGTGGAGGTCACATATTAAGGGGACAGAGTTCTGTGGAGGTCACTATTAAGGGTACGGATTACTGTGAAAATAACTGTTACAGAGACCGGGTAATAAAGGGGCGGTTGCTGTGGAGGTCACTGTTAAGGGCCAGGAATGGTAGAGGTCAGTTAAAGGGACTGTAACCTATGGTCAGTGTTAAGGGGCAGGTACTGTAGAGGTCACTGTAAAAGGGGCAGGCCCCTTTGGAGGTCATTGTCAAGGGGGTGGGGCTGCTGTGGAACTCACTTTTAAAGGGGCAGGCTGCTGTGAAGGTCAAAGTTAAGGGGGTGGGCTGCTGTGGAGGTCCCTTTTTAAGGAGATGGGCCACTGTGGGGGGGGGCAGTGTTAAGGGGTGGGTGGCTGTGGAGATCACTGTTATAGTGGATACTGTTGATATCTTTTAACGACACATAACATTAAATGAAATAGATGAAATATACCCATGCGAAGCAGGGTCCTTCAGCTAGTATTTTACATAAATACGAAAGGTAATTTTCTGACAACATGTTTTCTTTATAAAGGTTTTACCATCTGATAAAGTGATGGCATAACATCAGGATATGTTAATATTATGCCATGAGTAAGACTATATGACGGACTGTGTACACTAGGCTTGCCGTGTTCACTGTTGGACTTCTTTTGGATCAATAAAGGATCTATAATTTTTTGCATGATTAGGAAATGCCATCACTTTCTGAAGAGCACTAAACCATGGTTTTGGCCCCATTATTCTTGAGATCACTGGGGGTCCCAGCAAACTTTAACCAATCAGAATGTGGTTGCAAATAGGGATGAGTGAACCTGTGTTTTCAAGTTCAGCATACAAGGTTCGAGTTCGGGTTATCTAAGAATTCTGTCATGGATTCTGCTACAATGGAACATAACTTATGGTCGGAATACATAACGGAATTCTTAGATAACCCAAACCCAAACCTTGTACGCCGAACTTGAAAACACAAGTTCGCTCAACACTAGTAGCAAATCCTAGTGATAAGCTATCACATTATTAGATGAGAAAATCCATTTGAGACCACACTGCTCCCTAGCACAGGCAGACTTCTAAATATACATATATATATATATATATATATACAGACGTGGACAAAATTGTTGGTACCCTTTGGTCAATGAAAGAAAAAGTCACAATGGTCACAGAAATAACTTTAATCTGACAAAAGTAATAATAAATTAAAATTCTATAAATGTTAACCAATGAAAGTCAGACATTGTTTTTCAACCATGCTTCAACAGAATTATGTAAAAAAATAAACTCATGAAACAGGCATGGACAAAAATGATGGTACCCCTAACTTAATATTTTGTTGCGCAACCTTTTGAGGCAATCACTGCAATCAAACGCTTCCTGTAACTGTCAATGAGACATCTGCACCTCTCAGCAGGTATTTTGGCCCACTCCTCATGAGTAGAGTTGAGCGAACACCTGGATGTTCGGGTTCGAGAAGTTCGGCCGAACATCCCGGAAATGTTCGGGTTCGGGATCCGAACCCGATCCGAACTTCGTCCCGAACCCGAACCCCATTGAAGTCAATGGGGACCCGAACTTTTCGGCACTAAAAAGGCTGTAAAACAGCCCAGGAAAGAGCTAGAGGGCTGCAAAAGGCAGCAACATGTAGGTAAATCCCCTGCAAACAAATGTGGATAGGGAAATGAATTAAAATAAAAATTAAATAAATAAAAATTAACCAAAATCAATTGGAGAGAGGTTCCATAGCAGAGAATCTGGCTTCCCGTCACCCACCACTGGAACAGTCCATTCTCAGATATTTAGGCCCCGGCACCCAGGCAGAGGAGAGAGGTCCCGTAACAGAGAATCTGTCTTCATGTCAGCAGAGAATTAGTCTGCATGTCATAGCAGAGAATGAGGCTTCACGTCAGCCACCACTGCAACAGTCCATTGGCATATATTTAGGCCCAGCACCCAGGCAGAGGAGGGAGGTCCCGTAACAGAGAATCTGTCTTCATGTCAGCAGAGAATTAGTCTGCATGTCATAGCAGAGAATGAGGCTTCACGTCAGCCACCACTGCAACAGTCCATTGGCATATATTTAGGCCCAGCACACACACAGGCAGAGGAGAGAGGTCCCGTAACAGAGAATCTGGCTTCATGTCAGCAGAGAATCAGTCTGCATGTCATAGCAGAGAATGAGGCTTCACGTCAGCCACCACTGCAACAGTCCATTGGCATATATTTAGGCCCAGCACACACACAGGCAGAGGAGAGAGGTCCCGTAACAGAGAATCTGGCTTCATGTCAGCAGAGAATCAGTCTGCATGTCATAGCAGAGAATGAGGCTTCACGTCAGCCACCACTGCAACAGTCCATTGGCATATATTTAGGCCCAGCACCCAGGCAGAGGAGGGAGGTCCCGTAACAGAGAATCTGTCTTCATGTCAGCAGAGAATTAGTCTGCATGTCATAGCAGAGAATGAGGCTTCACGTCAGCCACCACTGCAACAGTCCATTGGCATATATTTAGGCCCAGCACACACACAGGCAGAGGAGAGAGGTCCCGTAACAGAGAATCTGGCTTCATGTCAGCAGAGAATCAGTCTGCATGTCATAGCAGAGAATGAGGCTTCACGTCAGCCACCACTGCAACAGTCCATTGGCATATATTTAGGCCCAGCACACACACAGGCAGAGGAGAGAGGTCCCGTAACAGAGAATCTGGCTTCATGTCAGCAGAGAATCAGTCTGCATGTCATAGCAGAGAATGAGGCTTCACGTCAGCCACCACTGCAACAGTCCATTGGCATATATTTAGGCCCAGCACCCAGGCAGAGGAGGGAGGTCCCGTAACAGAGAATCTGTCTTCATGTCAGCAGAGAATTAGTCTGCATGTCATAGCAGAGAATGAGGCTTCACGTCAGCCACCACTGCAACAGTCCATTGGCATATATTTAGGCCCAGCACCCAGGCAGAGGAGGGAGGTCCCGTAACAGAGAATCTGTCTTCATGTCAGCAGAGAATTAGTCTGCATGTCATAGCAGAGAATGAGGCTTCACGTCAGCCACCACTGGAACAGTCCATTCTCAGATATTTAGGCCCCGGCACCCAGGCAGAGGAGAGAGGTCCCGTAACAGAGAATCTGTCTTCATGTCAGCAGAGAATTAGTCTGCATGTCATAGCAGAGAATGAGGCTTCACGTCAGCCACCACTGCAACAGTCCATTGGCATATATTTAGGCCCAGCACCCAGGCAGAGGAGAGAGGTCCCGTAACAGACAATCTGGCTTCATGTCAGCAGAGAATCAGTCTGCATGTCATAGCAGAGAATCAGGCTTCACGTCACCCACCACTGCAACAGTCCATTGTCATAAATTTAGGCCCAGCACTAGTGTTGAGCGGCATGTCCCATATTCGAATTCGCGAAATTTTGTGAATATTCGAAAGAATATTCGTAAAATATTCGCGATTATTCAAATTCGTTATTATTTCGCATATGCGATAATTCGAATTATCGCATAATACATATGCTATGCAAAATTCACATGTGCGCTAATGAAATCGCCTTACGAAGATTCGCAACTCAATTCAATCACTAATGTATGAATGCAATGCCCTTTGCCTCTGTTCTGGGACAAGTGTAGATATTCGCATGTGCGCTAATAAAATCGCCTTACGAAGATTCGCACCTCAATCACTTTCTAGGGAATGTGAGACTTTTGGGAATCAATCGAGATACAGTGGGGGGTGATGACAGTAGTTGACAGAGTACAGATCAATGTAATCTGTAAGGTGGAAAGTAAAATAAAAAATACGAATATTCGTAAATCGACTTTTACGAAGTTCTACGTATTCGCGAATATGGTGCTATACTATATGAATGCACAGGCCTTTGCCTCTCTGTTCTGGGGACAAGTGTAGATATTTGCATTTGCGTTAATAAAATCGCCTTACGAAGATTCGCAGCTCAATTCAATCACTAATGTATGAATGCAAAGCCCTTTGCCTCTGTTCTGGGACAAGTGTAGATATTCGCATGTGCGCTAATAAAATCGCCTTACGAAGATTCGCAACTCAATTCACTAATGTATGAATGCAAAGCCCTTTGCCTCTGTTCTGGGACGTGCCGATATTCGCATGTGCGCTAATAAAATCGCCTTACGAAGATTCGCGCCTCAATCACTTTCTAGGCAATGTGAGTAAGATCTGAGCTGTTGGACCTTTGGGAAACAATCAATTATATGTGTACTGTAATTTTGTGGGGGGGGGGGGGGAAACAAAAAACGAATATTCGTTTTTACGAATATATAGCACTATATTCGAAATATTCGCGAAATCGCGAAGTTGCGATATTCGCGAAAAAAATTTGCTTTTCGAATATTCGCGCTCAACACTACCCAGCACCCAGGCAGAGGAGAGAGGTCCCGTAACAGAGAATCTGGCTTCATGTCAGCAGAGAATCAGTCTTCATATCATAGCAGAGAATCAGGCTTCACGTCACCCACCACTGTAAGAGTCAATTTTCATAAATTTAGGCCCAGAACCCAGGCAGAGGAGAAAGGTCCCGTAACAGACAATCTGGCTTCATGTCAGCAGAGAATCAGTCTTCATATCATAGCAGAGAATCAGGCTTCACGTCACCCACCACTGCAACAGTCAATTGTCATAAATTTAGGCCCAGCACCCAGGCAGAGGAGAGAGCTCCCGTAACAGAGGATCTGGCTTCATGTCAGCAGAGAATCAGTCTGCATGTCATAGCAGAGAATGAGGCTTCACGTCACCCACCACTGCAACAGTCCATTGGCATATATTTAGGCCTAGCACACAGGCAGAGCAGAGAGGTCCCGTAACAGACAATCTGGCTTCATGTCAGCAGAGAATCAGTCTGCATGTCATAGCAGAGAATGAGGCTTCACGTCACCCACCACTGCAACAGTCCATTGGCATATATTTAGGCCTAGCACACAGGCAGAGCAGAGAGGTCCCGTAACAGACAATCTGGCTTCATGTCAGCAGAGAATCAGTCTGCATGTCATAGCAGAGAATGAGGCTTCACGTCACCCACCACTGCAACAGTCCATTGGCATATATTTAGGCCTAGCACACAGGCAGAGCAGAGAGGTCCCGTAACAGACAATCTGGCTTCATGTCAGCAGAGAATCAGTCTGCATGTCATAGCAGAGAATGAGGCTTCACGTCACCCACCACTGCAACAGTCCATTGGCATATATTTAGGCCTAGCACACAGGCAGAGCAGAGAGGTCCCGTAACAGACAATCTGGCTTCATGTCAGCAGAGAATCAGTCTGCATGTCATAGCAGAGAATGAGGCTTCACGTCACCCACCACTGCAACAGTCCATTGGCATATATTTAGGCCTAGCACACAGGCAGAGCAGAGAGGTCCCGTAACAGACAATCTGGCTTCATGACAGCAGAGAATCAGTCTGCATGTCATAGCAGAGAATGAGGCTTCACGTCAGCCACCACTGCAACAGTCCATTGGCATATATTTAGGCCTAGCACACAGGCAGAGCAGAGAGGTCCCGTAACAGACAATCTGGCTTCATGACAGCAGAGAATCAGTCTGCATGTCATAGCAGAGAATCAGGCTTCACGTCAGCCACCACTGCAACAGTCCATTGTCATAAATTTAGGCCCAGCACCCAGGCAGAGGAGAGAGGTCCCGTAACAGAGAATCTGGCTTCATGTCAGCAGAGAATCAGTCTTCATATCATAGCAGAGAATCAGGCTTCACGTCACCCACCACTGTAAGAGTCAATTTTCATAAATTTAGGCCCAGAACCCAGGCAGAGGAGAAAGGTCCCGTAACAGACAATCTGGCTTCATGTCAGCAGAGAATCAGTCTTCATATCATAGCAGAGAATCAGGCTTCACGTCACCCACCACTGCAACAGTCCATTGGCATATATTTAGGCCTAGCACACAGGCAGAGGAGAGGTTCATTCAACTTTGGGTAGCCTCGCAATATAATGGTAAAATGAAAATAAAAATAGGATTGAATGAGGAAGTGCCCTGGAGTCCAATAATATATGGTTATGGGGAGGTAGTTAATGTCTAATCTGGACAAGGGACGGACAGGTCCTGTGGGATCCATGCCTGGTTCATTTTTATGAACGTCAGCTTGTCCACATTGGCTGTAGACAGGCGGCTGCGTTTGTCTGTAATGACGCCCCCTGCCGTGCTGAATACACGTTCAGACAAAACGCTGGCTGCCGGGCAGGCCAGCACCTCCAAGGCATAAAAGGCTAGCTCTGGCCACGTGGACAATTTAGAGACCCAGAAGTTGAATGGGGCCGAACCATCAGTCAGTACGTGGAGGGGTGTGCACACGTACTGTTCCACCATGTTAGTGAAATGTTGCCTCCTGCTAACACGTTGCGTATCAGGTGGTGGTGCAGTTAGCTGTGGCGTGTTGACAAAAGTTTTCCACATCTCTGCCATGCTAACCCTGCCCTCAGAGGAGCTGGCCGTGACACAGCTGCCTTGGCGACCTCTTGCTCCTCCTCTGCCTTGGCCTTGGGCTTCCACTTGTTCCCCTGTGACATTTGGGAATGCTCTCAGTAGCGTGTCTACCAACGTGCGCTTGTACTCGCGCATCTTCCTATCACGCTCCAGTGCAGGAAGTAAGGTGGGCACATTGTCTTTGTAGCGTGGATCCAGCAGGGTGGCAACCCAGTAGTCCGCACAGGTTAAAATGTGGGCAACTCTGCTGTCGTTGCGCAGGCACTGCAGCATGTAGTCGCTCATGTGTGCCAGGCTGCCCAGGGATAAGGACAAGCTGTCCTCTGTGGGAGGCGTATCGTCATCGTCCTGCCTTTCCCCCCAGCCACGCACCAGTGATGGACCCGAGCTGCGTTGGGTGCCACCCCGCTGTGACCATGCTTCATCCTCATCCTCCTCCACCTCCTCCTCATCCTCGTCCTCCTCGTCCTCCAGTAGTGGGCCCTGGCTGGCCACATTTGTACCTGGCCTCTGCTGTTGCCAAAAACCTCCCTCTGAGTCACTTCGAAGAGACTGGCCTGAAAGTGCTAAAAATGACCCCTCTTCCTCCTCCTCCTCCTCCTCCTCCTGGGCCACCTCCTCTTCCATCATCGCCCTAAGTGTTTTCTCAAGGAGACATAGAAGTGGTATTGTAACGCTGATAACGGTGTCATCGCCACTGGCCATGTTGGTGGAGTACTCGAAACAGCGCAACAGGGCACACAGGTCTCGCATGGAGGCCCAGTCATTGGTGGTGAAGTGGTGCTGTTCTGTAGTGCGACTGACCCGTGCGTGCTGCAGCTGAAACTCCACTATGGCCTGCTGCTGCTCGCACAGTCTGTCCAGCATGTGCAAGGTGGAGTTCCACCTGGTGGGCACGTCGCATATGAGGCGGTGAGCGGGAAGGCCGAAGTTACGCTGTAGCGCAGACAGGCGAGCAGCAGCAGGATGTGAACGCCGGAAGCGCGAACAGACGGCCCGCACTTTATGCAGCAGCTCTGACATGTCGGGGTAGTTGTGAATGAACTTCTGCACCACCAAATTCAGCACATGCGCCAAGCAAGGGATGTGCGTCAAATTGGCTAGTCCCAGAGCTGCAACGAGATTTCGCCCATTATCACACACCACCAGGCCGGGCTTGAGGCTCACCGGCAGCAACCACTCGTCGGTCTGTTGTTCTATACCCCGCCACAACTCCTGTGCGGTGTGGGGCCTGTCCCCCAAACATATGAGTTTCAGAATGGCCTGCTGACGTTTACCCCGGGCTGTGCTGAAGTTGGTGGTGAAGGTGTGTGGCTGACTGGATGAGCAGGTGGAAGAAGAGGAGGAGGAAGCCGAGAAGGAGGAGGTGGCAACAGGAGGCAAAGAATGTTGCCCTGCGATCCTTGGCGGCGGAAGGACGTGCGCCAAACAGCTCTCCGCCTGGGGCCCAGCTGCCACTACATTTACCCAGTGTGCAGTTAGGGAGATATAGCGTCCCTGGCCGTGCTTACTGGTCCACGTATCTGTGGTTAGGTGGACCTTGCTACAGATGGCGTTGCGCAGTGCACACTTGATTTTATCGGATACTTGGTTGTGCAGGGAAGGCACGGCTCTCTTGGAGAAGTAGTGCCGGCTGGGAACAACATACTGTGGGACAGCAAGCGACATGAGCTGTTTGAAGCTGTCTGTGTCCACCAGCCTAAATGACAGCATTTCATAGGCCAGTAGTTTAGAAATGCTGGCATTCAGGGCCAGGGATCGAGGGTGGCTAGGTGGGAATTTACGCTTTCTATCAAATGTTTGTGAGATGGAGAGCTGAACGCTGGCGTGTGACATGGTTGAGACGCTTGGTGACGGAGGTGGTGGTGGTGGTGTTGGTGGTACATCCCCTGTTTGCTGGGCGGCAGGTGCCAACGTTCCTCCAGAGGCGGAGGAAGAGGCCGAGGCGGCAGCAGCAGAATAGGCCGAGGCGGCAGCAGCAGAAGAGGTAGCAGGGGGAGCCTGAGTGACTTCCTTGGTTTTAAGGTGTTTACTCCACTGCAGTTCATGCTTTGCATGCAGGTGCCTGGTCATGCAGGTTGTGCTCAGGTTCAGAACGTTAATGCCTCGCTTCAGGCTCTGATGGCACAGCGTGCAAACCACTCGGGTCTTGTCGTCAGCACATTGTTTGAAGAAGTGCCATGCCAGGGAACTCCTTGAAGCTGCCTTTGGGGTGCTCGGTCCCAGATGGCGGCGGTCAGTAGCAGGCGGAGTCTCTTGGCGGCGGGTGTTCTGCTTTTGCCCACTGCTCCCTCTTTTGCTACGCTGTTGGCTCGGTCTCACCACTGCCTCTTCCTCCGAACTGTGAAAGTCAGTGGCACGACCTTCATTCCATGTGGGGTCTAGGACCTCATCGTCCCCTGCATCGTCTTCCACCCAGTCTTGATCCCTGACCTCCTGTTCAGTCTGCACACTGCAGAAAGACGCAGCAGTTGGCACCTGTGTTTCGTCATCATCAGAGACATGCTGAGGTGGTATTCCCATGTCCTCATCATCAGGAAACATAAGTGGTTGTGCGTCAGTGCATTCTATGTCTTTCACCGCTGGGGAAGGGCTAGGTGGATGCCCTTGGGAAACCCTGCCAGCGGAGTCTTCAAACAGCATAAGAGACTGCTGCATAACTTGAGGCTGAGACAGTTTCCCTGGTATGCATGGGGGTGATGTGACAGACTGATGGGGTTGGTTTTCAGGCGCCATCTGTGCGCTTTCTGCAGAAGACTGGGTGGGAGATAATGTGAACGTGCTGGATCCACTGTCGGCCACCCAATTGACTAATGCCTGTACCTGCTCAGGCCTTACCATCCTTAGAACGGCATTGGGCCCCACCATATATCGCTGTAAATTCTGGCGGCTACTGGGACCTGAGGTAGTTGGTACACTAGGACGTGTGGATGTGGCAGAACGGCCACGTCCTCTCCCAGCACCAGAGGGTCCACTAACACCACCACGACCATGTCCACGTCCGCGTCCCTTACTAGATGTTTTTCTCATTGTTATGGTTCACCACAACAACAAATATATTATTTGGCCCAATGTATTGTATTCAAATTCAGCGGGATATAAATTTGAGGCCTAGTATTTAGGCGCTGGGTGACCGGTATGGATTTAGTGACAGAATTAGACTTGGAAATGCACAGAAGCGTGTGTGTGTGAAGTTATTCTGAATGACCCAATGTGCACCTTGAATATTATATACCCTTTTAGGGATAGATTTCAAATAGCTCTGATATAGCAGAAACCACTAAATTATGAAATTGCTAAATTGGGAATTGTACTTCAACCCAGAACAAAAAATGTGCTTTGACGGACACTAAATATCTTGCCCAGCAACAACAGTACAACGGTGGGTAACGAGAGATTTAGAGGGAATTAAATTTGAGGCCTAGTATTTAGGCGCTGGGTCACCGGTATGGATTTAGTGACAGAATTAGACTTGGAAATACACAGTAGCGGGTGTGTGTGAAGTTATTCTGAATGACCCTATGTGCACCTTCAATATTATATACCCTTTTAGGGATAGATTTCAAATAGCTCTGATATAGCAGAAACCACTAAATTATGAAATTGCTAAATTGGGAATTGTACTTCAACCCAGAACAAAAAATGTGCTTTGACGGACACTAAATATCTTGCCCAGCAACAACAGTACAGCGGTGGGTAACGAGAGATTTAGAGGGAATTAAATTTGAGGCCTAGTATTTAGGCGCTGGGTCACCGGTATGGATTTAGTGACAGAATTAGACTTGGAAATACACAGTAGCGGGTGTGTGTGAAGTTATTCTGAATGACCCTATGTGCACCTTCAATATTATATACCCTTTTTGGGATAGATTTCAAATAGCTCTGATATAGCAGGAACCACTAAATTATGAAATTGCTAAATTGGGAATTGTACTTCAACCCAGAACAAAAAATGTGCTTTGACGGGCACTAAATAACTTTCCCAGCTACAACAGGACAACGGTAACGAGAGATTTAGAGGGATTTAAATTTGAGGCCTAGTATTTAGGCGCTGGGTGACAGGTATGGGTTTAGTGACAGAATTAGACTTGGAAATACACAGTAGCGGGTGTGTGTGAAGTTATTCTGAATGACCCTATGTGCACCTTCAATATTATATACCCTTTTTGGGATAGATTTCAAATAGCTCTGATATAGCAGAAACCACTAAATTATGAAATTGCTAAATTGGGAATTGTACTTCAACCCAGAACAAAAAATGTGCTTTGACGGACACTAAATATCTTGCCCAGCAACAACAGTACAGCGGTGGGTAACGAGAGATTTAGAGGGAATTAAATTTGAGGCCTAGTATTTAGGCGCTGGGTCACCGGTATGGATTTAGTGACAGAATTAGACTTGGAAATACACAGTAGCGGGTGTGTGTGAAGTTATTCTGAATGACCCTATGTGCACCTTCAATATTATATACCCTTTTTGGGATAGATTTCAAATAGCTCTGATATAGCAGGAACCACTAAATTATGAAATTGCTAAATTGGGAATTGTACTTCAACCCAGAACAAAAAATGTGCTTTGACGGGCACTAAATAACTTTCCCAGCTACAACAGGACAACGGTAACGAGAGATTTAGAGGGATTTAAATTTGAGGCCTAGTATTTAGGCGCTGGGTGACAGGTATGGGTTTAGTGACAGAATTAGACTTGGAAATACACAGTAGCGGGTGTGTGTGAAGTTATTCTGAATGACCCTATGTGCACCTTCAATATTATATACCCTTTTTGGGATAGATTTCAAATAGCTCTGATATAGCAGAAACCACTAAATTATGAAATTGCTAAATTGGGAATTGTACTTCAACCCAGAACAAAAAATGTGCTTTGACGGACACTAAATATCTTGCCCAGCAACAACAGTACAGCGGTGGGTAACGAGAGATTTAGAGGGAATTAAATTTGAGGCCTAGTATTTAGGCGCTGGGTCACCGGTATGGATTTAGTGACAGAATTAGACTTGGAAATACACAGTAGCGGGTGTGTGTGAAGTTACTCTGAATGACCCTATGTGCACCTTCAATATTATATACCCTTTTTGGGATAGATTTCAAAGAGCTCTGATATAGCAGGAACCACTAAATTATGAAATTGCTAAATTGGGAATTGTATTTCAACCCAGAACAAGAAATGTGCTTGAACGGACACTAAATAACTCGCCCAGCTACAGCACTAGGGACAGATTTAGCTGGATATAAATTTGAGGCCTAGTATTTAGGCGCTGGGTGACAGGTATGGGTTTAGTGACAGAATTAGACTTGGAAATACACAGTAGCGGGTGTGTGTGAAGTTATTCTGAATGACCCTATGTGCACCTTCAATATTATATACCCTTTTAGGGATAGATTTCAAATAGCTCTGATATAGCAGAAACCACTAAATTATGAAATTGCTAAATTGGGAATTGTACTTCAACCCAGAACAAAAAATGTGCTTTGACGGACACTAAATATCTTGCCCAGCAACAACAGTACAGCGGTGGGTAACGAGAGATTTAGAGGGAATTAAATTTGAGGCCTAGTATTTAGGCGCTGGGTCACCGGTATGGATTTAGTGACAGAATTAGACTTGGAAATACACAGTAGCGGGTGTGTGTGAAGTTATTCTGAATGACCCTATGTGCACCTTCAATATTATATACCCTTTTTGGGATAGATTTCAAATAGCTCTGATATAGCAGGAACCACTAAATTATGAAATTGCTAAATTGGGAATTGTACTTCAACCCAGAACAAAAAATGTGCTTTGACGGGCACTAAATAACTTTCCCAGCTACAACAGGACAACGGTAACGAGAGATTTAGAGGGATTTAAATTTGAGGCCTAGTATTTAGGCGCTGGGTGACAGGTATGGGTTTAGTGACAGAATTAGACTTGGAAATACACAGTAGCGGGTGTGTGTGAAGTTATTCTGAATGACCCTATGTGCACCTTCAATATTATATACCCTTTTTGGGATAGATTTCAAATAGCTCTGATATAGCAGAAACCACTAAATTATGAAATTGCTAAATTGGGAATTGTACTTCAACCCAGAACAAAAAATGTGCTTTGACGGACACTAAATATCTTGCCCAGCAACAACAGTACAGCGGTGGGTAACGAGAGATTTAGAGGGAATTAAATTTGAGGCCTAGTATTTAGGCGCTGGGTCACCGGTATGGATTTAGTGACAGAATTAGACTTGGAAATACACAGTAGCGGGTGTGTGTGAAGTTACTCTGAATGACCCTATGTGCACCTTCAATATTATATACCCTTTTTGGGATAGATTTCAAAGAGCTCTGATATAGCAGGAACCACTAAATTATGAAATTGCTAAATTGGGAATTGTATTTCAACCCAGAACAAGAAATGTGCTTGAACGGACACTAAATAACTCGCCCAGCTACAGCACTAGGGACAGATTTAGCTGGATATAAATTTGAGGCCTAGTATTTAGGCGCTGGGTAACCGGTATGGATTTAGTGACAGAATTAGACTGGGATATGGCCAAAAAATGAACAGACTATTGCTGGTTAAATGCACTTGGTGTGACAGCTTCACCCTGATGTAGGCTTTAGCCAAAAAACAACCACACCATTGAGGGTTAAATGCACTTGGTGACAGGCGCAGCTTGCCCCTGATTTTGTATATGGCCAAAAAATGAACAGACTATTGCTGGTTAAATGCACTTGGTGTGACAGCTTCACCCTGATGTAGGCTTTAGCCAAAAAACAACCACACCATTGAGGGTTAAATGCACTTGGTGACAGGCGCAGCTTGCCCCTGATTTTGTATATGGCCAAAAAATGAACAGACTATTGCTGGTTAAATGCACTTGGTGTGACAGCTTCACCCTGATGTAGGCTTTAGCCAAAAAACAACCACACCATTGAGGGTTAAATGCACTTGGTGACAGGCGCAGCTTGCCCCTGATTTTGTATATGGCCAAAAAATGAACAGACTATTGCTGGTTAAATGCACTTGGTGTCACAGCTTCACCCTGATGTAGGCTTTAGCCAAAAAACAACCACACCATTGAGGGTTAAATGCACTTGGTCGCAGCTTGTGCTGGCGCACCACAAGACACAAAATGGCCGCCGATCACCCCAGAAAAATGAGACTGACAAACGGTCTGTGCAGCCTAAAAACAGTGAGCAATTGAGGATCAGCAGCTCAATGATCCACAGCTGCAGATCGATCAGTTAATCAAGTCCTTTGGAGGAGTTAATCTGCCTAATCTCGCCCTACTGTCGCAGCCGCAACCTCTCCCTACGCTAATCAGAGCAGAGTGACGGGCGGCGCTATGTGACTCCAGCTTAAATAGAGGCTGGGTCACATGGTGCTCTGGCCAATCACAGCCATGCCAATAGTAGGCATGGCTGTGATGGCCTCTTGGGGCAAGTAGTATGACGCTTGTTGATTGGCTGCTTTGCAGCCTTTCAAAAAGCGCCAAGAAAGCGTCACAAAAGCGCGAAGAAAGCGACGAACACCGAACCCGAACCCGGACTTTTACGAAAATGTCCGGGTTCGGGTCCGTGTCACGGACACCCCAAAATTCGGTACGAACCCGAACTATACAGTTCGGGTTCGCTCATCCCTACTCATGAGCAAACTGCTCCAGTTGTGTCCGGTTTGAAGGGTGCCTTTTCCAGACTGCATGTTTCAGCTCCTTCCAAAGATGCTCAATAGGATTGAGGTCAGGGCTCATAGAAGGCCACTTTAGAATAGTCCAATTTTTTCCTCTTAGCCATTCTTGGGTGTTTTTAGCGGTGTGTTTTGGGTCATTGTCCTGTTGCAAGACCCATGACCTGCGACTGAGACCAAGCTTTCTGACACTGGCTAGTACATTTCTCTCTAGAATTCCTTGATAGTCTTGAGATTTCATTGTACCCTGCACAGATTCAAGACACCCTGTGCCAGACGCAGCAAAGCAGCCCCAGAACATAACAGAGCCTCCTCCATGTTTCACAGTAGGGACAGTGTTCTTTTCTTGATATGCTTCATTTTTTCGTCTGTGAACATACAGCTGATGTGCCTTGGCAAAAACTTCGATTTTTGTCTCATCTGTCCACAGGACATTCTCCCAGAAGCTTTGTGGCTTGTCAACATGTAGTTTGGCATATTCCAGTCTTGCTTTTTTATGATTCGTTTTCAACAATGGTGTCCTCCTTGGTCGTCTCCCATGTAGTCCACTTTGGCTCAAACAACGACGGATGGTGCGATCTGACACTGATGTTCCTTGAGCATGAAGTTCACCTTGAATCTCTTTAGAAGTCTTTCTAGGCTCTTTTGTTACCATTCGGATTATCCGTCTCTTAGATTTGTCATCAATTTTCCTCCTGCGGCCACGTCCAGGGAGGTTGGCTACAGTCCCATGGATCTTAAACTTATGAATAATATGTGCAACTGTACTCACAGGAACATCTAGTTGCTTGGAGATGGTCTTATAGCCTTTACCTTTAACATGCTTGTCTATAATTTTCTTTCTGATCTCTTGAGACAGCTCTTTCCTTTGCTTCCTCTGGTCCATGTCGAGTGTGGTACACACCATATCACCAAACAACACAGTGATTACCTGGAGCCATATATATAGGCCCAATGGCTGATTACAAGGTTGTAGACACCTGTGATGCTAATTAGTGGACACACCTTGAATTAACATGTCCCTTTGGTCACATTATGTTCTGTGTTTTCTAGGGGTACCATCATTTTTGTCCATGCCTGTTTCATGAGTTTATTTTTTTACATAATTCTGTTGAAGCATGGTTGAAAAACAATGTCTGACTTTCATTGGTTAACATTTATAGAATTTTAATTTATTATTACTTTTGTCAGATTAAAGTTATTTCTGTGACCATTGTGACTTTTTCTTTCATTGACCAAAGGGTACCAACAATTTTGTCCACGTCTGTATATATAAAAGGTATTTCAGTTTGCTCTATTTGCTCTTTGGAAGATACTTTATTCATTTGCACTTTACAGAACTTACATTGAAACAATAAACTGTATTCCGATGCACTTTCTCAGTCTTGGTGGAAGATCTGGATGCATTTTCATATATTCCCTTCTTGTAGTCCTACATAATTTTGTTGGTAAGCAGAGCTGCAAATTAAAAATGATTCTGTTTGATGCCTGTGTGGTATAAAATGCAGCCATTTAGTCCTAGTCTGTAAATTATTCTGCAGATATTTAACAATCTTGTGTGTGTAATTAATATTTTGATGAAAGTTTGGAGTATCTGATGACAGATATTTATCATAATGGCTTGCCTGCTGTCATAATTCAAGTTTTTAAACTATGCCTCAAACACAGCTCAGATGATCTAAAATAAGCAATTGTTAATGCTTTGACTTAAACACTGTGTCAAGCAGGCAGTTTTTTTGACTTATGGGCAAATTGCTGTTACGATGCTTTCGGTAATCCTTATGTTTTATTGCAATGAAATACCTTTGTCTGTGCCAAGCAGATGAACAATCTAACATTTTTTGCCTCACATTTCATGAACTGGATTTGTCAAAGGGACAAAGTTGCAGGTTTGAAAGGCAAGACACCTGTCAGATTTAACTAGGTTGTATGGCATAAGGTTTACAACTACTGTGCAACTTAATAGCGGTATAGTGGAAAGGATTAAGAGGATTGTCAACCAAGAACGACGTGGGACAATCCATAGCTAACTCATGACTTATGGCTGATTTACACGTCCCGATAGTCGGGCAGATTATCGGGGACGAGCATTTTTGCAAATGGTCTTTCCAACAATCTGCCCATCTAAAGGTGCAGCCAATAACTCAATGAATGAGTTTTTCATCACGTGACACTTTCATTAGTAAATTATTATTTTGTGAGCAGCAGATCATGCTGTTTAAACAGCACTTCTGCTGCCCAGAAACAATGCAGCTGTATGAGGATGAGCGATCGAAATGTGATCGCTCATTCTCATACTGTGGAGGTGAATTCTCATACTGTGGAGGTGATCACTGCATGTAAATGCGGCATTTCATCCACATTGAACGCAAAGCCAGTTGTCGGGAAGAAACGCTTACTTCCCAATAATTGGCTGCTCCACTGCACATGTAAATCCTCCATTAGGTGTGTGTCACATACAATATAGCTTCAGTCAGGCTGTCGGAACGGCCTGGATGGATGACGATTCTAGACATAGTAGTTATTAAGGGAGCAGGTAGGGATGAGCGAATAGATTCTAAAGAATCAATTTGATTCATCTGAAAGAGTTCTTTGTCTGTAATGGGGGTTTTCCCTAGATAAGTGATGGCTAACCTCTGGCACTCCAGCTGTGGTGAAACTACAACTCCCAGCATGCTCCATTTATTTCTATAGTGTTCTGAGAACAGCCAAGGAAGGGCACGTCTTAGGAGTCATAGTTTTACCACAGCTGGTGTACTGGAGATTAACCATGACAACCCTAGATAAAGAAGCACCCACCTAGCTCTTGATTGACAGGGACAGACATTTTGCTTCATCTTGGTCTGAGTGGTGGCAGAGGCTCTATTACGCCACTGGAGCAAAAATGTTCATGCACCACTACTCGGAAGTTCAGTGGCAAGTGCTCAGTCACTACTTCAGTAGCGGAAGCAAAGCATCTGAGCTTGAACCACTATTCCAAGCAGCGGCACAGGCACGAGATTGTCAGGGACATTTAAGATGCCTGACCCTATCAATCAAGGGGCAGGTGGGCTTTTTTAACTGCAGGGACACCCCCTCTCAGGGTAAAAGGTTTTGCTTTGCTAGAATCAATTTGCTCATCTCTAGTATCAGGTATTGCAGATGATATAGGGCCTAGTAACTAATTGAGACCAACCACACCCAAAGATAAGGTGCAGTTAGTGATAACTGAAAGATGGAAGGCAAGAGTGGCCGAATAAATGCAAATCAATAGGAGTCCTGGAAATTTATTCAAAAAATAGACAACTGAGTTCTACCAGTTGGCAAATATCTCTACACAGCAGGACACAGAGAGACAGACACATTTATTTGTCAAGAGGAACGATAAGAACCCGGGTTGTCGATTTATTCATATATTTAAAGGAAGAGTAAGAGAGAAAGAGACAAAATGCAAAAGGAAAAAAGATGATCCAGAATATAAGTTTTATGGAGAATTCAAGTATTTTCTAAAACAGACATGCCCAGAAATATTAATAATGATACTTCTACTAATAATAATAATTATTAAAAAAATGAAAAGTATAAAACATTAGCGTCTGACATTGTACTTGGATTAAGAAGCACAATACACTATGTAATACAATATTTTCAGTTCAATGAATTCAACATACCGTATATCTATGTCTTATATCAACACAATGCAGTAAATCAGGATCTTATAATATTATCATATCTTCAGGAAACCTCTTTTCACCAAAGGCCTTTGCTGTTTTAAGCTCTTAATAGCATCTCCAACATCCTCCCCAGTGTGATTAGTTCAATACCTGTTTGCCTGAAGAATTCAGAGAACTTTTATCTCTTTGAAGAATTCTTCACCCCTGTCAGATGAATGGATACTTATTAGAAAATAGAAATCCACAACATTTCACATTACCGAAGGGGCATTACATCAATCTTTTCTGAAAGGAAACAGCATATTTTCCATTTTAATGCTGTCAAAAGATAAAGCTCCTAGGTTGAGAATCCTATACTTTAATTAAACTTTTACTGTCGTACTGGGTAATTGAAGTGCATCAAATCAATTTCTGGGAAAATATTTATCGCATTATTCCAAGTTGTTAACTGTTTCATTTAAAATGCCAACCCAACAAGCTAATTAATATTTTAATTATAATTTCCAAATGGAGTAATTACTGCTCTGTACATTTTCCTAATAGCCTGGGTGGTAGGGTTTGTTCATGGTAGTAATACTTGTTGTCCCAAAAATTGCTTTATCATAGAATAAAGACTGGATTTCACTAAGATTGGAGTAGTGGTAGCAAGGTTCTGTTATTGCCACCATCTTGAAATGATGCCACCTGATATAACTGATCGGAATTTCACAGAGCACTTATTAGATTTTTTTTTGTCCAGTCCTCTTGCTCAGCTCTTTCTGTATCTCCCATTTATAGGACCCTCACCAATATAACTTGATAAGCCTCATAGGTGAAAAACTTCTTGTGCTGGAGCAACACTTTTAAAGGGGTTGGCCTAAAAAAAACATTTGCTGCATATGTACAGGATAGGTGATAAATTGATGATCTCTGGTCATCTGACCATTAGACCTCTACCAATCATAAGCATGGAGTTCATCAAGTCCCTTGTGTGGATGAAGTGGAGGTGAGCACGCTTGAACACCAATCCATTACATTCTGTGGGACTACTGAGTACCACAATAAGCTATCTCAGTGAATGTCTAAACACCCCAGAGTGGTGTTACCACTACTACACCCTGCTACTATCTCTAATGGGCTAACCTGAATGCCATCTGTGTACTTCTGTCCTCTACATGTTGCAATGAATATATATTTATGCAACTGTTTCCTTACATGTAATATGCCTGGTTCACCAGCAGGTGGCAGCAAATATGGCAGAGCTACACTTAGAAAGAATGGAACTTACCATTCCATTCTCCCCCCTTTGGGCAGAAGTGGGCCAGTCCTGCTTTCTGCCTGAAGGGTGGGCAGAGGTTTCCATTTAGTACCAGTCTTCCCTAGACAGGGGAAGGGGGTGAGGGATATGTCACTGCCTGACCTGCCCACACCAGCCAGAGCATCCTAAGCTCTGCTGGCCATGGAAGCAGAGGCTTGGAAGCCAGGACAATAGTCCCTTGGCTGAAACTTAGAACCTGGAGTGCAGCATAAAGAAGGAATCAAATTGACTAAGCTAGCCTGTCAGTACAGCAGAGAGAAAGAAAGCAGAGTTAATGAGCAAGCCTTCCAGTTTATGCTAAAGCCTGCTGGAACCAAGACATTGAACTTCATCTCAAGGTCTGGACTCAAGTTATTTTTCCAAATCCCTCAATTATTTCCCCTTTTTATTGCTTCAGTGCCAGAGCCTGGGGTCCAGCAGTATCCATGTAGGAGCACCGTGACACACAAAGAGACATTTAGGTCACAATATACGACTCTGCATTCCTACTAAACCTGGGTCATGATAGAGAGGCCCTGGGGGGAGGCGGCCCCGTTGCAATTGGCTTCATGAACAGTATTGACTTTTGTGCCTTTATGCTACAGGCCTACAGAATTGACAGAGAACCCCTTGAAAAATTACTTTCCTGCATTTGTTCTAAGTTTAACAGGTGCCAGATTGTGCACGCCAGCTACAGAGGGGTTAATTCGCCATCTTTGCCAGTGATGGCGTATGTTCTTCTTGCCCAGCCAGAGCGTGAAAACAGAGGTCTGCCCAGCCCAAGCGCGTAAAGCAGTGACCCTGCCTACCGGGAACTTCCCAGTCCAAGCACAGGAAGTAAAGACTCTGCCCACTTGTCAATTTGTTCAGCCAGCCAAAAGAGGGAAAAATGGCTCATCCGCTTAGGCCTAACTCGGGAGGCATTGTGTGGGGCGATGAGCCCGAAGTACAAGTGAGAGTCTTCTAATTGCAGTGGAACCCGGAGAGGAAGCCCGAGGTGTCCGCTGTGTCGGCTGGAGTAGCAGTGGTGGCTGGAGAGTCCACTCCGCTGCCCATAAAGATCCATCCCTCTGCTTAATTTAACCCCATGGTCCCACCAGAGGTCGTGGACTACTCCCAGACAACGTGGGATTATAAAAAGGCTGCTAAAGAATGGGTCATTAAAGTTTTGGACCACCCGCAGCTGGGTATGCATAGCTGGAGAGGCGCATGGGAACCGTCTTCTGGTTTTCGACAAAGTGGTAAAGTCACAAGCAGATCTAACATAGTCAAGGGTAACCTTGCTCTACTGCTCCAAATTAAAAGTAACCCAAGGGTTTTACCTGCAGGGAAGAAAATAACTATGCTACACACTCTGGGGTCAAAGCAAATTCTCATTTATTACAGGTACAGCAGTTTATAAAGTCATCAGAGGAGAATTCCCCCTAAAGCATGTGGCATTGTTGCATTGGCTAACATATGAAAATAAGAAAAGATATAATACTTAGCTTCTGCCCATTGTGCATTGTTTTACTAACTGTGGTATGTGAACTATGTAAATATCTAGCTGTAGGCGCCATCTTGTAATGGAGTTTTCACTAACAGCAGAACAGCATATATGATGTAGCAAGGAGGTGTGTTCTCTTGGGTAGGATGGAACCTTTGTGCTCTGCAGAAGATAAGGTATTGTCTGAGAGCTAAAGTATGTGAGAGCTTTCTTAGCTGAATCAAAGAATGTAGTGCACATCTCTATCAGTCCCCCCCTTGGACCTCATTCTTTCCCTAATGAAAGCCTAGCACATCTGTCCCTATGCTTCAAATCCTATTTGCCAGCTTCCATGACAACCTAGCCTAGTGTATAGCCTCCCATGACACTGGACTTATTATGGGAAAGTCAGATGTCAGTCCCTATGGTCGATGATCTGCAGGTGGCGTCGTAAGCGGGGGAAACAGCAAAACTGAGTGGACTTTGTCTCCTATCCTCTTGAAATTCTCTCATGATCATCTCCGGGGTAGCCTCACCTATGGCTTTGAGCAGAAGCCTCCTAATGCAGGGGATGACACAACAAACAATTACCATTCCAATTTGTAACAAGGTCTGTTTCCAATTTTTAATCCAGTTTTCAAACCAATTTTCCCATTAACTATCCACCCCAGAATTTCTCCTTAACTCTTCTGAAAGAAAAGTAAGTAACCATTTGTTCCTATGTTATCAGGAATTACAGTACAGCAGGTTTCACCAATCATTTTGCACACACCACCTTTTTCTGCTAGTAGCATGTCCAGGGACACTAGTGGGCCCCAGCTGCTCCACTATACCCTTTAATGCATCTCTAGTGTAATTCACAAATCTCTGCTGATTATAATAGATGTTGTTTATAGTAATATGTGTTATATGTGCTTGAGCGCCATGCTCAATTCTCCATCCCACACGTTTCATGGCTGCTAAGCAGCCAATAAACGTGCAGGTAAGTACTGCCATCACTGTAATGCCAGTAGCCATGTTGGCTACTGCCATTACAGTGATTGGCTGGCCAGAACGCGTCATCAGGTGCTATATAGCACCTGATGACGCGGATTCGGCTTATTGCGAGTCAGGGAGAGCTGCGCTTAGGAAGGGACAGGTACTGTAGGGAGTTTGAGATCCCAATTTATTCAAACGTTTAAAAGACCCAAAAGTCCTTTAAAGGACTATTGTGTGTGGTGGCAGCAATTTAATCTTGCAAAGTAGTCTTTGATTTTTTTTCCCCATACTTTGCAATTCTTTTTCTATAGAGGGTGTCTGCAGTGACTTGTGACATCTGTATGTCAGGGGCAGAAATTGGAAGAATATTATTAAAAACAATTATATTTTTTCCATAATTTATGCACATTTTTCCTATAAACGGTCCCTGCAGTGAATTGTCACATCTGTGTTGCAATAGCGTGTGTGTGTCAGGCCCAGATATTGGGAAAAATATTAGTGACAACAAATATATTTTTTCCATAATTTATCCATAATTTTCCGTAAACGGTCTCTGCAGTGAATTGTCACATCTGTGCTGCAATAACGTATGTGTGTCAGGCCCAGATATTGGGGAAAATATTAGCGAAAAAAATCTTATTTTTTCCATAATTTATCCACATATTTCCTATAAACGGTCCCTGCAGTGAATTGTCACATTTGTGCTGCAATAGCTTGTGTGTGTCAGGCCGAGCTAGGAGAGCAGATCAGAGGGGGAGGGATCAGCAGCACTGCAACAGGCTGGAAGAGGAAGTGGGATGGCAAATGGTAGAATGCGGGCACCACCGAATAGCGCCGCAACTGTTCCACAGAGCACCTCCTTGCATAAATCTCCCTTGCCAAGGGTTAGGTGTTCGGCAGTATGACGCTTTTTTGAGGAAAGTGCGGACGACAAAAGAATAGTAGTTTGCAACCTGTATCACACCAAAATGAGCTGGGGCGTGATCATTAGAAACCTCACCACCACCAGCTTTATCCGCCACATGACTTTAAAGCACAGTAATAGGTGGGCCGAACACCTGGGTCCACAATCTGTGTCTGCGGGTCACACCACTGCCTCTTCTTCCTCTGTGTTACGTGCTGGCCAATCCCCTGTCTAAGACGCAGGCCTGGATGCCTCCCACCCTGCACCTGGACCTTCGCAAGCACCATCAGCGACCACATCCGCTTTCCTGTCCCAGCGCAACGTCCAAATGTCATTACCCCAGACATTTGAACGCAAGGGCAAATACCCAGCAACCCACCCACAGGCCATAGCACTAAATGCGCAGCTTTCCAAATTACTGGCCCTGGAAATGTTGCCATTTAAGCTTGTGGACACTGAGGCCTTCCGCAGCCTGATGTCAGTAGCCATCCCTTTATACACAGTCCCCAGCCGCCACTATTTTTCAAGGTGTGCCGTGCCAGCCTTACACCAACATGTGTCCCTTAACATCACACATGCCCTGACCAACGCAGTTACTGGGAAGGTCCACATAATCACTGTCACGGCCGGGAGCGGCTCGTACCCTGGGATGGCATAGGTGCTACTGACACCAAGGATTGCGGGCCCCAATTCCATCAGGGTTTCCGCCACCACCCACGTTAGTGGCTCCAACCCCCCACTTTTCCTCTTCCGCCTCCTCCTCCACTTCCACCTCCGAATTATCCATGTGCAGCATCAGTCAGTCATCAGTCAGTAGCTGAAAGCAATGTAGCACTGCAGTGGGGAAGCGGCAACAGGCCGTGCTGAAGCTGATCTGCCTAGGGGACAAACAGCACACCGCCGCAGAGCTGTGGCAGGGGATAAGAGACCAGACTGAGCTATGGCTCTCACCACTCAACCTAGAACCAGGCATGGTTGTGTCCGATAATGGACATAAGTTGGTGGCGGCTTTGGAGCTGGGAAACCTTAGACACATCCCATGCCTTGCCCATGTATTCCAACTTGTGGTTCAGCGGTTTCTAAAAACATTCCCAAATTTGCCTGAGCTACTGGTGAAGGTGCGCCGCATGTGTGCACATTTACGCAAGTCACCGACAGCTTCAGCCGGTCTGTCAACGCTGCAGCAGCGATTTAAATTGCCAGCTTATTGGCTATTGTGCAACGTGAGCACGCGGTGGAACTCCACGTTCCACATGTTGGCCAGGCTTTGTGAGCAGCAGAGTGCTGTTGTGGAATACCAGCTGCAACATGGTCGTTGCCTTTCCAGTTAGCTTTCGCTATTCACAAGCGAGTAGTGAGCATGGATGTCTGACCTCTATGAGCTTTTACGCAACTTTGAGGAATCAACACAGATGGTGAGCGTCGATAACGCTATTATCAGCGTAACCATCCCACTTCTGTGTCTTCTCAAATGCTCGCTGCTTACAATTAAGGACGACGCTTTGCATGTTGAAGAGGTGGAAATGGGGAAAGACATTACACAGGTTAATGATAGTCAGATTACCCTCAGTTCGTCTTCTCAGCGCCAGGGCCGGCTGCAGGTTCATGTGGGCCCTTGGGCGATAAATCCCAGTGGGCCCCCATGAGGCATTTTTTTACATTGACATGTCCCCCTGTGGCTCCCACATGGTATAATGACCCCCAGGGGCCCCTATACAGTATAATGACTACTAGTGGCCCTTCACACAGTATAATGAACCCCCAATTCCCCCCCCCCCACTGTATAATGACCACCTGTGGCCCTGCATTCAGAATAATAACCCCCAGTTGCCCCCATTCAGAATAATGACCCCCAGTAGCCCCCACACTGGGGGAATACTGTATGGAGGGGGCTCTGGGGGTCATTATACTGAATGGAGGGTCATTGGTGATCATTATACTAAATGGGGGACACTGGTGGTCATTATACTATGTAAAGGGCCCTAACAGTATAATGACCCCAAAGTGACCCTCCATTCAGAATAATGACCCCCAGTCGCCCCCACACTGGGGGTTATACTGTATGGAGGGGGCACGAGGGGTTATTATATTTAATGGGGGCTCTGGTGGTCATTATGCTAAATGGAGTGTCAATAGGGATCATTATACTAAATGGGTGGGCACTGGGAGTCATTATACTGTGTAAGGGGCCCTCACAGTGTGATGAATGACCCCCCAGTGGCCCCCTCACATGCCTATCATTGCAGGGGAGCTGGTGGTCCTGTCATTCACTAACCGCAGCTCCCTGCGCTCCTTCTGCAGAAGTGAGCCAGGCCTGGAGGAGAGATGGAGATGTGCAGTGATGTAGCTAGAACTGACTGGGCCCCACAGCCAATTTTAGTACGCCCCCCTCCCCCCCAATGTGTGTTCACATCACGTTTTTCCTATCGGTTTGATGTATACAAATGTGCAGCACTCCACATTTTTGTATCCTGCAGAGTCAAGTAAAAAATGCATACGTTAACGTATATGTTTTTTTACAATGGAACTGTATGGCGAACGGACGCCACTGTACGCCATCAGTCTGAGGTATCTGTTAACGCATACATTTTTGGTATGCATTAAATGGATGGCACTAATGGGATGTGAACCCAGCCCTAGTGTCAGAATAAGCACCAGTACACAGCGGAGCAGCGTGGCGGAGAGGGGAGGCCGCCATGTACTGACAGAGCGCTACCTGGTCCTGGTGGTCAGGGGTGAGGTACTGGGCTTCCCAAGGATCATTTTCTACTGGGAAATACAGGGCACAGTATAATACACTAGAATCTATATAATATAAAGATATTAGCGCTACCTCCAAATAATAATACAATTAGGGGGTCATTTATTATATAGAAATACGTCTATATTAGGCGTATTTCTGACACAGATTGTGGCGCAAAGGTCCTTAGCACCGCAATCTGTATCTTTTCCCGCTCATGCCAGGTCTAAAAAAAAGTGGTGTGGGCAGGGAAGGGGATACAGTTATGGCCATGCAGTTATTGGATACCACCGCCATATAGTGATAACACCGCCATACAATGATAAAACCACCATACAGTGACCGGATAAAAGGGTATAAGAGGGCACAGTACAGGGAATGACTATGGGCACTGCACAGGGTGTGGTAAGAGGGCACAATGCAGGGTATAAAGGGGCACAGTAAGGGGTGGGGGGCACAGTCACATGACCCTGTGACGTTAGAAGGTCCTTATGGTGAATGCTGTTCAGATGCCACCATAATGAGAGGCAGAGGAGTGAGACAGGGACCCTGGATGGACAGGAGGGGTGGACACAGCAAGTAGGGGGAAGGGGCTCTGAGGGGGATTCATACAAGAAGTAGGGGCAGGAGGTCTGTGCAGGGCAGCAATAGGAGATAGGAGGGTGAAACAGGAGCTCTGGATACATGAGGGAGGAAAGGAGACAGCAGGGGCCCTATGAGGATGAGATAGGACAGGATATATGGGGGGGGGGGCAGGTGTCATGGAGACAAACTGCTTAATGAAACAGTAACACAACTTAATAGAATGAAGCAGCATATCGAAGAGTCCCCCCCTTCTGTCCCACAGACAAGAGACAGTCACAGTGCAGACTCGCTCACAGACTGTCTTCACACTTCTCTGCTCCAGCTCCAGCCTCCAGCCTCCAGCCCTGCGGTCTCTCTCCTCAGGCAGCATGTGTCCTGTGTAGAGGGGGCGTGTCCTGTGTAGAGGGGGCGTGTTCTGAGTCT
Source organism: Bufo gargarizans (assembly GCF_014858855.1). Classification (NCBI taxonomy): domain Eukaryota; kingdom Metazoa; phylum Chordata; class Amphibia; order Anura; family Bufonidae; genus Bufo; species Bufo gargarizans. The sequence goes on along the minus strand of NC_058086.1, from coordinate 156,549,772 downwards.
CTGCAGCTCAGGGGGCCCACCAAAGGGGTACTGCGTAAGTGAAATGACAGCAGTGAGAGCTCCCATCTGTATTGATGGAAGTGCTCATAGCAGCTCAGTGGGCCCCCCCAGGAGCATTGGGCCCCGACATTTGCCCGGGGATGCCGGGTTATGACGCCGGCCCTGCTCAGCGCGAATTGGAGGCTGAAGAGGAGGAAGAGGAGGAGCAGGATACGGTTGCCTCAGCTACAGAGGGTAGTACCCATGAAAGTTTAATTCCGACTGTTCTGCGTGGGTGGGCAGAAGAGGAGGAAGAGGATGAGGAGATTGGGAGTGATCCTCCTGATGACCACAGTGAAGTCTCACCTGTTGGTACTCTGGCATACATGGCTGACTTCATATTAGGCTGCCTTTCCCACGACCCGTTCGTTATACGCATTTTAAACAACACAGATTACTGGTTGTTAACCCTTCTCAACCCCCGCTACAAAGAGAACTTCTCATCTCTCATTCCTTTGGTGGAGAGGATGAGCAAAATGGTGCAATACCAGAAGATCCTTGTTGAAAAACTGCTCCAAAATTTTCCATCTGACAACGCTGGCGGCAGAGTCCATACTTCCTTGGCTAACCGAGGAGGGGAGACAAGGGGAACACATAGCAGTTTCAACAGAGGCAGGGCAACACTCTCCAAAGCCTGGGACAGTTACATGAAACCCCGCCAGCACCCTCACCCTGATGTGCAGCCTACTGCCACAAGTAGAGAAAAAAATTTGAAGATGGTGAAGGAGTACATAGCAGACCATGTCAGTGTCCTCAATGATTCCTCAGTGCCTTACAACTGCTGGATGTTCAAGCTGGACACGTGGCACAAACTGGCGCTCTATGCTTTGGAAGTGCTGGCCTGCCCTGCCACCAGCATTTTGTCTGAGTGTGTATTTAGTGCTGCTGGTGTCATTATAACAGATAAGCGTATCCGCGTGACAACTGAAAATGCTGACAAGTTGATATAAAAATGAACAAGGCCTTGATTGACCAAGACTTCTCGACTCCACCAGAGGAATGCTGATAAACATAAAGGCACTTTACATGTGTTGTTTTTAATGTAGTTAATAGACTGTATTTCCATGCATCCTTTCCACCACAAACAAGTGTATATGGTTAAATCTTACTTTACTCATCCTCCTCATCTTCAGTCATATCAACATGCTTTGCTTATTCGTCACATATAATGCCCTCGCATATATGGCCTTTGAATATAATTTTTTAGAGGGTCCACTCACCAGCAGGCCCTCACATATAATTTTTTAGAGGGTCCGCTCACCTGCAGGCCCGCAACTCAAATCTTTTACAGGGTCAGCTCCCTGCAGGCTCGCAACTCAAATCTTTTACAGGGTCAGCTCACCTGCAGGCCCAAACCTAAAATCTTTTACAGGGTCAGCTTACCTTCAGGACCGCAACTCAAATCTCTTTCAGGGTCAGCTCACCTGCAAACCCGCAAATCAAATCTTTTACAGGGTCAGCTCACCTGCAGGCCCGCAACTGAATGTGAATGAGGCCCTCCTGTAACGGTCACATACACACACACACAGGGGGAAGTGACCACTGCGCTCAACCCTCACCCCTGGCCCTGCCTACTTGCCTTGCAAGTCCTAATGACAGGGGACAACTGGAAGGCAATCCCTAGCTTGGAATAAGTGCAGGGAGGACAGACCAGACAAAAAACAGAAAGTGAACGGACAGAGTCAATACCAGGAGAGCAACGAAGTACAACTGGAGCAAGCAGAGAATAGTCAGGAGAAGCCGGGGTCATAAATACCAGGAGAGTCGTGAAGTACCAAAGGAGTCAGCAGAGGATCGTCAGAGGAAGCTGGGGTCAGAATACCAGGAGAGCAGCAAAGTACACAAGGAGCAGGCAGAGGATCGTCAGGAAATCAGCAGAAGGTAAGTACGCCAGGTCATACAAAATCACAGATGGAACCTAAATAACAGGCAACCTGTGGCCAGCAGGCTGCCTGTTTAACCCATTTAGGACACAGCCCTATTTCACCTTAAAGACCAGGCCATTTTTTGCAAATCTGACCAGTGTCACTTTAAGTGGTGATAACTTTAAAACGCTTTGACTTATCCTGAGACAGTTTTTTCGACAAATATTGTACTTCATGACACTGGAAAAATTCCTCTACTTCTATAATACATAGTAATACCTCCAAAAATAGTTTTTACTTTACATTCCCCATATGTCTACTTCATGTTTGGATCATTTTGGGAATGATATTTTATTTTTTGGGGATGTTACACGGCTTAGAAGTTTAGAAGCAAATCTTTAAATTTTTCTGAAATTTTCAAAAACCCAATTTTTAGGGACCAGTTCAGGTCTGAAGTTACTTTGCGAGGCTTACATAATAGAACCCCCAAAAAATTAACCCATTCTAGAAACTACACCCAAGGTATTCAAAACTGATTTTCCAAAGTTCGTTAACCCTTTAGGTGTTCCACAAGAATTAATGGAAAACATAGTAACATAGTCCATCCAGTTCGGCCTGTTATCCTGCAAGTTGATCCAGAGGAAGGCAAAAAAAAAACTGTGAGGTAGAAGCCAATTTTCCCCACTTTAGGGGAATAAAATTTTATTTCCGACTCCAATCAGGCAATCAGACTAACTCCCTGGATCAACGACCTCTCTCTAGTAGCTATAGCCTGTAATATTATTACGCTCCAGAAATACATCCAGGCCCCTCTTGAATTCCTTTATTGTATTTACTATCACCACCTCCTCAGGCAGAGAGTTCCATAGTCTCACTGCTCTTACTGTAAAGAATCCTTTTCTATGTGTGTGTACAAACCTTCTTTCCTCCAGACGCAGAGGATGTCCCCTCATCACAATCACAGTCCTGGGTATAAATAGATGATGGGATAGATCTCTGTACTGACCCCTGATATATAATTTTGATAATCTTTCAGGGTACTGTAGTTGCCCCATTCCGGTTATTACTTTAGTTGCCCTCCTCTGGACCTTCTCCAGCTCTGCTATGTCTGCCTTGTTTACAGGAGCCCAGAACTGTACACAGTACTCCATGTGTGGTCTGACTAGCGATTTGTAAAGTGGTAGGACTATGTTCTTATCACGGGCATCTATGCTCCTTCTGATGCAACCCATTATCTTATTGGCCTTGGCAGCAGCTGCCTGACACTGTTTTTTGCAGCTTAATTTGCTGTTTATTAAAATTCCTAGATCCTTTTCAATGTCAGTATTTCCGAGTGTTTTACCATTTAGTATGTACGGGTGACTTGCATTATTCCTTCCCATGTGCATAACTTTACATTTGTCAGTGTTAAATCTCATCTGCACAAGCCTGTAGTAGTATACTGTCCTCTTCAGTGTTAATTACTTTACACAGTTTAGTGTCATCTGCGAAAATTAATACTTTACTATGCAAGCCTTCTACAAGATCATTAATAAATATATTGAAGAGAATATGGCCCAATAGTGACCCCTGATGTACCCTACTAGTGACAGTGACCCAATCTTAGTGTGTACCGTTAATAACCACCCTCTGTTTTCTATCATTGAGCCAGTTACTTTCCCACATACAGACGTTTTCTCCCAGCCGAGCATTCTCATTTTATATACTAACCTTTTATGTGGTACAGTGTCAAATGCTTTGGAGAAGTCCAGATATACGACATCCATTGATTCGCCGCTGTCAAGTTTAGAACTTACCTCCTCATAGAAACTGATTAAATTAGTTTGGCATGACCAGCGAAGCCATGCTGATATGGCGTTATTTGTTTATTTCCATTGAAATGCTCTAAGATAGTATCTCTCAAAAAGCCTTTAAACAGTTTACCCACAACAGATGTTAAACTTATCGGCCTATAGTTTCCGGGCTCTTTTTTTGGACCCTTTTTGAATATTGGCACCACATATGCCATGCACCAATCCTGTGGGACATTCCCTGTCAGTATAGAGTCTGCAAATATCAGAAATAAAGGTCTGGCTATGACATTACTTAATTTAAGATAGAGAAATAATTTCAAAATTTCAATTTTTTGGCAGATTTTCCATTTTAATATTTTTTTACAGTTACAAAGCAAGGGTTAACAGCCAAACAAAACTCAATATTTATGGCCCTGATTCTGTAGTTTACAGAAACACCTCATATGTGGTCGTAAACTGCTGTACTTGCACACGGCAGGGCGCAGAAGGAAAGGAATGCCATACGGTTTTTGGAAGGCAGGTTTTGCTGGACCGTTTTTTTTGACACCATGTCCCATTTAAAGCCCCCCTGATGCACCCCTAGAGTAGAAACTTCATAAAAGTGACCCCATCTAAGAAACTACACCCCTCAAGGTATTCAAAACTGATTTTATAAACTTTGTTAACCCTTTAGGTGTTCCACAAGAATTAATGGAAAATAGAGACACAATTTCAAAATTTCACTTTTTGGGCAGATTTTCCATTTTTCTTTTTTTTTTCTTTTACAAAGCAAGGGCTAACAGCCAAACAAAACTCAAAATTTATGGCCCTGATTCTTTAGATTACAGAAAGACCCATATGTGGTAGTAAAACTACTTTACCGGCACACGGCAGGGCGCAGAAGGAAAGGAATGCCATACGGTTTTTGACAGGCAGATTTTGCTGGACTGTTTTTTTTTGACACCATGTCCCATTTGAAGCCCCCCTGATGCAACCCTAGAGTAGAAACTCCATAAAAGTGACCCCATTTTAGAAATTACAGGATAGGGTGGAAGTTTTGTTGGTACTAGTTTAGGGTACATCTGATTTTTGGTTGCTCTATATTACACTTTTTGTGAGCCAAGAAATAGCCAAGAAATACCTGTTTTGGCACCGTTTTTATTTTTTTGTTATTTACAACATTCATCTGACAGGTTAGATCATGTGGTACTTTTTTTAGACCAGGTTGTCACCAACACGACGATACCTAATATGTATACTTTTTTTTATTTATGTAAGTTTTACACATAGATTTCATTTTTGAAGCAAAAAAAATGTTTTAGTGTTTCCATAGTCTGAGCGACATAGATTTTTCAGTTTTTGGGCAGGGTATTATTTTTGCGGGATGAGGTGTCGGCTTTATTGGCACTATTTTGTGGTGCGTGTGACTTTTTGATCGCTTGCTATTACACTTTTTGTGATGTAAGGTGACAAAAAATGGTTTATTCAGCACAGTTTTTATTTTAAATTTTTTATGGTGTTCATCTGAGGGGTTAGGTCATGTGATATTTTTATAGAGCCGGTCGATACGGACGCGGCGATACCTAATATGTATGCTTTTTTTTATTTATGTAAGTTTTACACAATAACAGCTTTTTTAAAACAAAAATAAATAAATTATGTTTTAGTGTCTCCATATTCTGAGCCACAGTTTTTTTATTTTTTGGGCGATTGTCTCAGGTAGGGGCTAATTTTTTGCGGGATGAGGTGACGGTTATATTGGTACTATTTTGGTGGGCAAACGCCTTTTTGATCACTTGCTGTTGTACTTTTTGTGATGTAAGGTGACAAAAAAATTGTTTATTTAGCACAGTTTTAATTTTTTACGGTGTTCATCTGAGTGGTTAGGTCATGTGATATGTTTATAGAGCCGCTCGATACGGACGCGGTGATACCTAATATGTATACTTATTTTTTCCCCCCTATTTTTTACCAATTTTATTTTTACTTTATTTGGGGAAAATTTCATTTTTGTTTATCTTTACTTGAAACTTTCAATTTTCTGGGGGAAAACTTTATTTTTTCAACTTTTTTTCCAGTTTCTTTTTTGTCCCACTTTAGGACTTCAACTTTTGGGGGTCTGATCCCTTTACAATGCATTCCAATACTTCTGTATTGGAATTCATTGGCTTTATGAGTAATACAGTGAGTATTACTCATACAGCTTCCGGCCTGTGAGATCCAGGGGGCTGGATCTCACAGGCTCATCAGCGGAAGGCAGCGCGATGCCTTCCTTAGGCATCGCGCTGCCTTCCATGCCATCGGGTCCCCCTACAGCTGCATGGGGACCCGATGGCATCTCCGATCACCGCCGCAACCGCAGGTAAAAGCCGCAAATGCAGGTCTGAATTGACCTGCGGTTTGCTGCGATCGCAGACACGGGGGGGTCACGGGACCCCCTTGCGCATTTAGCCAAGGTGCCTACTCAATGATTTGAGCAGGCACCATGTTCCGATCACCGCCCGCTGGGTGGACAATAAACTTAGGACCCAACTTCCAGGAGGGAACCTTCAATTTGATATTCTTAGTAGACAACCACACCAGATCACCAACATTCAGGTCCGGACCAGGCACACGTCTCTTATCCGCCACACGCTTATATCTCTCACTCATCGCTCTTTAGATTATCCTGAATCTTTTGCCAAATAGATGACAAAGACGAGGAGAATCTCTCCTCATCAGGTAAACCAGAAGACCCATCTCCAGAGAATGTCCCAAACTGCGGCTGAAACCCATATGCACAAAAAAATGGTGACTTATCAGAGGGCTCCTGACGACGGTTATTTAAAGCAAACTCAGCAAGGGACAAAAAAAGAACACCAATCCTCCTGATTCTCCGCCACAAAACAGCGCAGATATGTCTCCAGATTCTGATTGATGCGCTCTGTCTGGCCATTCGACTGCGGGTGGAAAGCAGAAGAGAATGACAACCGAACCCCGAAGCGAGAACAGAAAGCCTTCCAGAATCTGGAAACAAACTGTGTGCCCCTATCAGAGACTATATCTGAAGGAATACCATGCAATTTGACAATGTGATCAATAAATGCCTGCGCCAGCGTTTGAGCATTGGGCAACCCAGGAAAAGGAATGAAATGCGCCATTTTGCTAAAACGGTCCACCACCACCAGAATCACAGTCTTCCCCGAGGAACGAGGCAGGTCCGTAATAAAGTCCATGCACAGATGTGTCCAAGGACGGGAAGGAATGGGTAAAGGGAGGAGAGGACCTGATGGCCGTGAATGAGGGACTTTGGCACGAGCGCAGGTCTCGCAGGCTGCCACAAAACCCTCAACCGACTTACGAAGTGCCGGCCACCAGAATCTCCGAGCAATGACATCCACTGTGGCTCTACCCCCCGGGTGCCCAGCAAGGACAGTATCGTGGTGCTCCTTAAAAACCTTGTGTCGTAAAGCGGGAGGCACAAACAACCTCCCAGGAGGACAAAGATCAGGAGCCTCTGCCTGGGCTGCCTGAACCTCTGCCTCCAATTCAGGATAAAGAGCAGAGACCACCACCCCTTTAGCCAAAATGGGACCCGGGTCTTCAAAGTTCCCCCCTCCCGGAAAACAACGTGACAGGGCATCCGCCTTCACATTCTTAACCCGTAATTTCTCTCTGCGAGGAGAGTTTCTTCGAGAAAAAGGCATACGGACGCCATTTGGCAGGAGAGGGACCCTGAGACAAGACCGCACCTACATCCACCTCAGAAGCGTCCACCTCAACAATGAAGGGCGGAGAGACATCAGGTTGTACCAAGATAGGAGCGGAAGCAAAACTCTCTTTGATACTAGAAAAGGCCTTACGCGCCTCTACCGACCAGGAGGAAAAATCTACCCCCTTTCTAGTCATATCAGTGAGTGGCTTAACAATAGAGGAATAATTCAAAATGAACTTCCTGTAATAATTGGCAAAACCCAAAAAGCACATCAGCGCCTTCTGATTCTCAGGAAGCTCCCAATCAAGCACAACGCGGACCTTCTCGGGGTCCATGCGAAAACCAGAAGCGGAGAAGAGAAAACCCAGAAATTGAACTTCTGGAACCGCAAACACACATTTTTCCAGTTTAGCGTACAATTTATTCTCCCGCAGAATGAGCAAGACCTGACGTAGGTGGTCCTTATGAGTTTTGAAATCAGGAGAAAAAATAAAAATGTAATCTAGATACACTAGTACAAATTTCCCCATTAAATGATAAAAAATGCTGTTCACAAAATGTTGAAAGACGGCTGGAGCATTCATTAAACCAAAAGGCATAACCAAATTCTCAAAATGGCCCTCAGGGGTATTGAAGGCCGTCTTCCATTCGTCCCCTTCTCTGACCCTGACCAGGTTGTATGCCCCTCTTAAATCCAACTTGGAAAAAACTTTAGCCCCAACAATCTGGTTAAACAGGTCTGGGATCAGAGGAAACGGATAAGGGTCACGAATTGTGATACTGTTCAGCTCCCTGAAATCCAAACATGGTCTTAAAGAACCATCTTTTTTCTTAAAAAAAAAAAAGAACAGCGGCAACAGGTGACTTCGAGGGTCGTATGTGTCCCTTTCTCAGGCTCTCAGAGATATAAGTACGCATAGCGACCCTTTCAGGTTGGGAGAGATTGTATAAACGAGATTTAGGCAGCTTGGCACCTGGGATGAGATTAATAGGGCAATCGTACTCTCGGTGAGGGGGCAGCTCCTGAACACCACTCTCAGAAAACACATCCGAAAATTCAGAGAGAAAAGATGGTACAGTCTTAGTAGAAACCTCTGAAAGAGACGTCGAGAGGCAATTCTCTCTGCAAAAGTCACTCCAACCATTTATTTGCCTCGCTTGCCAATCAACGGTGGGGTTATGTTTAGTGAGCCAGGGTAGCCCCAACACTAGAGTAGTAGGTAACCCGCTTCGGACAAAACATGACACATCCTCAACATGAGCATCACCCACAGTAAAACTGATATTGTGAACTGTGCCCTTTAATGATTTTTGAGAAAGTAGAGTGGAATCAATAGCAAAAACAGGTATGTCCTTTCCCAAAGTGCATACCTGGAAACCATGTGTTATAGCAAATTGATTATCAATGAGATTGACAGCTGCTCCACTATCTACAAAAATCTCACAAACAATGTTCTTGCTCTCTAGCGCCACCCTGGCAGGTAGGACAAAACGCGAACTACAAGCAGACGGAAAACCTTCAATTTCCGCATCAACCTTGCCAATTGTAACAGATGGAACGTTTTTAGAGGACTTTTTTCTTTTTGTTTCTTTATTACTCTCAAAAAACTCCCTGAATCTCCTAGAGGGACAAACATTTGCCAAATTATTTATACCTCCACAACAGAAACAAACCCTCCTCTGAGAGCGGAATCCTCTGTTGTTAGAGGCAAGCAAACCCAGCTGCATGGGTTCCTGCTCAGAGCGGATTGAGAGAGACTGAGACCCTTGCGCACTGAATGAGACCGTCCTACTGTCCTTGGACTGAGTATGACAGGAAGGAGTGATCTCTCCTCTCTCTCTAAGACGCCTGTCAATACGAACGGCCCGAGACATGGCAGACTTTAAGGAGGTAGGTCTCTCATGAAAGGCAAATGCATCTTTCAATCCCTCTGAAAGACCATGGCAAAATTGACTTCGGAGTGCAGCATCATTCCAACCAGTATCAGCTGCCCATTTCCGAAATTCTGAACAGTATATCTCTGCGGACTGTTTACCCTGGCATAAAAGACGCAGTTTAGATTCAGCCAGAGCAATACGATCCAGATCATCATATATCTGACCCAGAGCTACAAAAAATTCATCCACTGATCGGAGGGGCCGTGCCCCCACCGGCAGCGAAAAGGCCCAAGACTGAGCGTTATCCCTGAGCAGTGATATGATGATCCCCACCCTCTGCTCCTCATCACCAGAGAAATGGGGAAGTAGGCGAAAATGGAGTTTGCAAGCCTCTCTAAAACGAACAAAATTCTCACTACCCCCAGAGAAGGTATCCGGAATTGAGATCTTAGGCTCAGAACAAACTCCATGAACGCAAGCAGAACCGGTCATCTGAAACTGAGACACAGTTTTACGGAGCTCTGCGACCTCCAGTGAAAGAGCCTGCATGCGGTCCGTCAAGGCTGAAAGCGGATCAATGCTTAAGACAGTTTTGGCGGTTTATAATGTCACGGATGGTGTTGCAGAAAACCAGAAGTAACAAATAAAGATCCGACTGACTTGATCCCAAACTAAGGAACAAAAGTGTAAGCTCTATTAAAGCCCTATAGCACTCCCTGACTGCTCAGCCCATGCAAAGAGCTCTGTGATAGAAAGTTGCATGTCCACGTACCTAGACTAAGTGACACCTGAAAACCCTATAATAGTGAGGTAAAACGACCACCGGCTCCCTGCACCTAATATGGAGGGAGTCAGGGTCACCTAGAATCAAGCCAACAGGAAAACACAAATAAAGGGATAGACTTATCTGAGAAACCAGCAGTAGCAAACTTCTAGCAGTGAGCACAATCCAGGAAGTAGTATAAACCGCAAAGTGAGGCAGTATGGTAGGGGAAATAAAGGGAGGCAATCACTGCTAATAGAGGACAGCTGGGAGAGGGAGAAGACATGTCAAAGCGAAACCAAAACAAAAGAACATCATGCAGGAGGTACTGAAGAACGTCTATCAGAACTTCTCAGAGATCTGGCGGCGACAGGCGGACAGGCTTCCAGGGACATAAGAGCGGCCAACATTACTGTCTCCTCTGGCTGAAGGGGAGTGGAAAGGGTGACTGTACCATCCGGCTGAAAATGTATTGTGGCTTTCATTTGCTGTAACAGATCTGCACCCAAAAGGTTTAGTGGACACATGGAGGAGACTACAAATTGAGAAAGCACTTCATTGGATGGCTGTGGTCCAAAAGAAACACTGAGCTGTTTTGTTAAGGGAGAGGATCGAGCACAGGTGTCAATGCCGATGCACTGCACAGTAATGTTGTCCAGGAAGGAGGGGTCGGGGATCTCATCACGTCAGATTACACTTCTGGCTGCACCAGTATCCACAAGAAAAGTGTATACATCTCCCCCTATCTGCAGCTGCACTGTAGATGGGGAGGGCCATGGTGGGGTTGGCTTCTCCGACGTGTGGATCTGGCTTGCCCCTATCCTAGGGGGTGTGGTACCCCTCCTTTCCCTGTTGCGGTGGAGGAGGAGGGGGAGCAGGGGGAGCACATATAGGAACACGGGGCGGACCCCTTCTTCCTCTCTGGGGGGAGTTATGTGGGCACTCTCTTCTGAAATGTCCGGGCTGGCCACACCCCTAGCAGGTCTGGTATTTCCCCCTGGCCGGGGGGGTACCCCTTGGCTGAGAGCATTACGCTAGCCCTGGGAGCTGCCTCTATGTCTTTAGCCACCAAGGTTAACGTGTCAAAAGAAACAGTACGATAGTCTGGGCAAGCAGTCTTTAGAGATTTTTGGATGTGAGGTTTTAATCCATCAGCAAAAGCAATAGACAGCATTCTGTTTTGCACTGGGTCCAGTTTAGAGAAACCTAGGTCCTTAAACATTTGCTCCATTCAGTTTGCAAATTTTTTCACTGACTCTGCCTTAACTTGTTTCATATCCTGAAATTGGATAGCCTGATCAGCTAGTCTGGTCCTAGCCAAAGTCTGTAATAATTCACAGAAATGCACTCCAGATTGGTAGATTTTTTGGTATTCTTCATCCCCATTGTTCGGGGCTGGCAGCTTTTTAGCTATAGTTGGCCAAGAAGTATCCCCTGCCTTGTTTTGAGTAAGTCCAGAGAGGTCTCGCCATGTGGCAGAATGCGTTTTTCTGATCTGTTTTAGTGTCCTATAGAAGGGCATGGGATGTTGTTCGGGGTCGGGGAGAGAGTTCACCAGATTGATGGCCTGTGTGGGGTTAAAAGTCACGTATCTCTACCGTTGGCTCATTTCAGGGGGAGGCTTAGGGGTCTGAGCTTGTCTGGTCAGGACCTCTAATCTGGTTACCTCAAGGTCTCTTTCTCTCTCTCTCTATACGCCCTCCCTTTCTGCACTCCACACCTCCCCTGCATCTCTTCCCCCTGCTGCTTCTTCTGGCAGGTGCATGAAGGAAGGGGGGCTAACAAGAGTACTGACTGCTGGGTCTTGTGAAGGTTTTGACTCTTCCTCCTCCTGCTGCTCTTTCTGTCCCCACGTCTTCACTCCCATCATGATTGGCAAATTCAAGGGATTTAGGGGTGCAGTAGAATGGGCAACCTGACCCCCTGGCATAATATGTGCCATAGGGATTCAGCACAGGATACAACGGGGTTATTGGCTGCAGCAATGTCCCTGTAGTCTGGCTGAGTCTTCACAGGGCTGCACTGTCTTATCAAATGTTATCAATGGAGGGTCGGGGAAACTCGGAGTGGACTGTTTGTCACCCTGCGGTGAGGGCTGGACAGGGGGAGGGGGGTTGTGTCTACAGACCAGAGCTGGGTCGTCACAGAGGCCCTCCCACTTCTGGAAGGGTGGGGTCGGGGGGCACCACAAGCAACACGCGTATCTCAGGCATCAGGATTCTGCTGACCATAATGTGCGCACGTCCATCCTGCTGGTCCCCTCACTGTCACCCCACTCGGTGGCGGGGAATCTCAGAGTGCTAATCACCAGATACTGCTCCACAAGCGCATTATATGGTGGTGGCACTCCACTCTGTGGAGTATAGACATACATTTTCACACCTGCATCCCATCTCTCTGATCCTCCGTTAGCAGTAAAGCGGTCTGCTGTTCGCTGCCAAGCTAGAGCAGCACCCAGTAAGCCTTCATCACTCAATTTTCTACGGCACTGTGCAAAAACTTTCCTCCACATTATGGAGTTTAACTCTCCGTTTTCATGACCACCAGCTATTTTCATCAGCTTTTTGTAATGTTTGACATGCTTGCTCCCCTCTTCTCAGGCTACCAGCTGATGAGCTGTATACTCACCCTCGGGCAGTGACTGTGACTGCCTCATGGATTTAACACTTACAACCAAGAGAGAAGCAGGCACCTTCTTCTCCTTCACACTCCCAAGCAGGGCTCACCCCCTGTGCAGGTTATTAACTGTAAATTCCCAGGCTACCTCGTCTTGTTTGCCAGTCTAGGACTAACCCTCCACCATTCCAGGCAGATAATTTATAGTCCTAGCAGGACCCCCCGGGGCCACACCCTCCGTCACTAGGATAATTTAGTGGCCCCTAATTTAAGTCCCACCTGGCTACCCGGGGTCACACCCTCACTAGGACAGATAAATCAGTTACCCCTAAATCAAGCCCAGTCGCGGAGCATCCCGGGGTTACACCCCCTGTCTGAACTGTACAAATAATTTTGTAGCCCCTAATTTCCCCCCTGCCATGGAAAATATCACCTGGTTTCTGTGAGGCTACAGTCCTCCTCCTCAAGCATGGTCCACCGTGCTCTGGGAACCCCAAACTTCGGCTAGCGACGTTACTTCTCCCGAGCCCCACGTTGGGCGCCAACTGTGGAAGATTCCCCTAAGGCCGACCACGTTTGCTCTACTCCTCCAAATTAATAGTAACCCAAGGGTTTTAAGTGCACGGAAGAAAATAACTATGACACACACAATGGTGTCAAAGAAAATTCTCATTTATTACAGGAAGTACAGTAGTTTATAAAGTAATCAGAGGTGCATTCCCCCTGAAGCATGTGGCATTGCTACATTGGCTAACATATGAAAATAAGAAAAGAGATAACACTTATCATCTGCCCATTGTGCATTGTTTTACTAACTGTGGTATGTGAACTATGTAAATATCTAGCTATAGGCAACATCTTGTAATGGAGTTTTCACTAACAGCAGAACAGCATATATGACATAGCTGGAGGCATGTTCTCTTGGGTAGGATGGAACCTTTGTGCTCTGGAACAGATAAGGTGTTGTCTAAAAGCTAAATTATGTGGGAGCTTTATTAGCTAAATCAAAGAATGTAGTCCACATCTCTATCCCTGCTAAAATGTGAGTTTAGAGGGGACCAACCCTCATGGGACCTATGGAGGGTAGACTGTTTACTCCTTCTAGTTCAAGATGCAGTAAGGCATTACTCACTATCTTTAGGAAAATAAGTTTAGCTACCTGTTTAGTCAACAAGGTGACAAAGCGTAAAGCATGAATAGGCCTTGGTGCTTGGAAGGGGATACAGGATGAAGCCACCCTTTGATTTGCGGGAGAACTCATTGTATCGTGGAGGGATTACAGTATATGACACATCCACGCTGCATATACGACTGTGGGCAGTTCGTGGAGTATTTGAGCACTTGGTGCAGACTTTTGGTTCTCTAGTTATACCGAGAGGGAAAACTGCGAATAGATACCCTAATCAAATGGGCAGAGACCTAGTGGTAACCATTGCTATATCAGTCTATGTATATAGATAAAAAGTCTTATGCAGGACTCTAACTTTCCTTGGGTACTCTTAGAGCACACTCTAAGCACAAACTGAGAATGGCTTGGTTTTAAGTAAGGGGGAGTGGTGTTACCACTCCTACACCCTGCTACTATCTCTAATGGGATAACCTGAATGTCATCTGTGTATTCATGTCATCAGACTAAAGAGTGGAGTGCAGAATAAAGAAGGAATCAAAGTTACTAAGCTAGCCTGTCAGTACAGCAGAGAGAAAGCAAGCAGAGTTATTGAGCAAGCCTGCCAGTTTATGCTAAAGCTTGCTGGAACCAAGACAAAGCCTGAAAAAAGTTCGAAAAAACATTTATTCAAGTAAATCTGCCATTGAACTTCATCTCAAGGTCTGGACTCAAGTTATTCTTTGAAATCCCTCAATTATTCCCCCTTTTTATTGCTTCGGCGCTAAAGCCTAGGGTCCAGCAGTATCCAAGTAGGAGCACCGTGACACACATAAAGAGAAATTTGGGGCGCATTTTACCACTCGGCATTCCTACTAAACCTGGGTTGCGATAGAGGGGCCCTGGGGGGAGGTGGCCCGTTGGAGCAAAGTTCACGTATGCACATCCCAGTTCTATCCACACAGGGGACACAAAAACTTCTATTCTCATAATTGGTGGGGGTTCCCAGTGATCAAACCTCTAAAAGTCATACATTTGCCACCTTTCCTGGGGATAGGTTATACATTTTGTTTACCAAGCCCTTTAACCACTTCAGCCCCGCTAGCTGAAACCCCCTTCATGACCAGAGCACTTTTTACACTTCGGCACTACACTACTTTCACCGTTTATCGCTCGGTCATGCAACTTACCACCCAAATGAATTTTACCTCCTTTTCTTCTCACTAATAGAGCTTTCATTTGGTGGTATTTTATTGCTGCTGACATTTTTACTTTTTTTGTTATTAATCGAAATGTAACGATTTTTTTGCAAAAAAATGACATTTTTCACTTTCAGCTGTAAAATTTTGCAAAAAAAATGACATCCATATATAATTTTTCGCTAAATTTATAGTTCTACATGTCTTTGATTAAAAAAAAAATGTTTGGGCAAAAAAAAAAATGGTTTGGGTAAAAGTTATAGCGTTTACAAACTATGGTACAAAAATGTGAATTTCCGCTTTTTGAAGCAGCTCTGACTTTCTGAGCACCTGTCATGTTTCCTGAGGTTCTACAATGCCCAAACAGTAGAAAAACCCCACAAATGACCCCATTTCGGAAAGTAGACCCCCTAAGGTATTCGCTGATGGGCATAGTGAGTTCATAGAACTTTTTATTTTTTGTCACAAGTTAGCGGAAAATGATGATGATTTTTTATTTTTATTTTTTTCTTACAAAGTCTCATATTCCACTAACTTGCGACAAAAAATAAAAAATTCTAGGTACTCGCCATGCCCCTCACGGAATACCTTGGGGTGTCTTCTTTCCAAAATGGGGTCACTTGTGGGGTAGTTATACTGCCCTGGCAATTTAGGGGCCCAAATGTGTGAGAAGAACTTTGCAATCAAAATGTGTAAAAAATGACCGGTGAAATCCGAAAGGTGCACTTTGGAATATGTGCCCCTTTGCCCACCTTGGCTGCAAAAAAGTGTCACACATCTGGTATCGCCGTACTCAGGAGAAGTTGGGGAATGTGTTTTGGGGTGTCATTTTACATATACCCATGCTGGGTGAGAGAAATATCTTGGCAAAAGACAACTTTTCCAGTTTTTTATACAAAGTTGGCATTTGACCAAGATATTTTTGTCACCCAGCATGGGTATATGTAAAATGACACCCCAAAACACATTCCCCAACTTCTCCTGAGTACGGAGATACCAGATGTGTGACACTTTTTTGCAGCCAAGGTGGGCAAAGGGGCACATATTCCAAAGTGCACCTTTCGGATTTCGCAGGCCATTTTTTACACATTTTGATTGCAAGGTACTTCTCACACATTTGGGCCCCTAAATTGCCAGGGTAGTATAACTACGCCACAAGTGACCCCATTTTGGAAAGAAGACACCCCAAGGTATTCCGTGAGGGGCACGGCGAGTTCCTAGAATTTTTTATTTTTTGTCGCAAGTTAGTGGAATATGAGACTTTGTAAGGAAAAAAGAAAAAAAAATGAAAAATCATCATTTTCCGCTAACTTGTGACAAAAAATAAAAAATTCTAGGAACTCGCCGTGCCCCTCACGGAATACCTTGGGGTGTCTTCTTTCCAAAATGGGGTCACTTGTGGCGTAGTTATACTGCCCTGGCAATTTAGGGGCCCAAATGTGTGAGAAGTACCTTGCAATCAAAATCTGTAAAAAATGGCCTGTGAAATCCGAAAGGTGCTCTTTGGAATATGTGCCCCTTTGCCCACCTTGGCTGCCAAAAAGTGTCACACATCTGGTATCGCCGTACTCAGGAGAAGTTGGGCAATGTGTTTTGGGGTGTCATTTTACATATAACCATGCTGGGTGAGAGAAATATCTTGGCAAAAGATAACTTTTCCAATTTTTTTATACAAAGTTGGCATTTGACCAAGATATTTTTCTCACCCAGCATGGGTATATGTAAAATGACACCCCAAAACACATTGCCCAACTTCTCCTGAGTACGGCGATACCAGATGTGTGACACTTTTTTGCAGCCTAGATGCGCAAAGGTGCCCAAATTCCTTTTAGGAGGGCATTTTTAGACATTTGGATCCCAGACTTCTTCTCACACTTTCGGGCCCCTAAAAAGCCAGGGCAGTATAAATACCCCACATGTGACCCCACTTTGGAAAGAAGACACCCCGAAGGTATTCAATGAGGGGCCTGGCGAGTTCATAGAATTATTTTTTTTTTGCATAAGTTAGCGGATATTGATTTTTTTTGTTTTTTTCTCACAAAGTCTCACTTTCCGCTAACTTAGGACAAAAATTTCAATCTTTCATGGACTCAATATGCCCCTCACGGAATACCTCGGGGTGTCTTCTTTCCGAAATGGGGTCACATGTGGGGTATTTATACTGCCCTGGCTTTTTAGGGGCCCTAAAGCGTGAGAAGAAGTCTGGAATATAAATGTCTAAAAATGTTTACGCATTTGGATTCCGTGAGGGGTATGGTGAGTTCATGTGAGATTTTATTTTTTGACACAAGTTAGTGGAATATGAGACTTTGTAAGAAAAAACAAAAACAAAAACAAACAAAAAATTTCCGCTAAATTGGGCCAAAAAAAATTCTGAATGGAGCCTTACAGGGGGGGGGGGTGATCAATGACAGGGGGGTGATCAATGACAGGAGGGTGATCAATGACAGGGGGGTAATCACCCATATAGACTCCCGGATCACCCCCCTGTCATTGATCACCCCCCTGGTAAGGCTCCATTCAGACGTCCGTATGATTTTTACGGATCCATAAAACACATGCGGACGTCTGAATGGAGCCTTACAGGGGGGTGATCAATGACAGGGGGGTGATCAATGACAGGGGGGTGATCACCCATATAGACTCCCTGATCACCCCCCTGTCATTGATCACCCCCCTGTAAGGCTCCATTCAGACGTCCGTATGATTTTTACGGATCCATGGATCGGATCCGCAAAACACATGCGGACGTCTGAATGGAGCCTTACAGGGGGGTTATCAATGACAGGGGGTGATCAGGGTGATCATCCCCCTGTCACTGATCACCCCCCCTGTAAGGCTCCATTCAGACGTCCGTATGACTTTTACGGATCCATGGATACATGGATCGGATCCGCAAAACACATGCGGACGTCTGAATGGAGCCTTACAGGGGAGTTATCAATGACAGGGGGTGATCAGGGTGATCACCCCCCTGTCACTGATCAATCCCCCCTGTAAGGCTCCATTCAGACGTCCGTATGATTTTTACGGATGCATGGATACATGGATCGGATCCGCAAAACGCATGCGGACGTCTGAATGGAGCCTTACAGGGGGGTTATCAATGACAGGGGGTGATCAGGGTGATCACCCCCCTGTCACTGATCACCCCTCCTGTAAGGCTCCATTCAGACGTCCGCATGTGTTTTGCGGATCCGATCCATGTATCCATGGATCCGTAAAAATCATACGGACGTCTGAATGGAGCCTTACAGGGGGGTGATCAATGACAGGGGGGTGATCAATGACAGGGGGTGATCAGGGAGTGTATATGGGTGATCACCCGCCTGTCATTGATCACCCCCCCTGTAAGGCTCCATTCAGACGTCCGCATGTGTTTTGCGGATCCGATCCATGTATCCATGGATCCGTAAAAATCATCCGGACGTCTGAATGGAGCCTTACAGGGGGGTGATCAATGACAGGGGGTGATCAGGGAGTGTATATGGGTGATCACCCGCCTGTCATTGATCACCCCCCTGTAAGGCTCCATTCAGACGTCCGCATGTGTTTTGCGGATCCGATCCATGTATCCATGGATCCGTAAAAATCATACGGACGTCTGAATGGAGCCTTACAGGGGGGTGATCAATGACAGGGGGGTGATCAATGACAGGGGGTGATCAGGGAGTGTATATGGGGTGATCATGGGTGATCAGGGGTTTATAAGGGGTTAATAATGACGGGGGGGGTGTAGTGTAGTGTGGTGTTGGGTGCGACTTTACTGACCTACCTGTGTCCTCTGGTGGTCGATCCTAACAAAAGGGACCACCAGAGGACCAGGTAGCAGGTATATTAGATGCTGTTATCAAAACAGCGTCTAATATACCTGTTAGGGGTTAAAAAATTCGGATCTCCAGCCTGCCAGCGAGCGATCGCCGCTGGCAGGCTGGAGATCCACTCGCTTACCTTCCGTTCCTGTGAGCGCGCGCGCCTGTGTGCGCGCGTTCACAGGAAATCCCGGCCCTCGCAAGATGACGCGTATATGCGTCGTTGAGCGCAGGGCTGCCGCCTCCGGACCGCACATCTGCGTTAGGCGGTCCGGAGGCGGTTAAAGGTCATCTGTCAGCAGATTTTTACCTATGGCTGACCTGTTGCATGTGCGCTTGGCAGCTGAAGGCATCTGTTTTGGTCGAGTGTTCATATGTGCCCGTATTGCTAAAAAATGATTTATGTATATATGTAAATGAGCTTCTAGGAGCAACGGAGGTGTTGCTGTTACTCCTAGAGGCTCAACTCTCTCTGCACTTTGATTGACAGGGACAGGCACTGAAAACTGTCTACACTGCATGGCCCTGTCAATCAAAGTGGAGAGAGTGCAGCAGTTGCATAGAAAGTGAATCCTCTAGGACAGGCATGTCCAAACTGCGGCCCTCCAGCTGTTGCAAAACTACAACTCCCAGCATGCCCTAATAGCTGTAAGCTATCCAGGCATGCTGGGAGTTGTAGTTTTGCAACAGCTGGAGGGCCGCAGTTTGGACATGCCTGCTCTAGGAGTAACAGCAACAACCCCAATGCTCCTAGAGATTCATTTGTTTATATTAAAACATAATATTTCTCACCAATGATCTGGTCAAAATAAAAATTACTCACCTTATCCATTTGATCGTATAGAGGCCACCATGGCCATGTTGATTGAAGACACCACGCACAATCTCACGCAGAGACGTGGTGACTATGTTAATAATCACATGGGATTGTTCTTACTTCTGTATTTAACATTATTTCATGTGTGTTGAGGAACAGAGACTCCACAGTATCACCTAATGCCAGCATGCATGACTTTCAAAAATGTTCGCTAGTTCGTGAGGAACTGATCAAAGGTAGATTGATTTGTTCCTGGTCCTGTCACTTAATTTAGGATTCTACTGAGCTCTAAGTTTCCAGACAACACTGATGAGATTTTCTGACAGGGAAACTTGCTGGTTCAACGGTTAACACTTTTCTGACAATGTCTCTAATGTACAACAATCTAATAGTAATTGTGAGCCATAGTAATCATGGATACAGCCGATGCATGCAATCTACTAGACCATAGAAAGTGCAGGTATTAACCTAATAAGTTGTCAGTGGCCAGCTTCTAGGAAGGACTTATGTGCAGATTAAACTAATCCTCCAGTTCTACATGAAATTTTACCATAGCATGGGGAATGCATTGAAAAGGTACACAAGGATGCCCTCCTCTTCAGTCCTTCTTCTACAGATCTTATAAGTCCCCTTTCTACAATGACTGCCAACTCCCCTATGCACAGTGTGCTTCAGTAGTCTCCCCTGCTTTTCGATTGGCTAAACTGCTAAACTGGAGTCACTTTAAGAAGTAAATGGCAGGCATTTATCAACCCCTGTATGACAGAAAACTGATGTCAATATTAAAGTTAAAAATTTGATGCATGGTGCACACCCCTCTTTCTCCTAATTTTGTAAGTGTTTGGGTGGTTTGTTCCCCACTCTCTACTTAAAAAAAAGGTGAGGGGGTGGTATATAGCTAGCTTGTAACTTATAAACTATTGCACAGAGTATTAAACAGAATTAAAGGGGAGAACCAATCAGTCACTTATAAATACCCTTATAATACACAGCCTGACACATGTTTTGTTGTAGCTTATTCCTGAAATCTATACCAGCTCCCTTCCTAGTGTAGATTTCAGTTGTGACTTATGGACATACACAGAGAATCTTTTGTCGCTTAATAATTTTGGTGCATCTGTTGCCAGCAGGATATAGATGAAGACTAGTGTGTATAATGCCGATCCTGCTCTAATGGTCAGCGGGTGCGAACCTGCTGTCCCAAGTGACCAACCTTCTCAGAAGGGGATGCCTAAGAGTACACCTCGTTCTTCACAAAACCTCTGATGGTGAGGATAGACTTTTCTGAGGGGTATATCAGGGCCAACCTTTGAGTGGGTGTCAGAACATGAGAAAATGAGAACCTGGGTGTGAACTCATCACTGGGCTGGCCTTCAGATGGTATGGGATATCCAGAGGGTGCCAGGTGGCCAGAGGCTGATCCGACAGAGGCAGGGCAAGGTTTGGATACAGAGTCTGAGGTCATGGTAGTAGCAAAAAGGTGAAGTCTGTAAAGGAGGTCCGAGGTCAGGGCATGCAGCATTAAGGAAAGGTCCGTTAAACAAGATGCAGTGTCTGAAACACAGTAACATTAGAAATCACAGAAACACCTCTGCTCACAGGAACTAGACAATACTATGAACCAAAGTTGCTCAGGTGCTTTCCTGTAGAAGGAGGCACCTATAAATATCTCCTGCAAGCCACCCAGAGGCTAGGGAAGATAGTGGGTAAATGCACACAAGAAACTATCCAGGAGGGAGATGATCATGGCAGAAGTGCAGACCACAACTACAAACCCCGTTGCCCACGCCTGTCATCACAGCGTGCAGCAGGGGAGGAGTGAGGAAGCCGGGAGCCCGTACTTGCGCGTGGGGACAAAATCATAGGTACCCATGTCTCATAATAATTTTGGTGCATCTGATGCCTGCAGAATATAGATGAAGACTAGTGTGAAAAATGCTGGTCTCCCAACATGTCTTTTCCTGGAACCAAATCCCTCTATCAGAAACCTTTACACCAGCCAAAAATATTAGATTGCTAGCATGGCTTCTTGTACAATTGGACATCTTTCTACATGTACATACCCAACTGTAAAAATGTTGCTGGTTGTTGTTATAGGTGTTATTTATTTTCTTATTAGAGGTAAAATACATATAACAGGCCCTTTTTTGAATACATATGCTCTCAAAACTCTGTCAACTTTATTTTTAAGTAAGTCATACTATTCCTCAAAATATACAGCATTAAAGCAAAGGCGTCTCTTCTTCTTTTTCTCAGAAGCAGCAAACAAATGTGTTAACCGCAAGGGCTTTATGACCAGAGTAGGTCTGACTGTCATTCCATTGGTAGGTCTTGTCAGTCCAACTAAACTCTGTCATCCTTCAACCCAGTTTAAATTAACAGGTAATTTGTAGATGTCACTTCAGGTTAGGCCACTCATTTTGTTTCTACTCTACCAATGCAAAACATTGGACTAATTTTTCTTGTCTTCTCTTAATAGGATTTTCATTTATAAATAGATTTATGTTCTGAAAATAAATTACTGTAAGTGATGCACAGGAATGGTAGCAGAATGGACTTTCATGGAATTTTAAGCATCTCTGCATCATGGAGATTAATAGGAACACTTCAAAGACTAAATTCTACTTTAAAAAAATAAAGAGCGCTTTGAGTTAATATTTAATTGGAGTAACAGATCTGGTTTGAAACATAATTTTGAATATCTAAATTAATTTGCAAAACAATACCATTAATTTGCCCTGATTAAATTTATAGCGTTAAATTTTAACAATGTACTAGAACAAGAAAGTTTTCCAATGAACACTGGCATAAAAATTAATTCTATCAGATCTCATTATGCCATTAATAGTTATGGATCCACGCACAATCAGGTACATTGTCTTACCGCTCTGTCTATCTTACATCTAGATTATTTTATTAATATCTATTCCTGTTTTAATTTTCAAAAATGAGATGTAGTAATGACAATACATCACGTGACATAATTGACATGTAGAACTGTTAAGAATCTACAGTATGTTGTATAGGTAAGAATTCTAACATCTACATACCATAATTGTTACATCTATAGGATGCAGTTTTTCTAATGTTATACTTACAAATTCTGTCTATACCATTATAACATTATTAAATATCAAAGCGCACAACCTTACTGCATTTGAAATTCCAATCATTAAATCATGAATAATAATAATATTGATTTAATACATGTGTGATGCATGTGCCACATAGACCAAGGAAAATTGCATCATTCCTATGAGAGGAGTAGCTATAAGGTTAGCATTGACGAGCCTCTCTTGTACATAAGGAAATCATGTCCACATAGTTTCCAGTAAAACAAAATTTCTGCTTGAAGGGGTTCCACAGTAGCTCTGGCACTAGAAATAGGAGGTGGATCTACACAGCATTCACAAGGAACATCTACTACACAATGGCCAAGACTGTATAGTCCAGCTGCTTATTTATGGCCCAGGAACAACTGTAGAGCAGCTAATGATTAGAGAGGTGCCAAGTAGGGATGAGCGAATCAACTTCGGATGGTACATCCAAAGTCAATTTGCAAAAAACTTCATTGTAATACTGTATGGAGCTCACTCTCTGTACAGTATTAGAATGTATTGGCTCCGATAAGCTGAAGCAATTACTTTGCGACGTCGAGCCAGACTTCGTGTAATACCTTCAGGAATTCATTATTACTGCAAAAACCTTTGTACTAAACTCAAGTTCGGCTCCAAGGTACCACTAGGAACCAAACCCAAATTCGGTACCATGTTTTTTTTACAGTAATAATTAATTCCTGAAGTTATTACATCAGAGCCAATAAATTCTAATACTGTATGGAGCGTTAACTTCATAAAGTATTACAACAACCTTTTTTGCGAATCAACTTCAGATGTACCATCCGAAGTCGATTCGCTCAACCCTAGTGCCAAGTGTTGGACTTTCACTGAACTGATATTGATGACTTTTCTTAAGAATGGGGCTTCAAAATAAAAATCCTAGAGAACCAATTTAGGCCAAAGCCTAGGAGGAGACCTAAATGGTAAGTGGTCTAAACCAGGCATGCTCAAACTGCGGCCCTCCAGCTGTTGCAAAACTACAACTCCCAGCATGCCCAAACAGCCTACAGCTATCAGCCTACAGCTATCAGCCTACAACAGGGCATTGTGGGAGTTGTAGTTTTACAACAGCTGATGGGCCGCATGGGAGGAAGCGTGGTGTAAACTAAATGTGTTTCAGAGCTGACATACAGTGGGATGCGAAAGTTTGGGCAACCTTGTTAATTTTCATGATTTCCCTGTATAAATCGTTGGTTGTTACGATAAAAAAATGTCAGTTAAATATATCATATAGGAGACACACACAGTGATATTTGATAAGTGAAATGAAGTTTATTCGATTTACAGAAAGTGTGCTATAATTGTTTAAACAAAATTAGGCAGGTGCAAAAATTTGGGCACTGTTGTCATTTTATTGATTCCAAAACCTTTAGAACTAATTACTGGAACTCAAATTGGCTTGGTAAGCTCAGTGACCCCTGACCTACATACACAGGTGAATCAAATTATGAGAAAGAGTATTTAAGGGGGTCAATTGTAAGTTTCCCTCTTTTAATTTTCTCCGAATAGTAGCAACATGGGGGTCTCAAAACAACTCTCAAATGACCTGAAGACAAAAATTGTTCACCATCATGGTTTAGGGGAAGGATACAGAAAGCTGTCTCAGAGATTTCAGCTGTCTGTTTCCACAGTTAGGAACATATCGAGGAAATGGAAGACCACAGGCTCAGTTCAAGTTAAGGTTCGAAGTGGCAGACCAAGAAAAATTTCGGATAGACAGAGGCGACAAAAGGTGAGAACAGTCAGAGTCAACCCACAGACCAGCACCAAAGACCTACAACATCATCTTGCTGCAGATGGAGTCACTGTGCATCGTTCAACCATTCGGCGCACTTTACACAAGGAGATGCTGTATGCGAGAGTGATGCAGAGGAAGCCTTTTCTCCGCCCACAGCACAAAAAGTGCCGCTGGAGGTGGGCTAAAGCACATTTGGACAAGCCAGCTTCATTTTGGAATAAGGTGCTGTGGACTGATGAAACTAAAATTGAGTTATTTGGCCATGGAGGAAAAAGAACACAGCATTCTAAGAAAAACACCTGCTACCTACAGTAAAATATGGTGGTGGTTCCATCATGCTGTGGGGCTGTGTGGCCAGTGCAGGGACTGGGAATCTTGTCAAAGTTGAGGGACGCATGAATTCCACTCAGTATCAGCAGATTCTGGAGACCAATGTCCAGGAATCAGTGACAAAGCTGAAGCTGCGCCGGGGCTGGATCTTTCAACAAGACAACGACCCTAAACACTGGTCAAAATCCACTAAGGCATTTATGCAGAGGAACAAGTACAACGTTCTGGAATGGCCATCTCAGTACCCAGACCTAAATATAATTGAAAATCTGTGGTGGGACTTAAAGAGAGCTGTCCATGCTCGGAAGCCATCAAACCTGAATGAACTAAAGATGTTTTGTAAAGAGGAATGGTCCAAAATACCTTCAACCAGAATCCAGACTCTCATTGGAACCTACAGGAAGCGTTTAGAGGCTGTAATTTCTGCAAAAGGAGGATCTACTAAATATTGATTTCATTTCTTTTTGTAGTGCCCAAATTTATGCACCTGCCTAATTTTGTTTAAACAATTATAGCACACTTTCTGTAAGTCAAATAAACTTCATTTTACTTCTCAAATATCACTGTGTGTGTCTCCTATATGATATATTTAACTGCCATTTTTTATCGTAACAACCAACAATTTGTACAGGAAAATCATGACGATTAACAAGGTTGCCCAAACTTTCGCATCCCACTGTGCATGCTCCTTCAGTTGCTCAAACAAAATGAAACCAAATTTGGTTTGTAACCCTGAAATTGGAGCATGTCGGCTCTGAAACATGTTTGGCCTAAACCACTCACCCTTGATATCCACATTGGAGAGATTGTTCACTGTGATCCCCTTCCATGTGACATCGGCATTCTTCCACAGATACTACACAAGAGCCTATTCTAAACCAGAGCTCCGGACTATCAGTACTAACTCAAGGCGACAAGTGGTTGTACAAGCTGCCTACATCCGCAGCCGACTCTTGGTATGCAAAAGGAGTGAGTGAGCAGTATTTAGTACCACTGACTTTTGATTTATACTGGTGATGGAGCCACTGACACAGGAGTAGTTCTGGATATCTGACACAATATATTTTTTTTTATTGTGAATCCCATTACTGAAGACATACTGTTGACTGTATTTGTGAATGTTGGGATTAAGTAGGGACACTGCTATAACATATGCACACAATATTGTGATATATCTCTATCAGTCAGCAAATTGCTTATTGTGAACTCTAGATGATTGTTATGCACTTCATATCATCATCGACAATGCTTATACATTTTGAGATTATGCACAGAGACCAATATCAACTGTCAAGTAGCATAATTTTTTGGATGATCAAAGTGTATTACTAATTTGCCATTAATGACAATGTGGGTGGTTAATACTGGACAATATATTTTTATGAATATCATTGGACCTATCATTGTGACTGTAGTGTTTATTATGCAAAGCCCATATTCATTTTTGCCAGTAGCTACGAAAAGCAAGGGCCCCACAAAGCTGACTATCTGTAAATGGCCAGGATTGCATGTGTCTTATTATTATGTTTACTATTTTATTCCATATTTTATTTTCTATTGTGGTCTTAAATTAATTGTTTTATATATATTTCTACAATTAAATTGCCTGCTGCTGTATTCTGAAATAAATCTAGCATAACAATTGGAGCAATGAATGAGGAGATCGCTAGATCCATTTAAGGTACAGGGCTATTTCTAGCTTTGCTAGAAAGAGATTGTTGTGTATATATTAGGTCTGCTTTTCATTTTTTACATCAATCATGGAATAACCCTGTTAAGGAGACTCTACAACCATATGTACCTGTATCAGTAAAGAAATGCAATTTGCACCATGAGAGAACCACCACTTATATCTTGGCACCATTATACTTTTTAGTTGGAACATTTGCAACAATAAAGAATCATGCCTCACATCTGATATTTGTTATCTATCTTTAAGTTGCTAAAGCACCACTCCTGACTTGCCGTCTTGATGATCTGTTGTTCCATACAGTAAAGCTGACTATTGTTTGCTCAAACTCTCTGATTTATTGTAACTGACTTGTACTCACAATACAGTAGGACATTTCTAGGGCTTCATATACTTGGTCACCATTACACAGAAGCATTTCCAGCTGTTTGCACTACTAATCAAATGTCACCAAAGCTTTTTGTACCTATAGCCATCGGGAAACATCATGGAATCCATACCAGAGCACTTATCTACTCTTATGTGGGAAAATACTATTTGAGATAAGGTAACTCACTGCTGATGATGAACTTACTAATGCAGATGTTGATTAAAAACTTATATGCCAGAGTAGGACAGTTTGATGCCTCGCTTGCCTATTATTTATATGTGATAAGGGCGGGTAGCTGCTAAGCATAGACCTTCCTCAGCTACTTGCACTAAGATGAAGCATTATGCTTGCAGGTCTTGCAAGTAGTCCATCCAAAAGAATGAATGTATCACAATGTCATACCTATTGTATCTAAAAGTCATCAAGATTTGATAAATAGGCACATTACTGTATGTGAAATGCCCACATATGTATGTTATCCCTATTGGTAGATATGTGCAAGCAGGAGGCAAAGGTACTATGCAAACAAACCTGACATATTATATAACAATGTTAACAGCCTCGTCTCAATAGCTCTTAAAAACCATCATAAGAAATGGTCTGAGATAATCAAATTGATTCAAATTTGTTACAATTTCACAAAAAGTATTGAAACATGCTGCATCTTTAATTCTTGGCTGTCTCTGAGCTTAAGACTAACTGTTCGTCATGTCTGCCCATACACTAAACATGGAGACCGTAGACTCTACTTCCTAGCGATCTCTCATTCACTCAGAAATCACTCAGTACCACCATTTGGAGAATACAGAGAAATACTGAGCAGTAGTGATATGAATAAAACATTTGCAATGAGATATAACATTTTATATTAGATCCTTCAGTGAGCAGGTCTCTGTCAGTCTCACTAAATAGATTTCAGACAGAATTTCAGAAAGAACACTAGTTTAGAAATGGAACTGTCACAGTCTCTCTTGTGACAGGGGTCAGAAGATCTAGGAGACTGGCTGCACGTCATGTGATCTGACAGCCTCTCTAGTTTCACTCGTATGTGTTGTTCCTGGGTATGACCACACCCCTGGTCTCAGGTGTAGCTTAATTTGTCATTCCTACTCCTCTAGTTAGTCTGGCTGTACCCATCCTGCTATGCGGTTAATAGTTCTTTTTGATTGTGAAGAGCCGGTGTCTGGTTCTCCTCGGAGTTCCTGCTCAACTATATATTTTGGAGTTAAGTGTCTTTTCCATATTACTTGTTCGTGGTTTTCCTCTTACCTTTTGGTATTAAACCTGAGGGAGTCTCCTGTTCCTTCAGCTGGGAAGGAACAGGTCATTTCTTGTTCTGACACTATTTCCAGGGCCCTTTAGGGTCAGATAGGGCCCTAGGTTCCAGTGTATGAACATTCATACCATCAGTGCAGAGAGTCATGTAAATTGTACTTTAAGTTACGTCTGCTCTCATCTGGGGATGAGAGTCAAAGAGTTGGTATTATCATTTTGTTGCCTTAAGGGGACGCTTAGTCTTGGGCTTTTTATCTACCGACTGGATCACAGTGCCTCTGGTCAGTAGATACATTTTTCAGAGCGCTAGGTCTTATCTACGATGATCCGGATTGGATCTCCCTGACCGAGACTAAGTTACGTGGTTTACGGCAGTGAAAGAGTTCTGTGGAGATCTACTCTCTGAATTTAGGAGATGGGTTACGGATACAGAGTGGACTGATCCAGCTCTCCGTAGCCAATTCTGTCACGAATTATCCAAGAAGATAAAGGATGCGTTGCCCAAATCTAGGTTATATAACCTTTCTGAACCCGAAAGAGCAGCTATGCAAAAGTATATTGCCGAAAGTTTGGCTAAGGGACATATTAGACCTTCCAAATTCTCAGTGGAAGCAGGGTTTTTCTTTGAAAAGAAGAAATACGGAACTATTAGGCCATGTCTGGACTTCGTGAGCTCAATCGGATTACGGTCCGTGATACGTACCCCCTTCCTTTGAGTCCTTACTTGTTTAATCAGATTGTTGGTGCCAAGGTGTTATCCAAGTTGGACTCAAGGGGGGCATATATTCTGGTCAGGATCAAGTAAGTGGATGAATAGAAGACAGCGTTTAATACCCCAGATCGTCATTTTGAGAATCTGGTCATGCCGTTTGGGTTAACTAATGCTCCTGCAGTTTTACAGCTTTTTATTATTGATATCTTTCATCATCTGGTGGGGAGGTTTGTTGTTGTGTATCTTGATGACATACTAATTTATTCTCCAGACATGGAGACTCATCAGGATCAGGTGAGACAGGTGTTACAGATCCTAAGAGAGAATAAATTGTATGCTAATGTGGAGTATTTACTCCACATTAGCGTGTATTTGCAGTTCAGGAAGTGCAATTCCTGGGTTACTTACTCTCATCTTCAGGTTTTCGTATGGCTCCTGAGAAGGTCCGTGCTGTGTTGGACTGGGATCGACCCGAAAATCTAAAAGAGCTTATGCGTTTTCTGGGGTTCATCAACTACTACCGTAAATTCATTTTGAACTACTCGACTGTGGTTAAACCTTTAACGGACATGACTAGGAAAGATTCGGATTTCTTAGTCTGGTCTAATGAGGCATTACAATACAAGCCTTTTCAGCGGTGAAGGAATGTTTTGCTTCTGCTCCTATACTGGTGCAACCAGAATTTTTACAGCCATTCATTGTGGAAGTTGACGCATCCGAGGTAAGGGTAGGAGCAGTCTTGTTGCCGGGTCCTTCACCTAGTAAATGGCGCCCATGTGCATTGTTCTCTAAGAAACTCTCAGCTGCAGAAAGGAATTATGATGTGGGTAATTGTTGGCCATTAAGTTGAGGAAATACGTCATTGGTTGGAAGGAGAAATTCATTCTATTACTGTGCTTACTGATCACAAAAATCTGGCTTACTTGGAGGTGGCTAAGCGACTGAACCCAAGGCAGGCCAGATGGTCGTTGTTTTTTCTAGATTTAATTTAATTGTCACCTATCGCCCTGGGGTTAAGAATGTCAAGGCTGATGCTTTGTCATGTAGCTTTCCTGGGGCGGGGGGTGATTCAGAAAATTCTGTTCCGATATTCTCTGAAGGGGTAGTAATATCCGCTCTATATCTAGACCTTGAGGCCGAGGTGTTGGAGGCCCAGGGAGATGCACGGGAATGCACTGGATTCTTGCCCTCCGGTGAAGTTCTTTGTTGTTTCTGAATTATGTCACAAGGTGTTCGAGGAACATCACTGTACAGTTCTCACAGGACATCCTGGGAGCAGATCCACTGTCGATCTCATCTCTCGTAGATTCTGGTAGCAAGGGTTGCATAAGAGTGTTGAGGACTATGTGTCAGCTTGTAGTACTTGTGCATGTTCTAAGGTGAGACATACTCGGCCTTACAGATCTTTATATCCTTAGCCGCATCCCGTCCCGACCTTGGACTTATTTTTCCATGGATTTTATCAAAGATTTACCAAATTCTGCAGGGAAAACTGTGATTCTGGTGGTTGTTGATTGCTTTAGTAAAATGGCGCACTTTAAAGCATTGCCAGGTCTACCTAATGCTAAAACTCTGGCATAAGTATTTGTCAATAACATTGTGAAATTATATGGTATTCCTTCTGATGTGGTGTGTGATAGGTTTGTTTCCAAATTATGGAAGGCATTCTGTACTCGTCTGGGGGTACAATTGTCCTTCTCTTCGGCATTTCATCATCAGTTGAACGGACAGACTAAACACACTGACCAGAATCTGGAGACTTATTTGAGTGGTCCTCATTTTTGTCTTTAGCGGCATATGGGTTCCACCCTCAATTTGGCACATTTTCTGACACGGAGATTTCTGGTATACCTGAAGAGGAATCATTTTCCTCTTCTTTGTCATCTATTTAGCAGAAAATTCAAAATAATCTGGTAAAAATGGGCAACAAGTATAAAGTATGGCTGACAAGAAGAGTATGAAAGGTCCGAACCTGAGAGTGGGTGATTCTGTGTGGCTGTCCACAAGAAACATTAAGTACCTTATTGGAAGTTGGGTCCAAGGTTTATTGGTCCATATAAGATCACTGCCATTATTAACCCGGTAGCCTTTCGTCTTGAACTTCCTCAGGCTTTGAAGATTCATAATGTGTTCCATAAGTCATTGTTGAAAAGATGTGTCAAACCTGTTGAACCGCCCTCCTTGCTTCCTGCGCCTGTCATGAGGGACGGTAATCTGGAATTTCAGATCTCAAGGATAGTTGACTCCCGAATTCTCCGTAGATCCCTCCAGTATCTCGTTTACTGGAGTGGTTATGGACCAGAGGAAAGGATGTGGGTTCCAGCGGCCGACATTAATGCTAGTTGTCTGGTGAAAGCCTTTCACAGAGCTCATCTGGATAAATTCAGTCCAGGGTGTCCGGAGGCCACCCATAGAAGGGGGGTACTCTCACGGTCTCTCCTGTGACAGGGGTCAGAAGATCTAGGAGACTGGCTGCACGTGATGTGAACGGACAGACTCTCTCTTTTCACTCTTCTGTGTTGTTGCTGGGAATGACCACACCTCTGGTCTCAGGTGTAGCTTAAGTGGTGATTCCTACTCCTCTATTTAGCCTGGCCTTACCCATCATGCTATGTGGTTGATAGCTCCTTTTGATTGTGAAGAGCCGGTGTCTGGTTTGCCTCTGAGTTCCTGCTCATCTGAATATTTTGGAGTTAAAGGGAACCTGTCACCTGGATTTTGGGTATAGAGCTGAGGACATGGGTTGCTAGATGGCTGCTAGCACATCCGCAATACCCAGTCCCCATAGCTCTGTGTGCTTTTATACCTATTTGATACCTATGCAAATTAACTTGAGCTGAGTCAGAGCTTGAAAATATGACTTTTCTCTGGTCCCACAAGTAAGATATGACTCTTTTATGTTATTTTGCTTAAAAGGCGGGAAGTACAAAAATGCATAATACTTATTGAATTTGTCTGCAAATGAAATTAAAAGTGTAATTTATATGTTAGGGGGAAAACAATGAACATTTAGAAACACTCACTGAGGGTAGCATAGTAGAGGTGACAGGTTCCCTTTAAGTATCTTTTCCCTATTTCTTGTTCGTAGTTTTCTCCTACCTTTTGGTATTAGGCCTGAGGGAGTCTCCTGTTCCTTCAGTTGAGAAGGAACAGGTCATCTCTTGTCCTGACACCATTTTCAGGGCCATTTAGGGTCAGATAGGGCCCTAGGTTCCAGTGTATGAACAGTCAACCTTCAAGGTCTGTTCATACTTATGGTAGTCAGGGCTCGGGTTAGAGATTCACTAGGTGGTGACCTTTCCCCCTTTCCCTAGTTTCCAGGCCTAGTACCTTATCCCTTCCTGCTTGTGGTCAGTGTGGAGTTATCCTCCCACACCGCGCAGTGACAGGAACATGGAGAAATTAAAACAGCTGATAACTCTGGAACAAGGAATGTTTCTCTGATATTATGCATTACAATGCTTTTTATATTTGCCTGTTTAAAGAGGATGTGCAAGAATTTTATTTAGTTTTTTAGGCAAACCCCATCACTTGGCCAGACCTGTAAAAGGAAGCTTACCTACCTGCTTCCTGGCACTGGCTTCCCGCTGCTCTTTCCGGCCTGCGATTCTACACTTGGCTCCCTTGTTAAAAACATGCTGTTTGCCATCGCCTGCAGCCTGTGATCATGCAATTACTGGCCATAGCAATGACCAGCTCCCTTCATGTTATGACAAATGGTCACATGATGCAAGGGGATCCAGTCACTGCTGCATCCAGTCATTGGCTACAGGCGATGTAAAAAAAAGATGATTTTTAGCAAGGGAGCCCAGAGGAGCATTGTAGGCCAGTAGGAAAGGGATCTGGTAGGAAGCAGGTGAGTAATCTCCTCTTTACAAGTCTGGCCAAGTAGGGGGTTTACCATCTCCCTCCCCATTCTTGAACAACCCCTTTAAGCCAGAGGAATCTGGAAGTGACTTATTTCCATCTTTCCCATATTAACACATATTTTGTTGATTATTATGAGTTTGAAAAAAGTCCTGCATGCAGTATTTTTTTTGTGTCTCAGATGGAAATGGCTCAAATGGATGACAGCTAGTTGATGCATTTTTTTTTTTTACAGGATCCTGTAAAAAATTGATTCTATGCATAGGTGATGCAACGGGGTCTGTTTCTTTTACAGGATCTTGTTTTTTGCTTTTTTACTCTTCTTTTGACATCCATGTTGCATCCGTATGGACAAGAATAGAACATGTTCTATTTTTTACACAATGGACATGTGAACATACAGACACGGAATGCACACAGAGTCATTTCTGTTTTTGTGCAGCCCCATTGAAATGAATGGTTCCACATAGGGGACGAAGAAAAAAAAAAAAAACAGGACGAACACAGACAAGAAATATGTTTGTGTGCATGAGCCCTTATATGTATGTAGTCATTGGTGGCAGATTCTGAAAAGGGGAGCAAGCACCATGCAGGAGGTAGAGAATACTTACCTTTCCATCCTGCCGGCAGCTGCACTCCTCCGCTATGTATGAAGCCGCTGGCACCTTTACTTCTGGGAACAATGGGGGTCATTTACGGCAGTTTGGCATAAAATCCCAATACCCTTTTTCCTGACGTTTTAATGCCTTTGCAACAAAATTTTGCTGTACGCTGAGTTTTCATGCTACCTTCAAAAATGAGGGGGGGGGGGGGAGGGTAGTGGTGGTCGAGAAAAATGGCAAGGCCGAGGCAAGTCCACTATAAATTAGACCACACTTTGATAAATGACCCCCAATATGTGTTTTTCATAAGATGGTTTGAGAACATTACACATAGTGTCTAAATGACGACAGAATCTAATAACAGAGCATTTAAATATAATGGGCCGGCGTTTCACAACTGAATCTTAAAGATCCCACAATAACAAGCTTGTTCTGTCACCTGATACTGTTGAAAAACCAAGTTGGTTTCAATCTGGCAGCTGATAAGTTAGAACTTGATGGACGTCTCAAACATATAAATGACAGATAATAGATTCCAAATGCTAATTATCGCAGTTTGAGAGGATTGTCTGATATAATATGAGAAAATCAAGCCCTGTGAGACTTAGGTTATAAGATTCAGTGCCAGAAAGTATAGGAAGAAATAGTATGGTTATAATTTTTTTGTCTTGCTAGAATATTCCAGCACAGACAGCAAAACAAGTCATTTAATATTTAAAAAGTGACAGCTAGAAGCCCCACATGCATTTTCTAAATGATTCACTGTATACTTGTGTTTATATTGATAACCCTAAATTATAATTATTATATTATATTATCAATATGTAATATTCAATATATTTTGAGAATTTGATACCTATGAATATATATAGTTGATTCTATACTACTGTATAAATGAATGTTTAGTAACCCAAACCCAGGGGTACTACAATTTTATACATAGTTATGTATTATAATGATATGTAATATTTTTTCCAGTTAATCAATGGATGGCTAAGGGTTGGCAAGGTACAAAGCTAGCCACTCTGTTACTCCCCTCTTGGGAGGAGTGGGCTGGTGATGCTTCCTGCCAGGAGGAGGAGTTCCTGTTCAGAGATGGCTAGGAAAGGAAGCTGACTTCAGAGCTCTTGCTCCTGTTCTCGATTCTCCAGAGAGATCAGTCATTTATCGGTCTCAAATGAAGTCTTGAGATGCTAGACCAGTGATGGGCAAACTATGGCCCGCAGGCCGTATACAGCCCGGAAGACTTTATTATCTGTCCTGCAGAGCTGTCCGGAGGCAGCAGGAGTGGAGATGAGCACTTCCATTCCACTTGCCTGTAGCCTATCAGAGGCTGGTGCAGGTGGCGTCATCGCGCCGCCTGAGCCGTACAGAGCGGGACACAGGCCGGAAGAGGCCTGCATCGCATCACTGACAGCGGCATAAGGTAAGTATATGTGTTTATTGTTTTTATTATTTATGGTATACTGTGACAAGAAGGGGGGTGGGGGCCCTATATACTGGCACAATATGGATTGGTACTATGGAGAAGAGGGGAAGCACTATGGAGGCCACTATGGAGAAGAGGGGAAGCACTATGTGGGCCCCATATACTGGCACAATATGGATTGGTACTATGGTGAAGAGGGGAAGCACTAGAGGGGCCACTATGGAGAAGAGGGGAAACACTATGGGGGCCCTATATACTGCCAAAATATGGGGGCACTATGGAGAAGAGGGGGAAGCACTATGGGGGCCACTATGGAGAAGAGGGGAAGCACTATGGGGGCCCTATATACTGGCACAATATGGGGAGGCACTATGGAGAAGAGGGAAAGCACTATGAGGGCCCTATATACTGGCACATTATGGGGGGCACTATGGGGCCCTAATCACTGACACAGTATCTATTTGTGAATTGCAACAACAAATCTAACTCCAGACTTTGATGCCTTAGCTAAAAAGGGAGACCAACAACACTGTTCTCACTAAAATTGAAGGTGAGTTATACATACTATGTTATGAAAGAAATACATTGCATAAAAGTTTTGTACAACAACTCTTTTTATGTTTTTCTACCTTGAATTAAACTAAACCTTTAATGTTACGAAATTAAAATTTTATTTATATTAATTCACATAAACGCCCCATCCATCTACTTTTGATCTGGCTCCCTGGTCCAATATATGAACCCATTGTGGCCCACGAGTCAAAAAGTTTGGGCACCTCTGCAACAACCAGAATTAAAGACACTGCCTCAAGATAAGGGATTACAGCCCAGACACCCATTACCTAGGATGTGACTACCTTGGTGCCAAATTACAACTATCCAACCTGCATCCATAATCCTTACTGCTGCTACTGAGCAGTTCTACTTTGCATTCAGTAAAAAAGTATTTTATATATTTAATTCTAGCCTCATTCTTCAAAACTACCGTACATTTCCACTGCACCGATCCCCATAGAGCAATGGCCTGAGGGGGTAAACCCTGACACAACACCAGGGCCACCACCACTCCCATTACCTGCACTGTCTCCTCCGGGGCTCACTGTATATGCACTCATGGATGCTATGTACAATGTTAGTATAAAAGAATACATAAAGCCAAAACTTTTCAGTATTTTTGCTGTGAAAATATAGCATGTAAAAACATTAAATCACCATTCACCTTGAAGAATATTATGTAAAACCTTGTAACCAAAGGTGTAAATATAGGTGGTGCAGTGTTTAAAGTCACACCTGGGCCTTGGAGGAAGGAGGCAAGAGCAACATAATGTATATCAGGAGTGCTATAAATAAGATGCGATAGTTGGGTCCCATGTAAAAGATTTTGCATTGGGGTTCGGGAGCTTTAAGGTATCCTTCTGCCTAGCATATGTATTGCTTACATATGTACTATGTTCAATAAAAATTGTATAATATATAGCATACAGTGGCGTTTTTGTTCTGATTGGAGGCTCCTGTATTGTGGCCACACTCTGCTCAGGTCACCTATAGGCAGAGCTAGGACAAGACATTTTGGTACCCTAGGCAGACAGTACAAATAGCGGCTTCCAACAACTATCATACAATCCATTTGAAATGGCAGTGATGTGAGTCATGGATTTTGAAGGGGTTAATGGGAGCTTGGTATCAAGAAGTTTACTCACCTCTGCAAGCTCTCACACTGTATGTGCAGTAATCACTAGTCCTCAACTAATCTTTCAGGAGCTGAGAGAATAGAGATCCGGACATACAGACTGCCACAGGTCGGTGTGTAGTCACCAGGGGTGCACCACCAATGAGGCCAGGTGAGGCGATCGCCTCAGGCAGCACCAGGTAGGGGCAAGAGGGGGGCAGCGAAAGGACCATGGGCAATGAGCGCTTTCATTGTGGTTAGGTTAAGAAATTAGTATGGGGGGGCGCCGTTTCAGTTTTCACCTCAGGCAGCAGAAAGGCTATGTGCACCCCTGGTAGTCACTAACACTCACATGGGCAGTCATGGATAGTTTTGCAACCACTAACACTAATAGGGACAGGCTTACAACAATACAGCACTTACACACAAAAATATAAAGCATATATACATTGAGGAACAGAAGTATTTGAACACCCTGCGATTTTGCAAGTTCTCCCACTTAGAAATCATGGAGGGCTCTGAAATTCACATTGTAAGTGCATTCACACTCTGAGAGACAGAATAAAAATTATCAGGAAATCACATTGTATGATTGTTAAAGAATTTATTTGTCTTGCACTGCTGACCATAAGTATTTGAACACCTGAGAAACAGCAAGAATTCTGGCTCTCAAAGACCTGTTACTGTGCCTTCAAAAAGTCCACCTCTACTTCACTCATTAATATAACTTAGTAGCACCTGTCTGAGCTCTTTAAAGACCCCTGTCCACCCCACAGTCATTTAGATGGCAACTACTACTAAGGGCAAGACCAAAGAGCTGTCAAAAAACCCCAGAGACAAAATTGTGGACCTCCACAAGGCTGGAAAAGGCTATGGGGCAATTGCCAAGCAGCTTGGTGAAAATAGATCAACTGTTGGAGCAATTGTTAGAAAATGGGAGGCTAAAGATGACTGTCAGTCTCCCTCGGACTGGGGCTTCATGCAAGATCTCACCTCGTGGGGGGTCACTGATGATAAGAAAGGTGAGGAATCAGCCCAGAACTACAAGTGAGGAGCTGGTCAATGACATGAAGAGAGTTGGGACCACAGTTGTAAAGGTCACTTTCGGTAGAACACTACGCCGTCATGGTTTCAAATTATGCATTGCATGGAAGGTTCCCCTGCTCAAGTCATCACATGTACAGGCCCGTCTGAAGTTTGCCAATAACCATATGGATGATGCAGAGGAGGCATGGGAGAAAGTCATGTGGTCAGATGAGATCAAAGTAGAACTTTTTGGTCTAAACTTTACTCCAACACCATCCCTACTGTGAAGCATTGGGGGTGGTAACATCATGCTTTGGGGGTGCTTTTCTGCGAAGGGGACAGGATGACTGCACTGTATTAAGAAGAGGATGAATGGGGCCATTTACTGTGAGATTTTGAGCAACAACCTCTTTCCCTCAGTCAGAGCATTGAAGATGGGTCTTCCAACATGACAACGACCTGAAGGACACAGCCAGTATAACCAAGGAGTGGCTCCGTAAGAAGCATATCAAGGTTCTGGAGTGGCCTAGCCAGTCTGCAGATCTAAATCCAAAAGATCATCATTGGAGGAAGCTGAAACTCTGTGTTGCTCAGCGACAGCCCCGAAACCTGACAGATCTAGAGGAGATCTGTGTGGAGGAGTGGGCCAAAATCTCTGTTGCAGTGTGTGCAAACCTGGTCAAGAACTACAGGAAACGTTTGACCTCTGTAATTGCAAACAAAGGCTTCTGTACCAAATATTAACACTGATTTACTCAGGTGTTCAAATACTTAAGTGGGAGAACTTTCAAAATCACAGGGTGTTCAAATACTTCTGTTCCTCACTGTACACACTGACTCACATATGGTACATTGGTGCACATCTTACGAAGGCCTGGCACTGAACTTCTTTTGCACCCAATATAGAGTCAAATCAGTCAGCGCAAAGGGGAGCTCAAGGCAAAGTATTTTTATAGCTTTCAGTTCAGCAGTAAATATATACATTAATATACATGGAGCTCCCTCTAGTGGTGACTGCAGGCAGGAAACTTTATATCATACTTTGTGAAGGAAATCAGAGAATTTATAACTTAATTGGGGGAATTTGTCAATGTATTTATGCCAGTTGTCTAGTATAAATACATTTGAAAAGCTTAAAAAGCAACATAGAGGTCAAGCAAAGTGGATGAGGTGAAACACAACTTTTTATCCATTTAAAAAGTTGCTAGAAAGGGTAATTCTTTAACAGGGTATGCACTCAGATAGATCTCTTATATGTTTCCTAGTGATGTAAATGCTAGCACACCACTGCCACTATGCATCAGTATTAACAGAGCTCCTCTATAAAAAATAAATACAAAAAATGACAGTGGCCATTAAAATGTATCACTGGGGGAATGAACATACCAATTTTATAAGACCATAATATAAATACAGTAGTATAATCAATCTCAGTATAATAAATACAGACTCCCAAATAAGTACAGGCTGTAGCCCCTAAAATAAATACAGACTCCTGCGCTCAAAATAAATACAGACCTCAGGTTGTACCCAAAAATACAGACTGCAAACAAGTCCCTAGAATACATAAAGACCACCTACTAAATCTTAGAATAAACAATGGCTAGAGAATAAATACAGAGCGCAAATCAAATCCAACACATACATACCTAAGACCAGACCTCCTAAACTAATACAGACTTAACACAGACTAGATACATTAAACTAACAGACACCAACCAAACAATCTAAACTACTTTAATACAAATTCCAGATCACACATCTTAAACATATAGAGACCTCATATACATTTTATGAGAAGACTGATCTTAATGCCTAAGTACATGACTAGAGATGAGCGAATCGAAGCTGATGAAATGGAATTTGTTACGAATGTCAGGAAAAATTTGATTCGCACCAAATGCAAATTTCCTCGCACTTCGTAGTAACGAGTCACATTTTTCCTAAAATGGCGGCTGCGCGTGTGAGGACATGGAGAAAGGAAGTCTGGGAAGGTGGGATTACCCATACTGACATGCATGCAGCCAGCCAGCCCTGTGATGTCACAGCCGTATAAATATGGCAGCCATCTTAGATTCTGCTAGATTCTTCACCAGCGTACTCAGTGCAGGGAGAGACGTGTCTGCAGGCGCTAGGGACAATGATAGAAAAGTCGTCATTGTGCTACAAAAAAAAGAAAATAGATTTACAAGTGCAGGGTGACAGCCTGGTTAATAGGAACAATCAGATTACACTTTGCTGCACTGACTGGGGATTCAAATTGCCATTATACAGCTTGCAATTCCAGCAAACCGTTCTTATGGGTGCAAGTGCTGTTTGATACAGGCATTAACAGGGTTCATTACAAGGAAATATTTCTACGTTTTGTTTGCCCTAGTGCGGTGCAGTTATATGTTCTAAAGCATTTTTTGGCTTTTATTAGTGTGAAAAATGGGCTTATTAGCCATTGTGTGGTGAAGTGAGAAATTTTCTCACCGTCGAAATACCACCCTCCATATGTTGGACCGACTGTACGAACAAAGGCCATCAATGATTTCCTGATGATCCAAGCAGACAGGAGTACTCCCCTGTGTAACTTCGATGTCAGCCACTGGCAGATTATATGTAACACTTGCCATTTGCTTAGGCCCTTTGAGAAGGCCATGTTATTTGTCAGTCGCCAGGACTACGGGATGAACTAAGTCATTCCACTGCTTCATGTCCTGGAACAGATGCTGCTACATATGGCTGGTCAGGGGACTGGAGACGTGGCGCCTAGATCTCAAAGTCACATGAGCCCTTTGGGGGCTGAACTGGAGGAGGAGGAAGACAGTGGAGCACAAGCAATGTCTAGCAAAATGGGTGGTTTTGCTACACAGGTGACAGGAGAAGAGGATCAGGAGGAGCAGGAGCAGCCAGAAAAGCTACGGGGGGATGAGGAAGATGAGGCAGAGGACCTACACACTCCGTGGCAGTATGCAGTGGAGATGGAGGCAGGGAGTCCCTCCAAGTCACTTACGCAAATGGCCCGCTGCATGCTCACTTTCTTGGGTAGTGACAGCCAAACTGTCACCATTCGGCAGATGGATGACTTTTGGCTCTTTACCTTG
The DNA here is from genome assembly GCF_014858855.1 of Bufo gargarizans. Taxonomy (NCBI): domain Eukaryota; kingdom Metazoa; phylum Chordata; class Amphibia; order Anura; family Bufonidae; genus Bufo; species Bufo gargarizans. Next base: position 156,509,296 of record NC_058086.1, on the reverse strand, counting down.
TTGGACCCTCGCTACCGGTCCAAAATGGGGGCCTTTTTGACACCCGCTGAGAGGGAGGACAAACTGAACTACTATAGAGACATCCTATGTAGTCAGTTGGCCGCTGCCTATCTCCGCCATCGTCCATCCTCTAACATGTCTGACCAGGTAAGTCCCCTGCACTCACATTCCACTGCCATGGCTGCTGGGGAGGGGTGGGGTGGCAGGAGCAGTACCAGCTCAATCAGCAGCAGCCTGTCATCTTGCCACTCTGTGGCCTCCTGATGCTGCCGCCACCTTCAGACTTTGTGATTGGGCCACTCTGTGGTCTCCTCATGCTGCCGCCACTAGAGATGGCCTTGCAGTTCGCCCGACAGTCGTTTCGCAGCGAACTTTACTCGTTCGCCAAACGGGCGAACATATGGCGATGTCCATCGGTGCCATATTCTTTTACATTGTGAAGAACTTTGACCCATGACACATCCATCAGGTGGTACAGGACAGCCAATTAAGATGTTTCAACACATGAACATACCACCTACTATATAAATAAACCTAAGCTGGCCACCATTTTATATTCAGTCTTTTGCCAGTGCAGGAAGAGGTTGCTGTGTGAAGCAGGGACAGACTGTTAGGGATACCAAACGCTAGCTAATAGGGCCACAAAAGTAGTTTTAAGGACTGGTATAGGTGTGCTATTGATAGGTGTGCTATACTGAGGGGTGTAATATACTTATAATATACTTTCTAACATAAGTATATAATATACCAGTTGCCCCCCAAAAAACTGATTAAAGCAGGGGAATTATATACCAATAATATACTTTCTATATAGTGCATTTGGGTAGTGCAGCATTTGTTTGCGGTTTTGCTGTGTTACCGCAGCTACACAGAGTGACAAACGCTATTGGAACAAATAATTTATACTGGTGTGATATACCAGTTGTCCCCCCAAAAAAGTGATTGAGGCAGGGGTATGATATAACTTCTTCCACAAATATTGCTCTTCTATAGGGACATTTGTCACAGGGTAATTTTGAAAATGACAGGCAGAGGAAGAGGAAGGCCATTCCACAGGGGTTGTAAGGGTTGGGCAGGTGCACAAGGCCGGAGCCTAAGTGGGAAGTTGTAGACTTGGTTGAGTGGCATTCCCAGCCTTCCGCTTCTGCACCCTCCTCATCCGCTCTATCTGCCCCTTCTTCACTCTTTGCTGTTTGCACCCCCCAAAGACACCACCACCAGTTGCCATAGTGTTGCCATCTGCAGCCTATGCTGTCAACGCATAATTTGCGGTAAGCCCAACACTCACTTAAGGATGACCTCCTTAAGAAGGCACCTGGCCTTCCATCACCGAGCCCAGTGGGAGCAACGCCGTCAGAACCCGCAAAGCCACACTCCCGGAGCTCCACGTCCTGCCTCTTCTCCTCTCTCCTCCCATTTGTCCTTCACTCGACCTTTCACTGTGCCATCATCGCGTTCATATGGCACAAGGCAGACTTCCGTGGCCCAAATGTTTTAGTGTAAAAATTGATGATGCCTGATAATCCTCTTGCCCAACGGCTGCTAGCCCGCCAAATACTGCCATATAAATTGGTGGACTCAGAGTCCTTTAGAAAATTTGCGGCCATTGGCACACCGCAATGAAATGCCAAGATAAATCTGACCACAGACACGTGGCCCAGCAAACAGGGACAGGGAAAGTACATAACTTTTACTGCCCACTGTGTGAACCTTCTGATGGCCGTCAAGCATGTAACCCGTGGCACCCGTGTGTATTTGGTGTTACAGCCATGGATTGCATGCAGGCCTGCCTCTTCTTCTCTTACTTCTACTCCATCCTCCGTCTCCTCCTCATCTGACTCCTCCTTTTCACTGCTTCCGCCTCTTCCGCTACACCCTCCAAGCTCCCCAGAACCTAGGTGAGACCTTGCCATGCTGTACTGCGGCTGTTGTGCCTGGAAGACAAGAGTCACACCAATCTTGCACTCCTTTCATCTCTGCAATCACAGGCCGATCAGTGGCTAACCCCGCTCAATTTGACAGTTGCTAAAGTGGTGTGCGACAAGGGTGCCAATCTGCTGAGCGCGCTGAAACAGGGTAAAATTACACACGTGCCGTGCATGGCACGTGTCCTGAACTTAGTCGTGCAGCGATTCGTTGCCAAATACCCCGGGGTCCAGGACGTCTTGTGGCAGGCCAGGAAATCTCTGGCCATTTTAGAAGATCTTACACGGCCATGGCTCGCCTTGCTGACGTTCAGCGGCGACACTGTCAGACGTCTGATTTGTAACTGCCCGACACATTGGAACTCCGCCTTGTATATGCCTGATAGGCTGCTCCAGTAGAAATGTGCCATTAACGACTACCTGTACGAACTCTGTGGCAGGACAGATTCCGTGGAGTTTTTTTTTCCACCACGCCAGTGGCTTCTTATGCAGGATGCATGCAGACTTCTGTGGCCATTTGATGAGATCACCAAACTGGTCAGTCACAGCCAGGGCGCCATCAGTAACACTGTACCTTACACCTTCATTCTGGAGCATGCATTGTGTCGTGTCATTGATCAAGCCGTCGAGGAGCAGGAGCTGTAAGATGAGGAAGTCGCAATGCTGAATGAATTTCCAGTGGGGGCTACTCCATTTCAGACAAGTTAGCAGGAGTTTGAAGAGGAGTCAGAGGAGGATGGTGGCTGGGGGAAGGGAGGTGGAGCAAGAAGAGCAGGCTTTAAACTTTTCGGGGATCCCTGGTGTTGTCTGTGGCTGGGGGAAGGAGACCGAGGACGACATTCTCCTGGGCGATGAGCAGGAGCCAGGGCGATCCACTGCTTCCAATTTAGTGCAAATGCAGGCCTTCATGCTCCAGTGTTTGAAGAGGGAACTCCGTATAAAAAGCATAAAGGTCAAGGACCTGTACTGAATGGAAACGTACTTAGACCCCCGCAACAAACACAAAATGGAGGACATGTTACCAGCATCAGAGGGCTGTCAGAATGCAGCATTTCCAGGCCTTGCTGCGAGACAGATACTGCATTCTGCTGTTGCGGGCACTAGCAGAGGAATTTCCACCCACAGCGAAACAGGTGCGGGTACCAATCCTACCGCGCCTGCAGTAGGATTAAATCGCATTCACCATAAGGACCTTCTAATGTCACAGGGTAATGTGACTGTGCCCCCCACCTTGTACTGTGCCCCCCCGTACAGTGACCCATTATACCCTGCATTGTGCCCTCTTACCACACCCTGTGCAGTGCCCCTAGTCATTCCCTGTACTGTGCCCTCCTATACCCTTTTATCTGGTCATGGTATGGCGGTGTTATCTGGTCACTGTACAGAGGTGTTATCCGGTCAATGTATGGCAGTGGTATCCAATAATGGTGATGGATGGCCATAACTGTATTCCTTTCCCTGCCCACGCCATCCTTTTTTAGACCTGGCATGAGCAGGAAAAATATACAGATTGCGGAACTAAGGACCTTTGCGCCACAATAGGCGTCAGAAATACGCCTAACATTGACCTATTTCTATATAATAAATGACGACCTAATTGTATTATTATTCGGGGGTAGGGCTAATATCTTTATATTATATAGATTCTAGTGTATTAAACTGTGCCCTGCATTTCCCAGTAGAAAATGATCCTTGAGAAACACAGTCCTCATCCCTGACCACCAGGACCAGGTAGCGCTCTGTCAGTACATGGCTGCCTTTCCTCTCTGCCACGCTTCTCCGGTGTGTACTGGTGCTTATTCTGACACTAGTGCTGGGTTCACATCCTATTTTTGTCTTCCATTTAATGCATACCAAAAATGCATGCGTTAGGCTACTTTTACATTTGCAGCAGAGTGATCTAGAAAGCAGTTCCACCGCATGCAAATGGACAGCATTTGTAGACGGATCCGGATGCGGATCCGTCTTACAAATTCATTGCAAGAACGGATCCGTCTCTCTGGATGTCATCCAGAGAAACTGATCCGTTATATATTTTTTTCACATTTTTACCGGTCTGCGCATGCGGCATTGCGGTATTTTTAATGACGGATCCGGCATTGCAGTATTTTTAATAACGGATCCGGCATTGCGGTATTTTTAATGACGGATCTGGCACTAATACATTTCAATGTAAATTAATGTCGGATCCAGAATTTTGAACTCAGTGCTGGAAAAAAAAAAAGGCTAGGGGTGAAAGTACCCTTAACGGATGCCTCAGACTGATGTCGTACAGTGGCATCCGTTCACCATACAGTTCCATTGTAAAAAAAAAAAAAATTACTGTTAACATACGCATTTTTTATGGACTTTGCAGGATACAAAAACGTGGAGTGCTGCACATTTGCATACATCAAACCGATAGGAAATAAAACATTTCTAGGCTCCAGCAGGGCACATTTTTTAGAGTTTCTCTTTAAGACGCACAAAAATGGCCCCTGATTAAAATACATCTTTTTTGTGGGAATTTTTTCCATTGATTCCCCTCTGGTATATCATTGTCCATGTTGTGGGACTATTTGTGTACTTCTTGTAAGTGTTTGCTGGCTGCAACTATGACCTGAAGGTTTTTCAGGTTCGCCTGCCATTAAAGTGAATGGTGTCTGCCGCAAACTTGCTGTTCGCGAACATTTGATCGCGAACGAGACTTTGCGTTCGTGAATCATCCCGGCTGATGTTCGTCCATCACTAGTTTTCATAAGCTGTAAGCCATAATCATCAGAATTATAACAAATAAAGGCTTGAAATATTTGGCCACTCTGTGGTCTACTCATGCTGCTGCCACCTCCACATTATGTCACCTTGTCACTCTGTGGTCTCCTGATGCTGCCGCCACATCCACACTATGTCACCTTGCCATTCTGTGGTCATCTCATGCTTCCGCCACCTACACACTCTGTCATTGGCCACTCTGTGGCCTCCTGATGCTGCCGCCACCTCTGCACTCTGTTATTGTGCCACTCTGTGGTCTCCTCAGGCTGCTTTCATCTCACCACTATGTCATAGGGCTACTCTGTGGAATTCTCATGCTGTTCCCACACTCCCCACTTCATGACTGGGCCACTATTTTGTCTTTTGGCCTTGTTGACATCATCATTTATTTGACCCTTCTGATCTGTCAGAAGGAACGAAAAATGAGATGCACAACGGATCCGGTCTATGTAACAGCTGTAAGGCCTGCATGACATGGTCCCTATTTTGCATCAGAATTGGCTTATGATTTGGTAGCCAAAAGCAGGAGTGGGTACAAAACACTGAAGATTTGCAAATATTCCATTCACATGTAATCTCTGTTTTGGATCCAATCCAGTTTTTTGGGGCTTTAGCAATACTGATGGATTACTGACCAAATGCTGACCGAGTGAAGCAGATGCTCCACAGACAGGATCCATTTTTTGTGGGTTATTGTTCTGACGGATCAGAGGAAGGGCAAAATAATCAGTGACGTCCACACACTCTTACTGCTGACACTCCACTCTGTCGGGGGGCTCTACTTGTATAAGCGTTTAATAGAACAGGTTCTGTAGACATCTATGTGGAATCAACAGACGACGGTGTAAAAAGAGTGCGTTTCTTCTTGGCGCTAACATCGACCTGTAAGGCTGAGTTGATACTTGATTTATGTGGTCAGTTTTGGCTCTGTGACTGCCCAAATAAGTGAAGTGTGCAGTGATTCTAAGTGTGACGCCTGTCATCTGCATGTCATACGGACTCACAGTATTATTTCACAACCAAAGCAGACTCCCTATGCGTGCTACTGCAAGGCACAGTGTTCTACACACCTCTATAAAGGCTCTCTGCAGCTAGGGAATAGCAGTTTTGTAACGTAATTTGCCGCAAATTTATTCAGATCAAACCAAATTTTTCCAAAATAATTTGCTTATCTCTACACATGACAAGCAATGCTAAATGTGTTTTCATTACCCAAAAGCTGACCTTCCTGGTTCTTTGTTTCCTCTCCCGAGTACTGTAAAGAAAATATGTCTTTCTTGATGCAAAGCTCCAAGGAGTAAGCACATGTAGCTCCTCTCACTTGGTTAGCTAGCTCTTGAATAACATTGACTGAATTAGAGGCGGACCTAAATTTATCACCTAACTTCCTATAAAAGGAGAGTTAGGATTGCTGACCCTGACTTATCCATACAAACTATAGCATAGTACATTAGAACAATAGATAGCATCTTGCAATTACACTATTCTGGGGTACTGTATCCCCCCTATGGTGAGATAAGCTGTCCCTAGTATTCTTGACATGAAGTTTTTGGATTCAAAGTCAGTTTTTACTACAAGATTTCTATATGCAAAACGTGGACTGTTCCATATATGCTCTTGCTCCAAGTGCACAACAAACTAATAAGGCTTACTTATTCTTACACCTGGATAGGTGTATTTGGATTCAGAGCTGCTTAGTGGCATTCAACATTATTATGTTAAAGATGTTTTCCCAAAAACACCTATTATTTATTCAGAGGACCCCCACTGATCTTGAGACAGGGGTGCCATGTAATCCATTTTAATGTAGAGTCAGTTGGGCCTGTATGCTGCTGCTCCATTCAAAGTCTAGGAAACTGATAAGAATACCCAAGTACAGTGAACAGCTATCTCATCTCCCAAAGCTTGAATGAAGCAGATTGACTGATGGCCACTAATCACAAATAGAGGGACCCTCATTTTTGTGATTGTGAGGCTCCCAGTAGTGGGGCTCCAGTAGTCAAACGCTTTCAAGCTATCTAGTGGATAAAAGACAAATGTTGTTTCTGGAATGCACTTTTACTTAAATTTGTTCACCATGAATATAAAAACACTTCTGCTTGATGGTTTCCTCTTTACACAATTAATTTAATTAAGTTAGGGGTTGGTCCATCTTAGAAATTGATGGCATATCACTAGGATATGCCATTAATGTCAGATAGGTCCAGGTCCCACTTTTAAGACCCGCTACTATCTCCTGAATGGAGCCAACAAGGTGATAGAGAGCACATCATGCATGTGTAGAGTGCTTTCCATTCAATACTATGAGAGTTCTGAGCAAGTGCACTTGGTTATCTTCGGAAGTCCCATAGTGGTAAATAGAGAGTGCACCACTCAAACATGGCCACCACTTTATTCACTGTTATGGAATTTGTTTTAACATGAATTTAAGATTCAAGAATTCATAAATAGGCTTACACAGGCTAAGTGATAAAAATATTTACTAAGTGTGATTAAATATATAAAACAGACAAATCACATACAGAATAGTAATGCTAAATAATAATCACCTTGCTTAACACAATGGGGAAGCTCCCATCGCCATGGTACCCACATAGCACATGTCCAAAATCCAATAATAATAAAAGAGAGAACGTGACTTACAACATCCGGCCTGGATGATGTTCTCAGTGAAGAGGAGTTCTTTGTCTTTGTGCACAAAGGTTTATACCTATAAGTCTCCCTTCCTAAGGATGTCTAATTTGCAGTACGCATGTACTAAGAGTTAACCACTCTGGAATGTGGCCTTCTCAGCACAATAGGGAGTTTATATATGTTATCTAACTATCCCTAACTCACTGCATTACAAGGAATTTAGAAGGTAATATAATAATTAAAGGGGAAGAAACCAATCAGTACCTAAATATGTCAAATGCCAATTATTTCTTGTAAAATATCCCTAATAACACAGAACTGCTGGAAATAACCGAGCTGGCTCTAAGCTGCTTCCAGAGCATGAATTTGTAATACGATTCTTCCACATCTGCATTGTTTATTTCTGTCCTGATGCATAACAATGTATGTACTACTATTCCGCTAGAATAAAAACACAGGTATATGCCAGGTATCATGAATCACGTTGTGCTCTGCTAATTTCCTCGGAGTATATTTGGTAGCAGTATTCCACTGAATGCACATTATATAATGCCACCAGAGTGAAGCAAAAGCTGTTTTATTATGTTTGATTTATTATTATTATGTACGTATGACGCTGTTTTTGCAGCTGCAGGACCCCTGCATTTAACCTTCATGTTGTTGCCAGGGAAGAGCCAAGGAACCTACCACTCTACAGTGCAGCAACAGTGAACGGATTTACCATGACTTCTAGATCATAAATACTTTCTGAGCAGCAAAATGGAGTCATAACATTTTCCCTACAGTTAATGTTGCTTTATTTCTGTAACTTCAGCTACTCTTTAGCAGAAATGTGCTGTCTATATTTCAGTCTGTCCTAGAGGAACATTATCTATTAACTTTTATTTACTGTTCATGTTTAACTGCTACAGATTTTTATTCCTAGTGAAGTTAATATATATGTAATGCTGCGTAATAATTTCAGCCGTCTCCGTTTATCAAGCTCCGATAATTTCTCTGCAATTACTAATGGCTTCATTGACCCTCACAGTCTTAAAGAGGATATTGTTATACTTTTAATACAAAACAATGCATATTGAGGTAAAGTTTCATGTGGGATAGCCCCATTTTCAACTTACCTCATCCAACAGTAAGTGGGTATGACAGGTAAAGGATCTTGAAAAAGAGGTTACAGAGGCTCCACTGACAGCACAACACGGATTGGTGCTCTCTCCAATATGGCAGTACCAATTGCCAAAATATTAGATATAGTATGAATTTCACGGAATGGAGGGCACTCAAATGACTGGGTATATAGAGTATAAAGTATAACTTATTTCTTTATTGTCATTAAATCAATAAAATTCAATAAAATTCCACCATTCAATATGTCTATGGTTATTATAATATAGTAAATCAATGAAGTTGCAACATACAATGGTATAATGTATCAAGGATGGTTTATCAAGTTATATCAAAGTCTTTGTATAACTGAAGGTATCCTAAAAAAGAAAAGGAAGGAGACCTACTTATGCAGGTGGTCAGTCTGCATGTAGGTTTTGTGTGAATTTGCACTATAAGAAAAAAATATAAAAGGATATAGTGATAATAAAATCTTCTGCTGGTGTGGGTCCGCTTGTATCTTAAAATACAGTCACCTCAGGAAATAAAAAGGAACAGTCTTACCCCATACAGTTAAGTTCCAGGGAGCTGTTGTAAACAGGTCTCTTTGTTGAGATAGTCCGGTCCTCTGTGGCATATGGCGTTGGTGCGCACGTGGTCCTCGGCGTCTTCGGCGGCTCTTCTATCCCGGCTTGCTGGATCGCTACGATGTTCTCCGTGATACAGGAAGTGACGTTTCTTTAACCGGAAGTGACAGTCCGTTGCTCCGATCAGCTGACAAATATTATCAGCGGACTGTATGGTAGATGTTTGCCTTTGATTTTTCTTTTATAGAAAAGACTTTTTAGGTTCAAAGTCCAAGTACTATTCTGGGTGAGACCAAACGCGTTTCGGTGCACACTTGCACCTTCATCAGTGCATATTGAGGTAAAGTTTCATGCGGGATAGCCCCATTTTCAACTTACCTCATCCAACAGTAAGTGGGTATGACAGGTAAAGGATCTTACTGTACAGAAAATTATTGTTACGTATAACGGCAGAGTTTTGACATACAAGTTAATGGGGTCGTCCAACCATTAATATTGATAACCTTCTGTCAGGATAGGTCATCAATTTCTGATTGTCAGGGCTTTTACACCCTACACCCCCGCCAATCAGCTGTTTTATGAGGGGGGCAGCGCTCCATGTGAGTGGCGCTTTGTCGTCATTACACTACATCCATTTCCTGTAGAGCGGTGGCGTGGTGTAATTACAAGCAATTGCTCCATTTACTTGAATGGAGCGAGTACTTGTATTACACTTCATTACGAAGAGGAAGTGCCGTTCGAATGGACCGCCACCTCTTATTCAAACAGCTAATTGGAAGGGGTGCTGGGAGTCAGGATCGGTCATCAATATTAATGGCTGAACAGCCCCATTAATACAAATTTCAATAATGCACTCCTTCTTTTCTTCCTTCCCTTCTTCATTATCTTTCTGTATTAAATGGAAGGTGCTCATACTCAAAACTCAATAAATCGGGATGTTTTGAATATTTTGTAAAATATTTTTTTCATAATATGCATATCATTAACATCGACCCTGTGATTTATTTAATCCCATGACTTTTCCTTTTTGGTGTTACATGGTGTTTCAATGTTGAAGGGTGTATTTGGAAAAGGCTTTTTCTATGGATTATATGGACATGAGTTTGGAAACCTCATGAACTACAATGTTGTAAGATCATCCACTGGCTGTTGGTGTTTTGAATTATTTGTGAGTATTCATGCCAGTGCCTGAGGGGGCTCCTCTACCACATGAGAAGACACAGGTATCATAAATGGCATAAGTAGTTGGTTTGTCTGTTACAGGGTTGGCACTGGGACGTGCTAACTTCAAGTTACACCTTGAGATTGAGAGATAGGCTACAGCAAAGAAAAGATAACATTGAAAAACTAAGAGGAACTTTATATCAGTATTTGGCTATTAGTATGACCTGGAAACAGAATGACATGAAAAAGAATCAAGAGGAACATATAATATATAGTGATGAGCGGCAGGGGTCATATTTGAATTCGCAATATTTTTTTCCAATCTGAACTTCAGATGAGAAAAAAATTACAACTTTTATAGCACTATAGAAGATTATAGCACTATATTAGTTAAATTGCTCTATATTCGTATTTTTTTTCTCGAATATTCGCTATATTGCTATATATTCTTGTTTTAGAATATTACGAATATTCAAAAAACAAAGTTATAGCAATATAACGAATATTCCCCCAAAAAAACGAATATAGAGCAATTTAGCTAATATAGTGCTATAATCTTCTTTGTCTAATAGTTGTAAGTTGAAAAAATCGCAATAAATTTCGAATTACAAAAATTTGCATTATGAAAATTCCCAAACAACACTACTCCTAAAGTCAAATATACTGCAGCCTTCTCATTGGCCCACAAGCTAAAAGCAGGGAGGGATCATGTGTACTGATAAAAAAAAAAATCGAACATTAGAAATTACGAATATATATCACTATATTCAAAATATTCGCAAATTTTCGAAGTACCTATATTCGCGATCGAAATTCGAATATTCGTGATCAACACTAATAATATATTGGTGTGCTGACAATGGGAGCCAAAGGGCACCAGAAAGTGCGCTTCATTTATGTGCTTCATGCTAAGTGCAAGCACCTCCAGACAAGGTAGCAGGGGTCTTTTTGCTTGGGTATACTGTTTCACTGAGCTGCTATTTTTGTGCTTATATACTATGTGTCGTGGATACTGTATACTAGTGACTTCCAATGCATCAGGACCCTGGTGTAACTGCTACCTCTGCATTCATTGTATCTGTACCCCCAGTACCAGTGTTGAATCCCTTGTAAAGTGAAATAATTGGCAAGTGGTTGACTATATATACATATATAGTTCTGTACTTAGATGTACATAGAGCATTTAAACATTAAAGCACTGGGAACCTTGGGCTGCAGCATCCAACTGTGTCCAAGTCCTTGGGATTAGATAGACTTAAAAACTATGTCAAAGCTTGGAGGAATTGGCTCCCTACAATGGTATTCTGTTATTCTCTATAGTAGGTCACAGGCATATGGGCTGAGGGTAGGCTGCAAAATGCCTTGATGGGCACAAGACATTGACAGCTAGGGACAGTTGGTGCAATGCAGTGATGTCATGGCATCTCCAACGTGGGACTGCTAACATTAAACTATTGACCTCTTGTACAAACCGGATTCCAAAAAAGTTGGGACACTAAACAAATTGTGAATAAAAACTGAATGCAATGATGTGGAGATGGCAAATGTCAATATTTTATTTGTAATAGAACGTAGATGACAGATCAAACGTTTAATCCGAGTAAATGTATAATTTTAAAGGAAAAATACGTTGATTAAAATTTTCACGGTGTCAACAAATCCCAAAAAAGTTGGGACAAGTAGCAATAAGAGGCTGGAAAAAGTAAATTTGAGCATAACGAAGAGCTGGAAGACCAATTAACACTAATTAGGTCAATTGGCAACATGATTGGGTATAAAAAGAGCTTCTCAGAGTGTCAGTGTCTCTCAGAAGCCAAGATGGGTAGAGGATCACCAATTCCCACAAAGTTGCGCAGAAAGATAGTGGAGCAATATCAGAAAGGTGTTGCCCAGTGAAAAATTGCAAAGACTTTGCATCTATCATCATCAACTGTGCATAACATCATCCGAAGATTCAGAGAATCTGGAACAATCTCTGTGCGTAAGGGTCAAGGCCGTGAAACCATATTGGATGCCTGTGATCTCCGGGCCATTAAACGACACTGCACCACAAACAGGAATGCTACTGTAAAGGAAATCACAGAATGGGCTCAGGAATACTTCCAGAAACCATTGTCAGTGAGCACAATCCACCGTGCCATCTGCCGTTGCCAGCTGAAACTCTACAGTGCAAAGAAGAAGCCATTTCTAAGCAAGATCCACAAGCTCAGGCGTTTTCACTGGGCCAGGGATCATTTAAAATGAAGTGTGGCAAAATGGAAGACTGTTCTGTGGTCAGACGAGTCACGATTCAAAGTTCTTTTTGGAAATCTGGGACGCCATGTCATCCGGACCAAAGAAGACAAGGACAACCCAAGTTGTTATCAACGCTCAGTTCAGAAGCCTGCATCTCTAATGGTATGGGGTTGCATGAGTGCGTGTGGCATGGGCAGCTTGCATGTCTGGAAAGGCACCATCAATGCAGAAAAATATATTCAGGTTCTAGAACAACATATGCTTCCATCCAGATGTCATCTCTTTCAGGGAAGACCCTGCATTTTTCAACAAGATAATGCCAGACAACATTCTGCATCAATCACAACATCATGGCTGCGTAGGAGAAGGATCCGGGGAATGAAATGGCCAGTCTGCAGTCCAGATCTTTCACCGATAGAGAACATTTGACGCATCATAAAGAGGAAGGTGCAACAAAGAAGGCCCAAGACGATTGAACAGTTAGAGGCCTGTATTAGACAAGAATGGGGAGAGCATTCCTATTTCTAAACATGAGAAACTGGTCTCCTCGGTCCCCAGACGTCAGTTGAGTGTTGTAAGAAGAAGGGGAGATGCCACACAGTGGTGAAAATGACCTTGTCCCAACTTTTTTGGGATTTGTTGACACCATGAAAAACATATTTTTCCCTTAAAATAGTACATTTTCTCAGTTTAAACTTTTGTTCCGTGATTTATGTTCTATTCTGAATAAAATATTAGAAGTTGGCACGTCCACATCATTGCATTCAGTTTTTATTCACGATTTGTATAGTGTCCCAACTTTTTTGGAATCCGGTTTGTAGTTAGTGGGAGATAGTCAGTGTAGGTTAGATAGTGATATAGTGTAGCTGTGCAGGGTGTTAGGTAGTGTGATAGGAATTACAGTTTATCTGCTGTCCATACAGACATGCTACAGAGATAGTGCTGTGATGTCACAACAATACTTAGTGCACCAATCAGTAATATCTACTCAGACCTGATAAAATGTGAAGTTGCATGTATTGCGCAAAAAAATATGCACATCATTAGTGCCGATTTGTGCAATCACGAAAATAATGACTGGAGATTAGGAATTCTAGAATTCGGAAATTTATTGCGAATATTATGCAAAAAAAATGCGAAATATTGTGAAAATGAATATTGCCTATGCCGCTCATCACTATATATTAGTAAGTGGCTTGTATTAACTTTCCCTACATGATAAATGCTACTTACTGAAGTGAGACAACCCCTTTAACAGCAAGTAATCAAAAAGTACTAGGTACCCCAAAATGGTACCAATAAAAACCTCAACTCATCCAACAAAAAACAAGCCACCACACAAGACCAGGGCCGTCTTTACCAAGGGGCAAAAGAGGCAGCTGCCCCGGGCCCAGTTGCTCCTGGGAGGCCCAAGGCAGCTGCCTCTTGAGCCCTGCTAGCCACTGCCCCGGGTGTCAGGCTGTCAGCTACACAGAGGGTGCTGCCATGACTGCCGGCACTGAGTCCAGGCATAGTACTGTGTTAGAGCTGTGATCTAGGACCTTAGATTACATCATCACCATGTGACCAGTAACCTAGCAATATTACTGGTCACATGGCTATGAGGTCATCACAGGTCCTACCAGGAGTGTTGCAGAAGTTAACTGTGGAGCTTTTTTGTGTGAAGATTACATCAGAAAAAGGTGACAGGGGCTGTTATGTTAATATACTGTAAACTACTGTATAGTGGGGTGCTGTATACTGTGTGGGGGCCTGTATACTGTGGGGGGCTTGTATACTGTGTGAGACTGTATACTGTGGGTGGCCTGTATACTGTGGGGGGGGGGCTGTATACTGTGGGGGGGCCTTTATACTGTGTGGGGCCTGTATACTGTGTGGGGCCTGTATACTGTGTGGGGCCTGTATACTGTGTGGGGACTGTATACTGTGGGGGGGCTGTATACTGTGGGAGGGGACCTGTATAGTGTGGGGGGCTGTATACTGTGTGGGGGCCTGTATACTGTGTGGGGCTGTATACTGTGGGGGTCTGTATACTGTGGGGGCCTGTATAGTGTGGGGGGCTGTATATTGTGGAGTGCTATACTGCTGTACTGTATACTGTGGCAGTCTGTATACTGTATACTGTGGGTGCTGTATAGTGTGGAGTGCTATACTGCTGTACTGTATAGTGTGGGGGGCTGTATCGTGTATAGTTTGGGGTGCTGTATACGGTGAGGTGCTATACTGTGAGGTGTTGTATACTGTGGGGTGCTGTATACTGTGGGCTGCTATACTGCTCTACTATATACTGTGGGGTACTGTATAGTGTGGGGTGCTATACTGCATGCTGTGTGGTTCTGTGTACTATAGGGTGCTATACTGCATACTGTGGGTTTCTGTATACTATAGGGTGCTATACTGCATACTGTGGGGTGCTGGGGTGCACTGTAACACTAGGGTGAGCCGAGCCCTGGTCTCCTTCCTGCAGAGCGGTGCCCACTTCCAGCCTGAGCCCAGCTGCCCAGAGCACTGATCCTGAGCCGCTGGAGTCTTCAGAACTAGAAGTATTTACAGTCATTCACTGTACTCTACCAGATATGTGGATTTTGTGTGTGTATGTTGTGGTGGAGGGCGTGATTGCCTGCCAAGGTGTGGGAAGGCGGGATGCAGGGGGCCCAAGTAAATTTTTGCCCAGGGTCCAATCAATATTAAAGACTGCCCTGCACAAGACAAACATAAAAAATATATATATGGCTCTCAGAAAATGGTAACATAAATACTGTTCAGTTTGGTTCCGTTATACTTGACGGAAAAAATAGTCCTGTCGACAGGACTATTTTGTTCCATCATGTATAATGGAACCAAAGGGAACCATTATTTGTCCCCATAGATATGTATTAGGAAGGAGCAAAACGGAGTGTCTCTTAAAGGCTTCCGTTTTGCATTCCTTCCTAAAACTCCATTATATTTCGTTATAACGCTGTTATAACGGCACCTATAATGGAATTCCTAGCTCCTAGCATTGGTGAGAACCCGCCCATATATAGACAGCATTATGTCAGTGTAATTCAATAGATTCCAGGTTTCACCGCCTTTTAAATTTGACTGTGCAATCCTGTCAGAGGAGCAGAGGTCAGAACAGGAACTCACACTGCCACACACAGTGAGTTTCTCAAACTGAACTCAATCATCTGTGTCTGGCCTAAAGGAGCTCATCTAGAATGTAATTTAGGTTTGGTATTCTCTGCGCTGGTTTGTTAACTTAAAGAGGACCTTTCACTTGTAAAAACAATGTGAACTAAGTATGCTGACATGTAGAGCGGTGCCCGGGGATCTCACTGCACTTACTATTATCCCCGGGCGCCGCTCTGTTCTCCCGCTATGTCCTCCGGTACCTTTGCTCTGTAAGTTATAGTAGGCAGTGTCTGCCCTTGTCCTGTGGGCGTCTCCTTCTCCTAGGCTGCAGCGCTGGCCAATCGCAGCGCACAGCTCACAGCCTGGGAGTCTTTTTTCTTACTCAGTTCACATTGTTTTTACAACTGAAAGGTCCTCTTTAAATCACTTTAACCTTTTGTTTCCAGCAGTATGATTATTTCTTCACAGTGAGCATTTGCAGCAAGAAAACCAAAGGCACAACCTATAATGACAGTCATAGTCATCAAAATTACAGACTACATCCATTGCAGCAACACATAGTCAGCTTTGACAAGAAAATAAATTCTGATGTGAAAAGAACATAAGAAAAAAAAAATAATAATTCCTACCGACATAGTTGTGATATCAGTACATTGCATACATTACATGAACCATTTTATAGAGATGACAAACAAGGGGGGGGGGGGGGAATAATATTAAAATATCAAATAGAAACCAATAACAGGAAGAAATAAAATGTCTTCTGCAAGAGGCAGAATCTAAAATATGTTTACCTCCAGTGGAAAATGTCTGCACTGGATAGTTGTCACGGGACGCCGAGGCGCTCGCTCTCCTCAGAGCCGTCGGCGTCCCTTTGCTGTGCAGGAGAGAAGACGCGCTCTGCGTCCTCGTCTCCTAGGTAACGCGGCCGGCGTCCTCAGTTCCCCCAATAACCAGGGGAGGTCTGAGCACCGAGCTGGACACTCGGTGCTTGGCTGTTCTCCCTGGTGCGGGTCATGTGGCGCTGGCCACGTCACATGACCTCAGCCTGCCACTATTTAACAGGCAGCCTGCTGGCCACAGGTTGCCTATTAATTAGGTATCTGGCGTTTGTTTGGTTTCCTGCATACTTACCTGATCCTGTGTTCCCTGAATATTCTCTGCCTGCTTCTCCTGTACTGCGCATCTCTCCTGGTATTCTGACGCCGGCTTCCACCTGATGAATCTTTGCGGACTCCTGTTGTACTTTGTTTCTCTCCTGGTATTTGACCTCGGCTTCTCCTGACTATTCTCTGCTTATTCCTTGGTATTGCGTAGCTCTCTAGGTATTGACCCAGACTGTTCACATTCCGTTATTTGTCTTTTCTGTCTTCCCAGCACGTATCCTAAGTTAGGGACTGCCATCCAGTTATCCCGTGTCGTCAGGACTTGCGAAGCAAGTAGGCAGAGCCAGGAGTGAGGGTGGAGCGCAGTGGTCACTATCCCTCCCCTGTGTGTAGTAGTGTATGTGACCGTCACAGATTAACAGGCCCTAACCAAACCACTGTATCATGAATCCTCTGGTGACCATGACTGACCACGTCTCTAACCTGATGCAGATGGTGCAGGAGTTAGGGGAGAAACTCAGTTCTTTTGAGCTAGGACAAGGTTCTTCCATCCCTCAGGCCTCCAGTCTGCAATTAGAGCCCCAGATTAAGCTTCCTGAGCCCTTTTCTGGAGATTGGAAGATCGGTTTCTTTCCTTTGAAGAAAATTGTATACTTTATTTCCGTTTGGACCCCATATCCTCTGGCCCCGAGAGTCAACGCGTGGGCATTGTCTTTTCCCGATTACAGGGTGATCCCCAGGACTGGGCATTTTCTTTACCAGCTGACACCAGTTGTTTAACATCAGTGGAGTTTTTTTTTCAGGCCCTGGGTACCCTGTATGATGAACCAGACAAGGAACTGGTAGACGAGACTGCTCTAAAGGCACTGGTTCAGGGCGATCTACCTGCGGAGTAGTATTGCACCCAATTCAGAAAGTGGGGTGTTCCCTTAAGATGGAATGAGCCAGCCCTTAAGAGTCAGTTCAGGTCTGTCTGATAACTTAAAGGATCTTCTAGTGAGTTATCAGCTTCCAGAGACTCTAGAGGAGATGATGACCCTTGTAATCTGACTTGACCGACGGGTTAGAGAGAGACAAAAGGAACAACAGTTCTCTCCTTAGGTGGTGGTCCAGCCTGAGGACTATCCCAGAAACAACGCTGAGGTCTCTACCGAAGAACCCATGCAGGTCGGCATGACTCGAGGGGATCTGCGCCGCAGACGTGGAGTGTGTTTTTACTGCGGAGATCCTGACCATTGGATCAACCAATGTCCTAAGAAGGCCCTCTACGTCAAGCCTCCCAAGAAAAGGCAACCTAAAGACCAGGTACACCCTGATATTACGAAATGTAAGCTTTTGGTACCTATAACGATATCTCTGGGGGTTAATAAATGGCCGGGTAAGGCCTTCATTGACTCTGGTTCAGCGGACAGCTTTATTGATTCTGAGTACGCATTAGACTGAGTATTCCAATTTTTTCTCTTCCTACACCTATCCATGTCATGGCTATTGACTCCACTCCCCTGGTAGGTGGTATGGTAGTGTACGTCACTGTCACAATAGTGCTGAAAATACACTGCAGATGCATATGTACAAAGTCTGAAATTGATGGATTTTTCTGACGCAGGCTAATAAGGTTTTCTAAAAATTCCATTAATTTGTGTTTGTTCTTTGCCCTGTTGCAGAAATCTGCAACACATTTGCAATGTTTAAGGCAGTCCTTCTTTACCTAAGAAAGGTTCAACCCAACAGGTTTGGATTCCTAGATAACTATCTATGTCATATGATATATTATTATATTAAATGATATATTATTATATTAAATTATATTATTTCAACTTCATAAAAAAATAATAATATCATAGATTACTGAAGAAAATGTCTCTACTTCTGCCTTGCACTACTTTTAATAAGTCTATCTCAGTATGTTTTATAATAATGGCCGTTCAAGGAAAGTTTAAAGGGGTTTGACCCATTTGGAACACTGATGGCATATCACTAGGATATGCCATCAATGCCAGAAAGGTGTGAGTTTCACCTTTGGAGCCCACTCCTATCTAGAGAACGTGTTCCCCAAAGTGAAGGAGGGCCCACTGAACATGAGAGAAGTGAGCCTCCATTCATCACTATGGGTGTTCTGAAAATAGCCAAGTAAGTGGAGAAGCAGAAGCCTCTCTGGTAAGCAGGTCAGAGCCTGTGTGGAGGGATAGAGCGACCAAGCAGCCCAACCCACTAGGAAGAAGAGAGTGTTAGATGGACCGCCAGGCAAGGGAAGCAGAACAGTGGTGGCTATAAGCCGCAACTATAATACCCCTAAATGCCTTGCTCAACAATTGGACATATGTAGCAAGTAGATAATAGAAATGCGGCGCTCACCAGGATCTGTAGATATTCAGAAAAATGTATTGCTTCAAGATAACATCGATGCGCAGGCTGGGGAGCGGAATGGCCTGGAGGTGTGAACCGGCGGTGACGGTCATTTTGCGCCTATATCGCGCTTCCTCAGACCGAAGCGCGATATGCGCGAAACGGCCGTCACCGCCAGTTCACACCTCCAAGCCATTCTGCTCCCCAGCCTGCGCATCGATGTTATCTTGAAGCAATAAAGTCTTTAGAATATCTACAGAACCTGGTGAGTGCCGCGTTTCTATTATCTACTTGCTACATATGAATGTCTACCTGAACGCTGAGCACCATATAATCTGGTTCTGTTGTGGAGCCGCGGGTCCACCGCTTCCTAAGCTATAAGGGGCAGAGGTGATTTATTGATTGAGCAGTGCCGCTGTTTTCTACACATCACCGTATACAACAAGTGGACATAGTTTAGTCAGAAAGGAGAAGGCTTACAAGAAAAGTAGCAAGGCTGAAGTTGTGACACTGTGTGCCCCAGACTTCTGGTGAAAAATTCATGGGCAAAGAAAGCAAAATAATGGGTGGTATAATGTTAGACTACACTATCTAAAGATGCACCAAATTTATGGTCTAGCATCAGCCACTAAGATAAATCTGGTGCACCTTTAGACTGCCTGGTCCAAGTTTACAATGTTCAATCTGAGAATTAGTAAATGTGCCCCATTATTATTGATTGTGATTATTATTTTTAGTATAGTTATGATTTAATGTTTAGTTTCTACATGAGGCTATTGCTTCAAGGGTAAGGCCACAGGTACATCTTTTTATGAATATTAATTGATGGCAGTCTGATCTATTTGTAGAATGACCAGGCAACACATGAGACACTTATGATCATTAAGTGAAATTTCTTGGGAAAATATAAAAATCCTCTGCAGAGACATAAAGTTACATGATAAATCTGCATCTCTGTGTGCTGTCTGTACAGTACATTAAAATAAAGAATAAAACAGTATGCAGAAAGCTCCTAAGCTCCCCCCAGTAGTGAGTGCTGGCAGTAACTCAATAACTATGCAGGCAATTGGGAGCTCTGCAGAAGAAAACTAAGCTCCAACTCCTATAAAGATATATTAATCCTTCAGCACAGAGTGATGAACCAAGTGGTTTCACTACAGTGGTTGCAGCAGTCACAGTTGAGACTGGGCTCATAAAGTGACCCATAGGCCTCATGCACACGACCGTTGTGTGCATCCGTGGCCGTTGTGCCGTTTTCCGTTTTTTTTCGCGGACCCATTGACTTTGCTTTTTCTGATCTAAGTTTTCACTTTGTGAAAACTCATTTCCGACAGTATATTCTAACACAGAAGCGTTCCCATGGTGATGGGGACGCTTCTAGTTAGAATACACTGCAAACTTTGTACAAGACTGCCCCCTGCTGCCTGGCAGCACCCGATCTCTTACAGGGGGATATGATAGCACAATTAACCCCTTCAGGTGCGGCACCTAAAGGGGTTAATTGTACTATCATATTCCCCTGTAAGAGATCAGGGCTGCCAGGCAGCAGGGGGCAGCCCCCCCCCTCCCCAGTTTGAATATCGTTGGTGGCACAGTGTGCCAACCACCATCGACCCCCTCCCTCCCTCTATTGTGTTAAATCGTTGGTGGCACAGTGTGCCAACCACCATCGGCCCCCCTCCCTCCCTCTATTGTATTAAATCGTTGGTGGCACAGTGTGCCAACCACCATCGGCCCCCCTCCCTCCCTCTATTGTATTAAATCGTTGGTGGCACAGTGTGCCAACCACCATCACCCCCCCCCTCCCTCTATAGCAGTAACATTGGTGGCAGTGTGCGGTCTCAACAGTAGAAGATTCATACTTACCTGCTTGCTGCTGCGATGTCTGTGAACGGCCGGGAGCTCCTCCTACTGGTAAGTGACAGTTCTTTAGCAATGCGCCGCACAGACCTTTCACTTACCAGTAGGAGGAGCTCCCGGCCGGACACAGACATCGCAGCAGCAAGCAGGTAAGTATGAATCTTCTACTGTTGAGACCGCACACTGCCACCAATGTTACTGCTATAGAGGGAGGGGGGGGGGGCGATGGTGGTTGGCACACTGTGCCACCAACGATTTTATACAATAGAGGGAGGGAGGGGGGCCGATGGTGGTTGGCACACTGTGCCACCAACGATTTAATACAATAGAGGGAGGGAGGGGGGCCGATGGTGGTTGGCACACTGTGCCACCAACGATTTAATACAATAGAGGGAGGGAGGGGGTGTGATGGTGGGGGCACACTGTGCCACCAACGATATTCAACTGGGGAGGGGGGGGCTGCCCCCTGCTGCCTGGCAGCCCTGATCTCTTACAGGGGAATATGATAGTACAATTAACCCCTTTAGGTGCCGCACCTAAAGGGGTTAATTGTGCTATCATATCCCCCAGTAAGAGATCGGGTGCTGCCAGGCAGCAGGGGGCAGTCTTGTACAAAGTTTGTAGTGTATTCTAACCTGAAGCGTCCCCATCACCATGGGAACGCCTCTGTGTTAGAATATACTGTCGGATCTGAGGTTCACGAAGTAGCTCATATCCGACAGTATATTCTAACATAGAGGCGTTCCCATGGTGATGGGGACGCTTCAAGTTAAAATATACCATCGGATTGGAGAAAACTCCAATCCGATGGTATAAAAGAACTCCAGACTTTACATTGAAAGTCAATGGGGACGGATCCGTTTGAAATGGCACCATATTGTGTCAACATCAAACGGATCCGTCCCCATTGACTTGCATTGTAATTCAGGACGGATCCGTTTGGCTCCGCACGGCCAGGCGGACACCAAAACGACTTTTTTTTCATGTCCGTGGATCCTCCAAAAATCAAGGAAGACCCACGGACGAAAAAACGGTCACGGATCACGGACCCACGGACCCCGTTTTTGCGGGCCGTGAAAAAAAACTGTCGTGTGCATGAGGCCATATACTGAGGGAACCTATGGTGGTAATGCCCGATTATTATTAATGTCATTTGATGGGTAGCATAAAGAAGTCTTTTGGCCAAGTGGCTTCAACCAATGATACTGACCACTTCTGTAGAGCAAAATATGGATAAACAAGGTGGAAAGGAAAACAGAATCCTGCATCCTGGAGGTCTTTTTTTATCTAACTCAGAGATTTATTAAATCACCATTTAAATGCAGCTCCTGGTATCTTTCAGGGAATGTTGATTTTTCCCTTCTGCCTTTTTCTTTGTGTAACTTTACCATTCCAATGGCCATACCTAGAGATGAGCGAAGTACAAAAAACAAATTTTACTTTGTACTTCTATGTAAGTAGCGGGTGCTGCGATAGCTCCGCTCCCCATCATTGTACCCTCAGATTCCGCGTTCTTACATAATCGCAGCATCTGAGAGTAAAATCAGTAAAATAAATAAAATCATACTTACTTCCTCCTTCCGTGAAGGGCCAGCCGTCGCTATCTTGCTTGAAGATCTGGAGTGAAATCTCGCGCGGCCCGAGCTTACGTCGTCATTCCTATCACCACGCACAGGATTTCGGCAAAGATCTTCGATCAAGATGGTGGCGGCCTGCCCGTAGCAAGCAAATGTAGGAGATAAATATTATATATTTTTTTTAATCCTATTTCAGGTTAAACCGATTCGTTAACACGAAGCACAAGGAAATTCGGCTTTGCGGCAAATCGAATTTATCCTGAAATTTGAATAGAATTCTACTTTATTGGATTCGATTCACTCATCTCTAGCCATAACATAAAACCAATCTTTTTCTCTGGGATACACTCACTTTTTACACTTTTTACATAGTCAACGGCATTCAAAATTAGCAGCAAATTGTATGCTGTTTCATATGAAGATCTTATGAAATCTCATTAACATGCTACAGAAGAAGTACACATTAACATTGACCTATAGTGTAGCTATTAAATCCGTAGCATATCAATTTATGCTGTGAATTTTCACTGTGGATTTCACACTTACTATACATAGGTTGTAATCTTTGTCAAATCCACAAGAAAACACAGGATTTTGCCAAGGGTGGGGGAGACAGCAATCAGATTTTTTGCACCAGGGCCCATGAGAATTTAGGTACACCTTGCAGCGAACCTAGAAATGATGTGGTGTTAAAAGATGGATATTCAATTTAAAATGTTACGAGATACATAAAACTTAGAGTCGTCAATATCATGCTTAATATATGGTCGGATTGTTTAACACCTAAGAAGAACAGACTTTTTAATTTTAAATCAAGTCTTGTGAAATGTAAACCTTAAAAAAATGAAAGAGAAATGTCACTCTAGATGTCTTTGGAAATTAAAATGTACAATTTCTAAAGCTAAGCACAATTTCTAAAGCTAAGCAAAATTACTTTAGCCTACATGTAGCTTTGAAGTCTGTCCCCTATTTTAAAAGTTTTCATATCATTATCACTTTAATAAGGAGGAACATGATCACGCTCTTGAAAAGTTTTGGATGTGTCGTAATATAAAAAGCAATATGTTACAGTGTCATATATTAAAGAGAGGTCACCCCTATTTCTATTTAATACTTTAGATTACTTTATATTAAACAGATGTACTCTAGGCTAAAAGAAACCATTTTGTTCTCTGCAATATACCACAAATGTGAGTTCCATAATTTTCAAAGCATTATAGCAAAAGGTAAAATCAATGAAATATCCTCAAATAGCTGAATTTATATGGCAATTCATATGTAAAAATGACCACATTCAAAAAATACAAACGTAGAAGTGTGATTATAAGCACTGTTAAACCATGTGATATAGGTACAATTTATCCATCTAGGAAAGAGTACTAGTAAAAAAGGGTCATTTAAGTATAGCTTCCGAAAATTCTTAAAGGGGTTTTGTAACAAAGCATGTTCTATATTTTTCAAACCAGCACATGAATCTGAATACTTTTGTAATTGCATGTAATTAAAATTTTAGCATAGTCAATGAGCTATTCAACAAAATGAATTTGTTTAGCTGTTTGTTCTTTTCCTTATTTTTTGTCCATCTCACTGCGCTGGTCGAACAGGCTCAGTTTAAATGTTCAACTGCCACCAGCCATATTTTCTGTTAGATGTTGTCAGCAGTTACAGGGAGAGAGCTGCAGCAGAAATGGCACAAACCTTGAGCTGCCAGGCTGTAGATAATCTAGAACAACTGGAGATCTCTGGGCCTATGTGTGGTACAGGGCTGGTTCTAGGTTTGTTAGAAAGGTATTGTCGTGTACTATATGATAACTGATTTTTTTTTTTTTTATCTATCATGGCATAGCTCCTTTAACAGTTCTTACAGCACTTGCTCACAAGCCTCTGCTGGTCTTCTTACTTGCCTCTGGGTTTGTGTTCCTTGTGGCACAGACCTACCTCCTGCTCTCTTCTTCTTCAGGCTTGCTTTCTCCCTTCATGCAGATTTTGGCCCCCTTGCAAGTAAAGCCACTTCTCTGCCCATAAGGCCTGTAGGTGCTCTCTGGCTGTTAAAATGCCAGTGTGTGCACCCTAATTCACACCAGGCAATAGCTGACCACCTTGAGGTACTTTAGGGATCTTTCCCTATGGGAAGGTACCATAGCTTGTCCAGTTTGCTAGTTCCCTGGAAAGGTGCAGCATTGTTCTGTCTGTTGCCCATGTATTGACTTGTGTCTGCTTTCTGAATTTGACCTTTCACTGCCTAACTTGACTTCTACCTTATCTCTGATCTTACCCTCAAGTGACCACCATCACCTCAGACTGTTCATCAGATTGCTTGTACTCTTCCTGACATATCCTCTGTCTGTCCCTGACTATGACTCTGCCTCATCCCATGTTGCTTTGCACCTGTGTACCTTGAGCTCCGTGGGTCAGCTGTCAACCAAACAGAGACTACTCCAGGAGATAGCGACCTGGAGATTCCCTTGAGCAAAGTCCAGATCCTTGTTAAAGGGTGAAAACCAGGGACTGCCAATTATCTTTGGTTTATATAGTGGTTCCACACCCAATATGTAACAGCAGTTTAAACTATTTATTAGTATGTATTTCAATATTCTTTTCAACCTAGACATTTATTGAAAACATTGACCTACAATTTGGTTTGAAGACCAATGCCACATTAAGAGCTATGGTTGGATGCAGGAACCTGTCTACACTAAGTCCTTTTTTTTAAAGGTATTTTTCAGGATTTTTTTATCTGCCCCCCCCCCCCCCACCATCCCCCCAAGCAGGAGAACCTACCTGAAGAGAAATATCTGGTTCCTGACAATACCAGTGCCCTGGTCTCAGGCTGTCTTCACTGGACTTTTGATACCCATCTGTCAACTTCTGTATAGATGAGGTCATGTGCTCTGCTACAGCCAGTGACTTGCCTCTGTAGTGATGTGTCCCAAACAGAGCATGACCCACCATTTATCTCTTAGACCAGTCATTGGCTGCAGCACCACAAATGATCTGTCACCGCCAGATCTCTGAGAAGCTCTGACAGACGTTCTTCAGTACCTCTTGCTTGAGGTTCTTTTGTTTTGTTTTCGTTTTGTCTTCTCGTTTCCCTCTCTCAGCTGTCATCTAGTTGCACTGATTGCATCCCTTTATATCCCCTACCATACTGCATCACTTTGCGGTTTATCCAACTTCCTGGATTGTGCTCACTGCTGTTGTAGATGCTGCAACTGCTGGTTCCTCAGTAAGTCTGTTCCTTTATTTGTGTTTTCCTGTTGGCTTGCTCCTAGGTGACCCTAACTCCCTCCGGATTAAGTGTAGGGAGCCGGTGGTCGTGTCCCCTCACTATTATAAGGTTTTCAGGTGTCACACAGTCTAGGTACAAGGGCATGCAACTATCTATCATAAAGATCTTTGCATGGGCTGAGCAGTCAAGGAGAGCTCTAGGGCTTTTATAGTGCTCACCCTTATGTTCCTTAGTTTGGGATCAAGTCAGTCGGATCTTTATTTGTGTCTTCTAGTTTTCTGCAACACCATCCGTGACATTATCCTGTCCGTGTGAAAGTTGATACATAAGGACCGGTAGTTAAGGGAAGACAGCCTGGGAGCCAGTGAACTGGAACTGACCAGTGAGTCCAGGTGGGAACAAGTCCCATGTGGGAAGGAGGCAGGTTTTAAACAAAATACTAGATAGCCTCTTTAAGTTATGATTGGTTTCTGTTCGCATGCCACTCAAGAAAGTCAAGTTGTCAATAGAGATGAGCAAATCAAAGGAATTTGATCAGAATTTCATGAAAAATTCTATCTGCACCGAAGCCGAATTTCCTCGCGCTTCGTGGTAACAAAACACATTTTTTCCTAAAATGGCTGCTGCGTGTGTGAGGACATGGAGAAAGGAACTTTCGGAAGGCTGGATCTCCCATAATGCCATGCATGCAGTCAATCAGCAGCCAGCCATCCCTGTGTCACAGCCCTATAAATAGCATCAGCCATCTTAGATTCTGTCATTTACCAGTATACTTAGTGCAGGGAGAGAAATCAGCAGGCGCCAGGGACAGTGTTGTAAAAAACTTAATTTTGCTAAAAAAATTATTTACAAGTGCAGGGCAGATTATTCAAGGGGTAGGAAAAGGATAGGAAGGGATCATTCCACAGCATTTATGTTGAACAGGGTTACAGCATGGGAATAGGAACAATCCTCATACACCTTGCTGTACTGACTGCATCCAAATTGCCATTATACAGCTCTGTAATTCCAGCAAACCGTTCTTATTAGGGTGCAAGGCATTAACATGGTTTATTACCAGCATTTTTTTGGCTTGTATTAGTGGGAAAAAAGGGCTTACTAGCCGTTGTGTGGTGAAGTGAGAAAATTAAAGCCCTTTTTGTCGTGTGTTAGTAGCAAAAGAAAAATATATTTGCCATTCGGCGGTGCAGTTATGTGTTGTAAAGCCCTTTTTTTTGTGTGTATTAGTGGCAAAAGTAAAATATATTTGCCATTCAGTGGTGCGGTTATATGTTCTAGAGCACTTTTTTGGGTGTATTAGTGTGAAAAAAAGGACTTATTAGCCGTTGTGTGATGAAGTGAGAACATTTCAGACTTTTTTGGGTGTTTTAGTTTTAGTACACTGTGCTGGAACACAGTAGTGGATGTGCTAGATGATGGTGCTTGCAAAGGTCCAGGTGCAGGGCGGGAGGCATCCGGGCCTGCATCTTGGACAGAGGATTGACCAGTGTGTAATACAGGGGAAGAGGAGGCCAGACCCAGGTGTGACCCGCAGACACAGATTGTGGACCCAGGCGTTGGGCCCACCTATTAGGGTGCTTTGATGCCATGTGGCAGATCATGCTGGTGGTGGTGAGGTTTTAAGTGTTCACGCCCCTGCTCATTTTGGTACAGCACAGGTTGCTAATGATTCTAATCTTTTATCGTCCGCACTTTCCTCAGAAAAGCGCCAGACTGCGAAACATCTGCACTTTGGCAAGGGAGATTGCCGCAAGGGGGTGCTACAGGGAACAGTTGTGGGACTGTTTGGTGTGGCCTGTCTTCTCCCTTTTGCCATCCAACTGCCTTTTCCAGCCTGTTGAAGGTGCTGCGGATTCCATTCCCTCTGTACTGCTGTCCTTGCTCGGCTTGCCACCTTCCCAGGTTGGGTCAGTGATTTCATCGTCCACCACCTCCTTTTTCACTTCCTCACTCTGCTTATCCTTCTGATTTGTTGATCTAACAAGAACATCACTTATTGACATCTGTGTATAATCCTCATCATAAACCTCTTGAGACACTAATTGCGGTAGACTTATTAGCAACTTTGTCCCATCATCATCATCCACCTCGTGAAACACTAATTGCCGTTCACCACCGTCATCTTTTTTTGACTGTGAACTGTATGCTCAAGGGTTTGGAATCAGTGCACAAGATCTCCTCATGTCCCTCTTCAAGCGGGTTTGGCGAGAGGCCCAAATCAAGGAATGGGGATGAAAAGAGCTCCTCGGAATATCCGAGTGTGGGATCACTTGTTTGCCAAGACTCTCCATGGTGGAAGGAAGGTGAATCAGGATGAGTATTCTGTTGACCAGACTCTTGGCTTCTGAGACTTGACTTTGTGAAAGACAGGGTGGTGCTTAACCGACTTCAATCCAACCGACCACCTGGTCGCACTGGTGTGACTTCGAGAGTGGTGTCCTGGACATTCCTGCAAACTGGGACATGAAGCTAGGTATTGTGGATGAGTGTGTTTCTTGTGCTCTGGCAGCATGCTCAGTTTCACCGTGGCCAGGGCCACGGCCACTGCAAACGCCATCAGCAGTACAGCCACTTCCCCATCCCTTACTGCTCACCTTGAGCATATTTTAACTGGTATATATGCTTTTAAATACAGTATGTCACAACGTTTAGGATGCTGAAACATTATATAGGAGATGTAGCGCAGGTAATGTCGCTGCCACCAGTGGCGAAAAAATTTGTCACTGATATTTAGGATGTGCAATTGTTATACAGGAGAAGAAGCGCAGGTAATGTCGCTATCACCAGCGGCGAAAAAATTACACTGCAGGTCACAGATATTTAGGATGCACAAACGTTATACAGGAGATGTAGCGTAGGTAATGTCGCTGTCACCAGCGGCGAAAAAAATGTAACTGAATATCACTGATATTAATGATGCTCAAACGTTATACAGGAGATGTAGCACATGTAATGTCGCTGTCACCAGCGACAAAATAATTATACTGAATGTCACTGACATTTATGATGCGCAAATGTTATACAGGAGATGTAGCGCAGGTAATGTCGCTGTCGCCAGCGGAATTTTTTTTTATCTGAATGTCATTGATATTTAGGATGCACATACATTATACAGGAGATGTAGCACAGGTAATGTCGCTGTCATCAGTGACTAAAAAATTACACTGAATGTCACTGACATTTAGTATGCGCAAATGTTATACAGGAGATGTAGCACAGTTAATGTTGCTTTCACCAGCGACGAAAAAATTTAACTAAATGTCACAGATATTTACGATGCTTAAACGTTATGCAGGAGATGTATCACAGGTAATGTCGCTGTCACCAGCGGCGAAAAAATTACACTGCATGTCACAGATATTTAGGATACTCAAACGTTATAAAGGAGATGTAGCGCTGGTAATGTCGCTGTCACCAGTGGAATTTTTTAAAATCTGAATGTCATTGATATTTTGGATGCTCAAACGTTATACAGGAGATGTAGCACAGGTAATGTCGCTGTCACCAGCGGCGATAAAATTAAACTGAATGTCACTGATATTTAGGATGTGCAAACGTTATACAGGTGATGTAGCCTAGGTAATGTCGCTGTCACCAGCGGCGAAAAATTTTACTGAATATCACTGATATTAATGATGCTCAAACGTTATACAGGAGATGGAGGGCAGGTAATGTCACTGTCACCAGCAGAAAAAAAATTCATCTGAATGTCATTGATATTTAGGATGCGCATACCTTATACAGGAGATGTAGCCTAGGTAATGTCGCTGTCACCAGCGGCGAAATTTTTACTGAATATCACTGATATTAAGGATGCTCAAACGTTATACAGGAGATGTAGCACAGGTAATGTCGCTGTCACCAGAGACGATAAAATGACACTGAATGTCACTGATATTTAGGATGCGCAAACGTTATACAGGAAATGTAGCGCAGGTAATGTCGCTTATACAGCGGCAAAAAACTTTAACTGAATGTCACTGATATTTAGGATGTACAAACATTATGCAGGAGATGTAGTGCAGGTAATTTCGCTGTCACCAGCGGCAAAAAAATTTAACTGAATGTCACAGATATTTAGGATGCTCAAACCTTATACAGGAGATGTAGCACAGGTAATGCTGCTGTCACCAGCAGGAACAAATTTAACTGAATGTCACTGATATTTAGGATGTGCAAATGTTATACAGGAGATGTAGCGTAGGTAATGTCGCTGTCACCAGCGTAAAAAATTTAAACTGAATGTCACTGATATTTAGGATGTGCAAACGTTATACAGGAGATGTAGTGCAGGTAATGTCGCTGTCACCAGTGGCGAAAAAACTTAACTGAATATAACTGATATTTAGGATGGTCAAACATTATACAGGATATGTAGCGCAGGTAATGTCGCTGTCAACAGCAGCAATTTTTTTTAGCTGAATGTCATTGATATTTAAGATGCGCAAACATTATACAGGAGATGTAGCGTAGGTAATGTCGCTGTCACCAGCGGCGATTTTTTTTTAACGGAATATCACTGATATTAATGATGCTCAAACGTTATACAGGAGTTGTAGCGCAGGCAATGTCGCTGTCACCAGCGGCAAAAAAATTACACTGAATGTCACTGATATTTAGAATGTGCAATTGTGCGGAACACAGCCCCCTGTAAGAGATCAGGTGTTGCCAGGCAGCAGGGGGCCGTTATGTCCACAGTTCTCAGTATGTTCTAACTTAAAGCGTCCCCATCACTATGGGAACGCCTCTGTGTTAAAATATACTGTCGGATCTGAGTTTTTGCGATCTAACTCAAATCCGATGGTATATTCACTTTATTATTTTCCGTTATAACATGGTTATAATGAGAAATAATAGTATTAGCTTTTTCAGATCCGACAGTATATTCTAACATAGAGGCGTTCCCATGGTGATGGGGACGCTTCAAGTTAAAATATACCATAGAAAACTCCGATCCGATGGTATATTAATATTACCCGAACACCGAACCCGAACTTTTACTGAAATGTTCGGGTTCGGGTGCCGAACACCGCAAAGTTCGGTGCGAACCTGAACTTTACAGTTCAAATTCGTTCAACCCTATATATAATCTAATATCACAATCAAAACCGTTGTTATTTACTCTTACTCTGTTTTGGGGAATAAAGGTCTGTGGGCCACACATTCTGGTTTCTTCAGTATTTCTCCAGCATTTTAACTGCTTGGAACTATGAGGTCAGGCAGTGCTACTTTTTAAAACTAGAATGGAGGTATCTGGGAAATAGCTCACCCTCTCACAATCACGGGAAGGTGCTCAAGTCAGAATTGACTCACCCTTCAAAATGCATATGTTATCTAATACCAAAAGACTGGCACACTCAACATATGGAGAAAAATAGCTAGGTTCAAAACAGCAGAATTTATTACATACAAATAAAATTTGACAGATAAAATCTTACTATATTAATAAAAAAAAAGGTATGATCAGTATGATATAATGGACATTCAATAGTTCTCTAAAACAACAATACATTTGCATAATGTATCATCAATGATTATAACATAAAATTAAATACACCTTTAAAAATTTGTGGAGTGCCTTATACCAAAAGTCATCTATATCAATTCACAAAAAGAGGTCCTTGATGGTAGGTAATTAGGGATGAGCGAACTCGAACTGTATAGTTCGGGTTCGTACCGAATTTTGGGGTGTCCGTGACACGGACCCGAACCCGGACATTTTCGTAAAAGTCCGGGTTCGGGTTCGGTGTTCGTCGCTTTCTTGGCGCTTTTGTGACGCTTTCTTGGCGCTTTTTGAAAGGCTGCAAAGCAGCCAATCAACAAGCGTCATACTACTTGCCCCAAGAGGCCGTCACAACCATGCCTACTATTGGCATGGCTGTGATTGGCCAGAGCACCATGTGACCCAGCCTCTATTTAAGCTGGAGTCACATAGCGCCGCCCGTCACTCTGCTCTGATTAGCGTAGGGAGAGGTTGCGGCTGCGACAGTAGGGCGAGATTAGGCAGATTAACTCCTCCAAAGGACTTCACTTGATTAATCGATCGATCTGCAGCTGTGCATCATTGAGCTGCTGAAATTTAAATGCTCACTCACTGTTTTTAGGCTGCCCAGACCGTTTGTCAGTCACTTTTTTCTGGGGTGATCGGCGGCCATTTTGTGTCTTGTGCGGTGCTGCGACCAAGTGCATCCAAGCTGCGACCAAGTGCATTTAACCCTTAATGGTGTGGTTGTTTTTTGGCTAAAGCCTACATCAGGGTGAAGCTGTCACACCAAGTGCATTTAACCAGCAATAGTCTGTTCATTTTTTGGCCATATACTAAATCAGGGGCAAGCTGCGCCTGTCACCAAGTGCATTTAACCCTCAATGGTGTGGTTGTTTTTTGGCTAAAGCCTACATCAGGGTGAAGCTGTCACACCAAGTGCATTTAACCAGCAATAGTCTGTTTATTTTTTGGCCATATACTACATCAGGGGCAAGCTGCGCCCGTCACCAAGTGCATTTAACCCTCAGTAGTGTGGTTCGTCAAGCTGTGACACCAAGTGCATTTAACCAGCAATAGTCTGTTCATTTTTTGGCCATATACTACATCAGGGGCAAGCTGCGCCCGTCACCAAGTGCATTTAACCCTCAGTAGTGTGGTTGGTCAAGCTATCACACCAAGTGCATTTAACCAGCAATAGTCTGTTCATTTTTTGGCCATATACTAAATCAGGGGCAAGCTGCGCCCGTCACCAAGTGCATTTAACCAGCAATAGTCTGTTCATTTTTTGGCCATATACTACATCAGGGGCAAGCTGCGCCCGTCACCAAGTGCATTTAACCCTCAGTAGTGTGGTTGGTCAAGCTATCACACCAAGTGCATTTAACCAGCAATAGTCTGTTCATTTTTTGGCCATATACTAAATCAGGGGCAAGCTGCGCCCGTCACCAAGTGCATTTAACCAGCAATAGTCTGTTCATTTTTTGGCCATATACTACATCAGGGGCAAGCTGCGCCCGTCACCAAGTGCATTTAACCCTCAGTAGTGTGGTTGGTCAAGCTATCACACCAAGTGCATTTAACCAGCAATAGTCTGTTCATTTTTTGGCCATATACTAAATCAGGGGCAAGCTGCGCCCGTCACCAAGTGCATTTAACCAGCAATAGTCTGTTCATTTTTTGGCCATATACTACATCAGGGGCAAGCTGCGCCCGTCACCAAGTGCATTTAACCCTCAGTAGTGTGGTTGGTCAAGCTATCACACCAAGTGCATTTAACCAGCAATAGTCTGTTCATTTTTTGGCCATATACTAAATCAGGGGCAAGCTGCGCCCGTCACCAAGTGCATTTAACCAGCAATAGTCTGTTCATTTTTTGGCCATATACTACATCAGGGGCAAGCTGCACCCGTCACCAAGTGCATTTAACCCTCAGTAGTGTGGTTCGTCAAGCTGTGACACCAAGTGCATTTAACCAGCAATAGTCTGTTCATTTTTTGGCTATATACTACATCAGGGGCAAGCTGCGCCCGTCACCAAGTGCATTTAACCAGCAATAGTGTGGTTATTTTTTGGCCATATCCCAGTCTAATTCTGTCACTAAATCCATACCGGTCACCCAGCGCCTAAATACTAGGCCTCAAATTTATATCCCGCTAAATCTCTCGTTACCGCTGTCCTGTTGTGGCTGGGAAAGTTATTTAGTGTCCGTCAAAGCACATTTTTTGTTCTGGGTTGAAGTACAATTCCCAATTTAGCAATTTCATAATTTAGTGGTTTCTGCTATATCAGAGCTATTTGAAATCTATCCCTAAAAGGGTATATAATATTCAAGGTGCACATAGGGTCATTCAGAATAACTTCACACACACGCTACTGTGCATTTCCAAGTCTAATTCTGTCACTAAATCCATACCGGTCACCCAGCGCCTAAATACTAGGCCTCAAATTTATATCCCACTAAATCTCTCGTTACCGCTGTCCTGTTGTGGCTGGGAAAGTTATTTAGTGTCCGTCAAAGCACATTTTTTGTTCTGGGTTGAAGTACAATTCCCAATTTAGCAATTTCATAATTTAGTGGTTCCTGCTATATCAGAGCTATTTGAAATCTATCCCTAAAAGGTTATATAATATTCAAGGTGCACATAGGGTCATTCAGAATAACTTCACACACACGCTACTGTGCATTTCCAAGTCTAATTCTGTCGCTAAATCCATACCGGTCACCCAGCGCCTAAATACTAGGCCTCAAATTTATATCCCGCTAAATCTCTCGTTACTGCTGTCCTGTTGTGGCTGGGAAAGTTATTTAGTGTCCGTCAAAGCACATTTTTTGTTCTGGGTTGAAATACAATTCCCATTTTAGCAATTTCATAATTTAGTGGTTTCTGCTATATCAGAGCTATTTGAAATCTATCCCTAAAAGGGTATATAATATTCAAGGTGCACATAGGGTCATTCAGAATAACTTCACACACACGCTACTGTGCATTTCCAAGTCTAATTCTGTCGCTAAATCCATACCGGTCACCCAGCGCCTAAATACTAGGCCTCAAATTTATATCCCGCTAAATCTCTCGTTACCGCTGTACTGTTGTGGCTGGGAAAGTTATTTAGTGTCCGTCAAAGCACATTTTTTGTTCTGGGTTGAAGTACAATTCCCAATTTAGCAATTTCAGAATTTAGTGGTTCCTGCTATATCAGAGCTATTTGAAATCTATCCCTAAAAGGGTATATAATATTCAAGGTGCACATAGGGTCATTCAGAATAACTTCACACACACGCTACTGTGCATTTCCAAGTCTAATTCTGTCACTAAATCCATACCAGTCACCCAGCGCCTAAATACTAGGCCTCAAATTTATATCCCGCTGAATTTGAATACAATACATTGGGCCAAATAATATTTTTGTTGTTGTGGTGAACCATAACAATGAGAAAAACATCTAGTAAGGGACGTGGACATGGTCGTGGTGGTGTTAGTGGACCCTCTGGTGCTGGGAGAGGACGTGGCCGTTCTGCCACATCCACACGTCCTAGTGTACCAACTACCTCAGGTCCCAGTAGCCGCCAGAATTTACAGCGATATATGGTGGGGCCCAATGCCGTTCTAAGGATGGTAAGGCCTGAGCAGGTACAGGCATTAGTCAATTGGGTGGCCGACAGTGGATCCAGCACGTTCACATTATCTCCCACCCAGTCTTCTGCAGAAAGCGCACAGATGGCGCCTAAAAACCAACCCCATCAGTCTGTCACATCACCCCCATGCATACCAGGGAAACTGTCTCAGCCTCAAGTTATGCAGCAGTCTCTTATGCTGTTTGAAGACTCCGCTGGCAGGGTTTCCCAAGGGCATCCACCTAGCCCTTCCCCAGCGGTGAAAGATATAGAATGCACTGACGCACAACCACTTATGTTTCCTGATGATGAGGACATGGGAATACCACCTCAGCATGTCTCTGATGATGACGAAACACAGGTGCCAACTGCTGCGTCTTTCTGCAGTGTGCAGACTGAACAGGAGGTCAGGGATCAAGACTGGGTGGAAGACGATGCAGGGGATGATGAGGTCCTAGGCCCCCCATGGAATGAAGGTCGTGCCACTGACTTTCACAGTTCGGAGGAAGAGGCAGTGGTGAGACCGAGCCAACAGCGTAGCAAAAGAGGGAGCAGTGGGCAAAAGCAAAACACCCGCCGCCAAGAGACTCCGCCTGCTACTGCCCGCCGCCATCTGGGACCGAGCACACCAAAGGCAGCTTCAAGGAGTTCCCTGGCATGGCACTTCTTCAAACAATGTGCTGACGACAAGACCCGAGTGGTTTGCACGCTGTGCCATCAGAGCCTTAAGCGAGGCATTAACGTTCTGAACCTGAGCACAACCTGCATGACCAGGCACCTGCATGCAAAGCATGAACTGCAGTGGAGTAAACACCTTAAAACCAAGGAAGTCACTCAGGCTCCCCCTGCAACCTCTTCTGCTGCTGCCGCCTCGGCCTCTTCTACTGCTGCCGCCTCGGCCTCTTCCTCCGCCTCTGGAGGAACGTTGGCACCTGCCGCCCAGCAAACAGGGGATGTACCACCAACACCACCACCACCACCTCCGTCACCAAGCGTCTCAACCATGTCACACGGCAGCGTTCAGCTCTCCATCTCACAAACATTTGAGAGAAAGCGTAAATTCCCACCTAGCCACCCTCGATCCCTGGCCCTGAATGCCAGCATTTCTAAACTACTGGCCTATGAAATGCTGTCATTTAGGCTGGTGGACACAGACAGCTTCAAACAGCTCATGTCGCTTGCTGTCCCACAGTATGTTGTTCCCAGCCGGCACTACTTCTCCAAGAGAGCCGTGCCTTCCCTGCACAACCAAGTATCCGATAAAATCAAGTGTGCACTGCGCAACGCCATCTGTGGCAAGGTCCACCTAACCACAGATACGTGGACCAGTAAGCACGGCCAGGGACGCTATATCTCCCTAACTGCACACTGGGTAAATGTAGTGGCAGCTGGGCCCCAGGCGGAGAGCTGTTTGGCGCACGTCCTTCCGCCGCCAAGGATCGCAGGGTAACATTCTTTGCCTCCTGTTGCCACCTCCTCCTTCTCGGCTTCCTCCTCCTCTTCTTCCACCTGCTCATCCAGTCAGCCACACACCTTCACCACCAACTTCAGCACAGCCCGGGGTAAACGTCAGCAGGCCATTCTGAAACTCATATGTTTGGGGGACAGGCCCCACACCGCACAGGAGTTGTGGCGGGGTATAGAACAACAGACCGACGAGTGGTTGCTGCCGGTGAGCCTCAAGCCCGGCCTGGTGGTGTGCGATAATGGGCGAAATCTCGTTGCAGCTCTGGGACTAGCCAATTTGACGCACATCCCTCTTGCTTGGCGCATGTGCTGAATTTGGTGGTGCAGAAGTTCATTCACAACTACACCGACATGTCAGAGCTGCTGCATAAAGTGCGGGCCGTCTGTTCGCGCTTCCGGCGTTCACATCCTGCTGCTGCTCGCCTGTCTGTGCTACAGCGTAACTTCGGCCTTCCCGCTCACCGCCTCATATGCGAGGTGCCCACCAGGTGGAACTCCACCTTGCACATGCTGGACAGACTGTGCGAGCAGCAGCAGGCCATAGTGGAGTTTCAGCTGCAGCACACACGGGTCAGTCGCACTACAGAACAGCACCACTTCACCACCAATGACTGGGCCTCCATGCGAGACCTGTGTGCCCTGTTGCGCTGTTTCGAGTACTCCACCAACATGGCCAGTGGCGATGACGCCGTTATCAGCGTTACAATACCACTTCTATGTCTCCTTGAGAAAACACTTAGGGCGATGATGCAAGAGGAGGTGGCCCAGGAGGAGGAGGAGGAGGAAGAGGGGTCATTTTTAGCACTTTCAGGCCAGTCTCTTCGAAGTGACTCAGAGGGAGGTTTTTGGCAACAGCAGAGGCCAGGTACAAATGTGGCCAGACAGGGCCCACTACTGGAGGACGAGGAGGACGAGGATGAGGAGGAGGTGGAGGAGGATGAGGATGAAGCATGGTCACAGCGGGGTGGCACCCAACGCAGCTCGGGTCCATCACTGGTGCGTGGCTGGGGGGAAAGGCAGGACGATGACGATACACCTCCCACAGAGGACAGCTTGTCCTTACCCCTGGGCAGCCTGGCACACATGAGCGACTACATGCTGCAGTGCCTGCGCAACGACAGCAGAGTTGCCCACATTTTAACCTGTGCGGACTACTGGGTTGCCACCCTGCTGGATCCACGCTACAAAGACAATGTGCCCACCTTACTTCCTGCACTGGAGCGTGATAGGAAGATGCGCGAGTACAAGCGCACGTTGGTAGACGCGCTACTGAGAGCATTCCCAAATGTCACAGGGGAACAAGTGGAAGCCCAAGGCCAAGGCAGAGGAGGAGCAAGAGGTCGCCAAGGCAGCTGTGTCAATGCCAGCTCCTTTGAGGGCAGGGTTAGCATGGCAGAGATGTGGAAAACTTTTGTCAACACGCCACAGCTAACTGCACCACCACCTGATACGCAACGTGTTAGCAGGAGGCAACATTTCACTAACATGTTGGAACAGTACGTGTGCACACCCCTCCACGTACTGACTGATGGTTCGGCCCCATTCAACTTCTGGGTCTCTAAATTGTCCACGTGGCCAGAGCTAGCCTTTTATGCCTTGGAGGTGCTGGCCTGACGGCGGCCAGCGTTTTGTCTGAACGTGTATTCAGCACGGCAGGGGGCGTCATTACAGACAAACGCAGCCGCCTGTCTACAGCCAATGTGGACAAGCTGACGTTCATAAAAATGAACCAGGCATGGATCCCACAGGATCTGTCCGTCCCTTGTCCAGATTAGACATTAACTACCTCCCCTTAACCATATATTATTGGACTCCAGGGCACTTCCTCATTCAATCCTATTTTTATTTTCATTTTACCATTATATTGCGAGGCTACCCAAAGTTGAATGAACCTCTCCTCTGTCTGGGTGCCGGGGCCTAAATATATGCCAATGGACTGTTGCAGTGGTGGCTGACGTGAAGCCTCATTCTCTGCTATGACATGCAGACTAATTCTCTGCTGACATGAAGACAGATTCTCTGTTACGGGACCTCTCTCCTCTGCCTGTGTGTGTGCTGGGCCTAAATATATGCCAATGGACTGTTGCAGTGGTGGCTGACGTGAAGCCTCATTCTCTGCTATGACATGCAGACTGATTCTCTGCTGACATGAAGCCAGATTCTCTGTTACGGGACCTCTCTCCTCTGCCTGTGTGTGTGCTGGGCCTAAATACAGGTCCTTCTAAAAAAATTAGCATATTGTGATAAAGTTCATTATTTTCTGTAATGTACTGATAAACATTAGACTTTCATATATTTTAGATTCATTACACACCAACTGAAGTAGTTCAAGCCTTTTATTGTTTTAATATTGATGATTTTGGCATACAGCTCATGAAAACCCAAATTTCCTATCTCAAAAAATTAGCATATCATGAAAAGGTTCTCTAAATGAGCTATTAACCTAATCATCTGAATAAACTAATTAATTCTAAACACCTGCAAAAGATTCCTGAGGCTTTTAAAAACTCCCAGCCTGGTTCATTACTCAAAACCGCAATCATGGGTAAGACTGCCGACCTGACTGCTGTCCAGAAGGCCATCATTGACACCCTCAAGCAAGAGGGTAAGACACAGAAAGAAATTTCTGAACGAATAGGCTGTTCACAGAGTGCTGTATCAAGGCACCTCAGTGGGAAGTCTGTGGGAAGGAAAAAGTGTGGCAGAAAACGCTGCACAACGAGAAGAGGTGACCGGACCCTGAGGAAGATTGTGGAGAAGGACCGATTCCAGACCTTGGGGGACCTGCGGAAGCAGTGGACTGAGTCTGGAGTAGAAACATCCAGAGCCACCGTGTACAGGCGTGTGCAGGAAATGGGCTACAGGTGCCGCATTCCCCAGGTCAAGCCACTTTTGAACCAGAAACAGCGGCAGAAGCGCCTGACCTGGGCTACAGAGAAGCAGCACTGGACTGTTGCTCAGTGGTCCAAAGTTCTTTTTTGGATGAAAGCAAATTTTGCATGTCATTTGGAAATCAAGGTGCCAGAGTCTGGAGGAAGACTGGGAAGAGGGAAATGCCAAAATGCCTGAAGTCCAGTGTCAAGTACCCACAGTCAGTGATGGTGTTGGTCCACTGTGTTTTATCAAGGGCAGGGTCAATGCAGCTAGCTATCAGGAGATTTTGGAGCACTTCATGCTTCCATCTGCTGAAAAGCTTTATGGAGATGAAGATGTCATTTTTCAGCACGACCTGGCACCTGCTCACAGTGCCAAAACCACTGGTAAATGGTTTACTGACCATGGTATTACTGTGCTCAATTGGCCTGCCAACTCTCCTGACCTGAACCCCATAGAGAATCTGTGGGATATTGGGAAGAGAAAGTTGAGAGACGCAAGACCCAACACTCTGGATGAGCTTAAGGCCGCTATCGAAGCATCCTGGGCCTCCATAACACCTCAGCAGTGCCACAGGCTGATTGCCTCCATGCCACGCCGCATTGAAGCAGTTATTTCTGCAAAAGGATTCCCGACCAAGTATTGAGTGCATAACTGAACATAATTATTTGAAGGTTGACTTTTTTTTATATTAAAAACACTTTTCTTTTATTGGTCGGATGAAATATGCTAATTTTTTGAGATAGGAAATTTGGGTTTTCATGAGCTGTATGCCAAAATCATCAATATTAAAACAATAAAAGGCTTGAACTACTTCAGTTGGAGTGTAATGAATCTAAAATATATGAAAGTCTAATGTTTATCAGTACAGTACAGAAAATAATGAACTTTATCACAATATGCTAATTTTTGGAGAAGGACCTGTATATGCCAATGGACTGTTGCAGTGGTGGCTGACGTGAAGCCTCATTCTCTGCTATGACATGCAGACTAATTCTCTGCTGACATGAAGACAGATTCTCTGTTACGGGACCTCTCTCCTCTGCCTGTGTGTGTGCTGGGCCTAAATATATGCCAATGGACTGTTGCAGTGGTGGCTGACGTGAAGCCTCATTCTCTGCTATGACATGCAGACTAATTCTCTGCTGACATGAAGCCAGATTCTCTGTTACGGGACCTCCCTCCTCTGCCTGGGTGCTGGGCCTAAATTTATGACAATGGACTGTTGCAGTGGTGGCTGACGTGAAGCCTGATTCTCTGCTATGACATGCAGACTGATTCTCTGCTGACATGAAGCCAGATTGTCTGTTACGAGACCTCTCTCCTCTGCCTGGGTGCTGGGCCTAAATATATGCCAATGGACTGTTGCAGTGGTGGCTGACGTGAAGCCTCATTCTCTGCTATGACATGCAGACTAATTCTCTGCTGACATGAAGCCAGATTCTCTGTTACGGGACCTCCCTCCTCTGCCTGGGTGCTGGGCCTAAATTTATGACAATGGACTGTTGCAGTGGTGGCTGACGTGAAGCCTGATTCTCTGCTATGACATCCAGACTGATTCTCTGCTGACATGAAGCCAGATTGTCTGTTACGGGACCTCTCTCCTCTGCCTGGGTGCTGGGCCTAAATATATGCCAATGGACTGTTGCAGTGGTGGCTGACGTGAAGCCTCATTCTCTGCTATGACATGCAGACTGATTCTCTGCTGACATGAAGACAGATTCTCTGTTACGGGACCTCCCTCCTCTGCCTGGGTGCTGGGCCTAAATATATGCCAATGGACTGTTGCAGTGGTGGCTGACGTGAAGCCTCATTCTCTGCTATGACATGCAGACTAATTCTCTGCTGACATGAAGACAGATTCTCTGTTACGGGACCTCTCTCCTCTGCCTGTGTGCTGGGCCTAAATATATGCCAATGGACTGTTGCAGTGGTGGCTGACGTGAAGCCAGATTCTCTGCTATGACATGCAGACTGATTCTCTGCTGACATGAAGCCAGATTGTCTGTTACGGGACCTCCCTCCTCTGCCTGGGTGCTGGGCCTAAATATATGCCAATGGACTGTTGCAGTGGTGGCTGACGTGAAGCCTCATTCTCTGCTATGACATGCAGACTGATTCTCTGCTGACATGAAGACAGATTCTCTGTTACGGGACCTCCCTCCTCTGCCTGGGTGCTGGGCCTAAATATATGCCAATGGACTGTTGCAGTGGTGGCTGACGTGAAGCCTCATTCTCTGCTATGACATGCAGACTGATTCTCTGCTGACATGAAGACAGATTCTCTGTTACGGGACCTCCCTCCTCTGCCTGGGTGCTGGGCCTAAATATATGCCAATGGACTGTTGCAGTGGTGGCTGACGTGAAGCCTCATTCTCTGCTATGACATGCAGACTAATGCTCTGCTGACATGAAGCCAGATTCTCTGTTACGGGACCTCTCTCCTCTGCCTGGGTGCTGGGCCTAAATTTATGAAAATGGACTCTTACAGTGGTGGGTGACGTGAAGCCAGATTCTCTGCTATGGGACCTCTCTCCAATTGATTTTGGTTAATTTTTATTTATTTAATTTTTATTTTAATTCATTTCCCTATCCACATTTGTTTGCAGGGGATTTACCTACATGTTGCTGCCTTTTGCAGCCCTCTAGCTCTTTCCTGGGCTGTTTTACAGCCTTTTTAGTGCCGAAAAGTTCGGGTCC
The DNA here is from genome assembly GCF_014858855.1 of Bufo gargarizans. Classification (NCBI taxonomy): domain Eukaryota; kingdom Metazoa; phylum Chordata; class Amphibia; order Anura; family Bufonidae; genus Bufo; species Bufo gargarizans. The sequence goes on along the minus strand of NC_058086.1, from coordinate 156,467,525 downwards.
CCATTGACTTCAATGGGGTTCGGGTTCGGGACGAAGTTCGGATCGGGTTCGGATCCCGAACCCGAACATTTCCGGGATGTTCGGCCGAACTTCTCGAACCCGAACATCCAGGTGTTCGCTCAACTCTATAGGTAATATAAAAGTCACTTCGTTAATTTTGTCCCTTGTAGAAAAAAATACAGGGAGATTATTATCCACCGCTGCACTGATATCAGTGGTATTGGAGAGATGAAAGTAGTCAGTTTTACTTTTCAGTACAATCGATTTTCTTTTGTGCAATATTATTGTCTGGTCCTCTAAATATTAGAGCCAGTTATAATAACCCACTAATTTGTGGGCTTACCTTTACTTTGTCCTGGATGGTCTGTCTAGTTTGTCGGGATCCCACGTGTGTTCGTAGATTTCAGTCGGAGAATAGTTCGAAATTCCGGAAATGACGTGATCAGCAGGCAGGGCAGAGCTTTCGATTTTTCTTGTTAAGTATCTTCGATACAACAATCAATGCTCTCGAAGGTAATATAAAAGTCTTACAGTGCACTGTTAGTTTCTATGATAAAGTCCATTCTTCATAGAAAAGGTTCATATTCCAATTCCTTTTTAAAACTACTGTAACCGTTTTAGGCCTCGTGCTCACAATAATTTGCATTTTCGTGTGTAATTTGAATGCTCAATGAATGGGGGCCTAAAAAGTTTGCTATGTGAGCCAGCCTCACCTGGTTATTCTTGTGGTAAAGATTAAGTCTTGCCTTTCAAACAGTGTCGGACTGGGGTGCCTAGGCCCACCAGTAAAAATCATTCTAGGGCTCTTTATTTCCAGTGATGTAATGATAATGGACATGTCAAATAAGAATTAGGGCAGTGTTTTTTTGGAGCTGTGTTGGAGCTGTTGCAGATAATGTAGAAATGTATCATGGGTTTGGTTGGATACAGCAACAGGAAGTGCTACATGCAGGGTGGAAACAAATTTCAGTGATTTGTTCAAATGTTGAAAACAGATCAGAGGAGTCCAAATAAAAAGAAAAGCATGGGGAAGATATACAGTATCTCACAAAACTGAGTACACCCCTCACATTTTTGTTTATTATATCTTTTCAGGGGACAACACTGAAGATATGACACTTTGATACAATGTAAAGTAGTCAGTGTACAGCTTGTATAACAGTGTACATTTGGTGTGCCCTCAAAATAACTTAACACACAGCCATTAATATCTAAAGGGTTGGCAACAAAAGTGAGTACACCCCTAAGTGAAAATGGACAAATTGTGCCACAGTGTCAATATGGTGTGGCCACCATTATTTTCGAGCACTGCCTTAAATCTCTTGGGTGTGGAGTTCACTAGAACTTCATAGGTTGCTAATGGAATCCTCTTCCACTCCTCCATGATAACTTCACGGAGCTAGTGGTTGTTAGAGACCTTGCACTCCTCCACCTTCTATTTGAGGGTGCCCCACAGATGCTCAATAGCGTTTAGGTCTGGAGGCATGCTTGGCCAGTCCAGCACCTTTACTCTCTTGTTTCTTTAACAAGGCAGTGGTCGCCTTGGAGGTGTGTTTGGAGTCATTATCATGTTGAAATAGTGCACTGCGGCCCAATTTCTGAAGAGAGGGGATCATGCTCTGCTTCAGTATGTCACAATAGATGTTGGCATTTATGGTTCCTTCAATGAACTGTAGCTCCCCTACACTCAGCCCAATGACATTCCCACCACCATGCTTCACTGTAGGCAAAACACACCTGTCTTTGTACCCCTCACCTGGTTGCCGCCACACATGCTTGACACCATATTTTCTTTTTAATTCTCTTTTTATTAATTTTACAATAGTAGTAATAATAAAGATAACAGTTGGTACTGTACATGTATCTAATAAGTACAGAGATTAGAAGTGACAAGCATTCAAGTCATTAATGTACCAAGTCAACATTGATCCATTTGAAAAACAGGGGGGGGGGGGAGGTGAAGAAAAGAGAGTGGGGGGGGGGCAGGTGGTGTGCAGGCTTAAAAAGTGCTAACATAGTATAGCTAGAGATCAACTATTGTTGGGGTCGTCCTCCACAAACTTATTAAGGAAAGGTAAGGTTTTGCCGTAGGAGATCCAATCTGCCCAGGTCCTTTGAAAGCTATCGTGTGACCTGAGAGTTCATCCATGTGGTAAATGTGGTTCACCTTATGTAGCCACTAGTAATGAGCGGCAGGGGAAATATTTGAATTTGCAATGTATTTGGTAGAATATTCGTCATATATTAGCAAATTCGCAATGATTTTCTTGATCGCGAAAAGTCGGCAACGTAATATTCGCGTAATGTGCGCAAAATACAGGCATGGGTCACTTTAGCTACATTTTAAAGCTGCTAGAAGTTTCCTGAGACTGGAGAAAATGGTTGGCATATCAGAATATTACAATAGCTTTATATGTAGATAGAGTGCTCCAATATATTCGCGATTGCAAAATCGGCACTAATGATGTGAATATTTTGGCGCAATACGTGCAACTTCACATTTTAACAGGTCTGACTACTTATTAGTGATTGGTGCACTAAGTATAGTTGTGAACTTGGGACATAACAGCATTATGTATGTATGTATGCAGCATACATACATACAGCACTATATCACTATCTAACCTACACTATCTAACCTCCCAATAACTATCTGTATTATACATATAAGCTACCTAACTATCTAATGTAATGACACAGGAAAGCACAGAGCCCATTAATAACACTGCTGTCTCTCTCAGATCTTCAAAATACTGCATACAAGGGCTGCTGGGAAAGTTCTTAAATATTAAGGGGGTAGGCAACTTTCCTATTGGTTGCTAGGGATGTTGCTAAGCTCAGACAAAGACATTGCAGCCTTCTCATTGGCCCACAAGCAAAAATAAAGGTTACTGATAAAAAAAAAATCTAGACTATTCTAAATTACGTATATATATCACTATATTCTAAATATTCGCGAATTCTCAATGTGCCGACATTCACAATTAATATTCGCTATTCAAATATTCATGCGCAACACTAGTAGCCACTGAGATATTGCGGACGAAGTCTGTTGGTTCCATTGTTGTTGGATTAGAGACTTTGCCGCCGAACAGTCTCCTTTTAGTATGGGGTATGTTGTATAGCCTATTGTTTAGTAGTACAGATGTTGGGGGTGGGGTTTTGTCTAAGGAGCACATATGTTTAATCAATTCCAGGATCTCAGACCAGAAGGGCTGTATCACCGGGCATGTCCACCACATATGTAGGTAAGAGCCTCGTGGTTGGTGGCATCTCCAACAATCGTTAGAGCTAAGACAATTCATTTGTTTGAGCCGAACTGGTGGTTATTAGTTTGATTGAGTTTTCCTGGAGGCGCTTGCAGCAGGAGATTCCGTGAGATAAGCGATACAGTTGCTTTAGCTCAGGTTTTGTCCAGGTGGTGTCAAGATCTTTACTTCATTCGGAGACGTATCCTCTGTCAAGTGAGTGTTTTAGTTGCTGGAGGATGCTGTAAACCTGGGATAGCAGGTTTTTGGGAGGATTCTTGGAAGCTATCCTTTTTTCAAACTGGGTTAGATCACTCTCAGGGTTGGAATTTGCAAGATAAGGGCTAGGAGTAACCAAATGTGAGCTTTGTGTAGGGAGTGTAAGGAGGTGGAGGTCAGTGGGTCGTTAATCTCTGCAGTGTCTAAGAATGAAGAGACAGATATAGATCTCAGTTTGGAAACTTTCAGACCAGTATCCGTGTATCTAGGGTGGTATAGTTCTGGGAGGTCCGCCACTGTCATGAGTGGGGATGGGGGGGGGGGGGGACTGAGTTTGTCTTTACGGGAGTACCAAATCTTCAATGAGGCCTGAGTGATAGAGTTCTGAGTGTGTTAACTAAGCAACCACCCCTCTTTCAGCTAAAGAAGGGACCTCAGAGGGCTATTTGCTAGGTGTTGTTCTAGGTGGACCCATAGTTTACTATTGTCTGTTCTTGCCCATTGTATCAGTGTGGACAGGTGCACTGCTTCGTAATACAGTCTCCAATCTGGTAGTGCCATACCTCTGTGTGTTTTGTGCTGAGTGAGTAGAGCATGGTTTAAACAGGGTCTTTTATCCTGCCATAAATTTTTATTTGTAAACTTCCCGATTGTAGAAAAGAAGGAGATTGGGAGTGTCTGAAATAGGTATAATAGTTTCGGTAGCAGAATAGCTTTAATAAGGTTCTTGCGTCCCATCCAAGAGAGGAATGGGAGAGAGCAGGGGGTGCCTGGTTTAATGCTCAGGTTCTCCCATTGACTTCCATTGTGCTCGGATGCTCGGTAGAGCACCCAAGCTTTCCGAGGTGTTCTACTGGAGCACCTGAGAACCCGAGTACTTTGGTGCTTGACCAACACTATATGTAATCAAAGAAAATTTGCAGATTGTTGAGTAAAAAATATTCAGACATAAACTGTGCCTATTTCAATTAGCTTTATTGTTTGAAAGATGATGTTGAAATATAACTACAGGATAATGTTCAATACTAAATAGGGACAAAGAAATCAATGTTCATGCATTCCAAAAACTTCATATAGTGCGAGTTTATAATGGAAAGGATTAACCCTTGGATAACCACAGAACATTATATTTGAATAACAAAATATATGTTGTTTAGGCAAGAATAAATTGTATATTTTAGTGTAGATGAGAGTATTTATTTTTTCCATGGTGATTTTGTAGGGAAGTGAAATTTAAAAAAAATAAAAAGTAAAAGCTTTATAAACTTAATATTCATAGAAAATATTCGTATCTATTTCGTAGTTTTATCAGTACTATTCGATAAAATTGAAGGGGTTGGGCCAAGTTTATCCATAGGAGAGGTTCCAACCACTGGGATTCCCATCGATACCAAGAAGGTGGGGCCCGTTCCCCCATCTTGATGGAGCTGAAGGCCAAGCATGCGCCCTGCTGCTCTATTTATTCTCTAAGGAACTGCTGGAAATTGCTGTACTCAGCTATCCTTGGCAGCCTCATAAAGAACAAATAGATTGGCAAGGTGCATGCTTGGCCTGCAGCTCTATCAAAACTTGGGAACATGACCCCCATTCTTGAGATTGGTGGAGTCTCAGTTGTCGGATCCCCACTGGTCAGCTAGTTATCCCCTTTCCAGCGGATAGGGGATAAGTTTAAAATGTGGAACAACCCCTTTAAATGAAAGGTATTGCTTTTCAGAGAGATAAAAGTTCTCAATGGAAGAGCAAAGTAATGTCAGTTTATGACTGTGCTGCACAAGGGAGGGTTTGCCTGCAAAGTAATCATTAATAGTACATGGAACACTGGAAAAATTAACAATATTCCTTTCTCAATGGCATGCAGTGAAGATTTCAATAGAACAAAAAAAATAAAAATCAACAAATATTTACCGTATTTTTCGCCCTATAAGACGCACCAGCCCATAAGACGCACCTAGCTTTTTGAGGAGAAAAATCTGAAAAAAGAAATTTTTTAACCAAAAGGTGTGGTTTTGGTGGGTTTTGAACTAATTGTGGTCTGTGGATGACACTGTTATGGGGGATCTGTGGGTGACGCACTGTTATGGGGGATCTGTGGGTGACACTTATGGGGGGGTTTGTGGGTGACACTTATGGGGGATCTGTGGGTGACACTTTTGGGGGGATCTGTGGGTGACACTTATGGGGGGATCTGTGGGTGACACTTATGGGGGGATCTGTGGGTGACACTTATGGGGGGATCTGTGGGTGACACTTATGGGGGGATCTGTGGGTGACACTTATGGGGGGATCTGTGGGTGACACTTTTGGGGGGATCTGTGGGGGACACTTATGGGGGATCTGTGGGTGACACTTATGGGGGGTCTGTGGGTGACACTTATGGGGGAATCTGTGGGTGGCTCTTATTGGGGTCTCTGGATGGCACTGTTATGGGGATCTGTGTATGACACATATATAGCATCTTATGCTATGTGTCATCCACAGATCCCCTCCATAAGTGTCCCTGTAGTGATTGACCCTCAATACAGGGGCTGGGGGCCGGCATCTGCTTTTATAATGACAGCGGGGCCCGTGCAGTGACTGTATTCTACTACACAGGCCCCGCTCACTGTATAATCATATCTCTAATAGTTAATTGTTATGTATTTACCGTAATCGCATAATCAGCGCCTGTATACTTACAAGCACTCGGTAGGTAGTAGAGAGGAGAGAGGAGGGAGGAGGCAGGCCGGGAGGACGGTCGCTGGCAGCGTGAGTCACTACGTCATGCGCCCACGCCGCCTGCATTATTCATAAAGTGGGCGGCGCAGGCGCATTACGTAGTGACTCACGCTGCCAGCGCCCGTCCTCCCGGCCTGCCTCCTCCCTCCTCTCTCCACTCTGCTACCTACCAAGCACTTGTAAGTATACAGGCGCTGATTATGCGATTATGGTATACAGTCACTGCACGGGCCCAAGCAGATGCCGGCCCCCAGCCCCTCCTCCCTCACAGCTGATACACCCGCCGCGCGGCATTGCGGCGGTTGTATCATTGAAAATTTGGCAAAATCAGCAGCATTCTCCCCATAATACGCACTGCTATTCCCCCCCACACACACTTTTGGGGGGGAAAAGTGCGTCTTATAGGGCGAAAAATACGGTAACTATTTTGTTGCAAGGTGACATTGTGCATTGTATATTGAAAAAATGTGAAAGTTGGAAGGACTATTGGTGTCTCTATCCCGTAGTTTCTCAAAATGTTTTAGCTGTAATAGAATATGTTTAGGACAGGTAGGCTTCTGTAAACGTGGAGGAGACAGTGGGAATAAATGCAGCTTAGCTTACAAAAGTATTTTTTTCTTAGAGAGGTTGCCCATAATTAATGTAAAAAATTAAAATCAGACTTCATATAGCACATGACCATCTCTTTCTAACAGCTGCTGCATCGCAAATGGATCCAGTGATCGCCCCATTCATTGCTCCAAACTGCTCTGCTAGATTTTTTTCAAGCTTGCAGCTTAGAGGGTTTGTCTTTTCTTAGGGGGCTTTTCTGTTTTAGCAGGAGGCAGTTAAAAGATGGAATTGAGCATTTACGTCCACCTCAGTGAACTGGACAGAGAAATTAGAAAAATAAAAAACAGTCTGTGGCACTATACAGACACACTTTATTGAATAACTCAGCGGCTATACTAAATTTGTTATTTCATGTATTCAGATCCCAGTGCTGGCTTGCAAATTGTACAATATTTTGCATAGAATAGCACATTTAATCTTTTTCGATGAATACTTTTAAAAACTATTATTCATGCCATTTGGCATACCTGACACACTACACAAATGCAACCTATCATTTATAGGCTGTGTCATTAAGGGTATTGCAGAAATGTTACAGCTATTCTGTAAAGGATTTCCATGCTGAGAATCTGCAGCGTTTTACAGTAGTAGCATCAGCATCAGTAGTAGTAGCATCAGTGGATCAGATAAAAAAAAAAAAAAACACATAATGTATCAGCAACAAGTCTGTATTGGAAATATGAAACTTGCAGCGAACCCTTGAGGATCTGAAACAGAGGACATAGTAGAGTAGCGTGATAGTGGCTCTGACTATAGGATGTGTCACAATGGTTTCCCTCAGACCATTGTAATGAGAGGAGAGCACACAATTTTTTCCCCTTCTGGAACTCCCTGTAGTTGGGGCTCCTGTCTGTGGTAGTTTGGGGTGCCCTTGATGTTATGTGGTTATATGGGTGCCTGGCAGGAGGTGTAGTGGTTTAATGGCCAGCTTGGACAGATGAAGGATCAATAAACCAGACCAGCTTCAAACAGAATAAATGTCTCTCTTTATTGTAGTACAACATGGGATTTGTAGTGCATCCAATAACTAGGAAACACCATCTAATCTGCACATACAGCAAATTCTTTGCCAGATAACAATGTATGGTGTTTGGCGACTCTAACAATTATGGCTCTCTTACACACTATCTTTCTAAAGTCTCTCTCAGTAGAATCTCTGACTGGTGACTATAGTTTTGCGATAATGGCACAATTTTCTAGTCACCATGCAGGTCCAACTGATTACTATTGGCGATATTGTGTCCAAGTGTGTGGGGTGTCTTAACGTGTTATCCTTCCACAGCAGCAAAGTATGAATAGCTATAAACACAGGTTACCTTGCTGACTGACTCCTTACTCAACCATGCAGACTTTTCTATCATCTAGATCTTTCTCCTTTCTTTCTACAAGGACACTCAGAGAGCTGAGATTCTCAGAAATTTGTAGTTCTTGACCTAAGGAGAGGATCCCATGGTGTTTTCTTCTTCGATATTCAAGGTTTCCCTCAGATTCACAAGAACACTGTAAAAGCTATGGGTGGAACCAGTCCACTTCTGCTCCTCCCTAAGAGGGCTGAGTCAGGGCTAGTTAACCCTTGCTATGACTACATCATACATACCATTAAATAACATTACACTGCATAACATTACATAATGAACAAACCTTTTGCAGATACCTCCTGCACACGCACTGTGGATTTTACTTCTGCAGCATTTTGATCTATGCTGCAAATTGCCAGTGCAAGTCTCACCCTCAAAGCACATACCGTATGTAACACTTCACATTACAAAACAGACATAAGGCATATCAACATGAATGGAGGTGCATGGCACACTTAAGTGCAGAGAGATATAATGGCATGTAATGGAAATAAACAATATCATAACATTTTATGCATACTGGTGTATTCTTCAGTAACTCAGCAGGTTGTACATATGATGCATCTTCCCCCGACTGATTAGGTGCTCATTAAATTTCAGAGTGAAGATACAGTACAGTACATGTTTTCATAGATGTTAAAAAAACAAAATCAATATAACACAAGCACGATGTACACTATTGTAAAGCAATGAAAAAAATAATCAAACACATTGAGACTTACTGTTAAATATTATTTAAATACAACTCTTCGGTGTAAGGAAGCCTCTTTGCGCATAAATCTGAAGAGACTATCTAATAGTGTTTCCCTGTTATAAAAATATATATTCCAATAATGCACTGTGTGGCCCAGTTATGAATCGATATAAGATGTATGAAATTTAGGGAGTTCAGCTGACCTTTCTATGAACCACCTGCTGGTGCTTATGAAACCTGACTTAATGCCTGATTCTCAAAGTGAACTAATAATCTTTGAAATGCTGACAAAAAGGAATCTACTGTGAACTATGGGAGCAGCCTGTCTAAGGAAGTCAAAATTGAACCATGAGGATGGAAATATATAGTGGTCTGCTCAAAACGTCAATACATAAGGCATAGCACGTGGTTATATTTGCAAGATGAACCACAATAAAAATATACTGTAATTCAGTCTATCTATCTATCTATCTATCTATCTATCTATCTATCTGTCCCAACACTGTTTCTTTACTTACTAATTATCTTTGCTTTATTTTTGCTGCCATCATATTCATGGTTACTGCAGAAACCCACTGACTACTATAAATGATGTTCTTGAAATACCATCCACTGCATGTCTAAGAAAGTCATAATTGAACCATTTATATACAAATATATTTCTTTCTGCCTAAAATGCCATTATATAAAATCTAATATATCGTTATGTTGGTATTATTATTGCCTATTTTGCCAAGAAAATAAAACATAATTTATGGTATTGTCATGAATAGCCGATTTGCTAATTATCTTTGTATTATCTATGGCTCTTTTAAACAGACTAATAATTGGTTGGTTAATGTTTGTAAGAACATTGTTTTTAAGTCTTTGTCTGCTCCTCAATCTTTGCCCAGCAATCACCCAACAAACGAGTAATTCCTCTTTTCGCCATTGATTGCCTCTTTTTGTCGTATATATACAGTTTATTGGATATGCTACCAGCAATAATGTCATTTTATGAGAAGCGGTCTGAACAAACGATCACAAAAGTGCTTGTTCTCTCAAATCCCCGTTTTGGCAATTCAGCTGCCCCTGCCAATATGATACTGATGACCTATCCTGACAATAGGTCATCAATATAAGATGATCACCTAAAGAATTATTTGGAACACCATACTAATACGGTGTTGGACCCCCTTTTGCCTTCAGAACTGCCTTAATTCTACATGGCATTGATTCAACAAGGTGCTGATAGCATTCTTTAGAAATGTTGGCCCATATTGATAGGATAGCATCTTGCAGTTGATGGAGATTTGAGGGATGCACATCCAAGGCACAAAGCTCCCGTTCCACCACATACCAAAGATGCTCTATTGGGTTGAGATCTGGTGACTGTGGGGGCCATTTTAGTACAGTGAACTCATTGTCATGTTTAAGAAACCAATTTGAAATGATTCGAGCTTTGTGACATGGTGCATTATCCTGCTGGAAATAGCCATCAGAGGATGGGTACATGGTGGTCATGAAGGGATGAACATGGTCAGAAACAATGCTCAGGTAGCCCGTGGCATTTAAACAATGGCCAATTGGCACTAGCCTGCACAGTGGTAACAGGGCATGATGGATTCATGTTCTCATTCTGTTTACGCCAAATTCTACCATTTGAATGTCTCAACAGAAATCGAGACTCATCAGACCATGCAACATTTTTCCAGTCTTCAACAGTCCAATTTTGGTGAGCTTGTGCAAATTGTAGCCTCTTTTTCCTATTTGTAGTGGAGATGAGTGGTACCCGGTGGGGTCTTCTGCTGTTGTAGTCCATCCGCCTCACGGTTGTGCATGTTGTGGCTTCACAAATGCTTTCCTGCATACCTCAGTTGTAGCGAGTGGTTATTTCACTCAACGTTGCTCTTCTATCAGCTTGAATCAGTTGGCCCATTCTCCTCTGACCTCTAGAATCAACAAGGCATTTTCGCCCACAGGACTGCCGCATACTGGATGTTTTTTCCTTTTCACACCATTCTTTGTAAACCCTAGAAATGGTTGTGCGTGAAAATCCCAGTAACTGAGCAGATTGTGAAATACTCAGACCGGCCCGTCTGGCACCAACAACCATGCCACGCTCAAAATTGCTTAAATCACCTTTCTTTCCCATTCTGACATTCAGTTTGGAGTTCAGGAGATTGTCTTGACCAGGACCACAACCCTACATGCATTGAAGCAACTGCCATGTGATTGGTTGACTAGATAATCGCATTAATGAGAAATAGAACAAGTGTTCCTAATAATTCTTTAGGTGAGTGTATATTGATGCACAGTGCCTTTAACACATCTATTATGTGAGTAGTTATCACATGGATTTACATAATTTCTAATTGTATTTAAGGTGAAAGTATAGGAATGGTGATGAGCGAATCGATTTGTACAAGACAATTAATCTTTTCAACCAGAGTTCTACACCTGAGATGGACTGCCCCCTATGCTGTGCTGTTCCCTGTGCTGAAGACGCTCTCCCTGCTTGCCAGATTGACAAGGCCAGACATCTCAGCCAGTCTTGACCTGGCTCTGCTTCTGCTCCGCGGCCTGGAAGTTATTGCTCCAATAGCATAAGCAGAGCCTCTGCCATGGAACAGTAGCTTGAAGTAGGTGCAAGATTGTCAAGGCTGGCCAAGATGTCCTGTAAGTCAAGTTGCAGGGTGACAATCTTAAGCAGTAGGGGAAGCAGGTTAACTCATCTCCATTTAAGAACAAAGAATTCTAGAGACAAGTTGATAAGCACTACACAGTGGACTTAATCTCACCTTTTCTAAGTCAACACACACAGCAAGCAAACCTATACTAACTGTGGTATATAACAGCTGCTAGCCCAGCGGCGTCATCATTTTTTCATCACTATGTCATCATTACACCAACAATAAATGGAGCTTGCTCATGAACAAATTGGACATTGATCCTATCGCTTTGTACTTTCTGGATTTAGAAACAGTGAACATGAAAGTCATGAGTACAGAGATAAAAGATAGATAAAATGTTGAAAATTCTCAATTACCAAAAACAATGAAGATTCTAAACCCAAGGTCTAGAACATAAACATAGAAATAAAAAGATCAAAGCAAAGTGCTACAGCCTCTCTATAATTCAAAGAAAGGCCTTTCTCTTAAAAGTGATAAGGACTGAGATCCCTGTACATTTTCCAGGATTTGTGCTAAGGATAAAAAAAGGAGAAGCAAACTTATTGCTGGGCCTTTTGGAGGGCTTTTAGAGAAATAAGCAAAAAGCTTCCCTTCTGGAATATAAGTTTACTAACAGTTTTACTGAAAATATAGTTTTTAGCAAATACTGCAAGAAAATACTTTTGTGGGAAAAAAAATAACAAAAGTGGAGTGAGGTTGGCACATTTATTGACTTGAGTTAAATGAAAGTGCAGGGAGATGGAGGAGATTGTATGATACCTTTTATTAGAGCAACATATAATTGAAATTACATTTGAACACTTGGAGGGAATTGCAAGCTTTCAGAACTACTTAAGTCTCTTCTTCAAGTATGATGACATAAATAGTTTTGAAGTCTTGTGTTTTTTCGTACTGAGCCAATAAAGTGAACACGTTGTAATATGTGTGGGTTTAAAACAAATACCTTAAAGCATATGTGGCAAAAGGCAAGATCAAATGAACCTTACCTAAGGAGTACATTATACAAAGTATACAATTTTTGACATTTAACATAGTAACATAGTTTATAAGGTCGAAAAAAGACATCTGTCGATCCAGTTCGGCCTGTTATCCTGCAAGTTTATCCAGAGTAAAGCAAAAATAACCCTTTGCGGTAGAAGCCAATTTTCCCCCACTTAAGGGGAAAAAATGCCTTTCCGACTAAAATCAGTGCAATCAGAATAACTCTCTAAATCAACAACCCATCTCTAGTAGCTATAGCCTGTAATATTAATACACTCCAGAAATACATCCAGGCCCCTCTTGAACTCTTTTAGTGAACTCACCATCACCACCTCCTCAAGCAGAGAGTTCCATAGTCTCACTGCTCTTACCATAAATAATTCTCTTCTATGTTTGTGTACAAAGCTTCTTTCATCCAGACTCAGAGGATGTCCCCTTGTCACAGTCCTGAGGGTAAAAAGATGATGGGAGAGATATCTGTACTGGCCCCTGATATATTTTATACATAGTTATTAGATCTCCCCTCAGTCGTTTTTTTTCTAAAGTGAATAACCCTAATTTTGATGATCTTTCAGGGTACTGTAGTTCATCCATTCCAGTTATTACTTTAGTTGCACTCTTCTGAACCTTCTCAGCTCTGCTATGTCTGCCTTGTTCACAGGAGCCCAGAACAGTACTCCATGTGTGGTTTGACTAGTGATTTGTAAAGTGGCAGGACTATGTTCTCATCACGGGCATCTATGCCCCTTTTGATGCAACCCGTTATCTTATTGGCCTTAGCAGCAGCTGCCCAACACTGGTTTCTACAGCTTAGGGTGGATTCACACTAGTGTTAGGGATTCCTTTTTGGATTTCCGTTATAACATGGTTATAACGGAAAAATATGGAATGCCCAGACAGAATGCAAAATGGAAGAATTTAAAGGCTTCCATTTTGCATTTCGTTATAATACAAGTCTATGGGCAGAAGAACGGATCCATCCTTCTGTCTTATGGAATCCGTTATTTTCCGTTATAACCATGTTATAGCGGAAAGTCATAACGGAATCCCTAATGCTAGTGTGAACCCACCCTAAGTTTGCTGTTCACCAAAATTCCTAGGTCCTTTTCCATGTCAATGTTACCAAGTGTTTTATCATTTAGTATGTACAGGTGACTTGAATTATTCCTTCCCAAGTGCAAAACCTTAAATTTTCTCAGTGTTAAACCTCATCTGCCACTTATCTGCCCAAGCCTCCAATCTATCCAGATCCATCTGTAGCAGTATACTGTCCTCTTCTGTGTCAGTTACTTTACACAGTTTAGTGTCACCTGTAGAGTTGAGCGGACACCTGGATGTTCGGGGTCGACGGGATCGGCCTAACTTCACCAAAAAGTTTGAGTTCGAGATCCGAACTTGACCTGCACTTGACACCGAACCCTATTAAAGTCAATGGGGACCCGAACACTCTACCAGTGTGTGCTTGTACTCGCACATCTTACGATCACGCTCCAGTGACGGAATTAAGAACAGTACGTTATCCTTGTAACGAGGATTCAGCAGTGTGGCCACCCAGTAATCAGCACAAGTTAGAATGTGGGCAACTCGGAGCCGTTCCGGAGACACTGCAGCATGTAATCGCTCATGTGTGCCAGGCTGCCTAGAGGCATTGAAAAGCTGTCCTCTGTGGGAGGTGTATCGTCTGTATCCTCTATCCCCCAGCCACGCACCAGTGATGGCCATGAGCTGGTTTGGGTGCCACCCAGCTGTGAACATGGTTCCTCCTCCTCCATCTCCTCCTCCTCCTCCTCATCCTCCACCTCGTCATTCTCCAGATCTGTGCCCTGGCTGGACAATTGTGTACCTGGCGTTTGTGGGTACAGGAACCCACCCTCGGAGCCACTTGTGAATGACCTTGGTGAAGGTGTTACGCTGACCGAATGAGGAGCCGGTAGAGGATGAGGTAGCGGAATAGGAGGAGGAAGCAACAGGAGGCAAACGCCCTGATGCGCCCTGCAATCCTAGGTGGTGGAAGGACATGCGCCAAACTGCTATCCACCACAGGCCCAGCCGCCACTGCATTTACCCAGTGTGCTGTTAAGGAGATATAACATCCCTGACCGTGATTACTGGTCCACGTATCCATAGTTAGGTGGACCTTGCCACAAATGGCGTTGCACAGTGCACACCTGATCCCCCACTTGGTTGTGCAGGAAAGGGATGGCTCGTCTGGAAAAGTAGTGGCGGCTGGGCACGACGTACTGTGGGACAGCTACCGCCATAAGGCTTTTAAAACTCTCTGTCTCCACCAGATGGAATGACAGCATTTCAAAGGAAAGTCATTTTGAATTGCTGGCATTCAGGGCCAGGGATCGCGGGTGGGTAGGGGGGGTACTTCCTCTGCTGCTCCAGTGTCTGGGAGATGGAGAGCTGAACACTTCCGTGGGACATTGTGGAGATGCTTGGTGACCCAGGTGGTGGTGTTGCTGGCAGATCCTCTGTTTGCGGGATGGCAGGTGCCACTGTCACTCCAGAGGTGGATAAGGAGGCCGAGACTGCAGCAGAAGAGGAAGCAGGAGGAGCCAGAGACCTTTCTTGGTTTTTGAGGCGTCTACTCCACTGCAGCTCGTGCTTTGCACTTAGATGCCTGGTCATGCAGGTTGTGCTCAGGTTGAGAACGTTTATGCCTCGCTTCAGACTCTGATTGCACAGCGTGCAAGCCACTCGTGTCTGGTCGTCAGCACATTGTCTGAAGAACTGCCATGCCAGGGAACTCCTTGGAGCTGGCTTTGGTGTGCTTGTTCCGTTGCTGCGGTAGGCAGTAGCAGGCGTATTGTCTAGTGGATGGCCGCTCTGCTTTTGCACCCTGCTCCCTCTTCTGCTGTGCTGGTGGCTCTGTGCGACCACCCTCTCTTCCTCCGAACTACACAGGTCACTCGCATGACCTTGATTCCATGTGGGGTCGAGGACCTCATCGTCCTCCACATTATCTTCCACCCAATCTTCACCCCTACCCTCCTTGTCGGTCTGCACACTTTCGAAAGCCACAGCAGTTGGCACCTGTGTTTCGTCATCATCCGAAATGTGCTGTGGTGGTCCTTCCATGTACTCATCTAGTTGACATAAGTTGTTCGGCATCGGTGCACTCAATCTCTTCCACTTCTGGGACAGGGCTAGGTGGACTCATTGGCCCGCAAGCAAGAAGCAGGGAGGAATCATGTGTTCAGATGGAAAAAATTTAGAATATTCGAAATAACGAATATATAGCACTATATTCAAAATATTTGCGAATTCTCGAAGTGGCGATATTTGAGATAAAAATTAGCTTTTCGAAAATTCGTGCTCAACACTAGTCACCAGGGACCAAGGTTCATGGAAAACAACTGATGTGTGAATACACATATTAAAGTCTATGAGTACATGTGCTGTCCATGGAGAACATCTGTGATTCAGTGACATGTGAAACAGGCCTTAGATTGCTGAAGACTGTGATTGTCTTGGCATATCTCTGCTGTAGTTTGTAAGCAGCAGAAGGACTGGACCAGCACTACAGAGTACATCACTGGAGAAACTAGCATAAGATTATGTTTTAGTTTAGTCCATTAGAACACTTCTCTGAGATTTTTTAATTATCCTGGACAACCCCTTTATAACAGTCATGGAGATCATTAGTGCCAGATTAACAGTGGAAGAAGCCTCTGACCAAGAAAAAGTTGGTGCACTTTTACTTTTTTATTAGTATAAAGCAGACTATGAAAATAGTTCTAAATGAATCTCCAAAATATCCTGTTCATGTGATGGTGATGTATTGTTACGTCTCACTGCTCATGCAGTACACATTAGATATAATTCCACTGAGCTGTTTTACTGACGCATAGTGCAGAAGCACAGTAATGTACAGATGTGCCCTTCCTTACCCTTCCTCTTGGCTTGAGATACCCTGAGATAAGTGGTGCAAGATGGACAGCTTTGAAAAAAAAAAAGCTTTTTAAGTAACTTTGTAGAGCACTCTGAGCAAAGCAAAAGTTTTTTTTTTTTTGTTTTTTTTTTACCATCTCAGGATATCTCAAACCTTGAATGTAAGAAAGGGCACTTAGTAGGTCAAGGTGGTACTGGTGGTTCTTTACTCTTAAAGGGCACTCCAACAAAAATGTACATTCCCTGGCCCGTTAGAAAGGTACACAATGTAAATTGTAGTAAAGGTAATCATCTTACTGATGTCTGTAGTGGTGAATTATCCATTACCACCTGACCGTCATTTGTTTAGTGGGACAGACCATCTGACTCTTCAAATGAAACAGTGTCTTGGTGTGAACAAAAATACAGTTTCTGTTATCATCTATAATCATTCCTATGAGAATGATTGGCTCCCATAGGAATGAATAGAGAGATTCACTTTCTCTAAGAGAGATAAGACGCTGTGTCAGTCGGAGAGTCAATTTTGGTGTAGTCACATGACACAGTTGAGGACCAGAAGGGAGCAGATAATTCCCAAGTACATCCACTGGTCAAAAGATTACATTTTTGTGGGAGTGCTTCTTTAGATAAATAGAGATTAGCCAAGACAAATGTTTGCCTGTAATATATTTGAAGTTCATTATAAATGGAAGGATACCTTTATTATATGGGTTATTTCATTTGAGGTGATACCAAATATGCATAGGTTTTCATCATATTTGTTACTTTTTTCCAATCACAGTTTTCATGAATGAAAAATAACTGTATTTGTACATTTTCTTTCAATTCTGTGACTTTTTTCTATCTCTAATGAACTTTATTTGTGTATTTTTGTCCCACTACGTGAGTTGTATACTCTGACAAGCATATGTATTCCAATCTAATCTAATAATGCCTATCAGGGAAACACACAAGTACCTATTAGTAGATGCTTTAACCATGGTCTACATGACAGACCTGGAGGCCTTTATTAAGTTTAGGGGTTTCTCAAAAGGAACCCCTTCCCTTTGTCTATATATTTTAGGTTGCCATGGTTACTATTGAACACAGCCTTTAAGGGGATGACTGCTAGAATCAGAGATTTTTGATATTATCGTTGTTGGGGAAGGCCAGCTGTCAACCATAAGTAGGCATGGCTACTGCATCTTGAAGTCCCACACTTTTTGGATAGGTGTTTTTACTATTAGTAGCTCACCCCTTTGCTGGAAGCCTATTAGGCCCTCTTTTGAAGGGAAATGTATTGTACAAGACAGGTTGAACTAGAGCTGTCATACAGTATAGAGTTTTTTTCAACATTTTGTGAATTTGGCACATTTTATGTAACAAATTGGATGACATTGTCAGTGAGAAACTTTATGCAAAATTACTCTTTTTATGAAAATGTCTCAATCTGTGCAACTAAATGAAATACATTGGTTGCAGTGGCCCAGCATATTGCTTTATAACTTGTTAGAATTAAGACTTGAGTGATGTATTTCTATTCTTGCCGGTGCGAATAGTACTGCTACTAGTTGCCCACCCAATACAGGGAGAGACATAACAAATGTATTCCTTTGTAGGCAGATTATGCACATCAGAAAGATATTTCCATGCACACATTCAAGATATTCTTCTTTCTTTTCATATTAGACTCAAATATTATTTTTAATAACCTGCAATTTAAAATTGCAGCTTTGAATAAATGAAATCTAAAGTAAATGCTGTACATTGAAGAACAGATTAAATTATTTACCGCCAGATTAAAAATGGAAAATGGGTTTTACAAACTTGTTGACATAACAAATTCCATTCTTTGTCTTGGCTCAGAAAATAGAGCTACCAATTGCCCATCGGATTAAAATGATCTGTATAGAGCTAATTAGTTGTTTGATTGGCCAGACCTACAAGACTTCTTCGTTGACTTTCATGCTACACACTGCTATGGCAGATGGCACAATGCTTTACTTAAAATGAACAGTTGCATCTACGCCATTGGAACAGCTTCAGCATCTCATCTTGATTCATAGACTACCGACAAGCATATTAATAAATGATTTAATTAATAAATCATTTTCATAAATATCAATCTATTCCCGCTTCCATCTGTTATGGAAAAATCCTATACAACACATTATTGTGTAAAAACTTGAATACTGCGCATTATTGTACTAGTTTCTGTGATGCCTTACTTTATAAGTATTTTTATTTATTTTATTTTACGTTTTTGCACTTAATTAAAAGTAAGATATTTTGGTTCATTATTTCAATTTTTTTTGCTTACCATCAAATGACATTTTGTTAGTATACATTGTTTCTCTATATTATGAATCCAATAATGTACAATTGTAATTTGAGGAAATACAGATGTGTCCCAACTTACCTTTTTGCAAATTTTTTACACTATTTTTAGAACTTAAATTTCACAAGCTACAAATTCAATATATTATCGAGACCTGCTATCAAAAGCCTTGACAAGGTGAAACTCATAATTAAAAAGTACAAAAAAATTAAGTCTTTTGGAAATCAGGTTATCATCTCTGGGTATGTCAAGTCAAGAGGAAAGGAAGGACTTAACACTGAAGCTCAAGAAACCAAATACTGTCCAATCATAGTCAATAGAAGACAAAGCCTAATCAAATAGATTACTAAGAAAAAAATGTAGCTATACAGTGAAATATATCTAATTGTGAATTACATAGCATCTATACTTCCATCAGTTTGCCGTATACCTTTTATACAATTTGGGGAATTTCCTGAAGGGCCATTTTGTTTAGATAGAGCTCTGGGGGGAAAAAATGACAGAAGCCAGAATTGTACAAGCAGAAGAGATGTTTGGACATATCACAGATGATGTAAGGATAGGAATCAACAGGGTTAAAGTGTTTTCAAAGGGAATATTTTTTTTTAATGGGACAGAATGAGATAAACATAACAACTGATCCTCCCTGGTCTCCCCCACCTAGTCCACCTAGTCCACCTAGGCTTGGACTGACAATCACTAACTGAGGTGGGTGACCTTTCTAATCAGTGATTGGCTGAACTATTCGGACTAGAATGAAATCTGATGCCCAACTTTCTCGAATCGGACCAGAATCAAATTTCAAGAAATGTGATCATCTCTTTTAATGACTTAGATGGAAACAAGAAGGTTTGAGGAATGACAGTGTCTTGAATGTATGTGTATGTGAACGTTTCTCATCCTTTGATGTGCTAAATGTAAGCATGTACTTCAACACTGTAATAATGGTCCTTAAGATCAGTGGATGAACTGAGGTATATGATAGATTGAATTGCTGAGCACATTTGTTGCCCAGTTTAATTACCTTCATTATGTTGTAAAAATGAATTCCCAGAAACTTTAATAAATCTTTCAAAATGATTACATGTTTAACTGTATAGTGTGTACTCCTCTGATTCTAAAACAGTACCTCCAATTATTTTCTTGGCATATCTCCCACCAAAAGTTTAAAAGTGATGATGGGAGACACATGCCGGAACATAGGCAGGATATGTGGGCAGGAAATGCAGTTATGTAAACACCACTGAAAAAGTGGTCTTGTAAAGTTCTGTATAATCATTGAAGTTGTGATTTAAAGGGGTTGCCTACTGAGGATAACTCCCTATCCAAGTATAGCCCCTGTAGATCAGCTGGTGAGAGGAATCAACTCCTAAAACATTCGATGATCAACTGATATCCCTCTGGGAAGCTATCGCTGACAATTGGAGGCATGTGCAGAAACACAGGAGGGAAATGTGGGTGGGATGAGCAAGAAGTTCAATTGCATAAACAGCTGAAAAATTGTCTTGCAAATGGTTTTGCAAATCTCTGGAAAAAAAAGTGGCATGTATCATCATTTAAGGGGTTGTCTATTAAGGATAAACCCTTATCCCAGTGTAGCCTCTGTAGATCAGCTGTGGAGATGAACCAGTTGCGGTTCTTGGAGTGACAATGTAGGTATTTTATGGTGCCCATTCAACTAAATTGGCTAATAAGCGGGAGTCTTAAACAAGGAAAGCTCTTTCTATGAGGTCTATATTCTAAAAGTGCAGGAGACATGTTGTTCTTAATAAATGGCATGATTAATTTTGTAATATAGATGTATAGATTGTATTATGTGAAAGAATTTAAGTGGTTAATGAACATAAATGCTGCTAATTGTACTTAAATTGTCAAATCCCCATTTTCTGAGTTTTATGCCTAAAACCCATGACTGAGAAATATGAGTCACTATATAGTCACTTGATTCGTTAAAGGAAGTTGACACCACAAATAGGGCACTGTTTGGCAGAATGTGATATATACAGACAGGAGGAATTTTGCAGATAGATGACTCATGTCCATGATATATATGAGTAATGCCTATGTGTGTCTACATGTCATTTGTCATACCATCATATTTCTGATTGGTTGTTTTAATAAATACTTGTGATTGGACATATTAAAATTAATGGCTAAAGAGGGGTGGCTAGATCCACAATGGACGTATAATAAAATTGGCTCGTTGGGCGCTGTCCAGCAGAGAATTGTTTAACCAGCAAACCTGTCTGGCTGTTTGATTCTTTAGGTTGACTGCATCCCCTGGCACCTAGGGAAAACAATAACCAATTTGAATCCCACAGACAAGCAAGTGTAGTCCCCTAGTTTGGGACTTGTCCTAAATTGCAGCAACAATAACAGTCTTTGCGGATAATTTATAATTCTGAAATATACCTAAATTAGGTGTATTTCAGGCGCAGATTGAGATGCAACAGCTAGTTGCGCCGCAATCTGTGACTTCACTCCGCTCACGCCAAGTCTAAATAAGTGGGCGCATCATTTTCTATGCCTGTTTAAGGCGTAGAAAAAGGTCTAACTGTAAGACAGCTCGGAAGCTTACATTCAGAACTGGCTCTGGATGCGCTGGTCTTAATAAATGTGGCCCTTTATGTTTTGCCCCATTAAGGGATACAATTGGTGTGGCTTACAGCAGATTTATTAGTATTGCTGTTAATATTATTATCAGCATTATAAAAATGCTCCACAGATAAAATATATAAGGAAAGGTTCTAAAGGTTGTAAAGGAAAGGTTGTAATGATTCTTGGGGAAAAAAATAGCATTTTTACATAATACATTGCAGATGGCATCTGCAGGTAAATTATATCTTCATTTTTAGAAGTTAGACTGGCACAACGCTGTGAATAAATCAGCTATATTTAAATAGGAACTCAAATAGGATAAGGGTTTAATTGGATTGCATTACAATTTGATTTACAATAAAATATAATTTGGGAGATTTAATATGTATTTTTTCCCTGCTGCACTGTGACATGCTATGCAATCTTTATGTATTTAGACACTGTTTAAAATTACATTTTGTGTGAACTTTTTTTTTTTTTTTTTTTTTAAGGAGATGACGAGAATAAATCAGGTTCTTCCCAGTGACATTTTTAAAAACTTGAATTATGGTTTATGTAAACAAGTTCAGATTCAATTGAAAAAGATTGATCTGCAGAGTCTTGCTATCTCAAGTTTAGCACTTTTTCATTGCTGTATAATTACTGTTAGAGGCTGAAATTCAGGAGGGTGAAGTTATTGGTCATGGAAGTTTCAGTGACATGTCAAAACCTAAGACACAACAAAAAAAATAATCAAACTCTGTTATGAATCAGAGAGATGTATTTAGGTGCATTTATGTATCATTTTGTCTATTTGCCCAATCACTCAGTAGGCACTTTATATATGAAATGCAAATATGTGTGTATTTTTTTTATCCTAAAATCCAAGAAGGATACCAAAGGGAAAAAGAAATATTTCCTGTCAAGTCTTAGTCACTAGAATGGAATAGCAAGAGATGAGAATAATGTCTTTGTGCTATATTTTATATATTTTCAACATGCTAGGATTTTATTTGAAGCTCCATTTTTATTTTTATTTTTGTTTTGAAGTAGCAGGCTACAAACTATTGGCAATCTTGCTTTTTTTTTTTATGCATGTAATCTCTGTACTTATATACAATGAAATAGACAGTTTTTAGGATCTTATAATATTTGGGAGTAATTTTAAAAACTTCCGTCTGCCCGGGGTGTATCTTTCATTTTTTTTCATGATCAACTCATAAGAGTTTGAGCTTTCCAGTGTGAAGTAAACTAAGGTTACATATACCGTACATAGTATTATTAATATTATGTGGATTAAAGGGATTGTCTGGGATGGAAAACCGATTTTCATATAATTTATTAGGAAATTCTGAGTTTAAAGAAAATGGTTCTTCAGCCATTCAACCATTAGGCAGAGCAGGGAGCAGTTACAAAGAGTATAGAGTATAGTTTGATCTGGAGGACTTAAAACAGTACATTACCCAGAAAGGCATTTGATTTTCATGGTTACTGTGCAATGCTTCATTCCGCCTTTGGGTGGCACTGCAGGTACACCTGCTTCTGGGTTCCCTTACAGATTATAGAGGGTCTCTAGAGATCCTTTCATCAGAGCCACCTGTGATCTTACTGTTTGGTGAGCTTTCTCACCGAAAGAAATTGGTCAAAATATACTTATGTTTAAATAATATAGATATCAATGTGATCAACCAAATATGAAATCTATACACTGATAAACCATAACAGTAAAACCACTGATGAGTAAAATATATAACCTTGATACATAAGGCCTCTTTCACACTTGCGTTGTCCGGATCCGGCGTGTACTCCACTTGCCGGAATTACACGCTGGATCCAGAAAAACGCAAGTGTACTGAAAGCATTTGAAGACGGATCCGTCTTCAAAATGCTTTCAGTGTTACTATGGCAGCCAGGACGCTATTAAAGTCCTGGTTGCCATAGTAGGAGCGGGGAGCGGGGGAGCAGTATACTTACAGTCCGTGCGGCTCCCGGGGCGCTCCAGAATGACGTCAGAGCGCCCCATGCGCATGGATCATGTGATCCATGCGATCACGTCATCCATGCGCCTGGGGTGCCCTGACGTCACTCTGGAGCGCCCGGGGAGCCGCACAGATGGTAAGTATACTGCTCCCCCGCTCCCCACTACACTTTACCATGGCTGCCAGGACTTTAGCGTCCCGGCAGCCATGGTAACCATTCAGAAAAAGCTAAACGTCGGATCCAGCAATGCGCCGAAACGACGCTTAGCTTAAGGCTGGATCCGGATCAATGCCTTTCAATGGGCATTAATTCCGGATCCGGCTTGCGGCAAGTCTTCAGGATTTTTGGCCGGAGCAAAAAGCGCAGCATGCTGCGGTATTTTCTCCGGCCAAAAAACGTTCCGGTCCGGAACTGAAGACATCCTGATGCATCCTGAACGGATTTCACTCCATTCAGAATGCATTAGGATAAAACTGATCAGGATTCTTCCTGCATAGAGCCCCGACGATGGAACTCTATGCCGGAAGAAAAGAACGCAGGTGTGAAAGAGCCCTAAGACAGCAAGTGATGTCTTGGAAGCAGGAAACATTAGCATGTGTAAGGATCTGAGCAACTCTGAGAAGTGACAAATTGTAATGGCTAGATGATATCTCCAAAACAGTAGGTCTTGTGAGGGGTTCCTGCTATTCAGAAGTTAGCACCTACCAAAAATGATCCAAGGAAGGATGATCCGTGAACCAGAGATAGGGTAGCAAGTTTATGGAGACACTGCAAAAATTGCTGAGGAATGGCTTGAGGAACTAAACAATTTGTATAATGGTGTTGTCTTGGTTTCCAGATACCCCAATGCTTAATATGATCGAGCCTCTGGGGGTATTCTAGAAAAACAAGATTGAGGGCCCTATCTTGCAGCTTCAATAACTTAAATGGTATACTGCTGAAATATTGCTGTCAAATATCGAAGGACACCCTCGGAGGTCTTGTGGAGTCTATCACAAACAGATGGAGGGATGTGATAGGAGATAATCCCTGTGATAAAACATAACTTTTAATTGAATCAAATGAAAACATAAACATATTAAAGTTTAAGTCAAAATGTCAGGTGCTAAATGATTATCTGGTACATGTTATATTAAAATATAGGGGCACATTTATAAAGACAGGTGTTTTAGACACTGTTCTTAATAATCATAGCTGGAGTAGGATCCGCCGAAGTTATGAAGATGCGCTGGCTTCTCCCTAACTTTGGAGTATCCAGCGCCAGTTCTAAATGTTAGACAGCTTTCTAGCTGTCTTACATTTAGACCGTTTTCTTTTCCTAAAACAGGCATAGAAAATAATGAATAAGACGGACTTGCCAGACCATGCCCGTTCACATCATGACCACAGTTTTACAACTGGCGTACCCGGGCGGAAGTCGCAGATTGTGGCACAACTAACCATATTTCAGCTTAGTAAATGACCCCAATAGTGTTTATAGGGCTACATATTTAGTGACCCATAAACATGAGTAATGCATATACATGTTAAATAGAAGTTCCCTAATAGGCGCCCATGATTGAAGTTTCTGCCCGAAAAAGGAGGA
Organism: Bufo gargarizans; assembly: GCF_014858855.1. Classification (NCBI taxonomy): domain Eukaryota; kingdom Metazoa; phylum Chordata; class Amphibia; order Anura; family Bufonidae; genus Bufo; species Bufo gargarizans. The sequence continues at coordinate 156,442,670 of NC_058086.1, read as the reverse complement.
CCCCGAGCCACAGCAAGAACTGCATCCCTGAGGACACTTTTAACCAGCAACATGTATCTGGTTTTGTAAGGACAGAAGTTCTTGTTATGTCTGGGGATCCCCCTGTAAACATAGAGTGTAGTTGAGTGATTGCATTACCTGTGATTATGGGTCATTATACATGCAATGGCACTGGCATGTTGGAATACTGGGTAACCATTCAGCATCTAAAATGTTGGCTTATGCTTTAATATGTGAAAGTTTTAATAAGATTAAAATAAACGTTAAAAGGAATCTTGTCACTTACATCATGGCTATTGAAGTAAAGCAATTGCCTAATAGTGCATACAGTAGTACCTTATTCCCAAGTGTACCTTTGTGTCAGCATTTGGTGTTTTCTATCTTCTGAAAACCAGTTTGTTTGGTAGGCAAATGACCCAAGTAAGATGCCCAGTGGGGCATTATCTTCGCACAAAAGAGCCCAGACACTCATCCTGCTAGAGCCCAAGCTTGCCTTCATACAGATCCCAAGCCTGCCTCTTACCAGCTAGCTAACATACAAGCCTAAACTCCACCCGCCCTTTCCTTGCTGCATCGTGTCTAAATCAGTATATGCTGGAAACTAAGTAGAAGAAGCATGTGACACGTCACTTGGCTTGGTGCATGCCCAGTTGAAGAGTTGAGGCTCATGCCCTCAGTTGGCATTATGCTTACAGTGTGCCGGCAGTGTTTGGCACTGACATACGCTAGATTTAGACACTATGCAACAGGGAAAGGATGGGCGAAGTTATGGCTTGTATGTGACCTAGTGGGGGTGGGCAGACACATTGCAGCAGGGGATGTCATATCAGAGTGGATAGGAGGTGAGCTTGGGCTTTGTATGAAGGCGGACTTGTGCACTAGTAGGAGGCGTGTTCCTGGGCTCCATTGTGTGAAGATAACACCCCCCTGGGCACCTTAATTTTTGCATACCAAACAAACTAGTTCTTCAGAAGATAGAAAACTCTGATTGCTCAAACAAAGGTACACTTGGGAATAAGGCACCAAGTGCTATTTGGTAATTGCTTTACTTCAATAGCGATGATGTAGTTGACAGATTCCCTATTAAGGGGTTATCCTAATAAAAATATTCTACAGTTTGAAAACCAGCACCTGGATCTGAGTTCTTCTGTAGCTACATGTAATTAAAAATGAGGTATAGTCACTGAGCTATTCAATAAAATGTATCTGTATAGAGCCACCTGCTGTTAATGTGTAGTATATTTATTTGTCCTGCTCACTGAGATGGCCGCACATGCTCAGTTTAATCTTTCAACTGCCTCCTGAGCTGTGATCGGAAGATAATGGACACGCCCCTTTAGCTACAGCAGAAAATATACTCCCTTTGAGCTGCCAGCCTGATGTAAGTCTAGCCGAGCAATGAATGAGGAGATCTCTGGACCCATGTGAGCTACAGGGCTGGTTCTAGCTTTGCTTAAAATAGATTTTTATGTTCTTTATGATGTCTGATTTTCATTTTTTACATTAGTCGTGGGATAACCCCTTTAATATTTCTCATGATATCCCCCCCTCTATTTGTGATATATTGAATAGATGAGGATTTGTTCTGTCACTAGTCTGTAATTACTTGTGGAGTTCCAAACCTCAACCAGCCAGAGCTGTATTGGTGGCACAAGGAGGACCTACACAATATTTGGTAGGTGGTTTTAGTGTTATGATTGATCGATATAAAGAAAAAATATTATGGAAATACTCATGTAAAAGAGTCTATACAGTGCAAATATGTAAGGTATAGCCTCTTCAGCAGGTTTCTGAAAAAAGGCAGTACAGCTTTAAAGGTTTACTCCATTTCATAAAAACTTCCACAAGAACTGAAAGAGCTTCTCAGGACTTAAATATTGAGGATAGATTATCAATATCAGATCTGTGAGGGTCAAACACCTCCAGTTGCTTTGGCCACTGTTCAATGTATGAAAGGCTTCATACACTGTGCAATTTCGGTGTGTCGCTGGCTCAGCTCCCACTAATTTGAATGATCGCTGAGCTGCAGTACCCCGGCAGGGCCACAGTGCATGGAAACTTCTGGTGAATGTAGCTATCTGAAACTGCTGATTGTGACTTAAACAGGACAAGTAAAATCAGCAATACAGTTGCAACCCCCTACCACTGATCCCTGGTATTTTCTACCGCCTTGGAGAGTACAACAAATAATAATGAAAGGTAACCTAAATTAATACTTAACTTTTAATAAGCCTTTTGGTTAAAAAGTCATGCTAGTGCACACACCAAATACAAGCACCCCTTAGTATTAGAAATGCCTCGCTGCAAGAATCTGGAGGAGTGTAGTCAATTTGTAGAGACCTATCTAGACAACAGGGGTGGGATCCAGGTTCTGGGTCTCTGCCCCTATGTCTCTCTACTCTCAACTGCCCAATAATCCACCACAGGGGGCAATATGTACTCACCCTTATAAGGGCGGCCCCTCTGTCACACTCCTACCTACCAGTAAGTCCCTCTCTGTCCCTACGCTGCATCAGTCACCTGTTTTAATGGTCTGTAATGATATCTCTCCCAGCTTAATAAAGAATGGGTTGCTGTGGGTTTCCTGAAGGTTTTTGTCTGAGTCTCCCCTCTAGAGCCCTACAGTCTGCACAGTAGAGCCGAGTGAACGGCATCCATCAGGCTGTTCCTCCTTACTTGACCTACGGCTTCATCTGCATTTAGGAGCTAAGTATTATTTATTTGCATACTATTCGCTGACATTTCATTGACATTGTCCTTAAGCCAAGCTTAACTATTATACCAGTTCATGGCTACTTTGATATTTGTTGGTGGTCCCCTGAGGATTTGTCTCAACGGACATTAAAACGCGTCGGGACATTCTTGGGACATTGTTTTGTATTTTTACTAGGATCTCCCTTTGAGGCTCATCATTCCCTGACAAAGCTGGGCAGTCGACGCATCGTAGGGACAGAGAGGGACTTCCTGGTAGGTATGAGTGTCACAGAGGGGTCACCCTTATAAGGGTGAGTGCATATTGGCCCCTGTGGTGGGTTATCGGGCAGTTGAGAGTAGGGAGACATAGCGGCAGAGACCCAGCACCTGGATTCCACCCCTCCCTACCCCTGTTGTCTAGATAGGTCCCTACAAATTGACTATACTCCTCCATATTCTTGCAGCGAAAATTTCTAGTACTAAGTAGTGCTTGTATTTGGTATGTGCACTAGCATGACTTTTTAACCAAATAGCTTATTAAAAGTTAAGTATTAATTTAGGTTACCTTTCATTATTATTTGTTGTTTTATACTTTTAGGTACCCAGTGTTATCTGACCAATACTGACCATTAGCTCCCATGGCTGTGTGAATTATATTTGCCCCTTGGAGAGTATTCGCAAAATTTGCATCCGAGAAAACTTCAGGGATTTTTTTTACAAGGATTATACCATTAGAACAAGCTCTGCTCCTATGTCCTTTTTGGGGTAAATGGTCATCATAGAAAAGAAGTATCCAATATACTGTAGAATATGGACATGGCATCATGGGCATGGAGGACAGTATGTATGGCATGTGTCTTTTTTTCAACTATTTTTTTTTACATCATTTATTTGTAAAAAAAATGACAGCTTATCCTTTTTTTTTTACAGTTTATTTTTACTTTAGTCCCTAGGGCTGAGGGGGAAGCAAGTAGAACAAGATCTCTAAATTGAGAATACGTTCTCCTAGCTCCCCTCCAACCATCCACTATATACAACCATTGAAACCCTTTGAAATCATTCCAACCCAAATATAAAAATCATTCAAGGTATCCATGTGATAGCTGGATCTCTTTGCATTGTATCCTCTCATTAAATTTAGGAAATATATTTAGATGGTTACTGTATCGGGTGTGTGCAAGCAGAATGTAGACATTAATCAGTCAGGCAGTTAATATTTCAGTCTTCGGGTGGTGATCACCAGGATTAGTACATGATTAGATGTGGGAAACAAATACAGAATGTTCCGTAATAATGTATGGCCATTTCTACTATTGTCCTACATAAATCTATTTACCTACTGCTTCCTATATATCAGCTTTGTTTGGCCAGATACTTCAGACCAGGAGCCTGAATTAACTGATTCAGTGCACAGATCCGCCGTCTATACACTCATAGTGGCAGACAGAAAAACTAAGGCTACCTTCACACTTGCTGATATTAAGATCTGGTAGAGGATCTCAATACCGGAGAAAAATGCTTCCATTTTGTCCCCATTTATTGTCAATGGTGACAAAACTGATCCGAATGGAATGGAATGCTCCAAAAAGCTGCTGTTTTCTGCCTGGCATGGGATCTGGAGCAAAACGTATCCGGCATGACACACAATACAAGTCAACGGTGCCGTTTTCTAGGACACAATAGAAAACGGATCTGGCACCCATTGACTTACAATGGTTTTAATGGTTGATCTGTCAAGGCTATTTTAAAGATAATACAACCGGATCCGTTCATAACGGATGCAGCTGGTTGTATTATCACAAATGGAAGCTATTTTATTGATCCATGCCGGATCCAGGATTAACACAAGGGTTAAAGTAGCCTAAGCATGCAGAGTTTTTTCTGTCTGGCATTATTTGACATCCAGCATCACAACTCATGAAAACGATCCCATAGAAAACTATGGGATCAGTTCTGGCTCTTGTCCCCCCTGTGGTGTTTTCTGCTTCACACCGAAGGGGACCTGAACTGGATCACCTGATATATGTAAAGGGAGTCTAAGATAACAAAAGTACCCAATGCTGATGAAAAAGACAAATACAAATGAAGCTCAGGAAAGGACTGTTGATGAATTTCGATATCAACACTCTCATGCAGTTAAGGCCTCTGGCACACGACCGTATGCATTTTGCGGTCCGCAAAAAAACAGATCCACAAAAAATATGAATGACGTCCGTGTGCATTCCGTATTTTGCGGAACGGAACAGCTTGCCCCTAATAGAACAGTGCTATCCTTGTCCGTAATCCAGACAATAATAGGACATGTTCTATTTTTTTGAGGAATGGAAATACGGAAACAGAATGCACACAAAGTAGCTTCCGTTTTTTTTGCGATCCCATTGAAATGAATGGTTCCGTATACGGTTCGCAAAAAAAACAGAACGGACATGGAAAAAAAATACGTTTGTGTGCAAAAGGACCTAATGATGAGGTGCCACCTGATAATTGAATTGTGTTTGTCTAAAATGCACCCTAAGAATGTATGGATTAACAGACACCTTCATTCCTCAGTTATCCAGAACCCAGCATTTACTTCATCCCACTCGCCTCCCCTTACTTCTGCTCTGTAATTAACTCACCTTTCACCAGTTAGAATACAGAATAAATCTCTGGCAAATAGATGCGAAGGAGCATTGTAAAATCATGGCACATCTGTAATTTGTGTTCTACGGCTGCACTTTTTTTCCCCCCAATAACTTGTTTGCAGGGAGACTAAACTGTATGTTATTAAGATGCATCCACATTGCAAGAAATTTCGAGGCCCCATGCATAATTTTCTGACATTAAAATCTCATTTTTATTGTTAACTTTTACATTTTCGAGGATGTTCAGCCAGTGGTTGCTGCTGTCATCAGCACAATGCGTGAAACCATACAGGAGGGGGGGGGGAGAGGTCTTCTATTTCATTTCAAAGAATATTCTGGATAATGAAGAAAGCGTTTGTGATGTTCTAAAACATGTATACACATAGGCATTGCCCCATTTATCAGACACAAGAGCTAATTACCTCATATACTGCTAGATCTCTTCTATCCTCTGCATTCCAATTCCCAATATTAACACATAGGTGGTCAAGCTGACCACAGAAAAGTCTGCATGAGTATGAATGCATTAAATAATTTAATGGAAGAAGAGTTTATTAAACTGCCACATTCTAATCAGCATGCGGACCTGCATTCATTAATCTTCCACTGGTCCGTGGTGTGTCTCCACAGCCAACACAGAGAGCGTTAATGTTAATAGGAGCTTGTAACAAACAGGGACAGTTAATCATGGAAAATGTACTATTAACCACATGATCATGCATACTGCAATCTGATTACAATCGCGCTTAACCCCTCTGCTGCTATTGTGTTTTAATGGCATTCCTGGGAACTTTGTAGCAAAATATTATTCAACAGATAAGAATTAGATTCTGTATGCAATTTATCTCTATTTGCATTTCAATTCAGCAGCGTTGTTGTATATTAATTAATCAATGTTTTTATAAGGTAGTCTAATGAGTGCAATGAACTTGTGGGAACAATCTGACTCATTTGATACAATTTAGACTTAATTCTATCTTTATTAGAAGGTAAATATGTTGGATACATTTGAAATCATATAATAATAATAAAAATAATAAATATTTGTTATAAATAATAATAATTAGTATTATTAATAATAAATGTTATTATCATTGTTATTACTGCATGTAAATTGTATTTGAAAGAACAGGACTGTCAGTCGGTGTGTATATGGTATGTGTATGCGCATGTGACATGTATACTACATTCCATTTAACCATGCTTACTGATAATTAGGAAAATAATAAAATGGGATGTGACAGATGAGACATTTTATAGGTACTATAGACTTAGATTCTGTCAATCAGTGATGCTTTGATAGAAATATTTAAATAGAAGAATTCCGTGACCAATGCATTTCCAGTGTGCAATCATAATAGTATTTGGTCATAAAAATATTGTAAATGGATTAATCTGACTCCACCCATTAAACTATACAAATGGTTCAAATTCTAGATGCGTCCACCGTTCCTCAAATTATGAGAACTCAGATTTTTCATAATACAAATTTGACACATATATAAATCATATTTTTCCTTTTCCAAGCTCTCTTCGGAGGATTATCTTAAAACAAGGGGAAAAGTAAGGAAAGCACATCTGTAAGTGCAGTATTCTTAGTGTATACCTAGTATGAATATATATATATATATATATATATATATATATATATAGCATATAAATCTACATTGAATATTAATATACAGTATGTAGGTTAGGTGAAAACTAGACATGAGCGATTTGCACCGAATCCGAATTTCCTCATGCTTCGTGGCAACGAATCAAATTTTTTCCTAAAATGGCTGCAAGGAACTCTGGGAACAAAGGATCACCCACAATGCCATGCATGCAGCCAATCAGCAACCAGCCAGCCACCTGGGAAGTAAGAAAATTACAGCTCTTTTTGGCTTGTATTAGTAGCAAAAAAAAAACTTTATTTGCCGTTCATGTCCGCAGTTATATGTTCTAAAGCCATTTTTTGGCGTGCCTTAGTGGGGGAAAAGGAAAGGGACTTATTACCGTTGTGTGATGAAGTGAGAAAATTTGACTTTTTTGGGTGTTTTAATTTCCTTTTTATTTATTTATTTGATCTAACAGTATGTCAGACAGAGAAGTGCCAGGCCCTGCACAGGGGAGTGGTAGAGGCCTAAATGTTTCTGGTGCAGGCAGAGGTCACAGCAGAATAAGCGACCATGGCAGCAGTGGTCACTTCCAGAGGCCTGAGCTCCAAGTGTCAGCTAGTGGTTGTATCGTGATCAGCAACCCAGCAGTTCTTGAATGGTTGACTCTATCTTCGACTTCCTCGCAAGTGACATCAGACACCCCCAGCTAAGAGTAAGTGGGTTCGACAGACACAACCCTTAGTTGACATGGCCCGGGAGCAGGTCCTGTGCCATCACCTGTCCTCAACCTGCCTCTGTCCTTTTCTGTTCCCTCAGCCAGAAGTATTGTATGCTGTGGGCCCAGCTGCACTATACAGTGAAGATGAGGTACTCAAAGACAGTCAGCAGTAGAGATGGCCTTGCAGTTCGCCCGGCGGTCGCTTCGCAGCAAACTTTGCTCGTTCGCGATTCGCCGAATGGGTGAACATATGGCGATGTCCGCTGGCTCCATACTCTTTTACATTGTGAAGAACTTTGACCCATGACACATCCATCAGGTGGTACATGACAGCAAATTGAGACGTTTCAGCACATGAACCTTATACATAAACCCGATCTGGCCGCCATTTTACATTAAGTCTTTTGTCAGTGTAGGGAGAGGTTTCTGTGTGGAGCAGGGGCAGACTGTTAGGGACACCAAATGCTAGCTAATAGGGCCGTAAAAGTCCTTTTAAGGACTGGTATAGGTGTGTTATCGATAGGTGTGACTATACTGAGGGGTGTAATATACTTAAAATATATTTTCTAACATAGAAAGTATATTATAGTGCATTTATATTGTGCAGCAGTTGTGTGCGGTTCTGCTGCGATACTGCAGCCACACAGAGTGCCAAACGCTATTGGAACAAATAATTTCTACTGGTGTGATATACCAGTTGTCCCCCCCAAAAAAACTGATTGAAGCAGGGATGTGATATACCAATGATATACTTTATATATAGTGGCATTTAGGTAGTGCAGCATTTGTTTGCTGTTTAGCTGCATTACCTCAGCTACACATAGTGACAAACAACATTGGAACAAATCATTTCTACTGGTGTGATATACCAGTTGCCCCCCAAAAAAGCAGATTAAAGAAGGGGTGTTATATACCAATTATATACTTTCTATATAGTGCACTTGGGTAGTGCAGCATTTGTTTGCGGTATAGCTGCGTTACCTCAGCTACAGATAGTGACAAACGCGATTCGAACAAATAATTTCTACTGGTGTGATATACCAGTTTAGAAGGAAATACGGTGGCTCTCCTCCTGTATGGACAATATGCAAGGTGCACGTGTCTGAACTGACTCACCCTAGTCAGAAGAGGCAGGCGTATAGGAAACTAGGAAGGCAGGCACCCTATATCAGGTCACCAGCAGATATCAACAAAGGACAGGGATAGTATAGGTATGTTGAAAAAAACTATATTTAAAACACCCTGTATTGGGCTATACAGTCATGTGAAAAAATTAGGACACCCTTTGAAAGCATGTGGTTTTTTGTAACATTTTTAATAAAAGGTTATTTCATCTCCGTTTCAACAATACAGAGAGATTAAAGTAATCCAACTAAACAAAGAAAACTGAAGAAAAGTCTTTTCCAGATCTTCTGTAAATGTCATTCTACAAAAATGCCTATTCTAACTGAGGAAAAAGATAGGACACCCTCACATGTATTCCCTCTTAAATTGGCTCAGATCTCACACATGTATATCACACCAGGTGCACATAATTAGTAGATCGTTACTCTGCATGTTGAATGAGGCTTGCCCTATTTAAACCTCAGACATTTAGTTTGGTGTGCTCCTGACTGTTGAAGTGAGAGTGAGCACCATGGTGAGAGCAAAAGAGCTGTCAGAGGACTTCAGAAAAAAGATTGTAGCAGCCTATGAGTCTGGGAAGGGATTTAAAAAGATCTCAAAAGATTTTGAAATCAGCCATTCCACTGTCCGGAAGATAGTCTACAAGTGGAGGGCTTTCAAAACAACTGCCAACATGCCCAGGACTGGTCGCCCCAGCAAGTTCACCCCAAGAGCAGACCTCAAGATGCTAAAAGAGGTCTCCAAAAACCCTAAAGTGTCATCTCGAGAACTACAGCAGGCTCTGGCTACTGTTGATGTAGAAGTACATGCCTCTACAATCAGAAAGAGACTGTACAAGTTTAACTTGCATGGGAGGTGTGCAAGGAGGAAACCTTTGCTTTCCAAGAGAAACATCGAGGCCAGACTGACATTTGCCAGAGATAAAGTTGACAAAGACCAGGACTTCTGGAATAATGTTCTTTGGACAGATGAGTCCAAAATTGAATTATTTGGACACAACAGCAGAGGACATGTTTGGCGTAAACCAAACACAGCATTCCAAGAAAAGAACCTCATACCAACTGTGAAGCATGGAGGTGGAAGTGTCATGGTTTGGGGCTGCTTTGCTGCAGCAGGACCTGGTCAGCTCACCATCATAGAATCCACGATGAATTCTACTGTGTATCAGAAGGTGCTTGAAGAACATGTGAGACCATCAGTTAGAAAATTAAAGCTGAAGCGGAACTGGACCATGCAACATGACAATGACCCAAAACATACTAGTAAATCAACCAAAGATTGGCTGAAAAAGAAGAAATGGAGAGTCCTGGAATGGCCAAGTCAAAGTCCAGATTTGAATCCCATTGAGATGCTGTGGGGTGACTTGAAAAGGGCTGTACGTGCAAGAAACCCCTCAAACATCTCACAGCTGAAAAAGTTCTGCATTGAGGAGTGGGGTAAAATTTCCTCAGACCGATGTCGAAGACTGGTAGATGGCTACAAGAACCGTCTCACTGCAGTTATTTCAGCCAAAGGAGGTAACACTCGCTATTAGGGGCAAGGGTGTCCTATGTTTTTCCTCAGTTAGAATAGGCATTTTTGTAGAATGACATTTACAGAAGATCTTGAAAAGACTTTTCTTCAGTTTTCTTTGTTTAGTCGGATTACTTTAATCTCTCTGTATTGTTGAAACAGAGATGAAATAACCTTTTATTAAAAATGTTACAAAAAACCACATGCTTTCAAAGGGTGTCCTAATTTTTTCACATGACTGTATGTCCAAAAAAAAAAAAAAGTATAAGTATAGTCAATGCTCTGGGATGAGTTCAATAGAAAAAAGTGCAGCAGCAGCCTTCCAGACCCAATGTCTAAGTATATGCAACTATGCAAAAGTGATTTCCATTTATGCAAAAATAATTTTCAGCCAACCAGTGCCTGGTGGCGTCCCACCGAAAATTGGCTCACTGGTCGCTGTTTCCTTTCCTCGAAGATCGCAGGTTCTTTTCTGCGTAGGATCCTCTGTGTGCTGTGGGTACTTGGTGCGGCTGGCAGCGCGATTGCAGGAGGATGCGATGATCGCGAGAAGCTGCTGTTTGCGGAGCGGACCGTCGATACGAACGTTGCGCTCTTTTTCCTCCGATCAGAGGGCTGTTGGCTGTGTCTGAAGTTATTGCCACATGCAGCAATTTTCATGCGTGCTTTTTTCACGCACTTTTAGTTCCCGGTATCGTCGGTGGGGCGAGGCAGCCTGATGGTGCAGAGCAGTTTGGAAGCGCTTCCCAGGGCTTGAGAAACCATACGCGTTTCGAAAGGATTGCAGCCTTCTTCATCAGTGTCCAAAAGTGCGTGAAAGAAGCGCGCGCAAAAATTGCCGCACGTGGCAATAACATCAGACCCCGGGTAATGAAAGTTTCTTTGGGTTATGAGGTGGAATAGTCCTTGGCTGCAGTCACGGGGGGCAGTGATGTCAGCTGGTTCCCGGTCTCTCCAAACACATTGGCACAATGTGACCCCCATGGGCTTATGACCTGTAGCTGTCCGCTCCCCTCCCCGCCTCTGGGAAGGGTACACCCCTCCTTCTCTGGTGCTGGCAGCAAATGATCCATAAAACCCCTTAGGGCTCATAGCCCCAGACCTTCTGACGGCCATCAAGCATGCAATCCGTGGCACCCATGTGGATTTGGTGTTACTGCCACGGATTGCATGCAGGCCTGCCTCTTCTTCTCCTCCTCCTACTCCATCCTCCATTTCCTCCTCAGCTGTCTCCTCCTATTCCACTGCTACCTGCCTCTTCCGCTGCACCCCCTAAGCTCTGCAGAACCTATTCGACGTGCCAGGTGAGACGTTGCCATGCTGTGCTGCGGCTGTTGTGCCTGGAAGCCAAGAGCCACACAGGTCCTGCACTGCTTCCAGCTTTGCGGTCACAGACCGATCAGTGGCTAACCCCACTGTTAAAGAGGATATTAATTATTGGTATTTATGCAAATCTCAATAATTAATAGGCGCGAATCGTCTAGTGATGACTCCGCCTATTTATACCTAAATCATAATATATAAATATAGATACCTATCTAGGTTAACTATGTTAACTAGCTAACTACCTCTGTTACCTATACACTCCACTGAACTACACTACGGTTATTGCAGCTACAAAAGACTACACACTGTGCTTAAATAAAAGGTATTTATTCACACACTATATGTCACAGTATAATATTTGCTTATAATTATATATATATCTATATCAATGGAATAGATATATATATATATATATATATATATATATATATATATTTATAGCAGCACACAACAATATAAGTACACACACTATAATAATACACTATTGCGGTTCTAACTACACTAACACAGTCCTAAGTCCTCCCCAACATCTAACTACAATTGCAATAATACACATACATACACTTTACCAGCAGCCCACCCAATCCTGACAATATACGATCCCTACGGGGAATAACCAGAGGTTATTACGGACACTGTTGCTGCTGGGGGTAAGCAGGACAATCGTGACGGGGGTAGAGACACAGGGGCAACACCACTGTAACAGGGGATATGAGGGATCTACAATCCTGGGGGAACACAGGGGATATTAGGATTATAGGGGGACTCAGGGTAGGAGAGGTTAAGGGTAACCAAGGGTTATACAGGGGAAGGTGAGGGTTATAGAGGGATTTGGGGTAAGATCACCAGGGTTATAAGGGGGTGACTGGGCTGCTTCCAGGGTACAGGCTCATCAGGGATTAATGCTGAGGCATGAGGTCAGCAGCCAGGGGTTAGCGGATGCTTGGTACCATTTCCAGGAGCATGTGGCCGCATGTGGCCTCTCTTCCTTCAGGGAGCTGTTCCCATCCCATGTGTCTCTGATTGTAGTCCAGATGCAAGAGACCCCTGCTCCTGGTTTCAGGCTCCTATATCAGCCTCAGAAACAGCCCACCTACCCCCTCCTCAGGGATGTGACATCATAGTGTGACTGTGACGTATGCATGCCAGTTGACCCCCTGAGGCTATCAGCACTACACGCCCAGCTATGTCACAAACACAAGGTGGGGCAGAGCATAGTAACTAGGCTGATAAACTCAGCAAAAGGCCTCAGATCAATTGATCCCTTAGCCTTTGAAGTCACCAGCCACCTGGAGACATATCCACCCCCCTGCAGGAACTGGCTGAACACTGTGCCTATGGGGGGAATTTAAGTATATATATATATATATATATATATATATATATATATATATATGTATATAGATACTTGTGGCGCATCTATATACACATATATACTCATTATAAACCTGGGGCATACATGGGCAGTTATAGGTCCATATATATATATATATATATATATATATACCTGGGGCAGAGCCATGGCAGATACACATATATAGATGTTTGGGGCACATCTACCTGCATGTACATATACACAATCTAATTCTGGTGCATAAATGGGCAGTAATAAGCCCACCTGTCTATGGATATATTATACATAGAGATGTATGCTGACAAGGGGGCATACATACATCTCCATGTATACACCCATACCACCTGGACCGGCCCAAGCAAAAGGGCCAATATACACGCATATATGTAAGGACATATATACATATTTATTTAAATCCAACACTTCCCTCAACACTCACTCAATTTGACAGTTGGTAAAGTGGTGTGCGACAACGGTGCAAATCTGCTGAGCACATGGCACACATCCTGAACTTAGTCGTGCAGCGATTCGTTGCCAAATACCCCATGGTCCAGGACGTCTTGCAGCAGGGCAGGAAAATCTCTGGCACTTTTAGAAGATCTTACACGGTCATGGCTTGCCTTGCTGACGTTCAGCGGCGACACCACCTGCCCATCAAACATCTAATTTGCGACTGCCCGACGCGCTGGAACTCCACCTTGTATACGCTTGATAGGCTGTTCCAGCAGAAACGTGCAGTTAACGACTACCTGTACGAACTCTGTGGCAGGACAGGTCCTGGGGAGCTTGTTTTTTTTTCACCGTGCCAGTGACTGCTCATGCACAACGCAAGCAGATTTCTGCTGCCATTTGATGAGATCACCAAACTGGTCAGTTTCAGCCAGGGTGCTATCAGTGACATCGTACCTTACAACTACTTTCTGGAGCGTGCATTGCGTCGTGTCATTGATAGAGTTGAGCGGACACCTGGATGTTCGGGTTCGACTTGACCCTGAACCGAACTCCATTAAAGTCAATGGGGACCTGAACTTTTGAGCACTAAAATGACTCAAAAAATGTCATGGAAAGGGCTAGAGGGATGCAAATGGCATCAAAATGTGGTTAAGAGCATGGCAAATGCTCTGCAAACAAATGTGGATAGGGAAATGGCTTTAAATAACAAAATACGTAAAAATTAAAAATAATAATCTTGATCTGGGAGGACGAGGTCCATAAGGTGTAGGAGGTTGAGGAGGCAGTGGATGTGGCGGTGTAGGTGGAAGCGGTGGTGGTGGAGGAGGAAGTAGCCTACACTGCTTTTTGGTTTTACATTTTTTTATTTTTTATTAGTGTACACCCCAAAACATTGGGAAATATAACCCGTGATAACCCCCCTCCAGTCGTGCTAAACACACGTTCAGATAATACACTGGCTGCAGGGCAGGCCAGCACCTTCAAGGCGTAAAGGGCAAGCTCGGGCCATGTGCACAATTTGGAGACCCAGAAGTTGCAGGGGGCAGACCCATCAGTCAGTTCGTGTAGGCGTGTGCACACATACTGCCCCACCATGTCGCATATCCCCGTGATGTTCACGATCCAATTGGATATCTGCTCTATCAACTTTCAATGTTCTTTTCTGAGCCTACCATGTTGATCATGGTTAGCGGCGAATCAGGGTTCCACGCCGGAGAGGGAGCGTGAGAAAGTGACACCACATCCAAGGGAGGTCAATGGCTGCAATGTGATTGTGCAGAAATATGGGAAAAGTTATTAAAGTGGAAGGATCGAATAAAAGGGCCAATTAAAGACAAATTGTAAAAATTTAAGTCCCTGTCATCTATTCAGAGCAGGGTTTTTTCATTGGCAAAAAAAGGTTAATGTCACCCACCAATGGAACAGACGATTAAAAAAAAATTCTGGCCCTGTCAACTATGTAGAGCAGCGATTTATTCATTGCAAAACTGGGTTCATGTCACCCACCAATTGAACAGACGATTTTACAAAAATTTGGTCCCTGTTACCTATGCAGAGCAGGGGTTTGTTTACGGGAAAATTGGTAAAATGTCATCTGACAATGTAACAGATACATTTTTGAAATGTAATTCCCTGCCACCTATGCAGAGGTGCCCCCGTGACATCCACCATCCATTTGGATATCTTCTCTATCAACTTTCGATGTTCTTTTCTGCGCCTACCATGTTTATCATGGTTATCGGCGAATCAGGGTTCCACGCCAAAGGGGGAGCGTGAGAAAGGGATACCACATCCAAGGGAGGTTAATTGTTTCAAATTATTGAAGCGCAAATGTGGGGCAACTTGTTATAATTTAAGCATTGAACGAAAGGAGGTGGCGCGCATCAATTTAAGAAGAATTTTTGAAATTGAATTCCCTGTTACTTATGCAGAGCAGGGGTTTGTATACGCCAAAATTGGTAACATGTCACCTGACAATTTAACAGACGATTTTTTTAAATTTATGTCCCTATCACCTATGCAGAGCATTGGTTTAATCACGGCAAAAATGGTCAAATGTCACCCAAGAATGTAACAGACAAATTAGTGAAATGTTTTTACCTGTCTACTAGGTATAGCAGTGGTATATCACACCCAAAAATTGGTGAATTTACCTGAAAATGTAACAGACAAATTAATGAAAGGTTTTTACCTGTCTACTAGGTATAGCAGGGGTATATCACACCCGAAAATTGGTGAATTTCACCAGAAAATGTAACAGGCAATTTAGTGAAATGTTTTTACCTGTCTACTAGGTACAGCAGGGGTATATCACACCCAAAAATTGGTTAATTTCACCAGAAAATGTAACAGACAAATTAGTGAAATGTTTTTACCTGTCTACTAGGTATAGCAGTGGTATATCACACCCACAAATTGGTGAATTGCACTCGAATATGTAACAGACAAATTAGTGAAATGTTACCTGTCTACTAGGTAGAGCAGGGGTATATCACAGCAAAAATAATTGTGAATTTCATCAGAAAATGTAAGAGAGAAAATTTGTGAAATTTGTTTACCTGTTTACTAGGTAGACCAGGGGTATATTACAACCAAAAATTGGTGAATTTCACCCAAAAATGTAACAGACAAGTTAGTGAAATGACATAAAATAATATAAAATATGTACAAATAAAAAAAATATAGATTTCTGAGGTGGAGGTCCATATGGAGTAGGAGTTTGAGCAGGCGGTGGATGTAGCGGTGTAGGTGGAAGCGGCGGTGGAGGAGGACAAGGTAGCCAACACTGGTTTTGGGGTTTAATTTTTATATATTTTATTTTGGGGGTACACTCCAAAAGAGTGTGAAATATCCAAAATACAACAATGAGCAATTGCGCTGTAGTATAACAATGGCTGGTTAAGGCCGGTATACATGGCTATTCTGCATAAGGTACGGACAAGTCCTGTGGGATCTATGCCTGGTTCATTTGAATGAACGTGAGCTTGTCCACATTGGCTGTGGACAGGCGGCTACGCTTATCTGTGATAACGCCACCTGCCGTGCTAAACACACGTTCAGAAAATACACTGGCTGCAGGCCAGGCCAGCACCTCCAAGGCGTAAAGGGCAAGCTCAGGCCATGTGCCCAATTTAAAGACTCAGAAGTTGAAGGGGGCAGACCCATCATTCAGTACGTGTAGACGTGTGCACACATACTGCTCCACCATGTTGGTGAAATGCTGCCTCCTGCTAAGACGTTTCATATCAGCTGGTGGTGCTGGTTGTTGTGGCATGCTGACAAAGCTTTTTCACATTTTGGCCATGCTAACCCTGCCTTCTGAGGTGCTGGCGGTACCGCAGCTACGCTGGCGACCTCTTCCTCCTCCTCTGCCTTCGCCTTGTGCTTCCACTGTGCCCCCGCTGTCAGGTGGGAATGCCACCAGCAGCGTGTCTACCAGTGTGCAAATGTACTTGCGCATCTTACAATCATGCTCTAGTGACGGAATTAAGGACGGTATGTTGTCCTTGTAATTGGGATCCAGTAGCGTGGCCACCCAGTAATCAGCACAAGTTAAAATGTGGGCAACTCAACGGTCATTGAGGAGAGACTGCAGCATGTAATCGCTCATGTGTGCCAGGCTGCCCAGAGGCAATGAAAAGCTGTCCTCTGTGGGAGGTGTAACGTCTGTGTCCTCTGTATCCCCCCAGCCACGCAAGTGATGGCCATGAGCTGGTTTGGTGGCACCCTGCTGTAAACATGGTTCCTCCTCCTCTATCTCCTCCTCCTCATCCTCCACCTCATCATCCTCCAGAACTGTGCCCTGGCTGGATAATTGTGTACCTGGCGTTTCTGGGTGCAGGAACCCACCCTCGGAGTCACTTGTGAATGACTGACCGAAAACCCTATGAGATGATCCCTCTTCCTCCTCCTGTGCCACACCCTCTTCCATCATCGCCAGAAGCGTTTTTTAAAGGAGGCATAGAAGTGGGATAGTAACGCTGAGAACTTCGTCATCGGCAGTGGCCATGTTGGTGGAGTACTCAAAACAGTGCAACAGGGAACACAGGTCTCGCATGGAGGCCCAGTCATTGGTGGTGAAGTGGTGCTGTTCCGCAGAGTAACTCACTCGTGTGTGCTGCAGCTGAAATTCCATTATCTGGCCAGCATGTACAAGGTGGATATCCACCTTGGGGGCACGTCGCATATGAGGAAGTGAGCGGGAAGACCGAAGTTACGCGGCAACGCTGACAGGCGAGCAGCAGCAGGGTGAGAACGCCGAAAGCGCGCACAGACGACCCGCACTTTATGCAGCAGCTCTGAAATATCGGGGTAATTTTTAAGGAATCTCTGCACCACAAAATTCAGCACATGTGCAAGGCAAGGGATGTGCGTCAAACCGGCTAGTCCAAGAGCCGCTAAGAGATTTCGCCCATTATCGCACACCACCAGGCCGGGCTTTAGGCTCACTGGCACCAACCACTCATTGGTCTGTTGTTCAAGGCCCGTCAACAGCTCCTGCGCGGTGTGGGATTTGTCCCCCAAACAGATACGTTTTAAAACTGCCTGCTGTCGTTAACCCCTGGCTGTGCTGAAGTTGGTGGTGAAGATCTTACGCTGACCGGATGAGGAACCGGTAGAGGATGAGGAAGCAGAGTAGGAGGAGGAAGCAACAGTAGGCAAAGACAAGCGCCCTGCAATACTCGGTTGTGGAAGGACATGCGTCAAACTTCTATCCGCCTCAGGCCCAGCCGCCACTGCATTTACCCAGTGTGCTGTTATGGAGATATAACGACCCTGACCGTGCTTACTGGTCCACGTATCCGTAGTTAGGTGGACCTTGCCACAGATGGCGTTGCGCAGTGCACACCTGATTTTGTCCCCCACTTGGTTGTGCAGGGAAGGAATGGCACGCCTGAAAAGAAGTGGCGGCTGGGCACGACGTACTGTGGGACAGCCACCGCCATAAGGCTTTTAAAACTCTCCGTCTCCACCAGACGGAGTGACAGCATTTCAAAGGACAGTAATTTTGGCATTCAGGGCCAGGGATCGCGGGTGGGTAGGGGGGTACTTCTTTTCCGCTCGAGTGTTTGGGAGATGGAGAGCTGAATGGTTCTGTGGGACATTGTGGAGATGCTTGGTGACCCAGGTGGTGGTGTTGCAGGAGATCCTGTGTTTGAGGGGTGGCAGGTGCCATTGTCACTGCAAAGGGGTATGGAGAGCCGAGACTGCAGCAGAAGAGGAAGCAGGAGGAGTCAGAGTTTTTGAGGTGTCTACTCCACTGCAGCTCGTGATTTGCTCTTAGATGCCTGGTCGTGCTCAGGTTGAGAACGTTTATGCCTCGCCTCAGGCTCAGGCCACTTGTGTCTTGTCATCAGCACATTGTCTGAAGAACTGCCACGCCAGGGAACTCCTTGGAGCTGGCTTTGGTGTGCTTGGTCCCTTGCTGCGATGGGCAGTAGCAGGTGTACTGTCTAGGGGACGGCCGCTCCACTTTTGCACCCTGCTTACTCTTCTGCTGTGCTGGTGGTTCTGTGCGACCACCGCCTCTTCCTCTGAACTACACAGGTCACTCGCATGACCTTGATTCCATGTGGGGTTGAGGACCTCATCGTCCTCCACATCATCTTCCACCCAGTCTTCACGCCTGCCCTCTGTCATGGTCTTACCTTCTTGCCGTCCTCCTTCGTTTGACATGTGCTGGCGGCCATCTTGGTTTCTGGGTTTCTTGTAGCCTCCCACCCTGCGGCTTCTCCTTCCCACTGGGAGGAGCTGGATGCCTAGCTCATACATATAGGAGGTCTGTGGCTTCAGTTCCTTGCTTGGTCCTCCTGTGTTCACATGCTTCTAAGACTGCTGCTGCTTCTGGTTCCTGATCCTGGCCTCGTCTGACTACCCCGCTGGTTCCTGATCCTGGCTTCGTCTGACTACCCTGCTGGTTCCTGATCCAGGCTTCGTCTGACTACCCTTCTGGTTCCTGACCTCTGGCTACGCAAGACCCTGCTTCGGTTTAGCCATCCGTTTGGACTTTTGCTTACAGCTTGATTTCAATAAAGCCTTCTTATTTCCACTTATCTCTTGTTGTACGTCTGGTTCATGGTTCCATGACATTAGGACCAAGCCATGAATTCTGACGGTACAGGGCCATCCTCGCTACCTACGCTGGTTGCCAGACTTGATCAGCAGGATCACCTGTTGGGTCGGTTCGCTGTGGCGTTGCAAACCCTGCTTGAACGCACGGCTCATTTCGCTTCCGTTGCCGATGGGTCGGTTGTCGCTCCTGGGCCCGCTCCTACTGCCGCTCCGGTTGTTGCGCCAGAGTCTACCCTGACACCTGTTGCTGCGCCTGCGGTGTCTCGGGGTATGACCGGTTCTGCCCCCCTTCCACAGCGCTTTGGGGGAGAGCCAACTCAGTGCCGAGGTTTCCTTAACCAGGTGGGCATTTATTTCGAGTTGCTGCCACATGCTTTTCCTACTGAGAGATCAAAGGTGGGCTTCTTGATCTCGCTGCTCTCGGACAAGGCCTTGGCCTGGGCCAGCCCTTTATGGGAGAACAACAATCCGGTGGTTGCCGAGTTTTCCGGTTTTGTTGCTTCTCTTCGGAAGGTATTCGATGTGCCGGCTCGTGCTGCCTCTGCTGCGAAGCTCCTTATGTCCATCAGACAGGGTTCACGATCCGTAGCTGAATACGCCATTGAGTTTCGTACCCTGGCAGCAGAGGTGGGCTGGAATAATGAGGCTCTGGTCGCTGCTTTCTCTCATGGTCTCTCGGATGCCTTGAAGGATGAGGTTACAGCTAAGGACCTACCAGTGGAGCTCGAGTCTCTTATTTCTTTCCTGATTTTGATTGACAACAGACTCAGGGAGAGACCTTCCTTTAAGGAGAGCCTGCGGAGGTCTTCTAACAGATTGGCGCCTACGTTTGCTGTCCCACCCGTGCCTCCCTCTCCTCCCACGCCTCCTGGGGAGAACTTGTCTGGGGGTGAACCCATGCAGCTGGGGTTTGCTCGCCTGTCCGAGGGGGAGAGGGTACTCCGGAGACGCGAGGGCCGATGCATGTACTGTGGTCTCGGTGGGCATTTTCGGTTGGCATGTCCGAACCGTCCGGGAAACGCTCTCACCTGAGATCCTGTCGGGGGCAGATCTTGGGTGGAGTCTCCTCGTCCCCGGTTTCCCGTGTTGACAAACCACTGATCACTGTTGTCCTCTACTGGGTCGGGGGCTCGGTGACGACCCAGGCGTTGGTGGACTCTGGTGCTGGTGGTTTGTTCATTGATAGTGTGTTCGCTGCCGCCAATTCCATTCCTCTGCAGCCTCGAGGTTCCCCACTGGCTCTTGAGGCGATAGACGGCAGACCCCTTCTGCCGCCACACGTGACTCATGAGACCCTTCCAGTGGGGATAGCCATTGGTGCCGTTCACAGAGAGTCGGTCTGTCTCCAGGTTATTTAGTCTCCACACTACTCGGTGGTCTTGGGGTACCCCTGGCTCCAGAAGCATAATCCGACTTTCGATTGGAGATCGGCCGAGATCCTCTCGTGGTCACCGCAGTGTGGGGCTAGTTGCATCCATGGGCCTGTCAAGTTGCTGTGTACTTCCTCGGACTCTCTGTTGCCTCCTGAATACGAAGAGTACCGGGATGTATTCGATAAGGTGCGCGCGGTTGCCCTACCTCCGCACCGCCCATACGATTGTGCCATAGAGTTACAATCTGGTGCCGTTCCTCCTCGTGGCAAAGTCTATCCACTGTCGGTAGCGGAGAATGAGGCCATGGAGGAGTACGTGAGGGAGGCGCTTTCACGCGGACACATTCGCAAATCCTCGTCCCCGGCAGGGGCTGTATTTTTCTTTGTGAAAAAGAAGGGCGGTGAGTTGAGGCCTTGCATCGATTACAGGGGTCTCAATCGCATCACGATCAAGAACGCTTACCCGATACCCTTGATTTCCGAGCTGTTCGATCGCCTCAAAGGGGCCACGGTCTTTACCAAACCCGACCTGAGGGCGGCATATAACCTGGTAAGGATCAAGGCGGGCGATGAGTGGAAGACCGCGTTTAACACCAGGACCGGTCATTATGAATCCTTGGTTATGCCCTTTGGGTTGTGCAATGCGCCCGCAGTCTTCCAGGAATTCATCAACGATGTTTTCCGTGACCTGTTGCAGCAGTGTGTGGTGGTCTATTTGGATGACATCTTGGTATATTCTGAATCCATGGAGGCCCACATTATGGATGTCAGACGAGTGTTGCAACGGTTACGAGAGAACAGGCTGTTCGGTAAGCTTGAGAAATGCGAATTTCACCGATCCCAGGTAACCTTCTTAGGTTACATCATTTCCGCTGAGGGGTTCTCCATGGATCCTGAGAAGGTTTCGGCTGTCTTACAGTGGCCCCAGCCCAGTGGTCTCCGTGCCCTGCAGCGCTTTTTGGGCTTCGCCAATTATTATCGGAAGTTCATCAGGGACTTTTCTATGCTAGCCAAGCCTCTCACAGATCTGACCAGGAAGGGCAGTAAATTCCAGGTCTGGCCGCTCGAGGCCATCCGAGCCTTTGAGGCTCTAAAGTCCGCCTTTGTGTCGGCTCCGATTCTGTCGCATCCCAACCCTGGGTTGCCCTTTGTCCTCGAGGTGGACGCGTCTGAGACGGGAGTAGGCGCCCTCCTGTCTCAGCGTAGAACACCAGAGGGTCCTCTGCTTCCTTGTGGGTTTTACTCCCGGAAACTGTCTTCCGCGGAGTGCAACTATCAGATTGGTGACAGGGAGTTATTGGCCATCGTGCAGGCCCTTAAAGAATGGAGGCACTTGCTCGAGGGTTCGGTGGTTCCGGTTCTCATCCTGACGGACCACAAGAATCTGACCTACCTTTCTGAGGCCAAGAGATTGACACCACGTCAGGCCAGATGGGCTCTGTTCTTGTCACGTTTTAATTACGTGGTCTCCTACCTACCCGGTTTCAAGAACATCAGAGCGGATGCCTTATCACGGCAGTACTCCGAGCTGTCCGGGGAGGAGTCGATTCCGACTTCGGTCATACCTCCGAATCAGATCCTGGCCGCCATTCGCACCAGCCTGACCTCTCCCCTGGGTTAACAGATTTTGGCGGCTCAATCTGGTGCTCCCTCTGGGAGACCCAACGGCAGATGTTTTGTGCCTGAGGAGTTGCGCACTCGGTTGTTGCGAACCTACCATAACTCCAAGGCCGCGGGGCATCCTGGAAAGAATCAGCTGTCCTGGGCTGTTTCACGTCTGTTCTGGTGGCCTTCTCTACGTTCCGACATCGCCGCATATGTAGCGGCATGCTCCGTTTGTGCCCAGAGTAAGTCCCCTCGGCACCTTCCGTTGGGCCTTTTGCAACCCATAGCCACCGGGGAGCGCCCATGGTCACACCTGGGGATGGATTTCATTGTGGACCTCCCTGCATCCCGAGGCCATACGGTCATTCTCATGATTGTGGATCGGTTTTCCAAAATGTGCCACTGTGTTCCTCTCAAGAAGTTACCCTCTGCACAAGAGTTGGCCACGATTTTCGCCAGGGAGGTCTTCCAGTTGCACGGTTTGCCCAAGGAGATTGTGTCGGATCGGGGGAGTCAGTTTGTGTCCAGGTTCTGGCGCGCCTTTTGTTCCCAGTTGGGGATTCATCTCTCTTTCTCCTCGGCCTACCACCCTCAGTCCAATGGGGCCGGAGAACGATCCAATCAGGCCTTGGAGCAATTCCTTCGTTGCTATGTCTCCGATCACCAAGACAATTGGGTTGACCTCCTGCCTTGGGCTGAGTTTGCCAGGAACACGGCGGTGAACTCTTCCTCTGGGACGTCTCCCTTCATGGCCAATTATGGGTTCCAACCTGCCGTGTTACCGGAGGTATTCTCTCCCCAGGATATTCCGGCTGTGGAGGATCACCTTTCCGTCCTACGCACTTCTTGGGTACAGATCCAGAGGTCCCTTGAGGTCTCTGCGCAGCGCCAGAGACTCCAGGCTGATCGCAGACGAGCGCCCGCTCCTTCCTACCAGGTCGGAGACCGTGTATGGTTGTCCACCCGCAACCTCAACCTTCGAGTGCCCACTCCCAAGCTGGTGCCTCGCTTTGTTGGTCCCTTCCGAGTGCTTCGCAGGGTAAACCCGGTAGCCTATGCCCTTGCGCTTCCTCCTGGCATGCGGATCTCCAACGTGTTTCATGTCTCCCTGTTGAAGCCATTGGTGTGTAATCGTTTCACTTCCTCGGTTCCTCGGCCTCATCCGGTCCAAGTGGGCAATCGTGAGGAGTATGAGGTGAGCAATATCCTGGACTCACGCCTGGTCCGCGGTCGGTTGCAGTTTTTGGTCCATTGGCGTGGTTATGGTCCTGAGGAGCGTTCCTGGGTTCCCTCCGCAGATGTCCATGCTCCTGCTTTGCTCCGAGCCTTCCACGCACGCTTCCCTCAGAAACCGTTCCTTACTCCGCGGAGGAGGGGCCCTTGAGGGGGAGGTACTGTCATGGTCTTACCTTCTTGCCGTCCTCCTTCGTTTGACATGTGCTGGCGGCCATCTTGGTTTCTGGGTTTCTTGTAGCCTCCCACCCTGCGGCTTCTCCTTCCCACTGGGAGGAGCTGGATGCCTAGCTCATACATATAGGAGGTCTGTGGCTTCAGTTCCTTGCTTGGTCCTCCTGTGTTCACATGCTTCTAAGACTGCTGCTGCTTCTGGTTCCTGATCCTGGCCTCGTCTGACTACCCCGCTGGTTCCTGATCCTGGCTTCGTCTGACTACCCTGCTGGTTCCTGATCCAGGCTTCGTCTGACTACCCTTCTGGTTCCTGACCTCTGGCTACGCAAGACCCTGCTTCGGTTTAGCCATCCGTTTGGACTTTTGCTTACAGCTTGATTTCAATAAAGCCTTCTTATTTCCACTTATCTCTTGTTGTACGTCTGGTTCATGGTTCCATGACACCCTCCTTGTCGGTCTGCACACTTTCGAAAGCCACAGCAGTTGGCACCTATGTTTCGTTATCATTCGAGACAAGCTGCGTTGTACTCATCTTGAAACAAAAGCGGTTGGGCAACGGTGCACTCAATCGCTTCCACTTTTGGGGCAGGGCTCGGTGGATGGCCCCGGGAAACCCTGCTTGCAGAGTCATCAAAAAGCAGAAGAGACTGCTGTATGACTTGGGGCTCAGACTGCTTGGCTGATTTGCAAGGGGGTGAGATGAAAGACTGATAGACATCGGCGGCCAACTCTGAGCTTTCGCAGGAGATTGGGTGGGACACAATGTAAAGGAAGGCACTATCAGCAACCCAATCTTTTATCGCCTGTACTTGTTCTGGCCTCACCATTCGGAGAGCAGCATTAGGCCCGACCAAATACCACTGAAGGTTCTGTCGCACCTGAGGAAGGTGTTTTACTTGTGCGTGTAGCTGGCACAGATCGACCACGTCCTCTCCCTGCAACAGGATCTCCACCAGCAGCACCACGACCGGGGCTAAGTCCCTTATTTGACGCTCTCCTCATATATCTCAAATTTAGGATCTTGCCCAAAAAGGGTGTTTTTTAACAGAATATGACAGCGGTATCTAAAACGTGTATCTCACACTGACAGATGCAGCAAGGGCTGTAAAATTGAGTATTTTGCCCAAAATGGGTGTTTTTTTAAAACCCAGAAAATAAGAGCTGTATTTCTAGCCTAAATTGTACACTGAATAATGCGGCAGAGGCCCCAGATGGAGGGTATTGTCAAAAATTTTGTGTTTTTTAAAAGCCAGAAAATTCTTGAAGTATTTCAAGCTTGTTTTTAACAATCACGGATGCAGCAAAGGCTGCAATATTAAGTACTTTGTCTAAAAAGAATATGACAGCGGTATCTAAAGCGTGTATCTCACATTAACAGATGCAGCAAGGGCTGTAAAATGGAGTATTTTGCCCCAAAATTGTGTTTTTTAAAACCCCAAAAATTTGTATATAGAGGCTGGGTCACATGCTGCACTGGACAATCACAGCCATGCCATTAGTAGGCATGGCCGTAATGGCTTCTAAGAGCACAGAGTTAAACGCTTATTGATTGGCTGCTTTGTAGCCTTTCAAAAAACACCATTAACTCGCCATTAACTCGATCTTGCCCAAAAAGGGTGTTTTTTTAATAACAGAATAGCACAGCTGCATCTAAAGCGTTTATCTCACACTAACAGATGTAGACTAGGCTGTAAATTAAGTTTTTTGCCCAAAAAGGTTGTTTTTTTAATAACAGAATAGCACAGTGGCCGCAAATTAAGTACTTTGCAAAAAAAGGGTGTTTTTTAATAACAAAATATGACAGCAGTATCTAAAGCGTGTATCGCACAGTGACAGATGCAGACAAGACCGCAAATTAAGTACTTTGCCAAAAAAACTATGTTTTTTAAATAACAGAATAGCACAGCGGTATCTAAAGCGCGTATCTCACACTAACAGATGCAGACAAGGCCGCAAATTAAGTACTTTGCCCAAAAAGACTTTTTTTTTTATAACAGAATATGACAGCAGTATCTAAAGCGTGTATCGCACAGTAAAAGATGCAGACAAGGCCGCAAATTAAGTACTTTGCCAAAAAAACTATGTTTTTTTAATAACAGAATAGCACAGCGGTATCAAAAGCGTGTATTGCACACTAACAGATGCAGACAAGGCCTCAAATTAAGTACTTTGCCCAAAAAGGATTTTTTTAATAACAGAATAGCACAGCGGTATTTAAAGCGTGTATCTCACACTGAAAAAAATGTGGGGGGTTCAGTCCGCACAACCCTATGCAGGTGCACATTGGTATGGCGAAATACAGATACAAACGCAAAAACACAAATGCAATCGCACTCTGCAACCAGCACTCTGCCCTGCCTCTATGCTGGATGTTGAATAAGGCATTGGTGTACATTTTGGCCAAAGCGTAATAAGCCACTCACCACGTCAAGGTCGCCTTCATGAGTGGTCCCTAACACTAGTTCCTACTACTGTTAGGTACAGCATGCACGCCAAGCACACACTGCTTTTAACCCCGTCCGGTGCCATTACAGCTATCATCGGATCCAGGGATGCAAGTACCAACATGCATGCTGAGTCCACTATATACTTCTCCTGGAGCCAAATGGCTACTGGTAGGTGCTAACATGTTGGTACTGCAAAACAGATACGGTTCTGTGCACGAGCCCTATCACTTATATTCAGCTCCCATAACAAAGACACCACAGTGCCCCCATAATAGTGAGGTCCACAGCTCCCCATAACAGTGACATCCACAGTGCCCTCATAACAGTGACATCCACAGTGCCCCCATAACAGTGACATCCACAGTGCCCCCATAACAGTAACATCCACAGTGCCCCCATAATAGTGACATCCACATTGCCCCAATAAAAGTGACGTCCGCAGTACCCCCATAACAGTGACATCCACAGTGCCCCCATAACAGTGACATCCACAGTGCCCCCTTAACAGTGACATCCACAGTGCCCCCATAACAATGACGTCCACAGTGCCCCATAACAGTGACATCCGCAGTGCCCCATAGCAATGACATCCACAGTGCGCGTTCATAACAGTGATATTTACTTTGCCCCATAACAGTGCCATCAAGTGCCCCTAGTGCCATCCAATGCCCCCTATTTGTCAGCCAGGGCCCCCTTGTGCCATCCAGTGCCCCCTAATACCATCCAGTACCCCCACTGTGCCATGAAGTGCCCCCTTTTTTGCCACCCATTGCCCACCTTGTGCCATCTAGTTCCCCCATTGTGCCATCCATTACCCCCTTGTGCCATCCATTGACCCCATGTGTCATCCATTGTACCCCAGTGAAATCCAGTGCCCCCATGTGCCATCCTCATTGCCCCAGAGTGCCATCCACAATTCCATCGTGCTGCCCCCCTCCCCATCCCAATTTGCCAGTGAGACCCGCATCATAGCAACCAGCCTCTGTGGCTGATCACTATGCTGTCACTCCTGCATAGCGCTTACATTGCGCTGTGCAGGAGGCAGTACAGGCTTCACATAGAAGCCTGTACACTGCAGAGAGCGGCTGGCGGTCCTGACTATGCGCACTAGCATTTAACCGTCTACTGCTGGAGAAAGGAAGCAAAGACAGGAAGATAAGAAGACGGACTTCGGCCGGCAGCAGTGAAAAGCCATCTGGAAGGACCATGTATGTGATCATTAATTTAATTTAAAGAAAAAAAAAGGTTAAGCCCGGAGAACCCCTTTAACTCTTTCTACCCCGGATGCTTTTTTGACTTTGCGTTTTTTGCTCCCCACCTTCCCAGAGCCATAACTTTTTTATTTTTCTGTTTACAGAGTCGTATTAGGGCTTATCTTTTGCGGGATGTTTTATGGCATTCATTATGCGGTAAAACTGACTTGTGATCTTCATTCTCTACATCAGTATGAATCCGAAGATACCACATACGTATACTTTTCCTTGGATTTTGATGCAGAATTAAAAAAAATATATATATATTTTTCTTGCTGTCATATTTTGACTTCTAGAACTTTTTTGTAGTTATGTGTTCAGAGCTGTATGAGGGCTTTTTTGAGGAACGTGTACGGCTTTTTGATCACTTTTTATCTAACTTTTTTGTGGGAGGAGAAGTGACCAAAAAATAGAACATCGGCCATTTTGGCCTTTTTTTTTCGCTTTGCCTTTTTCCTTATGGGAATAATACTTTTATATTTTGATAGTACGGGCATTTACACACGCGGCAATACTCATCAGGTGTATTTTTTTATATATAGATTTTATATATACATTTTTTTTACACTTTTTTACAGTTTCCATAGGGAACTATAACAATCAATCGTGATTGCTGTTATCATTTGCATTGGAGTCTATGATAATTTTACTACTTTTCTATGGATCCCTATTACAAGCAAGGACTCTATAGGAAATACTATGCAGCAGCCTCCTGTCATTCACAAAGACAGGAGCTGCTACACACAAGCTCCGATCGCCACACGGGGGAGCCGGAGCATAACCGGAAGCTTGCGCTTACGGTTTTCTGCGTGCTTGGATGCTGGTTTGACTACCCCTTAGCTTTGACCATGGAATCTGAGGGGTTAAATGTCCGCAATCAGCACTACCGCCGGTCTCGGACATTAGCCGCCAGCGTCTGCTGTAGAAAACAGCAGGCACCATGTTGTTATGGTGCCCGCTCAGCTTGGGAGTCGGCGGCATCTTTAAAGACCCGACATGTGACTTAATAGTATTAGCATGTTCAATGTGACCAGTTCACTTTAATACCTATTATATTATTTGCATGGGGCGCATAGTGTTATACTATATCTATCATGTTATTACAGCTTTTGACCCTTAACATCAAGTGGTTTTATGTATGGCGGCGCTATGTACCTAGTTTGCTATTGTTTTTATCAGGGCTTGTTCACACAGCCGTTACCCCTCCGTGCCGTACCGTGGGGCTGCCACATGCAGATCGCGACCCCATTCACTTAAAAGGGGTCCGCAAAAAGATAGAGCAAGTTCTATCTTTTTGCAGTGCGAAGGCATGGAACAGAACCCACGGAAGCACAGAGTGCAGGTTTTGCGCAAATGGTTTTCAGGTGCCATGTCACACTTGAAGAGACCCTGAGGAACCCCTACAAAGAAAACCCTCAAAAGTGACCCCATTTTGAAAACTACACCCCTCAAGGAATAAATCTAGGGGTGAAGTGAATGCTGTGATCCAACATTCATAGAATTTAGAAACGCATGGCCGTGAAAATTAAAAATTAACTTTTATTTTCAATATAACGTTGCTTTATCCCCAAATTTTTTATTTGCACAAGGGCTAACAGGAGAAAATGCACCCCACAATTTGTTATGCATTTTTTCTTGAAAAAGGCAACACCATATATGTGCTTGTAAACCGCTGTTTGGATGCACGGCCGCATTCAGAAGTGAAGGAGCAGCATGAAAATTGCAAAACATATAATTTGCTGAAATTGTTTTTATTTTTTCACCAATGTAGTTGTGTGAGAGCTTGTTGTTTGCAGGACGGCTGCAGTTTTTATTGGTATCATTTTGGGGTAAATATGTATTTTTGATAACTTTTTAGACAATTTTTTGTGGAGGTTAAGTAGGTAAAAATGGCAATTGTGCCAGTGTTTTTTATTTTTATTGGGTTCCTTGTGCATTAAATATGATAATTTTATTCTGTGGGTTGATACGGTTATGGCGATACCAAATCTATAAAAAAAAATTATGTTTTAGTACTTTAACAGCATAAATCACTTATATTTTGCATCACCATATACTAACATCAATAAAAAAAAGAAAAAAATCACCAATATAGCTGTGTGGGGGCTTGTTTTTTGCAGGAGGAGCTGTAGTTTTTCATGGTATTGTATTTTGGGATACATAAGTCTTTTTGATCACTTTTTATGGAGGTGAATTGGGTAAAAATGGCAATTGTTTCAGCGTTTTTTATTTTTATTTTTTATGGGGTTCCTCTTGCGGTAAATATGATATGATGATTTAATTCTGTGGTTTGATACAATTATGGCGATACCAAATTTGTATAATTTTTTAATGTATTACTACTTTTAAGCATAAAATCACTTTTATGTTAAAAATAAATTATATTTTGCATCGCCATATACTAAAGTTCATAACTTTTAATTTTTCACCAATGTACTGTAGCTGTGTAAGGACTTATTTTTTGAGGGACAGGCTGTAGTTTTTATTGGTATCATTTTGGGATACATATGACTTTTGATCTCTTGTTATTTATTTATGGCGTTCACCACTTGGGATTAGTAACATGATACTTTTATAGATAAGGTCATTTCGGAATTGGCGATACCAAATATGTGTATTTTTTATAATTTTTTTATTACATAAATGAACGAATGAGAGAAAATACTATTTTTTTTCCTTTTTTTTTTTTTATCAAGACCCGTTTGAGTCTTGAAGATCTAGTGGGCCTGATGGCTATACAATGCATTGCAATAGTCATCTACTGCAATGCACTGTATAGTCTGTATTACATTTACACTAAGGCTGATCAGACCCTTATGTACATGGCAGCGAAGATGCCTTAGTAAGGTGTTTGGTTGCCATGGCACCATGTGTATAGATGTACACTGGCTAGAACAGCTAACAGAGTCTAAGTCTCATATTTTTTCAGTCCTTAGCTATACAGCTCTAATAGCTGTGTGGGTAAGTGTGTTGCCTCTGATACAGAAGGCCGTGGGTTTGAGTCCCAGCAGACAACCATCTCTCTCTTCTGCTGTGTCGCTGTCCTGGTATGCGTCGGATTTGAATTTTGAAAATGAGGTCGGGATTCGAGTCCACAAATCCTTCGAATCCAGCAAGATTCATGGATTCAACGGATTTGTCGTCCCATCTCTACTTTTAAGCTGTGTGCCCTTAGAAGCCTTCACAGCCATGATTACTAATGGCATGATTGTGATTAGCCGATGAATCATATGACCCAGCATCTATATTATCTGGATCATGTGTAGCACCGCCGATCAGCTCTCAGTAGTGAAGGGACAGAAAGCAGGCAGCTGAAGTGAGGGACAGTATTAGTGTGATTTGTTTGTGGGTGCAATACACCATCTTTGCACCCCTGAAACAGAAAGCTAATCAGAAATCTGGCTGTTAATTCTGTGGGTGACCTACAGCGATTTTTTATTTGGGGGTGCAATGCAACATTGTACTTTGTTCCCCTGACACACATATAATAGTTAATCTGTCTGTTAGTTAGGAACATGTCAAATACACATTTAGTGCGTGAAGTACACCTGCACTGCATACATGACAGGGAAAATGATATACTTAACCCTTAGCGTACCAGCGCTGTACATGCATGATCAGCGGCAGGGGCGCAATAACCCTTGATGTGCCGCGGTCAGCACTGACCGCGGCATGTGCGATGTCCACGCGGGGATCGGAGTTGCCATTGGGTCCCCGCGCTGCTGTGAAGGGGACCCGTAGGCAGGGAAGGCAGCCCAATGTTTTCCTTAGGCATTGTGGTTGCCATCGCTGTTAACCTGTGAGATCAAGACCCCTGAATCTCACATGCAAGCAGGCTGTAAGTGTATTGTGATGCATTGTAAGGGGGATCAGACCCCCAAAAGTTGAAGTCCCAGAGTGGGACAAAAAAAGAAAGTTAAAAAAAGTTACGTTTTACAAAAAAAAAAAGAACAGTTTCAAGAAAAAAAAAGCGTCCTTTTTCCAAAATAAAGTAAAAAATAATTGTAAAAAATAGGGAAAAAATAAAAGTTGACATATTAGGTATCGCCACGTCCCTATCAATTGGCCCTATAAAAAAATTACATGACCTAACCCCTCAGGTGAACACCTTACAGCACTAAAAAAGCAAAACCAAGCGATCAAAAAGGCGTATGCCCCCCAAAATAGTCTAACCTTCACCTCATCCCACAAAAAATGAGCCCCTACCTAAGACAATTACCCAATAAATAAAAAACTATGACCCTCAGACTATGGAAACACTAAAACATGTTTTTTTTTGTTAAAAAAAAAGATATTATCGTGTTAAATGTAAAAATAAATAAAAAATACGTAGACATATTTGGTATATCCGCCTATGGAGGATATCAGATTATGGAGACACTAAAGCACGATTTTTTTTGTTTCAAAAATGAAATTATTGTGTAAAAATTAAATAAAAATAGTATAAATATTAGGCATTGACACATCTGTAACAACGTTCTCTATAAAAATATCACATAACCTTACCCCTCAGGTCACCTTACATCACAAAAAGTGTAATAGCAAGCGATCAAAAAGTCATATGCACCCCAAAATCAAACCAACAATCCCGCAAAAAAAGGCCCCTACCTAAGACAATCGCCCCAAAAATTAAAAAAAACTATGGCTCTCAGAATATGGAGACACTAAAACATGATTTTTTTCATTTAAAAAATTATATTATTGTGTTAAATGTAAAAAATAATTGAATAAGTAGACATATTAGGTATCACTGCATCCGTAACAACCTGCTCTGCTTTTTGAACACCGTAAAAAAATTCAATAGAAACGGAGTCAAAAAAGCAATTTTTTTGTCACCTTACATCACAAAAAGTGTAATACAAAGCGATCAAAAAGTCATATGCACCCTAAAATAGTACTAATCAAACCGTCATCTCATACCCCAAAAAATGAGCCCCTACATAAGACAGTCGCCCCCAAAAAATAAAAAAAACTATGGCTTTCTGAATATGGAGAATATTTTTTTTCAAAAATGCTTTATTATGTAAAACTGAAACAAACAACCAGTCATATTTGGTATTGTCGCGTTCGAAACAAACTGCTATAAAAATACCACATGATCTAACCTGTCAGATGAACATTGTAAATAACAAAAAATAAAAACGGCGCCAAAACAGCTATTTTTTGTTACCTTGCCTCACAAAAAGTGTAATATAGAGCAGCCAAAAATCATATGTACCCTAAAATAGTAGCAATAATACTGCCAATTTATCCCATAGTTTCCAAAATGTTTTTTTTTTTTTTTAAGTTTCTACTGTAGGGTGCATCAGGAGGCTTCAAATAGGACATGGTGTCAAGCAAAATCTGCCTTCCAAAAACGATATGGCGTTCCTTTCCTTCTGCACCCTGCCGTGTGCCCATACAGCAGTTTACGACTACATTTGGGGTGTTTCTGTACACTACAGAACCAGGCAATACATATTGAGTTTTGTTCGGCTGTTAACCCATGATTTGTTACTAAATAAAATGGATTAAAATGGAAAATTTGCCAAAATAGTGAAATTCTTAAATTTTGTCTCAATTTTCCAATAATTCTTGTGGAACACCTAATTCTAATAGAATTATTTATTGTGGAACACTTTTTCTCAGAATTGAGAAAGCTCGTTGGAAGAACGAGTGAAACGTTTTCAAGAAATCTACAGTACGTCCAGTTGCCTTGATTTATTCTTTACAGAAACACCTAAAGGGTTAACAAAGCTTGTTTTGAATACTTTGAGGGGTTTAGTTTCTAAAATGGGGTCACTTTCAGGTGCTTTCTATTATGTAAGCCTCACAAAGTGATTTCAGACCTGAACTGATCCTTAAAAAGTAGTTTTTGGAAATTTTCAAAAAAATTTCAAGATTTGCTTCTAAACTTCTAAGCCTTCTAACATCCCCAAAAAATAAAATGGCATTCACAAAATGATCCAAACATGAAGTAGGTATATGGGGAATGTAAAGTAATAACTATTTTTGGAGTTATTATCTATTATAAAGGTAGAGAAATTGAAATTAGCAAATTTGCCAATTTTTCAACATTTTTGGAAAATGATAAGACTCACCTAGGTTTTTGAGGAGGAAAAAAATAAAAAAATATTTTGAATCAAAAGGTGTGCTTTTTGTAGGTTTTGAACTAATGGTGGTCTGTGAATGAGGCACTGTTATGGGGGGATCTGTGGATGACGCACTGTTATGGGGGGATCTGTGGATGATACACTGTTATGGGGGGATCTGTGGATGACACTGATGGGGATCTGTGGATGACACTGATGGGGGATCTGTGGATGACACTGATCGGGGATCTGTGGATGACACTTATGTCATCCACAGATCCCCAAAAGTGTAATCTACAGATCCCCATCAGATGCATCAGTGTGGAGGGAGGAAGAGGAGACACTCATGGCGGGGCCCGGTGCAGTGATTCTACTCTAATACACCAGGCCCCGCAGCTGTTAAGAACATTCAATCCGATCCATATCTTAATGTGTACCGCACTGTTCTGTACTTACTGTAGTACCATATGTATAGTATTAAGACGGCGCAGACCGGAAGCTCCCTCGGTCATGCCCCGCCTGCTGCAGCTCCTTCCTCATGCGCTGCCTGCCCGCCTGCCTGCTTATCTCACTTTATGAATGAACAGGCAGGTGGGGCAGGTGGCGTATGAGGAGGGATCTGGGGCAGGCGGCGCATGACGGAGGGAGCTGCTGGTCTGCGCTGTCTTAATGCTATACATACGGTACTACAGTAAGTACAGAACAGTGCAGTATACATTAAGATATGGATCAGATTGAATGTACTTAACAGTTGCGGGGCCCGGTGTATTAGAGTAGAGTCACTGCACCGGGCCCCGCCATGAGTGTCCCCGCCTCCTCCCTCCACACTGATGCATCTGATGGGGGATCTGTAGATTACACTTTTGGGGATCTGTGGATGACATAAGTGTCATCCACAAATCCCCCATCAGTGTCATCCACAGATCCCCCATCAGTGGAAAAGTAGTGGCGGC
Organism: Bufo gargarizans; assembly: GCF_014858855.1. NCBI lineage: Eukaryota > Metazoa > Chordata > Amphibia > Anura > Bufonidae > Bufo > Bufo gargarizans. The sequence continues at coordinate 156,408,083 of NC_058086.1, read as the reverse complement.
TACGTTACTGGAGCGTGATCGGAAGATGCGCGAGTACAAGTGCACGCTGGTAGACACGCTGCTGATGGCATTCCCACACAGATATACATATACTGACACAGATATACTCCAGCGCAATATCTCTTTGTTTTCTTTTTTATATTTCCCAATGTTTTGGGGTCTTCCCAAATTTATAATAAAAAAACTACAAAGATTGTGTTGGCTACCTCCTCCTCCTCCACCTCCACCACTGCTTCCACCTACACCGCCACGTCCACCGCCTCCTCAACCTCCTACTCCACTTTTATCCTCCGCCTCCTAGTTCAAGATCATTATTTTTTTACTTTTTAAAAAAATTCTATGTTATTTTAATTAATTTCCCTATCCACATTTGATTTGGGAAAATTTTCCTGCTCTTGCCCCTATTTTGCTTCCTTTTGCAGCCCTCTAGCCCTTTCTATGACTCTTTAGACCCATTTTAGTGCCCCAAAGTTTGGGTCCCCATTGACTTCAATGGGGTTCGGGTTCGGGGTCAAGTTCGGATCCCGAACCCGAACTTTGCTGTGAAGTTCGGTCGAACCCAAACTTCCAGGTGTTCGCTCAACCCTAGCTGTGACACTTTATAGTGTCATAGCCCCGGTAAACAGTTTGGACGTGACTGTATGTCCAAATGCACTAAATTACTTGCGATTTGGATGTACAGTTACATCAAAATGTGTGAAGGGGAAAATAGATTTTTACATCTTTCCCTAAGGTGGAGTTTATGTTTGGAGCGCCAACATTTCTAGCCATGGTTTGTAAAAAACAGACTGAAAATATAGTGTGACAAATCAGATTGTGAAATGTACCAGAAATCATAGAAACATATTTGCCATAATTCTCCCAAATGGAAACATTGCACCATAAACTACACTTAAAGGGGTATTCCCATCTTGCTACTTCATTCTCAATTGCTGCCAGCTAGCTGGTAACTTCCTGCTTTTCTGCAGATAAGGCTGGGCGGGCTTAGGCAGCTAGAGTGAAGGCGGCCACGCCTCCTTATGACATCACACTGAGAGCTGAGTCCTGCGTGCTAGTTCATGTGAAGAGTATGACTCATCAGTCTGCAGTGTCTGAGGGGAATGGTCACTCAGAGAGCCATGTGAAGTGAGCTCAGTGCACAGTTTTACACATAAAATATCTGTCTGATCTTTTACAAACCCATTCTGTGCATCAAAAACTATAATTCCATATTATACATTAGCCCAAAAGCTTGACCAACCCCCACCCACCAGCACTGATGCAGATTTGTTTCCATTACAGCTGCGCTCCAGTTGTGTATAAACCTCACACTATGTATCTTTATAGATGCATATACAGCTCAGCTACATGTGTCTTCTCCAGTGTCTGAAAAGCTTCATATACAGCTCTGCTACATCTGTCTGTTTATCTCTTCAACCAGCACTGTGTCAGAACAGCCGCATATTCAGCTCTGCTACATCTGTTTCTCTCTTCAAACAGCACTGTATCAGAACAGCCGCATATTCAGCTCTACTACATCTGTTTCTCTTTCACCAGCATTGATGCTGACCTGCCACATATACAGCTCTGCTACATCTGTTTTTCTATTCAACCAGCACTGCATCAGAACAGCCGCATATTCAGCTCTACTACATCTGTTTCTCTCTTCAAACAGCACTGTGTCAGAACACCCGCATATTCAGCTCTGCTACATCTGTTTCTCTTTCACCAGCATTGATGCTGACCTGAGACATATACAGCTCTGCTTCATCTGTGTCTCTTTCACCAGCATTGATTCTAAACCGCCACATACACATCTCTGCTAATTCCGTCTATTTCCTTCACCATTAGTACTGTGGCTGAACAGCCGCTCATTCAGCTCTGCTACATCTGAATCTATCTTTCACATGCATTGATTCTAAACCGCCACATACACATCTCTGCTTATTCCGTCTATTTCCTTCACCATTAGTACTGTGGCTGAACAGCAGCTCATTCAGCTCTGCTACATCTGATTCTATCTTTCACATGCATTGATTCTAAACCGCCACATACACATCTCTGCTAATTCCGTCTATTTCATTTACCATTAGTACTGTGGCTGAACAGCCGCTTATTGTTGCCGCAGTTTTTGTTCACATTTTTTTTTATACTTTTCTTTTAGTCATTTTATTCCAGTAGGAAGGTTTATGGGAAAAGGCTTTAAAAAATGGCATGGACTCAAAAAAACGCACCAAAAGTTATAAAAATGCCTCCCCCCCAACCCAAATAAAAAATTTAAAAAACCTGTTTCTGAGTAGTTGCCTCATAGAACATTATTATCAGAGTGGCCCCTTTACACGCAGGAATAATACCAGCACAGAACCGGGTGGCATCATTGCGCCCTTCACCGTCTAGCGAGTGCTGTTTAGGGCAGCCTGTATTCTGTAAATGGCCGGCAGGACTGCTCTGCCAAGAATGCAATCCCCTAATCTGTAGTTGGATCCCATGGCGAGGATCCTGCGGCCTCCCCTATACACAGTGTTCAGCCTATAGCCGCACTGTTTGGCCCGATTAATTATTACTGGTTCTAGTTTTCACTGGCGTGTCGGCGGTTAAAGGGTTTCTACCACCTCATTTGGACCTATGTCTGCTCTACCTAACCATGCTATTCTAAGACCTTTGTGTGCAGCCGTTACACAAAAAAAACTACTTTTATTGCTATGCAATTGAGCCTCTGGGTGCTATGGGGGTGTCTTTTCAGCACCTAGAGGCTCCGTCTACTCACCCTGTATTCTGCCCCGCTCGTCCGTCAAGCCTGCCCATCTCCTTTAGATTGCCAGCCTCCATCTCATTCATTCGCCAAATTCTCGCGCCTGCGCCGTGTGCGTCTGTATTCAGTGCAGGCGCAGTGACTGTCTGAATGCTCCCTGCGCCGGCATCTCCACTGCGTCTGCGCCGTCTGTTCCTCGGAGCACTCGGACGTAATCGGCACAGTGGAGATGTCGGCGCAGGGAGCGTTCAGACAGTCACTGCGCCTGCGCTGAATACAGACGCAGACGCAAGAATTCGGCGAATGAATGAGATGGAGGCTGGCAATCTAAAGGAGATGGGCAGGCTTGACTGATGAGCGGGGCGGAATACAGAGGTCTTAGAATAGCATGGTTAGGTAGAGCAGACACTAGCAGGTCCAAATGAGGTGGTAGAAACCCTTTAAGGGGTTAAACTGCACTTTTATAATCCTTATTGGGGGGGGGGGGGGTTTCTTGCTGCATTGACTGAGTTTACTATCTGTACAGAGACCTCATAAATATAAACAGTCCATTACTCACAGCCTCTCCTGCCCATTATCATGATTGTTTGTCACTGACACCTGTGTTTCAGGGTCAAAATCCTGGACTGTGGCAGCAGCGGCAGCAGCAGGACTTCTCTCCCCGGGATCTCCTCTCTGCACTACCCTCCCCCGCCTCTCCGGCTCAGCTGCCAGCTGCCCTCACCCGATACAAAGTACATAGTTATAAACAGCAGCGCACCCCCGATCTCTTCACCACTCACAGAGGACATCAGGGCTGCGCTGGGAGCTGCCAATAGATCACAAAGCCCCTGCTCCTCCGCTAATTTTCCTCAATTCTCTGCCCTGAAGAAAGATGGGGAGCGCATGCGTGGCTCTGTAGCAGACGTGCACGCTCTCGTGGGAATGATCGGCTGCCTGGGTGAAAAGTAAGTGAGGTCTGCGCAAGCGCGGCACATAGATGCGGCCCTGGAGCGGTGGCCGTATCTATGGGTTGCCAAGTGTAAACAATGGATCGGTGGGAAGGCAATTTAGCTAAATGGGTGCATTATAAATAATAGAAGCAATTTAGAAAAATGAAGTATGGGATCAGTGTAAACATTTGAAACCTGATCATGAAGATGGGAATACCCCTTTAAACTCACCTGAGTAGCTGCCAAATACAACAAGTTGCCTTTAGCCAAAGTCACACCCTAAGGAAGATAACATGTACCGAAGTATTGAGTCAAATGCACAAATTAAATGCATGCATAGTTAATCTCTTGGCAGGCTTGGAAAAATGTTGAATAACTTAATATAAAAAAGATTTCAGTCTGACAGCTATCTTATTTGCCAAGGTCATATTTGTTCCTTTTGGGTCTTGCCATTCTTTAGAACAAAAGGTCTTAAGCTGCACACATTCTAAGATCGCGGAGATTGGTTGCACATTGAACGTTACTTGTGATTATATTATAGAGAACCTTTTATTACAACAAATCAAGGGTTCTTTCCTGTTGGAATGACATTCAAGTACTGAAGACAGACAATGCTGAAGAAGGATCTGAAGATACCAGATACCGAAGAACGGATCTGAAGACACCTTTTCCTTGGAGCACATGTCTTCGCATAATTTGAAGTCAGGCTACCGAAAACTTGTGATTTCTTTATTTGCTAAATTGTAATGATTGATACTTCTAAATTGCATTGTAATATTCAGCTCCTTTGTCTTGAAGAAGTTATCTTATGATTCATGTAAGAAATTCAGAAGCAGACATCATATAGTACAAGCATCAGCAACCTCTGACACTTCAGCTTTGGTGAAACTATAACTAGCAGCATGCACAATTACTTGGCTGTTCTCAGAACTCCCATAGAAGTGAATGGAGCATGCTGGGAGTTGTTGTTTCACAACAGCTGGCGTGTAACAGCTTGCTGCCCCGTGATATTGTACATGACAATCTATTTCTAACAAAGCTAGAATCAGCCCTGTAACTCACATGGATCCAGAGATCTCCCCATTCACTGCTACAACTGCTCTGCTAGATTAATTTCAAGCTGTACACTCAGGGGTGTGCGTCCTTACTTAGGGGATGTGTGCTTTCTGCTGCTCTCTTTCTATCACAACATGGTGGTGTCTGTTCTCGGGAGGTCTGTCCTTTCTGATGCATCTCTCTACCTATAACTGTCATATCTTGTAACAGTAGATAGGGCTGGTGGCAGTTAAAGGATGGAACTGAGCATGTGCGTCCACCTCAGCGATGACAATAAGGTGAACAGAAAAAAAGGAAAAGAACAAACAGCAGGGGGCACTATACAGATACATTTTATTGAACACCTCTGTTGATTAAATGCAATTACAAAATTAATCAGATCCAGGTGCTGGTTTAAAATATGTAAGGTATTTTTCATGGGATAACCCCTTTAAGAAGTACTCTACAGTGTGCAAACAGCATGCATCACAAAGGGGTGTTTATAATCTTCCCTTTTTCCAAGTAGCAGCCGAGAATTATATTGTTAAACTATATGGTTCTGTAAAGGGGAGCAGGAGATTTTGAGTTCTAGTTCAAAGTTGGAGTTAAACTTTAAGAATTTGTATTAAAAATTTATATCAATAAAAAAAATGAATTAAGGAGTAAGAATTAAGAAGACTTTGAAGAACAGCAAAAAAAAATCCCTTTAATAAAGGCAGCCTGTATACTAATATCTAAACAGTAATGCTAATAGTTATCCAATGTTTGGCTGCCTTTCATCAATCCTAACACTGTGGGCAAATGCTCTGCGCCCTGGATGTGACAGCATCCCCATGTGTCTGCTGCAGAGCCATTCCCTTGTTTGATTAGACCAGGATTCCTAGCTAGTTAATCTGCCTCTTATTGTATTGGATGTCACCCCTTCTGCATTCCTGTCCTTTTATTCTGAAGCGTACTGCTTGCACGCAGTCACCTGATTGCTTGACTCTAGTTAACAATAGAACTAATTAAAGACTTACATGCCGTGGCACAGGAGAGTTATTATACGTGTCACACCTATTACACCTATTCTACTCTGAATCTCAAGTTCTAAGCTTTTCAAGTAAGTGTACAAAGGATGGAGAAAATACAAAAGAGGGTGTACATGTGTTACATTGCGATAGATAGATAGATAGATGATATATAATAAGATAGATAGATAGATAGATAGATGATATATAATAAGATAGATAGATAGATAGATAGATAGTAGATATAAATAGATTAGATAGTGTTGGTATTCACTCTGGTATTTAGGATAAGCGGGCACAGTACAGAGGCAAAATACAAGTTTGTAATTCAAACTTCAGTGTTTATTCACACCTGATGCCAAAAACAAAACCTCACTTTTGCAGTGTTGGTGTTATTTCACAGCCAATGACAAGTTAATAAAACAAACGTCACCTTGGTGGCAGTTCTGCCTCAGAAAGTTCAAATGCAGGCTTTAGGCGGTCTGTTCCCCTGACACACATGTCTCCGCTCTTCAGCCCAGCATGAGCCTCAGATCCCAGCACACAGACCTCCTGAGCTCCACTGTCAGACGGAGGTAATCCTCTCCACCTGGCAGTGTTGGCTGGTTTTTATGCCTGGTAAAAAACCCTGGCCTGGAACATGGGCAGTAGTCACCCACCCAGCACTTTGACTACTCCCAGTAAGAGCCATCCCAGATCAGCTATTACAGCCATGCTAAGTACCAAGGTGTTAAACAGCAACTGCTGCTGACACATAAAAACCGGCTCTTAATCCACCGAGGCCCTCTTACTCCACCGAGGCCAGGAACCTCGGTGACATGTACCTATCATCCACGATGATTCCTTGTACCGGCGCTTCCATATAGGCAAGGGGAGCAATCTCCCCCGGGCCCCTAAGTCCTTAGGGGCCCCCGCCAGCCGCAACCAACTATATTTTCGTGGGCCCTGTGGCGGCAATTGGGGGCAGCAGCGGTAGCACAGTCACACAGGGAGATGAGCGCTTCCATTTTGAAAGCACTCATCTTCATAGTCATATGTATCAGCGTCCTCAGGACAGCGATACAGATGGCTGTGCTATGGGGCAGGGGAGGGAGAGGTGTGTCCCTTACCTGTTCCTCTGATAGGCTGCCGGCACTGATATGGGAGGGGGGGCTCTGGCTACTGGCACATGATATGGGGGGCTCTGGCTACTGGCACATGATATGGGGGGGGACTCTGACTACTGGCACATGATATGGCACATGATATGGGGGGGCTCTGGCTACTGGAGCATGATATGGGTGTGGGCTCTGGCTACTGGCACATGATATGGGGGGGCTCTGACTACTGACACATGATATGGGGGGGCTCTGGCTACTGGAACATGATATGGGGGGCTCTGGCTACTGTAACATGATATGGGGGGGCTCTGGCTACTGGTACATGATATGATATGGGGGGGCACATGGGGATCTGGCTACTGGCACATGATATGGAGGGCTCTGGCTACTGGCACATGATGGAGGGGCTCTGGCTACTAGCACATGATGTGGGGAGGGGGCTCTGGCTACTGGAAGATGATAGGGGGGCCTCTGGCTACTTGCACATGATATGGGGGAGCTTATGGCTACTGGCACATGATATGGGGGGGGGGGCTCTTGTTACTGGAACATGATGGTGGGGGGCTCTTGCTACTGGAACATGATGGTGGGGGGTCTCTTTTTACTGGCACATGATTGGGGGCATCTATGGGGCACATTTTACTGGCACATTATTGGGGGACATCTATGGGGGCACTTATTACTGGCATATTATTGGGTGACACTATAGGGGCACTTCTTACTGGCACATTATTGGTGGGCACTATCGGGGCATCTACTATGGCCACAAAGAACTGGTATTTTATATGGGGGCTCTGTATAGGGGCATTTTATACTGGGACACATTATGGTGGGTATTATGGGGAAGGGGGGAGAGGAGTACTATGGGGTCATCTATAGGGGCACTAAGAAGGGGTATTTTATACTTACAAATTATGGGGGACACTGAGGGCATCTACTGGGGCACTATATATGGGGCATTTTATACTGGTACAGTATGGGGGCACTAGGAGGGAGGGGGGAGAGGAGCACTATGGGGGCATTTACTCCGGGCACTATATAGGGGTATTTTATACTGGCACATTATGGGGGCACTATTTGGAACATTAGCTGAACTGGGGGCATAACAAGGGGATATTTTTTGCACTGTCACCTTATAAGGAGAATTATTTCTACTTGGGGGGGGGGGGGCATTATGGTGGGCTTTATTACTCCCCCATGGTATGAGCCCCCTAGTAGCAGCACCAGCCTCTCCCTGCTCTGCTATACCTCTGCCTCTTTTCCAGATCCTCATTATGAAATCTTTCTCATTAGGATAAAACACATCAGCTCCACCGAGTCCCCCAGCCAAAGTGTTGAAGTGATGTCCAAGATCCCCAAGGGCCAAGCCAAGTAATTGTAAGTTTTCATGTGAAATGTTTGTTATACACATATAGCATACACTGTGCCACACAATATACTGTCTCTTCTGTATGAACGTCCACAAATTAAATCTCCAGAGTCAATACGGAACATTAAAGTCAGCAAGTGTCATGGGGAGGGCGGGGGGCATTATTGTTTTTCGCCCTAGGGCCACATTTCACCTAGAACCGGCCCTGCTTGTACCTTCTTACGATAGATAGATATACTAATAAGATTAATATGTATAATAAGATAGATCGATAGATAGCAGATATAAAGAGATTAGATAGATAGATAGATATACTAATGCGATATATATATATATATATATATCATAAGATTGATAGATAGATAGATAATCAGTTGTTTGAAAAAGCACTCATGTGAGCCTCTGTGGCTTTCTCGCAGCTTTCCCTAGACCAGTGATATCACTTATCAGTCACATGTAAAGAGAAAAATCGCTGCACTCCAATGTTATGTTGCAAATAAAGATATAGTTTATTATCCTTTACAAAAGACATCAAATGGATTTCTGATCCAGATATTTTTATCATAATTTTTCCACAGTAAATCACCAAACATTTTGGTTTGAGTGGATCTTCGTCAGCGGTGTTGCCTATTAGTGTTGATCGAGCACCAAAGTGCTCGGGTGCTCGAGTAGAATCAGCACCCGAGCACAATGAAAGTCAATGAGAGAACCCGAGCATTAAACCTGGCACCCCCGACTCTGAAGAGGGGAGGGTGTCTGGTTCACATAAAAAGATCAGAAATTGATAGAAACACCACTGAAATGGTTTGAGAACAGCATGGGGAGGATGTCTGGATGCATCTTGGACTCCCAGGTCGCTGCTGAGAACGATGTTGTCTGAGTAGTACGCCACTTTTACAGACTGACAATAATATGCACAAAACTGAAGATAAAATTGATTTTAGAGAAAAAATGGTTAGGAAACTTTCCTGTATATTTACTTGTATATAAAGTGCAAGTGCTGCCAAAAATAACAAGGAAGAGGCACTCCGATACAACCTGTATATCACATAAAGGAGGGCCTCATTCACATTGTTGTACAATTGTTCAGGTAGTGGGACTCCTACACTCATAAAGACTATGCACTAAGTGAAAGGGCTTTCAAAAATTGCAAGGAACCGGCACTACAATACACCCTTTAGTACACATAAAGGAGGGCATCATACACACCCTTGAAAAATTATGATTGATGGCCTGCTGATGACCCTCAAAAACATTAGGAGCAAGGGCCTGCTGGTGACCCTCTAAAATATTAGGGGCGAGAGCCTGCTGCTGATCTGACCATCTAAAACAGTAAGGGAGAGAGTCTGCTGCTGAGCTGACCATCTAAAACATTAGGGGTGAGGGTCTGCTGCTGAGCTGACTCTCTAAAACATTAGGGGCGAGTGTCTGGTGCTCATCTGACCATCTAAAACATTATGGGCGAGGGCCTTCTGCTGAGCTGACCATCTAAAACATGAGGGGCGAGGGCCTGCTGCTTAGCTGAACATCTAAAATTAGGGGCGAGGGCCTGCTGCTGATCTCACCATGGAAAAAATTATGGGCAAGGGCCTGCTGCTGAGCTGACTATCTAAAACATTATGGTTGAGGGCCTGCTGCCGAGCTGGCAATCGAAAACATTATGGGCGAGGTCCTGCTACTGAGCTAACCATCTAAAACATTAGGGGTGAGGGTTTGCTGCTGAGCTGACTCTCTAAAACAGGCATCCTCAAACTGCGGCCCTGCAGCTGTTGCAAAACTACAACTCCCAGCATGCCCGAACAGCCTACAGGTATCAGACTACAGTAGGGCATTGTGGGAGTTGTAGTTTTACAACAGCTGGAGGGCCGCAGTTTGAGGATACCTGCTCTAAAACATTAGGAGCGAGTGTCTGGTGCTGATCTGACCATCTAAAACATTATGGGCGAGGGCCTGCTGCTTAGCTGACCTCTAAAATATTATGGGTGAGGGTCTGCTGCCGAGCTGACCATCTAAAACATCATGTGCGCTGGCCTGCTGCTGAGCTGACAATATTAAACATTATGGGCGAGTGCTTGCTGCTAATCTGACCATGGAAAAAAGTTATGGGCGAGGGCCTGCTGCTGAGCTGACCATCAAAACAATTATGGTTGAGGGTCTGCTGCTGAGATGACTCTCTCAAACATTAGGGGCGAGTGCATGCAGCTGATCTGACCATGGAAAAAAATATGGGCGAGGGTCTGCTGCTGAGCTGCACATCGAAAAAATTATGGTTGAGGGCCTGCTGCTGAGCTGACCCTCTAAAGCATTAGGAGCTAGGGCAGCCCATAAACATGTTGATATGATGGGGGAAGAAGAGGAGGAGGACAATTGAACCATATACCATTTTTTGTGGTGGAAGGGGTTCATGGGAATGCAGTTTATTTAATACACCATAAAAGCCACATTTAAAGTGCCTTTTTGTTCAGCCGCTTTCCTTTGCTGAAGTAGAGAAGTCAGGTGCAATCCAGGCCTGCTTGGTAAGAGTCAATCGGTCAGATTTTCAGTTGACAGGTGGATGCGCTTATCAATTATGCCCCCAGCAGCACTAAATACCCGCTCTGACACCTCCAAGGCATAGAGCGCCATTTCATGCCACGTTCTCCAGCTGACATGTGACACCCAATAGTTGTAAGGCACAGAGGGATCATTGGGGACGCAGACACGGTCTGCTACGTACTCCATCTTCCAAAATTTTTCCCACCTTGTGACAGTAGGCTGCGCATCAGGGTGAGGGTGCTAGCCGGGTGTCATGAAACTGTCCCAGGCCTTGGAGAGTGTTGCCCTGCCTTTGTTGGAACTGCTGTGTGTTCCCCTCATCTCCCCTCCTCGGTTGCCCAAGGTACTAAGTACTCTGCTGCCAGTGTTGTCAGCTGGAAATTTTGGGAGCAACTTTTCCACAAGGACCTTCTGGTATTGCACCGTTTTGCTAATCCTCTACACTACATGAATGAGAGATGAGAAGTTCTCTTTGTAGCAGGGGTCGAGAAGGATGAACAACCAGTAATCGGTGTTGGCCAAAATGCGTTTAACGCGAGGGTCACAGGAAATGCAGCAAAACATACAGTCAACCATGTGTGCCAGAGTCCCAACAGACAAGACTTCACTGTCCTCATTAGGAGGATGACTCTCAATCTCCTCATCCTTTCTCCACGCTGAAGAGATGGAATAAAACTGCTATGGGTACTACCCTCTGTAGCGGAGGCAACCGTCTCCTGCTCCTTCTCCTTGTCATGATCATCAAATTTGTGCTGAGAAGACGAACGGAGGGTGGTCTGGCTATCACTCTGTGTACTGTCTTCCCCCATTTCCACCTCTTTCACATGCGTCCGCCTTCATTGTGAGCAGCGAGAGTTTCAGTAGACACAGAAGTGGGATGTTTACGCTGATAATAGCAGCATCACCACTCACCATCTGTGTTGATTCCTCCAAGTTGCGTAAAACCTCACAGAGGTCAGACATCCATGCCTACTCATCGTTTGTGAAGAGCGGAAGCTGACTGGAAAGGCAACGACCAAGTTGCGGTTGGTATTCCACTACTGCCCTCTGCTGCTCACAAAGCCTGGCCAACATGTGGAATGTGGAGTTCCAGCGCATGCTCAATTCGCACAACAGTTGGTGAGCTGGCAATTGCAAGCGCTGCTGCAGAGCTGTCAAGTGGCAGCTGTAGATGACTTTCGGAAATGGGCACACACGCGTCGTACCTTCACCAGTAGCTCAGGCAAATTGGGGTAGGTTTTGAGAGACTGCTGAACCACTAAGTTTAACACGGTGGCTAGGCATGATATGTGTGTGAGCTTGCCGAGCTCCAAGCCGCCACCAAGTTACGGCCATTATCACACACAACCATGCCTGGTTGTAGGCTGAGTGGAGAGAGCCACAGCTCAGTCTGGTCCCTTATACCCTGCCACAACTCTGCGATGGTGTGCTGTTTGTCACCTAAGCAAATAAGTTTTAGCTCGGCCTGTTGCCGCAACCCCTCTACAGTGCTACATTGCTTCCAGCTACTGACTGATGGCTGACTGGTGCTGCAAGATGACAATTCAGAGGTGAACGTGGAGGAGGAGGTGGAAGAGGAGAAGGGAGGGTTAAAGCCACTAATGTAGGTGGTGGCGGAAATCCTGATTGAAGTAGGGCCCCCAATTCTTGGCGTCAGTAGCACCTGTGCCATCCCAGGGTATGACTCACTCCCGGGCCTCCAAAACGTTCACCCAGTGTGCCATCAGGGAAATGTAGTGTCCCTGGCTACAAGCACTTGTCCATGTGTCAGTCGTTAAGTGAACCTTCCCAATAACTGCATTGGTCAGGGCACGGATGATGTTACGGGACACATGCTGGTGTAAGGCGGCTGGGGACTGAGTAACAAGGGATAGCAGCCGCCATCGGGATGCGGAAAGACATCAGTGTCCACAAGCCTAAATGGCAACATTTCCAGGGCCAGCAAATAGGAAAGGTGCACATTTAGTGCTATGGCCTGTGGGTGGGTGGCTGAGTATTTTCACTTTCGTTCAAAGGCCTGGGGTATGGACATCTGTACACTGCGCTGGGACACAGAAGTGGATGTGCTAGCTCAGGGGTAGGCAACCTCCGGCTCCCAGCTGTTGTGAAACTACAATTCCCAGCATGCTCCATTCATTTCTATGAGAGTTCTTAGAAGAGCAGAGCAGGTATGCATACTGGGAGTTCTAGTTTCACAACAGCTGGGAGCCGGAGGTTGCCTGCCCCTGTGAAAGCTGATGGTGCTTGAAAAAGTCTAGGTGCAGGGCGGGAGGTATCCTGGCCTGCGTCTTGGACAGTGGATTGGCCAGCACATAACACAGGGGGAGAGGAGGCAGTGGTGTGTCCCGTAGACACTGATTGGTGACCCAGGTGATCAGCCCACCTATTAGGGTGCTTTGATGCCATGTGGTGGATCATGCTGGCGGTGGTGAGCTTGCTAGTGTTCACGCCCCTGCTCATTTTGGTACAGCACAGGTTAAAAATTACAATTCTTTTATCGTCCACACTTTCATCAAAAAAGCGCCAGACTGCGGAACACCTACACCTTGACAAGGGAGATTTCCGCAAGGGGGTGCTCCGGGGAACAGTTGCGGGCCTGTTAGGTGTAGCCCGCCTTCTCCCTTTTGCCACCCCACTGCCTCTTCCAGCCTGTTGCGGTGCTGCGGATCCCTACCCCTCTGTACTGCTGTCCTCGCTCGGCTTGCCACCTTCCCAGGTTGGGTCAGTGATTTAATCGTCCACCACCTCCTCTTCCACTTTCTCACTCTGGTCATCCTCCTGACATGTTGACCTAAAAAGAACCTCACTTATTGACAACTGTGTCTCATCCTCATCATCAACCTCTTCCACTTCTCTTACTGCTCGCCTTCATCATATTAAATGGCATATATGCTTGCAAGTATGTCACACGTACAGTAGCGCAGTTTTTTAAAGTGTATGCGCAAATAAATTACAGTTAATGTCACAGATATTTATAATGCGGAAACGTTATACAGAAGAGGTACCACAGGTAATGGTGCTGCTGTCACCAGCGGCTAAAAAAAATTACAGTCAATATCACTGATATTTGGGATGCGGAAACGTTATACAGGAGAGGTGCCACAGGTAATAGCGCTGCTGTCACCAGCGGCTAAGAAAACATTACAGTCAATCTCACAGATATTTTGGATGCGGAAACGTTATACAGGAGTAGAGATGTCGCAAACATAAAATTTTCCGTTCACGAGCGGCGAACGAGAATTTCTGCAAATGTACGCGAACGGGCGAACCGCCATAGACTTCAATAGGCAGGCGAATTTTAAAACCCACAGGGACTCTTTCTGGCCACAATAGTGATGGAAAAGTTTCTTCAAGGGGACTAACACCTGGACTGTGGCATGCCGGAGGGGGATCCATGGCAAAACTCCCATGGAAAATTCCGTAGTTGACGCACAGTCGGGTTTTAATCCATAAAGGGCATAAATCACCTAACTCTCCTAAATTGTTTGGAATAACGTTCTTTAAAACATCAGGTATGATGTTGTATCGATCAGGTAGGGGTTACGCCCGCTTCACAGTGACAGACCAAACTCTGACAGACCAAACTCCCCGTTTAACGCACCGCAAACATCTGCAAACAGTCCATTTGCACAACCGCAAACTCCCCATTTGCACAAGGTTGGATACCAAGCTAGCCATGTCCCATTCCTTGTCCTCACTGATGTCATTGAAGGTCTCTTCCTCCACCCAGCCACGTACAACACAAATGGTGGATATTCATCATATATTCGCGAATTTGCGAATTCGTGATCTCCAGTCATTATTTTCTTGATTGTGAAATTCCGGCAATCCAAAAATGTGCAATAAAAATTAGCGATCAACACTACTTCTAGTGTCAAAGATATTGCAGCCTTCTCATTGGCCCACAAGCAAGAAGCAGTGAGGGATTATGGGTACTGATGAAAAAAAATCTAGAATATTCGCGATTACAAAGATATAGCACTATATTCTAGATATTAGCGAATTCTCGAAGTGCCAATATTCGCGATACAAATTGGTGATTAGAATATTCACAATCAACACTATTGGTAAGCTCACAGGAGTGATGTGGCCTTCTCAAACAGCTGAGAACCATGAGTCCCAGGTAGCGTAAAAGTCTCAGAAAATCCCTTTAAAAAAAATAGTTCCAAAAAGTTCCAGCGGCTACAGACATGATACCTCCTATTGTTCTCAATGGGAAGCCGCATAGTTATTCATGTGGATGGTGGTTGAATGACGGTGTGATCTGCCATTGAAAAATATGTGCATGTTTACATAGGTGTATATTTATACATATGACCTATATAAAAAAATAAAATTCTAAATAAAATAACCCCCTCCCCCCAAAAAATGTATGTATAGAATTTTGAATTTCTATATGACAAAGTGCAAGGTGCGCGAAACAGCTATTGCCAGATTTTTTTTGTGCAGTGCTGTTGAGGAAGGGTTGAGACGGATGCATATATATCCATGCATGCCCGCAAACACGTGCGGGCATGTATGGTATATATGCATACATTAACCAACGCACCATGGGATGATGTGCGCAGATGTGCCCAGCATCTGCGCACGTCTGCCCATGGTGATCCCCAGGGGCTCATGGTGGCCCCTGTGGGAAATATGTGCCCCCTATAATGTATGTAGGGGCCTTGTGCCCCCTTATAATGTATGTAGGGGCCTTGTGCCCCCTTATAATGAATGTAGGGGCCTTGTGCCCCCTTATAGTGTATGTAGGGGCCTTGTGCCCCCTTATATAATCTGTGCCCCCTTATTAATGTATATACATGTGTATGGATGTGCCCCAAGCATCCATACTCATGTATATCATATAAACCCCCCCCTACATGGACCCAGATGCATCAATGTAAATGTGGCCCAAGCATTCACATTGATGTATTCTGAGTAAAGGCGCCAGGATGACCGGATAAGGTCCGGTCATTCTGGTGACCTCAAAAGGATTCAAATTCTAATGAATTTGAATCCTTTTGTTCTAATTATCTGCAGCCCTGCTGGAGATACTTAAACATGATATAGAGAGAGGAGACACCTCCGCTCCCTCTATTATGTGCATTCCGGCATCGCAATTACCATTGCGATGTCCGGAATGCTGAGAGCTACAGGCGGGAGATCAAAGGATCTCCCGCCTGTCTGCAGCGCGTCCCCGATGTGCGGGCCGGCGCAGTGACGTCATATCACTGCGCCGGCCCACGAGGATGATGGGGGCGCGCGCCTCCTGGTGGGCGGCGCAGCGCGGGAGTGCGGGCGGCCGGGTTTAACCACCTCCGGACCGCCTAACGCACATGTGCGTTCCGGAGGTGGCAGGCTGGCGCACAGTCACGCATATACGCGTCATCTCGCGAGACGCGAGATTTCCTGTGAACGCGCGCACACAGGCGCGCGCGCTCACAGGAACGGAAGGTAAGCGAGTGGATCTCCAGCATGCCAGCGGCGATCGTTCGCAGGCAGGCTGGAGATCCGAATTTTTTAACCCCTAACAGGTATATTAGACGCTGTTTTCATAACAGCGTCTAATATACCTCCTACCTGGTCCTCTGGTGGTCCCTTTTGTTAGGATCGACCACCAGAGGACTCAGGTAGGTCAGTACAGTCGCACCAAACACCACACTACACTACACCCCCCCCCCGTCACTTATTAACCCCTTATAAACCCCTGATCACCCATGATCACCCCATATAAACTCCCTGATCACCCCCCTGTCATTGATCACCGCCCTGTCATTGATCACCCCCCTGTCAGGCTCCGTTCAGACATCCGTATGATTTTTACGGATCCACGGATACATGGATCGGATCCGCAAAAAGCATACGGACGTCTGAATGGAGCCTTACAGGGGGGTGATCAATGACAGGCGGGTGATCACCCATATACACTCCCTGATCACCCTCTGTCATTGATCACCCCCCTGTCATTGATCACTCCCCTGTAAGGCTCCATTCAGACGTCCGCATGATTTTTACGGATCCATGGATACATGGATCGGATCCGCAAAACACATGCGGACGTCTGAATGGAGCCTTACAGGGGGGGTGATCAGTGACAGGGGGGTGATCACCCTGATTACCCTGATCACCCCCTGTCATTGATAACCCCCCTGTAAGGCTCCATTCAGACGTCCGCATGCGTTCTGTGGATCCGATACATGTATCCATGGATCCGTAAAAAATCATGCGGATGTCTGAATGGAGCCTTACAGGGGGGGTGATCAGTGACAGGGGGGTGATCACCCTGATTACCCTGATCACCCCCTGTCATTGATAACCCCCCTGTAAGGCTCCATTCAGACGTCCGCATGCGTTCTGTGGATCCGATACATGTATCCATGGATCCGTAAAAAATCATGCGGATGTCTGAATGGAGCCTTACAGGGGGGGGTGATCAGTGACAGGGGGGTGATCACCCTGATTACCCTGATAACCCCCTGTCATTGATAACCCCCCTGTAAGGCTCCATTCAGACGTCCGCATGCGTTCTGTGGATCCGATACATGTATCCATGGATCCGTAAAAAATCATGCGGATGTCTGAATGGAGCCTTACAGGGGGGGTGATCAGTGACAGGGGGGTGATCACCCTGATTACCCTGATCACCCCCTGTCATTGATAACCCCCCTGTAAGGCTCCATTCAGACGTCCGCATGCGTTCTGTTGATCCGATACATGTATCCATGGATCCGTAAAAAATCATGCGGATGTCTGAATGGAGCCTTACAGGGGGGGTGATCAGTGACAGGGGGGTGATCACCCTGATTACCCTGATCACCCCCTGTCATTGATAACCCCCCTGTAAAGCTCCATTCAGACGTCCGCATGCGTTCTGTGGATCCGATACATGTATCCATGGATCCGTAAAAAATCATGCGGATGTCTGAATGGAGCCTTACAGGGGGGGTGATCAATGACAGGGGGTGATCAGGGAGTCTATATGGGTGATCACCCCCCTGTCATTGATCACCCCCCTGTCATTGATCACCCCCCCCCCCCCCCCCCCCTGGTAAGGCTCCATTCAGACATTTTTTTTTGGCACAAGTTAGCGGAAATTTTTGTTTGTTTTGTTTTTGTTTTTTCTTACTAAGTCTCATATTCCACTAACTTGTGTCAAAAAATAAAATCTCACATGGACGCACCATACCCCTCACGGAATCCAAATGCGTAAACATTTTTAGACATTTATATTCCAGACTTCTTCTCACGCTTTAGGGCCCCTAAAAAGCCAGGGCAGTATAAATACCCCACATGTGACCCCATTTCGGAAAGAAGACACCCCAAGGTATTCCGTGAGGGGCATATTGAGTCCATGAAAGATTGAAATTTTTGTCCTAAGTTAGCGGAAAGTGAGACTTTGTGAGAAAAAAACAAAAAAAAATCAATATCCGCTAACTTATGCAAAAAAAAAAAAATTCTAGGAACTCGCCATGCCCCTCATTGAATACCTTGGGGTGTCTTCTTTCCAAAGTGGGGTCACATGTGGGGTATTTATACTGCCCTGGCTTTTTAGGGGCCCGAAAGTGTGAGAAGAAGTCTGGGATCCAAATGTCTAAAAATGCCCTCCTAGAAGGAATTTGGGCCCCTTTGCGCATCTAGGCTGCAAAAAAGTGTCACACATCTGGTATCGCCGTACTCAGGAGAAGTTGGGGAATGTGTTTTGGGGTGTCATTTTACATATACCCATGCTGGGTGAGAAAAATATCTTGGTCAAATGCCAACTTTGTATAAAAAAATGGGAAAAGTTGTCTTTTGCCAAGATATTTCTCTCACCCAGCATGGGTATATGTAAAATGACATCCCAAAACACATTCCCCAACTTCTCCTGAGTACGGCGATACCAGATGTGTGACACTTTTTTGCAGCCAAGGTGGGCAAAGGGGCACATATTCCAAAGTGCACCTTTCGGATTTTGCAGGCCATTTTTTACACATTTTGATTGCAAGGTACTTCTTACACATTTGGGCCCCTAAATTGCCAGGGCAGTATAACTACGCCACAAGTGACCCCATTTTGGAAAGAAGACACCCCAAGGTATTCCGTGATGGGCACGGCGAGTTCCTAGAATTTTTTATTTTTTGTCACAAGTTAGCGGAAAATGATGATTTTTCTTTTTTTTTCTTTTTTCCTTACAAAGTCTCATATTCCACTAACTTGCGACAAAAAATAAAAAATTCTAGGAACTCGCCATGCCCCTCACGGAATACCTTGGGGTGTCTTCTTTCCAAAATGGGGTCACTTGTGGCGTAGTTATACTGCCCTGGCAATTTAGGGGCCCAAATGTGTGAGAAGTACCTTTGCAATCAAAATGTGTAAAAAATGCCCTGCAAATCCGAAAGGTGCACTTTGGAATATGTGCCCCTTTGCCCACCTTGGCAGCAAAAAAGTGTGACACATCTGGTATCGCCGTACTCAGGAGAAGTTGGGGAATGTGTTTTGGGGTGTCATTTTACATATACCCATGCTGGGTGAGAAAAATATCTTGGTCAAATGCCAACTTTGTATAAAAAAATGGGAAAAGTTGTCTTTTGCCAAGATATTTCTCTCACCCAGCATGGGTATATGTAAAATGACACCCCAAAACACATTCCCCAACTTCTCCTGAGTACGGCGATACCAGATGTGTGACACTTTTTTGATGCCAAGGTGGGCAAAGGGGCACATATTCCAAAGTGCACCTTTCAGGATTTCACCGGTCATTTTTTTACAGATTTTGATTGCAAAGTACTTCTCACACATTTGGGCCCCTAAATTGCCAGGGCAGTATAACTACGCCACAAGTGACCCCATTTTGGAAAGAAGACACCCCAAGGTATTCCGTGAGGGGCATGGCGAGTTCCTAGAATTTTTTATTTTTTGTCGCAAGTTAGTGGAATATGAGACTTTGTAAGGAAAAAAGAGAAAAAAAAAAAATCATCATTTTCCGCTAACTTGTGACAAAAAATAAAAAATTCTAGGAACTCGCCATGCCCCTCACGGAATACCTTGGGGTGTCTTCTTTCCAAAATGGGGTCACTTGTGGCGTAGTTATACTGCCCTGGCAATTTAGGGGCCCAAATGTGTGAGAAGTACCTTGCAATCAAAATGTGTAAAAAATGGCCTGCAAAATCTGAAAGGTGCACTTTGGAATATGTGCCCCTTTGCCCACCTTGGCAGCAAAAAAGTGTGACACATCTGGTATCGCCGTACTCAGGAGAAGTTGGGGAATGTGTTTTGGGGTGCCATTTTACATATAACCATGCTGGATGAGAGAAATATCTTGGCAAAAGACAACTTTTCCCATTTTTTTATACAAAGTTGGCATTTGACCAAGATATTTTTCTCACCCAGCATGGGTATATGTAAAATGACACCCCAAAACACATTCCCCAACTTATCCTGAGTACGGCGATACCAGATGTGTCACACTTTTTTGCTGCCAAGGTGGGCAAAGGGGCACATATTCCAAAGTGCACCTTTTGGATTTCACCGGTCATTTTTTACACATTTTGATTGCAAAGTTCTTCTCACACATTTGGGCCCCTAAATTGCCAGGGCAGTATAACTACGCCACAAGTGACCCCATTTTGGAAAGAAGACACCCCAAGGTATTCCGTGAGGGGCATGGCGAGTTCCTAGAATTTTTTATTTTTTGTCGCAAGTTAGTGGAATATGAGACTTTGTAAGAAAAAATAAATAAATAAAAATCATCATCATTTTCCGCTAACTTGTGACAAAAAATAAAAAGTTCTATGAACTCACTATGCCCATCAGCGAATACCTTAGGGTGTCTACTTTCCGAAATGGGGTCATTTGTGGGGGTTTTCTACTGTTTGGGCATTGTAGAACCTCAGGAATCATGACAGGTGCTCAGAAAGTCAGAGCTGTTTCAAAAAGCGGAAATTCACATTTTTGTACCATAGTTTGTAAATGCTATAACTTTTACCCAAACCATTTTTTTTTTGCCCAAACATTTTTTTTTTATCAAAGACATGTAGAACAATAAATTTGGCGAAAAATTTATATATGGATGTCGTTTTTTTTGCAAAATTTTACAGCTGAAAGTGAAAAATGTCATTTTTTTGCAAAATAATCGTTACATTTTGATTAATAACAAAAAAAGTAAAAATGCCAGCAGCAATGAAATACCACCAAATGAAAGCTCTATTAGTGAGAAGAAAAGGAGGTAAAATTCATTTGTATGGTAAGTTGCATGACCGAGCGATAAACGGTGAAAGTAGTGTAGTGCCGAAGTGTAAAAAGTGCTCTGGTCATGAAGGGGGTTTCACCTAGCGGGGCTGAAGTGGTTAAATATCCGGCGGCCCGGCACTCAATAGGTTAGTTAGGGTCAGGGCCCACATGAAGAGGAGAGCGCGTCCTGCGCTCCGGACGAGTCAGGACCCCCCAGGAGAGCGTGTCCTGCGCTAAGTGGAGTCTGGGATCGGGACCCCCACCTGATAGGAGAGCGCGTCCTGCGCTCCGCTCCGGAGTGAGGGTCTGGGAGGAGAGCGCTTCCTGCGCTCTGGAAGAAAGAGCCGTGCCGTGCCTTATCTGAAGAGGAGCAGAGCGCATCCTGCGCTCAGGAGGAGACCCCCTGGCAATCCATAAGTATCACCCCCCACCCTATCCCACCAACTCCATTAACCCCCCACTCCCTGGTTAACCCCCCCCCCCCTGCATCCCCCTGGTTAACATCCCTGCTCCCCTGATTTACCCTGTTAACCCTTTACCCCTGAACGTTAACCCTGGTGGCCCTGATTAACCCCTGGGTTACCCCAACCCCTGCATCCCATGGTTAACCCCTGCTCTGCTGCTCTGTTGAGCATGCAGCTGCTCTGATCTGTATTTCATGGCCTGCAGATGATAACCCCTGCAGAGCCATTGTGTTGTTCTTGTAACCCCGTAGGGACAGTATAGAGTCAGGTGGGTGGGTCGTTAATGTTACTTGTATGTGTGTATTGTATAGTTAGTTTGTGGGTGGAATTTGGGAACGTGTAGTGTAGTTGAGTACTGTATATTTAGTGTTGTGTTGTCAGTATTGCGTGCGTAGTGTATTGTAATAAATACTGTGTTACTTGTACCCTTTGTGTAGTGTGTACTTGTTAGCGGTAGTAAGTAAGGCGCATGCAGCTAGTATAGTGATTAGTGTAAGGCATAGCGAAGATATTGTGTTATTTATTATATAAAGGCATAAATAGGCGGAGTCTTCAATAGTCAGCTCCTCCTATTTATGAATATTAATTATCGATACTCATAATATTGGTGATTAATATTCCCCCTTTACATTGGCGAGCCAGGCCCACTGCTTGGATTTTGAAATCTGTGTTTGGTTTTGAGGTTAGAGGTCGTTTATCCTGTGAATTGTCAGGCAAGAGAGACGTGGTCAGCGGTCTGAGCGTCTAGGAGAGACGTGGTCAGCGGTCTGAGCGTCTAGGACCTGATAATTCGGACAGGAAACGCGACTCTTCCTCACAGCACCAAACGCAGATCAAAATCTTTAGCAGAGAATCTATGTTCTATCTGTGAATTAATATTTTGCTATTTGCTTTGCACGGTCACTACATCGCTCAAGTGATTGCGAGGGAGAAGAGGACACGTCACTGGAAGAGATCCATCTTCGTGGGAGCAGCGTACAAAGTCAGGCTGGTCGGGAAGAGGCGATCCGGGAAAATGGACTTCTTCCAAGCAGCTGCGAGGACAAAGAGGTACGGCCCCAAGGAGAAGATGGACGCTCATCCAACGGTGAGTATGGACTTCCCCACACTGCAACACTTGAACAGACACAGCACGTTCAATCCCATCCTCCCCACCACATACAAGTCAGCAGAAATGCTGTGGTCCGATTTGTTGGCACAGGCTTGTAGTTATGACAAGCTTTGTGTTAACAAACGGACGGTGTTGAATAAGGCCACTAAACGGCTTCCGATGCTAGCCAAACTCGTTCATACGTTTGAGGCTAGCATCTGTAAGCCAAAAGAAGTGGCGCTGGTGTCTCAGTCAACAGAGACAATTCCTCCGGCTGTTCACTGCCAGTGCTGTGCCAATAATTCTGACCAGGTTTCGGCATTGCGGGCACAGCTGGCAGAGAATGTGCAGTCTACTGTTGACCGAGATGCGCAGGTGGCTAGGATACAGTCACAATTAGTGGAGCTGCAGAAGCAGAAGGAGGAAATTGAGGCTAAGTGGACCCAGTCTTATACTGAGGTCAAGGCCTTCAAGGAGCGGACTGCCTCTTCTAATGTGACGGTAGCCAAATTGAAGGCTCAGGTTGCTGTAAGCTCCCAGATAATGACTGGCATGCAACAGGTCATCACCAAGTTGGTGCCGGCCCTTTCTTTTCCCATAAAGTCAGGGTCGGAATATCCCAAAACTTTGCCCTATGCAGGGCAAATAGGGGGGAGAGTAGTCTGTGACAGGCCAAATCACCAGACCAAGCCTGTCCAGACTAACAGCGATTTTTCCCTGACTTTGGGGAAAAGGAAGATCGTGAAGAGTGCCTCCCTGAAGATGGAACAATTCAGGGAGCGCGGTTGCAGTGTGGACGGACCTAAGCCACACCGGGCAAACATCAAATGCTTTGCTTGTGGTGGCTTGGGTCATATAGCGAAGCACTGCAAAACACACAGGACAGAAAGCCCAATCAGGTGCTTCAGGTGTGGGAACAAAGGACACATTGCAAGGAATTGCCCTTGTGCAAGTAATTGCAATGCGTCCAGTGATGGGATTCAGTTATCAAATGGTGCAGCGGGGTCTAGTCAGCTTGGCCATAAAGGGGTTACCTCTCGGCAGCATCATCTGCTGCTGAGGGGCCAGAGTGGCCAAGCTAGGCTAAGCAACATTTGACACCCCTGTACTATTTGTTACACCGTTTGTTCCCTATACATGTCCATGTTGTGTGTTTTGGTTGTCCATTGTAACGTTCTCTTTGATGTTGATGGTGGTCCTTGTCTATGAGTGTGTTCCACCAGGCTGATTTATGTAGTGCTGTAATGTCCCGTCTGCTGTCTTGTTTCATTCTGTGTCCCCTTGGAGCGGAGCAGTGTTATACTGTGGATCGAGAACGTATAGGGTCGCGAGCAGATAATATCACACGGGAAATCCTGCTGGTCGGGAGAGGGCAGAAGGACCTTCTTCATGCAGCACACAAAGGATGATGTGATATTATTCTGGGCAACCAGGGTCTCGGATCGATACGGGTAACACTGTTGTGCTCAAGGTTTTCGATAGGGCTGTGTTGCGCTGGGGACTGTGCGGACAGACAACATTGGTGTAATGTTGTGCTGCTCACTTAATTCTAGTCCGAGCAGGTAGCACAGCTCTGATAGGGATTGGACGCAGAGTGTTTGGCAGCAGAGTGTGGACTGTGTTCTTGTGTTGTGGGGTCCTGAGGAGCCGGGGCATGCCTATGCCGTTGGTTCTGCGGGCCTCCACAAGATGGGATCACAGGGGGAAGTCAGCCTGGGTACACATGAGTGGACAGGGATGCGGTGCCATCAAGATGGTGCTTTGTCCACAGAACTCCAGTTATCCTAACCTAGTAGGGAGGCCATCCTTATCTGTTGGTGCAGAGGGATGTGTAGCAGAGGACACGCTCCTCTGAAGGTAGGGTGTTCAGACACCAGTGTTGGGATAATGAAGAGTCCTGTGAGACAAAGGGCAGCCCAATACCTTTCTCTACCCATGGGTCAAAGGTATTGGTGCTGGGAATTTTTGTACATTTAACTGCACCGTTAGGGGAGAAATTCCCCTGGGAGCGCCTGGTATTTTCTTCTGCCATAGGTTTTATATGGAGCGGAAGACAAACCCAGGAGAGGCCACGGAAGAGGCCAGCTATTCCCTCTGACACTCTTGGGAGGCTCCAGAGGATCCCACTGGATTTTGGCAACCAAGCGACCTCTGCCTAGAGGTGTCTTTAGAGATGGAGGACTGTGCCACAATCCAGCAGGAGCGTTATCTCAGACTCTGGAGGAAGATTTGGAGACGTCCGGGTGGAAGAGCTTATCACTTGTTTCACCCAGTGAAACTTCTTCTGGTTCTGGTGATCATCATCTCGGAGGGTCAAGGGACTTACTGACCCAAATACACCAGAACCAGACAGAACTTTACAGAACTATCCGGAGGAGGAGGCTCAGGACATCACCACAAAGATTGTTCCTGTAGCCAAATATTATTGTATGGACACACATTGTTTTCTATGAGGGTTCGGGATGTATACTTGTACTACCCTGAAACCTCATAGCAAATTGTATTTATTGATTTTGTTTGTCGGTCGATGGTGTACCCATAGACACTCTAGGTACAAATGTGTGACAGCCCAAAACTCGCCCAACGCACTGCGGTGAGCTATCATTTGACTGTACACATTTGTATCCTATAGTCGTTTCCCATTGACACAGGGGTCTACGACCTACCTGTGTCTTTGGAGGTAGAGAGGAATGCCAGGTTGCATGAGTCTCTATGGGTACACACATGTAATGGAATTTGGTGGTGTTGGGAGGGATGTAACATGTATTTTGTGTGAATGGGGATAAGGTTAGGTCACGATAGGGACAGGCATTATTCATTTGCCACCTTGAACCCTGGAACGGTGAAGTTCTTAAGGGAAGGGCTGGATGTGTAGTGTGGCGGAGGTGTTCTCCGCAGTAGAATTTAGGTACTATGACATCATCGCTTAAGAGTCTGACCTGCCTTGTAAAGACCTATTAATCTGTCCACGGGAGAACCGCACCCGTCAAGATGGAAACAGACGTTGGAAAGTTGTGATAGAAGAAAGTTGGGACTGAGACTATGAGGGTGAACCCGCTCCAGATGCCTTGGAGGCGGGCCATACTGGAAGATCGGCAGAACTACCGAGAGACTGTGGGGGTGTGGTCACTCCAAAGTGGGGGTGGCCGACACCAAGAGACTGATAAAGAAAGGCCAGTTAACCGAAAGATGTCAAGAAGAAGACTGTGTATCCTGTGGACGGAGGAGTAGGTTACGGTGAAGGGCAGGTCGGAGGAAGCTGGATTAGGGATGTCTAAGTACCTAAAGATCAGTGTGCACTACAGTTCTTCCTGAACTTCCACCAAGGATGGGGTTGAGGGGGGGCAAATATCTCAACCCGTTCCCCCAATATATTGTCGTATTATATAGTCCGACAACAGGGGGATTGTTGAGGAAGGGTTGAGACGGATGCATATATATCCATGCATGCCCGCAAACACGTGCGGGCATGTATGGTATATATGCATACATTAACCAACGCACCATGGGATGATGTGCGCAGATGTGCCCAGCATCTGCGCACGTCTGCCCATGGTGATCCCCAGGGGCTCATGGTGGCCCCTGTGGGAAATATGTGCCCCCTTATAATGTATGTAGGGGCCTTGTGCCCCCTTATAATGTATGTAGGGGCCTTGTGCCCCCTTATAATGAATGTAGGGGCCTTGTGCCCCCTTATAGTGTATGTAGGGGCCTTGTGCCCCCTTATATAATCTGTGCCCCCTTATTAATGTATATACATGTGTATGGATGTGCCCCAAGCATCCATACTCATGTATATCATATAAACCCCCCCCCTACATGGACCCAGATGCATCAATGTGAATGTGGCCCAAGCATTCACATTGATGTATTCTGAGTAAAGGCGCCAGGATGACCGGATAAGGTCCGGTCATTCTGGTGACCTCAAAAGGATTCAAATTCTAATGAATTTGAATCCTTTTGTTCTAATTATCTGCAGCCCTGCTGGAGATACTTAAACATGATAGAGAGAGAGGAGACACCTCCGCTTCCTCTATTATGTGCATTCCGGCATCGCAATTACCATTGCGATGTCCGGAATGCTGAGAGCTACAGGCGGGAGATCAAAGGATCTCCCGCCTGTCTGCAGCGCGTCCCCGATGTGCGGGCCGGCGCAGTGACGTCATATCACTGCGCCGGCCCACGTGGATGATGAGGGCGCGCGGCGCAGCGCGGGAGTGCGGGCGGCCGGGTTTAAATATCCGGCGGCCCGGCACTCAATAGGTTAGTTAGGGTCAGGGCCCACATGAAGAGGAGAGCGCGTCCTGCGCTCCGGACGAGTCAGGACCCCCCAGGAGAGCGCGTCCTGCGCTAAGTGGAGTCTGGGATCGGGACCCCCACCTGATAGGAGAGCGCGTCCTGCGCTCCGCTCCGGAGTGAGGGTCTGGGAGGAGAGCGCTTCCTGCGCTCTGGAAGAAAGAGCCGTGCCGTGCCTTATCTGAAGAGGAGCAGAGCGCATCCTGCGCTCAGGAGGAGACCCCCTGGCAATCCATAAGTATCACCCCCCACCCTATCCCACCAACTCCATTAACCCCCCACTCCCTGGTTAACCCCCCCCCCCCTGCATCCCCCTGGTTAACATCCCTGCTCCCCTGATTTACCCTGTTAACCCTTTACCCCTGAACGTTAACCCTGGTGGCCCTGATTAACCCCTGGGTTACCCCAACCCCTGCATCCCATGGTTAACCCCTGCTCTGCTGCTCTGTTGAGCATGCAGCTGCTCTGATCTGTATTTCATGGCCTGCAGATATTAACCCCTGCAGAGCCATTGTGTTGTTCTTGTAACCCCGTAGGGACAGTATAGAGTCAGGTGGGTGGGTCGTTAATGTTACTTGTATGTGTGTATTGTATAGTTAGTTTGTGGGTGGAATTTGGGAACGTGTAGTGTAGTTGAGTACTGTATATTTAGTGTTGTGTTGTCAGTATTGCGTGCGTAGTGTATTGTAATAAATACTGTGTTACTTGTACCCTTTGTGTAGTGTGTACTTGTTAGCGGTATTAAGTAAGGCATGCAGCTAGTATAGTGATTAGTGTAAGGCATAGCGAAGATATTGTGTTATTTATTATATAAAGGCATAAATAGGCGGAGTCTTCAATAGTCAGCTCCTCCTATTTATGAATATTAATTATCGATACTCATAATATTGGTGATTAATATTCCCCCTTTACAAGTGCCTATGTCCAATCCTTTTTTACTTCCAATAAAGCTGGAAAGTGAACATTATGTTGAGTGTCGCTACTATTAGGTATATATACATATATTTACATAAACAAACTCATATGATATACAGTTGGGTCCAGAAATATTTGGACAGTGACACAATCTTCATGATTTGGGCTCTGAATGCCACCACATTGGATTTGAAATGAAACAATTGAGATGCCACTGAAGTGTAGACTTTCAGGTTTAATTCAAGGGGTTGCGCAAAAATATCCTTTGAAATATTTAGGAATTACAACCATTTTTCTACAAAGCCTCCTCATTTCAGCGATTCAAAATTAATTGGACAATTAACATTACCATAAATAAAATGTTTATTTTTAATACTTTGTAGAGAATCCTTTGCAGTCAATGACTGCCTCTAGTCTGAAACCCATAAACATCACCAAACACTGGGTTTCCTCAATTGTGATGCTTTGCCAGGTCTTTACTGCAGCTGTCTTCAGTTTTTGCTTGTTTGTGGGTCTTTCTAACTTAAGCTTTATCTTAAGCAAGTGAAATGTCTGCTCGATCGGGTTGAGATCTGGTGATTGACCCGGCCATTGCAGAATTTTCCACTTCCTTGCCTTAAAAAGCTCACTGTACTATAAAACACCGTACAATCAACCTTGCTGCATTTGATTGAATCTGAGCAGAAAATATATCCCTGTACACTTCAGCTTCATCCGGCTGCTTCTATCTTCAGTCACATTATCAATAAACACTAGTGACCCAGTGCCACTGAAAACCATGCATGCCCATGCAATCACACTGCCTTCACCATGTTTCACAGAGGATGTGATGTGCTTTGGATCATGAGCCCTTCTAAGTCTTCTCCATACTTTCTTCTTCCCATCATTTTACTACAGGTTGATCTTAGTTTCATCTGTCCAAAGAATGCTGTTCCAGAACTTGGCTGGCTTATTTAGATGTTTTGTTTTTTTTGAAAATTCCAATCTGGCCTTTCTATTTTTTAAGGCTGATTAATGGTTTGAACCTTATGGTGAATACTCTGTATTTTCTCTCATGAAGTCTTCTCTTTATGGTAGACTTAGATACTGATACACCTACTTCCTTGAGAGTGTTCTTCACTTGAGTGGATGTTGTGAAGGGGTTTTTCTTCAACATGTGTATGATTCTGTGATCATTCACCACTGTTGTTTTCCATGGGCACCCAGGCCTTTTTGAGTTCCTGATCTCACCAATGCGCTCTTTTTTGCCAGAATGTACGAAACTGTTATTTGGCCACTCCTAACATTTCTGATATCTCTCTGATGGATTTCATCTTTTTTTTTTTTTTGCCCAATCATGGTCTGTTTCATTTCCATTGAGAGCTTTTTTGATTGCATGTTGTGGGTTCACGGCAACAGATCCAAATGCAAATCTCACTCCTGGAATCAACTCCAGACCTTTTACCTGCTTTATTAAGGATGGCTTGATAACGGAATTACAAGGGAGTAGCCCATGTAGCCTATTAAATAGTTTGCAGCAAGAGAGGGCAGGAGAGAGCACAAGCTGCTTTGCACCTTGCAATTTATTTTAATTAGTGTTGAGTGAATCAAAGTTAACAAAGTGGAATTCGATCAGAATTTCAGGAAAAATGGTACCTAGTGGTAGTAAACAGTCCATTTTACAAAATGCTGATTTAAAAATGTCTGTTTTTGTTGGAAGATGTCTCCTACTCTGTCTTCTAACCTGTGAAATTGTAGCTGCCATTTTGTGCAATTTGTGTAGGATGATTCCTCTAAAAAATTGTACTTATTGGAATCCAATGTTTTTGGGAAATTTGTAACAAATTCAATTTGCTTAGAATGAATTTGTTCTTTCTAATTGGCATATACAAATATGATAGCAGATTATATATTGCATTATGCATACCCCACACTGTACATGCAAACCCACATGAACTTATATATGTACTGGACTGTTTGCTATTCTCCTTAGGCTAATAGTTCTCATAGATAACATGTTTAATAAGATCATAACCACAGGAATGTATTCTTTGCAGACATGCAGAATCCATGTAAACTGGAATAGCTGAAAACAACTATAGAAATAGATATCAGGAAATTTCAGTCATTGCATCTTATCATCATTTTGATATTGCTGTGTAGAATTACACATCTACAATGGTCTTCTAAGTCCTTAGCACAAATACAGACAATTATTTTGGCAAAGGAATAAGAGGATTTGATTTCATGTGTGCCTGACTTTCGTAATGTGTGCCAGTTGTCTCTGAGCAGTTCTCTCTTTTTTTTTTTTTTTTTAACCAAACAGTGACAACAAAGAGTTGACCAGGTGTGGCTGCTAACCTCCCATCCATCTAGATCCTATTGTGCCATTTATTTATGAGGTTTTTTATTTATTTACTGAATACGTGTTAACAGATTTTATGATAAAATTGACTCATCAGCTTTGACTGCAAAACAAGAATTTGCTGCAGAAAAAAGATTTTACTTAACCATATTCAGAATAAAACCTTTAACCTCCTCCCGTCACACTAACGCCGAAAGGCGTCAATGCTGCGGCGCTCCCAGGTCACACTAACGCCGATTGGCTTCATCTCGCGTGAGCCGAGATTTCCTGTGAACGCGCGCTCACAGGAGCGCGCGTTCACAGGATTGCGCAGTTCACAAGTTCATCTGCAGCCTGCCGGCCGCGATCATTGGCTGGCAGGCTGTAGATTTTTGAATCGTCCAATGAAATGGTTATGTCAGACGCTATTTTGAAAATAGCGTCTGATATAACTCCTGCCTGGTCCTCTGGTGGTCCCTTTTGCTTGGATCGACCACCAGAGGATACAGGCAGCTCAGTAAGTAGCACCACACTACACTACACATTAGATATTACCCTGTCATTTATTTAACCCCTTATTTAGCTCCTGATCACCCATATTAGACACCCTGATCACCCCCTTATCCACCCCCCTGTCATTGATCACCCCCCCTGTTAGGGTCCCTTATCACCGCCAGGCTACTTGTTAGGTAGTTAGCGCCCTCCGCACCGCACTGCAGTCACCGATTAGTCGCTGATTAGCGTCATCGCTGTCGCTAATCAGCACTAGTACTATATAGTATCTGTAAGTGATCAATACTGATCGCAATCAGATCTATATAAGTACATTAGGGTCACCTTAGGTTCTACAAAAAACGCAGTGTTCGCCCGATCAGGCCTGATCTTGTGCGCACACTTGCGTTCAGTCCGCCCCACCGCAGTGACAGAATTTTTTTTTTTCTGATCACTGCAAAAAACGTAAAATCGCTGCGCCGCTATAAAAGATCACTTTTGAGCTTTTTGGATCTTTATTAGCGATCGCAGCTTTACTTCGCAAGCACTCCTTTTTACTAAGCAGGTTTGCTCTTTTTCCTGGGTAGTCTCAGAGGAATACCCCCTAAATTTAGTGAACCCAAAATGTCAAACAAGGGGTATTCCGCTGAAGAGGCCTACAGGATTCTGACCGTGATGGATGAAAGCGATGGGGACGCCTTATCCGCTGAATCCAGTGGTTCAGAATATGAACCTGTAGACAGCAGTGGCACTCTAACGGCTAGTGAGGATGACGAGGTAGAGGTCCCTGCTACGGCCAGACGTACCCGATCCCATGTAAGAGTTCTGCCTACCCTGCATGATGATCCTCATTTGCAGCAGAGTGGTGCTAGCGCTGATCTTGTTTATGGTGCGGCATACACCAGCAGTGCAGCACAGCCTGGACCTTCTACCAGCACTGCCGTAGTCCCTGGTGAAGTGGCGAGCACCAGAAGGGCAGTTCCAGCTGGTACGGTGGCACGTGCAATAACTCCCCCGTCGCAGCCACCGCGTTCACAGGCCCGTAGAACCCTTAGTCTCCCAGAGGTGCTGGCAAATCCTAATTGGCAATCCCCTGATTCCGCCGCACCCGTATTGCCCCCTTTCACCGCCCAGTCTGGAGTTCGCGTGGAGACGGCTCATTTAGGATCGGCCCTTCAGTTTTTTGAGCTGTTCTTCACCGCGGATCTCTATGACCTAGTTGTGGCTGAAACCAACCGCTACGCCACACAGTTTATTACCGCCAATCCGGAAAGCTACTATGCCCAGCCTTTCCGGTGGAAACCAGTCACTGTTTCCGAGTTTAAAATTTTTTTGGGCCTTATCCTCAGCATGGGTCTAACAAAAAAAAATGTATTGCGGTCATATTGGTCTAAAGACCCAATACATTTCATGCCCATGTTCTCTGCTGCAATGTCTAGGGCACGTTTTGAGGTCATCATGTGCTTTATGCATTTCGCGGACAATAGCACCTGTCATCCAAGAGGCCACCCTGCTTATGACCGGCTCCACAAAATTCGGCCCCTCATAGACCATTTGTCATCCAGATTTGCAGATGCGTATACCCCTAATCAAAACATCTGCATAGACGAGTCCCTAGTACATTTTACCGGGCGCCTTTGCATAAAACAGTACATCCCCAGCAAGCGCGCCCGGTATGGGGTCAAACTGTATAAGCTCTGTGAAAGGGCCACAGGCTATACATATCGTTTTAGGGTCTATGAGGGAAAAGACTCAAAACTGGAGCCGGTCGGATGTCCTGACTACCTGGGGAGCAGTGGCAAGATTGTCTGGGACTTGGTGTCACCCTTATTCCACAAGGGGTACCACTTATACGTGGACAATTTTTACTCAAGCGTGGCCCTCTTTCGGCACTTACATATAGTCAGAATTCAATGCTGTGGTACCGCGCGACCTAGTCGCCGGGGCTTCCCCCAACGGCTCGTTAGTACCCGACTTGCACGGGGGGAGAGGGCTGCCTTGTGTGACCAAGAACTGCTCGCGGTGAAGTGGAGGGACAAGAGGGATGTTTACCTTCTGTCCACCATTCACGCAGACACGACTGTCCAAATTGAACGGGCAACTGGAGTCATTGTGAAACCCCTCTCTGTCCACGACTATAACCTTCACATGGGAGGGGTGGACTTCAATGACCAGATGTTGGCTCCCTATTTAGTTTCCCGCAGAACCAGACGCTGGTATAAGAAGGTGTCTGTTTATTTGATCCAATTGGCGATGTACAATAGTTTTGTTCTCTACAGTAAGGCTGGGAGAACAGGATCCTTCCTAAAATTCCAGGAAGAGATCATTTCGGAAATCCTGTATCCAGGAGGGTCCGTGCCCCAAGGCCCTGATGTAGTGAGCCGGCTACATGGCAGACACTTCCCGTCTGTCTATCCTGGTACCCCAACTCAACGTTCCACAAGAAAAAGATGTCGTGTCTGTAGCAGGGGTGGAATAAGGCGTGACACCACCTTTTTTTGTCCTGACTGTCCTGACCAGCCTGCCCTATGCATAGGGGAGTGTTTCCGCAAGTTCCACACTCAGGTACACTATTAGCATAGGGATTGCGTACACAGGACAGGCACACAGGGGTCTTAGGGCCCTTTCACACAGAGCTGCCACAAACCTCTCCTTTCACCTGGGACAAAGTGCATAATGCACTTCGCCACATGTTTGGGCGATTTGCGCTTTGCACATTGTCCCATGGGGAAGGAGAGGTTTGTCCAATAAAGGTAAAAAAAAATAATAAAAAAAAAAAATAAAATCACCGGTAAGCAAAAAAGTTATTGTTCTGTTTCAAAAGTTTAGAAAAGTTAATGTTCTCTAAAGTTAATGTTAATAAAATTATTGCGTTGCGGCCTGGTTTTTTCTTTTTTGTTTTTTTGTTTTTTTACCTTCCAGGTGGACCAAGCGATCAAGCAGCTGCAGCACTGATGTGCATTCTGACAGAAGCATTGCGCTGCTGTCAGATTACACGCAAGTCGGTGTATGCGGCGCTGCAAGACGAGATTTCTACTCTGCAGTAACAGATACGTTTGCCGAAGCATACGAGCTGAGGAGGAGGCGGCGTTCCTATGCTTTGGCAAACACTTTGTATGTAAAAAAAAAATAATCCCGGCAATGATTTATTCATCCACATCGATTGATGCGAATGGAGAAATCTGGTTTGCCAGGGCATACGAGCTAAGTGGGTATGGATGTAGGGCGGAGCTCCTATGTCCTGGCAGACGCCTTTCCCCTCCTTTTTTTTTTGGGGCAGAGATTTTTTCATCCACATTGATCGATGCGAATGAAGAAATCTGTGCCGTTCATTTTTTTCTTTCAGCCCAGAAGCTGAACGGAAAAAAAAATCTCATTACCTGTATGCTCAATATAAGGAGAGTAGCAGAAACTCCTAATGCTGGCCATACATGTAATGATTGCGGAGACCCTCAAATGCCAGGGCAGTACAAACACCCCACAAATGACCCCATTTTGGAAAGAAGACACCCCAAGGTATTTGCTGAGGGGCATATTGAGTCCATGAAAGATTTTAATTTTTGTCCTAAGTTAGCGGAAAGTGACACTTTGTGAGAAAAAAACAACAAAAAATTTTTTTTTGCTAAATTATGCCCAAAAAAAATTTCTATGAACTCGCCAGGCCCCTCATTGAATACCTTGGGGTGTCTTCTTTCCAAAGTGGGGTCATATGTGGGGTATTTATACTGCCCTGGCTTTTTAGGGGCCCTAAAGAGCCAGAAGAAGTCTGGGATCCAAATGTCTAAAAATGCCCTCCTAAAAGGAATTTGGGCCGCTTTGCGCATCTAGGCTGCAAAAAAGTGTCACACATGTGGTATCGCCGTACTCAGGAGAAGTTGGGGAATGTGTTTTGGGGTGTCATTTTACATATACCCATGCTGGGTGAGATAAATATCTTGGTCAAATGCCAACTTTGTATAAAACAAATGGGAAAAGTTGTCTTTTGCCAAGATATTTCTCTCACCCAGCATGGGTATATGTAAAATGACACCCCAAAACACATTCCCCAACTTCTCCTGAGTACGGCGATACCAGATGTGTGACACTTTTTTGATGCCAAGGTGGGCAAAGGGGCGCATATTCCAAAGTGCACCTTTCGGATTTCACCGGTCATTTTTTACAGATTTTGATTGCAAAGTACTTCTCACACATATGGGCCCCTAAATTGCCAGGGCAGTATAACTACCCCACAAGTGACCCCATTTTGGAAAGAAGACACCCCAAGGTATTCTGTGAGGGGCATGGCGAGTTCCTAGAATTTTTTATTTTTTGTCGCAAGTTAGTGGAATATGAGACTTTGAAAGAAAAAAAAGAAAAAAAGAAAAAAATCATCATTTTCCGCTAACTTGTGACAAAAAATAAAAAATTCTAGGAACTCGCCGTGCCCCTCACGGAATACCTTGGGGTGTCTTCTTTCCAAAATGGGGTCACTTGTGGCGTAGTTATGCTGCCCTGGCAATTTAGGGGCCCAAATGTGTGAGAAGTACTTTGCAATCAAAATGTGTAAAAAATGGCCTGCGAAATCCGAAAGGTGCACTTTGGAATATGTGCCCCTTTGCCCACCTTGGCTGCAAAAAAGTGTCACACATCTGGTATTGCCGTACTCAGGGGAAGTTGGGGAATGTGTTTTGGGGTGTCATTTTACATATACCCATGCTGGGTGAGAGAAATATCTTGGTCAAATGCCAACTTTGTATAAAAAAAATTGAAAAGTTGTCTTTTGCCAAGATATTTCTCTCACCCAGCATGGTTATATGTAAAATGACACCCCAAAACACATTCCCCAACTTCTCCTGAGTACGGTGATACCAGATGTGTGACACTTTTTTGCAGCCAAGGTGGGCAAAGGGGCACATATTCCAAAGTGCACCTTTCGGATTTCGCAGGCCATTTTTTACACATTTTGATTGCAAAGTACTTCTCACACATTTGGGCCCCTAAATTGCCAGGGCAGTATAACTACGCCACAAGTGACCCCATTTTGGAAATAAGACACCCCAAGGTATTCCGTGAGGGGCATGGTGAGTTCCTAGAATGTTTTATTTTTTGTCGCAAGTTAGTGGAATATGAGACTTTGAAAGAAAAAAAAAAAAAGAAAAAAAATCATCATTTTCCGCTAACTTGTGACAAAAAATAAAAAATTCTAGGAACTCGCCGTGCCCCTCACGGAATACCTTGGGGTGTCTTCTTTCCAAAATGGGGTCACTTGTGGCGTAGTTATACTGCCCTGGCAATTTAGGGGCCCAAATGTGTGAGAAGAACTTTGCAATCAAAATGTGTAAAAAATGGCCTGTGAAATCCGAAAGATGCACTTTGGAATATGTGCCCCTTTGGCCACCTTGGCTGCAAAAAAGTGTGACACATCTGGTATCGCCGTACTCAGGAGAAGTTGGGGAATGTGTTTTGGGGTGTCATTTTACATATACCCATGCTGGGTGAGAGAAATATCTTGGTCAAATGCCAACTTTGTATAGAAAAATGGGAAAAGTTGTCTTTTGCCAAGATATTTCTCTCACCCAGCATGGGTATATGTAAAATGACACCCCAAAACACATTCCCCAACTTCTCCTGAGTACGGCGATACCAGATGTGTGACACTTTTTTGCAGCCTAGGTGGGCAAAGGGACCCACATTCCAAAGTGCACCTTTCGGATTTCACCGGTCATTTTTTACAGCTTTTGATTGCAAAGTACTTCTCACACATTTGGGCCCCTAAATTGCCAGGGCAGTATAACTACCCCACAAGTGACCCCATTTTGGAAATAAGACACCCCAAGGTATTCCGTGAGGGGCATGGCGAGTTCCTAGAATTTTTTATTTTTTGTCGCAAGTTAGTGGAATATGAGACATAGTAAGAAAAAAAAAAATTAAAAAAAAATTCATCATTTTCTGCTAACTTGTGACAAAAAATAAAATATTTTATGAACTCACTATGCCCATCAGCGAATAACTTAGGGTGTCTACTTTCCGAAATGGGGTCATTTGTGGGGTTTTTCTACTGTTTGGGCATTGTAGAACCTCAGGAAACATGACAGGTGCTCAGAAAGTCAGAGCTGCTTCAAAAAGCGGAAATTCACATTTTTGTACCATAGTTTGTAAACGCTATAACTTTGACCCAAACCATTTTTTTTTTTTACCCAAACATTTTTTTTTTATCAAAGACATGTAGAACAATAAATTTAGTGAAAAATGGATATATGGATGTTGTTTTTTTTGCAAAATTTTACAACTGAAAGTGAAAAATGTCATTTTTTTGCAAAAATTTCGATTAATAACAAAAAAAGTAAAAATGTCAGCAGCAATGAAATACCACCAAATGAAAGCTCTATTAGTGAGAAGAAAAGGAGGTAAAATTCATTTGGGTGGTAAGTTGCATGACCGAGCAATAAACCGCTAAAGTTGTGGAGTGCCGATTTGTAAAAAAGGGCCTGGTCACTAGGGGGGTATAAACCTGTGGTCCTTAAGTGGTTAAAGTGTATTTCTAAGACTGGATTTGTGGAAATTGTTTCACAACATTTTTCATAGCATTTGTCATACTGTTTTAGGTAAAAATGCAGGATTGTTAGGACTGTAGGTAGGGACAGACAAGGCCAGTGAACCTTAAGGCTAGAACCCAGCCTGCTTTCCCTACCTAGTTACAGTACAAGCCCTAGATAGCTAGACCACAATCGGCCGATGGCTCCTATGATATTTAAGTGCAGAGATGGATAATAGTGTTGATCGCAAATATTCTAATCGCAAATTTTTATCGCGAATATCGACACACACTAGCTGTGTTCCTGGTTCCTTGTTCCTGTGCTTATTGGATTGCTCGTTCCTTTAACCCCATCTTGTCTTGTGACCACTCTTGTTTCTCATTTGGTACTGCAAAGCTTGTCTGGTTCTGACCCATTTATGTACGACTCTGGTATTGTGTTTGTCTTTCTTTATTGTTTATCCAATATTAGTGATGAGCGGCATAGGCAATATTCGTTTTTGCGATATTTCGCAAATATTTTATATAATATTTTCAATAAATTTGCAAATTCTAGAATTCGTGATCTCCAGTCATTATTTTTGTGCGCCAATCCGCACTAATGATGCACATATTTTTTACGCAATACATGCAACTTCACATTTTATCAGGTCTGAGTAGATATTACTGATTGGTGCACTAAGTATTGTTGTGACATCACAGCACTATGTCTGTAGCATGTATGTATGGACAGCAGAACCTATCACACTACCTAACACCCTGCACTGGAACCTGTCAGCTACACTATATCACTATCTAACCTACACTCACTATCTC
This sequence comes from Bufo gargarizans, assembly GCF_014858855.1. Classification (NCBI taxonomy): domain Eukaryota; kingdom Metazoa; phylum Chordata; class Amphibia; order Anura; family Bufonidae; genus Bufo; species Bufo gargarizans. The sequence continues at coordinate 156,370,270 of NC_058086.1, read as the reverse complement.
CAACTAACTATCTGTATTATATATATGAGCTAACTAACTATCTAATGTAATTGGAAAATGAATAGGATCCAGATGAAAGCACAGAGCACAGCAATGTCACCGCTCTCTCTCAGAAACTGAAAAAAAAAACTGCAGAAAATGGCTGCTGGGGAGTTTGTTATATAGTAAAGGGTAGGCAAAAAAAATCTAGAATATTCGCGATTACGAATATATAGCACTATATTCTACATCTTTGCGAATTCATGAAGTGGCAATATTTGGTTAAAAATTTGCGATTTGAATATTCGTGATTAACACTACTTGTGTATAGATCAGAGGAATTAACTAATAACCACTGAGGCCCCATAGCAAAATGTTTCCACCAAGACCATTTTCAGAATCATTTGAGATCAGGGAATAAAAACCTGATGATTATTCTTGCCCTTCTTTTTCTGTTCTAAACATGCCTCATTGTTCCAGCCCAAAACATGATTGGATTCCACCATGACAGTCCCAATAAAACTTTGGCTAGGACTTTTCTGATTATGAAATGAGGATCCATTCTGAATTTGTTACTCTCTTTCTACTATCAACAATCCACATCAATTAGCCACATTGAACATTCACTGTTCCTGAACTCTGAGTGCAGGGGTAGACTAGAATCTTAAAGTGACCCTGTAAAAAAACTAGAAGTGGCCCCATTTTGTAGGCAGGTCCAAACTAACAGAAGGCAGGGAAACACAATGCCATAGTGCAAAATAGCATCCTAGCAGAACCAAATAACACAGTTGAGCACAATATACTGCCCCAAAAGAGCTGGCCTGTGGTGGCCATCAATAGCTACCATTTTCTATCCTCCGCTTCCAGTTGTCTTTCATTAAAATATGTAGCAAAGGGCTTAGGAGGTGAGGTGCGGGTCATAGCATTTGAATTCAGGAGAACATATGCGGTCGCTGGCCGGGTACGTGAGTACCTGATTATCATAGTCTTAATTATTGTTGAGCCCTCATTATGTACCCAGTCAGCAGCAGAGATGAGGACTTGAGTGGCCCCAAGGGGCATCGGACACACGGGGAAATTTCCTTGTAAGATCTATGGCCAATCCACTCCTGTCTGAGTGAAAGTTAGCCCCTTTGGCCTTGTGTCCCATAGGAATTATATCCTACAGGTGGTAAAAAAAAAGGCTTGACTGAAAGGGTTTAAGCAATATGAGAATGTTAGAAAACCATTGCACACAAAACTTAGGGACAGACAGAAAACGAGGCAAAAGGTAGCAGCAAAGCATGTTCAGAAGATAGTCCAGGCTAGTTGCTGAAAGAGCCACTGTCTACCTAACTGTTAAAAAGTAGTTTCTACCTTTAAAAATAAATGTTTGTACAAATTCTATGGATATAAAAATAATAGATAATAAAAAATAATAATAATAGCTGCCATTGCATATTTGGGGTCTTCTGAAGAACTTTTCAAACACATTACACTTTGGTATAAACCATCTTTACGCACCCACAATTTACAGTTAGGAATACACAGGGTGGAGATTTCTAGTTTACTTTTTATTCTGTATGGATAATTTTATGCTTTTTTTTTCTGCTACACTGCATTCCCCAGCGGTGACTGAACTTGGAAACTTGCCATGATAACTCAAATAAAATCATAACATCCAACCAAACTCACAACGGGATTTTGCCTTTAATTAATTTATCTCACCCCGGAGGCTTTCGTATGATGGGTAGGCTAAAGAAAATAGAAATTGTGTGTGTGCCATGGGTGGTTCTGGGAGTTGCTGAAAATAAAAATAAAGCTGAATAAATAAAAATAATAAATACAATCCTAACACTGTCAATCATCAAAGTAGTGTTCAAAGCCTTCGATGACTAGTAATTTCCTGCCTTATTATAATAGCGTTTCTGTACAGTTGTGTGAAACAAGTATTGATCCCAGTCCTAAAACTCTATAAATAACATACAATATCCTGGTTGTTTCTAAGAAATTTTAAACTTTTTTATTTTATTTTTTGCTTTTAAAAGTTGCTGTCTTGAAACACCAACTTCATCCAGTACACGATATAACAGTAATTATCTAGATCCTCCGAGCATTACTATCTTTCATTTGACGATCCCTTTTACCCTTGTTTGATCTAAACATAATTTCTCTTTGGGAACATATAATTGTACGAAATGGTTTTCAAGTGTAAAATGATACATTTTCCATATTAATGACTACAGGTGCTGTTCTGCGCAGAGTCAATATGTCAAGGGAACGCTGGATAAAGTTATTCATATGTGCCATAAAAAATAGAGGAGAAAAAAAAAATCCCAGCGAAACATCCAGGGTGAAAAATGCATTTAATGAGTAAGTGCAGGCACACAATTCCTCCTTTCAAAAATGTCAGTTCATATTGAACCTCCATTTTCGATATCGTACAATTACTTTGTCAACAGAAGCTAAAGTACTGATGGATGATGCATCGGTTCTTGAAACCTAACTTTCCGTGAGTTACTTAGGATAAAACTAAGTGCTTTTACATTCAAGTCTGGGTGATGATAGTGGTTTTATATTTATCACGGCTGTCATTTTAGTTGACTGTACCATCCTCTTGAATGCAGGAATACGGACACTAATGGAGGTGTGTCCTTAGAGCTCAGAAGGGTCACAGATTCATTCTCCTAACGTGTTCACAGCACAAATAGCTTGAAGTCAGGAAACAGCTTTGCCCATTTTAAATAGTAATCTGTATCTGCACCTTTCCAGGGCCCTTGTATTTTTATATCTTACTTGTTGATTGTTCACATTGACCTACGTGACACAGAATATGAAGCTTTATCTCGGTTTTCACCTTCTCTTTGATACAATGTTGCTATTTTCTTAGTCTTCCCAGTAGTAAGTACAATTCTACCTGGACCTTCAAAAGTCCTGAAACTGATTGCAATTCTTTATTTATAAGAAATTCTGTCAAGAATCAATAATAGTCCTGGGTCTCCAGTTCCTTCTTTAATAATAGTGTGATATGATTTGTCACAAGCTAGCCTAGAGTATCCACTACATTTTATTACTTAGCTTGCAGCACAAGTCTCATCTTTGAGTCATGAGATCCGCCATGGGAAGACCTTTAAAAAAAAAAGCTATATTCTTTACTGTTTGGTTATTACAGAAAGTCTATACTACTCAATAATATCTTTTATAAGGTGCGCTGTCGCATCTACACCTAGATGTTTAACCCCGATATAAGTGAAGTGCATCCAAGGGCTGGAGGCCATTTTAGTGCCATGGACATTGCTTTCCTTGATTGGATGGCAAACGAATCGACGGTAACAAAAAGTTTAATTCTTTCTACAATCCTTTTGCTTTCAATGATTCTGCATTAAGCCCATAGCAACACAGGTTCAATTTACCGATCACAGTGAGACTGCGGTGTAAAGCCATTCGGCTCTGTAGTGTAAAATCCTTCATGGTGATATTAAATGAATAAATACAACTCAGCCATAAAGTGAGCAATAAACACTAATGATATAATAATCACGCATGCTATTATCTTCACATCCATAACAGGTATTTAAAAACCACACAAACGCTTTTGTGTAATGCACATATTTTATAATTACTTCATATTTAATTCCTGAACAAATTTAAAGGGAACAGATTTTTTTTGTTAATAATTTGCCAAAGTGAATCTATTGTGATTATCAAAACTGGGAGCAGATGGCAGCATGGACTTCAATGGCAGTGCTTTTCCTGATGTTCAGTCTTTAATTTTTAAAGGGGTTATCTGGCCTAGAACAAACCGAATACACCTAACGGGTGCCCCATTAAAGAAAAACAAACAAACACCTGTCGTTAGTTGCACCATGCCTGTGGCACTACCCCTATGAAACTTATAAAAAATTCTGTTGGTTTTTATCTACATTACATTTTACTCTTACTATTAGCACCACCTACTGTGTTTCCTGTGGTCAAAATTGAGGTCAACTGTAGGTAAATTGGAGGTTTATTATTCAAAATGTATTATGACTTGCACCAAATTTATTAAAGCGGTTTTATGGCAGAAAAAATATATGGTCTAAACTGCCTTAGGTTCTGTTCAAGCTAAAAAAAAAAATAGTACTCATCTCCCAGATGCCCCATCACTCCTTTCCATAGCTACCTGGTCCCTAGCTGCTCTGTGCATACAGGTCTACCTATGATATTCTGACACAGGGGCATGTGACCTTCTGCAACCAATGATTGGCTGTAACAGTCCTAATGTCAGAATGTCATTGCTTGACAAAGAAGCTGAGGGCAGTGGACCACAGGGCTGTATCAGTATGGGAGTGGCAGGGGATCCCTGCGGTGAGTACTGATTTTTTTAAATGTTTGAACAGAACACTCAATGATTTAGTCCATATTTTATTCTGATGAAAAAATAAAAAAAACATTAATAATTTTGACCAGGAAGCAAAACCTATGCCTTTTGCAAACAATAATAAATTTTTTGGGCAACACTATGTCCTGTCCCCTCTCTGTCCGTTTTTAGAAGCTTTTTGGGTGCAGAGCTACCAGAGGAAAAGTCACACATTTTTGCATAAAATTACCCCCCCCCCCCAACCAAAAATGTCTATCCAATCCATTCAGTGCATTTATGTAGCTGAAGAGAAACTACAGTACACAATTCACAATTTCTTGGAGAATTATCCCAAGACAAGGTAAAGAGCAACATCACTGTATGTCTGCCCTCCTGTCTGTCCATGCACTTGTCAGCCCCTCTGTTTCTCTTTGGTGTTTGTATGTCTGCCCCTTGTGTCTCTCTTTCCCTTTTGGATCAAACCTCACCAGCACTGAATAACACAGAGTATTCCTTGTTGTTAGGGAAACAAAATTTCCCTGGCAGTGAAGCTAGGTGGAAGAGCACAGCACTGGAGTGGGCTTGCAAATGGGCACTTAAAGGGGTTCTGCACTTCCATTTAACTGATGATCTATCCTCTGGATAGATCATCAGCTTCTGATCGGCGGGGGTCCGAACCCCAGGACCCCCGTCGATCAGCTGTTTGAGAAGATAGCGGTGCTCCAGCAGCGCGGCGACCTTCTCACTGTTTACCGCCGGGCCGCCGGCCCACTGACGTCACGACTAGTATCAACTAGCGTGGGCGCGGCTAAGCTCCATTCAAGTGAACAGAGCTTAGCCCCGCCCACGTTAGTTGATACTAGTCCTGACGCGCCACTGCCTTCTCAAACAGCTGAACGGCGGGGGTCCCGCCGATCAGAATCTGATGATCTATCCAGAGGATAGATCATCAGTTAAATGAAAGTGCAGAACCCCTTTAACTAGTAGAGGAGAGGGATATCTAAGATGGAGGAAGGAAGTTGCAAGAGTGAAAGACAGTGGGGGAGATTTATCAAACTGGTGTAAAGTGGAATGGGTAAGTTGCCCAAAGCAACCAATAAGATTTCACCTTACATTTTTCTCAGTTCCTTTGAAAAATGTAAGGTGGAATCTGGCTGCTACGGGGAACTAAGCCAGTTCTACTTTACACCAGTTTGATAAATCTCCCCCCAGTGTGTCTAGAGTAGGAACCGTGCAACAGTTTCATGATCCTGGATGCTGTTGCATGCGCTGGCCAATTCTGCATAGACACTGTATTTCTGAACATTGTGAAAGAGTATTTCAGTGAGTGTCAAACGTATTTTCCTGTAAATTCCTACCAGTATGAAGTCACAAGATAGAAAACTTGATGCAAGCAACATCTCCTCCAACTGTTAGAAATTATTATTTGTAATCAGACTATTTTGACTAAGTGTTTTTCCTGCAAAAAATTCAAATTGTTATTGCCTATTAACATGCTACTGGCAGTATTCCCTGACCGTCGTCTAAAGAGACAGCAACCTGAATATCACTTTAAACTTTTATATGTTGTCTGTATTGTTCAGTGAATAAAGCAATTTTGTCTTGTAGCAGTACCATAGGGTACAGGGTGAGTGTTATATTCTTGTGGTTGAGTGTATTCAGGCCTGAGAAAGGTATTGGTTTATCTCAGAGTTGCAGAGCATGTTCCACAAGTTTACTGATGTGACCCACAGAAGATCCAACCTTTGGTGGGTATGGTATGTCAGATTGAGAAATGGTCACCATTATCTAAACACTGTTCATGTGCATATTGATTTATTAGGACTGCCATTCTGCTCTTTAACCACACAGCTAACAGGAAAGAGCTAGGCAGACATTTTGTGGAAAGACACAGAGAGGCTGGAGAACATTGGGTGTTATCCAGGCGTCAGCGTGTCCTGGAGTGGCCAGAGTTGCAGCTGAATGTGACTGATCTCTGTCCTGTATCCAGATATCATCCAGAAAAAAGAGGATTGTTTCCCGGAAGGCTGATAGAGCTGTGGAACAGAGCTACATACCCTGCATGGCCTCCTGTTTGCTGAAGAGACTTGTAGTCATCGGATAAAGGGCAGACCCAGGTCGGTAAGAACGTGCACGCACCCAATTACAGATTAGCGCCTAGAGACTGAGAATAGGCCTGTAGTTAGATAGTTAGGAGTTCCTGTTTTACATCAGGCCAAAAGTGTTGCCACGTTTACTCCAAGGAATCCATTGCTTAAAAGAGACATTGCGCAATTGAAAGCGGCCATATTGTTAACAAATTGAATCCACCTTTGCGCTTCACTCAGAAATATTGTAGAGCCGATAGGATTGTAAGCTGATATGTTGCACCGCAGGCAAAATCGTATCTTGCACCCCACACAATAGTTCCTGTTCCTAGAGTAATAATAGGTACGGCAAGGCTGTGTTAATTGCGCCCATCAGCAGGTAAATTATCACAATTGTTTTCCTGGCTACCATTGGAGGGTGCCATGCTGCGCAACACAGAGGTTTCGGCCTCCGTGCTGAGTGAATGTAACTTTATTTTATGTTCAATGCATTTGGGGTGGTGTTTGATATCCTGTTATAGTAAAAAGTCCTCAGTCATCATCCAGTTTGATGTCATCTATCAGTGAGTTTGTTGTTCTGTATTTGTTGATATGTGCTCTTTATATCTAGTCTTGTGACCATCCACATACTACTTATTTATTTTCCTCTCGAAAATGGGGTTATCTAAATATTATGGAAAAGTGACTGCTTTTAGTGAAGTAAAGTTCTTCAGTCTTGTAAACTGGGGTTGTTACACATTAGAGCAATAAAGTTTCATCTGTTTCAATTGAAGACTCATTTAAAAGACTCATCTCAAAGTTTGAACCACTAGAGTCCCCACTTTCACTAATAGCGCAATAAAACATAACTTTTATTCATACAGTATTTCACTTCCACGTGTGCAATATTTTGTGGTCCAAAGTCAAACAAGTAACACGCTCTTAGAGAAAATCAATGGTATTTTGACTTGGTTTGTATATGAAAATCATTGCTTTCATGACAGTGCTGCTCTATTATCATGGCCCACTTACATTTCATTGATGGAATAGTAGTACAGAGTTAAAAAAAAATTATCTCTCTATCTCTGTCTCTCTCTCCTGTCCTCTCCAAAAATTCTCTAGAATTCAATCAGAAAAAAATCTATAATCTAAAAAAAAACTCAGGTTGAATTTTGAGTCTATATTTGTTCATCTCTATTAGAGTCATAAAAACAATATAAATCTTGACCAACTCTGCATGAGCCTGAAAAATAGCATTTGTTTAACTGAGATTACCTGGCTACATTTTAGCAACTATTCATGGCAGACTGGGAGCAAGTGTAGTACAGACTGTCTACTTTGACGGTCAAAACTATTGTAAACAGTAGAGGTCCCCCTCTATTACCATTATGGTTTCAAGTACAGTATATAGGTTTCATTTATTTTTCTACCTTATATCGTATATTTTGAATATTCTCCATACCTGTCTTTAATTATAAAAGGGATGCTACAGTGTAGTAATTTCTAGTGATGGACGAACATCTGCCAGGATGGTGCGCGAACACGATCAAATTTTCGCGAACAGCAAGTTTGCGGAGGGTCCCATTCATTTTAATGGCAGGCGGACCTGAAAAACCTTCAGCTTATATTTGCAGCCAAGAAATAATTACTAGAAGTGCACAAATAGTCCCACAACATGGACAGTGACATACCAGATGTATTATTCGAATTTGCGATCTCCATTCATGATTTCTTTCAATGCAAAATATAGGCAATATATTTTTTGCGTACGCGCATGTGCAAATGCACTATACAGTACACAAATGCACTATAAAGAAAGTATATTGGTATATAACACCCCCTTCAATCAGTTTTTTTGGGGGGTGACAGGTATATCACACCAGTAGAAATTATTTGTTCCAATAACGCTTGTCCCTCTATATACCTGCAGTATCGCAGCAGAACCGCACACAACTGCTATTTTTTTGCGGAAATGGAAGCACAGATGCGGAAGTATGGATCCGCAAATGCGGATGCGGACAGCACATTCCGGCCCCATTGAAAATTGCGGAACGGATGCGGACCCATTTTGCGGACGTGTGAATGGAAAAGATATCCCTCAAAATGAAAATAAATTAAATTATTAAAGTTAAGCAAAAAGCATAGATGTGGTAGGCAATAATAAGTACTTGGCGGCATTAAATCAGGTGCTCGGCGGCACCAAATCAGAAACCATATTTCCTACCACAATCCGGGGGGTTCCAGTGGACATCCATGAATCCCGGAGGGAAAGCAAAAAACATCCATCCCTGGGCTAGATGATGATGTGGTATTGAAGGAAAGGGTGGGCAAAGAACTGTCCCTGATATTGCCCTACAGGGGGTGCTATTCTGGCCCTGATACCCTAACTACAGACCCCCCGCCCTGATAAGAGCGACCCCGTCTGGAACCTTACCCTATATAAAAATGGCCCTAGCAAGCTCCTAGCCCATAGGCCCCTGACTTCCAGATGATCACTATATAGATCTATTTTTTTTTCACTCATTATATAGTATATTATAAGTATATCGCACCCCTCTGTGTATTACACCTATCCATAGCACACCTATACCAGTCCTTAAAAGGACTTTTGTGGCCCTATTAGCTAGTGTTTGGTGTCCCTAACAGTCTGTCCCTGCTCCACACAGCAACCTCTTCCTACACTGGCAAAACACTGATTGTAAAATGGCGACCAGATCAGGCTTATTTATAAGGTAGGGTGTATGTCCATGTGTTGAAATGTCTCAATTGGCTGTCCTGTACCACCTGATGGATGTGTCATGGGTCAAAGCTCTTCACAATGTAAAAGAATATGGCAGGTGCGAATATCTCCATATGTTCTCATGTTCGGCGAGTCGCGAACCCGCAAAGTTCGCCATGAAACGACCGCTGGGCGAACCGCAAGGCCATCTCTAGTCATTTCTATATACACTCCCTGACATTGAAATTGCAACACCAATATACATGTTAATGATATGCAAGTAGTTAAAAATGGAAACAAAATCTCAATTGATTAAGTATTGATTATGAGCACCATGCACAGCAATACACACATTTACATGCCTTGGAATGCTATCATTGAGAATAGCTGTCTGAAAAATGTTCTGCAATGCTGAATGTACATGGAAATGAAAATCATCAAGATCTGCTGCTTGCAGCTCCCTTTGCAATTGCTGACCAATGATGTCCCAGATGTGTTTGATGGGAGACAAGTCCGGAGATGCCGTAGGCCATATTAGCATGTTTAGTCCATGCAGGCTGCTCACAGTAGCATGACCAATGTGTGGCCTGGTGTTGTCCTGTTAGAAAACCCCTTTTGGGACCGTTTGGAAAAATGGCAGTACCATGGGTTCCACAACCAAATCAACGGCCAGTTGATAGTGTACCTTAAATGAAGACTAAAGGGTCTGTCTACAATACATTGTGCCAACCCACACCATAAACCCAGGAGTATGACTGGTGTGATGTTCCCTTTTGAAGGCCTTTTCATGGTGGCATTGGTCAAGTGGTCTCCAGACCAATCCCTGGCTATCATTGTATGCGAGACAAAGGTGGAACTCATTGCTTTAGAGGATAAACTTCCATTTCAGCCTCCATTGCCATCTTGCTGTGCACCATGATAGCCTTTGAGAGTGGTGGGGTGAGGTCAATAAAACACCTGTAGCTGGATATCTGGCTCATAGTCCAATGTCATGCAAATGCCTTCTGATGTTTTGTGTAGACACTGTTTGCCACCATAGGCTTGGGATGTAATATCCAGTTTCATTTTCAGTACAGAATGGATTTCTATGAACCATTAATCTACTCAGATAATTCATCTGTAAAAGGTTTGCCTCTGTGCACCTCTTGCTGTCATTCCAATTATTTTTTTGTTCTCCCAGCCACCAGGACATGCAATGTTTTTTCCTAAAATATCTGTTGTACGTGTGAGGACATGGAGAAAGAAACTCTGGGAACGCGGGATCACCCACAATGCCATGCATGCAGCCGATCAGCAGTCAGCCAGCCTTGTGATGTCACAACCCTATAAATAGCGTCAGCCATCTTAGATTCTGCCATTTACCAGTGAACCAAATTGCCATTATATAGCTCTGTAATTCCAGCAAACCGTTCTTATTAGGGTGCAAGTGCTATTTGAAACATGCATTAACATGCATGTTTATTACAAGTAAATATTTCTACATCTTATTTACCCTTGTGCGCAACAGTTATATGTTCTAAAGCATTTTTGGGCTTGTATTAGTGGGGAAAAGGGATTATTAGCTGTTGTGTGGTGAGTTGCTAAAATTTCAGCCCTTTTTGTCATATATTAGTGGCAAAAGTAAAATATATTTGGCGGTCAGAAGTGCAGTTATATGTTTTCAAGCCTTTTGTGGAGTGTATTATTGGAAAAATAAAAAATATATTTGCCGGTCAGCAGTGCAGTTATCTGTTCTAAAGCCATTTGTGGCATGTATTAGTGGAAAAAGAAAAAATATATTTAATGGTCAGCGGTGCAGTCATATGTTTTAAAGCCTTTGTTGGCGTGTATTAGTGGAAAAAGTAAAAATATATTTGCAGATCAGTGGTGCAATTATCTGTTCTAAAGCCTTTTGTGACGTGTATTAGTGATAAAGAAAAAATATATTTGCCGGTCAGCGGTGCAGTTATCTGCTTTAAAGCCTTTTGTGGCGTGTATTAGTGGAAAAAAAAATAAAAAATTGCCGGTCAGCGGTGCAGTTATATGTTGTAATGCCCTATTTGGTGTGTATTAGTTGCACAAAAAAGTATTTGCCGTTTTGTGGTGAAATGAGAAAATTACTACTCTTTTTGGCGTGTATTAGGCGGATGCTCCACAGACAAGATTTGTTTTTTGGGGGTTACATGTTACAGGTTCGCCTGGCGGTCAGTTTGCGGCGAACTTTGTGCGTTTGCGATCTGCTGAACATGTGAACATATAGCGATGCAGACTGGCCTCTTCTTCTCCTCCTCCTCCTCCGTCTCCTCCTTGGCTGACTTCTCCTTTTCCATTTCTACCGCCTCTTTCGCTGCACCCCCAAGTGCCCCAGAACCTATTTGATGAGACAGGTATGAATTTGCCATGCTGTGCTGTGGCTGTTGTGCCTGGAAGCCACACTGGTCCTGCACTGCTTTCATCTCTGCAGTCACAGGCCGTTCAACCCGACTCAATTTGACAGTTGGTAAAGTGTTGTGCGACAACGGTGCCAATCTGCTGAGCATGCTGAAACAGGGCAAAATGACGCACATGCCATGTGTCACACACACATGGGTTGGGGTAGTGACCACTGAACTCCACCCGCACCCCTGTCCCTGCCTACTTACCTTACAAGTTCTAGCGACAAGGGACAACTGGTCAACAAACCCTTAGCTAGGATAGTGCAGGGAAGACAAACAACACAAGTAACAGGAAAGTCAAACAAGCCTCGTCAATAACCAAGAGAGCAGAAAGGTACTGGAGGAGCAGGCAGAGAATCATCAGGACAAGCTGAAGTCAAAACAAGGAGGGAAAGACAAGACCAAAGGATGAGATGGACAGGAAATCGGAAGCTAAGCAGGAACAACAAACCAGGTGAGTATCTCACAGGAAGGACTGCAATAACAGGCAATCTGTGGTCAGCAGATTGCCTGTTTAAATAGGGCGCTGGTAGAGTCATGTGACGTGGCCAGCATCACATGACTCCTGAGTTCTAATGCGGCTGAGCGCCAAGTGAGATGATAGGCGCTCAGCCCTATTGTGGTTGCCATGTGAGTGGGCGACGCCGGACACGCTGATGACGTGAGCACGCCTCGGACATCCCAGCTTCCGCGCAGAGCGCATTGTGACACCGTTCATGGCACATGTCCTGAACTTATTCGTGCAGCGATTCATTGCCAAATACCCCTGGGTCCAGGACGTCTTGCGGCAGGCCAAGAAAATCTCTGGCCATTTTATAAGATCTTACACGGCCATGGCTCGCCTTGCTGACGTTCAGTGGCGACACCACTTGCCCGCCAGACGTCTGATTTGTGACTGCCCGACACGATGGAACTCCACCTTTTATATGCTTGATAGGCTGCTCCAGTAGAAATGTGCCGTTAACAGCTACCTGTACGAACTCTGCGGCAGGACAGGTTCTGGGTAGCTTGGTTTCTTTTCACCGCGCCAGTGGCTGCTCATACGCGACGCATGCAGACTTCTGTGGCCATTTGATGAGATCACCAAACTGGTCAGTCGCAGCCAGGGTGTCATTAGTGACATCATACCTTACGCTTTCTTTCTTTGCATCATGTCATTGATCAAGCCCTTTGAGGACCAGGATCTGGAAGATGAGGAAGTCGCAATGCTGAATTAATTCCCAGGGGGGCTACTCCATCTGAGACAAGTCAGCAGGAGTCTGAAGAGGAGTCAGCGGAGGATTGTGGCTATGGGGAGGAGGAGGAGGAGGAAGAGCAATAAGAGCAAGCTTTAAACTTTTTGGGGATCCTTGGAGTTGTCCGTGGTTGGGGGGAGGATACTGAGGAAGACATTCTCCTGGATGATGAGCAGGAGATAGGATGCTCCACCGCTTCCAATTTACTGAAAATGGGGGCCTTCATGCTCCAGTGTTTGAAGAGGCACCCCCATATAAAAAGCATAAAGGTCAAGGACCTGTACTTGGTGGCAACGTACTTAGACCCCCGGTACAAACACAAAATGGAGGAAATATTACCAGCATCACAGAGGGATGTCAGAATGCAGCATTTCCAGGCCTTGCTGTGAGAAATGCTGCATTCTGCTGTTGTGGGCACTGGCAGAGGAATTTCCACCTAAAGCGAAACAGGTGCGGGTACCAATCCTATTGCGCCTGCAAAAAGAGGATGGTTTGAAGATGTGCTTGCCACTTCAGATATAAGATCATTCTTTCAGCCAACCCATTGACAAAAAGAGGATGGTTTGAAGATGTGTTTGCCACTTCAGATATAAGATCATTCTTTCAGCCAACCCATTGACAGGGAACGCCTAGACCGACAGGTGTCCGACTACATTGGGTTAACAGTCAATGTTAACAGTCAATGTGGACGCTCTAAGAAGCAAGGAACCCCTTGACTACTGGGTGTGCTGGACCAATTTTCCATGGAACTCTTGGCTTGCCCCTCATCGAGTGTCCTGTCCGAAAGGACGTTCAGCGCAGCAGAGGGGATCGTGACCGATAAGCGCACTCGCGTAGCTCACAACAGTGTGGACTACCTTACATTTTTTTAAATGAATGAGGCATGGATCTCAGAGGAAATCAACACCTGTGATGACCACGTGTAATTAAATTTCCTTAGGCCAGCCCACACATATCCACCACCACTCAGAACAAAGAATGGTCCTTGCCTTATGTATATACAGTGGCATAAAAGACCTTTTATGTCAGATCAATACATCATTTTTGGGGCCTGTACTGGCCGACAGTTACATATTTATCCTGTGACCGCCTAATGTACCTCGAGTCACAGAATCCAAAGTTCTTTGCTGTCAGGTGAATTACTATTGGCTATTTTTTGGGGCCTATACTGGCCGACAGTTGCATATTTATCCTGTGACCGCCTAATGTACCTCCAGACACACAATCCAAAGTTCTCTGCTGTCAGGTGAATGCCTATTGCCTATTTTTGGGGCCTATACTGGCCGACAGTTGCGTATTTATCCTGTGACCGCCAAATGTACCTCCAGCCACAGAATCCAAAGTTCTTTGCTCTCAGGTGAATGCCTATTGCCTAATTTTTGGGGCCTGTACTGGCCAAGAGTTACATATTTTATCTCTAGCCACATAATCACACCCTTGTCTCACTCATCTGCCTCTCATTATGTTGGCGTATGAATTGCATTCACCATAAAGACCTTCTAATGTCACAGGGTCATGTGACTGTGCCCCCCACTCCATACTGTGCCCAATTATACCCTGCATTGTGCCCTCTTACCACACACTGTGCAATGCCCCTAGTCAATCCCTGTACTGTGCCCTCTTAAACCCTTTTATCCGGTCACTGATTGGCGGTGTTATCCGGTCACTGTACAGAGGTGTTATCCGGTCAATGTATAGCAGTCGTATCCAATAACTGGATGGCCATAACTGTATCCCTTTCCCTGCCCACGCCATCCTTTATTAGACCTGGCATGAGCGGGAAAAATATGCAGATTGTGGTGCTAAGGACATTTGCGCCACAATCTGTGTCAGAAATACACCTAACATAGACATATTTCTATATAATAAATGACCACCTAATTGTATTATTATTCGAGGGTAGGGCTAATATCTTTATATTATATAGATTCTAGTGTATTATACTGTGCCCTGTATTTACCAGTACAAAATGATCCTTGGGAAACACAGTCCTCATCCCTGACCACCAGGACCAGGTAGCGCTCTGTCAGTACATGGAGGCCTCCCCTCTCCGTCAGGCTGCTCCCCTGTGTACTGGTGCTTATTCTGACATTAAGGCTGGGTTCACATCCTATTTTTGCCATCTATTTATTGCATACCAAATATGTATGAGTTAATAAATGCCTCACACTGATGCCGTACAGTGGCATCCGTTCACCATACAGTTCCATGGTAGAAAAAAAATGCACGTTAACGTATGCATTTTTTTTATGGACTCTGCAGGATACAAAAACGTGGAGTGCTGCACATTTGTATACATGAAACCAATAGAAAAAAAAAATTTCTAGGCTCCAGCAGGGCACATTTTTGAGAGTTTCCCTTTAAGAAGCATAAAAATGGCCCCTGATTAAAATACATATTTTTTGTGGGAAATTTTGTCAATGATCCCTCTCTGGTATATCACTGTCCATGTTGTGGGACTATTTGTGTACTTTTAGTAAGTGTTTGCTGGCTGCAAATATGACCTGTAGGTTTTTTCAGGTTCGCCTGCCATTACAGTGAATGGGGCACGCCGCAAACGTCCGGTTAGCGAACATTTGATCGCGAACGCGTGTTCACAAATCGTCCTGGCCGATGTTCGTCCATCACTAGTTCTGTAGACATCTATGTGGAATCAGTGGACGACTGAGTGTAAAAGGAGTGCGCTTCTTCTTGGCGCTAACATCGACCTGTTTTTATACTTGAGTTATTTGGTCAGTTTTGTCCCCGAGACTACCCAAATAAGTAAAGTATGGCAGTGATTCTAAGAGCGAAGCCTGTCATCTACATGTCATATTGACTCACAGATAGTGATGAGCGGATGGGGTCATATTCGAATTCGTGATATATTGCGAATATTCTGTATAATATTTGTTCAATATTTGTGAATTCAAATATTTGTTATATTTTAAATTCTTTTTTTTACTCGGAAATCGGCAATTTTATGATTGTGTAATATGTGAATATTACGCAATCAAAACAGGCGTGTGTTAAAAACAAATATATAGCACTATATGTATTTTAAAATAGTCGTCTGTTCACTTCAGATGGAAAAAAATGACAACTATTCTAAAATACTAATATTGTAGGGATTTGCTCTGGTAGGCAGGGTAAGTGGATGCAGTACAGGGGCAAGAACTCGGTAATAAAGCAAAAGTTCAATGTCCTGGTGTTAATTCACACCACATAAAGTCCAATGCACAAACGTGTCACCTGGCGGACTGTTTTGTCCAGGGCAATCCATAGCCGCCCATCGCAGGCTTTAGGGCGCCTGATTTTTAGCGTGCGGCTCTCCAGCACGCTACCAACTGGTTGGAACCCAAAAACCACAGTGCTTCATAGATCCAGGGCCGGTGCAAGGATTTTTGCCAACACAAGCGAAGCTACATTTTAGCGCCCCCCCCCCTTTCCCGCGCCCCATCCATGATCACATCATTAACCCCCGCCCAGACGGCCCTGGCCCCATCCTGATCACATCATTACCCCCTATTGACAATAGGGGGTAATGATGTGATCATGGATGGGGCCGGGGCCAGGGCCGACCGGGTGGGAGGGGTGGGAATGATGTGCCATGGGGGGGAGAAATGTGACACACAATAGGCTATTGTGTCACATTTCTCCCCCCCCATGGCACTTAATCCCCCCCCTGACGGACGGCTCTGGCCCCATCCATGATCACATCATTACCCCCTATTGTGTCACATTTTACCCCCCCATGGAACATCATTCCCCCCCCCCGGCCGACCCTTCCTGGCGGCCTGGCCCCATTCCCATGTCACATACAGTGGCATACTCAGAGTACAGACATTTACATTGTCCCCCCTGCCCTCCCTCCATCATGTCACGGTCACACAAACTAGCGCCAGAGCAGAGGCGCTCAGGCTTAGCATGGCATCAATGATGTGTTTAAAAAAATTAATTACAAAACAACAATAATTAATATTAGGGGGGGGGGCGGGGTGTGTGACCCCCCCAATATTAATGATTGTTTTGTAATTAATTTTTTTAAACACATCATTGATGCCATGCTAAGCCTGAGCGCCTCTGCTCTGGCGCTAGTCAGTGTGTGCGCTAGCCTAGCGCTTTTTGCTCATGGGCGCTCATCTCATCATTTTGAATTAATTTTAAACTGGTGTGACTCTTTATAAAATAGCATTAAAAATTCAATTCAGACCTACGCCTACCCTAACAAGTCCTGACCTGTCCTGTCCTGACCACGTCTCCTGCTGCTGCTGGCTGCCAGAGGGCCAGAGGGCCAGTGTGCGTCTGAATCATCTGCTCTCATCTTACTGGCGGGCGCGGCTGCCTGTGTCTGACTCAGACACAATCAGTTAGCTCGAGCCTCGCCTATGGTACCTGCGCTACCCGCCGCCGCCGTGCCGCTCTCACACCAGTCACGCCCCCTCTGCAGGTGACTGTGTTGTGTACTGTTGCCCTGACTACGATGAGCGCCGCCGGCCGACGCACGCAGGCTGGGGACGGGTGGTAATGTTGCCCTGACTATGACGAGCGCCGCGGCTGCCGGCCGGCACACGCAGGCTGGGGGCGGCAGGTTCACTGACGGTGGCGGCGCTGCAGCACAAGCAAGTGCAAAAAAAAAAAAAAAAAAAAAAAACGGCATTCATTCATTCTTCCGTTCTTCCGCCCTGCGCAGGGCGCGCCCTAAGGCAGCCGCTTGGTCTGCCTTATGGTAGCGCCGGCCCTGCATAGATCCACTATGAAAATGCAGGGTAATCCACACACAGCTGTAACTGCTAAGTGGATTTTTATTCCCAGCCCAAAACATGGCCTGGAACGTGGGGAACAGCCACCCACCCTGCTCTTTGGCTGCTCCCAATAAGAACCGGCCCGGATTGGCTTTACAGCCACACTAAGTAAAAACACAGTGTCAGCCAGCCTAGCTGCTGCTGACACACTATACTACTGGTTCCTATCTAACCGAGGCCAGGAACCTCGGTGACACGTACCTTCCATAAATGACAGACCCCTGCGCCTTCCTACAATATATAGCACTATATTGAATATAGTGCTATATATTTGTTTTTTAGAATATTCATATTTTTTTTTCCATCTGAAGTTATGATTCCTCCCTGCTTAAGTTGCTTGTGGGCCAATGACTCAGTGTGACTCTTTATGAGTTGCTCTCAGATAAAATTGAACACAGAGTCTTAGTGGTGGTTGCTGGCTCAACATCAGAATTGGTATTTCGTATATGCTGTTTGCATTTAGAATGGATAGTTTTAAGACTGGTGGAGCAAGGACTTGGCATAGAGATAAACCATTGCAAAGGTTTGGATTTTATGAGCTTGAACTTCAATAGTGAAGGAACAAGACAGTGAATTGCAATATAAAGATTAAGACTTAGAGTTGACCCTTTTTTTTGGTAATAATATTTATTTTATTTTAATTCACATTATAAGTCTATACATGGTTTGACATAGAATTTTACATCAATACAATATACACTCACCTAAAGAATTATTAGGAACACCTGTTCTATTTCTCATTAATGCAATTATCTAGTCAACTAATCACATGGCAGTTGCTTCAGTGCATGTAGGGTTGTGGTCCTGGTCAAGACAATCTCCTGAACTCCAAACTGAATGTCAGAATGGGAAAGAAAGGTTGGCTACAACAGCAGAAGACCCCACGGGTACCACTCATCTCCACTACAAATAGGAAAAAGAGTCTACAATTTGCACGAGCTCACCAAAATCGGACTGCTAAAGACTGGAAAAATGTTGCCTGGTCTGATGAGTCTCGATTTCTGTTGAGACATTCAAATGGTAGAGTCCGAATTTGGCGTAAACAGAATGAGAACATGTTTCCATCATGCCTTGTTACCACTGTGCAGGCTGGTGGTGGTGGTGTAATGGTGTGGGGGATGTTTTCTGGGCACACTTTAGGCCCCTTAGTGCCAATTGGCCATCATTTAAATGCCACGGGCTACCTGATACTTGTTTCTGACCATGTCCATCCCTTCATGACCACCTCTGATGGCTACTTCCAGCAGGATAATGCACCATGTCACAAAGCTCGAATCATTTCAAATTGGTTTCTTGAACATGACAATGAGTTCACGGTACTAAAATGGCCCCCACAGTCACCAGATCTCAACCCAATAGAGCATCTTTGGGATGTGGTGGAACGGGAGCTTCGTGCCCTGGATGTGCATCCCTCAAATCTCCATCAACTGCAAGATGCTATCCTATCAATATGGGCCAGCATTTCTAAAGAATGCTATCAGCACCTTGTTGAATTAATGCCACGTAGAATTAAGGCAGTTCTGAAGGCAAAAGGGGGTCCAACACCGTATTAGTATGGTGTTCCTAATAATTCTTTAGGTGAGTGTATATTTACAGTTTTCTTTTTTCCTCTTTTTTTTCTCTTTCATCTTTCGCATTTTCTTTCCCTCCCCTACCCCCCTTGCCCCATCACTCCCACCCACCATCCAGCACAGACAACCACTGTAAAAAAATAAAAAAATTCAACCCAACGACCCTCTCCCCTTCTACCAACCCACTCCGACCCCCCGAGCCTCTCCCCTCAAACCCACCATCTCATCCAGTCCTTATCAAATATGGCCTTTTATGGAATATTGTGTCTTTCACAGGCAATTATACATTTTGTATAGCTCTCCCATTCTTTGATTGTGGGGGCTCTTTTAGCCGCAAAATATTTAATTACACATATTATATATCTGCTTGCATGAAATAACAATTAAGGTACTATATCTTACTGTCTCATGTTCCCTATTCCTCCTGGATCTCCCAGGATACACACTTCAATAGTTATGGGAATTTTCACCGGTTAAAACTCTTCTACCACTTTACAAATCGCTAGTCAGACCACACATGGAGTACTGTGTATAGTTCTGGGCTCCTGTAAACAAGGCAGACATAGCAGAGCTGGAGAAGGTCCAGAGGAGGGCAACTAAAGTAATAACTGGAATGGGGCAACTACAGTACCCTGAAAGATTATCAACATTAGGGTTATTCACTTTAGAAAAAAAAGATGACTGAGGGGAGATCTAATTAATATGTATAAATATATCAGGGGTCAGTACAGAGATCTCTCCCATCATCTATTTATCCCCAGGACTGTGACTGTGACGAGGGGACATCCTCTGTGTCTGTACACAAATATAGAAAAGGATTCTTTACGGTAAGAGCAGTGAGTGTCACGAGGGTGTCAAGAGCCACGTCTGACTCCGTTATACCCGGAGGCTGCGCGGTCTATGTTTAAAGATCATGGTGCTTCTTAATGATAGCTTTCGGTGTTTGCCTTGCAATCCTTTTTGTCTCACTCAGGGATCCGTAGCTTCTTCTCCTCAGCTGTTTTTTGTCTGTCACTCCCAACCTCCTTATATTCTCCTCTCCCACTTCTCTGGTTGCCAGATATAGAGCTTCCTGCCTGGACTTCTATACTGACCCACTGGAGCTGTGTAGCTGCGATTCCTGGTTGTTGTTCCAGAGAGTTACCCTCCGGATCCCTGTTGGGTTTTTGTTGTCCGCTGTTGTCGCCCACCTGGGATTATATGTTTTGTCTGTATTGTCTGTCCTCTCCTTGGTGTTTTCCTTTAGTGTTAGTGGTGCGGACTACGTAGGGCTCATCTCAGGGAAAGCCAGGGTTTAGGCATGTGATCGGCGTACGGGTGACAAACCCGTCTAGGGACGTCAGGGCAGTCAGGTGCCAGCCTCAAGGTGAATTAAGGGTAACCACCTTTTCCTCTCCCTTGTACAGGGCCTTCCCATTTCCCTCCCTTTGCGTCACGTATGTGATCGGCACGCCGGTCATGATAGTGAGACCATGGAACTCTCTGCCTGAGGAGGTGGTGATGGTCAGTACAATAAAGGAATTCAAGAGGGGCCTGGATGTATTTCTGGAGTGTAATAATATTACAGGCTATAGCTACTAGAGAGGGGTCGTTGATCCAGGGAGTTATTCTGATTGCCTGATTGGAGTCGGGAAGGAATTATTTATTCCCCTAAAGTGGGGAAAATTGGCTTCTACCTCACAGTTTTTTTTTTTTGCCTTCCTCTGGAACAACTTGCAGGATAACAGGCCGAACTGGATGGACAAATGTATTTTTTCGGCCTTATGTACTATGTTACTATGTATTTGTGTAAACACCTGTTTCCAGAAATCTTGAACTTGATTACAATTCATCTACCCCTATATCTCTACACTTATGACATTTAAACTCCCTATGTTTATAAAATTTCATTAACTTGTGTGGGGTGTTATATAAACAATGTAGTAAATAAAACTGAGTCAGTCTATGTCATTCCCGTATTATCTGGCCCCATCTATCCTCATTCATAGGTGCCATTATTCCCTCCCATTTCTGCTTCCCATTTAATATTCCCGCTATATTAGAACTTTGAGATATCAAAATGTAATACACTATAAATATCTTTGTTAGTGAATGAGGGAGTTTATGGATACTGTTCCTCTTTGCTATTTTAGCTCTTAATGCGTGTCTTAACTGGAAATAATAGAATATTTCCATATCAGAGATTCCGAAGCTTTTTCTTTTACTTTTTGGAACTCTATTAACTCCTCGTTCTTCCAGACCTGTCCTGTTTATAAACCCCATGGGTCATCCAAATTTCCCTATCAATTGATTCTAATTCTTCTAAACTGCAGTTGTACCATAATAGAGTGTCTTCATATAAGGTGTTTTATTGACAAAAGGTTTTTTACCTCTTTCCAGATTTTAACCATTAACTTAATGGTCGGGGAGTTCTTAAATTGATGTTGTAGATGAATTCCCGCCTCTAATACCTGGCAAATATTACAGTTTAATCATTTTTTGTTAATAGCTGCCATATTGGAGCGATACATTTGAGTTGTGCCCAATTTCAGTAAGGTTTTTACCTGCCGGGCTAGGTAATACATCTTTAAATCTGGGACCGACAGTCGTCCTGCCTTCTCCAGGCATTGTAGAATTTGCATTCTTATTCTAGGTTTACATCCCCTCCATAATAATTCACTCAATAAACTCACTATAATCTTAAATACTTTATTGGGTATCTCCACTGGGGAATTCCAAAAGATATAATTCATCATTGGCAGTAAACACATTTAAATCAAATATATTCTTCCCGCCATTGATATCAGTATTTTTTTCCATATTATTATCTTTTTTTTTTAACTACTATCTATTAAAGGGGTCATATATAATACTGTAGATTGGAAGTTAAATACACGCCTAAATATTTTATACTCTCCCCGTCTTTTTCAATCTCCAGGGATCCAGGAATAAAACTACCTATGGGGTCCAGAGGAATACAGGCCGATTTATTCCAATTTATTTTAAGACCTGCAACTCTTCCATATCTATCAAAGATTTTGAATATTCTCAATACTGAATCATGAGTCCCTACAAACAACATTAAAGCCTCATGCACACGTCCGTGAAACACGGTCCGTGTGATACCGGCCTGAATTTCTTCTGAGTGCAGGAGCGCAGGGCGTCATTGGTTGCTTTGACGCCGTGCGCTTCCTGCTGCAGTACAGTAATACACTGGTATAGATCATAGCAAGCAATGACGCTGTGCGCTCCTGCACTCAGAAGAAATCCAGGCCAGTATCACACGGACCGTGTTTCACGGATGTGTGCATGAGGCTTAAGTCATCTGCATACATTGAGATTTTCTCCTCATGATTCCCAAACCTAAACCCTATTATGTTTTCATTTTGTCTTAATGCTGCAGCTAGGGGTTCCAATGCGATCGCAAAAAGAAGCGGTTAGTTCATCATTTGCAATTATCCTTGCACTTACTTCCGTATATACCAGTTTAATCCATGAAATTATTGCCAAAACCCAATTGTGTTAGAGTAGCTAACATAAATGGATATTCTACAGTATCAAAATCTTTTGAAGAATCAATTGACACAATTAAACATTTTCCCCTGTTATTTGATTTTATTTACATATTCATAAAACATCTCATAATATTCTCAGAAGTTGTTTTCCCAGGCATAAAGTCGGTTTGATCTTCCTGTATAATCTTTGTGATAATTACCTTTACTCTAGCTGCTAAAACCTTTGCTAGTATTTTATTATCAGTATTAATCAGGGAGATTGGACGATACTAGTCAATCAGTTTTGGACCTTTCCCTAACTTCCAAATAAGGGTTATTAATGCTTCCCGTAAAGTATCAGGTAAGATTTTACTATCCCTAGAGGCATTCCAAATTTCTATTAGTTTGGGAGTAAGGATGTCTTTATATGTCTTGTATACTTCAAAAGGGATACCATCCGATCCCGGGGATTTATTTTTCGTAATATTTTTTAATACCCTATTAATTTCTGTCAAGTTCATTTCTTGCTCCAAACTGTCTTTCTGTTCTTATGTTAAGGTTATCATATCTATACTATCTAGGAACTTTTCTATTTCTCCCATATCAGATTCCAATCCACTTTTATATAAATCTTTAAAATGTTCTCTAATGATTTACTTTTTCTCCGTTTGTTCTGCAACTATGTGCCCGGATTTATTTAGAAAACTTGGAATATAATTAACGTCACGTTGGGCAGAAATTATGGACCCAAGTCTCTTTCCTGGTATATGCCCCTGGGTATAATATTCCTTTATATGATTTAATTTCTGTTGCTCAGCTAATGCGAACAAATCATCTCTGTACTTAGATTGTTTCTCACTCCACTTCTGATAGTTTAACTCTGTTGGGTTTTTAATATATTCCGTTTCATGCATGATCACCTCCTGTTCATGTTTTTGCAATTAATTTATTTTCTCTTTTTTACACATAGCTATATGTTTCATAAATATCCCCCGCATGTAGGCCTTTCCAGCCTCCCAGACAACCTTATTACCCGCAGTGCCTAAATTTTTTTCAAAATATACTATAATCTCTTATTAAATCTGATTGTGATTTCCATTCATATTTATCCATCCTAACTTAATATTTACCCAAACTACTCCCCTTAACCTCTTATCCCTAATACTTACTACCACTGGGTTGTGGTCCGATACTCCACGCTGTGTATATTTTACCTGTTTAATTTCATGAAGTGCATTTCTGTTTACAAGCGCCATATCAATATGTGACAAACATTTGTGAGTTTTCAAAAAAACCAGAACATCATTTACCTTTAGGATTTTGCAAACGCCATATTTCTATCTATCCAATACAATTCATCTATAGTGTCTTTCAATCTAGATCTCCTACTCATCTCCGTGTTGTTAATCCCTACTCTACACCTGTCGAGACTTTCATCCATAACCATATTAAAATCACCCATGAATGATAGTGCTCTATAACCTCTATTTATTGAGTATTCATGAACCTTTAGCAGAACTTCCATTGTAAAGGGAGGAGGTATATATACGTTTGCCACAATCCAGGGTTTATTATCTATTATACAATCCATTACAATAAATCTTCCATCAGTGTCCTTCACCATCTCTATAACTTGTATCTTAATGTATAGAAAAGTGTAGGAAGACTGAGCACTCACCAGCTAGACCAATTGGAGAACAAACGAATATGTAGCAAAATATTTATTTAATATTTAAATAAAGCCCTGAATCTAAAAATGTAGCGGAATCAATAATATAATATACAATAAAAAATTTGATGTTCACATATAATAAGTACACCTGTAGTAAAAAATGCGGTTATATATATATAACTTAAACAATACTAAAAAACATGTTAGGGCAATTGTTCACAGTGCATATGTAGAAAATTGGAATAAATATTTGGTAGACTGCTGATCAGTTCGGGGATTATGCCAAATATAATGTCCAGATCGGGATATTGTGATAAATATGTGATCAGTCACTGATTAATACAATAGATGCGCCAGATATGGTATCCAATAGTTGTCAATAATCGAAGGCAAATTGATGTCCCTGTGATAGTTCACTTCTTATATAATACTTTGATGCAATGTAGCTAGGTGGACATGTGTTTAGAAGGGTATAATACACCTGTTAAATGCCGTCTAGTGTGAGCGTAGCCGTGGCGTCCCACGAGGCTCACTAAATTAGATTCGGCGGTACCTTAGTCTGGTCGTTTGCTTGAGGAGGTTCAAATGAGCGTATAGCTCTCGGCGTGGATAATCTTCTGGTGATGTTCACCGATGCTGCAAGCCTGGACCTGGTTGGTAAATAACAAGGTGTTTCCTCCACACTAGCAAGGTGTATTTCCGGCAGGGATAAAGTTCAATTGTCGGGATGTTGGGGTCTCGTGGGTTTTTTTTCATCAGCTGATGTCCGAGTACAATAACCAGACGCGTTTCGGGGTCCTTTCCTGGCCCCTTCCTCAGTGGTGGTCTGTAAGAGGGTTTTGACCCTCTTTTTATACCCAACATCCCTTGAAGTGAGCTGGTGCAAAAGCAAAGTAGTGGATTTTGGATCTGATCATGTGAAAACTCTGGCATGGAACAGTCTAAATAGTTGTTATTTTTATTTGTATAAGGAAAGGTATTTCCAAATATTGTACTGAAAATCGGTTTTAGCGATCCTATTATCTGGCATTTCTTAATTAAATCCCGTTTTCATTTTGCAGTGGACTCCATATAATTTATTAATGCGGTTTTTTAAATGCGGTTTTTTGAAACGCAAATGCGGTTTCTTCAATGCATATGCGTTTTATTGTCCCCTATATTTGTAGGTGCAAGTTATAATGATTTTCATCAATTTTATGTCATACAATGCAATATGGGGATGAAAAATTAATAAAAGATTTATAATAAATTTATAAAAAGTACAACATTTACAATAACAGACAATATATATACAAGTAAAAAGTCTTAAATGTAAAGTATTCAAAAATATGCAGTCATTACTTTTATAAACTGCAAATATTTGTTATATATAAAAGGCACAAGATATGGTAGTTCTTATCGGTTCTATATTTTAAGCTAATGCGTTACATATAGTGTAACGATATATGAATGTAACAATATGATTAAAATGATGCAGAACATGTTAAAACTGTATTGGAACTCTAATTCTTGTTTATTGTTTCTAACTTGTTTGTAGAGTCATTGGAGAGGACAGTATGCGGATGGGGGCCACCCACCAAAGGTGGACCAGAGTGGGTATTAATTCCACCTCTGGGCCACATCGGGAGGGGGGCCCCCACCCTCACAGGGGTACTTTATAAGAAGCCGAAAAGTTCAGATTCGGCATTTAAGCCCAGGGGTATAATTGAATTAAAATTAAATATAAATCGTGTCTCAACACGAGACATGTGTTTAATATTATCGCCTCCTCTCCAATGAGGTTTAACTTTTTCAATGGCAGCAAAGGAGAGACAATCTGGGTTTTGGTCGTGGTACACCTTAAAATGTCTCGACACTGAATGTTTGTCAGATCCACTCCTAATTTTATAAAAATGTTCAGCAATTCTTTCTTTTAAAGTTCTTTTCGTGCGTCCTATATATTGTTTTTTGCACGGACATTGCAGGATATAAATTACATTTTTGCTGTTACATGTTAAAAAGTCCTGTATTTCATGTTTAAAAGCATTAGAGGTGGATGTGACATTTGTTGTTTTTTTATTAAAATGTGTCTTTTTACAATTTGGACAGGTGTTACATCTGTAGAATCCTTTCAGATGGAGCCATCCATGTATGGATGGATCCTGAGTGGAGATACTAGATTTTACCGTGGGGGCAATTTTTAAACCCAAATTTGGGGCCTTGGTATAAATTATAATCGGTTTATTTGGTAGTAATTCTCTGATGGTTTTGTCTTTCTGAATAAAGTGCCAGTGTTTATTTAAAATTTTTTCAATTTTTTTGTATTGTGTGTTAAAAGGGAGAACTATGTTTGTACGTTCCAATCCTGGCATTTTTTCTTCTTGTTCTATCGGATTTACGGTGTCTTTGGGCATTTTGTTAAAAAAGGACTGTCTATCCAATTGTTTAATCTTATTTAATGATTCTTCAATACATTTTATGGGGTACTTTTTATCCATGAACTGTAATTTTAGGAGTTCTGCTTCTTGCTCAAAGGTTTCATTCTGAGTACAATTCCTCTTCAGACGTCTGAATTGGCTGCTTGGAATATTGAGCAGCCACCTGGGTAAATGACAGCTAGAATACAGGATAAAACTGTTTCTAGCTGTGGGTTTTTGATATGTGGAACATGATAATTTGTTCTGTTCAACTCTAATATTGAGATCCAGAAATTCTAAATTTGTCTTACTGATATTAGAGGAGAAGCGGAGGTTCCATTCATTATTATTAATTAGATCTAGGAAGGAGGTTAATGTGGTTTCACTTCCCTTCCAAATAAAGATCACGTCATCGATATAACGGTACCATAGCACCAGGTCCGACCCCAGCCTGTGGGCTATATTTATTGTTTCCCACTCGGCCATAAATAGATTGGCATAGCTGGGGGCGAACCTGGTGCCCATCGCTGTTCCAGTAATCTGTAAATAATACTCTGCATCAAAATAAAAATAATTATGTTTTAAAATCAATTCTACTCCCTCTGATATAAAATCAATTTGTTCATTGTGAAACAATTTACTGTTTTTAAGTTGATTTTTCATCGCCGCTATTCCTTGTACATGATCAATTGATGTATATAATGTCTGTACATCTAGGGTACCTAGGATCCATTGAGGATCAAATTTTAATTTTTCAATAATATTTACAATTTGTGTTGTGTCTTTAATGTATGACCTCGTTTTTTTCACAACTGGTTGCAGTAGGTTATCAATGTATTGAGAGAGGTTTGCTGTTAGGGAGCCAATTCCCGAAATAATAGGGCGGCCTGGTGGATTGATTGGGTCTTTATGCACTTTGGGTAAACAGTAAAAAACTGGGAGTTTACATTGTGTGTTTAAAATAAATTTAGCTTCACGATCTGATAAAATCTCATTAGTTGTGCCTTTATTACAATAATTTTTTAAAATTGTTTTAAAATCATCTGCAGGATCCGCATGGAGTTTAACATAAGTATTTGTATCCGACAATTGTCTCTTACATTCGTTGGTATAATTTTGGGTGTTCATAATTACAATAGCCCCGCCTTTATCGGCAGGGCGTAAATGCCGAATCTGAACTTTTCGGCTTCTTATAAAGTACCCCTGTGAGGGTGGGGGCCCCCCTCCCGATGTGGCCCAGAGGTGGAATTAATACCCACTCTGGTCCACCTTTGGTGGGTGGCCCCCATCCGCATACTGTCCTCTCCAATGACTCTACAAACAAGTTAGAAACAATGAACAAGAATTAGAGTTCCAATACAGTTTTAACATGTTCTGCATCATTTTAATCATATTGTTACATTCATATATCGTTACACTATATGTAACGCATTAGCTTAAAATATAGAACCGATAAGAACTACCATATCTTGTGCCTTTTATATATAACAAATATTTGCAGTTTATAAAAGTAATGACTGCATATTTTTGAATACTTTACATTTAAGACTTTTTACTTGTATATATATTGTCTGTTATTGTAAATGTTGTACTTTTTATAAATTTATTATAAATCTTTTATTAATTTTTCATCCCCATATTGCATTGTATGACATAAAATTGATGAAAATCATTATAACCTGCACCTACAAATATAGGGGACAATAAAACGCATATGCATTGAAGAAACCGCATTTGCGTTTCAAAAAACCGCATTTAAAAAACCGCATTAATAAATTATATGGAATCCACTGCAAAATGAAAACGGGATTTAATTAAGAAATGCCAGATAATAGGATCGCTAAAACCGATTTTCAGTACAATATTTGGAAATACCTTTCCTTATACAAATAAAAATAACAACTATTTAGACTGTTCCATGCCAGAGTTTTCACATGATCAGATCCAAAATCCACTACTTTGCTTTTGCACCAGCTCACTTCAAGGGATGTTGGGTATAAAAAGAGGGTCAAAACCCTCTTACAGACCACCACTGAGGAAGGGGCCAGGAAAGGACCCCGAAACGCGTCTGGTTATTGTACTCGGACATCAGCTGATGAAAAAAACCCACGAGACCCCAACATCCCGACAATTGAACTTTAACCCTGCCGGAAATACACCTTGCTAGTGTGGAGGAAACACCTTGTTATTTACCAACCAGGTCCAGGCTTGCAGCATCAGTGAACATCACCAGAAGATTATCCACGCCGAGAGCTATACGCTCATTTGAACCTCCTCAAGCAAACGACCAGACTAAGGTACCGCCGAATCTAATTTAGTGAGCCTCGTGGGACGCCACGGCTACGCTCACACTAGACGGCATTTAACAGGTGTATTATACCCTTCTAAACACATGTCCACCTAGCTACATTGCATCAAAGTATTATATAAGAAGTGAACTATCACAGGGACATCAATTTGCCTTCGATTATTGACAACTATTGGATACCATATCTGGCGCATCTATTGTATTAATCAGTGACTGATCACATATTTATCACAATATCCCGATCTGGACATTATATTTGGCATAATCCCCGAACTGATCAGCAGTCTACCAAATATTTATTCCAATTTTCTACATATGCACTGTGAACAATTGCCCTAACATGTTTTTTAGTATTGTTTAAGTTATATATATATAACCGCATTTTTTACTACAGGTGTACTTATTATATGTGAACATCAAATTTTTTATTGTATATTATATTATTGATTCCGCTACATTTTTAGATTCAGGGCTTTATTTAAATATTAAATAAATATTTTGCTACATATTCGTTTGTTCTCCAATTGGTCTAGCTGGTGAGGGCTCAGTCTTCCTACACTTTTCTATATATTATTCTACCTATGACTGGGTGAGTCATAAATAGTCTTAGTAGCACCCATTTCCACAACTGTATGCGGAGTGAGCCACCATACCATAAATATATTCCTTTTTGTATCTTAATGTCTTTGTGTATTAAAATACTCACATGTCTAGAGTATGAGGACAATACAGAGTTATATTCCTTGTTTATCCATGGCTTCCCAATATCCCTACTGTTTTCTTTTGTGAAATGCGTCTCTTGGAGACAAACAATAGTGGGTAGAAATGTATTAATTGCGTCAAAGGCCGCTATTCTTTTTGATCCCTTACCTATACCTCTAACATTCCATGATACTACCCACATGTTATTTATTCAGCTGTTTCTTTCTAAAAGGGTATTTCCCGGGAGATCCAGAGATACAAAAGGAGGAAGGGAACACTGGGGGTCGAGGAGAGAAGGTGTGACTGAAGACAGAGAGGGCAAAAGAGAGAAAAAAAACACATTTGAGCCAGCAAGCTATCAATTGCTCCTGGTTCTCATTTCCACGCATTTCTCTCCCTCCCAGCTCTCATCCTAAATGAATTATTTTTCTAACCATTCTCTAGTATCTTCGGTGGTAGTGAAAAACCATGATCTTTCTTTCCACTTTCTTTACCATTGAATACTTTACACCTTTTGACCATAATTCCTTTTTCACCTCAATAAACCTACTTCTCTCTTTCACTGTTTCCCGAGCAAAGTCAGGAAATATCATCACAGTAGACCCATTACAATCCAACTTTCCCTTTTTCCTGGCCTTATGTTATATCTCATATCTATCTGTGACCAATAGCAAATTAATCAAAATTACTGTAGGTTTCACACCAGGGGGCGGGGGCTTAGAGGGGACTCCATGTGCTCGTTCCACAAAAATCTTTGTGACTCGATATATTGTGTCCTAATTGTTCCAGCAACCAGTTCTGTATAAAACGAGCCACCTCCTGCCCCTTTAGCTCCTCTGGGAAACCGGCACATCTTAAATTGGCCCTCCTAGATCTGTTCTCCAAATCCAGTAATTTATCCTTTATTGCCATATTTTCTGTTCTTAACATACTCTTATCTTTCATAACAATATGCAATGTATCTTCTATCTCAGCTACCCTTTTCTCCACCTCTTCCAATCAATTTTTGTATTTTTGCACATCCGCTCTAAGAAACCCACTCGATTCTTTGAGGCCCCCACCTGGAGAGAGAGGTCTGATATTGCTATATTACATTACCTTATTTCTAAGAATATATCCTGCAGACTCGGGGATTGTTCTTCCCCAGAATAATTATTTCCCCTTCCAAACTTTTCCCTCCAATGCCTCTCTCCCCAATCAGGAAGACCTCGCCGAATACCTCCCCAGTGGCCCCGCGCAGAACAGGATCTTCTGTTCAGAAATAAATGCCCTCCTTTTCTTGGTTTGAATTATCCTTTTTAGACAGTACATTTTTGGGAGAGCCAGTCAGTTTACCTAAACCAGTTATTAACAATTGTTTGGATCTATCACTCTTTTGGACCAACGGAGAGATAGAAGTCTCTAAATTGCTGAAAGCCTTTCCTTCCCTGCTTTGCCATTTTTTTCCTTTGTCTTCCTCACTTTTTCCCCTTCTTTTTTTCCCTTCTTTTTCCCCTTTTCTTTTCCTATCTCTCTCCACCCCTTTTTCCCTTCTCCCCCCTTTTTCTGCCACCTACCACTTTCCCCCCTTATTCTTTTTTTCCCCTTGATCAGACCATGCCTATTATGCCTTGCAAATAATTTTTCTCAACAGAATTTAAAAACATATCAAATCAACTAAGGTGGGAAAAGGGAAGCAAAGGGGCCCAAATGTTCATCCAATAAGTATCTATTGAGTCCAAGCTAAATATCCTCCCAAAGGATTTTCTCAGGTGCGACACCGTTTCAACATAATCTGGTGACAGTCCTCTGATCACCTTAAGCCACCATTTTTAGAGCAGAACAAAGTTAATCATAGTTTATGCAATTAAGTACAGTGTGATCAATTTGCTCAATTAAATCAGGAGTAGATTAAGGCATAAGGTAAAGAAAAATCAGTAAGTGCCAGAATTATGTTTTTAGCAGCATTAAACAGTATATAAGCAGTCTGTTTTGAGTATGTGGAATAAATAATTCAGAAGCGTAATGTGCAGGTTTGTACCAAAGTGTTATTTGCTGACTTAGAGTAACGTCAAACAGTGCTTTTATCTCACGTGTCCCCGTTTGCCGCGAGGCTCATTCTCCATTGCCGTACATTACTCAGCCTCCTCTAGCTAGGTAGGGGTGAAATCTTCCAGTGATCTCCTGCCTCCAGATTGGAGCCGATGCCCCTCTCTCCAGACTTCTCCTCCGTCCAGGAGAGCAAACTCTCCTCGCGCAAGGAACTACTAGCAAATACTACCCTAACCAATCTAGTGAAAGAGGCTCATAGTAAGGGTTACATAAATAAAAAATAAAATAATTTCCTTCTACCAAAAATTCCATGTAACCCCTACTTTTATCACCTCCCAAAAATCCATAAGAATAAAGATAACCCCCCAGGCAGACCCATCGTCTCCAATACCAAATGTGCGACAAGCAATCTATCCCAATATATGGATCTTCATTTACAGCCATATGTAAAAAACCTGCCCACTTATCTACATGACTCTAGTCAGCTCATCCAGGAATTAAAAACTATAAACTGGGAAGAAACATATGCTTTTCTCACTCTGGATGTTACGTCACTATATACCAACATTAAACACGAGCTAGGCCTCCGGTGCATCCAATCAGTGCTTGAGAGGGACATCAGCCTAAAATCATCCCAAGTTTCTTTTTTGCTACAAAGCTTAAAGTTCATACTAGAGAATAACTATTTCACATATAATGGAAACATCTACCACCAGTGTAAGGGGACCGCTATGGGGACACGAGTAGCGCCGTCTTTTGCCAATCTATTTATGGGGGAGTTCGAAGAACTACACATAACCAAGCACCCAACCTATAAAAACAAAATCATTTTTTTCAGGAGATATATCGATGATATATTCATTATATGGGATGGGGACGAACTCTCTGCCAAAACCTTTTGCCAATCCCTTAACGAAACAGATTGGGGTATTACTTTTACTCTCAACTATAATAAAACAGAAATCGAATTCTTAGATATTATCATCCAGAGTCACAACAGCACCATATCCACTAAAACATACTTTAAACCGGTAGATAGCAACAGCTATATCCACTATTCCAGTTTTCACCATAAAAAATGGCTACAAAATATACCATACAGCCAGTTTAAACAAATAAGACGCAATTGCACATACAAAGAAGACTTCATACAACAAACAGACACCATCCGTAAACGATTTTCGGCAAAAAAATATCCAGCGAAACTGATAAAAAACGCTTTGAAAAAAAGCTCTGTTGTGTCCCAGGAGGAATGTCTAACCAAAACTCCAAAAAACAAGAAAAACAAGACCGTCTTAATTTTATTACCCAGTACAGCACGTCAAATGGACACATTAAGAATATTCTAGCCAAACACTGGCATATATTACTCCAAGACTCATATCTCTCAAAACATCTAGCACCCAAACCAATTATTACATATAGACAAGCCCCTACGATAAAAAGCATCTTGGCCCCTAGTAAACCTAGACAACATAATGAATCACAAAACAAATCTAGCAAAATTGCGGCACAGAATGCGGGCAGCTACAAATGCCGTTCCAAGCGATGCCTTTGCTGTAAAACAATTACCCACAATCAAGCCACATTCATGTCAAACCACAATAAAATATCCTTCCCCATAAAACAACATATGACGTGCCAGTCTTCCTACGTTATATACCTAATTGAGTGTAGTTGCGGCCTGCAGTATGTGGGGCGCACTACACAGGAGCTACATTGTTGATTGAATCAACATAGACATAGTATACGACGCTTATATCAAAAACACAGTCTGTCAAGACACTGTGCGACAACCACAGAAAAACAAAAACACCCAATAAAAATCACTCCTATAGAACATATACCTGAAAACCCATTTAATCGGTTTGACATTTTACAGAAACGGGAGGTCTTCTGGATATACCAACTCGATACGCTAACACCACATGGTCTCAATGAACTTAGTGAAACAGTACTCTAACCAAATAGCATATGCCATTGCCCATGCCCTATATTTTATATATTATATACACTTTTTATGCTAGTACCTTTATTTACTTTTTACATTTTATTTCCCTGGTTTGTTTTCTTTTTATTGTGTGTATTTTACGGATTATTATTATTATTATTTATTATACATAATGTTCGTTTGCCAAGATATCCTTCTGGCTCCCCCCCCCCCCCCCTTTTTTACCAAAAATCGTGTGTCTTATGCACACTATTGTTTCTGCTATACCGTTTTTTGCCTAATGCTCACTCCAAATAGACTTATACTCCAAAGCGATTGTGAGCGCAGCATCATTCCTCTCACTTCCCCCTCCCCTTTATCTTCCCTGCTATCTCTTCATTGCCATATAGTACTCATCAAGCATCCTTTGGGCCCGTCCCACTAACTCACATGTCAGGAGGTGAGATGGTCTTCCCCACCACTCCGGACAGCTTAGCTCTTCTCAGCGCTTTATTAACTATCATACAGGACCAAACGGCATTCCCGTGGGCCCGCCCCACTAGCTTACGTGTCAGGGGAGGGGGCGTGTCCTGCCACTCTGTTCAGCCTAGCACTTCCCAGCGCTCCATCTACCGAACAAAACCTAGCCACCCCTCTAGTGTTACGTCACAAAGGTGGGCGGGACATAGCAACCCGTCCTGAAGTATGACCGCTCTTCGCCGTTCTCTGTTCATAATTACTATCGGTGCATATTTTCCTCCCCAGTGACCACCGGACATCTGTGTTAAGTGTGCCCAATCCTGTTTTTACCAAAAACTGACAGAATTTTGATTATTCTAACTCATGTCTATTTATACGAACTCCGCCCATAGCCACGCCCCCTACAATTGCGGAAAGGCGCCAAAAACAAGTGTATAAATAATCTAAAACTGTTTTGTATTGTATCACTGATTGTCCTGAAGAAGAGGGTCCAATTCCCTCGAAACGCGTAGACTAATAAATACCTTTTTAACTCACCATCTGTGTGATACATCTAGCTGAGCAGCGCCCAAAGGCAATAGCTATAAGCAGTTCCAGTTTTTTCTCTTTTTTGGTTTACCTTACTTTGCTTCCGCATTTAATCCCTAAATGCGCCCTGGAACGAAGACTGCAGCAAGGCACTCCCCAGTCGCTGGTCGGGTCCATCTACCAGCCAGGCTCGTCAAAGGTGTTGTGACTCCTCACAACACACTCTGGTAAGCGCACTACTTTGGCATTATTTTAATTATCCTATACTGTACTACACATTTGGCGCTGCCTTCTCTCTTCTCCCCTCCCCTCTGCGCGCAAGGAACTTGCTACTCCCACACTCAGTTCAGTCAACCAGTTTAGGGCCGATGCCTTTCTCGCAGGCTTGCCCCTCCGTTCGGCGGTCTGCACGCTCTTCCCTCAAGGGGACCTGCAGCACCGTAACGTGACAGCACAACCACACAGAAGTGTCCCCATGCAGCTGACCTTTTCAGTCGCCTACAGGTCCACCGCCTCTACCGGAGACTCGCAGCTAGGCGCACTGGCCAATCTCCTGGCCGTACGCCACATCTTACTACTCCCCTTTACAATCAACAGGCAGACCGCGCATCAGAACACGAGGGCCCAATCGGGAAATATGAATCACCCCCGGCTGTGCATCAGAGTGCTGCATATCCACGAGCCATGAGCTGGGAGGGAACGGCGCACGCTACGTGCCTGCATCCACTTACATACTCCTCCCTCTGTATATATGAAAAGGATTAAGGATTAAGACTTAGAATCGACCCATAGTTTCCTCTGTATTACATATATACCTACAGAGCATTACAAGAATAGTATAATATTTTTTTGTATAGATCTGTATTGTGATAAATAAATAAAAATTTCCATTAGGAATTTTTTGCCAGTTCATATTACTAATGAAGCAAATAAATACATTTATATATTGTATATATTTCATATTATTTCATAAATCATTGTAACATAGCTGTATTGTTTAATATTATAGTGTCAGCATGTTGGCATGTACATTCACATGAAAATGGCTTGGTAACAAGTTTGCGCATGAGTAAAAAAAATAATAATTTGAAGATATCTTCAGTTTAGGGATGTCTATGCCATGAGATGTCAACAACACATCTCAATGTAACCTTCAGAAAACTGTGAAGGCAGAGTTAGATAGACCGTTCAGGCATTGGAGCAGTAACTTACAGCCTACAGCCCTCATCAGTTACATTAGGTTAGGTCAGTTAAATGACTCTTTGTATTAAAAAAAATCACATAACAACTATAATAGTTGACAAGGGGTCCATGACCTCTAATACCTGGGATGATAATTCTCAGTACTTAAAGGGAAGTTAAAGTCTCATATAACCTGATACAGAATGAAAATTGATGCATGTTTGCTCACTAATGCAGATGAGCGAATCAATTTGTTAGAATCGAAATTCAACACAAATTTTTGAAAGTCAGAATTTCTTCAACTTCATTTGAGTCAAACTTTTCAAGAGAGAGAGAGAGGGACTTTCCAGGTGCTTAAAGGCTATGTACACCTTTGGAGTAAAAACATTTTAAGATTGCATTTACCTTATTTTTGGCAACAATTTTTTATTTTAAATTGGCCTATATTAAAAATATTGAGCTGTTCAGTCACAAAGGATTAACTGTTTTTCTAACTGGGTGACTGGTACTTTCACTTTCACTTTGTGCTGGTCATCTAATAACCCTCTTCTCTAAACTACTAAGAGGTCATAAACACTTATTTAAGCCACATTCTTATCAGTAAGATAAGGATTGAGCTATAATGAGTGTATATAGTGTAAGAGAGCAGACATAAGAAGTCCTTCTTCTCCTCAGATGACAGAAAAGGCAAAAAAATCCACATGCAGCTAGTATGTCAGCTCCGTACACAAAAAAGGATTCCATATCGTTAATAAAGGCCAATTGAAAAATGATTGTTAGCTCAAAATGTGCAAAAAGTGCAATGCAATAATAATAAAAATGCCCCCACATAGCGTTTAAAGCACTTTCGATTTGAGTAAAATGTATTTGTTCTCAAATCGTATTTCTTGACCTATTCAAGTGAATTGGACAAAAGAAAATTTTTAAGGAAATTTGATTAGCTGCATTCATTTGTCATTCCATTTATTTAATCTGTCAGTTCTGTCTATTGTATGCATGAAATTCATGAATAATAACGTCATATAACTTTTTCTTCAACAGGAAGCTAAAGAAGGACAAACGCAATGAGTCATGTTATTCTCGGCATGTTTGGCAAGAACCTGATACTTTTCTCTCTTACATTTGAAAATATAGATAGATAATTAGATAAACTGAAAAATAGGTTTGGCAAAAATGATTTGCTGAAAAATGCTCACAAAATGTAGAACATTTGTAAAAGACAGGATTTTTAACTCAATATATTCTATGAAAAGTACATTTGTCAAAATGAAGGCAAATTATTTTTGTATCCAATTTTTTCCCACAATTTTGTAATGTTCTGGGCCCAAAGCCAATACTGAATCATCTAATGTAATACATGTGAGTGGCAAAGAACTTGGTTTCAGCAACTTTCTTCCTCTTTTACACTATTAGAATATTCAGCTCTAATAAAGTAATGCACTATTATGTCTTATAGCTAATAAAAAGACAAATATAATTGCTTAAAAGCTGAGAAACTTTACAATAACATAATCGAAATCTGTGTTGCCAATGTCTATGTCTGCTTTCTATGGAAAGGATTTAACATGATAGATTTTTTAATATAAATGATTATAATTACCAGCCATAGTTAATATTTTTTGTGTGAATATACCTCAACTCTAAACTTAATGTTTAGGGACTAACCAACTGCTTCCACCCCCAACCCCTGTCAAATAAAAAAAATGGCAGGGCCTAAAAGGTTGGCATGTTTGCCATGGAACTATCCACATAATCCAACTTCAGGCATGGTCACCCCAGCCTATTTCCACTTCAATTTAAAACTTATTTTGCTTTGTCATTCTTTTGTAGTCACAAGAGTAGCTTGGCCCTTTCACGACCATGTGCCATTTGTAATACTGATGTTTGCTGAAGTAGAAGGTCTGTGCAAAACCAAAGTTAAGTATACACAGGGGTGCTCAGATAGATCTATGATAGCTTACAAACCAAGGATCAGTTTAGGGTGTGAAGGGAGAGATAACATATGTCAATCCTCAATCTAGTTATACCTTTCACAGTATTTGCTGTTAAACCAAAGCTGGTACAAAAAACAAAGAACCATACATAGGATGTTTTATTGATGCTGAAAAATTGTTTCATTCTGGAACATGCTTGGCCAGGCCCTGGACAAAAACTGAGACCTTGGCAAGAAATATTTTCAACACACATAACCTAGTTATATGGATGCCTGGAATGAATGAGGCCTAGGAACCAGTCAACCTGGAATGCAAGCCAACTTATAGGAAAATGGAAATAAATGCAGTGGACCAGGCGGAGTTGAACATTGGTGTTTCAACCCGGAACATGCACATTCATGCATAACATATGCCCTTTCTATTACAATTTGAAAGGAAGATAGGACAGTAATAATGGAACACAGAAGGTATGTCTTTTCAAACCTAGAAATAAACACCAGGGTGAGGGTGCAATTGATACTCTGCACTGTCTCTAGTACTGTACCTCATCTTTACTATTGCAATGCAATATTTTATGTATTACTACATCAGACACTACTAGACTACACTGTCTGCAAGTTGCTTTAACCCCTTAAGGACACAGCCTTTTTACACCTTAGGACCAGGCCATTTTTTGCAAATCTGACCAGTGTCACTTTAAGTGCTGATAACTTTAAAACGCTTTGACTTATCCAGGCCGTTCTGACATTGTTTTTTCGTCACATATTGTACTTCATGACACTAGTAAAATTAAGTCCAAAAAATATTTTTTTTTGCACCAAAAAATGCCAAATTTATCAAAAATTTAGAAAAATTAGCAAATTTCAAAGTTTCAGTTTCTCTACTTCTGTAATACATAGTAATACCCCCAAAAATTGTGATGACTTTACATTCCCCATATGTCTACTTCATGTGTGAATTATTTTGGGAATGATATTTTATTTTTTGGGGATGTTATAAGGCTTAGAAGTTTAGGAGCAAATCTTGAAATTTTTCTGAAATTTACAAAAACTAAATTTTTAGGGACCATTTCAGGTCTGAAGTCGCTTTGCAAGGCTTACATAATAGAAACCACCTAAAAATGACCCCATCTAAGAAACTACACCCCTCAAGGTATTCAAAAGTGATTTTACATATGTTGTTAACCCTTTAGGTGTTGCACAAGAGTTATTGGCAAATGGGGATGAAATTTGAGAATTTCATTTTTCTGTCTAATATTTCATTTTTACCCATTTTTTCCACTAACAAAGCAAGGGTTAACAGCCAAACAAGACTGTATCTTTATTGCCCTGACTCTGCAGTTTACAGAAACACCCAATATGTGGCCGTAAACTACTGTACGGCCACACAGCGGGGCGTAGAGTGAAAGGTGCGCCGTATGGTTTTTGGAAGGTTGATTTTTATGGACTGGTTTATTTACACCATGTCCCATTTGAAGCCCCCTGATGCACCCCTAGAGTAGAAACTCCCTAAAAGTGACCCCATCTAAGAAACTACACCCCTCAAGGTATTCAAAACTGGTTTTACATACGTCGTTAACCCTTTAGGTGTTGCACAAGAGTTATTGGCAAATGGGGATGAAATTAGAAAATTTCTTTTTTTGCCTTATTTTCCATTTTAACCCATGTTTTCCACTAACAAATCAAGGGTTAACAGCCAAACAAGACTGTATCTTTATTGCCCTGACTCTGCCGTTTACAGAAACACCCAATATGTGGCCGCAAACTACTGTACGGCCACACAGCGGGGCGTAGAGTGAAAGGTGCGCCGTATGGTTTTTGGAGGGCTGATTTTTATGGACTGGTTTATTTACACCATGTCCCATTTGAAGCCCCCTGATGCACCCCTGGAGTAGAAACTCCCTAAAAGTGACCCCATCTAAGAAACTACACCCCTCAAGGTATTCAAAACTGGTTTTACATACGTCGTTAACCCTTTAGGTGTTGCACAAGAGTTATTGGCAAATGGGGATGAAATTAGAAAATTTCTTTTTTTGCCTTATTTTCCATTTTAACCCATGTTTTCCACTAACAAATCAAGGGTTAACAGCCAAACAAGACTGTATCTTTATTGCCCTGACTCTGCCGTTTACAGAAACACTAATATGTGGCCGCAAACTACTGTACGGCCACACAGCGGGGCGTAGAGTGAAAGGTGCGCCGTGTGGTTTTTGGAGGGCTGATTTTTATGGACTGGTTTATTTACACCATGTCCCATTTGAAGCCCCCTGATGCACCCCTGGAGTAGAAACTCCCTAAAAGTGACCCCATCTAAGAAACTACACCCCTCAAGGTATTCAAAACTGGTTTTACATACGTCGTTAACCCTTTAGATGTTGCACAAGAGTTATTGGCAAATGGGGATGAAATTTGAAAATTCCATTTTTTTGCCTTATTTTCCATTTTAACCCATGTTTTCCACTAACAAAGCAAGGGTTAACAGCCAAACAAGACTGTATCTTTATTACCCTGACTCTGCCGTTTACAGAAACACCCAATATGTGGCCGTACACTACTGTACGGCCACACAGCGGGGCGTAGAGTGAAAGGTGCGCCGTTTGGTTTTTGGAGGGCTGATTTTTATGGACCGGTTTATTTACACCGTGTCCTGTTTCAACCCCCC
This sequence comes from Bufo gargarizans, assembly GCF_014858855.1. Taxonomy (NCBI): domain Eukaryota; kingdom Metazoa; phylum Chordata; class Amphibia; order Anura; family Bufonidae; genus Bufo; species Bufo gargarizans. Next base: position 156,329,887 of record NC_058086.1, on the reverse strand, counting down.
TGATGCACCCCTGGAGTCGAAACTCCCTAAAAGTGACCCCATCTAAGAAACTACACCCCTCAAGGTATTCAAAACTGGTTTTACATACGTTGTTAACCCTTTAGGTGTTGCACAAGAGTTATTGGCAAATGGGGATGAAATTGGAAAATTTCATTTTTTTGCCTTATTTTCCATTTTAACCCATGTTTTCTACTAACAAAGCAAGGGTTAACAGCCAAACAAGACTGTATCTTTATTACCCTGACTCTGCCGTTTACAGAAACACCCAATATGTGGCCGTACACTACTGTACGGCCACACAGCGGGGCGTAGAGTGAAAGGTGCGCCGTTTGGTTTTTGGAGGGCTGATTTTTATGGACCGGTTTATTTACACCGTGTCCTGTTTCAACCCCCCTGATGCACCCCTGGAGTCGAAACTCCCTAAAAGTGACCCCATTTTGGAAACTACGGGATAAGGTGGCATTTTTTGGGGGAGTATTTTTAGGGCAAATATAATTTTTGGTTGCTCTATATTACATTTTTGTGAGGCAAGGTTACCAAAAATAGAAATTCTGATATTTCATCTCCATTTGCCATTAACTGTTGAGGAACACCTAAAGGGTTAATAAAGTTTGTATAATCATTTTTGAATACCTTGAGGGGTGTAGTTTCTTAGATGGGGTCAATTTTAGGGAGTTTTTACTCTAGGGGGGCATCAGGGGGGCTTCAAAAGGGATATGGTGTCAATAAAAAAGGCCATCAAAATCGGCCTTCCAGAAACCATGTCGGTCCTTTCCTTTTGCGGCCTCCCTTTTACGGATACAGCAGTTTACGACCACAAATGTGGCGTTTCTGTAAACTGCAGTATCAGGGTAATAAATTTTAACTTTTGTTTGGTTGTTAACCCTTGTTTTGTTACCGGAAAAAACGGACTGAAATGGAAAAGTGCCAAAAATAGCGGTTTTGGCACCGTTTTTTTTATTATTTTTTTAACCGTGTTAATCTGGGTAGTTAGGTCATGGGATATTGTTATAGAGGAGATTCTTACGGACGCGGCAATATCTAATAAGTCTACTTTTTTTTTACAATTATTTAGGTTTTTGACTATATTATCTTTTTTGATACAACATTTTTTTTTGGGTATCTCTAAAGTCTAAGTGTCATTTTTTTTATTTTCTTTTAGCCAATTATCTTATGTGGGGGCTCATTTTTTGCGGGATGAGCGGACGGTTTTATTGGCACTATTTTGGGGGCTATATGACTTTTTGATCGCTTGCTATTAAACTTTTTGTTATGTAAGGTGACAAAAAAAATATTTTTTTGCACCTATTTTCTTTTTTTTTTTTTTACTGTGTTAATCTGGGGGGTTGGGTCATGGGGTATTTTTATAGAGGAGATTCTTACGGACGCGGCGATACCTAATAAGTCAACTTTTTTTTACAATTATTTAGGTTTTAGACTATATTATCCTTTTTGATACCCTAAAAAAAAATTTGTATCTCTAAAGTCTAAGAGTCATTTTCTATTTTTTTTTTTATTTGATTATCTTATGTGGGGGCTCATTTTTTGCGGGATGAGATGACGGTTTTATTGGCACTAATTTGGGGGCTATATGACTTTTTGATCGCTTGCTATTAAACTTTTTATTATGTAAGGTGACAAAAAAAAACTTTTTTTGCACCTTTTTTTTTTTTTTCTGGACCGTGTTAATCTGGGGGGTTAGGTAATGGGGCATTTTTATAGAGGAGATTATTACCGACGCGGCAATACCTATGTCTACTTTTAATAAATTATTTTAGTTTTTTTGGGTGTCTCAAGTCTGAGAACCATTTTTTTTTATCCGATGTCAGTGCTAAATTGGGATATAAATTTAGTACTCCATGGAAGTGTGATACTCCCTGAAGCAACCATCAATGCAGAGGCCCGGATGATCGGGGCAAGTGTCGCACTGAGTAGTCGTGTCCTTCCGTATCCCCCTCCTGCGACACACTCTGCACTTTTTTTGGGTTCGTCCCTTCTTTCCAGTATGGGGGACCACACCTGGAAAGTGTTGGCCAGGGACGATCCGGGCACCTACAGTTCCCGAGGTACTCCGGCCTGCTCTTTCCCGGTCCGAAAAGATCAGGGCCTTGAGGACTGCCTCATAGAACTGGAGGAATGTCCCTGTGCTGCCAGCGCTTCGGGATAGTACAAAAGAGTTGTACATGGCAACCTGCACCAAGTAGACCGCAACTTTTTTGTACCATGCCCGGGTTTTGCGCATGGCGTTATATGGCTTGAGGACTTGATCAGAGAGATCAACTCCTCCCATATACCGATTGTAAGCGACGATACAATCGGGCTTGAGGACCGTTGCCGCGGTACCTCGCACAGGGACAGGGGTGATGCCGTTACCATGAATTGTGGACAGCATAAGGACATCCCTCTTGTCCTTATACCTGACCAGCAACAGGTTTCCAGTGGTAAGGGCACGGGTCTCACCCCTGGGGATAGGTACCTGGAGGGGGTGGGCAGGGAGGCCGCGTTGATTTTTCCGCACGGTCCCACAAGCGGACGTGGATCTGGCGGCAAGGGACTGGAACAAGGGGATACTGGTATAAAAGTTATCCACGTAAAGGTGGTAACCCTTATCCAGCAGTGGGTACATAAGGTCCCACACAAGTTTCCCGGTAACACCCAGAGTGGGGGGACATTCTGGGGGTTGAATCCGGGAATCTCGCCCCTCGTATACACGAAATTTGTAAGTGTACCCTGAGGTACTCTCACAAATTTTGTATAGCTTCACGCCATACCTCGCCCGCTTGGAGGGCACATACTGGCGGAAAATGAGTCTCCCCTTGAACGCAATGAGAGACTCATCAACCGCGACCTCTCTTCCAGGTACATAGGCCTCCATGAATTTGGCCCCAAAGTGATCGATGACCGGCCGTATCTTGTACAGACGGTCATGGGCAGGATCACCTCGGGGGGGACATGCTGCATTATCGGAATAATGCAGACATTTCCGGATGGCCTCAAACCGGGAGCGTGTCATAGGCTGTACTGTAAAGTGGGGCCTGGTATAGGACGTCCCCACTACAGTACAGCCTGACACTGGGTTTCTTGACCAGGCCCATATGCAGCACGAGGCCCCAAAATGTCCTCATTTCGGCTGCACTGACCGGTGTCCAGCCACCGGGCCTGGCCAAAAAGGAGCCCGGGTGTTGAGCGACGAACTGTTGGGCGTACAGATTCGTCTGCTCCACCATCAGATTTACCAGTGGGTCACTGAAAAAATGACAAAAAAAGTCATATTCAGTGTAGCCCACTGTGGAAATCTGGATTCCTGATTGGCCTACAAAATCAGGAATCACAGGCTCGTATCGCTCTGGGCTACACCAGACAAGTTCACCGGCAGGGGGCTCCGGTGGATTTAACTGGTGGGCCGGGAAACCAGTACGAGCCCCAGAGCTGCTCGTACTAGTGTGGGCCACAGGGTCCCTAACATGGCGGACCCCTTGCTCCGCCTGGCGGCGTCTCCGCCGCCTTGGGGGCTCATCATCATCGCTAGATGATGAGGAGGATGCGGATGACAACAGGAATGTGGGGTCATCCTCATCCTCACTGGGACTCTCGGAGTCAGAGGCAATCTGGGCGTATGCCTCCTCGGCCGAGAACGTCCGGCGGGCCATAGGGGAGTGTGTGTCTGCGTGTATATGTGCGTGTGTGTAACTCTTTATTTGGTGTGCGTGTGTGTGGGGGCACGGGTGTTCACGAACTCACCCTAAAACTAACAGAAAAAAAATAAAATAAACTAACTAAAAAAAAAGGGCAAAAAATGTGGGGAAAAAAATTCAAAACCGCTGATCAACCGTCCGAAGTTGATCAGCGGTGGGGTGTGCGATGCGCTAACAGTGGCCGGACACTAAGTGCCGGCCACAGTCAGCGTACACGAAAAAAAAAAAAATGCACCCCAAAAAAGGTGGGGGGGGGGGCAGGGGGTGGGGGGGCAAGTGGCAGCACCCCTGGGGGGTCTAGGGTCACACAGCTGTGCTGTGGACCCCAGACACCCTAACTAGGGTGATGCAATCAAAGTTCAAAAACTAACTTTCCCTTTTTTTTTCCCTGCCTAAACCAAACTTTCCCTAGCTGTCCCTATGTACCTGATGGGGTCCTGGGGGGCACAGATCGGGTCCTGGGGGGCACAGATCGGGTCCTGGGGGGCACAGATCGGGTGCAGCAGACACGTGCAGGCAGCTCCTCTCTCCTCCGGCTCCGGAACACAAAAGGAGGAGGAGAGGAGCGCCTGCCTCTTTTGAATCTGCCGCCGGACCGCCCACAGACCAATCAGAAAGCGATCCTGAGTGGTGATGTCACCATCACCACTCAGGATCGCTGGATGGTGATTGGTGGAGTGAAATCACACCACCATCACCATCCTGTTCCGGGTTATCGGGACTTCAGAGACCCGAATAACCCGGAAACGCAGAAAACCGCAGGTCTGAATTGACCTGCGGTTTTCTGCGATCGCATACATGGGGGGGTCACCGGACCCCCCGGCGCATTTGCTCCAAGTGCCTGCTCAATGATTTGAGCAGGCACGGTGTTCCGATCACCGCCCGCCGTGCGGCGGTGATCGAAAATGCACAGGGCGTACATGTACGCCCTGTGTCCTTAAGTACCAGGGCACAAGGGCGTACCTGTACGCCCTATGTCCTTAAGAGGTTAATCAAGGACTGACAACTCTACAGCACCGAATGCTTCTTAGTTCCTGCAAATTGATATATACCAGGTAGATTTCATTGCATAATATACATACGAGTGGCATATGAAAAAAAAAAACTGTGCGCTTATGAGCTCCAGCTTCTTAAAGGGAATGTATTATAAGAAAATGACCTCATTTAACTCAGAATTTTATCTTTAACACATTTTTTTTTTGGTGCTTGTTTTTATCTGACTATCCATATTCAAAGTATTGAAGCATTGCAGTTTTCCCAATGGATACTAAAGCAAACACAATAGGATGACACTTTTTGTTTTCTATGTTGCTGGTGCAGGGTTAGCAATTCAAAGGCAGCTCTTTTGTTGTGCAGTGGGCTTATATTGATGACCTATTAGGATAGGTCATCAGATCTGTGGTGGTCAGATTTCCAGCACCCCAAAGGATCAGCTGTGAGCGCTTTTTTCTCTTCAAGACTACTCTGCTCATTGTCTCTTTTGTAGAGATAGTGGCCCAGATTCAGGTAGATTTGCCCATTACTTACACCTGAGCCGCTCAGCTGAATTTCTCTGCGCTGGAGCAATTTTGCCAAATTGCCACCTGATTCAGGAATCGTTTGTTCATTTAATTTGCTCCTGTTTAAGGCAAAGCTGAGGGCGCAAGGCCGTGCAAGTCAAAGTGGGTGTGCCCCTATGTAAATGAGGAATTTTCGGCTCAGCAGAGGTTTGCTAGCATAATTTCAGGGCAAATCCTGCTCAGCTGCTTGCACTGAGCAAATAAATAGGAGCAGACTTGCGCAGGTTCTTTGCTGAATTTCATCCTGCTTTTTCCTACCCCCCCCGAGCAAGGAAATTCAGCCCTTTTGCAAGACATGGCACCTCCCAAAGGGACCAAAATAAGGAAGGCCAACTTTGTGGCTGCAGAGATGGACATCCTGATTGCTGCACTCCAGCAGCATAAGGAAGTCCTATATGGTGCCCAGCGGGCAAACACCACCATTGCCCAAAGGAGGGCTATATATGAAGCCATTGCCCTGGACATCAATGCCCTGGGTAATGAAGTGCGTACCTGGGATGACATCCAGAAGAAATTAAATGATATGAGGCGCAGGGTCCGTGAAAAACTGGCTCTTATCAGGAAGCATACCGGTGGCACGGGAGGTGGTCCGCGATGTATGATCCGGCTCAATCAGGAGGAGCAGCTTATTGCACAAACGTTCGTGCAGGAGCAGGTGGAGGGACTTGAAGGGAACGACTCCACTGTTGGGAACTTGGGGACTGGTAAGTTATTTTTCTTTCATATCTGCTGTGCATCATGGGAGGGGGTACAAGTGAACATATGAGAAGTGTGTTGCACCAGCAAAATATGTCGTTTTGGTGTCATCCACAGGTGGTGATAAGGAAGAAGAAGCTGGGCCGTCTTCGGCTGCGGCTCGACCCAGCCCATCCAGACCAGAGCCAGGGGTCCAGTCAGGCCCCATGGACATTCTGGCTATGCTGGTCCAGGAGGAGATCATACCGGGGCCAAGTATGGAGGAGCAAGTGGTATTGGAGGAGGATTCCTTTTTCCTCATCCAGGAGGACTCTGGCACCCTCCAGGAGGATACCACCATCCCTGTGCAACCCACCACCCCCCTGCCCAGCACGTCATCCCCCTCCAGGGCAAGCCCCTCCAGGGCAAGCCCCTCCCTTGTGGACCCCTCCCCTTCTCCCTCTGTCCGTGGCCGAGCCTCTCCTCCCAGGAAGGCTCTGTCCAAAACGAGGCATATATCCTCCAGCCTCCGTGACTGTCTGCTGGAGGAGCAGGCCCTGCAGACCCGCCATATAGGGGCCATGGTGGGAGAGGTGCGTCGTCTGGCGGACAGCATGGCATCCACCTCCACCTCTATGCAGCATGCCCTCACCCTGCATGAGGACCGGGACAAACATGTGGCACAGAGCCTGGGGGAAATTAGTGGCAACTCTAAGGCCATAGTCACCTGCTTGGTGGCTCTGGAGACCACACCAGCTTTGTTAAGCAGGATGACAGCTGCGGTGGAGGCCAATACCGCTGCTGTGCAGGCCAACACCGCTGCAGTGCAGGAGGAGGCGAGAGTTACCCGCCGGCATCAGCGGGATACCACCACCCGCCAAATGCGGATGTTGGCCCAGACCAACACCATCCTTGCCCGCCTGGCCAACGCCATGGAGGGCATGCAGCCACCACCTGCAAGGAGTGTGGAAGTAGGGGTTGATGCTCCTCCCCCCCCTCCTCCCCCCACCCCTCCATCCCCACCCCATGCCTCCTCCGCACCACGGAGATTGAGGAGCCAGAGCCGGGGCACCCTTGGCCCAAAGAAAAAAACAAAAAAATAATTTTATGTCTACATTTTTTTGCTCAACACAATATGATTTTTTTATTATTTTTCGATATTCCCAGGGTATGAGATTATTTTTTTTTTATATGCTCAGGATATGAGTTTTTAGATTTATTTGTAGTCCCTACACACGGTGAGGAGTGTATACTACAGTGTGACTGGTGTGTGAATGGGGGGGGGGGGTGGCACTCCTGCTGGAAAAGGGGTGTCACCCTCTGCCATGTGAAAGGTGTATGAATGGACAGCAACATAATTGGAGCCTTGACGCGGCGTTGCTGCTCCCTAATACCATGGGGTATTGTTGGGTCTAATCCAATTGGGGGTGCATGTGTCGGGTGTGTGCTAGGGACTACAGTGGTGTACATACATGCATTATACTTGTGACAAGATCAGGGTGTGTTTAATGTGCAAAGAGACGTTCCACAAGACCATTCCGGATTGCTCTTCCCTCAGAAGATCCGGTAGTGTTTCTTGGGGGGGGGGGGTTGCGTGGTTCGGGGGTAAGGTCATTGCGTAGCTCAATGTGCATGCCCCTTCTTTGAGCTAAATTGTGGAGAATACTACATGCCCCTACGATTTGGCATACAAAGTTGGGTGAATACAATAGGGTCCCCCCTGATTTATCCAGACATCTGAATCGAGATTTAAGGATGCCAAATGTGCGCTCCACCACCGCACGGGTACGTGCATGGGCTTCGTTATATCTTTCCTCTCCTGGTGTTTGAGGGTTACGAAATGGGGTCATCATGTGAGGTCCCAGGGCATAGGCAGAGTCACCTGGAAGGGAAAAGACAGGAGGATGTTAGTCGTGCATGTGCCCCTTGTGATGTGTGCATCATGGGGGGGGGGGCAGTCATACCTGACACCCATGTCACTCACCAATCAGCCAGCTGTCTCCATACATGTTCTGGTCAAACTCGGTTGGGATGGGGCTGTGTCGGTAAATAAAACTGTCATGGCTTGACCCTGGGTGTTTGGCACGGACATGCCATATGAGGCCATGTGCATCCACAATCATCTGCACATTTATCGAATGCCAATGTTTCCTGTTGCAGTAGATATGCTCGAGGTGCCGGGGGGGGGGGGGGGGGCGTAGTGCCACATGGGTACAATCTATTGCACCCACAGTGCGTGGAAATCTGGCTAATAAATAAAAATCACTGATTGCCTTCTGCCGCACGTCAGCCGTGGTTGGTTTGATAAATTGTGTGCCCATTCGTCTGAGTATTGCAGGGATCACTTGGTGCACACACCTGCTCATGCTGGATTGGGACATCCCCGCCACCACTCCACCTGTGCGCTGAAATGAGCCAGTTGCCAAAAAATGAAGGGTTGCCACTACCTTCACCAGTGGCTGCACTGCCTGTCCCCGATGGGTCGGGCTGCTGATGTCATCCTGCAGGATTGTTACCAACTCAAGGATGACTTCAGGGCTAAAGCGAAACATGCGATACACCTCAGTATCAGTCATCTGAAAAAGGTTGTAGCGCCCTCTGTAAATCCTCTCCCGTGCCCTCCTACAAGTCGGCTCAGTCAATAGAATATCAAGAACCATAGCTGCCCCTGGCATGTTGGTGCACAGATGTGAGGTCCCGAAAATGTGGGTGCTCTGCTTGTTCAGATCGTCTGTCTAGGTGCTGCTGAAGTTGCGCGCTCCTTCAGATGACATTTGGCCATCTTTTGCTAACTTGCCCCTGCTTTTAACAGGAGCAAGTTTGCCCAGGGAAAAAAGCTTGCACGCTTCCAGCGCAAGATGCGCATCACACGCGCATGTTTCTGAATCATCGGCAGTACCTAATTTGCATATTCGCTGAGGGAATTCCATGAAGGCGCAACTTACACCCCGCGCAAAATTGCACGAAAATTGCGCAGGAACAGCTAGGCTGCGTGCGCGGGAAAATGGCCGCATTTCAGGCTTAACTGGTTTACAGAATCAGCCGCAAATTTGCATATGAGCAAATCAGTACTTGCGCGGCGCAAATCACACTTGTTCCCGCGCAAGTGCTTCTTGAATCTGGGCCAGTGTAATTACACATGCTCGTCCCATTCATTTGAATAGGGTGATTGAATAATTACACTGCACCACCGCTACAAATGAAACAAGTGTAATCTCGAAAAGGAAGCAGCATTTTTACGGGAGTAACGGGAATTAGACCTCCAAGGATCTGATATTGATGACCTATCCTGATTGTCTATCCTAGTTATTTTGAATAAACAATGTTACATTTCTTTATGAAAAGCTACCTAACAACCTAAGTGAGCACAACAAATGAAACACCTGCATCAAAAAGATGTAAGAAGGTAAAAGGAATCATCGTGGATGATAGGTACGTGTCACCAAGGTTTCTGGCCTCGGTGGAGCAAGAGTTGGTTTTTATGTGTCAGCAGCAGTTACTGTTTGACACCTTAATACTTAGTATGGCTGTATAGCTGATCCAGGATGGCTCTTACTGGGAGTAGTCAAAGTGCTGGGTGGGTGACTACTCCCAATGATCCAGGGTGGGTTTGGCCAGGCCTAAAAACCATCCAGCACTGCCAGGTGAGAAGGATTACCTCAGTCTGACAGTGAAGCTAAGGGTGTGTGTCCTGGGATCTGAGGCTTGTGCCATGCTGGAGGGCTGAGACCCGTCTGTAAGGGAAATGGGCCCCCTAAAAGCCTGCTATGGACTGCTGGAAGCAGAACTGCCAACAAGGTGACTTTTTGCTATGTGGACTTTCCATTGTGTGTGAACTAACACAAAGACTGAAAAGTGGCATTTTGTTTTTGCTTTATTTGTGAATAAACACAGAAGTTTGATTTAAGAACTGGTAATTTGCCTCTATACTGCGTCCGAACACCCTGTCCATCAGAGCGAATCCCCACAATTGGTGGAGGATGCGGGCAAGGGCAGTGAGGCTGGCATGAACACCGATATTTTTGGGTTCTGCATTTTTCCAAGCACGGTTGTATGTCGTACATTAAACCAGCTGTATTACAACCAGTGTCCCACAACAAAATTGAGGCTGTTGTGAAGGTCCTCATGGAGGCTAATCTGCAGCAGCGAGAGACAAACTATAACCAACGTGAGGCTAATAAGCAGCAGCAGGAGACCAACCAGTTGCTACTACAACATGTGATGGCTTTGCGGACAGCAGGAGCAACCCCAAACATCCACGATGCCCGGAAAGCAGTCCTAAGATGACCCCCGCAGACGACATCCAAATCTACCTGGCGATGTACGAGAAAGTGGCCATCAGGGAGAAGCTACCCTGAGACCAATGGGCTTAGGTCATCGTTTCATTCCTGGCATCCGATTCCCAGCAAGTGTATTTTGACTTGCCAGACGATCAAGTGGCCAACTACCAAAAAGTAAAGGGTGAGATTTTGGCAAGACTGGGGGTGAATGTGTTGGTCCGGGCCCAGCGGGTACATCAGTGGGGGTTTAAGCCGGCGGAGCCTGCAAGACCCCAGTATTACGACTTATTCCACCTCTTGCAAACGAGGTTACAGCCTGATGTGCTGAGTCCCATGGCTATGCTGGATAGACTATTGGCTGATATGTTCTGGAGAGCTCTGCCACACTCTCTCCAGCACTGGATCGCCCAGGTGTCTCCTGGCAATGCCCTGGAAATGCTGGACCTGGTGGAGCACTACAAGGCTACTAAGAATCTTATGGGGGGTTCTTTTGGAGGGGGACAGTCAAAACCCGTAAATCTCCATCCCAGACCCAGCAACTTGTACCAACCAAAACCACCGGGGATGTACCCCCTACAAACCTGGCTCCGATAGTCTGCTGGTGGCGTCAGGAGCCTGGCCATGTAAGAGCTGACTGTCCACATCAGGTGGAACCCATGGATACTAACTATGGCTACCGTCTGTCATATGCCAGGAAGCTGTGTCGCATGTACCCCAGAAACTCTAAACCACTTGTGCCGGGTGGAAATGGGAGACACTACAGCTGAGGCTCTGCTGTACTCAGGGGAGTCTGGTGTCCCTAGTAAGGGCTCCCCTGATACGGTCCACGGAGTATACTGACCGGAAAGTCAGGGTCATGTGCATCCAGACTTAATAGACTATCCAACCGCCTTGGTGTCTCTAACCACAGGGGCCGGCAGGTGGACTCACGAAGTGGCAGTTGCCACAAATTTACATTATGAACTTATAATAAGGAGAGCCTTCCTGGGCTTTCCGGTACTGTGGCCTGCTACGAGAGTGACTGATACCTATGAGACAGTGGCCTGGCTCTAGGGAGAGGCCAGAACCCTTGGAACCTGAGGCCGAAGGGCCAGCTGTAGGGGTGACCTCCACTTCTGTGGAAAAGGGAGGGGCAACCCCACTAAATGTAATGGTGGGAGATGTAGAGGACTTGTCGCTGGGGCCTGAACAACCTTTATGTCTCTGGGGATAATTTTGGTACTGCACAACACCGAGACCCAACCCTATCCTGAGCTTGAAGAAATGTAATAATAGTAAATGGTGAACCACAACAACCAGAGGCAGAGTCAGTGTTTTTCCGTTTTGTGGTTCATCAGGAAATGTATCGGGTAAACCAACTGCGGGGTGAACATATTCAACAGTTACTCGTGCCCCAGGCTTATCGCAAACTCGTGTTAGAGTCAGCCCAACAACATGTTCTTGGGGGCATCTGGGAATGCAGAAAACACAGGACCGGATACTACAACGGTTTTACTGTCCCAGTGTGCTTAGAGAGGTGGATGAATTTTGCAAGTCTTGCTCGACCTGCCAGGCAACTAGATCCCAGCACCTTTTCCGCAGTCCCTTGGCACCGCAGTCCCTTGATCATCGAGGTACCGTTTGAGAGAATCGCGATGAACCTAGTAGGCCCAGAACCGAAGTCCGCTAGAGGACACCAACACATCTTGGTCGTCCTAGACTACGCCACTCGGTACTTGGAGGCGATGCCACTGCGACATACATTGGCTAAACTTATAGCAAAAAAGCTAATGGAAATTTTCTCCCAAGTGGGGCTACCTAAAGAGGTTCTGACTGACCGGGGACCCCTTTTATATCCAAAGTCATGAAGGAACTCTGTAAGTTGCTGCATATCAAACAGATACGGACGTCCGTGTACCATCCTCAAACGGACTGTCTGGTTGAAAGGTTTAACAAAACACTAAAAACCATGTTAAAAAGGGTGGTGTCTAAAGATGGGAAGGACTGGGACCTTCTTCTGCCCTAACTCATTTTCACTGTGCGAGAGGTACCCCAGGCCTGTACTGGGTTCTCGCCCTTCGAATTGCTATATGGCAGACATCGTCGCGGTTTGTTGGATGTAGCCAAACAGGAACAGCAACCCACTCCACATAAAGACCTTTTTGCCTCTTGTCCCTTAACGGAGGCTGCCAAAGGGCTGTATCAGTACAAGGTGTTACCCTTTGGTCTGCATGGTTCCCCCGCCGCTTTTCAACGGTTCATGGACATTGTGCTGTGTCCACATCGTCAGTACGCTTCGGCTTACCTGGACGATATTGTCATTCACAGTACCAATTGGGAAAGTCATCTGCCCAAAGTGCAGGCTGTAGTGGACTCCCTTTAGGAAGTCTGGACTGACCGCAAAGAAATTTGCGTTAGGTTTAGAGGAGACTAAGTACCTGGGATACGTCATTGGACGTGGAGTTATCAAACCCCAAGTGAATAAAATAGAGGTGATTCGGACTTGACCCTGACCTGTCACCACTATTGAAGGACGAACATTGGCCTGGATGATTCGTGAACACGATCGTGCAAAAACGCAATCAAATTGCAAGCTCTTGGCGGGCCCCATTCACTTTAATGTCAGGCGAACCTGAAAAAACCTTCTTGATAGAAGTGCACAAATAGTCCCACAACATGGACAGGGATTTACTAGAGGGGGATAAATGACAAATATTCCCACAAAAAATATGTATTTTAATTATGGGCCATTTTTATGAGTCTTAAAGGGAAATTCTCAAAAATGTGCCCTGCTGGAGCCTAGACAAATTTTATTTTAGGCCACGGGAGTACGGGCCCTAAAAATTAGACATTCACCTGACATAAAAGAAATTGTGATTATGTGGCTTGAGGTACGTTATGTGGTCACTGAATAACAATTTTACTGTAGCCCACTGGAGTACAGGCCCCAAATATTAGGCATTCACCGTACAGAAAAGATCAAGTGATTATGTGGCTGGAGGTACAGTGATACCTCGGTTCACGAACTTAATTTGTGAACTGACTCTGGTCGCGAACCGAATTGGTCGCGAACCGAGGCACATTTTCCCATAGGGTTCAATGTAAATCCGGTTAATCCGTGCTGACCTTTTTTTGGGGGTTTTTGAAGCACAAAAATATGAAACAAATTACAATACACATTGTCACTTGCATTTCCACTTTGCACATTGTCACTTGCATTTCCACTTTGCACATTGTCACTTGCATTTCCACTTTGCACATTGTCACTTGCATTTCCACTTTGCACATTGTCACTTGCATTTCCACTTTGCACATTGTCACCTGCATTGCTGTTCTTGTCACCTGCATTGCTGCTCCGCACTTTCTTCTTTCCACTATGCTTCTTGGGAGCCATATTGGGTGTCCAGTGAACTGTACAATACAGTAAGTACAGTACTGTAGTACAGTACAGTACTGTATGTGCTAAAAAGCACACCAAAAATCAAAAAATCACTTAAAATGTTTGCAGAGTACTCACAGTACTTCTTTCTGTGTCTCTTCTTCTCTCCACGGTCTTCCTACAGGAAGTCACGACCATGTGACAGCCTGGAAATAGCTTTAAAATGGCCGCGGCTCCTGTTCGTGAACCGAGGCGGAGTTCGTGAACCGGAGCATATTTTTATGAACTTTTCTGTTCGTGAACCGAGGTATCACTGTATATTAGACGGTCATTTTATATAAATTTTTCTGCAGGCCAGTACAAATACAATGTCAAATACATATATTTAAAAAAAACTAAAAATATAAAATTGGATTAAAAACATGGCTAATGAAATCACCCCTCTTGAATAAACCCCAAATAATAATAGGTAAAATTTGATAACACATGGTCGCCACAGGTGTTGAATTCCTCTGAGGCCCCAATTAGGCATTCATCGTACAGAAAAGATCAAGTGATAATGTGGCTGGTGGTATGTTAGACGGTCATTGGGTAACAATTTTACTGCAGGCCAGTGGAGTACAGGGCCCAAACATTAGGCATTCACCGTACAGAAAAGAACAAGTGATTATGTGGCTGGAGGTATATTAGGCGGTCACCGTATAGCAATTTTACTGTCGGACAATTAAGTTACAGTCCCCCAAAATTATGCATTCATCGTACAGAAAATATCAAGTGATTATGTGGCTGGAGGTATATTAGACGGTCATTGGATAACAATTTTACTGCAGGCCAGTGGAATACAGGCCCCAAACATTAGCTATTCACTCTATTTACATAAGGTAGTTGTAGAAGGGGACGTCTCTAACCTCCACTCGAACCACAAGTGGGGTGGTGGGAGAGAGAGAGAAAGGGGCGCACAATAGGATAGTACGTTCAAATAAATTAAATTATTGAAAAGAAAGAGCAAGGTTCACCTTATTGAGTTGTGCTACAGATAGGCACAACTCTATTGTAGATATGAATGGAGTAAAATCCAATTCTACAGGGCTGCAGCCGCAGGTAATATTTCTCCTAGAAAGGGGGTCCAATTCTCGTCGAGAAGAAAAGATGCTGCAATGGCGCAAATCCACTGGTGGAAATGGACATTAAACTTCGATCTGGATATTCCTTTTTTTTATTTAAAGAAAGTGCATAGCCATGTAAACAACACGTTTCGGGAACTAATAGTTCCCCTTCATCAGTCTGTATTTACATAAGACAGGGACCATTCTTTGTTCCGGGTGATGGCGGATATGTGTGGGCTGGCATGAGGAAATTCAATTAAACGTGGTCATCACAGGTGTTGAATTCCTCCGAGATTCATGCCTCATTCATTTTTAGAAATGTGAGGTAGTCCACACTGTCGTGAGCTAGTTGAGTGAACTTATCGGTCACGATCCCCCCTGCTGCACTGAACGTTCTTTTGGACAGGACACTTGACGAGGGGCAAGCCAAGAGTTCCATGGCAAATTGTGCCAGCTTTGGCCACAGGTCAAGCCTGCACACCCAGTAGTCCAAGGGGTTCCTCACTTCTCAGAGCCTCTACATCGGCCTTTAACCCAATGTAGTTGGACACCTGTTGGTCTAGACGTTCCCTGAGGCTGGATCCGGAGGGCAACTGTCGATAGGTTGGCTGCAAGAATGATCTCATATCCGAAGAGACCAAAACATATTCAAACCGCCCTCTTCTTGAATGTGTTGTAAGACTGGTACCCGCAATTGTTTCTCTGTGGGTGTAAATTCCTCTGCCAGCACCCACAACAGCAGAATGCAGCATCTCTCGCAGCAAGGACTGGAAATGCTGCATTCTGACAGCCCTCTGTTATGCTGTTAACATGTCTGCCATTTTGTGTTTGTAGCTGGGTCTATGTACGTTGCCACCAAGTACTAGTCCTTGCCTTTTGTGCTTTTTTTTTCACGGGGGTTCCTCTTCAAACATTGGAGCATGAAGGCCCCCATTTGCGCTAAATTAGAAGCGATGGAGCGCCTTGGCTCCTGCTCATTGCCCAGGAGAATGTCGTCCTCGGTCTCCTCCTCCCATCCACAGACAACACCAGGGATCCCTAAAAAGTTTAAAGCCTGCTCTTCTTGCTCCTCCTCCTCCTTCTCCTTCTCCCCCCAGGCACAATCCTCCTCTGACTCCTCTTCAGACTCCTGCTGACTTGTCTCAGATGGAGTAGCCCGCTCTGGGAATTCATTCAGCATTGCTACTTCCTCATCTTCCAGCACCTGCTCTTCGACGGCTTGATCAATGACACAATGCAATGTACGCTCCAGAAAAAAGGTGTAAGACACGATGTCACTGATGGCACCCTGGCTGCGACTGACCAGTTTGGTGATCTCATCAAATGGCTGCAGAAGTCTACATGCATTGCGCATGAGCAGCCACTGGCGCGGTGAAAAGAAACCAAGCTCCCAGAACCTGTCTGCCGTACAGATAGTCATTAACGGCACGTTTATGCTGGAGCAGCCTATCAAGCATACAGGGAGTGCAGAATTATTAGGCAAGTTGTATTTTTGAGGATTAATTTTATTATTGAACAACAACCATGTTCTCAATGAACCCAAAAAACTCATTAATATCAAAGCTGAATATTTTTGGAAGTAGTTTTTAGTTTGTTTTTAGTTTTAGCTATTTTAGGGGGATATCTGTGTGTGCAGGTGACTATTACTGTGCATAATTATTAGGCAACTTAACAAAAAACAAATATATACCCATTTCAATTATTTATTTTTACCAGTGAAACCAATATAACATCTCAACATTCACAAATATACATTTCTGACATTCAAAAACAAAACAAAAACAAATCAGTGACCAATATAGCCACCTTTCTTTGCAAGGACACTCAAAAGCCTGCCATCCATGCATTCTGTCAGTGTTTTGATCTGTTCACCATCAACATTGCGTGCAGCAGGAACCACAGCCTCCCAGACACTGTTCAGAGAGGTGTACTGTTTTCCCTCCTTGTAAATCTCACATTTGATGATGGACCACAGGTTCTCAATGGAGTTCAGATCAGTTCAGAACAAGGAGGCCATGTCATTAGATTTTCTTCTTTTATACTCTTTCTTGCCAGCCATGCTGTGGAGTACTTGGACGGGTGTGATGGAGCATTGTCCTGCATGAAAATCATGTTTTTCTCGAAGGATGCAGACTTCTTCCTGTACCACTGCTTGAAGAAGGTGTCTTCCAGAAACTGGCAGTAGGACTGGGAGTTGAGCTTGACTCCATCCTCAACCTGAAAAGGCCCCACAAGCTCATCTTTGATGATACCAGCCTAAACCAGTACTCCACCTCCACCTTGCTGGCGTCTGAGTCGGACTGGAGCTCTCTGCCCTTTACCAATCCAGCCACGGGCCCATCCATCTGGCCCATCAAGACTCACTCTCATTTCATCAGTCCATAAAACCTTAGAAAAATCAGTCTTGAGATATTTCTTGGCCCAGTCTTGACGTTTCAGCTTGTGTGTCTTGTTCAGTGGTGGTCGTCTTTCAGCCTTTCTTACCTTGGCCATGTCTCTGAGTATTGCACACCTTGTGCTTTTGGGCACTCCAGTGATGTTGCAGCTCTGAAATATGGCCAAACTGGTGGCAAGTGGCATCTTGGCAGCTGCACGCTTGACTTTTCTCAGTTCATGGGCAGTTATTTTGCGCCTTGGTTTTTCCACACGCTTCTTGCGACCCTGTTGACTATTTTGAATGAAACGCTTGATTGTTCGATGATCACGCTTCAGAAGCTTTGCAATTTTAAGAGTGCTGCATCCCTCTGCAAGATATCTCACTATTTTTGACTTTTCTGAGCCTGTCAAGTCCTTCTTTTGACCCATTTTGCCAAAGGAAAGGAAGTTGCCTAATAATTATGCACACCTGATATAGGGTGTTGATGTCATTAGACCACACCCCTTCTCATTACAGAGATGCACATCACCTAATATGCTTAATTGGTAGTAGGCTTTCGAGCCTATACAGCTTGGAGTAAGACAACATGCATAAAGAGGATGATGTGGTCAAAATACTCATTTGCCTAATAATTCTGCACTCCCTGTATACAAGGTGGAGTTCCAGCGTGTCGGGCAGCCACAAATCAGACGTCTGACGGGCAGATGTCGCCACTGAACGTCAGCAAGGCGAACCATGGCAGTGTAAGATCTTATAAAATGGCCAGAGATTTTCCTGGCCTGCTGCAAGATGTCCTGGACCCCGGGGTACTTGGCAACAAATCGCTGCACGACTAAGTTCAGGACTTGTGCCATGCGCGGCACGTCTGTCATTTTGCCCTGTTTCAGCATGCTCAGCAGATTGGCACCATTGTCGCACACCACTTTATCAACTGTCAAATTGAGCGGGGTTAGCCACTGATCGGCCTGTGACCGCAGACCATCATGTCAACGTCTCACCTGGCACGTCGAATAGGTTCTGGGGATCTTGGGGAGTGCAGTGGAAGAGGCGGTAGCAGTAAAAAAGGAGGAGTCAGCTGAGGAGGAGACAGAGGATGGAGTAGAAGGAGGAGAAGATGAGGCAGGCATGCAATCCGTGGCGGTAACACCAAATCCACATGGGTGCCACGGGTTGCATGCTTGACAGCCGTCAGAAGGTTCACCCAGTGGGCACTAAAAGTTATGTACCTTCCCTGCCCGTGTTTGCTGGACCACGTGTCTGTGGTCAGATGTATCTTGGCACCGACACTGTGTGCCAGAGATACATTCACTTGCCGCTCAATGTGGCCAAATAGCTCTGGGATGCCCTTCTGGGAGAAATATTTCCTTCTGTGGACCTTCCATTGTGTTGTACCAATGGCCACAGATTTTCTAAAGGCCTCCAATTCGACCAGTTTATATGGCAGTAGTTGGCGGCCTAGCAGTTCCGACAAGCCTGCGGTTAGCCGTTGGTGCAAAAGGATTTCCGGCGTCATCAACTTTTTACATTTGAACATTTGGGCCACGGAAGCCTGCCTTTTGCTAGATGAACGCGACGACGACACGGTGGAAGGTGGAGTGGAGGACAAATGGGCGGAGAGAGGCGATGGGGAGATGGAGAAGAGGCAGGACGTGGAGCACCGGGAGTGTGGCTTTGAGGGTTCTGACGGTGTTACTCCCAATGGGCTCGGTGATGGGAGACCAGGAGCCTTCTTAAGGCGGTTGCCCCTGGGTAAGTGTTGGGCTTACCGCGACTTATGTGTTGACTGTAGGCTGCAGATGTCAACACTATTGTCAGCAGCTGACACATTAAAAAAAGCCCACACTGCAGAGCCTTGTGCTGGTGTCCTGGGAGTTCCAGATGTGACCGCGCATGGTGGATGGCTCGCTCCAGATACATTTGCAGTCTGCTTTTTGCCTCCTGTGCACTGCGAGTTCTGCCTGCTTCTCCTCCTTCTACCCCCTATCTGCTGCTCTGTTTCTCCCTCTGAACATCGCTCCTCTTCCTCTCTTGTGGGCACCCATGTGACATCCATCGTTATGTCATCATCGTCAGAAGAAAAGCTGGGCATCGGTAAGGTCTGGGAATGGATGAGAAAATAATTCCTCTTACTCGAGTGCAGGGGCTATGGTGGTGGTGGTGTCTTTGGGGATGCACAGGTGCATACAGCAGAGAGTGAGGAGGGTGCAGATACAGAGGATGAAGAGGGTGCAGAAGCGGAAGTCTGAGTGAGCCACTCAACCAACTCTGGCGCGTCCTTTCACATAAACGCACGCACCTTCTCCAACTTCCCATTTAGGCTCCGGCCTGGTGCACCTTTCCAACCCCAAACACCCCTGTGGAATGGCCTGCCTCTTCCTCTGCCTGTCATTTTCAAAATGACCCTGTGAAAAAATCCCTATAGTAGAGCAGTATTTGTGGAAGCAGGTATATTGCAGGCCTCAATCAATATTTGCTGGAAGCTGGTATATCAATCCCCTCTATCAGTATTTTGTGGAAACAGGTATATAGAACCCCTTA
Source organism: Bufo gargarizans (assembly GCF_014858855.1). NCBI lineage: Eukaryota > Metazoa > Chordata > Amphibia > Anura > Bufonidae > Bufo > Bufo gargarizans. Next base: position 156,310,299 of record NC_058086.1, on the reverse strand, counting down.
ATGAGTATTTGCTGGAAGTTGGTATATCAAACCCCTTAATCAATATTTGGTGGAAGCTGATGTATCGTAGGCCTCAATCAATATTTTGTGGAAGCTGGTGTATCACACCCCTCAATCAATATTGTGTGGAAGCCGGTGTATCGCACCCCTCAATCAGTATTTTTTGGAAGCAGGTATAACAAACCCCTTAATCAGTATTTTGTGGAGACAGATATATCGCACCCCTAATAGTTTTTTGGGGGGCAACAGGTATATCACACTAGTTGCAATTAGTTATTCCAATAGCGTTTGTCCCTCTATATAGCTGCGGTATCTCAGCAGAACCGCACACAACTGCTGCACAATACAATTGCACTATAATATACTTTCTATGTTAGAAGGTATATTATAGGTAAATCACACCCCTCAATCAGTTTTTTGGGGGGGGGCAACAGGTTTATTACACCAGTTGCAATTAGTTATTCCAATAGCGTTTGTACCTCTATCTAGCTGCAGTATCGCAGCAGAACCACACACAACTGCTGCACAATACAATTGCACTATAATATACTTTCTATGTTAAAAAATATATTATAAGTATATCACACGCCTCAGTATGTCCCATCTATCGATAGTACACCTATACCAGTCCTTAAAAGGTCTTTTGTGGCCCTATTAGCTAGTGTTTAGTGTCCCTAACAGCCTGTCCCTGCTCCACACCGCAACCTCTTCCTACACTGGCAAAAAACAGAATGTAAAATGGCTGCCATATCAAGTTTATTTATAGGATAGGGGGTGTGTCCATGTGCTGAAACGTCTCAATTGGCTGTCCTGTCCCACCTGATGGATGTGTCATGGGTCAAGGTTCGGTGCAATGCAAAAAAATATGGCAGGTGCAAATATTGCCATATGTTTGCATGTTTGGCGAATCGTGAATGAGCAAAGTTCACCGCGAAATGACTGCCGGGCGAACCACAAGGCTATCTCTACTCACTACGAGGCAAGTAAAGTTGTTCCTGGGAATGGTGGGCTATTATATGAGGTACGTTCCCCATTTTGCCACTTTAGCGGCTCCATTGACAGGGCTCTTGAAGGGACGGAAGTCCGTGATGGTCCGCTGGAATGACCAGGCGGAACAGGCATTTTCCGTGTTAAAGTTAGTCCTGTACGGGTCATCGGTTTTGGTGATGCCCGACTTCAAGAGAGAGTTTGTGGTACAAACCAATGCCTCTGAAGTTGGCCTCGGAGCTGTACTTTCTCAGGAAATCAATGGAGAGGAACATCCCCTTGTTTTCCTAAGCTGCAAAATTACCCCAGCTGAGACCAGGTACAGTACAGTGGAGAGAGAGGGCCTGGCCATCAAGTGGGCATTCGAGTCTCTCCACCATTATCTGTTGGGGAGAAAGTTCCGTCTGGTGACTGAACACTTCACTCTTAAGTGGATGAGCCAGGCCAAAGAGAGGAATGCTCGGGTCATCAGGTGGTACTTGTCATTACATAACTTCAAGTTCTCGGTGGAACACAGGGTAGGACGCTTGCTGGGAAACGAGGATGCTCTGTCCCGGGTACACTGTCTGGCAAGTGTTCACCCCCTCAGGATTGAATAAAGGGGGGAGGTATGTAAGGAGTTACAAGGAATGATTGTGGATGATAGGTACGTGTCACCAAGGTTCCTTGCCCTGGTGGAGTAAGAGGCAGTTTTTATGTGTCAGCAGTAGTGTTGATCACGAATATTCGAATTTCGAATTTTTATTGCGAATATAGGTACTTCGAAAATTCGCGAATATTTCGAATATAGTTATACATATTCGCAATTTCGAATATTCGATTTTTTTCCGATTTTTTTTCCGAATTTTTTATTATTATTTTTTGAACTCAGAACACATGATCCCTTCCTGCTTCTAGCTTGTGGGTCAATAAGAAGGCTGCAATATACTTGACTTTAGGAGTAGTGATGAGCGGCAGGGGTCATATTCGAAAATGCACGATTTTTTTTTCTTGAAAAAATCGGCAAGGTAATGATTGTGTAATATGCAAATTTTCATAATTAGCATTTTCGGATTTGAATTTAATTGCGAATTTTTCAACTTTTAGACAAAGAAGATTATAGCACTATATTAGCTTAATTGCTCTATATTCGTTTTTTCGAATATTCGCTATATTGCTATATATTCTTGTTTTAGAATATTATAAATATTCGAAAAAACGAAGTTATAGCAATATAGTGAATATTCGAAAAAAACTAATATAGAGCAATTTAGCTAATATAGTGCTATAATCTTCTTTGTCTAATAGTTGTAATTTTTTTCTCATCTGAAGTTCAGATTGGAAAAAATTACGACTATAAAAAAAAGATTATAGCACTATATTAGCTAAATTGCTCTATATTAGTTTTTTTCGAATATTCGCTATATTGCTATATATTACGAATAGAGTTGAGCGAACACCTGGATGTTCGGGTTCGAGAAGTTCGGCCGAACTTCCCGAAAATGTTCGGATTCGGGATCCGAACCCGATCCGAACTTCGTCCCGAACCCGAACCCCATTGAAGTCAATGGGGACCCGAACTTTTCGGCACTAAAAAGGCTGTAAAACAGCCCAGGAACGGGCTAGAGGGCTGCAAAAGGCAGCAACATGTAGGTAAATCCCCTGCAAACAAATGTGGATAGGGAAATGAATTAAAATAAAAATTAAATAAATAAAAATTAACCAAAATCAATTGGAGAGAGGTCCCATAGCAGAGAATCTGGCTTCCCGTCACCCACCACTGGAACAGTCCATTCTCAGATATTTAGGCCCCGGCACCCAGGCAGAGGAGAGAGGTCCCGTAACAGAGAATCTGGCTTCATGTCAGCAGAGAATTAGTCTGCATGTCATAGCAGAGAATGAGGCTTCACGTCAGCCACCACTGAAACAGTCCATTGGCATATATTTAGGCCCAGCACCCAGGCAGAGGAGAGAGGTCCCGTAACAGACAATCTGGCTTCATGTCAGCAGAGAATCAGTCTTCATGTCATAGCAGAGAATCAGGCTTCACGTCACCCACCACTGTAAGAGTCCATTTTCATAAATTTAGGCCCAGCACCCAGGCAGAGGAGAGAGGTCCCGTAACAGAGGATCTGGCTTCATGTCAGCAGAGAATTAGTCTGCATGTCATAGCAGAGAATGAGGATTTCACGTCAGCCACCACTGCAACAGTCCATTGGCATATATTTAGGCCCAGCACACAGGCAGAGGAGAGAGGTCCCATAACAGACAATCTGGCTTCATGTCAGCAGAGAATCAGTCTGAATGTCATAGCAGAGAATCAGGCTTCACGTCACCCACCACTGCAACAGTCCATTGTCATAAATTTAGGCCCAGCACCCAGGCAGAGGAGAGAGGTCCCGTAACAGACAATCTGGCTTCATGTCAGCAGAGAATTAGTCTGCATGTCATCGCAGAGAATGAGGCTTCACGTCACCCACCACTGTAAGAGTCCATTTTCATAAGTTTAGGCCCAGCACCCAGGCAGAGGAGAGAGGTCCCGTAACAGAGGATCTGGCTTCATGTCAGCAGAGAATCAGTCTTCATGTCATAGCAGAGAATGAGGCTTCACGTCAGCCACCACTGCAACAGTCCATTGGCATATATTTAGGCTCAGCACCCAGGCAGAGGAGAGAGGTCCCGTAACAGACAATCTGGCTTCATGTCAGCACAGAACCAGTCTTCATGTCATAGCAGAGAATCAGGCTTCACGTCACCCACCACTGTAATAGTCCATTTTCATAAATTTAGGCCCAGCACCCAGGCAGAGGAGAGAGGTCCCGTAACAGACAATCTGGCTTCATGTCAGCAGAGAATTAGTCTGCATGTCATAGCAGAGAATGAGGCTTCACGTCACCCACCACTGTAATAGTCCATTTTCATAAATTTAGGCCCAGCACCCAGGCAGAGGAGAGAGGTCCCGTAACAGACAATCTGGCTTCATGTCAGCAGAGAATTAGTCTGCATGTCATAGCAGAGAATGAGGCTTCACGTCAGCCACCACTGCAACAGTACATTGGCATATATTTAGGCACAGCACCCAGGCAGAGGAGAGAGGTCCCGTAACAGACAATCTGGCTTCATGTCAGCAGAGAATTAGTCTGCATGTCATAGCAGAGAATGAGGCTTCACGTCAGCCACCACTGCAACAGTCCATTGGCTTATATTTAGGCACAGCACCCAGGCAGAGGAGAGAGGTCCCGTAACAGACAATCTGGCTTCATGTCAGCAGAGAATTAGTCTGCATGTCATAGCAGAGAATGAGGCTTCACGTCACCCACCACTGTAAGAGTCCATTTTCATAAGTTTAGGCCCAGCACCCAGGCAGAGGAGAGAGGTCCCGTAACAGAGGATCTGGCTTCATGTCAGCAGAGAATCAGTCTTCATGTCATAGCAGAGAATGAGGCTTCACGTCAGCCACCACTGCAACAGTCCATTGGCATATATTTAGGCTCAGCACCCAGGCAGAGGAGAGAGGTCCCGTAACAGACAATCTGGCTTCATGTCAGCACAGAACCAGTCTTCATGTCATAGCAGAGAATCAGGCTTCACGTCACCCACCACTGTAATAGTCCATTTTCATAAATTTAGGCCCAGCACCCAGGCAGAGGAGAGAGGTCCCGTAACAGACAATCTGGCTTCATGTCAGCAGAGAATTAGTCTGCATGTCATAGCAGAGAATGAGGCTTCACGTCAGCCACCACTGCAACAGTACATTGGCATATATTTAGGCACAGCACCCAGGCAGAGGAGAGAGGTCCCGTAACAGACAATCTGGCTTCATGTCAGCAGAGAATTAGTCTGCATGTCATAGCAGAGAATGAGGCTTCACGTCAGCCACCACTGCAACAGTCCATTGGCTTATATTTAGGCACAGCACCCAGGCAGAGGAGAGAGGTCCCGTAACAGACAATCTGGTTTCATGTCAGCAGAGAATCAGTCTTCATGTCATAGCAGAGAATCAGGCTTCACGTCACCCACCACTGTAAGAGTCCATTTTCATAAGTTTAGGCCCAGCACCCAGGCAGAGGAGAGAGGTCCCGTAACAGACAATCTGGCTTCATGTCAGCAGAGAATTAGTCTGCATGTCATAGCAGAGAATGAGGCTTCACGTCACCCACCACTGTAAGAGTCCATTTTCATAAGTTTAGGCCCAGCACCCAGGCAGAGGAGAGAGGTCCCGTAACAGAGGATCTGGCTTCATGTCAGCAGAGAATCAGTCTTCATGTCATAGCAGAGAATGAGGCTTCACGTCAGCCACCACTGCAACAGTCCATTGGCATATATTTAGGCCCAGCACCCAGGCAGAGGAGAGAGGTCCCGTAACAGACAATCTGGCTTCATGTCAGCAGAGAACCAGTCTTCATGTCATAGCAGAGAATCAGGCTTCACGTCACCCACCACTGTAATAGTCCATTTTCATAAATTTAGGCCCAGCACCCAGGCAGAGGAGAGAGGTCCCGTAACAGACAATCTGGCTTCATGTCAGCAGAGAATTAGTCTGCATGTCATAGCAGAGAATGAGGCTTCACGTCAGCCACCACTGCAACAGTCCATTGGCATATATTTAGGCACACCACCCAGGCAGAGGAGAGAGGTCCCGTAACAGACAATCTGGCTTCATGTCAGCAGAGAATTAGTCTGCATGTCATAGCAGAGAATGAGGCTTCACGTCAGCCACCACTGCAACAGTCCATTGGCTTATATTTAGGCCCAGCACCCAGGCAGAGGAGAGAGGTCCCGTAACAGACAATCTGGCTTCATGTCAGCAGAGAATCAGTCTTCATGTCATAGCAGAGAATCAGGCTTCACGTCACCCACCACTGTAAGAGTCCATTTTCATATGTTTATGCCCAGCACCCAGGCAGAGGAGAGAGGTCCCGTAACAGACAATCTGGCTTCATGTCAGCAGAGAATTAGTCTGCATGTCATAGCAGAGAATGAGGCTTCACGTCACCCACCACTGCAACAGTCCATTGGCATATATTTAGGCCCAGCACCCAGGCAGAGGAGAGAGGTCCCGTAATAGACAATCTGGCTTCATGTCAGCAGAGAATCAGTCTTCATGTCATAGCAGAGAATCAGGCTTCACGTCACCCACCACTGTAAGAGTCCATTTTCATATGTTTAGGCCCAGCACCCAGGCAGAGGAGAGAGGTCCCGTAACAGAGGATCTGGCTTCATGTCAGCAGAGAATCAGTCTTCATGTCATAGCAGAGAATGAGGCTTCACGTCAGCCACCACTGCAACAGTCCATTGGCATATATTTAGGCCCAGCACCCAGGCAGAGGAGAGAGGTCCCGTAACAGACAATCTGGCTTCATGTCAGCATAGAATCAGTCTTCATGTCATAGCAGAGAATCAGGCTTCACGTCACCCACCACTGTAAGAGTCCATTTTCATAAGTTTAGGCCCAGCACCCAGGCAGAGGAGAGAGGTCCCGTAACAGACAATCTGGCTTCATGTCAGCAGAGAATTAGTCTGCATGTCATAGCAGAGAATGAGGCTTCACGTCAGCCACCACTGCAACAGTCCATTGGCATATATTTAGGCCCAGCACCCAGGCAGAGGAGAGAGGTCCCGTAACAGACAATCTGGCTTCATGTCAGCAGAGAATCAGTCTGCATGTCATAGCAGAGAATGAGGCTTCACGTCAGCCACCACTGCAACAGTCCATTGGCATATATTTAGGCCCAGCACCCAGGCAGAGGAGAGAGGTCCCGTAACAGACAATCTGCTTCATGTCAGCAGAGAATCAGTCTTCATGTCATAGCAGAGAATCAGGCTTCACGTCACCCACCACTGTAAGAGTCCATTTTCATAAGTTTAGGCCCAGCACCCAGGCAGAGGAGAGAGGTCCCGTAACAGACAATCTGGCTTCATGTCAGCAGAGAATTAGTCTGCATGTCATAGCAGAGAATGAGGCTTCACGTCAGCCACCACTGCAACAGTCCATTGGCATATATTTAGGCCCAGCACCCAGGCAGAGGAGAGAGGTCCCGTAACAGACAATCTGGCTTCATGTCAGCAGAGAATTAGTCTGCATGTCATAGCAGAGAATGAGGCTTCACGTCAGCCACCACTGCAACAGTCCATTGGCATATATTTAGGCCCAGCACCCAGGCAGAGGAGAGAGGTCCCGTAACAGACAATCTGCTTCATGTCAGCAGAGAATCAGTCTTCATGTCATAGCAGAGAATCAGGCTTCACGTCACCCACCACTGTAAGAGTCCATTTTCATAAGTTTAGGCCCAGCACCCAGGCAGAGGAGAGAGGTCCCGTAACAGACAATCTGGCTTCATGTCAGCAGAGAATTAGTCTGCATGTCATAGCAGAGAATGAGGCTTCACGTCAGCCACCACTGCAACAGTCCATTGGCATATATTTAGGCCCAGCACCCAGGCAGAGGAGAGAGGTCCCGTAACAGACAATCTGCTTCATGTCAGCAGAGAATCAGTCTTCATGTCATAGCAGAGAATCAGGCTTCACGTCACCCACCACTGTAAGAGTCCATTTTCATAAGTTTAGGCCCAGCACCCAGGCAGAGGAGAGAGGTCCCGTAACAGACAATCTGGCTTCATTTCAGCAGAGAATTAGTCTGCATGTCATAGCAGAGAATGAGGCTTCACGTCAGCCACCACTGCAACAGTCCATTGGCATATATTTAGGCACAGCACCCAGGCAGAGGAGAGAGGTCCCGTAACAGACAATCTGGCTTCATGTCAGCAGAGAATTAGTCTGCATGTCATAGCAGAGAATGAGGCTTCACGTCAGCCACCACTGCAACAGTCCATTGGCTTATATTTAGGCCCAGCACCCAGGCAGAGGAGAGAGGTCCCGTAACAGACAATCTGGCTTCATGTCAGCAGAGAATCAGTCTTCATGTCATAGCAGAGAATCAGGCTTCACGTCACCCACCACTGTAAGAGTCCATTTTCATATGTTTAGGCCCAGCACCCAGGCAGAGGAGAGAGGTCCCGTAACAGACAATCTGGCTTCATGTCAGCAGAGAATTAGTCTGCATGTCATAGCAGAGAATGAGGCTTCACGTCACCCACCACTGCAACAGTCCATTGGCATATATTTAAGCCCAGCACCCAGGCAGAGGAGAGAGGTCCCGTAACAGACAATCTGGCTTCATGTCAGCAGAGAATCAGTCTGCATGTCATAGCAGAGAATGAGGCTTCACGTCAGCCACCACTGCAACAGTCCATTGGCATATATTTAGGCCCAGCACCCAGGCAGAGGAGAGAGGTCCCGTAACAGACAATCTGGCTTCATGTCAGCAGAGAATCAGTCTTCATGTCATAGCAGAGAATCAGGCTTCACGTCACCCAATACTGTAAGAGTCCATTTTCATATGTTTAGGCCCAGCACCCAGGCAGAGGAGAGAGGTCCCGTAACAGAGGATCTGGCTTCATGTCAGCAGAGAATCAGTCTTCATGTCATAGCAGAGAATGAGGCTTCACGTCAGCCACCACTGCAACAGTCCATTGGCATATATTTAGGCCCAGCACCCAGGCAGAGGAGAGAGGTCCCGTAACAGACAATCTGGCTTCATGTCAGCATAGAATCAGTCTTCATGTCATAGCAGAGAATCAGGCTTCACGTCACCCACCACTGTAAGAGTCCATTTTCATAAGTTTAGGCCCAGCACCCAGGCAGAGGAGAGAGGTCCCGTAACAGACAATCTGGCTTCATGTCAGCAGAGAATTAGTCTGCATGTCATAGCAGAGAATGAGGCTTCACGTCACCCACCACTGCAACAGTCCATTGGCATATATTTAGGCCCAGCACCCAGGCAGAGGAGAGAGGTCCCGTAACAGACAATCTGGCTTCATGTCAGCAGAGAATCAGTCTGCATGTCATAGCAGAGAATGAGGCTTCACGTCAGCCACCACTGCAACAGTCCTTTGGCATATATTTAAGCCCAGCACCCAGGCAGAGGAGAGAGGTCCCGTAACAGACAATCTGCTTCATGTCAGCAGAGAATCAGTCTTCATGTCATAGCAGAGAATCAGGCTTCACGTCACCCACCACTGTAAGAGTCCATTTTCATAAGTTTAGGCCCAGCACTCAGGCAGAGGAGAGAGGTCCCGTAACAGACAATCTGGCTTCATGTCAGCAGAGAATTAGTCTGCATGTCATAGCAGAGAATGAGGCTTCACGTCACCCACCACTGCAACAGTCCATTGGCATATATTTAAGCCCAGCACCCAGGCAGAGGAGAGAGGTCCCGTAACAGACAATCTGGCTTCATGTCAGCAGAGAATCAGTCTGCATGTCATAGCAGAGAATGAGGCTTCACGTCAGCCACCACTGCAACAGTCCATTGGCATATATTTAGGCCCAGCACCCAGGCAGAGGAGAGAGGTCCCGTAACAGACAATCTGGCTTCATGTCAGCAGAGAATCAGTCTTCATGTCATAGCAGAGAATCAGGCTTCACGTCACCCACCACTGTAAGAGTCCATTTTCATATGTTTAGGCCCAGCACCCAGGCAGAGGAGAGAGGTCCCGTAACAGAGGATCTGGCTTCATGTCAGCAGAGAATCAGTCTTCATGTCATAGCAGAGAATGAGGCTTCACGTCAGCCACCACTGCAACAGTCCATTGGCATATATTTAGGCCCAGCACCCAGGCAGAGGAGAGAGGTCCCGTAACAGACAATCTGGCTTCATGTCAGCATAGAATCAGTCTTCATGTCATAGCAGAGAATCAGGCTTCACGTCACCCACCACTGTAAGAGTCCATTTTCATAAGTTTAGGCCCAGCACCCAGGCAGAGGAGAGAGGTCCCGTAACAGACAATCTGGCTTCATGTCAGCAGAGAATTAGTCTGCATGTCATAGCAGAGAATGAGGCTTCACGTCAGCCACCACTGCAACAGTCCATTGGCATATATTTAGGCCCAGCACCCAGGCAGAGGAGAGAGGTCCCGTAACAGACAATCTGGCTTCATGTCAGCAGAGAATTAGTCTGCATGTCATAGCAGAGAATGAGGCTTCACGTCAGCCACCACTGCAACAGTCCATTGGCATATATTTAGGCCCAGCACCCAGGCAGAGGAGAGAGGTCCCGTAACAGACAATCTGCTTCATGTCAGCAGAGAATCAGTCTTCATGTCATAGCAGAGAATCAGGCTTCACGTCACCCACCATTGTAAGAGTCCATTTTCATAAGTTTAGGCCCAGCACCCAGGCAGAGGAGAGAGGTCCCGTAACAGACAATCTGGCTTCATGTCAGCAGAGAATTAGTCTGCATGTCATAGCAGAGAATGAGGCTTCACGTCAGCCACCACTGCAACAGTCCATTGGCATATATTTAGGCCCAGCACCCAGGCAGAGGAGAGAGGTCCCGTAACAGACAATCTGCTTCATGTCAGCAGAGAATCAGTCTTCATGTCATAGCAGAGAATCAGGCTTCACGTCACCCACCACTGTAAGAGTCCATTTTCATAAGTTTAGGCCCAGCACCCAGGCAGAGGAGAGAGGTCCCGTAACAGACAATCTGGCTTCATGTCAGCAGAGAATTAGTCTGCATGTCATAGCAGAGAATGAGGCTTCACGTCAGCCACCACTGCAACAGTCCATTGGCATATATTTAGGCACAGCACCCAGGCAGAGGAGAGAGGTCCCGTAACAGACAATCTGGCTTCATGTCAGCAGAGAATTAGTCTGCATGTCATAGCAGAGAATGAGGCTTCACATCAGCCACCACTGCAACAGTCCATTGGCTTATATTTAGGCCCAGCACCCAGGCAGAGGAGAGAGGTCCCGTAACAGACAATCTGGCTTCATGTCAGCAGAGAATCAGTCTTCATGTCATAGCAGAGAATCAGGCTTCACGTCACCCACCACTGTAAGAGTCCATTTTCATATGTTTAGGCCCAGCACCCAGGCAGAGGAGAGAGGTCCCGTAACAGACAATCTGGCTTCATGTCAGCAGAGAATTAGTCTGCATGTCATAGCAGAGAATGAGGCTTCACGTCACCCACCACTGCAACAGTCCATTGGCATATATTTAAGCCCAGCACCCAGGCAGAGGAGAGAGGTCCCGTAACAGACAATCTGGCTTCATGTCAGCAGAGAATCAGTCTGCATGTCATAGCAGAGAATGAGGCTTCACGTCAGCCACCACTGCAACAGTCCATTGGCATATATTTAGGCCCAGCACCCAGGCAGAGGAGAGAGGTCCCGTAACAGACAATCTGGCTTCATGTCAGCAGAGAATCAGTCTTCATGTCATAGCAGAGAATCAGGCTTCACGTCACCCACCACTGTAAGAGTCCATTTTCATATGTTTAGGCCCAGCACCCAGGCAGAGGAGAGAGGTCCCGTAACAGAGGATCTGGCTTCATGTCAGCAGAGAATCAGTCTTCATGTCATAGCAGAGAATGAGGCTTCACGTCAGCCACCACTGCAACAGTCCATTGGCATATATTTAGGCCCAGCACCCAGGCAGAGGAGAGAGGTCCCGTAACAGACAATCTGGCTTCATGTCAGCATAGAATCAGTCTTCATGTCATAGCAGAGAATCAGGCTTCACGTCACCCACCACTGTAAGAGTCCATTTTCATAAGTTTAGGCCCAGCACCCAGGCAGAGGAGAGAGGTCCCGTAACAGACAATCTGGCTTCATGTCAGCAGAGAATTAGTCTGCATGTCATAGCAGAGAATGAGGCTTCACGTCACCCACCACTGCAACAGTCCATTGGCATATATTTAGGCCCAGCACCCAGGCAGAGGAGAGAGGTCCCGTAACAGACAATCTGGCTTCATGTCAGCAGAGAATCAGTCTGCATGTCATAGCAGAGAATGAGGCTTCACGTCAGCCACCACTGCAACAGTCCTTTGGCATATATTTAAGCCCAGCACCCAGGCAGAGGAGAGAGGTCCCGTAACAGACAATCTGCTTCATGTCAGCAGAGAATCAGTCTTCATGTCATAGCAGAGAATCAGGCTTCACGTCACCCACCACTGTAAGAGTTCATTTTCATAAGTTTAGGCCCAGCACCCAGGCAGAGGAGAGAGGTCCCGTAACAGACAATCTGGCTTCATGTCAGCAGAGAATTAGTCTGCATGTCATAGCAGAGAATGAGGCTTCACGTCACCCACCACTGCAACAGTCCATTGGCATATATTTAAGCCCAGCACCCAGGCAGAGGAGAGAGGTCCCGTAACAGACAATCTGGCTTCATGTCAGCAGAGAATCAGTCTGCATGTCATAGCAGAGAATGAGGCTTCACGTCAGCCACCACTGCAACAGTCCATTGGCATATATTTAGGCCCAGCACCCAGGCAGAGGAGAGAGGTCCCGTAACAGACAATCTGGCTTCATGTCAGCAGAGAATCAGTCTTCATGTCATAGCAGAGAATCAGGCTTCACGTCACCCACCACTGTAAGAGTCCATTTTCATATGTTTAGGCCCAGCACCCAGGCAGAGGAGAGAGGTCCCGTAACAGAGGATCTGGCTTCATGTCAGCAGAGAATCAGTCTTCATGTCATAGCAGAGAATGAGGCTTCACGTCAGCCACCACTGCAACAGTCCATTGGCATATATTTAGGCCCAGCACCCAGGCAGAGGAGAGAGGTCCCGTAACAGACAATCTGGCTTCATGTCAGCATAGAATCAGTCTTCATGTCATAGCAGAGAATCAGGCTTCACGTCACCCACCACTGTAAGAGTCCATTTTCATAAGTTTAGGCCCAGCACCCAGGCAGAGGAGAGAGGTCCCGTAACAGACAATCTGGCTTCATGTCAGCAGAGAATTAGTCTGCATGTCATAGCAGAGAATGAGGCTTCACGTCAGCCACCACTGCAACAGTCCATTGGCATATATTTAGGCCCAGCACCCAGGCAGAGGAGAGAGGTCCCGTAACAGACAATCTGGCTTCATGTCAGCAGAGAATCAGTCTGCATGTCATAGCAGAGAATGAGGCTTCACGTCAGCCACCACTGCAACAGTCCATTTGGCATATATTTAGGCCCAGCACCCAGGCAGAGGAGAGAGGTCCCGTAACAGACAATCTGCTTCATGTCAGCAGAGAATCAGTCTTCATGTCATAGCAGAGAATCAGGCTTCACGTCACCCACCACTGTAAGAGTCCATTTTCATAAGTTTAGGCCCAGCACCCAGGCAGAGGAGAGAGGTCCCGTAACAGACAATCTGGCTTCATGTCAGCAGAGAATTAGTCTGCATGTCATAGCAGAGAATGAGGCTTCACGTCAGCCACCACTGCAACAGTCCATTGGCATATATTTAGGCCCAGCACCCAGGCAGAGGAGAGAGGTCCCGTAACAGACAATCTGGCTTCATGTCAGCAGAGAACCAGTCTTCATGTCATAGCAGAGAATCAGGCTTCACGTCACCCACCACTGTAAGAGTTCATTTTCATAAATTTAGGCCCAGCACCCAGGCAGAGGAGAGAGGTCCCGTAACAGACAATCTGGCTTCATGTCAGCAGAGAATTAGTCTGCATGTCATAGCAGAGAATGAGGCTTCACGTCAGCCACCATTGCAACAGTCCATTGGCATATATTTAGGCCCAGCACCCAGGCAGAGGAGAGAGGTCCCGTAACAGACAATCTGCTTCATGTCAGCAGAGAATCAGTCTTCATGTCATAGCAGAGAATCAGGCTTCACGTCACCCACCACTGTAAGAGTCCATTTTCATAAGTTTAGGCCCAGCACCCAGGCAGAGGAGAGAGGTCCCGTAACAGACAATCTGGCTTCATGTCAGCAGAGAATTAGTCTGCATGTCATAGCAGAGAATGAGGCTTCACGTCAGCCACCACTGCAACAGTCCATTGGCATATATTTAGGCCCAGCACCCAGGCAGAGGAGAGAGGTCCCGTAACAGACAATCTGGCTTCATGTCAGCAGAGAATCAGTCTTCATGTCATAGCAGAGAATCAGGCTTCACGTCACCCACCACTGTAAGAGTCCATTTTCATAAATTTAGGCCCAGCACCCAGGCAGAGGAGAGAGGTCCCGTAACAGAGGATCTGGCTTCATGTCAGCAGAGAATCAGTCTGCATGTCATAGCAGAGAATCAGGCTTCACGTCACCCAACATTGGAACAGTCCATTGGCATATATTTAGGCCCCGGCACCCAGACAGAGGAGAGGTTCATTCAACTTTGGGTAGCCTCGCAATATAATGGTAAAATGAAAATAAAAATAGGATTGAATGAGGAAGTGCCCTGGAGTCCAATAATATATGGTTAAGGGGAGGTAGTTAATGTCTAATCTGGACAAGGGACGTACAGATCCTGTGGGATCCATGCCTGGTTCATTTTTATGAACGTCAGCTTGTCCACATTGGCTGTAGACAGGCGGCTGCGTTTGTCTGTAATGACGCCCCCTGCCGTGCTGAATACACGTTCAGACAAAACGCTGGCCGCCGGGCAGGCCAGCACCTCCAAGGCATAAAAGGCTAGCTCTGGCCACGTGGACAATTTAGAGACCCAGAAGTTGAATGGGGCCGAACCATCAGTCAGTACGTGGAGGGGTGTGCACATGTACTGTTCCACCATGTTAGTGAAATGTTGCCTCCTGCTAACACGTTGCGTATCAGGTGGTGGTGCAGTTAGCTGTGGCGTGTTGACAAAAGTTTTCCACATCTCTGCCATGCTAACCCTGCCCTCAGAGGAGCTGGCATTGACACAGCTGCCTTGGCGACCTCTTGCTCCTCCTCTGCCTTGGCCTTGGGCTTCCACTTGTTCCCCTGTGACATTTGGGAATGCTCTCAGTAGCGCGTCTACCAACGTGCGCTTGTACTCGCGCATCTTCCTATCACGCTCCAGTGCAGGAAGTAAGGTGGGCACATTGTCTTTGTAGCGTGGATCCAGCAGGGTGGCAACCCAGTAGTCCGCACAGGTTAAAATGTGGGCAACTTCTGCTGTCGTTGCGCAGGCACTGCAGCATGTAGTCGCTCATGTGTGCCAGGCTGCCCAGGGGTAAGGACAAGCTGTCCTCTGTGGGAGGCGTATCGTCAATCGTCCTGCCTTTCCCCCCAGCCACGCACCAGTGATGGACCCGAGCTGCGTTGGGTGCCACCCCGCTGTGACCATGCTTCATCCTCATCCTCCTCCACCTCCTCCTCATCCTCGTCCTCCTCGTCCTCCAGTAGTGGGCCCTGGCTGGCCACATTTGTACCTGGCCTCTGCTGTTGCCAAAAACCTCCCTCTGAGTCACTTCGAAGAGACTGGCCTGAAAGTGCTAAAAATGACCCCTCTTCCTCCTCCTCCTCCTCTCCTCCTGGGCCACCTCCTCTTCCATCATCGCCCTAAGTGTTTTCTCAAGGAGACATAGAAGTGGTATTGTAACGCTGATAACGGCGTCATCGCCACTGGCCATGTTGGTGGAGTACTCGAAACAGCGCAACAGGGCACACAGGTCTCGCATGGAGGCCCAGTCATTGGTGGTGAAGTGGTGCTGTTCTGTAGTGCGACTGACCCGTGCGTGCTGCAGCTGAAACTCCACTATGGCCTGCTGCTGCTCGCACAGTCTGTCCAGCATGTGCAAGGTGGAGTTCCACCTGGTGGGCACGTCGCATATGAGGCGGTGAGCGGGAAGGCCGAAGTTACGCTGTAGCGCAGACAGGCGAGCAGCAGCAGGATGTGAACGCCGGAAGCGCGAACAGACGGCCCGCACTTTATGCAGCAGCTCTGACATGTCGGGGTAGTTGTGTATGAACTTCTGCACCACCAAATTCAGCACATGCGCCAAGCAAGGGATGTGCGTCAAATTGGCTAGTCCCAGAGCTGCAACGAGATTTCGCCCATTATCACACACCACCAGGCCGGGCTTGAGGCTCACCGGCAGCAACCACTCGTCGGTCTGTTGTTCTATACCCCGCCACAACTCCTGTGCGGTGTGGGGCCTGTCCCCCAAACATATGAGTTTCAGAATGGCCTGCTGACGTTTACCCCGGGCTGTGCTGAAGTTGGTGGTAAAGGTGTGTGGCTGACTGGATGAGCAGGTGGAAGAAGAGGAGGAGGAAGCCGAGAAGGAGGAGGTGGCAACAGGAGGCAAAGAATGTTGCCCTGCGATCCTTGGCGGCGGAAGGACGTGCGCCAAACAGCTCTCCGCCTGGGGCCCAGCTGCCACTACATTTACCCAGTGTGCAGTTAGGGAGATATAGCGTCCCTGGCCGTGCTTACTGGTCCACGTATCTGTGGTTAGGTTGACCTTGCTACAGATGGCGTTGCGCAGTGCACACTTGATTTTATCGGATACTTGGTTGTGCAGGGAAGGCACGGCTCTCTTGGAGAAGTAGTGGCGGCTGGGAACAACATACTGTGGGACAGCAAGCGACATGAGCTGTTTGAAGCCATTTCATAGGCCAGTAGTTTAGAAATGCTGGCATTCAGGGCCAGGGATCGAGGGTGGCTAGGTGGGAATTTACGCTTTCTCTCAAATGTTTGTGAGATGGAGAGCTGAACGCTGCCGTGTGACATGGTTGAGACGCTTGGTGACGGAGGTAGTGGTGGTGGTGTTGGTGGTACATCCCCTGTTTGCTGGGCGGCAGGTGCCAACGTTCCTCCAGAGGCGGAGGAAGAGGCCGAGGCGGCAGCAGCAGAAGAGGCCGAGGCGGCAGCAGCAGAAGAGGTAGCAGGGGGAGCCTGAGTGACTTCCTTGGTTTTAAGGTGTTTACTCCACTGCAGTTCATGCTTTGCATGCAGGTGCCTGGTCATGCAGGTTGTGCTCAGGTTCAGAACGTTAATGCCTCGCTTCAGGCTCTGATGGCACAGCGTGCAAACCACTCGGGTCTTGTCGTCAGCACATTGTTTGAAGAAGTGCCATGCCAGGGAACTCCTTGAAGCTGCCTTTGGGGTGCTCGGTCCCAGATGGCGGCGGTCAGTAGCAGGCGGAGTCTCTTGGCGGCGGGTGTTCTGCTTTTGCCCACTGCTCCCTCTTTTGCTACGCTGTTGGCTCGGTCTCACCACTGCCTCTTCCTCCGAACTGTGAAAGTCAGTGGCACGACCTTCATTCCATGTGGGGTCTAGGACCTCATCGTCCCCTGCATCGTCTTCCACCCAGTCTTGATCCCTGATCTCCTGTTCAGTCTGCACACTGCAGAAAGACGCAGCAGTTGGCACCTGTGTTTCGTCATCATCAGAGACATGCTGAGGTGGTATTCCCATGTCCTCATCATCAGGAAACATAAGTGGTTGTGCGTCAGTGCATTCTATGTCTTTCACCGCTGGGGAAGGGCTAGGTGGATGCCCTTGGGAAACCCTGCCAGCGGAGTCTTCAAACAGCATAAGAGACTGCTGCATAATTTGAGGCTGAGAAAGTTTCCCTGGTATGCATGGGGGTGATGTGACAGACTGATGGGGTTGTTTTTCAGGCGCCATCTGTGCGCTTTCTGCAGAAGACTGTGTGGGAGATAATGTGAACGTGCTGGATCCACTGTCGGCCACCCAATTGACAAATGCCTGTACCTGC
The DNA here is from genome assembly GCF_014858855.1 of Bufo gargarizans. NCBI lineage: Eukaryota > Metazoa > Chordata > Amphibia > Anura > Bufonidae > Bufo > Bufo gargarizans. Next base: position 156,292,841 of record NC_058086.1, on the reverse strand, counting down.
TCAGGCCTTACCATCCTTAGAACGGCATTGGACCCCACCATATATCGCTGTAAATTCTGGCGGCTACTGGGACCTGAGGTAGTTGGTACACTAGGACGTTTGGATGTGGCAGAACGGCCACGTCCTCTCCCAGCACCAGAAGGTCCACTAACACCACCACGACCATGTCCACGTCCGCGTCCCTTACTAGATGTTTTCCTCATTGTTATGGTTCACCACAACAACAAAAATATTATTTGGCCCAATGTATTGTATTCAAATTCAGCGGGATATAAATTTGAGGCCTAGTATTTAGGCGCTGGGTGACCGGTATGGATTTACTAACAGAATTGGACTTGGAAATGCACAGTAGCGTGTGTGTGAAGTTATTCTGAATGACCCTATGTGCACCTTGAATATTATATACCCTTTTAAGGATAGATTTCAAATAGCTCTGATATAGCAGAAACCACTAAATTATGAAATTGCTAAATTGGGAATTGTATTTTAACCCAGAACAAAAAATGTGCTTTGACGGACACTAAATAACTTTCCCAGCCACAACAGGACAGCGGTAACGAGATATTTAGCGGGATATAAATTTGAGGCCTAGTATTTAGGAGCTGGGTGACCGGTATGGATTTACTAACAGAATTGGACTTGGAAATGCACAGTAGCGTGTGTGTGAAGTTATTCTGAATGACCCTATGTGCACCTTGAATATTATATACCCTTTTAGGGATAGATTTCAAATAGCTCTGATATAGCAGAAACCACTAAATTATGAAATTGCTAAATTGGGAATTGTATTTCAACCCAGAACAAAAAATGTGCTTTGACGGACACTAAATAACTTTCCCAGCCACAACAGGATAGCGGTAACGAGAGATTTAGCGGGATATAAATTTGAGGCCTAGTATTTAGGCGCTGGGTGACCGGTATGGATTTACTAACAGAATTGGACTTGGAAATGCACAGTAGCGTGTGTGTGAAGTTATTCTGAATGACCCTATGTGCACCTTGAATATTATATACCTTTTAGGGATAGATTTCAAATAGCTCTGATATAGCAGGAAACACTAAATTATGAAATTGCTAAATTGGGAATTGTATTTCAACCCAGAACAAAAAATGTGCTTTGACGGACACTAAATAACTTTCCCAGCCACAACAGGACAGCGGTAACGCGAGATTTAGCGGGATATAAATTTGAGGCCTAGTATTTAGGCGCTGGGTGACCGGTATGGATTTAGTGACAGAATTAGACTGGGATATGGCCAAAAAATAACCACACTATTGCTGGTTAAATGCACTTGGTGACGGGCGCAGCTTGCCCCTGATTTAGTATATGGCCAAAAAATGAACAGACTATTGCTGGTTAAATGCACTTGGTGTCACAGCTTGACGAACCACACTACTGAGGGTTAAATGCACTTGGTGACGGGCGCAGCTTGCCCCTGATGTAGTATATGGCCAAAAAATGAACAGACTATTGCTGGTTAAATGCACTTGGTGACGGGCGCAGCTTGCCCCTGATTTAGTATATGGCCAAAAAATGAACAGACTATTGCTGGTTAAATGCACTTGGTGTGATAGCTTGACCAACCACACTACTGAGGGTTAAATGCACTTGGTGAAAGGCGCAGCTTGCCCCTGATGTAGTATATGGCCAAAAAATGAACAGACTATTGCTGGTTAAATGCACTTGGTGACAGGCGCAGCTTGCCCCTGATGTAGTATATGGCCAAAAAATGAACAGACTATTGCTGGTTAAATGCACTTGGTGTGATAGCTTGACCAACCACACTACTGAGGGTTAAATGCACTTGGTGACGGGCGCAGCTTGCCCCTGATCTAGTATATGGCCAAAAAATGAACAGACTATTGCTGGTTAAATGCACTTGGTGACGGGTGCAGCTTGCCCCTGATTTAGTATATGGCCAAAAAATGAACAGACTATTGCTGGTTAAATGCACTTGGTGTGATAGCTTGACCAACCACACTACTGAGGGTTAAATGCACTTGGTGACGGGCGCAGCTTGCCCCTGATGTAGTATATGGCCAAAAAATGAACAGACTATTGCTGGTTAAATGCACTTGGTGCCACAGCTTGACCAACCACACTACTGAGGGTTAAATGCACTTGGTGACGGGCGCAGCTTGCCCCTGATGTAGTATATGGCCAAAAAATGAACAGACTATTGCTGGTTAAATGCACTTGGTGTGACAGCTTCACCCTGATGTAGGCTTTAGCCAAAAAACAACCACACCATTGAGGGTTAAATGCACTTGGTCGCAGCTTGTGCTGGCGCACCACAAGACACAAAATGGCCGCCGATCACCCCAGAAAAATGTGACTGACAAACGGTCTGGGCAGCCTAAAAACAGTGAGCAATTGAGTATCAGCAGCTCAATGATCCACAGCTGCAGATCGATCAATAATCAAGTCCTTTGGAGGAGTTAATCTGCCTAATCTCGCCCTACTGTCGCAGCCGCAACCTCTCCCTACGCTAATCAGAGCAGAGTGACGGGCGGCGCTATGTGACTGCAGCTTAAATAGAGGCTGGGTCACATGGTGCTCTGGCCAATCACAGCCATGCCAATAGTAGGCATGGCTGTGATGGCCTCTTGGGGCAAGTAGTATGACGCTTGTTGATTGGCTGCTTTGCAGCCTTTCAAAAAGCGCCAAGAAAGCGTCACAAAAGCGCCAAGAAAGCGACGAACACCGAACCCGAACCCGGACTTTTACGAAAATGTCCGGGTTCGGGTCCGTGTCACGGACACCCCAAAATTCGGTACGAACCCGAACTATACAGTTCGAGTTCGCTCATCCCTAATTACGAATATTCGACAAAACTGTTATAGCAATATAGCGAATATTCAAAAAATCGAATATAGAGCAATTTAGCTTATATAGTGCTATAATCTTCATTTTCTAATAGTTGTAAGTTGAAAAATTCGCAATAAAAAATTCGAATCCGAAAATTCGAATTACGAAAATTCGCATATTACACTATAATTACCTTGTCGATTTTTTCAAGAAAAAAATCGCGAATTTTCGAATATTCGACGAATATTCTAAAAAATATTCGCGAAATATCGCAAATTCGAATATGACCCCTGCCGCTCATCACTAGTCAGCAGCAGATGCTGTTTGACACCTTAATACTTAGTATGGCTGTATAGCTGATCCAGGACGGCTCTTACTGGGATTAGTAAAAGTACTCCCCATGATCTAGGCTGGGTTTGGACAGGCCTAAAAAGCATCCAGCACTGCCAGGTGAGGAGGATTACCTCAGTCTGACACTGGAGCTCAGGGTGTGTGTGCTGGAATCTGAGGCTTGTGCCATGCTGGAGGGCTGAGACCCGTCTGTAAGGGAAATGGGCCCTCTAAAAGCCTGGTTTGGACTGCTGGAGGCAGAACTGCCAACAAGATGACTTTTTGCTATGTGGACTTACCATTGTGTGTAAACTAACACAAAGACAGCAAAGTGACGCTTTATTTTTGCTTTAGGTGTGAATAAACATGGAAGTTTGATTTACGAGCTGGTAATTTGCCTCTATACTGTGCCCGCACACCCTGTCTACCAGAGCAAATCTCCTCAAAGGGTATAAATTATTGAATATGTATAAATAGGGTTGAGCGAACACCTGGAAGTTCGGGTTCGGGACCAGAACTTGACCCTAACTTGACCCCGAACCCCATTGAAGTCAATGGGGACCCGAACTTTGGGGCACTAAAATGGCTCTAAAAATGTCATAGAAAGGGCTAGAGGGCTGCAAAAGGTAGCAAAATAGGGGTAAGAGCCAGACAATTGCCCTGCAAACAAATGTGGATAGGGAAATTAATTAAAATAACAAAGAATTTTTTAAAAAAGTTAAAAATAATGATCTTCAACTAGGTGACGGAGGTCAAAGTGGAGTAGGAATATGAGGAGGCGGTGGACGTGGCGGTGTAGGTAGCCAACACTATTTTATTTATTTTTTTATAAATTTGGGAAGACCCCAAAACATTGGAAAATATAAAAAAGAAAACAAAGAGAAAGTGCGCTGGAGTATAACAATGGCTGGGTGCGGCAGGTATACTTGTCTATTCTGCACAAGGTATGGACTAGTCCTGGGGATCCATGCCTGGTTCATTTTAACCACCTCAGGACCGCCGTACGCAGGATTGCGTCCTGCCGGCGGTCCTGCTCTTCTGGGTGGACGCATATACGCGTCCTCCCGCGAGAGCCGAGATTTCCTGTGAACGCGCGCGCACAGGCGCGCGCGCTCACAGGAACGGAAGGTAAGCGAGTGGATCTCCAGCATGCCAGCGGCGATCGTTCGCTGGCAGGCTGGAGATCCGAATTTTTTAACCCCTAACAGGTATATTAGACGCTGTTTTCATAACAGCGTCTAATATACCTCCTACCTGGTCCTCTGGTGGTCCCTTTTGTTAGGATCGACAACCAGAGGACTCAGGTAGGTCAGTACAGTCGCACCAAACACCACACTACACTACACCCCCCCCCCCGTCACTTATTAACCCCTTATAAACCCCCGATCACCCATGATCACCCCATATAAACTCCCTGATCACCCCCCTGTCATTGATCACCGCCCTGTCATTGATCACCCCCCTGTCAGGCTCCGTTCAGACGTCCGTATGATTTTTACGGATCCACGGATACATGGATCGGATCCGCAAAAAGCATACGGACGTCTGAATGGAGCCTTACAGGGGGGTGATCAATGACAGGCGGGTGATCACCCATATACACTCCCTGATCACCCCCTGTCATTGATCACCCCCCTGTCATTGATCACTCCCCTGTAAGGCTCCATTCAGACGTCCGCATGATTTTTACGGATCCATGGATACATGGATCGGATCCGCAAAACACATGCGGATGTCTGAATGGAGCCTTACAGGGGGTGATCAATGACAGGCGGGTGATCACCCATATACACTCCCTGATCACCCCCCTGTCATTGATAACCCCCCTGTAAGGCTCAATTCAGACGTCCGCATGCGTTTTGTGGATCCGATCCATGTATCCATGGATCCGTAAAAAATCATGCGGATGTCTGAATGGAGCCTTACAGGGGGGGTGATCAGTGACAGGGGGGTGATCACCCTGATTACCCTGATCACCCCCTGTCATTGATAACCCCCCTGTAAGGCTCCATTCAGACGTCCGCATGCGTTCTGTGGATCCGATCCATGTATCCATGGATCCGTAAAAAATCATGCGGATGTCTGAATGGAGCCTTACAGGGGGGGTGATCAATGACAGGCGGGTGATCACCCATATACACTCCCTGATCACCCCCCTGTCATTGATCACTCCCTGATCCCCCCCCCCCCTGGTAAGGCTCCATTCAGACATTTTTTTTGGCACAAGTTAGCGGAAATTTTTTGTTTGTTTTTGTTTTTTCTTACTAAGTCTCATATTCTACTAACTTGTGTCAAAAAATAAAATCTCACATGAACTCGCCATACCCCTCACGGAATCCAAATGCGTAAACATTTTTAGACATTTATATTCCAGACTTCTTCTCACGCTTTAGGGCCACTAAAAAGCCAGGGCAGTATAAATACCCCACATGTGACCCCATTTCGGAAAGAAGACACCCCAAGGTATTCCGTGAGGGGCATATTGAGTCCATGAAAGATTGAAATTTTTGTCCTAAGTTAGCGGAAAGTGAGACTTTGTGAGAAAAAAACAACAAAAAAAATCAATATCCGCTAACTTATGCAAAAAAAAAAAAATTCTAGGAACTCGCCATGCCCCTCATTGAATACCTTGGGGTGTCTTCTTTCCAAAGTGGGGTCACATGTGGGGTATTTATACTGCCCTGGCTTTTTAGGGGCCCGAAAGTGTGAGAAGAAGTCTGGGATCCAAATGTCTAAAAATGCCCTCCTAAAAGGAATTTGGGCCCCTTTGCCCACCTTGGCTGCAAAAGTGTCACACATGTGGTATCGCCGTACTCAGGAGAAGTTGGGGAATGTGTTTTGGGGTGTCATTTTACATATACCCATGCTGGGTGAGAAAAATATCTTGGTCAAATGCCAACTTTGTATAAAAAAATGGGAAAAGTTGTCTTTTGCCAAGATATTTCTCTCACCCAGCATGGGTATATGTAAAATGACCCCCCAAAACACATTACCCACACTTTTTTGCTGCCAAGGTGGGCAAAGGGGCACATATTCCAAAGTGCACCTTTTGGATTTCACCGGTCATTTCTTACACATTTTGATTGCAAAGTTCTTCTCACACATTTGGGCCCCTAAATTGCCAGGGCAGTATAACTACCCCACAAGTGACCCCATTTTGGAAAGAAGACACCCCAAGGTATTCTGTGAGGGGCATGGTGAGTTCCTAGAATTTTTTATTTTTTGTCGCAAGTTAGTTGAATTTGAGACTTTGTAAGAAAAAATAAAAAAAATAAAATCATCATCATTTTCCGCTAACTTGTGACAAAAAATAAAAAGTTCTATGAACTCACTATGCCCATCAGCGAATACCTTAGGGTGTCTACTTTCCGAAATGGGGTCATTTGTGGGGGTTTTCTACTGTTTGGGCATTGTAGAACCTCAGGAATCATGACAGGTGCTCAGAAAGTCAGAGCTGTTTCAAAAAGCGGAAATTCACATTTTTGTACCATAGTTTGTAAATGCTATAACTTTTACCCAAACCATTTTTTTTTGCCCAAACATTTTTTTTTTATCAAAGACATGTAGAACAATAAATTTGGCGAAAAATTTATATATGGATGTCGTTTTTTTTGCAAAATTTTTCAGCTGAAAGTGAAAAATTTCATTTTTTTGCAAAAAAATCGTTACATTTTGATTAATAACAAAAAAAGTAAAAATGCCAGCAGCAATGAAATACCACCCAATGAAAGCTCTATTAGTGAGAAGAAAAGGAGGTAAAATTCATTTGGGTGGTAAGTTGCATGACCGAGCAATAAACGGTGAAAGTAGTGTAGTGCCGAAGTGTAAAAAGTGCTCTGGTCATGAAGGGGGTTTCACCTAGCGGGGCTGAAGTGGTTAATGAACATCAGCTTGTCCACATTGGCTGTGGACAGGCGGCTGCGCTTGTCTGTGATCACCCCACCGGCCGTGCTGAACACACGTTCGGACAATACACTGGCCGCAGGGCAGGTCAGTACTTCCAAGGCGTAAAGGGCAAGCTCAGTCTATGTGCCCAATTTGGAGACCCAGAAGTTGAATGGGGCAGACCCATAAGTCAGTACGTTTAGGCATGTGCACACATACTGCTCTTCCATGTTGCTGAAATGCTCCCCCCTGCAAAGACGTTCCAAATCAGTTGGTGATGCAGGTTGTTGTAGCATGCTGACAAGGTTTTCCACATTTTGGCCATGCTAACCCTCCCTTCTGAGGTGCTGGCAGTGCCCTAGCTGCGTTGGCGACTTCTTCCTCCCCCTCTGCCTCTGCCTTGTGCTTCTACTGAGCCCCCGTTGTCAGATGGGAATTCAATCAGCAGTGTGTCTACCAGCGTGCACTTGTACTTGTGCATCTTCTGATCGCGCTCCAGTGACTGAATTAAGGACAGCATGTTGTCCTTGTAACGAGGATCCAGCAGGGTGGCCACCCTGTAATCAGCACTGTTTAGAATGTGGGCAACTCCATGGTCATTGCACAGGCACTGCAGCAAGTATTCGCTCATGTGTGCCAGGCTGTTCAGAGGCAACGACAAGCTGTCCTCTGTGGGAGGTGTATCGTCTGTGTCCTCTATATCCCCCCAGCCATGCTCCAGTGATGCCCATGAGCTACTTTGGGTGCCACCCTGCTGTGAAAATGGTTCCTCCTCATCATCATCCTCCTCATCCTCCAGAACTGTGTCCTGGCTAGACAGTTTTGTACCGTGCTTCTGTTGGTGCAGGAACAGACCCTCCAAGCCACTTGTGATGTCTGGCCTGAAAACTGTGGAAATTAGAGAATCGTCCTGCTATCCTCGGTGGCGGAAGGACATGCGCCAAATTGCTCTGCGCCTCAGACATATCCATCACTGCATTTACCCAGTGTGCAGTTAGGGAGATATAACGTCAGTGCCCATGCTTACTGGTCCACGTATCGGTGGTTATGTGGACCTTTTGTCCGCAACTTGGTTGTTCAGGGCGGGGATTGCTCAACTGGAAAAGTAGTGGCGGCTGGGAACCTCGTACTGTGGGACAGCCACCGCCATAAGTTTTTAAAAAGTCTCCATCTCCACCAAATGGAGTGACAGCATTTCAAAGGCCAGGATTGTGGGTGGGTAAGGGGTGTAGGAAGCTGCAAGGGGCCGTCATTGATGGAAGGTATGTGTCACTGAGATTCCTGGCCTCAGTGAGTTAAGAGCAGCTAGTGCTGACTGACACCGTATGGTGTTAGTACGGCTGTAAAGCTGACCTGGGCCGGCTCTTACTGCTGGGAGTAGCCCAAGTGCTGGGTGGGTGGCTTCTTCCCACGCTCCAGGCCAGGTCTTTTTTGGCCTATATAAAACACAGCCAGTAGTCTCAGCTGGGTGTAATTTATCCTCCATCTGACAGAGAAGCTGGGGAGTCTCTGTGTTTTGGGACCTTTGAATTTGTGCCATGCTAAAGGGCTGAGAGCCGCATGCTGGGAAATAGACCCCTAAAACCCGCTGTGGACTACAGGTGGAAAACTGCTAACCAGGTGAAGTTTTTGTTCTATGGACATTGCATGGTGTGAACAAACACCAAGACTATGAACGGTCATTTTGTTTTTCCTTATGTGTGAATAAACAATGAACTGTTTAAGTTAAAGACTTTGTGGTTGCCTCTATACTGCATCCACTAACCTGTCTACCAGAGCAAAACCCCACAGGGGATACCTTCTCTTTCTCCCCAGTGTTTGGGAGATGGACAGCTGAACTCTTCCATGGGACATTGAGGAGAAGCTTGGTGACGGTGACGGATGTGGTGGAGTTGCTTTCACATCCTCTGTTTGCGGGGTGGCAGGTGCCACTGCCACTCTAGAGGGGAGAAAGAGACCGAGACTACAGAAGAATAAGGACCAGTAGGAGCCTGAGATCTTTCGTGGTTTTTTAGGTGTTTACTCCACTGCAGCCCATGCTTTGCATTTAGATAACTGGTCATGCAGGTGGTTCTCAGGTTTAGAACATTTATGCCTCACTTCAGGCTCTGATTGCAGAGTGTGCAAACCACTTGCGTTTTGTGATCAGCACATTATCTGAAGAACTGCCACGCCAGGGTACTCCTTGGAGCTGGATTTGGTGTGCTCAGTCCTTGGGTGCGGTGGGCACTAGCAGGTGTACTGGGTAGGGGACGGCCACTCTGCTTTTGCACACTGCTCCCTCTTTTGCTGTGCAGCTGATGCTGTTTGACTACCACCTCTTCCTCCAAACTGCACACTGGCACTCGCATGACCTTGATTCCATGTGGGGTCTAGGACCTCATCATCTTCTACCCACTCTTTACCTCTGCCAATCTGCACACTGCATAAATCCGCAGTGGTTGGCACCTATGTTTCGTCATTATCAGAGATGTGCTGCGGTGGTCATCCTATGTCCACATCCTTAAAAATAAGTGGTTGGGCATCAGTGCACTCAATCGCTTCTACTTCTGGAGCAGGGCTATGTGGACAGCCCTCGGAAACCCTGCCAGCAGAGTCATCAAAAAGCATAACAGACTGCTGCATGACTTGGGGCTCAGACTGCTTGGCTGATTTGCAAGGGGGTGAGGTGAAAGACAGATGCCCATGGGCTGCAGGTGCCAATTCTGTGCTTGCAGCAGGTGACCGGGTTGGAGACCCTCTCACGTATGCAGTGCAGATGAACTTCACACTTCACGCAATAAATGGGTATATGACATGCACCTAACTAACAGACGGATTAACTATATCAATTTCCCTGTAACATATGCAGTGCAGGTGTACTTCATGCAATTAATGGGCATATGACGTGCACCTAACTAACAGACGGATTAACTATTATATTTGTGTGTCAGGGGAACAAAGTACAATGTTGCATTGCACCCACAAAAAAAAATAATCGCTGTAGGTCACCCACAGAATTAACAGCCAGATTTATTAGCTTTTTGTGTCAGGGGTGCAAAGATTGTGTATTGCACCCACAAAAATATCGCACTAACTCTGACCCTCACTTCAGCTGCCTGCTTTCTGTCCTTTGACTACTGAGAGCTGATGGGTGGTGCTACATGTGATTCAGCTTATATAGAGGCTGGGTCATATGATGCACAGGCCAATCATAGCCATGCCATTAATAGGCATGGCTATGATGGCTTCTAAGGGCAGCCTTTCAACAAGCTTTATTAAATGCCCGAACACCAAACTCGTACCCAAACTTTTCCGGCAAAGTTCGTGTCCGTGTCCGGGTACAAATTGTAAAGTTCTGTATGGACCTGAACTTTACAGTTCAGGTTCGCTCAACACTATGTATCAATAATTGAAAAAAAAGATAGATTGTTAGTGTGATTACATTTTGAAACGATCAAGGACTTTAATAGTTCATGCAAATCATTGTATTACTTATAGCAAGTAATTGCAGCATGCTATACCATACATCATTTATCATAATTTACATAATTATTGATAAGTATTCACACAGTATATTATGCAATTTTTATTGCAGGAAAAATAATAATTACATATTAAAGTTATAGTAATTTGGACAGACAGAAAATAAGTTTTATTATTTTTAATATTATTTTTTTCCAAAGATGAAAATAATTTAGATACAATAATTAGAATAAGAAAAGCTTAATACCATCAAATGAGAATGTGAAAGATTGCACAGAAAATGTGCTATGCATAACTATAAAAAAAAGGAAAGAAATACACCCGAAAGAGACAGATGTGTTTTTAAAAGTATTTTATTCTAACCCTTGTACTTTATTACATATTCTTCAGTGACACAGTAGGTGGCTTGTCTAAAGAAGATGGGTTTAATTGCTTAGAATCTCTGACATCTGACATGATGAACCTTCAAGCAAAATGATGCCCTTCATAAGTGTCCCAAAAAATAGCCACTCAATCACTTTTAAAAAGTGCATGCAACCTTTTCAATTTTATCCCAACCAATCTCAGTATGCTTGAAACCAAAACATAAAACAAATACCAAATGCTCTATTTTATACATTTCTGGCACATACTATTTTTAATTTCTGTTTACATGCACAATAATCTTGATTTAAGCCAGTAATTTTTATGTTAATACGATATTAGGAGACTTGGGTACAAAGATTACATCTAACTGGGCAAACGAGGTGTGCTTCTGAATTATTTTTTCATTTTAATTAAAGTGGATTGTGCACATTGTTGTATATTTTGTATAATTACAGTCCTAGTTTTATATAGAGGTGACTCCAAAACCTGTGCATGTTCAGTACAGTATGTAAATATCAAATTTGGGTCCTTTTTAGAATATGTTATTTTTTTTTAAAGAAGAATAGCAAAGCAAATTACAAATATTTGGCATTTGACACCAGCTAATGCAGAATGAAAATTTATTAACTTTATTTGCAATATTCTTTATATTTATTTATATTAAAAGCATATACACATAAAAATGTTTCAAATAATGTTAAGCAAATGAACAAATAAACTAAATAGAGTCATACACTATTTGCACCAATTATTGTGGTCATATTAATGCTATTTAATTAAAACTTTTGCAATCAATCAATTTGGCTATTTAATTGAATTCCCGATGTAAATAGAAAACAATATACAAGGAAGAGTTCTGTCTTACTTTGCATATAAAAGATTTTACAATTTCAAATCTTAGGCTTTTTATTCCATGAGAAAACAAAATATATTATATTCTATAGTAGGGATCAGCAATCCTCAGCACTCAAGCTGCTGCTAAACTACAATTCCCAGCATGCAAACATGCTCGGTAGCCCTTCTAGCTTCAATAGAAGTGTATGGAGCATTCTGGGTGTTGTAGTTTCAGAACAACTTAACCTCTTCAGGACACAGGGCGTACAGGTACGCCCTTATGTCCTGGTATTAAGGACACAGCGCGTACCTGTACGCCCTGTGTATTTCTGATCGGCGGTGATCGGAAGCCGGTGCCTGCTCAAATCATTGAGCAGGCACCTCGGCTAAATGCCCGGGGGGTCCCGTGACCCCCCCATTTCAGCGATCGCGCTGCCTTCCTGTGACGTGCCTGTGAGATCCAGCCCCCTGGATCTCAAAGGCCCCGGAAGCTGTATGAGTAATACACACAGTATTACTCATACAGGCAATGCATTCCAATACAGAAGTATTGGAATGCATTGTAAAGGATTAGACCCCCAAAAGTTCAAGTCCCAAAGTGGGACAAAAAATTAAGTGAAAAAAGAGATGAAAAAATAAAGTCCCCCCCCCCCAAAAAATTAAAAGTTTCAAGTAAAAATAAACAAAAACGTCATTTACCCAAATAAAGTTAAAAATAAAATGGTAAAAAATAGGGGGAAAAAAAGTATACATATTAGGTATCGCCGCGTTCGTATCGACCAGCTCTATAAACATATTACATGACCTAACTCCTCAGATGAACACCGTAAAAAATAAAAACTGTGCTAAATAAATCATTTTTGTCACCTTACATCACAAAAAGTACGACAGCAAGCGATCAAAAAGGCGTTTGCCCACCAAAATAGTACCAATCTAACCTTAACCTCATCCTGCAAAAAAATGAGCACCTATCTGAGACAATCGCCCAAAAAATAAAAAAAACTATGGCTCAGAATATGAAGACACTAAAACATCATTTTTTTTTTGTTTTAAAAAAGCTGTTATTGTGTAAAACTTACATAAATAAAAAAAAGTATACATATTAGGTATCGCCGCATCCGTATCGACCGGCTCTATAAAAATATCACATGACCTAACCACTCAGATGAACACCGTAAAAAATTTAAAATAAAAACTGTGCTAAATAAACCATTTTTTTGTCACCTTACATCACAAAAAGTGTAATAGCAAGCGATCAAAAAGTCACATGCACCCCAAAATAGTGCCAATAAAACCGTCATCTCATCCCGCAAAAATCATACCCTACCCAAGGTAATTGCCCAAAAACTGAAAAAATTATGGCTTTAAGACTATTGAAACACTAAAACATGATTTTTTTTGCTTCAAAAATGAAATCATTGTGTAAAACTTACCTAAATAAAATAAAGTATACATATTAGGTATTGTCGCATCCGTGACAACCGGATCTATAAAAATACCACATGATCTAACCTGTCACATGAATGTTGTAAATAACAAAAAATAAAAACTTGTTCTTGTTATCTTGCCTCACAAAAAGTGAAATATAGAGCAACCAAAAATCATATGTACCCTAAACTAGTACCAAAAAAACTTCCATCCTATACCTGAAGAACTGCCACGCCAGGGAACTCCAGCAAAACCTGCCTTCCAAAAACCGTATGGCATTCCTTTCCTTCTGCGCCCTGCCATGTGCCCGTACAGTAGTTTACAACCACATATGGGGTGTTTCTGTAAACTTCAGAATCCGGGCCATAAATATTTATTTTTCTTTGGCTGTTAACCCTTGCTTTGTAAAAGTAAAAAATAAAATGAAAACTCTGCCAAAAAAGTTAAATTTTTAAATTGTATCTCTATTTTCCATTAATTATTGGGGAACACCTAAAGGGTTTACAAAGTTTTTAAAATCAGTTTTAAATACCTTGCTTGAGGGGTGTAGTTTCTAGAATAGGGTCATTTTTGGGTGGTTTCTATTATGTAAGCCTTGCAAAGTGACTTCAGACCTGAACTGGTCCCTAAAAATTTAGTTTTTGAAAATTTCTGAAACATTTCAAGATTTGCTTCTAAACTTCTGAGCCTTGTAACATCCCCAAAAAATAATATTTAATTCCCCAAATTATCCAAACATGATGTAGACATATGGGGAATGTAAAGTAATAACTATTTTTGGAGGTATTACTATGTATTATAGAAGTAGAGAAATTGAAACTTGAAAATTTGCAATTTTTTACAAATTTTTGCAAAATTTGGTATTTTTTTATAAATAAAAATGATTTTTTTTTTAACTTCATTTTACCAGTGTCATGAAGTACAATATGTGACAAGAGAAACATTCTCAGAATGGCCTGGATAAGTCAAAGCTTTTTAACGTTATCACCACTTAAAGTGACACTAGTCAGATTTGCAAAAAATGGCCTGGTCCTTAAAGTGAAATAAGGCTGTGTCCTTAAGGAGTTAAGTATCAGAGGTTGCTCAAGCATGCACTAAGGTATAGTTTTGTATACGTGTATGTGTGTGTGTCAAAAACTGTTTCTATCATGGATGTAGCTCACTAGTACTAGTGCAAAATGAGTGCATTTATTTTTTGCTTTTGTAGCTAGTGAGCAGGGCATTTGTTTAAGCTTAGAAATTCAAACCTGCATCAAACAAATATTTATGTGCAATATTAAAGGGAGTCTATCACCTAATTTTCAAAAATATAACACTTTTGCCCCACAAAAGATTGCAAACATATTCTAAACATACCTGTGTATACTTTGTGTCTTTATTTAATGTCCAGTAAAAGCACTTTTATACTTTTATTCTGCTGAAAAATAGCTTCCAAGTGACCTGCTGCACAGGCTTTTCTGTTCCAAGAGTCCAAAGTAAACCAGTAGAGACAAACAAAGTTTAAAAAAATTAAATTTGATCCTAATAATCTATCACGAAGAGTGTATCTTGGTGTATATCTCTGTGCAGCGCATAAACATGCATAGCTAGTCCGTTGTGGTATTGCAACTGTTACTGTACATCAGTATGACAGGTAGGTGACAGACATCACTCTTAGACTCCGTTTACACTTCACTTATTTGGTTAGTTACGAGTCAAAAACTGACCAAATAACTAAAGTCTGAACTCAGCCTTACAGGTCAATTAGCGTCAGGTATAATGTACTTAATTGTGCAGTGGCCCAAGATTCTACCATAGAGTCTGCTGATTCCACATAGATTTCTACAGAACCTGTTCTGTTACATGCTGATATAAGTAGTGGGCCCATGACAGAGTGGAGAGGGTGTCAGCAGTAAGTTTGTGTTGACATCACTGTTTATTTTTCTTTTCTATTGATTCCCCCCAAAAATGGATCCTGTCTTTTCAAATTCTGCCTACACACGGTCAGTATTTGGTCAGTAATTGATCATATTGGTAAGGCCAAAAAACAACAGGAGTGGGACCAAGACAGAACTGACACCTGATCTGAATATTTGCATGTCTTCTATGTTTTGGACCCTCTCCTGCTTTTGGCTTCCAAATCATGATCAAATCCTGATGCAAAATACTGCTTGTGTGATAGAGGCCATATTTATGCTCCAAAGGCAGGATCCATTGTGTTTTTCATTTTCCTGTTCTTCTGACAGATCAGACGAAGGATAAAATAAACATTAATGTCAACAAGGCCAAACAGGTAAAAATTAGTGGCCATATCACAGTGATCAGTGATGAGAGTGGCAACAGCATGAAGAGTCAACATAGTGGCCTAGTCACAGAGTGGGGAGGGTGAAAACAACATGAGGAGTCAACATAATGGTCTAGTCACAGAGTGGTGAGGGTGGCAACCGCATGAGGAGTCAACACTGTGCCCCAGTCACATAGTGGGGAGTGTGGCAACAGCATGAGGAGTCAACACACCTTAGCCCAGTTACATATTTGGGAGGTGGGGGGCAACAGCAGTGGTCAGTAACAGCACAAGATAGTGGGTTACAGTAGAAGAAAATGTCAGCAGAAGCAGCAGGTGTGTGGAGTCAGGCAGGTTTCAGCATCAGAATAGTGGCTGAAGCACGTGGCCAGAAGTAATGGGCCATTTTTCCCAATGTTCTGTTGTGGAAGCACACTGCAGTCAGAAAATTACTGCCAGAATTATCTAGTCTGATGAATCAGGCACCGGTGTGTGAAAATCCTTGCTTATTCACGCCTAATTCATCTTTAGAAAGGTTAATCTGTCAACATTTTCTGTTGAAAGGCGAGTTTTCTTTTAGGTAACTATGCCTCCCACCACACTAAACACCCGCTCTTATGCTACACTACTGGCCGGGCAGGAAATCTTGCCCAGGGCAAACTCTGCCAGTTGTGGCCACAAATCAAGTTTGGCTGCCCAGTAGTCCAGAGGATTTTGTATCTAGGGGGGCAGGGTGCAGTCCAAGTATGCCACCATGGCTGCATCCCTGACCACTGGCAACACCTTTTCCCATGCTACTGTCACCATTGCTACATACTCATGCCTACAGGAGGAAACCGCAGATCTTTCCTCCAAATATGGGCTGGCCAGTAGCTGCTGACTGTCCTCAATAATATCCTTTTTACTGAAAAACAGAACAGAGACAGCGGCATACATTACTTGCCTGGCAGAAGGAACAGCCAAGTAAAGAGGCAGTTTCAGAACATATAAAGGCACAGAGTTTGTTCCTGGGTCATGTCAAGTAAATGTGTTGTGTCAGAGAAACCCTGGCTGTCGGTGTCTGATGTAAGTTGAGATGATGACCTAGTCAACTATTCTAGGACAGCGGGACTGGTAGTCAAAACAAGACTGCTTGATGACAGTGTGATTACAAGAGGTTTGCTGCTTGGCGCCAATAAAAAAAGCGTCAAATGAATAATGGATACTTCTTTATTGTAAATGAGTCAGCATAAAAGAAACAAAGCATTTCGGGGATAGCAAGGTCCCCTTCATTAGGTTAGGCTTGCTAACCTAATAAAGGGGACCTGAGTATCCCCGAAATGCATTATATCTTTTATGCTGACTCATTTATAATATGAAATATATATACATGATCTTTGTGACACTGTTTTTATTGTGCCAAGCAGTAAACCTCCTGTAGCCACATTATCCTTTTGAGAGATTGGGCTCCTCCAATAAAGGTATTTCATCTGCGGCAGCATATCTGGAAATTCCAGATTACATCTTCTACAAGCCAACACAAGGTGAGCCTCCACTTTGGATTTTCTTGCCATTGGCAGATGGCCCAGGACGTACTTACTCTATGTTGCACCTTTTTTTGTTCTAGCAGAAAATCTGTGTCTTCTCTTTTGAAGTGCTGGATGACAGTGGCAGCTTTGGCCTGTTGCTGCTACCACCCTTCTTCTGTTGCTACTTCTGCTGAATCCAGCAATATTTTTGACATTGCTCGTTCCTTTGGAGGGCCTTGGCAACTGTCTGTTGGACATGCTGTACTGTAACACTAACTGTATATGCAAAATAAGTTATTCAATGTCAATGTGGACACCCCACTAATAATAGACAGGACATTAATAAAAGACAGGTTATTAACTCCAATTTGAAAATCAAGGCATTTTATCAATTAACTCCAATAACAGTAGAAGCAGACAGGTTATTCACCACAATTTGAGAATCAAGATGTAATAGAATTACTTATCTATTAAATAAGATGGGCAACCAAATCAGTTACATTATACAGCTTATTTACCCCAATTTGAGAATAAAGGCATAATAGAATTGCTGATCTATTAAACAAGATGGGCTCCATTTAATTACATAGCTTTGTGCCCTACACAGGGGATGGATGCAAACTGCACTGTCTCCTATGGATCCCTTCAGCTTTCAGTGCCTTCAGTGTCTGAAAACTCTCCCTACGGGCTCCCTTCACTGTCCCTATCCCAGATTATACCTATTAAAAGCTCTGTAAAATGCTTTCCCTAGCACTTGTCACATCTGTCCCTATGCTTAGTTCAGTGGAAAATGGCAGAAACCAGGCAGGATGAGTCTTTTTATAGGGCTATGACATCAGAGGGGATGACTATCTGCTGATTGGCTGGCTGCACAGCATTATGGGTGACCCTTCGTTCCCAGGATTCTTACTTTAACTTTGTAACATATGAAAAAAATCTCATTTGTAACCATGAAGTGCAAGGAAATTCGGATTTGTGATTAATCAAATTTTTAATATTTGTTAACTTTGATTCGCTCAACAAGACAAACCAGACTTAAGAATGGCAGGGCTTCTTAGTTGCTTATATCTTGTTTGAAAGCTGGCATGTAAAGCTTTCAAACAATACCATAAAAACAGCATTATATACACTACATAGCTTTTTCCTGTATTTATAATTGGTTAAAAATGAAGAAAAACAAAACAAAACACTGCACATGATTGGTATCACCACGTCTGTAATGACCTGATCTATAAAATGATCATGATACTTATCCTGCATGGTGAACGCCATAAAAAAAAAAGAACAACAATGATGGAATTGCAATATTTGCAAATCTCTCCTCTCAAAAAAAGGTATAAAACCAAATTGACCAACGGGATAAAGTTATCATATCATATACGGTATTATATACTGCATGGAGAGCCCCATAAAAAAAACACAGAATTGTAATTTTTGTCCACCTACCAAAAAATAGTATAAAGTGATAAAAAAGTAATATTTAAAGGGACTCTGACAGGCCCTATAAACATATTTAGTTATTCCTATGCAGTCATAGATCTATTAAAGTGTATTTCAATGATATAAGGGTACCCCCTGTCTGCATTGTAAACCATGTAAAAACAACGTTATATTTATCTGTGAATCACATTTCTTTATGCCCAAGGGGCGTTTTTTTACATTTCTTTATGCCCAAGGGGGCGTTTTTCTCATACCTTTGTGCCCAGCCGCGCCCCAACGTTTCCTACTGCCGCCCAGCTCATTATTATTCACTTCGCTGGGCGGCTCTTACATTCCCCGATCCTGTCAGTTCCCGCGCATGCCCGATAGATACTTATGGGCATTGGCCACAATCGGACCATCTGCGCAAGCCTGTAATTAAATGCGCCTGCGTCCGATCTCTTCTCCAAGGCACTCGTATCCAGCGCTTCAGAGCGCTGATGTCCTCAGAAATTCAGATGGTTAATGCGCCTGCGCCGGCCAAGAAACTCTTCTCTCAGATGACAGGATCAGGGAATGTAAGAGCCGCCCAGCGCAGTGAATAATAATGAGCTGGGCGGCGCTAGGAATCGACAGTTGGGGTGCGGCTGGGCACATAAGTATGAGAAAAAACACCCTTGGGCATAAAGAAATGTGAAAAAACGCCCCTTGGGCATAAAGAAATGTGATTGACAGATGAATATAAAGTTGTTTTTACATGGTTTACAATGCGGACATGGGGTACTCTTATATCATTGGAATACACTTTAATAGATCTATGAGTGCATAGGAATAACTAAATATGTTTATAGGGCCTGTCAGTGTCCCTTTAAGCCAAAATGGTAAAAAATGAACTACAGCTTCTCAGACAAAAAACAAGCCTTCACACAGCTCGATCAACCAAAAAATAAAATGTTATGACACCTAAAAACAATTGAGGCAAATTCCATGTTGGAAAATCAATTTGTTGCTCCTTCCATTCTGAATGCTGTGATGTCCCAAAACAGCAGTTTATGATCACAAATGGGGTGTTTCTGTATTCAGGAAAAAATTCATGACTAGTTGTGGGTACATTTTCTCATGTTACCTCTTGTGAAAATAAAAAATGTAGGGCCAAAGCACAATTTTATTGAAAAAAAGTAATTTTTAATTTTCATAGCCAAGTGTTTCTATGTTCTATGAATTGCTTGTTAGGTCAATACACTCATTAGACCCCTCAATAAATGCCCTGAGGGGTGTAGCTCCCAAAATGGAGTCACTTGTTGGTGGTTTCCTTTCTAGAGGTAGAGGTACCTCAGGGTCTCTTTAAATGTAACATAGCCTCTAAAAACCATACCAGCAAAATCTGCCCTCCAAAAGCCTTATGGCACTCCTTCCCTTCTGACCCCTGCCATGTACGCATATAGCAGGTTACGACGACATATTGGGTATTTCTGTAAACTGCTGAATCAGGATGTTAAATATTGAGGATTATTTGGTTGAAAAACCTTTCTATTTAACAGGAAAATTGATTTGAAATGGAAAATTTGCAAAAAAGAGTTTAATTTTGAAATGTCTCCTCTATTTTCCATAAATTCATGTGGGACAACTAAAGGGTTAACATCGTTTCTAAAATCAGTTTTGAAAAATTTGAAAGGTTTAGTTTTTAAAATTGGGTCAATTATGGGTTGTTCCTATTATGTATTTCCCACAAAGTGATTCCAAAACTGAACTGGTCTTTTAAAAAATTAGAAATTTTCTTAAAAATGTTAAAATTTGCTTCTAAACTTCTAAACCTTCTAACATCCTAAGAAATAAAATAGCATTTACAAAATGATTCCAACCTAATACTCCTGTTCTTCTGTGTCTATTTCATGTGAGACCTAAGGACCATCTTTTTGGTTTTACTAATTATAATATTCGCTAGCTTTCACATTAGTCAATTTTAAGATTTGTTATGGGTCTGAAGAAGGGAGACCATTTTTGAAACGTGTAACCTTGTTCCCATGTTTTTATTTCATAAAGTCTAGTCCTCCGGAATCCCTTTTTATACTGATGATTCTTCAATATTATTCTGGTCTCCAGTCATGAGTATCCATCAGGAGGGAACAGCTACTACTAATTTTTTTTTGCCTATTTCCTGTTTTTTTCCCAGTGACACACCTATAATCAAGTTTACCTCCAGTAAGCAGTTCTTTACTGGGCCAAGAGTCCTTAAGCTTTATAGCTGTCACGCATTGGTGCACCCTGCACTACTTTCTGTTTTTATTCAATTCATTTTGAATAGAGGATTGTTACCCTAGTGACTTATGGCCCCAGTAACCAGAACATGGGAGTGTACACCAAACCAAATGTATTTCAGGCAATTTTGGTAACCTGTCCTATATGCAGTCACTTCTTGGCAACAGCAACACAAAAGCAGTAGTGGCTTGTTCAGAAATGAAACCAAGGATCATCAGTGGCAGCAGGCCAGAAAAACTGAAAATTAATTACTGCACAGTATATGTATATACTGTATATAATCAATACCTAGAATATCATTAGATGATTTTTTTATTATGTATTTGCAAGTACTGAAAATAACCAACATCCGAAGTAAAGGAAAAATCTGGAACAATTCACATCTGTCTTATTGGAAATTATGGACTATTGCTTTGATTCTATATGAAATATTATGCCCCAACGTAAACTGTACACAGTATACATTTAACTACTTGTTCTTATCAAACCTGTAAATTCTATGCTGACTTTAAATATCAAAAGTATTTGAAATTTTCTCAGTCTCATTAACCTTATGTGCTTTACCCAAATACACCAAACATAATTTATTCTAAAGCACAAATGACCCCATAATGAGTACCTTTTTCCATTGAAGGGTTTAAAAGTTCTATAAATACTACTTCATCAAAATTACAATACAATAACATTGTTACATAGTTACATAGTTGATACGGTTGAAAAAAGACATAAGTCCATTAAGTTCAACCAAGGGATAGGTGGGGACACGAATCCCAGAAGGAAGTGAGATTTCTGCACGTTTTCATAAGCATTAATGTTGTTTACTTTTAAGAATTCATCTAAACCCTTTTTAAAACTGTCCACTGTTCCTGCTATGGCCATGTCCTGAGGAAGTATATTCCACAGATTCACGGTTCTTACAGTAAAGAAGCTTTGACACTTCTGGAGACTGAACTTTTTATTCTTCAGTCGGAGGCAGTGCCCCTCTTTTGAGGGCATTTTACATGGAATAGTTTTTCACCAAATCTTTTGTATGGCCCATTTATATATTTGTATAGGT
Organism: Bufo gargarizans; assembly: GCF_014858855.1. Classification (NCBI taxonomy): domain Eukaryota; kingdom Metazoa; phylum Chordata; class Amphibia; order Anura; family Bufonidae; genus Bufo; species Bufo gargarizans. The sequence goes on along the minus strand of NC_058086.1, from coordinate 156,271,218 downwards.
TAATCATGTCCCCCATTAGATGTCTCTTCTCAAGACTAAATAAATTCCATTATTTTAATCTTTCTTCATAACTAAGATCCACCATGTCCCTTATCAGTTTAGTCGCTCTGCTCTTTACTTTTTCCAGCTAAAGTGCATCCTTTCTATGGACTGGTGCCCAGAACTGAACTGCATATTCCAGATGAGGCCGCATCAATGCTTTGTAAAGTGGTAATATTACATCCCTGCCCCGCGAGTCCATGCCGCGTTTAATGCATGACAATATCTTGGTGGCCTTAGAAGCAGCTGATTGACATTGTATGCTGAAATTTAATCTATGATCTACAAGGACACCCAAATCCTTCTCTATAAGTGACTCTCCCAGTGTTGCATCACCTAGGACATATGAAGCATGGAGATTATTACTACCAAGTTGCATAACTTTGCATGTATCCACATTGAACCTCATTTGCCAAGTTGATGCCCAATCACTCAGAGTGTTCAAGTCAGCTTGTAGTTTATGGACATCTTCCATAGACTGTACAGTACTACATAGCTTAGTGTCATCTGCAAAAATAGAAATGGTGCTATTAATCCCGTTCTCGATATCATTAATAATTAAATTAAATAATAGAGGGCCCAGAACTGAACCTTGGGGTACACCACTTAAAACCCGGGACCATTCTGAATAGGAATCATTGATCACAACTCTCTAGACACAGTCCTTCAGCCAGTTTTCAATCCAATTACAAACTATACTTTTCAAGCCTATAGACCTCACTTTACCTATTAAACGTCTATGAGGGACAGTATCAAATGCCTTTGTAAAATCCAGAAGCACTACATCCACAGCCTCCACTCTGTCCAGGCTACTATTCACCTCCTCATAAAAACAAATCAGGTTAGTCTGACGACTTCTGTCCTTGGTAAATCCAAGTTGGTTTTCACTTTGCTTTGCGCCAATCACTTGGCACTGTACCAGTACCTACAGAATCTTTAAAAATTACAAACAGGGGCACAGCAATGACTGAACTGAGCTCTTTAAGAAATCCATCTGGACCCGGAGACTTGTTCACATTTACCTTATTTAACTTATCTTGGACCATATCTACATTTAGCCAGTTGAGTATATTATTGGATGTACTAACAGCCCCAGCACCACAGATATCAGCTCCTTTCTCTTCTTCTGTATATACATAGCTAAAAAAAAAAAAAAACATTTAGTAACTGTGCTTGTTCGGAATACTAACCCTATAGCATGTTTGTATGAGCACAGATGTAATGACTGATTACAAAACTTGCTCCAGAAAGTGTGTATAATTTCAATTTATACTGTTGTTTTAGCAGAGAAATTAGAATCTAGCTAGGAAAGTTACTATAGCTATAGGGCACATTTAATTGCATTTTCAAAACTTCTTTTAATCCTATAATAACAAAAAATTAAATCAGTGCTGACATTTTTTGTTGCCAGAAGAAGGTAGTAAAAGGGTATAGAAATAATTGTTAATTCTAAGAACATAATTAGCAACTTTAAAGCTTTAATCTAAAAATGCATATTCTGAGTCAGGGAAAAGATTAAGAAACGATAGTGAAAGTCTTTGAAAATGCAACTGTCTTTGTTTTAATTGTAAATTATGACTGTTTTAATTAGCTCATTCATTGGGTTGATAACATAAACACATATGAGCATTTAGATGTTTAGTAAAACATTTTAAGTAAACAGGAGAAATGTTCTCAAATATAAAGGTGTTCAAAATTCAAGGAAAACATAAAGGAGTTTAATATATTTTGACAAAAAAAATTACATAAAATAACACAATATAAAATATGTTATAATTAAAAAAATATGCACCATAAGACATTTAACAGAAGTATAGTAAGCACTGCCCAAGTGCTTCCCCGGTACAGCATGCACTATATTCCTTAACACTGCACATGCATTGTTAAAGAATATGGTGTCAATTTACAAAAAATAAAATAAAAACAAAACAAACAAAAAAGCTAATTAACTTTTTTGAGTGAGAAAATAATTTAGAAAATTTTAGCTCAAAATTAGGTGCAAAATAAAAATATATATATACGGACCGTTGTAAGCTGGACTTCACAAAAGTCACTGACTGAAAGGATAAATGTACGGTAATGTCAGAATGCAGGAACAGACACGGACAGTGAGCCCTAACTAGAACCTTGACAGCCTACTTGCAGTGCAAGCTCTAAGTAGCAAGTCCACAACTGGTTGACGTTCCCTACTCTGCTAAGGTGCAAGACAAACAACACCAAGGGACAAAAACAAGACACAGAGACAGAATCGTACAGAAATTGGACAGAACCAGAAAAACAAAACCATACAAAATCGAGAGACAGAGAGTAGTCAAATAGCCAAGCTGAGATCAGAACCAGATGGGAAACTCAGTACCAATGTGTTAGACAGAGAATGGTTAAAAGAACAAGCCGAGGTCAAAACACTAGTAATCCAAAATACACAACCAGGAACCTGGAACACAGCTAGTGAGTCAGAAACTATTACTGGAACTAGTATAAGGCCATGAAAGGGTTTAATTAGAGCATAGAGTCCCAGGGTAAGAACCTGATAGGTCATGACTCGGCACTCCATTAGTCAGAACACTAGCACACAGGAACAGATTTCCTGAGCAATCAGCGCAATGCTAGTCTCTTCCAACACATGCTCACTGTGGGGAGAAAGAGGATTGCATCCTGTTACTAAGGACGCTGTTGAGTAACCAGGGGGCGTGGCTTAACAACACATCTCTCCTGGCACAGTTGCGCCAAAGTTGGAGATCTCGCTGGAGTCCAGACAGATAGGTTTGTGACAATAAAGACTTCTGCAAGAACTCAGATTAATAAATACAAATAAATTACATGTGAAAGTAGAACAATTATAACATATACAGTATTATAAGCTATATCCAATATTGCACTTATCATCTTTTTCAAACCTCCCAACCATCCTGGATCTGGCAGGACAGTCTTAGCTTTCCCTGATTGTCCCAGGACGGCTCAGGTATGTCCCCGTTTAACTGTCTCTAATGAAGATCTAGTTCAATGCATTTGTGAAGCAGGGAGACGTTAGCTTCCTTATTTAACATTCCTTAGCCTGCACAAAGTACACAGGCCAGGGGATCATGATCATTCCCTAGCCTGTGCATTTTTATTTACAACATAGCAGGCACAATGGTGTCACTTCATAGCACCTGCTGTGGGGGAGAGCAGAATATGCTTCATTAACTGCAGAACAGTGCTAAAAACTGTATTAACAGTACAGGCTTCAGGGGTTACTGAGGGGGCAGCGGTGTGCCATTCTGCTTTGTGAGAGGTCACTAAAGGGGCTTTTTACTGTGTTTGAGGGCCCTAAGGGGGATTTCTGCTGTGTTGGGGGAACAAAGGGGAAATTTACTCTTGTGTAAGAGCACTAAAGGGGTATTCTATTGTGTGTGAGGGCACTAATGGTGTATAACTACTATGTAGGGGAACAGAGGGGGCATGACTACTATGTGGGGGCACCAAAGGGGCAGACTACTCTGTGAGTGCACAAAAGGGGCTGGGCCGGATTGGGCATAGTTGGGCATTGGCCTGAGTTAGAGGCGTTAGTGTAAAAAAAATGTGCTATGGTGATGGTGTCCCTCCTTGTGCTTTTCACAAGTTGCGAGAAATGCTCTTCTAGGATATATGCTATCCAGATTGACTACAGATTAGTACCAACATTTTAGACACCTGTCTGGGCACATAATTTAGTCTTCAACGCATGTCAACTGTACAGTCAATTAAAGTCAAAGGATTCAAAGTGTCTGTACTATAGGTCTATATTTGTGTCTGTGTTATTGGAAAACAATGATGCAAATATAAACAAGCGGGTTGAGAAAAGTAATAATAAAAAACTCCCCCAAACCCAGAATCTGTGCTAAAGTCATAAATAACACTCCATTTAATCCTCCGCTACATCCTGCAGCAATTCTCCAGTCCTCCCCTGTGCTTGTTCTTTGTTCACATGGCTGCAACAGTGACTTAGCAGTAAACCCTGCAGAGGCCACTCACTGAACTCAGTGGCCACTGTTGCAGCCAAGAAAACAATGACCAGTGGTTAGGATAGGAGCGGTGGCCGATTAAATGGGTAGTATAAGATTTCTAATTATTGTAACATAAATCCTGGCTTATTAATATCTGTATTATACCTATGTTACCTGGACTTCCCATCGGGCATTCTAACCAAACTTTTATCATGATAGGGTTCTATTGTAATCTAATCCATATGACCTTTTATCAAAGTTGAGATAAGTTGCATAACATATTGAAGACCCATACAAATCATGAAATTAGCACATTTACTAACTACTTATTTTCTTCCATCATTTAATCAAATTAGTGTTTTGGTCATCATTTTTTTTTGTCAGTTTCACTTTGTTATTGCTATTATCCATTTAAGTGTGCACAGAGTGAGGAACATTGAGTTCTTTTGTTAAAAATGTATGATGCATTTGTTAACTTGTAATACTTTTGCATTTTAGTTTAGATTTATGTGACCCTTTCCAAACTACTGTATCTATACAGAAAAAAATAATACAGCCACTCAGCCTTGACCAATACACCAAGCACGTTCATAGTTCTTTTATGATTTGAGTGTTTGGTTTTGTAAATAATCTTGTGAATAGAGATTGAACATTTATGGGTGGAAAATTAAAAACTTTAGTTCTGTGATAGGGCTGTGACCTGTAGATTGCTGTGCGATGGTAGATTGCATTATACGTGAGTTGAAAAAAGGCAAAACACAAGATAGAACACTTCAATTCATGACAAAAGGATTGTAGAATAAAGCATGTTGTTTATAAAATTGTACACACAATTCCTATTATGATAAAGTCAATGGATCACATCAGGACAATTATATAATGAGTTTATAGGGTTCAGTCATCTTGCTCTTCCTGTTCTGGTCCTAGAGATCAGCTAAGGACTCTTCCAGACTAGCGAGTGTCAAGATCCGCACTTGCAGCGTTAGTATGCAACAGATCCCGTCCTGACCTCCCAGCACTGTCGGGGTCACGTAGCATTATGTTGATTTATGATGGTACGTAACCCTTACAGTTCTGGAATTTATTGGATGACACTGACAGCATTATGTAAATAATTATAATGCTATGTAAGCAGTGCTCGGCAGTTCAGGACGGGTGCTCTCCTTGACACGCGCTGCGGGTCCGATCCATGCTCACTCGTGTAAAAGGGGTGTGAAAGAAATTAAGTGATTAATGAACATGAATTGTGCTAATTATACTTAAATTGTCAAAATCTAAATTTTCTGGGTTTTATGTCTAAAATCTATGATTGAGAAATATGAGTCACCATCACTTGATTCGTTAAAGGGAGTTGGACGGATACCACAAATAGGGAACCACTTGGCAGAATGTGATATATACAGACAGGGGGGCTTTTGCAGATAGATGACTCATGTTCATGATATATGCCTGTGTGTGTGTTTACTTGTCATTTTTTTATACCATCATGTTTCTGATTGGTTGCTTTAATAAATACTTGTGATTGGACATATTCAAATTAATGGCTAAAGGAGGGTGGCTAGATCCACAATGGACATCTAATAAAATTGGCTCGTTGGGCGTGACGCAGCAGAGAATCGTTTAACCAGCAAACCTGTCTGGCTGTTTGATTCATTAGGTCGACCGCATCCCCTGGCACCTGGGGAAAACGTATTAACCAATTTGAATCCAACAGACAAGCGAGTGTAGTCCCCTAGTTTGGGACTTGTCCAAAATTTCAGCGACAGGGGCATAAACTTCCATTATGGAACCAAGTTCCCCTAAAAGAAAATGTGGTTGAGGTTGTGTTATGAAAATTATTTAAAATAAAAAATTTAAAAATAAAAATAAACAAAGCAAAGCAACCTTTTGTCAGAAATCAAAAAATATATATGTTACACGCAATGTATGAAATGCAGGAATTGTATGTGTCACATGGACTGTGTCATGTTCCTTTGAACTTGTATATAGCTGGTCAATGTGCTTCTTTTATTAGTCAGTGTGTGTTGTATTAGGATAAAGTATTCTGGTAACCTCTTAAAATGTTAGGTTTGGGAACTCTACACTTTTATAGGGGTCTTGGTGGTCTGGCCATGCTTCAAAGCTTTCCTCTCAGCGGGGTAGTAAACCCCTGCCCCCAGCTAGTGATGGTACAGAAAGGTGAGGAGTGGATCTGTGTATTTCTGAATATCTCTGGGACTTAGAGGGAAGTAGTATGTTGAAAGATCTGAGAAACAGCTCAATATTAGAACTTGGAATATCTGTAGCTTTGCCTGCATCTTCATGTGTGACGTCTAATAAGGTGCTTCACTGGTGACAATTCCTATTGCTCAGTGCTTACCTTTGTTGGTCACAAGACAATTTCGTGACAGTATGCTCTAAAGAATGCATAAACTATTTAGGCAAAGTATGAAATGTGTTATTTCAGTTTTTATATACTTTGCCTAGGCTTTGTTTATAACGTCTAATGATGGGTGTCAAATGTTAAAATGCCATTAGTGAAAACATGAAAGAAAGAAACGCAAAATAAACAAAATGCAAACTAAACTTAAATTATTATAAAATAGCGGAAGAACAGAACTTTCTTACTGAAAAACAAGTGAAAGAGACCAATATTATCCTCACATGTTGCCACAAGGAAGACTAGAATGGCATTTTGAATTGCACTCAATTGTCTTTCTCACACAAGAGCACTTTATAGTTTGGCACTTGCCCCTGCACAGAAGAAATGCAAATGTTCTCAATAAACTACACTTGTAGTTATAAAATAATGGAAGAACAGAACTTTCTTACTGAAAAACAAGTGAAAGAGACCAGTGTTGTCCTCACTTGTGTTATGGCCCTATAGCTGTATGTGGTGGTTTTATAGCGTGTGAATTTATAGAGTTGTCTCTGTGCGCTTACCTCTGGAATAGAGAATTTTATACTTTGCTAGTTTGCCCAACAAAGACCTCTGAAAATGAGTATTTTATACTTTGCCCGTTTGTCTTTAGGCTTTATATAGAATATAGTGTTGAGCAAATCGAAGCATTCAAAGTGGAATCCAATCCAAAGTTTAGGACAAATGTAATTCGACATAAAGCCAAATTTCCTCACACCTTATGGTAATGAATCATATTTTTACTAAAATGGCTGCTGCATGTATTACGAAGTGAAAGTAAGAAGCCCGGGAACACAATATGACCAATAATGCTGTGCAGCTAGGCAATCAGCAGATAGCCATCCCCTGTGATGTCACAGCCCTATAAAAAGCCTGAACCGGCTCTTATGCACTGTGGACAGTGTTGCAGAAAGCTTGTAACTAGAGTTGAGCGAACACCTGGATGTTCGGGTTCGAGAAGTTCGGCCGAACATCCCGGAAATGTTCGGGTTCGGGATCCGAACCCGATCCGAACTTCGTCCCGAACCCGAACCCCATTGAAGTCAATGGGGACCCGAACTTTTCGGCACTAAAAAGGCTGTAAAACAGCCCAGGAAAGAGCTAGAGGGCTGCAAAAGGCAGCAACATGTAGGTAAATCCCCTGCAAACAAATGTGGATAGGGAAATGAATTAAAATAAAAATTAAATAAATAAAAATTAACCAAAATCAATTGGAGAGAGGTTCCATAGCAGAGAATCTGGCTTCCCGTCACCCACCACTGGAACAGTCCATTCTCAGATATTTAGGCCCCGGCACCCAGGCAGAGGAGAGAGGTCCCGTAACAGAGAATCTGTCTTCATGTCAGCAGAGAATTAGTCTGCATGTCATAGCAGAGAATGAGGCTTCACGTCAGCCACCACTGCAACAGTCCATTGGCATATATTTAGGCCCAGCACCCAGGCAGAGGAGGGAGGTCCCGTAACAGAGAATCTGTCTTCATGTCAGCAGAGAATTAGTCTGCATGTCATAGCAGAGAATGAGGCTTCACGTCAGCCACCACTGCAACAGTCCATTGGCATATATTTAGACCCAGCACACACACAGGCAGAGGAGAGAGGTCCCGTAACAGAGAATCTGGCTTCATGTCAGCAGAGAATCAGTCTGCATGTCATAGCAGAGAATGAGGCTTCACGTCAGCCACCACTGCAACAGTCCATTGGCATATATTTAGGCCCAGCACACACACAGGCAGAGGAGAGAGGTCCCGTAACAGAGAATCTGGCTTCATGTCAGCAGAGAATCAGTCTGCATGTCATAGCAGAGAATGAGGCTTCACGTCAGCCACCACTGCAACAGTCCATTGGCATATATTTAGGCCCAGCACACACACAGGCAGAGGAGAGAGGTCCCGTAACAGAGAATCTGTCTTCATGTCAGCAGAGAATTAGTCTGCATGTCATAGCAGAGAATGAGGCTTCACGTCAGCCACCACTGCAACAGTCCATTGGCATATATTTAGGCCTAGCACACAGGCAGAGGAGAGAGGTCCCGTAACAGACAATCTGGCTCCATGTCAGCAGAGAATCAGTCTGCATGTCATAGCAGAGAATGAGGCTTCACGTCACCCACCACTGCAACAGTCCATTGGCATATATTTAGGCCTAGCACACAGGCAGAGCAGAGAGGTCCCGTAACAGACAATCTGGCTTCATGTCAGCAGAGAATCAGTCTGCATGTCATAGCAGAGAATCAGGCTTCACGTCAGCCACCACTGCAACAGTCCATTGTCATAAATTTAGGCCCAGCACTCAGGCAGAGGAGAGAGGTCCCGTAACAGACAATCTGGCTTCATGTCAGCAGAGAATTAGTCTGCATGTCATAGCAGAGAATCAGGCTTCATGTCAGCCACCACTGCAACAGTCCATTGGCATATATTTAGGCCTAGCACACAGGCAGAGGAGAGGTTCATTCAACTTTGGGTAGCCTCGCAATATAATGGTAAAATGAAAATAAAAATAGGATTGAATGAGGAAGTGCCCTGGAGTCCAATAATATATGGTTATGGGGAGGTAGTTAATGTCTAATCTGGACAAGGGACGGACAGGTCCTGTGGGATCCATGCCTGGTTCATTTTTATGAACGTCAGCTTGTCCACATTGGCTGTAGACAGGCGGCTGCGTTTGTCTGTAATGACGCCCCCTGCCGTGCTGAATACACGTTCAGACAAAACGCTGGCTGCCGGGCAGGCCAGCACCTCCAAGGCATTAAAGGCTAGCTCTGGCCACGTGGACAATTTAGAGACCCAGAAGTTGAATGGGGCCGAACCATCAGTCAGTACGTGGATTGGTGTGCACACGTACTGTTCCACCATGTTAGTGAAATGTTGCCTCCTGCTAACACGTTGCGTATCAGGTGGTGGTGCAGTTAGCTGTGGCGTGTTGACAAAAGTTTTCCACATCTCTGCCATGCTAACCCTGCCCTCAGAGGAGCTGGCCGTGACACAGCTGCCTTGGCGACCTCTTGCTCCTCCTCTGCCTTGGCCTTGGGCTTCCACTTGTTCCCCTGTGACATTTGGGAATGCTCTCAGTAGCGCGTCTACCAACGTGCGCTTGTACTCGCGCATCTTCCTATCACGCTCCAGTGCAGGAAGTAAGGTGGGCACATTGTCTTTGTAGCGTGGATCCAGCAGGGTGGCAACCCAGTAGTCCGCACAGGTTAAAATGTGGGCAACTCTGCTGTCGTTGCGCAGGCACTGCAGCATGTAGTCGCTCATGTGTGCCAGGCTGCCCAGGGGTAAGGACAAGCTGTCCTCTGTGGGAGGCGTATCGTCATCGTCCTGCCTTTCCCCCCAGCCACGCACCAGTGATGGACCCGAGCTGCGTTGGGTGCCACCCCGCTGTGACCATGCTTCATCCTCATCCTCCTCCACCTCCTCCTCATCCTCGTCCTCCTCGTCCTGCAGTAGTGGGCCCTGGCTGGCCACATTTGTACCTGGCCTCTGCTGTTGCCAAAAACCTCCCTCTGAGTCACTTCGAAGAGACTGGCCTGAAAGTGCTAAAAATGACCCCTCTTCCTCCTCCTCCTCCTCCTCCTCCTGGGCCACCTCCTCTTCCATCATCGCCCTAAGTGTTTTCTCAAGGAGACATAGAAGTGGTATTGTAACGCTGATAACGGTGTCATCGCCACTGGCCATGTTGGTGGAGTACTCGAAACAGCGCAACAGGGCACACAGGTCTCGCATGGAGGCCCAGTCATTGGTGGTGAAGTGGTGCTGTTCTGTAGTGCGACTGACCCGTGCGTGCTGCAGCTGAAACTCCACTATGGCCTGCTGCTGCTCGCACAGTCTGTCCAGCATGTGCAAGGTGGAGTTCCACCTGGTGGGCACGTCGCATATGAGGCGGTGAGCGGGAAGGCCGAAGTTACGCTGTAGCGCAGACAGGCGAGCAGCAGCAGGATGTAAACGCCGGAAGCGCGAACAGACGGCCCGCACTTTATGCAGCAGCTCTGACATGTCGGGGTAGTTGTGAATGAACTTCTGCACCACCAAATTCAGCACATGCGCCAAGCAAGGGATGTGCGTCAAATTGGCTAGTCCCAGAGCTGCAACGAGATTTCGCCCATTATCACACACCACCAGGCCGGGCTTGAGGCTCACCGGCAGCAACCACTCGTCGGTCTGTTGTTCAATACCCCGCCACAACTCCTGTGCGGTGTGGGGCCTGTCCCCCAAACATATGAGTTTCAGAATGGCCTGCTGACGTTTACCCCGGGCTGTGCTGAAGTTGGTGGTGAAGGTGTGTGGCTGACTGGATGAGCAGGTGGAAGAAGAGGAGGAGGAAGCCGAGAAGGAGGAGGTGGCAACAGGAGGCAAAGAATGTTGCCCTGCGATCCTTGGCGGCGGAAGGACGTGCGCCAAACAGCTCTCCGCCTGGGGCCCAGCTGCCACTACATTTACCCAGTGTGCAGTTAGGGAGATATAGCGTCCCTGGCCGTGCTTACTGGTCCACGTATCTGTGGTTAGGTGGACCTTGCTACAGATGGCGTTGCGCAGTGCACACTTGATTTTATCGGATACTTGGTTGTGCAGGGAAGGCACGGCTCTCTTGGAGAAGTAGTGCCGGCTGGGAACAACATACTGTGGGACAGCAAGCGACATGAGCTGTTTGAAGCTGTCTGTGTCCACCAGCCTAAATGACAGCATTTCATAGGCCAGTAGTTTAGAAATGCTGGCATTCAGGGCCAGGGATCGAGGGTGGCTAGGTGGGAATTTACGCTTTCTATCAAATGTTTGTGAGATGGAGAGCTGAACGCTGGCGTGTGACATGGTTGAGACGCTTGGTGACGGAGGTGGTGGTGGTGGTGTTGGTGGTACATCCCCTGTTTGCTGGGCGGCAGGTGCCAACGTTCCTCCAGAGGCGGAGGAAGAGGCCGAGGCGGCAGCAGCAGAATAGGCCGAGGCGGCAGCAGCAGAAGAGGTAGCAGGGGGAGCCTGAGTGACTTCCTTGGTTTTAAGGTGTTTACTCCACTGCAGTTCATGCTTTGCATGCAGGTGCCTGGTCATGCAGGTTGTGCTCAGGTTCAGAACGTTAATGCCTCGCTTCAGGCTCTGATGGCACAGCGTGCAAACCACTCGGGTCTTGTCGTCAGCACATTGTTTGAAGAAGTGCCATGCCAGGGAACTCCTTGAAGCTGCCTTTGGGGTGCTCGGTCCCAGATGGCGGCGGTCAGTAGCAGGCGGAGTCTCTTGGCGGCGGGTGTTCTGCTTTTGCCCACTGCTCCCTCTTTTGCTACGCTGTTGGCTCGGTCTCACCACTGCCTCTTCCTCCGAACTGTGAAAGTCAGTGGCACGACCTTCATTCCATGTGGGGTCTAGGACCTCATCGTCCCCTGCATCGTCTTCCACCCAGTCTTGATCCCTGACCTCCTGTTCAGTCTGCACACTGCAGAAAGACGCAGCAGTTGGCACCTGTGTTTCGTCATCATCAGAGACATGCTGAGGTGGTATTCCCATGTCCTCATCATCAGGAAACATAAGTGGTTGTGCGTCAGTGCATTCTATGTCTTTCACCGCTGGGGAAGGGCTAGGTGGATGCCCTTGGGAAACCCTGCCAGCGGAGTCTTCAAACAGCATAAGAGACTGCTGCATAACTTGAGGCTGAGACAGTTTCCCTGGTATGCATGGGGGTGATGTGACAGACTGATGGGGTTGGTTTTCAGGCGCCATCTGTGCGCTTTCTGCAGAAGACTGGGTGGGAGATAATGTGAACGTGCTGGATCCACTGTCGGCCACCCAATTGACTAATGCCTGTACCTGCTCAGGCCTTACCATCCTTAGAACGGCATTGGGCCCCACCATATATCGCTGTAAATTCTGGCGGCTACTGGGACCTGAGGTAGTTGGTACACTAGGACGTGTGGATGTGGCAGAACGGCCACGTCCTATCCCAGCACCAGAGGGTCCACTAACACCACCACGACCATGTCCACGTCCGCGTCCCTTACTAGATGTTTTTCTCATTGTTATGGTTCACCACAACAACAAATATATTATTTGGCCCAATGTATTGTATTCAAATTCAGCGGGATATAAATTTGAGGCCTAGTATTTAGGCGCTGGGTGACCGGTATGGATTTAGTGACAGAATTAGACTTGGAAATGCACAGAAGCGTGTGTGTGTGAAGTTATTCTGAATGACCCAATGTGCACCTTGAATATTATATACCCTTTTAGGGATAGATTTCAAATAGCTCTGATATAGCAGAAACCACTAAATTATGAAATTGCTAAATTGGGAATTGTATTTCAACCCAGAACAAAAAATGTGCTTTGACGGACACTAAATAACTTTCCCAGCCACAACAGGACAGCGTTAACGAGAGATTTAGCAGGATATAAATTTGAGGCCTAGTATTTAGGCGCTGGGTGACCGGTATGGATTTAGTGACAGAATTAGACTTGGAAATGCACAGAAGCGTGTGTGTGTGAAGTTATTCTGAATGACCCAATGTGAACCTTGAATATTATATACCCTTTTAGGGATAGATTTCAAATAGCTCTGATATAGCAGAAACCACTAAATTATGAAATTGCTAAATTGGGAATTGTATTTCAACCCAGAACAAAAAATGTGCTTTGACGGACACTAAATAACTTTCCCAGCCACAACAGGACAGCGTTAACGAGAGATTTAGCAGGATATAAATTTGAGGCCTAGTATTTAGGCGCTGGGTGACAGGTATGGGTTTAGTGACAGAATTAGACTTGGAAATACACAGTAGCGGGTGTGTGTGAAGTTATTCTGAATGACCCAATGTGCACCTTGAATATTATATACCCTTTTAGGGATAGATTTCAAATAGCTCTGATATAGCAGAAACCACTAAATTATGAAATTGCTAAATTGGGAATTGTATTTCAACCCAGAACAAGAAATGTGCTTGAACGGACACTAAATAACTCGCCCAGCTACAGCACTAAGGACAGATTTAGCTGGATATAAATTTGAGGCCTAGTATTTAGGCGCTGGGTGACAGGTATGGGTTTAGTGACAGAATTAGACTTAGAAATACACAGTAGCGGGTGTGTGTGAAGTTATTCTGAATGACTCAATGTGCACCTTGAATATTATATACCCTTTTAGGGATAGATTTCAAATAGCTCTGATATAGCAGAAACCACTAAATTATGAAATTGCTAAATTGGGAATTGTATTTCAACCCAGAACAAAAAATGTGCTTTGACGGACACTAAATAACTTTCCCAGCCACAACAGGACAGCGTTAACGAGAGATTTAGCAGGATATAAATTTGAGGCCTAGTATTTAGGCGCTGGGTGACAGGTATGGGTTTAGTGACAGAATTAGACTTGGAAATACACAGTAGCGGGTGTGTGTGAAGTTATTCTGAATGACCCAATGTGCACCTTGAATATTATATACCCTTTTAGGGATAGATTTCAAATAGCTCTGATATAGCAGAAACCACTAAATTATGAAATTGCTAAATTGGGAATTGTATTTCAACCCAGAACAAGAAATGTGCTTGAACGGACACTAAATAACTCGCCCAGCTACAGCACTAAGGACAGATTTAGCTGGATATAAATTTGAGGCCTAGTATTTAGGCGCTGGGTGACAGGTATGGGTTTAGTGACAGAATTAGACTTAGAAATACACAGTAGCGGGTGTGTGTGAAGTTATTCTGAATGACCCAATGTGCACCTTGAATATTATATACCCTTTTAGGGATAGATTTCAAATAGCTCTGATATAGCAGAAACCACTAAATTATGAAATTGCTAAATTGGGAATTGTATTTCAACCCAGAACAAAAAATGTGCTTTGACGGACACTAAATAACTTTCCCAGCCACAACAGGACAGCGTTAACGAGAGATTTAGCAGGATATAAATTTGAGGCCTAGTATTTAGGCGCTGGGTGACAGGTATGGGTTTAGTGACAGAATTAGACTTGGAAATACACAGTAGCGGGTGTGTGTGAAGTTATTCTGAATGACCCAATGTGCACCTTGAATATTATATACCCTTTTAGGGATAGATTTCAAATAGCTCTGATATAGCAGAAACCACTAAATTATGAAATTGCTAAATTAGGAATTGTATTTCAACCCAGAACAAGAAATGTGCTTGAACGGACACTAAATAACTCGCCCAGCTACAGCACTAAGGACAGATTTAGCTGGATATAAATTTGAGGCCTAGTATTTAGGCGCTGGGTGACAGGTATGGGTTTAGTGACAGAATTAGACTTGGAAATGCACAGTAGCGGGTGTGTGAAGTTATTCTGAATGTCCCTATGTGCACCTTCAATATGATCTACCCTTTTAGGGATAGATTTCAAATAGCTCTGATATAGCAGAAACCACTAAATTATGAAATTGCTAAATTAGGAATTGTATTTCAACCCAGAACAAGAAATGTGCTTGAACGGACACTAAATAACTCGCCCAGCTACAGCACTAAGGACAGATTTAGCTGGATATGAATTTGAGGCCTAGTATTTAGGCGCTGGGTGACAGGTATGGGTTTAGTGACAGAATTAGACTTGGAAATGCACAGTAGCGGGTGTGTGAAGTTATTCTGAATGACCCTATGTGCACCTTGAATATTATATACCCTTTTAGGGATAGATTTCAAATAGCTCTGATTCAGCAGAAACCACTAAATTTTTAAATTGCTAAATTGGGAATTGTATTTCAACCCAGAACAAAAAATGTGCTTTGACGGACACTAAATAACTTTCCCAGCCACAACAGGACAGCGGTAACGAGAGATTTAGCGGGATATAAATTTGAGGCCTAGTATTTAGGCGCTGGGTGACCGGTATGGATTTAGTGACAGAATTAGACTGGGATATGGCCAAAAAATAACCACACTATTGCTGGTTAAATGCACTTGGTGATGGGCGCAGCTTGCCCCTGATGTAGTATATGGCCAAAAAATGAACAGACTATTGCTGGTTAAATGCACTTGGTGTCACAGCTTGACCAACCACACTACTGAGGGTTAAATGCACTTGGTGACGGGCGCAGCTTGCCCCTGATGTAGTATATGGCCAAAAAATGAACAGACTATTGCTGGTTAAATGCACTTGGTGACGGGCGCAGCTTGCCCCTGATTTAGTATATGGCCAAAAAATGAACAGACTATTGCTGGTTAAATGCACTTGGTGTGATAGCTTGACCAACCACACTACTGAGGGTTAAATGCACTTGGTGACGGGCGCAGCTTGCCCCTGATGTAGTATATGGCCAAAAAATAAACAGACTATTGCTGGTTAAATGCACTTGGTGTGACAGCTTCACCCTGATGTAGGCTTTAGCCAAAAAACAAACGCACCATTGAGGGTTAAATGCACTTGGTGACAGGCGCAGCTTGCCCCTGATGTAGTATATGGCCAAAAAATAAACAGACTATTGCTGGTTAAATGCACTTGGTGTGACAGCTTCACCCTGATGTAGGCTTTAGCCAAAAAACAACCACACCATTGAGGGTTAAATGCACTTGGTCGCAGCTTGTGCTGGCGCACCACAAGACACAAAATGGCCGCCGATCACCCCAGAAAAATGTGACTGACAAACGGTCTGGGCAGCCTAAAAACAGTGAGCAATTGAGGATCAGCAGCTCAATGATCCACAGCTGCAGATCGATCAGTTAATCAAGTCCTTTGGAGGAGTTAATCTGCCTAATCTCGCCCTACTGTCGCAGCCGCAACCTCTCCCTACGCTAATCAGAGCAGAGTGACGGGCGGCGCTATGTGACTCCAGCTTAAATAGAGGCTGGGTCACATGGTGCTCTGGCCAATCACAGCCATGCCAATAGTAGGCAATACTGTGATGGCCTCTTGGGGCAAGTAGTATGACGCTTGTTGATTGGCTGCTTTGCAGCCTTTCAAAAAGCGCCAAGAAAGCGTCACAAAAGCGCGAAGAAAGCGACGAACACCGAACCCGAACCCGGACTTTTACGAAAATGTCCGGGTTCGGGTCCGTGTCACGGACACCCCAAAATTTGGTACGAACCCAAACTATACAGTTCGAGTTCGCTCATCCCTACTTGTAACTGTAGAATATTGTATAGGGAGAGCACAGGGACAGTGTAGAGAGATGTAGGAAGAGTTTTTAAATACTGTAGGGCAGGCATCTCAAACTGCGGTCCTCCAGCTTTTGCAAAACTAGAACTCTCACAATGCCCTGATGTAGGCTGATACCTGTAGGCTGTCCGGGCATGCTGGGAGTTGTAGTTTTGCAACAGCTGGAGGGCCGCAGTTTGAGATCCCTGCTGTAGGGAGAGCATAGGGAGACTGCAGGGATAGTGCAGGTTAAGTGTAATTGCCATGTGCATCTTATTTACCAGCTGCTACAATTCCAGTTAATCAGTTAGTTAAGATGTTGAATTACTGTGTCTCAATATTAAAGGGCGGTCTAATATATCACAGTTAGCATCTTGTTGAACTGCTGACACATGCCAAACCCCATGCCAGCAACAACCTATGTTTCACTAACATATCATATGGGAGTTACTAGTTTTCAGGCTCATGTCCATTATGACAATAATCCAGTGACCATATCTGATCCATCCACCATGATTGGCACATCTGGAATTAACTGTAATACAAGTTTAAAGCAAAATACCATCCCATTAGTAATGTATATCTGTATAGTTTTTAATTTTACACTTGAAATATGAAAATCATTAGTTTCTTAAAGGGATTCATGTATACAGTGTTAAAAAAAAAAAAATCTAATCTTTCAGTAGTTTTCCATTTGACAGAACAAAGACAGTTACAATTGTATGGGTTCATTTATCAAACTTATGTAAAGCAACCATAGCAACCAATCAGATTCAACCCATCATTTTCCAAAGGAGCTGTCAAAAATGAAAGGTGGAATCTGAATGGTTGCTATTAGAGTTGAGCAAGTCGAAGCTGATGATGTGGAATTTGATCCGAATTTCAGGAAAAATTAAATACGCACCGAAGCTGAATTTCCTTACGCTTCGTGGTAACAAATTGCGTTTTTTCCTAAAATGGCTGCTGCACGTGTGAGGACATGGAGCAAGGAACTCTGGGAAGGTGGGATCCCCCATAATGCCATGCATGCAGCTAATCAGCTGCCAGCCAGCCCTGTGATGTCACAGCTAGTGTTGATCGAGCACCATAGTGCTCAGGTGCTCGGGCCGATCACATCGGGATAACGAGCACCCGAGTATAATGGAAGTCAATGGGAGAACCCGAGCATTAGACCAGGCACCCCCTGCTCTAAAGTGGGGAGGATGCCTGGTTAATAGGAAAAGGTAAGAAATTGATGGAAACACCATCAAAAAGGTTCGAGAACAGCATGGAGAGGATGTCTGGATGCATCTTGGACTCCCAGGTCGCTGCTGCCAATTATGTTGTCCGAGTAGTACGCCACTTTTACGCACAAAACCGAAGAAAAAAACGATTTTAGACTAAACATTGCTAGGAAACATTCTTTCCTGTATATCTACTTGTATACAAAGTGCAAGTGCTGCCCAAAAAATACAAGGAAGAGGCACTCTGATACAACCTTTATATCACATAAAGGAGGGCCTCATTCACATTGTGGTACAATTTTTCCGGTAGTGGGACTCCTATACTCATAAAGCATATGCACTAAGTGAAAGGACTGCCAAAAATTACAAGGAACCTGCACTCCAATACACCCTTTGTTACACATAAAGCAGGGCATCATACACAGGCTTGAAAAGGTATGTTTGATGGCCTGCTGGTTACCCTCAAAAACATTTGGAGCAAACTCCTGCTGATCTGACCATCTAAAACATTATGGGTGAGGGCCTGCTGTTGCTTTGGTGACTCTAGATAACCTGGGGCAAAAAGCATGTCCTCGTGATGGCGACAATCTATTCTGATATCTGCCCTATCAACTTTCGATGTTATTTTCAGCGCCAACCAGGTTGACCATGGGTAAGGGGGAATCAGTGTTCGACTCCGGAGAGGGAGAGTGAGAAAGGGCTACATCCAAGCAAGGCAGCATACGTGCAAATTACCTATTAGGTATAATTAGGTGCAGGTTAGCTGACCCTGCAAAAGATGTAGGTGAGCTGACCCTCAAAACGATTGTAGGTGAGGGCCTGCAGGTGAGCTGACCCTCTAAAACATTTAATGCGAGGGCCTGCAGGTGATCTGACCATCTAATAAATTATATGCCAGGGCCTGCTGCTGAGCTGACCCTCTAAACCATTATTATGGCACTGTCCGCAGCGGACAACGTCTACGGAAAAAGTACATTGGATGTCACTGATATTTTAGGGATGCGCACACTTTACACTGGAGATGTGGCACAGAAAATCTCAATGTCCGCAGCGGACACCGTCTATTGAAAAAGTACACTGGATGTCACAGATATTTTTTGGATGCGCACATTTTATACTGGAGATGTGGCACAGCTAATCTCACTGTCCGCAGCGAGCGCCGTTTATTGAAAAAGTACACTGGATGTCACAGATATTTTTTGGATGCGCACACTTTACACTGGACATGTGGCACCGATAATTTAACTGTCTGGAGTGGACACCGTCTACGGAAAAAGTACACTGGATGTCACTGATATTTTAGAGATGCGCACACTTTGCATAGGAGATGTGGCACAGCTAATCTCACTGTCCGCAGCTGAACACTGTCTACAGAAAAAGTACACTGGATGTCACTGCTATTTTAGAGATGCGCACACTTTGCATGGGAGATGTGGCACAGCTAATCTCACTGTCCGCAGCGGACACTGTCTATTGAAAAAGTACACTGGATGTCACAGATATTTTTGGGATGTGCACACTTTACACTGGATATGTGTCACAGATAATTTAACTGTCTGGAGTGGACACCGTCTATGGAAAAAGTACACTGGATGTCACTGATATTTTAGAAATGCGCACACTTTGCATAGGAGATGTGGCACAGCTAATCTCACTGTCTGCAGCGGACACCGTCTATTGAAAAAGTACACTGAATGTCACAGATATTTTTTGGATTTGCACACTTTACACTGGAGATGTTACACAGCTAATCTCACTGTCTGTAGTGGACGTCTATTGAAAAAGTACACTGGATGTCACAGATATTTTTGGGATGCGCACAATTTGAACAGGAGATGTGGCGCAGATAATTTAACTGTCCACAGCGGACACCGTCTACAGAAAAAGTACACTGAATGTCACAGATATTCTTTGGATGCGCACACATTACACTGGAGATGTGGCACAGCTAATCTCACTGTCCACAGCGGACGTCTATTGAAAAAGTACACTGGATGTCACAGATATTTTTTGGATGCGCGCTCTTTACACTGGAGATGTGGCACAGCTAATCTCACTGTCCGCAACGGATACCGTTTATTGAAAAAGTACACCGGATGTCACAGATATTTTTGGATGTGCACACTTTGCACAGGATATGTGGCGTGGATAATTTAACTATTCACTGCGGACACCGTCTACAGAAAAAGTACACTGGATGTCACTGATATTTTAGGGATGCGCACACTTTACACTGGAGATGTGGCACAGCTAATCTCACTGTCCGCAGCGGACACCGTCTATTAAAAAGGTACACTGGATGTTACAGATATTTTTGGGATGCGCACACTTTACACAGGAGATGTGGCAGAGTTAATTTAACTGTCCGCAGCGGACACTGTCTACGGAAAAAGTACACTGGATGTCACTGATATTTTAGGGATGCGCACACATTACACTGGTGGCACAGCTAATCTCACAGTCCGCAGCAGACGTCTATTTAAAAAGTACACTGGATGTCACAGATATTTTGGCCTTTTACACAGTATTGCTGCTGTCACACACAATAGTCCTTAAAAAGACTTTTGGGTCTTTGAAACGTTTTTTTTTTAATTATTATTATTATTCACTCCCTGCTCAGCTCTCCCTGACTACGAATGAGCCGAACATGCATCAGCACCTGATGACACGTTCCAGCCAGCCAATCACTGCAATGCCAGTAGCCAACATAGCTACTGGCATTACAGTGAGAGCAGTATTTACCTGCACGTTTGTTGGCTGCGTAGCAGCCAAGAAATGTGCGGGGAGGAGACTCGAGGATGGAGCTCGAGCACATGCGGTACTTGGCCGAGAACCGCCATGTGCCGAGCATCGAGATGCTTTAGCCGAACTGGTGTTCGGCCGAGCATGCTCGATCATCACTAGTCACAGCTCTATAAATAGCCTCAGACATCTTGGATTCTGCAATTTACCAGTGTACTTAGTGCAGGGAGAGATGTCATCAGGTGCTAAGGACAGTGTTAGAAAAAACTTTAGTGTGCTACAAAAGTGATTTATATGTGCAGGAAAAGATTATTCAAGGTGTAGGGAAAGGATAGGGAGGAATCATTCCACAGCAGTTATGTTGAACAGGGTTCAGTAGGGGAGGTTACAGCCTGGGTAATAAGAACAATCCTATTACACCTTGCTGCACTGACTGGGAACCCAAATTGCCATTATACGGGTCTGTAATACCAGCAAACCGTTCTTGTTATAGGGGTGCAAGTGCTGTTTGATACAGCCATTAACAGGGTTTATTACAAGGAAATATTTCTCTTATTTGTCCTTGTGAGGCGTGTATTAGTTGCAAAAAAGGGCTTATTAGCCGTTGTGTGGTTAAATTAAAAAATGACAGCCCTTTTTGGAGTGTATTAGTGGCAAAAGAAAAATATATTTGCCCTTCAGCGGTGCAGTTATATGTTCTAAAGCCTTCTGTGGCATGTATAAGTGACAAAAGAAAAATATATTTGCTGTTCAGCAGTGCAGTTATATGTTCTAAAGCCTTCTGTGACGTGTATTAGTGACAAAAGAAAAATATATTTGCCGTTCAGCGGCGCAGTTACAGTCAGGTCCATAAATATTGGGACATCGACACAATTCTAACATTTTTGGCTCTATACACCACCACAATGGATTTGAAATGAAACAAACAAGATGTGCTTTAACTGCAGACTGTCCGCTTTAATTTGAGGGTATTTACATCCAAATCAGGTGAACGTTGTAGGATTTACAAAACTTTCCATATGTGCCTCCCACTTTTAAGGTGACCAAAAGTAATGGGACAATTGGCTTCTCAGCTGTTCCATGGCCAGGTGTGTGTGTGTTATTCCCTCATTATCCCAATTACAATGAGCAGATAAAAGGTCAAGAGTACATTTCAAGTGTGAAATTTGTATTTAGAATCTGTTGCTGTCAACTCTTAAGATGAGATCCAAAGAGCTATCACTATCAGTGAAGCAAGCCATCATTAGGCTGAAAAAACAAAACAAACCCATCAGAGAGATATCAAAACATTAGGCGTGGCCAAAACAACTGTTTGGAACATTCTTAAAAAGAAGAAATGCACCGGTGAGCTCAGCAACACCAAAAGACCCGGAAGACCACAGGAAACAACTGTGGTGGATGACTGAAGAATTATATCCCTGATGAAGAAAACAACCTTCACAACAGTTGGCCAGATCAAAAACACTCTCAAGGAGGTAGGTGTATGTGTGTAAAAGTCAAAACTCAAGAAAAGACTTCACCAGAGTGAATACAGAGGGTTCACTACAAGATGTAAACCATTGGTGAGCCTCAAAACAGAAAGACCAGATTAAAGTTTGCCAAACGACATCTCAAAAAGCCTTCACAGTTCTGGAACAACATCCTATGGACAGATGAGACCAATATCAACTTTTACCAGAGTGATGGGAAGAGAAGAGTATGGAGAAGGAAAGGAACTGCTCATGATCCTAAGCATACCACCTCATCAGTGAAGCATGGTTTTGGTAGTGTCATGGAGTGGACATGTATGGCTGCCAACGGAACTGATTCTCTTGTATTTATTGATGATGTGACTGCTGACAAAAGCAGCAGGAGGAATTCTGAAGTGCTTCGGGGAATATTATCTGCTCATATTCAGCCAAATGCTTCAGAACTCATTGGACGGCGCTTCACAGTGCAGATGGACAATGACCCAAAGCATACTGCAAAAGCAACCAAAGAGTTTTTAAGGGAAAGAAGTGGAATGTTATGCAAGCATGCATTTCACTTGCTGAAGACAAAACTGAGGGGAAAATGCCCCAAGAACAAGCAGGAACTGAAGACAGTTGCAGTAGAGGCCTGGCAGAGCATCACCAGGGATGAAACCCAGCGTCTGGTGATGTCTATGCGTTCCAGATTTCAGGCTGTAATTGACTGCAAAGGATTTGCATCCAAGTATTAAATAGTGAAAGTTTGATTTATGATTATTCTGTCCACTACCTTTGGTCCCTTACCAAGTGGGAGGCACATATGGAAACTGTTGTAATTCCTACACCGTTCACCTGATTTGGATGTAAATACCCTCATTTCAAATTCATTGTGGTGGTGTATAGAGTCAAAAATGTTAGAATTGTGTCAATGTCCCAATATTTATGGACTTGACTGTATCTAGAGGCCGGTGTCTCTACATAGTTGAGGCGGATCTACCGCAAGTGCAGGGCTTTATTAAAATCGGCATCTAAAATGCCGGACTTATTAAAAGACTATCTCATTCTAACACATATTTATTGTGCCCTGAATTCTATAGATATACTTACATGGTTGAAGAACCCTTTCAGTGGAACCTCAGAACATCAAAATTTGGAGTGCTATTCCAAGTTATTTACTGATTTACATATTACTAAATTGGCATGTCCAGGGAGAAAAACATTTTTGGAAAGGTCTCATAGTGGGTTAATAAATAAAAGAATCAATACTCACCTCACTGATCCCTGCTGCTTATGTTTCAGTGCTTACCATGTTCCCATAGGTCTCTCTTCCGTGTCCTTTCTTGACACATATGATATGGCTGCTTAGGCAAAGATTGGCTGAGGCTAGTCACTGCTGTGGCCATTGATTGATTGAGTGGGTATTTCAAGATTGGACCAACACGTGGAGACTAGTAGGGATGTGGTAATCTGGACAGGAGTGATTGGGAATCAGTGAGGTGAGTACTGATTCTTTTATTTTATTTTTTCTTAAACTACTATGAGACCTTTCTAAAAAAAAAAACTTTGCCCCACTGGACAACCACTTTCATAAGTCATAAAACTTTGACACACATACACCTATAACTTCAACTTTTTTATTCTAGATTTATTTATATTATTCATTCAGAAAATTCTATGTCATTTTTGTTGTGCTTTAATCCTCTATTTGAGCTGGTATCAATTATATTCTGCAACAAGATGCATTATTTTGTCTTGATAGCTAATTTTGTTCTAATGACACTACATGGTCAATATTTACTTGCTTTCTGTCACTATGCTGTAAGGGAAAGTAGTGATAGAGATCTGTATCATTTTTTATTTGCTTTCCTTTCCTATATTAGGAAATGCTTTCGTAAAATTAGATCTTTTTGTCAGCATTTGGCGCCCAGTGAGAAATGTAGTACCACATGCTTCTATTTAAACATTAAGATTTCATATTATTTTGGGCAGCAAACTTTTTTATTTTTTTTAAATGAAACAATTGAATTTTCTAGGCAGTCTGCTAGAGCACTTAGAGTAAGAGTACACACTTCAAAATAAAAAGGCTTTCAATCATTATTTATACCATTTGAGGGTTTTTTGTGATCATATTCCATCATGTTAAATTTTTATTGAATGTTTCAGGGACTCAAATGTGATGCATAAATGTATTACCTTTATGTATGTTAGCATTTTGCATTCTGAGAGACAAAACTATGCCTGTAAAAAAAAGGAGATTCAAATATTTTAAAGTTTTTGGATAAAATGGTAAGTGTGACTCCACCTTTGTGATGCACATTTGTTACTTGTATAATAAGATTACATGGCAAATATTTCTGTGTAAACATGCATGGATTATTTTTACATTGTCCCAGAAAATTCATCATAAATGTTTCTTACTGTTTTTGTTAAAACAGATGGAAACTCTTAGAACATGGCAACCTAAACCTTATGACTTATTAAAAGATTGCATCCTGGGTATGCAATATGCAAATGTCTGGAGTGAAATGCTCACAAAAAAAAAAAAATACATGACAGTCCATCTTAGGCGGCCACATGGAGCTCTACATCTTCCTAAGTGGAAAGGTCCACAACTTGATTCACAAAACCATTCTAACGGGTATAAAATATTACAAAACATACAAAATAAATCCATATATGTGCACAAAAGTATTGAAACTTTTTCTTAGCAGCTTCTTCAAATAAAATTAGGAAACAAATTCTAGAAACATGGCAATCATCTCAAATGGGAAGATAGTTACAAATAGGGCTAAGATCAAAGAAAGAGATAGAGCACCATAGGGTAACCATGACTTTAGGCTCAGATATTACTTACTTGCTCTATTTAACTGATAAAAGGTCATCTATAGCCCTGAAATGGATCAGTTGGGCATAGAGATAAGCAAGTTTGTTGCAAAATTTTCTAAAAACTTTGGGCTGAATGTAATTAAATATGGGGTAAGTCAGTCTAATAGTAACTGATTCTGGAATATCATGTTATTAGTAACTACATATATGAAAATTGAAATTAGGGTCTAAATGTGACAGTTATTCTTTAAATACTTTTTGCAGTTTACTTGAGTAAATTATTTTCAATACTATTATTGTTAAAAATTGGGATTATATGCTTGCATTTTTATCTTGCAGCCGATGTTGGGGCGGGGATAGGACTGCATCCGGTCCCACGCCAAGAAGCAGCGGATTGTGCGGGAGCTGGCATTTTAGATATGGTGCAAAACAGGTCTCAAACACCCACGTCTGGCCATCATTAAAAAAACAGCAGACATGAAGCGCAGACACCCCCGGTTTATAAAAAGAATCCGGGACGAAAAATGCCCAGGTAGATGCGTAAATAACTTTTGTATGTTTTGCCTACACTCTGTAATGTATACAGTGCTAAGCAAAGTATTCACCCCCTTGACTTTGTTCTTTTTTTTTTGTTGTCTCACATCCTGGAATTAACATGGATTGTTTGAGGATGTGCATAATTTAATTGGTAGAACATACCCACAACTTTTTTTAAATTGGTTAATTGTAAAGCAGAATAGGACAAAATAACAGAAAAGGTGCATAACTATTCACCCCCTAAAGTCAATACTATGTAGAGCCACCTTTTGCGGCAATTACAGCTCCAAGTCGCTTTGGATAAGTCTCTATGAGCTTGTCACATCCTACCACGGGGATTTTTGCCCATTTCTCCTTGCAAAAATGATCCAGCTCCTTCAAGTTGGATGGTTTGCGCTTGTGAACAGCAATCGTCTGACCACAGATTTTTTTTATTGGATTGAGATCTGGGCTTTGACTAGGCTATTCCAACACATTTACATGTTTTTCTTTAAACCACTCAAGTGTTGCTGCAGCAGTGTGTTTGGGGGCATTGTCCTGCTGGAAGGTGGACCTCCGTTCTAGCCTCAAATCACGCACAGAGTGGTGCAGGTTTTGCTCAAGAATATCCCTATCTATCTTTCCCTCAGTCCTGGCGTCTGAAAAACATCCCCACAGCATGATGCTGCCACCACCATGTTTCATTGTGGGGATGGTGTTCTTTGGGTGATGGGATGTGTTGGATTTGTGCCAGACAAGTGACAGACTGAACCATCACTGGCTCTGCAGTAGAAGCCTGAGGGCTAGCTTCCTTCCTACGGGTTATTGACCCAGAACTATAGAGAACCCCACTCTGACCTATTTGGGTTAGAGTGAACTATAAACCATGATTTATTGTTTGAGTTTATAGGCCACATCTTTCCTATTCCCCATTAAAGTTGCATAGTGTGAATCCATAAACGCAATAAGGGTTAACTCTGCTCTGAGACTCCCAATTAATGTGTTAGTTGTTTTGTCCCTTTGTTCTATTGTGTTAGTGATGGGATTAAGAAGTAGCCGACTCTGGTGTAGAGAAGTAGATCATTCTATGATACACTCAGGAGTTGATCCCATCCCATGGGTCTCCTATCTCCCTATTGTTTCATCAAGACACTGAGGAGAGGATGTGTGTTTGCATGCTGTTCATTTTTTATTGAATTATGTGGCATAAAGCTGGCAGCCACTGCAATTATATAGACATCCCTCCATATTGGAATTTCTTTATATATAATGTTGTTAAGATTTCTGAGTTGTTTCTCTAAAATCTGAACATTCTGTGATTACAGAAGTTCCTATTCCCTCCATTCGGAGAAGGCGATCGGCCGTGGAGGTGGTGGAGGTTGAGGAGGAAGAGGAGGAGGACATCGGACCCTCCCAGCCTATTGAGCCAGCCCCACCAGATGTGGGAAAAGTGAAAGAAGTGGAGGTGTAAAGTGCTGGACCCTCCAGCACCGCCCCATCTCATGACTCGGAGGAAGAGGAGGCGATCACCAGCCCCCGCCAGGAGGGCAAATATTTGCACATTGCAATGTGATTATGTATCCATAAAATGTGCATAAACATTAAAAGGGCCAACAATGAGGGGACAACATACACTATAGTAATACAAAAAAAGAACACTGGAGAATAACTCTTTAATCTACATTAAAACCATTAACAAATAAATAATATTAAACTCTATTGAACTATCACTAACTAACAAACAAAATACAATTATACTGTACTGAAATATCACAAACTACTAAACTATATAATCATCATAAATATCACTAACTAACGTATTGAAACTTAAATGGTCAATGTGTATAAAGACTTTTAATAAAAAAAATGGTAAAAAATAGACAAACATATTTTGTACCGCCGTGTACATATTGACCGTCTCTATAAAGATATCCTATGACCTAACCCCTCAGGTGAACACTGTATAAAAAAAAATAATAGAAACAAATTAAAAAACTAAAAAAATTGTCACCTAACATCACTAAAAGTGCAACACCAAGCTATCAAAAAAGGCATATGCCCCCCAAAATAGTACCAATCTGTCATTTCATTCGGCCAAAAATGAGACTACCATAAGAGAATTGCCGAATAAAAATAATAATATGGCTCTCAAACTATGGAGACATTAAAATATGAATTGTTTTTGTTTCAACAATGCTTTTATTGTGTAAAACAGAAATAATAAAAAAATAAGGAAACATATTAGGTCTTGTCGCATCTGTAACTACCAGCTGTATAAAAATATCATACAAATTAACCCCTCAGGGTAACACCTTTCAAAACAAAAAATAAAAACTCTCCAAAAAGGCATTTTTTGGACAACTTTTATCACAAAAAGGTGTAATAGCAAGAGAACAAAAATTCATATGCACCACAAAATAAAGGTTTAATAAGATTTGCAAATAATATTCATATTTTTTTTTTTCAACAGTACTGAAGACATTGAAGGCCAAAGTGGCAAAAATGCAGAAGGAGCACCGCCAGGATATGCGGGCTATTCAGGAGCGGATGAAGGCCATGATGGAGAGGCACCGCCAGGCCATGAAGGTGGTGCAGGAGATGCTCCTGCTAATGGAAAAGTTGCCTTACATTTTTTTTTTTTTTTTTATAAGTTATATAAATCGTAATTTTCAATGTTGCTCTGTTTTAGTGCAATAGCTCGGCCTAAATCAGCTAGAACTGACAGTAGCCGGTAAATACATGTCAAATACATATAGGGTCTATTCACACGTCTGTAAAATGAGTCCGCATCCATTCCGCAATTTAGTGAAACGGTTACAGACCCATTGATTTTCAAATCCAGTCAGAAAAATTAGGCATTCACAGGATAAATAAGTAAGTGTCGGCCAGTACAGGCCCCAAAAATTAGCCAACCGGCGTTCACCTGACAATAAAGAACTTTGTATTCTGTGGCTGGAGATACATTAACCATTCACAGGATAAATAAGTAAGTGTCGGCCACTAGTACAGGCCTTTTATGCCGCTGTATTTACCTAAGACAGGGACCATGAATTGTTATGTGTGGTGGTGGATATTTGCGGGCTGTCATGAGGAATTTGAATCAAACATGGTCTACTAGTCACATGTGTTGAATTCCTCTGAGATCCATGCCTCATTCATTTTTTGAAATGTGAGGTAGTCAACACTGTCGTGAGCTAGGCGACTGCGCTTATTGGTCACGATTCCCCCTGCTGCGCTGAACGTCCTTTCAGACAGGACACTGGACGAGGGGCAAGCCAACAGTTCCATGGCAAATTGTGACAGCTCTGGCCAGAGGTCAAGCCTGCCCACCCAGTAGTCCAGGGGTTCATCGCTTCTCAGAGCGTCCACATCGGCCGGACAACTGTCAGTCTAGGCGTTCACTGAGGCTGGATCCGGAGGACAGCTGTCGATGGGTCGGCTGAAAGAATGATCTCATATCAGAAGTGACCAACAGATCTTCAAACCGCCCTCTTCTTGCAGGCGCTGTTGGATTGGTACCCACAACTGTTTCTTTGTAAGTGGAAATTCCTCTGCCAGGGGTCTAAGTACGTTGCCACCCAGTACTGGTCCTTGCCCTTTATGCTTTTTATATGGGGGTCTCTCTTAAAACACTGGAGCATGAAGGCCCCCATTTGCACTAAACTGGAAGCAGTGTATTAGCCTGGCTACTGCTCATCCAGGATAATATCATCCTCGTTCTCCTCCCCCCATCCGCGGACAAAACCAGGGATCCCAGAAAGGTTTAAAGAATGCTCTTCTTGCTCCTCCTCATCCGCCCCGCACCACCCTCCTCTGACTCCTCTACAGACTCCTGTTATTGACTTGTCTCAGATGAGGTAGCCCCACCCCCCGGGAATTCATCCAACATTGCGACTTCCTCATCTTCCTGTCTGAATCTACCAGTTTATATGGCAGTAGTTGGCGGGCTAGCAGTTCCGATAAGCCAGCGGTCAACCGTTGGGCAAGAGGGTCATCCGGTGCCATCATCTTTTTATGCTCAAGCATTTGGGTCACGGAAGCCTGCCTATTGCCAGATTAACATGAGAACGGCATGATGGAAGGTGGAGTGGAGGATAATTGGGAGGAGAGAGGAGAAGGAGAAGAGGCTGGACGGTGAGCGCCTGGAGTGTGGCTTTGTGGGTTCTGACGGCATTGCTCCCACTGGGCTCGGTGATGGAAGGCCAGATGCCTTCTTAAGGTGGTCGTCCCTAGGAGAGTGTTGGGCTTACCGCGACTTATGCCTTGACAGCAAAGCCTGCAGATGGCAAACCTATTGTCAGCAGCGGACACGTTAAAAAAAGCCAACACTGCGGAGCCATGTGCCGATGTCCTGGGAGCGACAGATGTGACCGTGCTCCTGATACATTAACAGTCTGCTTTTTGCTTCCTGTGCAATATAAGTTCTGCCTGCTTCTCCTCCATATCTGCTGGTCCATCTCTCCCTCTGAACTCCCCTCCTCTTCCTCTCTTGTGGGCACCCACGTGACGTCCATAGAACCGTCATCATCAATGTCACCTTCCCCACCACTAACATTAGAGATCTTGGCGTAGGCAGCAACAGCGGGGACCAACCTCCTTGGGCTGATCTGGGTACTGTCGTCAGACTGCTGAGTGACGGCCGTTGCCACCTCCTCTTCCTGATCTGATGCCAAGAATGGCTGTGCATCGGAAATGTCTTGTAATGGATCGGAAAATAATTCCTGTGACTCAAGCGGAGGGTATATGGTGGTGGTGGTGTCGGCGGTGGTGTCTTTGGGGGTGCACACAGCAGAGAGTGAAGAGGGTGCAGAAAGAGAGGATGAGGAGGGTGCAGAAGCGGAAGGCTGAGTGAGCCACTCAACCAAGTCTTGTGCGTCCTTTGACGTAATCGCACACACCTTCTGCAACTTCCCACTTAGGCTCCGGCCTGCTGCTCCTGCCCAACTCCTACCACCCCTGCGGAAGGGCCTGCCTCTTCCTCTGCCTGTCATTGTTTAAATCACCCTGTGACAAAAGTCTCTAGAGAAGCGCAGTGTTTGTGGAAGAAGGTATATAACACCCCGCTTCAGTCGTTTTGGGGGCGACTGGTATATCACACCCGTTATAATATTTTTTTTTTCCAGTACCGTTTGTCACTATGTGTAGCAGAGGGAACGCAGCAAAACAGCAAACAAATTCTGAAGTACCCAAATACACTATTATGAAAGTATATTTATATATAACACCCCGCTTCAATCTGTCTGTTTGGGGGGTGACTGGTATATCACACCAGTTCTAATAATTTTTTTCCAGTACTGTTTGTCACTGTGTGTAGCACATTATTTTTAATTATTTTTTTCTAATTGCGTTTGTCACTCTTTGTAGTTGTAGTATCGCTGCAGAATCGCTCACCAGTCACAATGCTGCACAATACAAATCCACTATAATATGCTTTCTATGTTAGAAAGTACAATATATTATAAGCATATTACACCCCTATGTACTGCACACCTATTAATAGTACACCAATACCAGTCCTCAAAAGCACTTTTGTGGACCTATTAGCTAGCGATCTGAGTCCCTAACAGCCTGTCCCTGCTCCACACAGCAACCTCTCCCTACACTGACAAAAGACAGAATGTAAAATGGCAGCCAAATCAGGGCTATTTATAAGGTAGGGGGTATGTCCATGTGCTGAAACTTTTCAATTGGCTATCCTGTACCACCTGATGGATGTGTCATGGGTCAAAGTTCATCACAATCTAAAAGAATATGGCGGGCACGAATATGACCATATGTCCACATGTTCGGCAAATTGTGACCGAGCAAAGTTTGCCGCCAACCGTCCGCCGGGCGAACTGCAAGACCATCTCTATTCATGAGTAGTCATGAGCCTGGATAAGAAAAAATAGGATGAAAAAGACATAAACTGATAAGCATAAGGTTTGTCATAAGTATTTTGCACTATCCACAATCATAATCATCCTTAGATAAACCTTCAAATTCAGCTGATCTCACTGTATATTGTTAGCTTAGTAAAATGGGCCATTCTTATGGTAAGACGGATCCCAAAAAGAAACTGTATTTAAAATTTAGAACTGAAAATCATGTTCCTAAATCTACTGCAAATCAGTCTATGGTAAAACTGTCTCCTAAAAATGAATTGGGGGATAGTCCAAAAATGTTTGTCCAGAAGTTTTAGGTCCATTTTATACTGATCCTTGGGTTGATAATATGTGTAAATGGGCAGAAGGAATGAAATGTACTGACCCGTTCCCAAAAGTGGGGTCTTTTTCAGATTTTTATATTGCCATGATCAAGGGCCTATGTCTGAATGACATAGACGCTTTTCCATGGTATAAGGGAGACCCTCACTGGGATAAAATGTATATGTAATAATAGATTTAGGCATCTCTCTTCTGTCAAACAAAGAAGGGGGATTCTCTATTGACTGTGTACATACTCTCACTTGTGAACAGGCAATTGTTCCCAGTTCTCTTGAGGAAATTCCACAAGAGACATGGGCACAAGATTAATTTGATGTTGTGTTTCTCCCCTGCACACCATATAAAGCTACTGTTAAGTTAAAAAGGATGATGGGGGATATGGTCACAAAAAGAAGTCGATTGTCCCAGACAAACTGACACTGGTTATCACCTTTAGTAGACAATTCCCTCCGATTGAACAGGCTGTCAAAAGGTGCCTCCCGATCTTATATGAAGATTATCTTTGCTACAACTTGTTAAAAAATGGATGTAGGATTGTCTCCAGACGCCCTACTAATTTAGCAAATGTACTGTCTCCATCTTTGTTTACCACGTTTGGGGTTCAGACTAGAACAACGTGGATGAAGTATCGGGGCTTAAGTAGGTGTGGAGGGCATCCCTGTAATATTTGCAATTACGCATATCCAGCCACCACTTTTGATAACTCCATGCATACTGAACAGTTTTTAATTAAGAGCTATATAAACTGCAACAGTATGGGAGTTATCTATATAATCAAATGTACTAGCTGTGATCTTATGTATGTCGGCAGCACTGGAAGACAACTTAAGGTTAGACTACGGGAACATCTTAACTACATTTCCAACCCCCTGGCTACCGGGATTTCCAGTGCAGCGAGTCACTTCATTAGGGTACACAATAGAAGAGTAGACAATTTCAGGGCTTATGCTATTGAAAAAGTGATAAAAATAAGATCCTTCTACGGGATGCTTTCTGGATGTTTGGGCTAAAAACATGTCATCCAATGGAATTGAACCTTAGGAGAGAATTAATGCATTACCAGTAGTGTTTTTCCTGTAAATCCTGTGTATCTTTTAAGACTTTCTACAGGAATGGTATTCAATTTAATGCAATGCATGGTGGTCACGTAAATTATATGAATCTAACAATTGCGGTACGGGCCATTTGTAAATATATGTCATACGCTCATAGAAAGTACCTGTGCATTCCCATAGACCTGGTATGGAGATTTTTATGCACCAAAAAAAGCCTGTTCACATGGTGCGTTTTTTACTCCACATGATTTATTGTGGCTGTTCCAGGCTGGGTATTATGCTGCAGTTTCTTTGATGAGGATTTTTAACTATATGTTCTTCTGCAAACATTCCATCTGTGTTATACGGTTATACAGACACATATGGCTTGTGAGTGAGGTTGGTTTTTATGTGTTCAAACTTTCTTACTTTTCTATGACAGGTGAAAGTGTTTAAGGGTGTGCTTCCAGGAGGGGTGGAACCTCTATACCTTATCCACCCAATGAGGGGGAGGGGGGGAGATATATACTCCTGTGGACGCTCACTCTGAACAGGTTATGATTAAGGACCATGTAAGGTCCGAAACATGTTAACTGTCCATGGTGGTGGGTGTAGATACATGCTGTACGTGATTTAATTTTGAAGACCAATAAAGATGAACAACCGTGTGTATTTACCTGTGTGCTGGAACGTTTTCTTTATACTACTGTTAAGCCACATATGCCTGTGTACCTCAAACAGTATTTCATCCAAAAAGCAAATAAAGAGGCCCTAGCACCAATGATTGAGGCATTCCTCAAACAGAATGTGCTGAAATTTGCCACCTCTCCATACAATAGACTAGGAAATCCTGTAATCAAGCCAGATGGCTCTTACAGATTCATCCAAGATCTCAGAGCAATAAACAAAATCATCCTCCCCATCACACCTGTGATGCCCGATCCCAGCCACAACACAATGTTTCAGCATGGTCGATCTCTCCAATGCATATTTTAGCATACCACTGGATGAGAAGACAAAGCCACTAATGGCATTTGTCTTCAAAGGGCATATACATATCCAAACTACTCCCAGTCACTGTGCAGGGCATGCCGCCATGTCTCAGGACCATGGCAGCATGTGCAATGGCTGTAGAATTGACACTCTGTCCTACACCTTTAAAAAAATCTGTCCACACAACACATGACTGCCCAAACATTGGTGGGATATGATGTTTTCCTTACCACCACCCCAGGGCTCCAGGTCCATTATTGTGCACCAACAACTGCACCAATGCTGTTTTTGAACTCTCTCCTAGGGCTAAAGGACCCACAAGAT
Organism: Bufo gargarizans; assembly: GCF_014858855.1. Taxonomy (NCBI): domain Eukaryota; kingdom Metazoa; phylum Chordata; class Amphibia; order Anura; family Bufonidae; genus Bufo; species Bufo gargarizans. The sequence goes on along the minus strand of NC_058086.1, from coordinate 156,237,435 downwards.
GAGATTTCAGAACAACATAAATGTGCAGAACGAATTCACATAGCTACCAGCTCCCTCCCCACCCTACAAAGTGTTCCTTTTCCTGATGCAGAAGACGTTTTTGTAGATGGCTCCTACACCTGACCAGATGATCACAAATTTTATGCTGGTTATAAATTTTGGGTACAATTGCCCAATAGAGTTCTTGAGGCCATGCCAGCCGCTGTCGCATCAGCACAAGCTGCAGAGTTGATCGCACTTGCTAGAGCTTGCAAAATTTTGACTGGCAAGTGAGTAAATGTGTACACAGACTCTAGATCAGGGGTGCACAACCTGCGGCCCGGGGGCCACATGCGGCCCTCGATACCATTCTGTGCGGCCCCCAACCATCTGGTAACAGACATGTATGCCTATGTCTTGTGGCTGCTCACATGTATTTTTCATGTATTTCTCCCATTAGATGGGAGTCCTGGAAGTGTAACTAGACATTAATGGTATATAATGTGTTTTCAATATGCCATAAGTACAATATTTCAGTTGTTAATACACCTTTAAAATTTAATTTCGGCCCTCCTCATTGGTTCAGTCTGGCAATGTGGCCCCCAACCAGGAAACGTTGTGCACCCCTGCTCTAGATTCATATTTTCGGTGTGTCATGACTTTGGGGTAATATGGCAGCATAGAGGGTTCACTACAGCGACAGGCAAGCCAGTAGCACATGCACAACTCATTTCAAATCTCCTTGCAGAAATTCAACTCCCAGAGGCCATTGCAGTCATTAAATGTCAGGCACACACAACTTCAATGACATTATTGCCCAGGGGAACAGGTTAGCAGACAAAAGCAGCCTCTCGTGTCACACAAAATTGCGCAACCGAGGTTTCTGTAAATTCCACGCTAGTACCGCTCACGCCTGAAAATAGCATAATGTTGTCCCAGCTTCAAACATTTGCAACATCAGCAGACATCGCTTATTGGGAGGTTTAAGGGTTGACCAAAGACGCTAATGGTCTATGGTCAAAGGGAGGAGTAGTATTTTGATGGGGAGACCCTTCCCAACCCCATGGACAATGAGTCCATTAATTCTGATGCCTGGAGACTTGCAGCAGATACAAGAGGAATATGTGGCAAAACTGATTGAGAAATTAAACAGTGATTATGATGATATTTCGCTCCTGTTTCCTTTGCCAACAGGTGCATCAACCCAACCCTCGTCTTACAGGAAAAGGTGGCGCTGGATTATCTTTTAGCTTCTATGGGGGGGGGTTTCTGTGAGGTTATAGGAGAGGACTGCTGTACTTGGATGGCAGATACCAGTGATAAAGTCCAGGCCCATATGAATAAGGTCACTGTAATTCAGGGCAGAGCTAGGGCTATTGCTAATAAGGGATGGAATCATTTCATGGCTTTGGGTGGTTTAGGGGATTTCCTGTTCTCCATAGGTAACTGGTTGAAAGAAGTAGGAGTATATATCCTCATGTTGTTGTTGTTTTTTCTCTTTTTCCTATATATCCTGGTTAAATGTTCTTGCTGTTTGATCGATCGGATCGCCCAGGCACGTGCTGATGATCACATCCTCATCGCAGCTCGTGAATATACCACGGATCAACCTATGTCTTTGATGGAAAGGATGTCCAACTAAACGGTCATTTCCACGGCATACCTCCCCTCAGAGATAGAGAAATTCCGAACTATTCGCCGGCGAACAGTTTCCGGTGAACATCGATTGTTCGCGTTCGCCGCGGTGGGCGAACATATGCGATGTTCGGTCCGCCCCCTATACGTTATAATTGAGCAAACTTTGACCCTGTACCTCACAGTAAGCAGACACATTCCAGCCAATCAGCATACCCTCGCAGACCCTCCCACCCCCTATCAAAAAGAAAGGAAGCATCCATCTTAGATTCATTCTGAAGCTGCAGTGTTAGTGAGAGCAGGGAGAGTGCTGCTGCTGCTGAATGAATAGGGAAATCGTTAGCTAGGCCAGTGTTCTGTGTCCACTCCAGTCCTCAAAGACTCATCTGCTGTAAGGACACCGTCCTGACACCACCCCAAAAAGCCCTTTTTAGGGCTTGTGCACCAGTCTGCTTTTTTTTTTATATATATATATATACATATATATATATATATATATATATAAATATATATATATTGCAGTTGCCTGCCCGTGTGTCAGTCCCACTGACTGTACTGTGCCCACTGCCAGTGCCCACCACTCATATCTGGTGGCACAGTACCTTGCAGATAAAAAAGTTATATTTTTTTCCTCTGTAATATAATTGCAGTTGCCTGCCAGTGTGTGTCAGGCCCACAGACTGTACTGTGCCCACTGCCCACCACTCATATCTGGTGGCACAGTACCTTACAGATAAAAAAGTAATGCAATTATCTCTCTGTAATATAATTGAAGTTGCCTGCCAGTGTGTGTCAGGCCCACAGACTGTACTGTACCCACTGCCCACCACTCATATCTGGTGGCACAGTACCTGGCAGATAAAAAAAGTAATACAATTTTTTCTCTGTAATATAATTGCAGTTGCCTGCCAGTGTGTGTCAGGCCCACAGACTGTACTGTGCCCACTGCCAGTGCCCACCACTCATATCTGGTGGCACAGTACCTGGCAGATAAAAAAAGTAATACCATTTTTTCTCTGTAATATAATTGCAGTTGTCTGCCATTGTGTGTCAGACCCACAGACTGTACTGTGCCCACTGCCAGTGCCCACCACTCATATCTGGTGGCACAGTACCTTGCAGATAAAAAAGCAATACATTTTTTTCTCTGTAATATAATTGCAGTTGCCTGCCATTGTGTGTCAGGCCCACAGACTGTACTGTGCCCACTGCCAGTGCTCACCACTCATATGTGGTGGCACAGTACCTTGCAGATAAAAAAGTAATAATTTCTTTCTCTGTAATATAATTGCAGTTGCCTGACAATGTGTGTCAGGCCCACAGACTGTACTGTTCCCACTGCCCACCACTCATATCGGGTGGCACAGTACCTTGAATGCATAGTACTACTAATCTAAAAATAAATGACAGGCATAGGCAGGCCACCCCGCAGGGGCCGTCGTGGTCGTGGTGCTGTGATTTCCTTTGGCCCTAGAAAAGTTCTGAGGACATAGTTGACTGGCTAAAACAGGACACCCAATCTTCTACAGCTTCCGCCAGGAACCTTGACGCACCATCCTCCTCCAGCTCAGCTTCGGGTACCTCTCAAGTTACCACTCGCCCGCGTGCCGCCACCACCAACACAAGCACCACAGCCGCTTCACTTGATCTGTCAGAGGAGTTATTTACACATCAGTTGGAAGAAATGAGTGATGCACAACCATTATTTCCAGAGGATGTAGATAACAGGGATATGTCTCAGTCAGGCAGCATTACACACATGGACGTACGGTGTGATGATGATGATGTTGTATCCGCTGCTGCTTCCTTTGCTGAGTTGTCAGATACAAGTGAAGCAGTTGATGATGACGATGTGTCCGTGGATGTCACGTGGGTGCCCGCTCAAAGAGAAGAAGAACAGGGGGAAAGTTCAGATGGGGAGACAGAGAGGAGGAGGAAACGAGTTTGAAGCAGGGGGAGGTTGTCGCAAGGAGCTAGTGGCACAGTCAGACAGCATGTATCAGCACCTGGGTTCAGCCAGACAGTACGCCAATCAATGCATGCTGTTGCCACCACCAGAATGCCGTCATTGCAAAGCTCAGCAGTGTGGCATTTTTTTTGTGTATCTGCCTCTGATAACAGCGATGCCATTTGCAACCTGTGCCAAAAGAGTCGTGGGAAGTCCAGCACCCACCTAGGTACAACTGCTTTGCGAAGGCACATGATCTCACATCACAAAAGCCTATGGGATCAACACATGATGAGTACAAGCAGCACACAAACTCAAAGCCACCATCCTCCTCCTGGTCCAGCATCTTCAGCCACGTCAACCACTGCTGTCCTCCTTGCCCCCTCTCAACCACCCGCCACTCTGCTTCTCACCTTCAGCAGTTCCTGCTCATCTGCCCACAGTCAGGTGTCTGTCAAGGAAATCTTTTAGCGTAAGAAGCCAATGTCACAGAGTCACCCCCTTGCCCGGCGTCTGACAGCTGGCTTGTCAGAACTCTTAGCCTGCCAGCTTTTACCATACAAGCTGGTGGAGTCTGAGGCCTTAAAAAAATTTGTAGCTATTGGGACACTGCAGTGGAAGGTACCCGGGCAAATTTTTTTTTCACAAAAGGCAATCCCAAACCTGTACTCTATTGTGGAAAAGGAAGTCATGACATGTCTGGCGCACAGTGTTGGGGCAAGGGTCCATCTGACCACTGATACCTGGTCTTCAAAGCATGGTCAGGGCAGGTATATCACGCACACTGCGCATTGGGTAAACCTGCTGACGGCTGCCAAGCATGAAATGCATGGCTCTGCAGAGGAGTTGGTGACACCTACTTCTCCTACTCCATCCTCTTTGCTAACCTCCTCGGGTGAGTCCGCTTCTGCTGCTGCGTCTTTCTCCACATCAACTGCACACCCCCAGCTCCCCAGGGGCTATTCCACATTAAGGATACGACAGTGTCACGCCGTCTTGGGGTTGACTTGCCTGAAAGCACAGGTGGATCAGTGGCTGACTCCGCACCAACTGGAGATCAGAAAAAGTGGTGTGTGACAACAGAAGCAATTTGATGGCGGCATTGAATTTGGGCAAGTTGACACATGTGCCGTGCATGGCACATGTGTTGTATCTGATCGTACAACGCTTTGTGCATAAGTACCCAGGCTTAAAGGACGTCCTCAAGCAGGCCAGGAAGTTGTGTGGCCATTTCAGGCGTTCCTACACGGCCATGGTGCACTTTTCCGATATTCAGCGGCGAAACAACATGTTAGTGAGGCTCTTAATTTGCGACATCACGACACGTTGGAATTCAACACTCCTAATGTTCGACCGCCTGCTCCAACAAGAAAAAGCCATCAACGAGTATTTGTATGACCGGGGTGCTAGGACAGCCTCTGCAGAGCTAGGTATTTTTTGCCACGTTACTGGACGCTCATGCGTAATGCCTGTAGGCTCATGCGTCCTTTTGAGGTGACAAACCTAGTCAGTCGCACCGAAGGCCCCATTAGCGACATCATCCCATTTGTTTTCTTCCTAGAGTGCTGGATCAGGCCGTAGATGAGCGTGAAGAGGAAGAGGAAGAGTTGAGGTCACCATCACCACCAGAAACAGCCTTATCAGCATCACTTGCTGGACCTGCGGCAACACTGGAAGAGGAGTCTGAGGAAGAGGAGTCAGAGGAGGAATATGGCTTTGAGGAGGAGGAAGACCAACCACAGCAGACACAGGGTGCTCGTTGTCACCTATCTGGTACCCGTGGTGTTCTACATGGCTGGGGGGAAGAACAGACCTTCAATGAGATCAGTGAGGACGAGGAACCGGACATTAGTAGCTCGGCATCCAACCTTGTGCAAATGGGGTTTTTCATGCTGTCATGCCTGTTGAGGGACCCTCGCATAAAAAGGCTGAAGGAGAACGACCTGCACTGGGTATACGCGCTACTAGACCCCCGGTATAAGCAGAAAGTGGTTGAAATGTTACTGAATTACCGGAAGTCGGAAAGGATGCAGCAGTTCAAAAACAAGTTAAAAAGTATGCTTTACACAGCGTATAAGGGTGATGTCACAGTACAACGGGAATCTAACAGGGGAAAAGGTAAAAGTAATCTTCCTCCTAACACGACCACACCAGCAAGGACAGGACGCTTTACAGACGTGTTGTTGATGGAGGACATGCAGAGCTTTTTAAGTCCTACGCATCGCCACAGCCCTTCGGGGTCCACCCTCAGAGAATGACTCGACCGACAGGTAGCAGACTACCTCGCCTTAACTGCAGATATCGACACTCTGAGGAGCGATGAACCCCTTGACTACTGGGTGTGCAGACTTAACCTGTGGCCTGAGCTATCCCAATTTGCGATAGAACTTCCGTCCTGCCCCGCTTCAAGTGTCCTGTCAGAAAGGACGTTCAGCACAGCAGGAGGTATTGTCACTGAGAAGAGAAGTCACCTAGGTCAAAAAAGTCTAGATTACCTCACCTTTATTAAGATGAATGAGGCATGGATCCCGAAGGGACTGACAGTGGGGGATGCATTTGACTAAAAAAGGCCTGATGAGATGCCTTGGGCTAAAAATGGTCCACACGCTGCTGTATTTAATCTCTTCATGCCGGATGACTTGCGTGACTTCTCCGCCACTAACTAGGTTTCAAGCCGCAATGTTTTAGTGCACTTTCTGCCTGGAAAACATCAATTTTTCCGCACTGCTACAGCGGCTGCAACAATACCTGATTTTTCAGGCATGTGTACATGCCTTATTTTTCTGGCCTCTGGTGCTGCACTGTGGCTGCAAAAACAAAACAAAAAAAGGCAAAAACATGTGTCAATTCCCCTTCGTGATCGTTACCTTGTTGTGGTGAAGGGGCTTGCGTATTACAATGAAGCAATCACCTCTATGAGTGTGTTGGCAATGGCAATGTTGGCACACCCCAGATGATAAGACCGTTGCTTCATTGTGAACAGACCAAAAGCGATCGGCTGGATAATTTTGCATAGAAAAAACATTAATCTAAGGTGATCATTAAAGCCTTCTAGGCCAACAATGGGCCCACACTGCAGAATCATTGTTTTCTGGGTCACTTAACTGTCACTGAACTACCTCAGCATGACCATAGGCTTTGAAAAACCGCCATCGCCTGCAATCTCCCAAACGTGCGCACAAGCACAGTCATCACTACACCAAGATTGACGCATAGAGGAATAAAATTTATGTCATGAGTGTGTCAACTATTGACAACTCTTTGCGGTTGTCTAAAATCTATTCGATACACGTCCCCTGATAGGGATGTAACAGGGATCAAACTGATAGGAATAGTGCTACTTAACACACCACTCATATAGGGTGGCACAGTACATTGCACGGCGCATGCGCCGTGCCCCAAATTGGAAGTAAGAGGACCGACCAAGTATCTTTTTCCATCTCCCGATTCCTAAAATCTATTCCATACACCGGCCCCTGATAGGGGACAAAACAGAGATTAAACTGGTAAGAACAGATTTTTTTTATAAAAAAAAAAAAAAAAGAGGACAGTCTCTGCGGAGCTGGGTATTTTTTGGCCGTGTTACTGAACGCTCATGCACAATGGCTGTAGGCTCATGCGTCCTTTTGCGGAGGTGAACAACCTGGTCAGTCAAACCCAAGGCAACATCATCGACCTCATCCCATATGAGTTTTTTCTGGAGCGTGCCCTGCGAAGAGTGCTGGATCAGGCCGTAGATGAGCATGAAGAGGAAGAGTTGTGGTCGCCATCATTACCAGAAGCAGCCTTGTCGATTGCAGGACCTGCGGCAACGCAGAGAGAGGAGTCTGAGGAAGAGGAGTCAGAGGAGGAAGGTGGCTTTGAGGAGGTGGAAGACCAACCACAGCAGACATCCTAGGGGGCTTGTTGTCACCTTTCGGGGACCCTTTGTGTTGTACGTGGCTGGGTGGAGGAAGAGACCTTTAATGACATCAGTGAGGACAAGGAACGGGACATGGCTAGCTTGGTATCCAACCTTGTGCAAATGGGGAGTTTGCAGTTGTGCAAATGGACTGTTTGCTGTGCGTTAAACGGGGAGTTTGGTCTGTTAGAGTTTGTTCTGTCACTGTGAAGTGGGCGTAACCCTTACACTACCTGATCGATACAACATCATACCTGATCGTATACACACACTGGATGTTTTAAAGCACATTATTCCAAACAATTTAGGAATGTTAGGTGATTTATGCCCTTTATGGATCAAAATCCGACTCTGCATCAACTACGTAATTTTCCATGGGAGTTTTGCCATGGATCCCCCTCCGGCATGTCACAGTCCAGGTGTTAGTCCCCTTGAAACAACTTTTCCATCACTATTGTGGCCAGAAAAAGTCCCTGTGGGTTTTAAAATTCGCCTATTAAAGTCTATGGTGGTTCGCCCATTCGCCCGTTCGCAGAAATTCGCGTACGCCGTTCGTGAACAGAAAATTTTATGTTCGCGACATCTCTACTCAGAGTCAACTCCGCAAAGAATCGAGCCAACATATGGAGCATCATCATGGAGTCAATGGCACCGAAGGAGCACCACAAGCGATGAAGGCAAGCTGAGGAAACCGAAGATTCAGCAAGAGATTCAAAGAACACAGGGGATATATGACAAAGAGGAGGAAACTGTCGTGGAAATTTTTATTTAGCATAGGATGACTATGGTGGAGTTTCTTTTTAGCTTAGAAATATTATGTAGGTTTATTTTGTATATGCCTCCCTGTGTAGGGTCTGACCGGATTACGGTTAAAAGAGCGTGATCGGTTCAGGTCATTGCAAGGGAAATTCTAAAGATTAGCACTGGGGTTCCTTCTCCCCCATGTGAAAGCCACCACCGTTGGTTTGAGGGGGATCTAATGGCTGCTGGCTCTGATAGCAATGTTCCTAGTGAAATCTACCAGCGTGTCCTCTTCAGCAACGGTGGGGAATAGCACACTGATGCCAGTCTCACTGAACCATTGGGACCCCAACATTAAATATTTGCTGGTCGGACTGGTGCCCATGTGAATGCTATATCACCTTTCTTGGTCGACCCTTTTTTAAAAGAAATTCCTCAGGGACTGATCCACACTTTGAGAACCATGTCTAACAGAGGTTTACTTTGGGTCAGTAGGATATTTGTACCAGATTAAATGGATGTAAAAGGCTGATTCATTGGAAGCATTTGCACGTGTTCTGGGTGGGGTAGTGGATTGTGAGCATGTTTGAGCTTCACCCACCAACACTCTCAGGAAGTGTCAAATCTGTACCTTCCAGTTCTAAAATGTATTTCTATTGGTCAAGGCATGAGGTGGATTGTACCTGCCTATCTGTAATATTACTGGGCGGCCATGTGCGATGGAGGGCGGGGTTAGCCCAGTAAAAGGTCTAACCCAAACATCCTATCTATGTGTAGAGCTTGCATGCCTCCAACAAACGCAGAGTAAAAAGGTACCCAGGAGGACACAATGATCCCAAAGGACTATTTTATGTTTAGCATGTTTTGTGTTCTTTCCTACTTTTCTTTCTTCTCTCTTTTCCACTCTGCAGGAGATTGTTTCCTACTGTGCGCCAAATTACACAGAAGTTTTTTTTTTTTTTTATCGCCTTCATAGTCTTTAGTGTCTTCATGTGTCACACATATATATATATATATATATATATGTAGAAGGCCTTAGATGGAAGAAAACATACAGTGATCCCGTTTTTAAAATATATATATATATATATATATATAAAAGTTGGGATCAAAGGTTCGGCTGAAAGGGATTTTTCATAATTTTACCATTTATACATCACAGATTATACAAGGCCTACAGGCCTCATCTCTTGTTTCATGCGGTACCCCGAAGTAGCACATCTCACACCCTTTGCCAGTTGGTGAACACAATAGCACCTTCCTCCCTTAACCAAAGGCTATTTAAAGGCAACCTGTCACCGGGATTTGGGGTATTGAGCTGATGACATGGGTTGCTAGATGGCCGCTAGCACATCCGCAATACCCAGTCCCCATAGCTCTGTGTGCTTTTATTGTGTAAAAAAAAAAAAAGACTTGATAGATATGCAAATTAACCTGAGATGAGTCCTGTCCCTCAGATGATTCAGGGATAGGACTCATCTCAGGTTAATTTGCATATGTATCAAATCGTTTTTTTTTACACAATAAAAGCACACAGAGCTATGGGGACTGGGTATTGCGGATGTGCTAGCGGCCATCTAGCAACCCATGTCCTCAGCTCTACACACAAAATCCCGGTGACAGGTTCACTTTAAAATCACATCTCACATACAATGACAGCAACCTATGACAAGTCATTCAACTTGTTAGCATTTAGATAAACCTGGTCAATATGTAAAATAACCCTTTCATGTATTGTATATAGCAGATACCAGTATTGTTCAACGAAGTTTCATCTGTATATTGCCACACACTATGTTTCCACCCCTAATGCCCTATAAGTATGTGCTGTGGAATAAAGATTGTAGATATTGACAACCTGAGTTCAGTCTGGGCTGTCTTATCTCCTGGCCAGTGCAAATCAGATATTCATTGCACAGGGAAATATTTACTGGTTGGAGGTCTGATGCCTCTTCATATAACCATCATAAACCTGCCTGGAGAAAAAATGCTAACAGGTACGACGACAAAGTATGGAGGTGTCAGCAGCATGAGGAGGCCACCGAATGGCTCAATGACAGAGTCTGGAGTTGTCAGCAGTATGAGGAGGCCATCGATTGGCATAATGACAGAGTCCGGAGGTGGCGGCAGCATGAGGAGACCACAGAGTGGCCCAATGACAGAGTGTGGAGGTGGCGGCAGCAGCAGCATCAGGAGGAGGCCACAGAGAGGCACAATGACCGAGTCTGGAGTTGGCAACAGTATGAGGAGGCCACAGAGTGGCACAATGACCGAGTCTGGAGTTTGCAGCAATATGAGGAGGCCACCAAGTGGCACAATGACCAAGTCTTGAGTTAGCAGCAGTAGGAGGTCACCGAGTGGCACAATGACAGAGTGGGCTCAATTTTATTGTGCTGTATATATACATGATTACATCAATGATACTCATTGTGTGGCAGAATCTACCAGTGTGTATTAAGGTGAGATTTAGCGTCAAGCTTCAGTCATCCATTTCTGTATATAGAGATTCCACATAGTTGGAATTTACATTTTTGGGGGGATTGCTAAATTCAATTAAACCAGTATATATATGTGATTACTACAAGACACAAGGTATAGCATCAGCCTACCAGTGTGTATTAATGAGAAGTTGAGCGTCAAGCCAAACGAGAGCACCAACTATCTGGCAAGAAGTAGTAGTAGTAGCAGGGCGCAGTTGTCCCTGCTGGTTTCAGAAAGGTGCAACATTATACCATAGTTGAGAAGAAAAAGGATGAGATTGTGGATTGGATGATTCACTCCTCCTCTCAGTCGCAGAAACATGACCTAGAGGTGACTTCAGAGTCCGACACGTGTCATGGAGCCAGGGGTCACAGCGTTCCTCCTGCTTCTCCTCCTTGCAGCCCTAAAAAAGGCTTTCAGTGAAGGCCTCTTAGTCTTCACTACCCATTTCTAGAGGGATGTCTTCTTTTTTCTGAAGAAGTGGCAAGAAAACCCCACCATGCCCTAATGCAGATAGTTAAAAGAGTCTACCTGTTGATGACTTGTGTGAGAGCCCTCACCCTTTGGGCTGCCCTAGGAGCTGGTTGGGGAGAAAGATGGTGACTATTTGTATACCTATGTTGAAGATGCCCTCAATCAGGGCTGATTATGTTTGCTTTACTGCTCCAAATTAATAGTAACCCAAGGGTTTTATGTGCACGGAAGAAAATAACTGACACACACACTGGGGTCAAAGAAAGTTCTTCTTTATTACAGGAAGTGAAGCAGGTTATATAGCCATCAGAGGGGCATTCCCCCTGAGGCTTGTGGCATTGTTACATTGGCTAAAATATGAAAATAAGAAAAGAGATGACACTTGGCATCTGCACATTGTGCATTGCTTTACTAACTGTGGTATGTGAACTATGAAAATATCTAGCTGTAAGCGCATATTGCAATAGAGTCTTCACTAACAGCAGAACAGCATATATGACATAGTAAGGAGGCTGTCATCTTGGGTAGGATGGAACCTTCATGCTCTGTAGAAGATAAGGTGTTGTCTGAGAGCTGGAGTATATGGGAGCTTTCTAAGCTGATTCAAAGAATAATGGCAACATCTTTGTCAGTCCCCCCTTGGACCTCATTTTTTCCCTAATAAAAGCCTAGCACATCTGTTTCAGTGCTCCAACATCCTCTTCACCAGCTTCCATGACAACATATCCTAATGTATAGCCTCCCATGACACTGGACTTGACCAAGGGGAAAGTGGTGTTATAGGCGGTGGTGGGGGGGGATAAACAGAACGAAGTGGACCTTGTCTCCCATCCTCATGTAGGTCTCCCATGATCATCTCTGGGGTAGCCTCAGCTACGACTTTGAACAAAAGCCTCCTAAAGAAGGGGATGACACAACAAACAATTAATGCAAACAGCAGACTTAAAGATAAATTCAGGAATAGGAAGTAAGCCCTTTTAGGGCATTCATGACATTCATGACCTGACAATTGTTTATTATGAACATAAGAACTAATAATCCTGAGAATCCTTGAGCAATACTATCAATGGATCACTGGGCTAGAAGTATCAGAATGTAACAACTTTGTTCTTCCTTTTGCACAAATTTTCCCCAACCCAGAAACCCATTTTTTTAAATCTCAATAAGAATCCATTCTTTTAGTCAGGATCAGCAGTCACACAAGGGTGAACAAGAAACATCCTTTCATTAGCTTGCTGATGTCCTTCACTGCCTGTCTACATTCTTTCTTCCTTACTGCTTCTGCAGCATCTTATAAAGACAGAAAGAACAGAATCTGTCTGGAGACCATTTCCATCCCAATCCCCTCCTTCTGTGATTCAAGCGGATGGGCAGGACCATTAGGGCCGAGTACTTCACTTGACCTGGAGTCCTGAACATCTGCATCAACCACAACAAACTGTTATGAATCGATATGAAGTTGCCTCCAAGTGCTAACTTAATCCTAGTAAAGGAAACAAAAACATAGGATTTAAGGCATTTCATCTAATTAAACAATACTACCAGTAATACCTAATTATAGGTATATGCGTCTCCTTCATTTACTGAGTTCAGTACTCTATGTAGTGTTACTTAGATCTATGTGTATTTTCTCATGCTTGTAGCCGTATCAGGAAAAATACCATAAACTAAGATGGCTGCCGGGCAGGACGTTCCCTTAGTTAAGATGGTCGCTGGGCCGTCCGGAAGTTACAGAAGTTAAGATGGCAGCCAGGCCGGCAATTTGGATTAGTTAAAATGGCCGCTAGGGAAGAAGTTACCTTAGCTAAGATGGCTGCTGGGAGTGTGGTAGGGTCTCTCAGCGCCATCTTGGAGGGTATTATCAGCGGCATGTGAAAATAATTATTTTTCTGTTTATATCTTTTTTTTTATAATATCCAGAATAGAATGTTCTAAATCAAGGCCAAACATCCTGTGTTCACTAATAATTTCACTCCTTGTGTCTCTGTGATGATTTATTTCATTCTCGACTTAACCCTTACTTTGTAGAACTGACTTCACTTACAGTAAACTTTGCTTTGGACTTTCCTCTACTAGTCAGTTTTCTAATTGGCAACACACAAGGTCAGATTCCCAGTCCACATAGACATAGCATTCAATGTCGAACAGACATAGAGACAGACAGACATACATATACTTTTACACACACAAGTCTTTGAACTTATTAACTAGAGATAGGACGACTAATCCGTCGAATCCACGAATCCCTCGAATCTTGCTGGATTCGAAAGATTCCTGGACTCAAATCCCGACCTCATTTTCAAAATTAAAAACCGACAAATCCCTTGCCGGTGCTGCAGCTGCTGGGACTTGAACACACAACCTGCAGCTGCTGGGACTCAAACCCACAACTTTCTGTATCAGACGCAACACACTTAACCACACAGCCATTAAAGCTGTATATCTACTGACTGAAAAAATATGACACTTATACTCTGTTAGCTGTTCTAGCCAGTGTACATCTATACACATAACAGCTGCCCCAACACACCCAGCTTAGGTATATCTCTATATGACAGTGGCCCCAACACACCCAGCACTGCTATATCTCTATATGACAGCTGCCCCAACACACCCAGCTCTGCTATATCTCTATATGACAGCTGCCCCCAACACACCCAGCTCTGCTATCTCTCTATATATATGACAGCTGCCCCAGCACACTCAGCTCTGCTACATCTATACACATGACAGCTGCCCCAACACACTCAGCTTTGCTATATCTCTCTCTATATATATATGACAGCTGCCCCAGCACACTCAGCTCTGCTACATCTATACACATGACAGCTGCCCCTGCACACTCAGCTCTGCTATATCTATATATAGTAGATAGATATATAGAGATATAGCAGCGCTGAGTGTGCTGGGGCAGCTGTCATGTGTATAGATGTAGCAGAGCTGGGTGTGCTGGGGTAGCTGTGTATAGATGTAGCAGAGCTGGGGCAGCTGTTATGTGTATAGATGTAGCAGAGCTGGGTGTGCTGAGGTAGCTGTTATGTGTATAGATGTAGGAGTGCTGAGTGCACACTTGTAGCCTAGTGGGTAAGTGTGTTGCCTCTAATACGGAAGGTTGTGGGTTCGAGTCCCAGCATAAACTTTTCTGAGCACTGACTCCATATATGGACATACAGGCAGGAAGAGGCTGCATCACATCGCATCGCTGACATGGAGGTAAGTAGAAGTGTTTTTTTTTTTTAATACCGGACTGTTACTGCCACATGGGGGTAATACTGGCACATGGGGGAAGGGGGGTTGGCACCTGATAATGGCACATGGGGGGGTGGCACTTGATACTGGCACATGGGAGGGTGGGGGGTGGGAAGGAGAGAGGCACTTGATACTGGCAGATTGGGAGGGGGAGATGACACTATTATACTGACATGGGGGGTGGGAAGGAGAGAGGCACTTGATACTGGCACATTGGGGGGGGGGAGATGGCACTATGATACTGGGACATAAGGGGGGTGGGGGGTGGGAAGGAGAGAGGCACTTGATACTGGTACATTGGAAGGCGGGAGATGGCACTATGATACTGACACATGGGGGGTAGGAAGGAGAGAGGCACTTGATACTGGCACATTGGGGGGGTGGCACTATGATACTGGCTCATGGGGGAAGGAGAGAGGCACTTAATTCTGGCACATTGGGGGGGAGGGGAGATGGCATTATGACACTTGCACATGGGGAGGTGGGTGGGAAGGAGAGAGGCACTTGATACTGGCACATTGGGGGGATGGCACTATGATACTGGCACATAGGGGGGGGGGGAGAGAGGCACTAAATATTGGCACATTGGGGGGGTGGCACTATGATACTGGGACATGGGGGGGAGGAGAGAGGCAGTTGGTACTGGCACATGGGGGTTGGCACTTGATACTGGCACATGATAGGGGGGCATCTATGGGGACACTTACTGGCACATTATTGGGGGCATTATGGGGGTCCATTTTTACTGGCACATTATTGGGGGGCACTATGGGGGCATCTACTGAGGCCACAAAGAAAGGGTATTTTATATGGAGGGTCTCTGTGTGGTACTAGTATTATCAGGGGGTTTATCTGTTTCTGCAGTATAATATTGGGGAGCACAGTGGCACAGTATTGGGGGTGGTAGGACGATTTGTGCAAAAGATGCGAGACTGATGGAAAAGTAGTAAACTAAGATTTTTTATTTTTTTGTCAAACTGCAGAGACGAAAAATGGCTGAAAACTGGTGGTCTGTTCTGAAGGAGAAGATGAGGAAGAGGGAAGGAACATCTACATCAAAGGAGACGTCACTGGATGTAAGAGGTATGTGCGCTGTATAACCCTGTATGTAAGAGGTATGGGGCGCTGTATTACCCTGTATTTCCATTTTTTTTTCGAATCCAAATCTGAATACTTTGTTAAAAAAGTAAGGACTCTTTTTTCGTATTAAAAAAAGAATATTGAGTTTGGATCACTTTGTTTCTTACACCGTTCACACAATTCGTATGTGTAGGATTCGATATTCGAAAGATTCAAGATATTCGAGAGCCTTTTCGGATTCGGATTCAAAATAAAATTGGATTCGTCCCACCTCTATTATTAACAAATAACATTTTCTGGAGCTTCATACACGCACACTCAGTACCTCACACACATTTTCTTTTGATTATATCCAATTGATCTTAGTATTGCAATGTTCTCGCTATCACACATTCCAATGTCATGACGTCACCACCGTGCAGCTGCATCCCCCCCGCTGTCTCCATCTATCCTCAGCCATATTACCCAGGCAACAGAGACATGCACGGTACAGGGAACACAGATACACAGACAGAGAAGACACAATAATTCCTCAGCGCTGTACTGCATCATTGCTTAACTTTCCATAATGCTTCACATGCTTACTTCCACACACTCAATTATCCATTTAAAACCACATCCTATGATCTTCAACTTCTTCACATCCATGATCCTTTAATACATACACACAATGTGTGTCTCTGAATATTTCCCAGACTAGCTTCCTCTGAGCTTTCTCCCTAAATTTGGGTGCCACTGTACTAGTGCTCCTATGGTTAAGATTCCCATACTTCATCCCTCCAACTTCTTCAACACTGTGTCCCATGGATTTACTCACTCACTTCACACACACAACCAAGACAGAAGCAGGCACCTCCTTTACAATCCCAAGCAGAGCTTACCCCTATTAACAGTTTCTTCCCTGGCTACCACGTCTGGTCCGCCAGTCCAGGTCTAAACATCTACCACTCCAGGCAGATAATTTATAGTCCTCCCGGGACTCCCAGGGTTTATGTCCTCTGCTCCTGCTCTCTTGCTGGGGCAGATAGTTCAGTAACTCCTAATTTTTGTCCTGCCTGGGGCTACCGGCGGTTACTCCCTCTATCTCGAGAGCAGTTGACCCTTAATTCAAGCCCTGTCCTGGAGCCCCTCCGGACTACACCCTCTTGTAGACATGTAATTCAGTAGCCCCTCGTACAGCTTCCCTCCGGCCAGGGGAAATCTTTTGCTCTGCTTAACCATTACCTATGAAGGTGCCTGACATGAACCACACAGACAAAACACAAACATAAACCACAGAAGAGCAAATTCAAACTTTTCCTCTTAGGGTTCTAGGAACTCTGGATTTTACATCAACCAAAGTTGCTACTCACAATGACGCATCTATAGCAGAACAGATTACCACAGCACAGTGGAGTATAGCACAAGAGGCAGATGAGATGATAAGAATTTTATCACCTTGTCTCTGTGGCTGCAGTCCTTGTCCTCAAGCGTGGTCCACCATGCTCTGGAAACCCCAAACTTTGGCTAGCGATGCTACTTCTCCTGAGCCCCATGTTGGTCACCAACTGTTGAAGATGCCCTCAATCAGGGCTGATTATGTTTGTTTTACTGCTCCAAATTAATAGTAACCCAATTACTATTATGTGCACGGAAGAAAATAACTGTGACACACACACACTGGGGGTCAAAGCAAATTCTTCTTTATTACAGGGAGTGAAGCAGATTATATAGAAATCAGAGGGGCATTCCCCCTGAGGCTTGTGGCATTGCAACATTGGCTAAAATATGAAAATAAGAAAAGAGATAGCACTTGGCAACTGCGTATTGTGCATTGCTTACTAACTGTGGTATGTGAACTATGTAAATATCTAGCTGTAAGCGCCATATTGTAATGGAGTCTTCACTAACAGCAGAACAGAATATATGACGTAGTAAGGAGGCATGCCATCTTGGGTAGGATGGAACCTTCATGCTCTGGAGAAGATAAGGCATTGTCTGAGAGCTGGAGTATATGGGAGCTTTCTTAGCTGATTCAAAGAATGATGGCCACATCACTATCACCTGTGTTGATTGGCGGTGGTAATAGTGGCACCTTTATCCGCAGCATTGGTGGTAGGGGCATCATTAGTGGCAATTTTGGAAAACACAGAGTATGGGAGGGGGCCAGCAGCCCATCAGGATATCTCACAGTCTGATAAAAGAAGCAGGGAGGGTAAGGATAGGAGCTGAGAGCTGGGTCTGAGTGCTGAGGAGGAGGCAACATCAATGGAGTAGGGTGGTGGTGGCAGCAATAAAGAGCAGAGGCAATGTACCCCCTAAAGAACAGCCAGAGCCATGTCTGCTTCAGGTGAAGCCACTGATGCTGTGAGTTAGGCACAAAAGATGCCATAGCTAAGCCCAGCTTGGCTGTCTGTAGATCTATGCGAGCAACTCCCGTATGGCAATTTGTCTCCACAAGGTAAGCACACAAAACCACAGCAGTGTGCAAGATGTGTAGGATTAAATTAAGCCGTGGCCATAGAGGTCTATTGCTGCACATGAGGCGGCATCACCAGATCCTTTGGGAAAATACAACTGGTCAGCATTCCCAATCAGAGCAAATCTGTCCTTTTCTGTTCCTCTTTGTGGCAGCCAACCCGCATCCCCAAGCAGTACGGTATATTTGTTATAATCATCATCATCAACTTCTTCTTCTCAAATCAATATTGCAAGATTAAATCTTATCCCCATAGAGTATAACCGCCCAGCTGAAACATCCAAAAGGATACTCAGCTGAGCAGTTTTTTCTTGTAGTCTCTTCCTGTCACTGGAGGACTTACCCTTTCCAAGCCTTGAACCATGAAATAAGAAACATCCCCCTTGTGTACAGTGATGAGCGGTAGGGGCAATATTCGAATTCGAGAATTTATGATCTCCAGTGATTATTTTCTTAATTGTGAAAATCTGCAATTTGAAAATTTGCAATAAAAATAAATTAGTGATACGAAAATTTGCGATCAACACAACTCAAAGACCTTGCAGCCTTCTCATTGGCCCACAAGCAAGAAGCAGTGAATAGAAAATTGGCGATTACGAAGATATAGCACTATATTCTAGATATTCACGAACTCGAAGTGCCAATATTTGCGATAAAAATTAGCAATTAGAATATTTGAAATCAACACTTCTTGTGTAGTACTTCAAAGTGCAGAGATGCCACAGAGACATTACTGTATTGGTAATGCGGTATATCTGACAAGTGTTTCCTAATCCTAGTTTGAAAGCGGTTCTCTGTAATGAAAGAACACCTCGAAAATCAACAAATGTATGTGTGCGTGTGTTGCAACCATATGAAGACAGAGAAGACATAATACATTACTCCATATGATGCCTGTATATATTAATCTGCACTGATAGAATTAGCAAAAAAGAAAAGGTTTATGACTACTCATAGCATTTTTCAAAATCTAATAATTTGCAGCAAATTGCATAAGGATATTAGTGCTGCAAAGTAACATAACTGACGTAAAATTGCATTGCATTAACCATCAATATGTCCAGATTCGGGATGTCACATTAATCTGGTTTGCCACTTGATTTGATTTTCCACCATATTTCTATTTTAATATCCCTAGAACAAACATTCCGTTGTATATTGAAGTTACAATAACTGGACTTGAATCTCTCCAGCACAGGAAAAAGAAATATTAAGCTTGTCAATAATAGTTATTAAGGGTCGGTTGAAGAGAAAAGTAATAAACAAAAGTTCAAGGAAATGTCTTTTGTAGCCAGATGGAATTTAATGTTTGGTTCATTTTCAATGTTTTCATATTTTAGAGCATGCAGTTTATTTTGCCCTAGTAGATTGATACCAGATTCAGTCAGTAATGTAAAATACCTTTTTTTTTTTTTTTTTTACAATTTTGCAGTCTCAAAAGCCCTGATTATATATGCTCAAGTCAAATGTTTTACATTATTTTGACTTGATGTTTCCGTAAGAAAAAAGCACTGACAGCAAATAGTTCCCCTTTTCTACAGTACCTCCCAGAGATTTTAATATTAGAAAGTTTCTGTGCTTGTTTTCTCATTATTGTTACTGTTCGAAAACCTGCAGAAAAAATAGCAGTATCACCTTGTTATATACTTCCACTTCATAGACTTTAAAAGGGATGTAGATTTTACAGGCCAGGTTTAGTCTTTGCATTTTGCATGCAGTTCTGGAGTTGTCGCATATGGTTGAATATTTTACTTTATTTTTTTTTTAAGAAAGCTTTTTTTAAAGTAAAATGTTATTGGTAAAGATATAACACAGCGTTTTTTATATCTATTCATATAACATGGTGCTGGGACCATTGACCATTAACCACTATTGTTACTACTTATAATTAAGAATTTAGCAAAGCCACTGAGTTATTCAGTAAAAAGTTTCTGTATAGCACCACCTGCCATTTGTTCTTTCCCTTTTTTCTCCTAGAATGAAAAAATAAATGCAGTGCCAAGTTCTACATAGAGTAATAAAGTCTGACCCAAAGGCAACTATAAACGTGTTAGAGCTGAAGGTAGTGCTCTCACCATTTTTGGTTGTGAACAGTCACAGACACTTTTATAGCGTTTGAAAGGTACGTACTTGAGCGTCTGCCGGTGTGGATTCCACATTGTGGGTATCTCCCAGTCATCAAACTTGCATGCAGGACAAATGGAGTATAACCCCCTCATTTGGCCTTGGAGCAGCCCAGACCCATTAAAGTGAATACTGCAATACCAAGCTCAGCCTCTATACATTGTATGGCGCTGTGCTTGGTAAGCTGTGCAGAGAATGCAGCATTCACTGGAGCTCTGGTAACAACATCAGCCTCTTCAAAAAGCTAATATGTGGCGGTGCCAGGAGTTTGACTCCCAAAGATCTGATATTAACAACCTATCCTGAAGCCATCAATATCAAATTCCTAGATAACCCCTTAAAACTTGCAGTGCTAAAATGTTGTAGAACTCCAGACCCGTTTGGATTTTTAGGTTCTGCTAGTTATTCTTCTGTGCTGTATTTTCTATTTTGTTTCACTTTGTACTGCTATGTTTGGTAAAACGTGGCTTGGTGTTGCTGAACTTGCCAGTCCATGATTCTGATATTGCCATCTAATGTGTTACTGTTTTTACCCTTCTGTTGACAGCCTGACTTTCTGTTCTGGACCAATTTGCAGGAGCGTCATGCCACTTTAAACACTTTAGGTATTCATGGGAGAACAAAAGTTTTGGGATGCCTTGATTTATAGACCTTTTGTTTTAGAAAAGCTCAGTGGCAACTAGTAAAGATGCTATTCAAGTATATGCAAATTCAAAAAATGTTGTTTAATTTTTACAGTTAAATGCTTTTACAGTATGCTTTTAACCCCTTAAAGACCAATTTGCATTCCAAAAGCCAACTTATTATTATTTTTTCTAAATACATTCTCCATAGGCTTGTTTTTTGCTGGATTAGTTGTATTTTTTTTTTTTTATAACCACTTTAAAGGGAACCTGTCACCAGTTTTATGGTGTCCTATTTAAGGGCAACATAAATAAGTGACTGATTCTTTTAGCAAAATGCTGGGTCACTTTCTTTAATTGGCCCAGTCAATCTGCCATTATCTTGTATTGAAAAGCTCCAGCTGATAATGAGGAGTCATGAATATTCATGAGCTCCGGACTCTCCCCGCCCACCTGCTGCTGAATGACAGTTTGTTTCCATATGAATCAGCAGCAGGTGGGCAGGGGAGTGGCTATAGCTCTGAATTAAATATACGCTGGACTCAATGACATCACGCTGGACTCAAATCAGCTCATTAGCATGTGGCATGTGGCATCTTTGTGTGTATATTATGAGATAACCATCTGTCACACCAGTAAGTGAATACATCTAAGGCACTTTTTAGTAGTTAATGATTCTATATATTTAGTTAGATTATAATCAAATATCCACATGACAGGTTCCCTTTAAGGTACAGATAATTTCATCAATTCTTCTTGATTAAATTTTTGAGGGAATTGTTTTATTGTTTTAATAGTTTTATTTTGGAAAAACTACAAACATTTGTATATTATTATAATTCACTTATTTTTTTTGTTTATTTTGCCACATAATATGTCCCCCAAGAGGTCATTAAAAGACTTCTTAGGGAAACCTTAATGTTGCTTTAAATATTTCAACTTCTTCACTGGAGCTATGGTATTCAAAGGAGCCCCAGTTAAAAGGGAAAACAGCCTCCTGTAGGGGCATTCTACATAGGCAATGTTGGTCAGGGTCTGCTAAGACCCTGCAGCTCTGTTCTTCCCGCAAAAAAAACGATCATCACATGTTCACCAGGTCCAATAGAGAATGTGGCATAGCCACTTCCTCTATTCACTGCATAACACTAATTAAGTGCCATATGCCAATCTTAGGAGAAGGCAGATGCAATAATAAACTGCTTCTGTCATCTTAGGGGCTTTGGCTGTTATTGAAAGTCAGGGACCCTACCTGCTATGGCTACAGTGCAGGACCAGGAGTTTTAATCCTGCTCCTTATATGTATGGTGGCAAAGATTTAAAGGCTACGTACATCTTTTGGGGTAATTTTTTGAAATTATTGCATTATACTCATTTTGAGCTAAAACTATTTTTTTAATTGATCTTTATTAAAAATATGGCGTCCTTTTTAATGTACAGAGATGACATGCTCTAGTAGCACCCTTTGGATTTTATGTCTTTTTTTGTCAGACTAGGAGTAGATGGATTCCTTATCTCTGTTCTTTCTAGAATGTGGTTTAAATAAGTCTTTATGACCTTTTAATAAATTAGAGATGAAGGTTATTAAATGATCAGCACAAAGTGAAAGTAAAAAAAGTATGATTCAGATAGCTTGACATTTAACCCTTTGTGAAAGAATAGCTCAATATTTTTAATAAAGACCGATTGAAAAAATTATTTTAACCCAAAATAAGTAAAATAAAGTCATAAAAAATTGCCTCCAAAGATATATATAGCCTTTAAGTCTAGAACCAAGTGCCTTACATGTATGACATTTGGTTATAAAAGATTGAATACGCAAATTAACCACGCAACAATAAACAAGAGAGTCTTTAAACAAAAGGGCATTCTTTTTTTATTATTTCTGTTAGATGAGAAAGTTTTCATTCACTATATATATATATATATATATATATATAGATAGATACAGTTGCAATGAAAAAGTATGTGAACCCTTTGGAATGATATGGATTTCTGCACAAATTGGTCATAAAATGTGATCTGATCTTCATCTAAGTCACAACAATAGACAATCACAGTCTGCTTAAACTAATAACACACAAATAATTAAATGTTACCATGTTTTATTGAACACACCATGTAAACATTCACAGTGCAGGTAGAAAAAGTATGTGAACCCTTGGATTTAATAACTTGTTGAACCTCCTTTGGCAGCAATAACTTCAACCAAACGCTTCCTGTAGTTGCAGATCAGACGTGCACAACGGTCAGGCATAATTTGTGACCATTCCTCTTTACAGAACTGTTTCAGTTCAGCAATATTCTTGGGATGTCTGGTGTGAATCGCATTCTTGAGGTCATGCCACAGCATCTCAATCGGGTTGAGGTCAGGACTCTGACTGGGCCACTCCAGAAGGCGTATTTTCTTCTGTTTAAGCCATTCTGTTGTTGATTTACTTCTATGCTTTGGGTCATTGTCCTGTTGCTACACCCATCTTCTGTTGAGCTTCAGCTGGTGGACAGATGGCCTTAAGTTCTCCTGAAAAATGTCTTGATAAACTTGGGAATTCATTTTTCCTTTGATAATAGCAATCAGTCCAGGTCCTGATGCAGCAAAGCAGCCCCAAACCATGATGCCCCCACCACCATACTTCACAGTTGGGATAAGGTTTTGATGTTGGTGTACTGTGCCTCTTTCTCCACACATAGTGTTGTGTGTTTCTTCCAAACAACTCGACTTTGGTTTCATCTGTCCACAGAATATTTTGCCAGTACTGCTGTGGAACATCCAGGTGCTCTTGTGCAAACTGTAAACGTGCAGCAATTTTTTTTGGGACAACAGTGGCTTTAGCCGTGGTATCCTCCCATGAAATCCATTCTTGTTTAATGTTTTAGATTCGCTAACTGAGATGTTAGGATATGCCAGGGACTTTTGTAAGTCTTTAGCTGACACTCTAGGATTCTTCTTCACCTCATTGGGCAGTCTGCGCTGTGATCTTGCAGTCATCTTTACAGGATGGCCACTCCTAGGGAGAGTAGCAGCAGTGCTGACCTTTCTCAATTTATTGACAATTTGTCTCACTGTGGACTGTTGAACAGCAAGGCTTTTGGAGATACTTTTATAACCCTTTCCAGCTTTATGCAAGTCAGCAATTCTTAATTGTAGGTCTTCTAAGCGCAAGGCATCATTCACATTAGGCAATGCTTCTTGTGAAAAGCAATCCCAGAACTGGTGTGTGTTTTTTATAGGGCAGGGCAGCTGTAACTAACACCTCCAATCTCATCTCATTGATTGGACTCCAGTTGGCTGACACCTTACTCCAATTAGCTCTTGGAGATGTAATTAGTCTAGGGGTTCACATACTTTTTCCACCTGCACTGTGAATGTTTACATGGTGTGTTCAATAAAAACATGGTAACATTTAATTATTTGTGTGTTATTAGTTTAAGCAGACATCGATTGTCTATTGTGGTGACTTAGATGAAGATCAGATCACATTTTATGACCAATTTGTGCAGAAATTCATATCATTCCAAAGGGTTCACATACTTTTTCTTGCAACTGTATAGATGTATATATATATATATATATATATATATAAATGGAAAAATCGGACAGCACTCCAGACGGTTTCTTCGGTAAAGCAAGTAAATTTAATCACCCATGTGGTGGCAGCAAAAAAGCAACGTTTCGGCTCTACATGAGCCTTTCTCGCTTGAGAAAGGCTCATGTAGAGCCGAAACGTTGCTTTTTTGCTGCCACCACATGGGTGATTAAATTTACTTGCTTTACCGAAGAAACCGTCTGGAGTGCTGTCCGATTTTTCCATTTGTTTAGTAGTGGGTAAGCTCCAGTTGCCGTACTCGGACCTTGCACCCGCTTTTGTTTCAGTTGTGGTGCTGCCGGTTGATTTTTTTCATTATATATATATATATATATATATATATATATATATAGTGTTTGTTCATTTTATTAAAGTTTTCTTTATAAGATATCATATTTCCATAAGATTCATCACAGTTTAGGTTTATGGTGTAAATATTGTTTCTAAGCATTTTTGTTGTTTAAAAATAAAATAAAAAATAAAATCACATTTTTATTTTTGTAAAGCAATGGTAACACTCAATTTCTAAATAACTTCAAAAGGTCTGAATTAGAGGAATGTGCTGTATACCACCCACAGGTCTGAAGCCACTTTAATTCTTAATAATTGCTGCACATTCTCCCAAAGCTAAACTGGTGTTAATGCTTCCTTATGATGCAGAATGTAGGGGTTAATTATTAATTTGTTATTATCAGTCGAGATTAATTAAGTCAATAGTACATTCTGCAGTAATGTGCCCCAATCACCATTATCACAGTTGAGTGAATAACCTCCGTGCTACACCCCCTACAATGCAATTAGTTTCAGTCATTCTCATTATTATACTGGTGCTTATATGTGAGAAATTAATTGTGTCTACTTTTAGGTTCATACAGATTACAAAAGCATCAGGGTCATTAATGCATAGAGAAAGCATATTGAAAAATATAGTTTTTTTTTATTATTTCAAGGTTTTTAGCTGCATACATTGGCGTCTTTGAATCAGTAAGGCATTTTTTCCTGAAGCACATTAAATATTTAGCAGTTGGTTGAAATCAGAAATACACATTTTCCATAAAGCTATACCAACAAAACCCATCAATGTGATAGTTAATTAAGTGTGACCTAAGCCAACTTGACTTGAGCTCTGCATTAAATGCACAAAACCCATTTGAGCTGACCAACAGCAGAAGTGGTACTCAGAGAAATTGAAAAGGATTTTCCCAAATGCTTTCTACTTACTTACAGCACTCAAGTAATGGCTGAAGATTAGCATATGACATGACAGATTACATTAAGTCATGTCTTTGCGGTGCTTTATGACAGCGCTATAGCATTAGCTTCTAAGCACCGGCACATTGAGGCATGCAAATGTTTTCAGACCCTCTTATTCAAATCTACAAGCTGACATGGCAACCTTGATATGATTATTAGTCATTTGAGAGAACGTTAATTCACGTCATCAGATAACAAGTTCTGCTAAAAGGTTACAGAAACTGTCTGCTTTTAATGAAGCCCTCAAAAATCCCCTGTTTCTTTTAAGTCATTTCTTAAAATGCAATTGCTTACAATTACCCTCGCTGAAGATAAAAGGCTTCAGTTAAAATTGGAAGAAAGAAAAATACTAGATTTTTTTTACTGAAAAAGTTTTTTTTAATATAAATACATGCAAAGCTCAACGGTAGATTTATTTAATAAATACATAATATTTAGTGCTGACATTTATCTTAATTATTGTTGGTAATTACATTATATATGTATTTTTTATGCTCATAGCTGTCGTTCACAGCTCTCATTACCTATTGATTATCTTATGACATTTATGGACAGAACATGAATGTCTGTGCTTCGATTAAAGTTAAAATAATACAAAATAGCAGGTAGAGATAGGTTTATATTATTATATTTGTAATGTTTCATAAACAAAGATTAGTTAGAGATAGACAGACAAATAGATAGAGAATAAGATAGATAGATAGATAGTCTAAATTTGCTTACCGAAACTTATCTTTCCTTGAGTCCAAAAGCAGCGCACATATCCCTTTGTGTGTGCTACCTGATGGACGATAAGGAAAGTAAAAATTTTCTTACTGAAATGTATCTTTCCTTGAGTCCAAAGGCAGCACACACAAAGGGATATATGTGCTGCCTGAAGGACGATAAGGAAAGATAGATAGATAGCTAGATAACAAAAGCAAATGTAAACGTCACTGTGGTATGATGATAGCGGGGTGCCTGAGGCTGCGGAAGTGATCCAACATCCAATAAAGAAATAAATAATTCCACGGCACTCCCAGGAGTAGATCAATAGTAGTGTTTGTTAATCACTAGACAGCGATGTTTCAGTCCTCTTACTGGGAATTTTCTCTAGATAGATAGTGTAGGAAGGTGCAAGGGACCGTCGTTGACGGAAGGTATGTGTCACTGAGGTTCCTGGCATCGGTGGAGTAAGAGCCATTTTTTATGTGTCAGCAGCATTTGCTGTTTAACACCTTGCTATTTAGTATAGCTGTAATAGCTGATCTGGGAAGGCTCTTACTGGTAGTAGTCAAAGTGCTGGGTGGGTGACTACTCCCCACATTCCAAGCCGGGTCTAGACTGACCTATATAAAAAACCCGGCCAGCAGTGTCAGCTGGTGGAAATTACCGTCTCTCTCTGACAGAGGAGCTCTGGCAATCGCTGGATTGTGATCTGAGCCATGTGCTAGGCTGGAGGTCTGAGTTTGGGAGGTCTGCTCTGTCGTGAGCAATGCCGATCGGGTGTGAACTAACACCTAGGATAGTATGAAAGTAGAAAAAAGTACCGTGGCACTCACCATAAATCTTGAATTGCAGTTTTAGTTTATTGTAACAAAAAGGTGGTGGACATGGAACAAAGCACAAGTGTGTGAATCGGCAACAGCTGTTTCACGCTAGTCCGCGCTTTATCAAGCCTCCTTTGACAAGGAGGGGAGGAGGATTTAAATATCTCCCTCCCATACACATCATTGCTATATGTGTGCATGAATATATAAAAACATATACAATCTTTAAAAACATTCAAATAAAGACAGCCAAATCATTTTTATCATTTAACCCTAAAGGTCCCATAGCTTGCGTTCTAATTATCCATGCTGCCTCTCGTTGGAGGAGGATGCGTTTTCTGTCTCCCCCTCTTGTTGGAGTCTGGACTTTCTCTATTCCTGCACATCTCAAAGTCTCACTCCTCCCTCCATGTTCAGAATGCATATGCTCGATTAGTCTAGACGCCCCATTTCTATTGATTATAGATTTTTTGTGTTCCCTGAAGCGTATATACAGGCATCTGTGCATTGATGCAATATCTCCCACATGGGCAAAAAATCACATACACCACGTATTGTGTTTTGCAGTGTATGAATTGTTTAACAACATGTCCCACACTTCCACCCGGAAGGAGGCCATTTTAGATTTAGTATTCACAAATGGGAATTTGGTATCTGATATTACTGTAGGGGAAATCTTGGGATCTAGTGAGTCATACCACACAAAAACAAAAGTTTTAGATTTTAGAAAAACTGACTTTTCTAAAATTAGATTAGTGGTATACGAGTCCCTATCAGATTGCAACAGTTTTATTGGAGTCCAGGAGAAATTGGACTACTTAAAAGTGGCACTATTAAAGGCAACAGAAAATTGCATTAGGCTTGTCAGTAAAAGCAAAAAAAGGAAGAGACCACTGTGGTATTCAGCAGAAGTGGCCAAAATCATTAAAAACAAAAAGATAGCATTTAGGAATTATAAAAAACAAAACGAGGATGACAGGCAAATTTATAAGATTAGGCAGAGAGAGGCCAAACAAATTATAAGAGCTTCTAAAGCACAGGCAGAAGAGAAATTAACTCAGTCAGAGAAAAAAAGTCATAAGGCATTCTTCAGATACATAAATGAAAAAAGGAAACTAAAACAAGGAATTACAAAATTAAAAACAAAATAAGGAAGGTATATGGAAGAAGATAAAGAACTAACTGACTACCTCAATGAATACTTTTGTTCAGTTTTTACAAAAGAAAATGAAGGAAAAGGACCTCAGTTAGGAAAGAAGACTAATGAATCTTTTGATGTATGTGTCTTTATAGAGGAAGAGGTTCTAAGTCAGCTGTCTAAAATTAATACAAATAAGTCACAGGGGCCTGATGGGATACACCCAAAGCTATTAAAAGAGCTCAGCGGTGAAATAGCAACCATTAACAGATTTATTTAACCAAACACTGGCAACAGGAGTCGTCCCAGAAGATTGGAAATTAGCAAATGTTGTCCCTATTCACAAGACAGGCAGTAGGGAGGAATCGGTCAACTATAGGCCAGTAAGCCTGACATCAATAGTGGGGAAATTAATGGAAACCATACTTAAGGAGAGGATTGTGGAACATCTAAAATCCCATGGATTGAAAGATGAAAAACAGCATGGGTTTACTTCAGGGAGATCATGTCATACTAATCTTATTGATTTTTTTTGATTGAGTGACTAAAATAATAGATGGCGGAGGTGCAGTAGACATCGCTTATCTAGACTTTAGTAAGGCTTTTGATACTGTCTCACATAGAAGACTTATCAATAAATTGCAGTCTTTGGGATTGGACTCCCATATTGTTGAATGGATTAGGCAGTGGCTGAGGGACAGACAACAGAGAGTTGTAGTCAATGGAGTATATTCAGACCATGGTCTTGTTACCAGTGGGGTACCTCAGGGATCTGTTCTGGGACCCATATTGTTTAATATCTTTATCAGCGAAATTGCAAAAGGCCTCGATGGTAAGGTGTGTCTTTTTGCTGACGACACAAAGATTTGTAACAGGGTTATTGATCCTGGAGGGATACACCAAATGGAAAAGGATTTAGGAAAACTAGAGGAATGGTCAAAAATCAAGCAACTAAAATTTTATGTTAATAAGTGCAAGATAATGCACCTGGGGCATAAAAGCCCAAGAGCAGAATATAAAATCAGTAATACAGTCCTAACCTCAGTATCTGAGGAAAGGGATTTAGGGGTCATTATTTCAGAAGACTTAAAGGTAGGAAGACAATGTCATAGAGCAGGAGGAAATGCTAGCAGGATGCTTGGGTATATAGGGAGAGGAATTACCAGTAGAAAGAAGGAGGTGCCGCTCTACAGAGCACTAGTGAGACCTCATTTGGAGTATTGTGCTCAGTACTGGAGACCATATCTCCCGAAGGATATTAATACTTTGGACAGAGTTCAGAGAAGAGCTACTAAACTGGTACATGGATTGCAGGACAAAATTTACCAGGAAAGATTAAAGGACAAGAAAGAGGGGATATGATAGAAACTTTTAAATACATAAAGGGAATCAACAAGGTAAAAGAAGAAAAACTGCTACAAGAGGACATCGTTTTAAATTGAAGGGGCAAAGGTTTAAAAGTAATATCAGGAAGTATTACTTTACTGAGAGAGTAGTGGATGCATGGAATAGCCTTCCTTCAGAAGTGGTAGCTGCAAATACAGTTAAGGAGTTTAAACATGCATGGGATTGGCATAAGGCCATCCTTCATATAAGATAGGGCCAGGGGCTATCCATAGTACTTAGTATATTGGGCAGACTAGATGGGCCAAATAGTTCTTATCTGCCGACACATTCTATGTTTCTATGTTCATATCATTAGTATTGTTTAAATAATCCACAAATGTATTGAACATATCCTTCTCCCCCATCCAGACAATAAATATATCATCTATGTACCTTAGAAAGACTTTGATGTAGCGTATAAATGGATTCTGAACAGTGTAAATATATTTCTTCAAACATTGCTAAAAATAAATTTGTGAAAGTGCATGCGACGGGTGTCCCCATAGCTGTTCCTGACAGCTGCTTATACCATTCCTTATTTAAAATAAACGCATTATGAGTCACGATAAATGACAGAGATTCTGTCACAAACTCTATGTGCTGTTCACTTCTTCCTACCTTGTGCAGAATGTTGAGGATAGACTCCACCCCCAGCTCCTGTGGAATCCTTGTGTAGAGGCTCTCCACATGTACAGCTGCTAAATGAAAAAAGTCTTGCCATGTAATCTCCCCAAGGCTTCCAGAAAGTCGGTGGTGTCCTCCAAATAAGAGGGAATTCCTTTTAATAACGGGCACAACATCCAATCCAAATATTGGGAAAGGGGTTCGGTTAAAGAACCGTTCCCTGACACTATGAGGCGCACGGGTAGATGCACCTAGGATAACAGGAGTCTCTTTTGCTGTATGAACTGTCTAGGTGGGAACGAACACCAAAACTGCAAATGGACTGTTGTACTGTTTTGTTGCCATAATTGTGACTAAAACACTGAAGTTTTTGAGTTACAAACTGGTCTTTGCCTATATACTATGTCCACTTGTCCTGTCTACCAGAGTGAATCCCCACGATAGATAGTTGCAAACTATTCTATTTTTCATCTTGCTGTGGCCTGGTCCTGACTCCACTCAGGCATTGACTGCTCTGGTCTACCCTGTAGTAGCCACCTGAAAATTGCTGGCCAGCAAGTGTATTCTTTCACATATAGAACCCTGATTGAAAAGTAGCTTCTGTGGCAGGAAAATGGATCAAGATACATGTCCTATCTTAGAAACACAGTAAAAACCACACCTACGAATGGAGTAGAGTTAACACTCATCTTTTCTGAGATTTCTGAGTTGTGTTATCTAATCTAAGCAAACACCTTCAATTGCTTTTCAATGGCTTTTGTCTCAAGATAATGTGATGAGTTAGGAAATTTGAGCTAAGAGCTGGAGTGCTAACCCTGCTACATCTACCTGGCAACCACCTCACCTGAATTTAGAATGGGCCCTGCTTGTGACCTCTGTCTCTACTCTTTCTTGTGTGGTAGCAAGCACAATTCAAGGATATAATCAAATTCAAATGTTCTGAACCCTAACTTTAACCTAATAGGGACCTCTATCATCAGTTCATGGTCAGAGTAGTGACTTTGCATATATTTAGACTGCCTAGTCTTAGGGCTGTATTACACCCAGCCATAGGCAGATCATTGGTAACAAACACTTTGGGCAATAGCAATTTTAAAGGTTAAAAAAAAAAAAATCACAGTTTTAGTGCTGTCTAATCAAAGGCTGCTGCCAGCAAATCATTATTCTGTATGGGCATGAGCTATGGCATTAGGGTTCACTCCTCGCCATATTATGGAGCAGATTGCTGCATGTAATAGCAGAGGTCTCCTCCGCTAGCGCACAGGCGATTGCCATAAAGGAATTCTTTGTTCCAGACAATCGTCAGCCATATCTGCTGGTCTAACACCAGTCTAAGTTTACTCTGTCTAAATGTTAGACAGCAGTAGTAAATGTGCCTATTTATTTTTAGTATATTTTATCTTGATATTCCATGATGCTGAGGAGGAAAAGGTATACTGATTCTAAAGAGCAAAAAAAAAGATGGGTCGAAAATTTTGCCTAAAATATTATATAAAAAGACAGTTCAGTAAAGGAATTAAAGTAATTTACTCTTTTCTATTATTTAGAATTCTTGTCGGAAGTAGCAGATTACAAATGGATATAGCTCTATTAGAAATGGTGGCTCAGGGCAAATCCCATCTAAGGAAACTGTCAAAATGAAGATGGATAAAACACATATTTGACAGATGGCTTAGATTCTGGATATTTTAATCATATTTCACTAT
This sequence comes from Bufo gargarizans, assembly GCF_014858855.1. Lineage (NCBI taxonomy): Eukaryota > Metazoa > Chordata > Amphibia > Anura > Bufonidae > Bufo > Bufo gargarizans. The sequence goes on along the minus strand of NC_058086.1, from coordinate 156,205,521 downwards.
ACTGCCACCTTCTTTGAAACCTAAAAGCTTTTATAAACTTTTGATCATGAAAGGTCAACACATTTTGTTGTACATTTCAGGAAATTTTGGTTGAAAATGGAAGTTATTTGTTGTTGCTATGCTTCCTCAGTAAAGATGAGTGAATTTCTTGAAATTAGTTTTAGGTAAGATTCTAACGAATTGCTTAGAAGATTCGATTCGGGCATAAATAAATTTGACCTAAATCAAAAGATTGCCCTAAAAAGTTGTGTATCACAGTCTGGGGTCTTTTAGGCCAGTATCAAACAATTTTCAAGTACTTTAACGCAAAGACAGCATTAATAATATAAAAGTGACAGTGACATATATGGATGTTTAACCCCTTAAGGACACTGCCAGTTTTTAGCCAACAGATACCGAGAATGTTTGTTTTTTTCATGACACATGCTACCTCATGTTTGATTAAATTTAGAAATTTAGAAAAAATTGCTAAATGTTTGTTGCATTTAAAGGGGTTATCTAAGACTATAAAATGCTGGGCTCCTCAGAATGAATATATTTACCTGGCTCCCCATGCCACTCCTGGTCCCCGCACCGCCGCTGCTGTGGGGATGAGCCTCCCTAGCATCGCAGGTGACACTAGAGAGTGTCAGAATAGTTATACTGCTCTGGTTAACAGTCTATATTATTTATGTAAATAACTTAGAATCTGTAAGGAAGGAGATTCTTACCTATTAACATAAATACCAAGCAAATAAAAGCTTGTCATCTGTGTTAAGTTGCATGCTATTTAGTGCAGGATGCGCTAAAAATAGATATTGCTACCACACACAATAGTCCTTAAAAGGACTTTTGGGTTTGTAAAGTTTTAACTATTTAGAGCAGGTTGCGCAAAAAATAAAATTATTGCTGCTGCCACACACAATAGTCCTTAAAAGGACTTTTGGGTCTCTGAAAAGTTTTGGTGGTAATAATATTCTACACTACGTGCAGAATTATTAGGCAAATGAGTATTTTGACCACATCATCCTCTTTATTAGTGATGAGCGGGAGGTGCCATATTCGATTTCGCGATATTTCGCGAATATTCGAATGAATATTCGTGTTATATTCGTCGAAATCGAATATTCGTAATTATTCCAATTATCGCGAATAATATACGATTTTTTTTTTTCGCGTATTGCGATTATTTATCTTGATAGTATAAGGCAACGTTCCTATGCTAATTGACTATGGCTAGGCTAATATGTGTATTTTACGAAATTTCGTGATTTGCTCTAACTTCGTCTCTTAGAATATTACGAATATTCTAAAAGACGAAGTTAGAGCAATATTACGAAATTTCGTAAAATACACATATAGATTGTAATTTAGCTAATATACTGCTATAATCCCTTTTTTTGCCTCTAATTTTTTTTTTGCCTCTTCTGAACTTAAGTTTTGTAAAATATGTACACTATTAAAAAATAATACTATAGCAGTATATTAGCTTAAATACAATCTATGTGTATTTTACGAAATTTCGTAATATTGCTCTAACTTCGTCTTTTAGAATATTCGTAATATTCTAAAAGACGAAGTTAGAGCAATATTAAGAACATTTGCAAAAGCCGAAATTGCGATGCGAGTAATATAATACGAAATAATCGCATGAAGATTTCAACTTAGCACTGCTATATTCCATATTCTAGCCTAATATGGAATATAGCTGTGCTAAGTTAGCACTGCTCTATTCCACACTAGGCTAGAATATGGAATATAGCAGTGCTAAGTTGAAATCTTCATGCGATTATTTCGTGTTATATTACTCGCATCGCAACTTGCGAAATTTGCAAATGTTCTTAATATTGCTCTAACTTCGTCTTTTAGAATATTACGAATATTCTAAAAGACGAAGTTAGAGCAATATTACGAAATTTCTAAAAGACGAAGTTAGAGCAATATTACGAAATTTCGTAAAATACACATAGATTGTATTTAAGCTAATATACTGCTATAGTAATATTTTTTAACAGTGTACATATTTTACAAAACTTAAGTTCAGAAGAGGCAAAAAAAATTAGAGGAAAAAAAAAGGGATTATAGCACTATATAAGCTAAATTACAATCTATATGTGTATTTTACGAAATTTCGTAATATTGCTCTAACTTCGTCTTTTAGAATATTCGTAATATTCTAAAAGACGAAGTTAGAGCAATATTAAGAACATTTGCAAATTTCGCAAGTTGCGATGCGAGTAATATAACACGAAATAATCGCATGAAGATTTCAACTTAGCACTGCTATATTCCATATTCTAGCCTAGTGTGGAATAGAGCAGTGCTAACTTAGCACAGCTATATTCCATATTAGGCTAGAATATGGAATATAGCAGTGCTAAGTTAAAATCTTCATGCGATTATTTCGTATTATATTACTCGCATCGCAACTTGCGAAATTTCGTAAAATACACATATAGATTAGATTGTAATTTAGCTAATATGGAATATAGCAGTAAGTTGAAAACGCCACTGACTGGAGCAGCCAGGAAGCCAGGAATCCAAAGGACAGGTAAGAACAACTTTAGAGAAGTGGGAAAGAAAAAAAATATTATAATAAAAAAAAAAATACGAATATTCGAATTCGCGAATATATAGAACGATATTCTAAATATTCGCGAAATCTCGAAATTGCGATATTCGAGAAAAAAATTCGTAATTCGAATATTCGCGCTCAACACTACTCTTTATGCATGTTGTCTTACTCCAAGCTGTATAGGCTCGAAAGCCAATTAAGCATATTAGGTGATGTGCATCTCTGTAATGAGAAAGGGTGTGGTCTAATGACATCAACACCCTATATCAGGTGTGCATAATTATTAGGCAACTTCCTTTCCTTTGGCAAAATGGGTCAAAAGAAGGACTTGACAGGCTCAGAAAAGTCAAAAATAGTAAGATATCTTGCAGAGGGATGCAGCACTCTTAAAATTGCAAAGCTTCTGAAGCGTGATCATCGAACAATCAAGCGTTTCATTCAAAATAGTCAACAGGGTCGCAAGAAGCGTGTGGAAAAACCAAGGCGCAAAATAACTGCCCATGAACTGAGAAAAGTCAAGCGTGCAGCTGCCAAGATGCCACTTGCCACCAGTGTGGCCATATTTCAGAGCTGCAACATCACTGGAGTGCCCAAAAGCACAAGGTGTGCAATACTCAGAGACATGGCCAAGGTAAGAAAGGCTGAAAGACGACCACCACTGAACAAGACACACAAGCTGAAACGTCAAGACTGGGCCAAGAAATATCTCAAGACTGATTTTTCTAAGGTTTTATGGACTGATGAAATGAGAGTGAGTCTTGATGGGCCAGATGGCTGGATTGGTAAAGGGCAGAGAGCTCCAGTCCGACTCAGACGCCAGCAAGGTGGAGGTGGAGTACTGGTTTGGGCTGGTATCATCAAAGATGAGCTTGTGGGGCCTTTTTGGGTTGAGGATGGAGTCAAGCTCAACTCCCAGTCCTACTGCCAGTTTCTGGAAGACACCTTCGTCAAGCAGTGGTACAGGAAGAAGTCTGCAAGGTAAGAAAAACATGATTTTCATGCAGGACAATGCTCCATCACATGCGTCCAAGTACTCCACAACGTGGCTGGCAAGAAAGGGTATAAAAGAAGAAAATCTAATGACATGGCCTCCTTGTTCACCTGATCTGAACCCCATTGAGAACCTGTGCTCCATCATCAAATGTGAGATTTACAAGGAGGGAAAACAGTACACCTCTCTGAACAGTGTCTGGGAGGCTGTGGTTGCTGCTGCACGCAATGTTGATGGTGAACAGATCAAAACACTGACAGAATCCATGGATGGCAGGCTTTTGAGTGTCCTTGCAAAGAAAGGTGGCTATATTGGTCACTGATTTGTTTTTGTTTTGTTTTTGAATGTCAGAAATGTATATTTGTGAATGTTGAGATGTTATATTGGTTTCACTGGTAAAAATAAATAATTGAAATGGGTATATATTTGTTTTTTGTTAAGTTGCCTAATAATTATGTACAGTAATAGTCACCTGCACACACAGATATCCCCCTAAAATAGCTAAAACTAAAAACAAACTAAAAACTACTTCCAAAAATATTCAGCTTTGATATTAATGAGTTTTTTGGGTTCATTGAGAACATGGTTGTTGTTCAATAATAAAATTAATCCTCAAAAATACAACTTGCCTAATAATTCTGCACTCCCTGTAAAATCACTCCCTACACTGTCTGTCCCTGTAAGAATAAGCCAAACATGTGCCATCGGGTGCTATAGAACACCTAATGACACGTTCCAGCCAGCCAATCACTGTAATGCCATCAGACAACATGGCTACGGCATAACAGTGAGGGCAGTACATACCCGCACGTTTATTGGCTGCATAGAAGCCAAGAAATGTGCGGGGAGGAGACTCACCTCTAGCTACAAATATTTTATTTTCACAAGGGGTACCGGGAGAAAAAGCACCCACTATGTTTTACCGATTTTCTCCTGAACGTGGCAATACCACATACGAACTGTTGCATGGGCACATGACATGGCTCAGAAGCGTTGTAGTGCATATGGTTTTTGAAGGGCAAACTTTGCTGGAATAATTTTTGGGTACTGTGAAGTACCCTACAGTAGAAACCCTCAAAAATGAATCCATTTTGGAGACTGCACCCCTCAAAGAATTTATTGATGGGTGTAGTGAGGGCTTTGACCTCACAAGTGTTTCATAGGATTTAGAAACACTTGTCTATGAAAATGAATGTGGTTAAAATCTGCTGTTTGGGCACACTGCAGGGTTAAGAAGAGAAAAAGGCCAGAAGAGATTTGAGGCCTAGTATGACAACTGTACTGGGGTGAAATAATAAATGGAACCCCTCGAGAAGTGACCCTATTTTGGAATATACATGCCTCATGTTATTTATCAAGGGGTAGTGTGAGCATTTTAACACCTTTATTTGGAGAAATTAATGAGAAGGGGACTGTGTGAAATGAAAGTTGCACGTTTTCCACAGATATGGCATTTCCATGCCCAATATGTTGTGGGCAGCTAGTGCCATCTGAGACACACCACACACTTTAAATTGTTAGACGTCCTTGAGGAAGCATAGCGCAAAACCTGGGTCAGGCAGTGTATGGCTGAACACAGCTTGTTATCTATGCTATTTTTACCCTGAAAATTTAAGGGGCTGGAAGGATGTTTGAAGACTACCAAGAGACAAAAGTGAAGACTAGTCATTATCTGTGGCACGTTTGAATCAATGTCAACTTCATTTATGACTTCTTACCTGCTTTGCTCTAAACCATATTGGGCAGCACGGATCCCTCATTTTTTATTGTATGTTTGAAGGATACCTAGTTCTATTGGATCCTTCAATGCCAAGGTCTATGTGAACTGGACTCTAAGGCTACTTTCACACTAGCGTTTCTATTTTCCGGTATTGAGATCCATCATAGGGTCTCAATAGCAGAGAAAAATGCTTCTATTTTGTCCCCATTCATTGTCAAAGGGGACAAAACAGAACTGAACAGAACAGAATGCTCCAAAATGGATTCTGCTCCGTTTGGTTGCGTTCCCATACCAGATGGCAAACCGCTGCGGTTTTCTTTCCATTATGGGATGTGGAGCAAGTCATAAAATCCAATGTGAGAATGAAAACGAATAACAAACAGTAACCATGTCCATGTCTGAAAATCAGTCTTTTAGAACATAAAGTCTTGCCTTATCTCCCAAATACATTAATTGAATCTTGCCAGATAATTTAACCCTTTCCAGATTTTATTGTGTTATTGTAGCTAGACATGGATTTCCAGAGGAGGCTGTAACTAACAACTTCCAGTCCAGTGTTGACATCAGGACCTGACCGAATCAGGTCCTAATAAACACCTGGGTTATAACTGTTAATTACTGTGAGATTTCTTTCATTGTCTATACTGCGAGACAACAATTGTCGGGTCTCTATAGCACATGAATGTTCTGCTATTGTTGTAACAAAAGTCAGGGTTTGAAACAATCAAGTCTGGATGGTGGAACACCAAGCATTGGGCTTTTAGGTGCGGTATGTGTATGGATACCCTTGCAATAAATGGGAGAAGAAGGACAACACCTGAATCAATATAAAAAAAAATGGCTCCTAATTTACCTTGGCTGGTTTCTTCCTGAAGTAATCAGATCCTGATGCAATGATCGCCAGGGAGGAACCAATTATAATAATCAGAGGGAAAGTCTGTTGCAGTAACATCCACACTGTATATACTGTATATTCTTCTCTATTTGTCCTGCCTGATTTGATCTATGAGGGGAGAGAGAAAATGCATATGGTGCTGTTGTTACTGTGTACAAAAGAGTGTAAATTCATCCCACTAAACTAATAAAAGATATAATATAAATAGACCCATAGAATAAAGGATATATATTTATCTGTATTACAACGCTGGCTGTGAGTTGCTGTTGGTCCTCTTACCTTGCCGACGGCCTTCTGCCCGCCAGGTCAGCATTGTGTCTCTGACCCCCGTGGATGAACTGTCAATCATGCAGAGACTACTCAAGGAGGGAGCAGCTTGGTAGTTCCCCTGCAGTGAAGTCTAGATTCCTGTACAGGGGTTTTTAAAAAAAGAGGCAGAGCTACCATGGTAGCAGGTTAACAACTGCTGTGGAGTTCTCACAGGCAGAGTGGGGGGACTCGACCTTTAGTCCTGGGTCTCCCTTGACAGACTTCAGTGCGTGATGATACAAAGCATCAGATAAATTATACTCTCTATAAGTTAAATCTGGGGTCTTGACTAGCATGAGAGGGGGGTTGTAGGGGTAGGGGACATTCAAAAATTTGCTGTTGTGCCCAGCTTCTTCTAGTTGCTCCCCTTGGTTACAAGGTGACTACCAGAGGACTGTTAGGATAACACTTTAGGTTTAGTTCTAAACCAAATTTGTTGGTTGACACAGTGATTCCACACTCCATAACAATGTTACATAATGAATGGCATAAAATGTTAAATCTCAAAAGACAATGACAGTGTTTATTTTCCATTCTTCCAAGAAAGAGTTAATAAAATTAAATCAATAAGTTACATATACCCCCAAACTGATGCAAAAAACAAGCCCTCATATGGTTACGTTGATTGAAAAACAATAGTTATGCCTCTCAGTATGGGACAATGTAAACATGAAAAAATTCCATTGGTCCCAAAGGCCAAAATAGACCCATCCTGAAGGAGTTATTTAGACTATACACCCACACCATGCATTACCATTCCAAAGGTATCCTTTCCTTAAATTCTAGGGTGCCAAAAAATCCTAAAGTGTAGAACATAAAAATGAAACAGAACCTTCAAAGACCTAAGATGAATACATTTGGAATCTCTTTAAAGAAAATATCTTGTATAAATGAGATCAATGAATTCATATATAGTTATCAAAGTAGTGAACGGTATATGAATGTTTATCAGAGTGTACACGTCTGCTTTATACATTTTTAGATGGTCAAATGAGAACATGATTTGCATGCAGTTCACTAGAAAAAAAAAGTATTTTACTTCCCAGCAGAGTACACAAATAAGAATAATTCATAGAAAAAATCTACACTTCAAAGTCTTCATGGTTATCAGTGAGAAATGGACTGAATAAAAACTGAATGGCCCAAAAATAAGACTTACCTGCTCCCATATGGTGCATTGCAAATTAGCAATTATATCATGTATAGAGCGCCAATACATGATTATATCCAGCAGGACTATATGAATATTTTTATACAAGTCCATTTTGTATGGTACATTTTACACATATGACTGACAAACACATGGTGCAACAGCACTCTACAAACCAAAAGTAGAGTACAAATGTATATTACATTGCAAATGCTATGCTAATAACTTAGAGATTCTTAGCAAATACATTTTGTACAAAATCATTTGAGCCCGTCTGCCGCACGCCAAGGCGATCTCTATAAGACGGGTCCTAACACTAAAGCAAACCTGTTGGGTGCCATAACAGCGACCATGAATCCAGGAAGTGCAGGTCCCACATGCATGCTGAGCCCCCTTGATTTATGTCTATGTGGAGCCAAAATGGCCTTCATTGAATCCAGGGGCTACCAGTACCAGCATGCATGCTGAGCAGACTATGTACTCAATCTAATTAAAATCAGCCTGTGAGGCAGGAGAGGGGCAGGAAGGAGTGCACGACCCAGCATATAGGAGTTTTTTTATATTACTGCATTTATCTGTCCAACACTAATTCTATGCTTTTACTCAGACATGACTCATTATCTATTTGCAGACCTTACTTTTATCTTGTACAGTAATAGCATCAAAGGAAATCAATTGCTTCAATTGTTCGCATTCTATCCACCATACATTAGTGTGAGGTATTCTAAGAGTACAGAAAAAAATGATGAGAAACATTATATTTAGAGATAAGTGAATCGAAGCTGATGAAGTGGAATTCGATCTGAATTTCAGGAAAAATTCGATTTGCACCGAATGCAAATTTTCTTTGCGCTTCGTGGTAATAAATCAAATTTTTTACTAAAATGGCTGCTACACATGTGAGGACATCGTGCAAGGAACTCTGGGAAGACGGGTCACCCATACTGACACGTAAGCAGCCAATCAGCAGCCAGACAGCCCTGTGATCTCACAGCCCTATAAATACAGCGGCCATCTTAGATTCTGCCATTCACCAGCGTGCTTAGCGTAGGGAGAGACATGTCTGCAGATGCTAGGGACAGTGATAGGAAAGACTTGATTGTGGTGAAAAAAAAGATTTACAAGTGCAATGAAAGATTACTCAAAGTGTAGGGAAAGGATAGGGGGGAATCATTCCACCAGCATTTGTGTTGAACAGGGTTCAGTCGGGAAGATGACAGCCTGGGTAATATAAACAATCGGATTACACCTTGGTGCACTGACTGGGGAGCCAAACTGCCATTATACAGCTCAGTATTTCCAGCAAACCTGTCTTAGGGTGCAAGTGCTGCTTGATACAGGCATTAACAGGGTTTATTACAAGTAAATATTACTACATTTTATTTGCCCTTGTGCGGTGCAGTTATATGTTCTAAAGCATTTTTTGGCTTGTATTAGTGGGAAAAAAGGTGTATTAGCCATTGTGTGGTGAAGGGCGAAAATTACAGCCCTTTTTGTTGTGTATTAGAGGCAAAAGTAAAATATATTTGCCGCTCAGTGGTGCAGTTTTCTGTTTTAAAGCCCCTTTTTTCTGTGTATTATTGAAAAAAGAAAAATAATCATTTGCTGTTCAGCGGTGCAGTTATCTGTTTTAAAGGCCTTTTTTGCATGTTTAGTGTGACAATCGCCATAGTTACCCCAAAATGTTGAGAGACTGACCTTTGTAACGATAAATCAGGCGTGGATCAGCCAAGATTTGCACCTACCAATGCCTGATGCATCAGATTTAGTGTTGACCGAGTACCCGAGTATAGTGGAAGTCAATGGGAGAACCCAAGCATTAAACCAAGCTCCCCCTGCTCTGAAGAGGATGTCTGATTTACAGAGGAATGTTAGAAATTGATGGAAACACCACCACCAAGCATTGACTTATATACACATTTTTCAACAAGGGTACCACCCCCGTGGACCTGGTTGGGAACTGAGGACATACTGGTGGCAGCAGTGGGATGGCATCCTAGTGTGAGGAGAAGCAGCTCGGAGACACCGGTCGTGGAGTATATTGAGGGCAACGCTAGTTTCCGTACAGCACCACTGGCTACAGCAGGATGGAATTGGCTAGTCTTCGGACAGCGTTCCACTACGATGAGGAGGATTACATGGACTGGAGGGATGCAGTCTGGAAAGGCGTCTGGCACGAGGCCCTGGAATATGTACAGCATTGGCGGGGCGAGAGTCTCCCCAGTGAGGAGCAGCAGTTGCGGATGCGAGTGGCCCTGCGAATGCCCCTTCTGGGAGAGCAGCCCTGGATGAGTGGGTGACAGAACTCGAAAGCCTGGTATGGAAGGAGTTTGGGCTAGACGACGCCTACCAGGCACTCTGGTGGTATGTGATTCGGCACTCCCCCTGGATGGCTGAGCACGACAGACGCAAGGGTGAGGATTATGATGGCCCTGGCCTTTTGTTTTAATCCTTCGCAAAACCGGAGTTTGGAGATGCTGGAGAGTCCCGTTTCTGGGATATCTATGACTACAGGGAGGCTATGCATGATTGGGCTACAGCGAGAGAGGTGAAACAAGACCTGGCATCTCTAGTGACAGCGGAGTGGGAGCTAGAGCAGTATTACCCATATTTCCTCAGCTCAATTCGACCCCAATATACACTGCTGGAGAGCTGGGTGGCAGTCCCAGACCTACAACCCTACAGCTGGAAAGACCTGACTGAAGTATCCCCTGCTTCAGTACCAGCTGCGGAGGTAGGGGACCTCATAGACGGGTACTGGGGGGAACCCCATATGGCAGGTGGAGATGGGACCGAGGTCTCTCCACCAGCCCTACAGGGATGCTGGGTGGTCGGCCCAGATCCCGAAAAGGCAGCTGGATTTTCAGGGAGTATGGAAAGTCGGTCCTGCTCCCCAGCGGCAGTATGTTTTGCAGGGAGAGAAGAGCATCATCTCTATTCCCCAGCGGTAGTGTACCTTGAAGGGAGAGGAGACAACTGGTCTCTCTCCCCAACCACAGGGGGACCTAACTCCGATGGTGCAGATGGGACCACAGTCTCTGCACCAGGCCTACTGGGATGCTGGACGGCCAGTACAGATCCCCCACCAACCTTTCAGGAAAGCCAGGAGGAGGAGGTAAGCGATCTCTCCTCTCCACAGCTGCAACAAGGTCCTGGGGGTAGGATTCCCTGAACCCATCCCAGAGGAAGAGCTGGCATCTGGGCAGAGCGCAGTTAGCCTCTGCCCTCCCCTATCCTCTTGTCCAGAGGCTGACTCCCCACAGGCTACTGCAGCGGAAGAGCTGGCATCTGGTCAGAGCACAGTTGGCCTCTGCCCTCCCCTATCCTCTTGTCATTAGGATGACTCCCCACAGACTAGCCTAGCTGATGCACTGGCACCAGGGCAGAGTACCACTGATCCCTGCCCATAAAGCAACCTCCACTCCAAGCTAGGGAGCAACACAGAGATCGGGAGTACCAGTTACCAACACAACCTTGGTGGACTCACTGGACAGAGACAGGCTACCAAATTCAACAGGTCCAGTATTTGGTTGTGGAAGGGCTGCCAGACTAACTCAGGTACCGACCGGCATGAGGTCAGGTATCTGGTTAGTCTTCCCTGGGAGGGGCAGATGTGTGGCGAAAATAACCTCACCACTGGGTTTTGGAGGGGCCTGTTTGCCAGCCTCTTGCCTCAGGATTATGGCCCATATACCAGCTTTTAAGGAGAAGATAAACACCAATAGTAAATGACTCACAAGAAATGTGAGTGCATGTGCTAAACCTGCACGTAGGGTAAGACACCAAAGGAGAAAAAGAGGCTAGCACAAATAGTAATGAATGTAAACTTTATTATAGTCTCAACACGAGACAGAATGCATTAAAATACAAATAAAAGACAATGTAATGGTGGATAGAGAGCACACAGAATGATGAGGTACACCACTAAATCACTAAACGCATCAAGGCTAAAACGATGATATAAATATCATAAAATATATATATGGCCCAGACAAGATGTCAAATACATATAGCTAACCAAAGCTAACAGGACAGAATCAAATAGACAGAATCTAATACAATACACAAAAAGGTATAAAGTGCATAGTGCAAATATAACAAAGTGCATGGATATATTATGCTGAAATGCCCATTAGGGAGCCATAAAGTGGATACGTGAGGGTTAACCAGCAGAGCCCCAACGCACATTTCGCGTAAGCTTCTTCAGGGGGCTTACGAGAAACGTGCGTTGGGGCTCTGCTGGTATACAAGACAGGAAGAGAATTACGCCGCCGCGTGGATTAACATCTTGGGGATGTTCGGAATAACAGAGAGACCCCGGTGGCAAGACATGTTAATGCTGTCCACAATGGACGCTTGATGGTGCTCAAATTCACAGGGATAGAACGAGTTTGCAAACCATTACCTGGGGGTGATTGGGATAGACGTATCCTGCAATGAGAATGTTTGTGAATTTTTGAACTTGATAAGTCTAGTCCCTGTGGCCTGAATGACCAATGTTATTTTGGCTGCTTTACATAGACCTTCTGCCCTTTCCGTGATTTAATCCTGTGCTCTTGTATATGACCGCAGCGAGAATAAGGCCAAAATATCCATAGATTTTTATGTCCATTTGGACAGTATCCTATCAAGTATCTAGTCTACTGGGCATTTGCTATAGGCTGGTGCAATATACTATGGCAATAGCGTTGTCACTCCCCTTTACATCACTTGTATGCTACCAGTGTTTTATTGACCTTCAAGGACCTGGATACTAGGGATATCTTTCAGGACCTGCCAGCCCTTGTCCCCGCCCCTTGGGCATGATTAGCGTACCCACATGACGCTCCCCATGTGTACAATGACGAGGTGGCGCACTGGCGGTGTGTGCTGACGTCAGCACACGTCTGGAGGTGGTAACTTCAGTCTAAAATGGCGCACGGTTGCTAAGACGCCACATGCAATTGGGGACACCATACATCGCTAATGGCGTGAACCTATGCAACAGTACCCTCATCTTACAAGGGGTAATAGATCCGGAGGTGCGACCATACATCTTCCAGGACAAACCAATCCATATAGATGTAAGTGAGTGGTGTATTGCATGCCCCGAATGGTTATAATGGGCTATCCAATTACCCCTAATTTTTATAGGTTAATAAGCATAAATATATATATTTTCTTTGTTTTTTGTTTCGTAGGTAGCACTAGCCCCGTGACCCCAAATGATTCTGGGGCTATAAAATAGATAAAATGCGTAGGGACACATATATCTATTTACTTGAGCACTTATATGTAGGTTTCATTGCACCCTTTATTACTAGTGGTAGGACTCTACCCTTAGTTTTTTTCTGCTACATTATAAACACAAACACAGATGAGGCGGCGAGACATCAGTGTGGTCCCAGTTGGTGGAATACAGCAGAATTCCCACTGTTCATCTGTGGGAATGGGAACAACTTGAATGGGTGTTATATTCAACCAAGCCACCACCTGCACGGGTTATCTGGTAAGAAGTGTATGCCTTTTTGTATGTCGTTTACCCTTCTTAGATATTAGCAAATCTCCATGATAAGGACTACTGGTGGTACTGGCCCATCTAGTGGGGGTGTCTATGAATAGGATTGTGGGCCTTTCTATTTTAAAGGTATAATATTAAAAGTTACATTTTACTACTGCCTGTTTTATTACTTTTGTTCTATATATACTGCAGTAGTCTGTTTGGACTGCATTGGTCCTAAAAGTGGAACAGCTTCTGGCTGTATTTGCATTGATTTAGTCATTCAATATCAATTTTACTGAAGGCCAGTGTAGTACAGGCCCCAAACATTAGGCATTCACATGACAGAAAAAGAACAATTGATAAAGTGGATGGAAGTGTATTAGGCGGTCACTGTATAACAATTTTACTGTTGGCTGGTTAGATTATAGGCCCCAATAATTATGCATTCGCCGTACAGTAAAGATCTAGTGATTATGTGGCTGGAGGTATATTAGACGGTCAATGGATATCTATTTTACTGCATACCATTGGACTACAGGCCCTAAAAACTATTAATTCACAGTACAGAAAAGAACAATTGATGATGTGGATGGAGGTACATTAGGCGGTCACCATATATCATATTTACTGTTGGCCAGTTAGATTATAGGCCCCAAAAATTATTTATTCACTATACAGACAAGAACAAGTAATTATGTGGCTGGAGGTATATTAGACGGTCATTGCAGTACAAATAGATGTGAAATACATATGTTTGAAAGAACAAAAAATATAAAATTGGATTAAAAACATGGCTAACGAGATCCCCCCTCTTGAAAAAAAAAAATGATAACAGTTGAAATTTGATAATACGTGGTCGTCACAGGTGTTGAATTCCTCAGAGGTCCCAAACATTGGGAAATCACAGGACAGAAAAGGCCTTTTATGCCGCTGTATTTACCTAAGACAGCAACCATTATTTGTTCTGTGTGGTGGCTGATATTTGTGGGCTGGCATAAGGAAATTAAATTAAACGTGGTCCTCACAGGTGTTAAATTTCTCAGAGATCCATGCCTCATTCATTTTTAGAAATGTTATATAGTCCGCACTGTCGTGAGCTAGGCGAGTGCGCTTATCGGTCACAATCCCCCCTGCTGCGCTGAGCATCCTTTCAGACAGGACACTAGATGAGGGGCAAGCCTATAGTTCCATGGCAAATTGTGCCAGCTCTGGCCACAAGTCAAGCCTGCACACCCAGTTGTGAAGGGGTTCCTTGCTTCTAATAGCGTCCACAGTGTCCGTTAACCCGGTGTATTCAGACAGACACCTGTCGGTCTAGGCATTCCCTGAAGCTGGAACCGGAGGGAAGCTGTCGATGGATTGGCTGCAAGAATGATCTCATATCTGAAGTGACCAACACATCTTCAAACCGCCCTCTTCCTGCATGCGCTGTAGGATTGGTACTCACAAATGTTTCTCTGTGAGTGTAAATTCCTCTGCCAGCACCCGCAACAGCAGAATGCAGCATCTCTCACAGCTGTTAACATGTCCGCCATTTTGTGTTTTACCGGGGTATAAGTACGTTGCCACCCAGTACTGGTCCTTGCCCTTTATGGTTTTTATACGTGGTCCGTCTTTAAACACTGGAGCATGAAGGCCCCCATTTGAACTGAATTGGAAGCACTGAAGCAGCCTGGCTCCTGCTCATCGCCCAGGAGTATGTTGTCCTCGGTCTCCTCCCCCATCGATAGACAACACCAGGGATCTCCAAAAAGACTAAAGCCTGCTCTTCTTGCTCCTCCTCCTCCCCCCAATCACCATCCTACTCTGACTCCTCTTCAGACTCCTGCGGACTTGTCTCCTATGGAGTAGCCCCCCTCGGAATTCATTCAGCATTGCAACTTCCTTATCTTCCTGCTCCTCGACGGCTTGATCAATGACACAACACAATGCATGCTCCAGAAAGAAGGCGTAAGGTACAATGTCACTGATGATGCCCTGGCTGCGACTGACCCGTTTGGTGATCTAATCAAATGGACACAGAAGTCTGCATGCGTCGCGCATGAGCAGCCACTGGAGCGGTGAAAAAAAACCAAGTTCCCCAGAACCAGTCCTGCTGCAGAGTTCGTACATGTAGTCGTTAAAGACACGTTTCTGCTGGAGAAGCCTATCAAGCATATACAAGGTGGAGTTCCAGCGTGTCGGTTAGTCACAAATCAGACGTCTGACGGACAAGTGGTGTCACCGCTGAACGTCAGCAAGGCAAGCCATGGCCGTGTAAGATATTCTAAAATGGCCATAGATTTTCCTGGCCTGCTGCAAGATGTCCTGGACCCCGGGGTATTTCGCAACTAATCACTGCACGATAAAGTTCAGGGAATTTGTCTGTCATTTTGCCATGTTTCAGTGTGCACAGCAGATTGACACCCCTTTACCAACTGTCAAATTGAGCGGGGTTAGCCACTGATCGATCGGCGTGTGACCGCAGAGCTAAAAGCAGTGCAGGACCGGTGTGGCTCTTGGCTTCCAGGCACAACAGCTGCAGCACAGCATGGCAACGTCTCACTTGGCACGTCGAATAGGTTCTGGGGAGCTTGGAGGTGCAGCGGAAGAGGCGGTAGCAGTGGAAAAGGAGGAGTCAGCAGAGGAGAAGATGGAGGATGTAGTAGGAGGAGGAGAAGAAGAAGGCAGGCCTGCATTCAATCCGTGGCGGTAACACCAAATAAAAATCCACAGAGGTGCCATGGTTTACCTGCTTGACGGTCGTCAGAAGGTTCACCCAGTGGGAAGTAAAAGTTATGTACCTTCCCTGCCCATGTTTGCTAGACCACGTGTCTGTGGTCAGATGCATCTTGGCACCGAAACTGTGTGCCAGAGATACATTCACTTGCCTCTCAATGTGGCCATATAGCTCTGGGATGCCCTTCTGGGAGAAATATTTCATTCTGGGGACCTTCCATTGCGGTGTGCCAATGGCCACAAATTTGCTAAAGGCCTCCAATTCCGCCAGTTATATATGGCAGTAGTTGGTGGGCTAGCAGTTCCAACAAGCCTGCGGTCAGCCGTTGGCCAAAAAGGTTATCCGGCGTCATCAAATTTTTACATTCGAACATTTTGGCCACGGAAGCCTGCCTTTTGCCAGATGAACGTGACGACGGCACGTGGAAGATGGAGTGGAGGACAAATGGGAGGAGAGAGGAGATGGAGAAGAGGCAGGACGGTGAGCGCCGGGAGTGTGGCTTTGTGGGTTCTGTGACGATGTTGTTCCCACTGGGCTCAGTGATGGGAGACCAGGTGCCTTCTTAAGGCGGTCGCCCCTAGGTAAGTGTTGGGCTTATATGCGACTTATGCGTTGACAGCACAGGCTGCAGATGGCAACACAATTGTCAGCAGCTGACACGTTAAAAAAAGCCCACACTGCGGAGCCATGTGCTGCTGTCCTGGGAGCTCCAGGTGCGACCATGCATGGTAGATGGCTCGCTTCAGATACATTTGCAGTCAAATTTTTGCCTCATGTGCACTGCGAGTTCTGCCTGCTTCTTCTCCTTCTAACCCCTATCTGGTGCTCTGTCTAGCCCTCTGAACTCGTCTCTTCTTAATCTCTTGTAGGCACCCACGTGACGTCCATCGACACGTCATCATCGTCACCTTCACCACCACTGACATTAGAGATCTTGGAGTAGGCAGCAACAACGAGGACCACCCTCCTTGGGCTGATCGGGGTACTGTCGTCAGACCGCTAATTGACGGCTATTGCTACCTCCTCTTCCTGATCCGATGCCAAGAATGGCTGTGCATCGGTAAGGTCAGGAAATTGAGGAAGGGGCAAGTTCAGACCCCGAAACGCGTTTGGTTGTAGCAGCTGTTATACCTAAGAGATCCCACATATCACATGTGGCTACGAATACTATAAATACCACATTGTTTCCAGTTTAACAGGCGCGCTCCCAACTAGCAAAACCATCTAAGCGTATCCAGCCTCCTAAACCCTCCCCTCCGATCACGTGCATATTCTCCGATCACATGACCAGGGATCACGTGCAACAAGGCGGAAGGTCCTTGATACACACTTTGGCGTCCGACCGCATGACTAGATCATCCAAGTGAAACCTAATCGGATCAGACGCCTTCTGGAGGGGTAAAGTACTCTTGGTACAAAGTACTTAATATATATGTACCCACGCTTATATCTTCTTTCAGTTACTGTATGCCTATCATCGCACATGCCTTGTAGCGGAGCAACAGTATATAGGAAGCAGGCTGCAGCAAACCCTTTCTGATATCAGCATTATCTCACACAAGAGATTGTTGTGTTACCTGGACAGCCTATACCTGGAGTTCTTATAGTTATGTATTGCGGACCTATATAAACTCATTTGTCCCAAACAAGAGCCCTAGAGCTCCGACGATCAGGCTCCTTATACACCATTTATTACCAGGAGCATCCAGTGACTTTTTTAACATTTTAATATTTTTCATGTATTTTTTATTATTATTTTTCATGGCACCATCATGTGTGATTTAATGTTCTTATATTATTACACTGTCTTTTATGTTTGATGAAGTGGATTACACCACTGCTTATTCCAGTTATTTGAATCAATATTTGCTATTGCTCATATCACATTTGTCCATCTGGTACCAGGTAGTTGAGTGCCCCCTACCATTGGATACAACTCCTTTTACGCTCTCTGCGACCAGGGGTAGGTTGCAAGGGTTGTGCACCACATCCAGCTAATACGAGAGGTTAGAGTCACTGTACCATATTGTTTCTTTTTGAAGGTCAGGAAATTAATGTGAAAATAATTCCTCTGACTCGAGTGGAGGGGCAATGATGGTGGTGGTGGCAGAGAGTGATGAGGGTGCTGATACAGAGGATGAGGAAGGTGCAGAAGCGGAAGGCTGAGTGAGCCAGTCAATCAACTCTGGTGCATCCTTTGACGTAATCGCATGCTCCTTCTCCAACTTCCTACTTAGGCTCTGGCCTGGTGCACCTGCCCCTGCCCGACCCCTGCCACCCCTGCGAAACGGCCTGCCTCTTCCGCTGCCTGTCATTTTCAAATTGACTCTGTGCCAAAGTCCTTAGAGAAGAGCAGTATTTTTGGAAGCAGGTATATAGAACCCCTTAATCAGATTTTTTAGGGGGCAACTGTTATATCGCACCAGTTGCAATTAGTTGTTCCAATGGTTTTGTACCTCTGTATAGCTGCGGTATCTCAGCAGAATCGCACACAACTGCTGCACAATACAAATGCACTATATAGAAATTATATTTTAAGTATATCACACCCCTGCCTCAATCAGATTTTTTGCGGGGCAACTGGTATATCACACCAGTTGCAATTAGTTGTTCTAATGGCGTTTGTCTGTTTGTATATCTGCGATATCTAAGCGGAACCGCACACAAAAACTGCACAATACAAATGCACTATATAGAAATTATATAATAAGTATATCACACCCCTGCCTCAATCATATTTTTTGGGGGGCAACTGGTATATCACACCAGTTGCAATTAGTTGTTCCCATAGCGTCTGTCCCGCTGTATAGCTGTGGTATCTCAGCAGAACCGTACACAAATGCTGCACAATACAAATGCACTATATAGAAAGTATATTATAGGTATATCACACCCCTGCATCAATCATATTTTTTGGGGGACAACTGTTATATCACACCAGTTGCAATTAGTTGTTCCAATGATGTTTGTCCCTCTGTATAACTGCGGTATCTAAGCAGAACCGCACACAAATGCAGCACAATACAAATGCACTATATAGAAATTATATTATAGGTATATCACACCCCTGCCTCAATCACATTTTTTGGGGGGCAACTGCTATAGCACACCAGTTCCAAATTTTTCCAATAGTGTTTATCCCTCTGTATAGCTGCAGTATCGCAGCAGAACCACACACAACTGCTGCACAATAATATACTTTCTTGTTAGAAAGCATATTATAAGTATATCACACCCCTCAGTATGTCACACCTATCGATAGCACACCTATACCAGTCCTAAAAATGACTTTTGTGGTACTATTAGCTAGCGTTTTGTGTCTCTATACTCTCTAACAGTCTGTCCCTGCTACACACAACAACCTCTCCCTACACTGGCAAAAAAAGAATGTAAAATGGTGGCCAGATCGAGTTCTGTTATAGGGTAGGAGGTGTGTTCATGTGCTGAAACGTCTCAATTGGCTGTCCTGTCCCACCTGATGTATGTGTCATGGGTCAAAGTTCTGCACAATGCAAAGAATATGTCGCCTGTCAGACATCGCCATATGTTTGCCTGTTCGTCGAACAGCGAACAAGCAAAGTTCACCGGAAAATGACCACCGAGCGAACCGCAAGGCCATCTTTATCTATTAGGCCTTGATTCTTAAATTGGGGTGAATAAGTTGTCTAGTTCTACTGTTATTGGGATGTCAACCTTGTTTACTAGATAAGCAATTCTATTAAACCTTGATTCTCAAATTGACATGAATAAGATGTCAAGTTCTACTGTTATTGGGGGGGGGGGACCACGTTGTTTAATAGATAAGCAATTCTATTAGGCCTTGATTGTTAAATTTAGGTGAAAAACCTGTTTAATCTTACTGTTATCGTGGTATCCACCTTGTTTAATTGATAAGCAATTTTATTAGGGCTTCATTCGATTAGGATGATTCTTAAATTGGAGTGTATAACGTGTCTAATCTTACTGCTATTGGGGTATTCACCTTGTTTAATATAGCTAAGCAACTCTATCAGGGTTTAATTCTCAAATGGGGGTTAATAAACTGTCTAGTTATACTGTTATTGAGGTGTCTACCTTGTTTAAGAGATAAGCAATTCTAATAGGCCTTGTTTTTCAGATTGGGGTGAATAAGCTTTCTACCTCTACTGTTATTGGGGTGTCCGCACTGTTTGAAAGGTAAAAAATTCTATTACATTTTAATTCTGAAATTAGAGTGAATAACCTGTCTTGTTGTAATGTTAGTGGGGTGTCCACATGGACACTAAATAACTGATTTTAAACATACAGTTAGTGTTACAGTACAGTATGTCCAACAGTCATTTGCAAGGGCCCTCCAAAAGAACGCGCAGTGGCAAAACTGTTGCTGGAGTCATCAGAATTAGCAGCAGAAGTGGGTGACAGGGGGTAGCAGCAGCCACAGCAACAGACCAGAGATGCCACTGTCATCCAACGGTCATGTTTTGATGACCAATCCCTCTGTCCTGAACTTGGTCTTCAACATCACCTCAACTGACATCAGACACTCACAGCCAGGAGTCGTGTGTTCCTCTGACACTACACTTAGTTAACATAGCCCAGGAAGTGGCCCCAAATGTTCTGAACCTGCCTTTTTACTTTGCTGCTCCTTCTGCCAGGAAAGTAATGTATCCAGCCGGCTCTGTAACACTTTTTTTAGCTAGGAAAAAATTATTGATGAAAGTAAGCTGCTACTGGCCAACCCAGATTTGGAGAAGAGGTCTGCTGCTTCCTCCTGTAGGCATGCAAGTAGACATGATGACAATTGTGTGGGAGCTGGTGTCATGAGCTGTCAGGGACGCGGCCCTAAGATTAGTGAGGGTGACATAAGTGAGGAGCAGACAGTAGTGGATGATGATGTAGCCTATCTCACGTAAGAGCTGGGTGAAGAAGGGGCTTCACCATCATCATCAGGGGGTGAGGGTAGCAACTTGCCCATGAGACAGGGGCAGGGTGGCAGTGAGAGACTGAGCCAGCAGGATACAAGCGTGGCAGTGAGCCAGCAGGATGGCAGGAGTGGAAGATCTGGAGAAAAACATGCCTGGGTTAGACAATCTGCTACTCAGGAGCCAATCTGTCCAGAAAAAACTAGCAGTGCATGGGGTCATAGAGGCAATGTCAGTCAGCAAGCACAGCCTGACAAATCTCCCAGTAGCCCCACCCCTTCCCCAGCATTCAAGGCTCCACCACCTCAGCAGAAGGGAGCTCTGTTTCCTTGCCATCATCTACTGGTCCTGATGCTCCTCTTACTCTTCATCACGAGTTTCACCAGTATTTGATCACCGAGATGATTGCAAAGAAACAATATGGGTGCACTCATCCAACGGTGCATAAGCTGAACATGCTCCTAGCCAATTTGCTGGTACTACAGTCTCTCCCTTTCCACATGGTTGACTCTGTACATTTCAGAGAACTGATGAGGAGTACCAAGCTGTCATTACTTCTGTAAAAAAAATTTACCAGCTCTGTATACGTATTTAAAGCAGAAGGTGGTCGAATCATTGAGCCTGTCGTGTCTGGTACAGTTCATGGCAGTGCCAACAGGTGGGGCTGTAACTATGGTCAAGAACAATATATGTCCTTTACAGTCCACTGGTTAAATGTGGATCCTGCCCAGGCACACCATCAACTTGGCCAGGTGATGGTAATGCTGCCTACACATTTTCATTTAATTTTCATGTCCTCCTCATCCTCCATTTTGTCCTCAGTCTCCTTTGTAGGCACTGTTCGGAGTGGTCCTCCATCATACCTATACAGAGCACAGCATTGTCACACTGTTCTGCACCTGGCCAGCCTGGGCAAACCGAGTCATACCAGAGAGGAAATGCATCACCACCTTCATCAAGAAATCGAATCCTGTCTGTCTCCTCATCAAGATTGGAACTATGGTCACTGATAGTGATGAGCGAAGCAAGCTTCAGATGCTACTTTTAAAATGTATGTGATCCGTATGGAAACGGTTTTAGCTTTCCACTTTAAAAATCAACTAATTACAAATGAATTCAACAAAGTCTACGCAACTGTCACGGCCATGGCCATGACCGTGACTCCTGAACCGCATGCGGTTGTCAGCGGTTTGGTTTGGTTGTCAATCACAGGTGAGGGCAGTGGTATTTGCCTCACCTGTGGTTGCCGCTGGCAACAGTATGTATGTGGCAGCTTGCTATGCTGTGCATGCGGTTGCACCTAGCAACCTTTCTGTTAGGTGTGTGTGTATGTTTGCACTAGGTTTTATGTTATTGTGTGCACTTCCCCTTTTAGTTGGTGTTTCCCTTCCCTGGTGCTGGAAGGGTTAACTCCCTTCCCAGAGTGTGTGTGAGTCACTAGGTGTGTCTGACTGTGGGGTGTGGTTACATGGGCTATAAAGTCTCAGTCCAGATCAGTTCTCTGGTCGGGTACTCCAGGCATGTTGCTGGAGTCGTCCTCCTGTTACCCTGTAACCGTCCTTCTAGTAAGGGCCACCTTTCCGGTCATAAAATCCAAACCCCTGATGTTTAGTTTATGTCCGTTACCTTTGGTTTTTGTTGCAGCTATGGATGTCCTGGTTCCTGTGTGTTTTTATGTGTGTGCTGTTTGTCTATGTTTGTGCGGACAGCGTTTTCTGAGCACGGGTTCCAGTCAGCAAGGCTGTGGCAGGTTTGTGTGAAACTGTTTGGGTTCACCTGTCATGTTCATAGTTCTGTTCATGTTCTCCTTCTTTCATGCTGCTTGGCCAGTGAGACTCCTGCTCCTCCGTGCCTAGGAGGAGTAGGTTGTCTTACCCTGCTCCTTAGTTCAGGGCCAACCTGAGGGCTTGTAGGGACTATTAGGTTCCAGAGTATGAGCCCTCCTACCATCAGGGTCGGCTCATACGGACAGGAGACAGGGTCAGTGTTAGGGACGCTATAGGAGGTGACCTGCTCCCTATTTCTGTTGTCGGAATATTTATGCTTTCTCCGATTGACAGTCTATATTATTTATGTGAATAAATTAAAATCTGTAATAAAGGAGATTCTAATTTATTATCATAAATATCAAGCTAAAACAAGCTCGTGATCTGCGTTGAATTGAAGACAAAACCCAGTTACAGACAAAATATATATGTAATTTATTAATACAATTTATAGTGCAAAATAAGATATATAATAAAATTGGCGATAATAAAATTCAATCAATGATATGCAAAATAGTGATAAAGTCAAAAATAATTGAGAAGATATATATACACAATTATGCCTTCTTTTAATGATACCCCTCAATTATATTTAAATTCAATTTAATACTTGATTTCTCTCAGCCGACAAATGTCCGATTAAACCCAAATCTGGTTTATCTTTTATCTATACAAATATATATATATAATCAACCATACTGGTCTAGAACTGAATTCAATTCCTTGGAGATAATACAGTGTTTTCACTAGTATATTTTCAATCTCCCTGTATTGGATTAATTTTCAGGATGATGCTGCAGGTACACCCCAATCTTATTCCAAAACAGATACTATACACAAAGTATGGTTAATTGAATATATATAGATATGTATTATATTAATTAATTATCCTATAAAATATATTTAAGGTTATACTATACCAAAATGTCAGCTAGCAGAAATCAGTTTCAATGGTTCTAAGATGGCTGCCTCCAATGACTGAAAAGGTGGTCAGGTCTGGATCTGGTCTTTTGAAGATGATCGTCCCTTCAGGATGGTCTTTTGAAGATGGTCAGACAGAGAGCTAGGGAGCTCTAGAGATCGATCTTTTCTGTCAGCCCATCCTATCTTAGAAAGGGCTTGGCCAAGTTTTATCATTAACTAGTGACCTCACTTTATAATCAATAGAACCTCCCTCTAGTATTTTACCCTAACACTAGATGGCACTAGTATTCCATACAAAAATCGAACCACTCACTTATTTCTCTTATTATATACTAGCAATGAATGTTATCTAAGGTTTCAGACAAAACCATGAGAAGATCTTGAATAGACAATGACTTTTATACTTAGTCAACCACCTTGTTTATCCTTAAATCTTTTGACCAGGCCTAATTAAATCAAGATAAACATGACTATCTTAAGTCATTGTTCTTGTAAAGGACAGGGTTTGTTTATGATCACCTGTGTCCACATTTCTCCATTCAAGAAAACCTCAAGGAAAGAAATAATTAATTTGTGTGTTACACTGAGAGAGATTCTAAAAATGACAGAGGAGTTTGTACCTTGTTTCTAATCTTAAAACTGAATATAGCTATAAGGACCATACTCTTATATATATACTATATATTCAGTACACCTATTAAAATTGATAATATAAAATCAATCTACTCATACATTGATTCATATAAAACCACAAAGAAAGATTAGAGTCTTTCTATTCACTAAAAATCATCAGAACTCAGCACATTTCTAATACATTGTCTTATCTAGGCAATTACATTTCATTAGACCTTGGGACATCTCCTTCTCACAAAAACAGACTTAGGTAAACACTTTGGTACATATCGTAAACCTTAGGTTAGCAATTTCAGAGTAAAAAAATCCTGAACTCACTCTGCCTTTTAAAATAAGACAAAATGGTTGTCCCTTAGGCTCATGTCCATACTCTTATATAGGCCTTATACTTATAGACCTTATTCATACCCAATAGTTCTGACACTGTTGCCCTGACCGAGTAGCGACCGGACATTTCTGAGCACCGCACGGCTGAGGGTTTTCCCCATCCTCAGCCGTGACAGCAACTTTGCGAATAACTGACTTCAGCTCATCGTAGCCCATACATTTTAATACTGCATGGAGATCCCTGTATAGTATCCAAAGTTTTGAATGAAGCAACTTCATATGTAGCATCCAAAGCTCAATTCGCTCAGAACTAGTTACTGATAACAGGAAGAATATTTTGTTTGTGCTGCATCAAGGAGAGCTGACTCACTTAACTGCAAGACATCTTCAAAATGAACAAGAAACTGTGCTTACACTTCAGCCACACTTACTGTGCAAAACATGCCCTCCTTGAGCTACAAAGGCAGAATGGTGTTTCCCTACATGGCCTCATATGTGACGTTTCCACATGTTGGAATTCTACCCTTCACATGTTGGACCGACTATATGAGCAGAGGAAGGCTGTGGACAATTTCTTGATGTTGCAGGCAGACAGGAGTCTCCCCTGTGCAACTTCAATGTCAGCTAGTGGCAGTTAATGTACAACATCTGCCATTTGCTCAGGCCCTTTGAGGAGGCCACTTGATTTGTAAGTCACCAGGACACCAGGACTACAGGATGAATGATGTCATTCCATTCCTTCACATCCTAAAGCAGGTGCTGATAAATCTGGCTTGCCAGTGGACAGGAGACATGGTGCCTAAATATCACAGTCACCTGAGCTTTGTGGGAACTGAACTGGAGAAGGACGACGAGGAGGAAATCAACGCCCAGGAACTGTATATAGAAATAGGTGGTTTATCTGCCAAAACGACAGAAGAGGATAAGGGCTGTAGGGCAATGAGGAAGACCAGGCAGATAACCCCAACAGACCATGGCAGTATCCAGTGAAGAAGAAGGCAGGGAATCCCTCAGATTGCCTTGCGCATATGGCCAGATACATCCTTAGTTGCTTGCATAGTTACAGCCGCATTATCACCATTCGGCAAAGTGGTGACTACTGGTTCTCCACAATGTTAAACTGTCGCTACTGGGCCAAAATGGGGGCCTTTTTTTCACCTTATGAGAGGGATGATAAACTCAACTACTATCGAGACAAAATATGTCATTGGTTGGTCGCTGTCCATATGTGTTATCCTCACAAGGTCTGACCGGGTGGGCTCCCTACACTCACGCTCCACTGCCATGACTGCTGGAGGAGGAATGGGGATGGTGGGCAGGAGCAGCACTAGCTCAACCAGTAGCAACTTGAGTCTCGAATGTCTGATGAACACATTTCTTCACCGTCTAATAAGGAAGATAGCCACCAGCAGAATATGGAGCAGAACCTGAATCAGCAGGTGGTGGCATACTTGAACTGCACCCTGTCACCCCAGATCCAAGATACCCTCGGCAGCCAAACTGTGGCCGCAACTGTCCGAGTTTGCCCTGGACATGCTTTTCTGCCTGGCTAGTAGTGTGGCATTAGAACAGGTGTTTAGTGCTGCGGTGGGGAATAGTTACCCCAAAGAGAACTTGCCTTTCAACAAAAAGTTGCTGTTTCTCCCCCCTTCCCACTCAGTGACTGGGGCACTATGTTGACTCCTCATGCTGTTGCTACCCTCCCTACACTATGACTGGGCCATTATGTTGACTCCTCATGCTGTTGCCACCCTCCCCACTCTGTGACTGGGCCACTATGTTGACTCATGCTGCTGCCACCCTCCCTAATCTGTGACTGGGCCACTTTGATGATTCTTCATGCTGTTGCCACCCTCACCAGTCTGTTTGGGGGCCACTAGTGTCCCTGCTTGGCCTTGCTGTCTTCATTGTCTATTTTATATTTCTTCCACAGCAGCCCACCCCCTTAACTTTGACCTTCACAAAAGCCTGCCCCTTTAACAGTGAGTTCCACAGCACCCCATCCCTTTGACAGTGACCTCTACAGGGGCACAACCCCTTAGAAGAGACCTCTACAGCACCCAAACCTTAAAACTGACCATAGGTTATAGTCCCCTTAACTGACCTCCACCATTCCTGCCCCCTTAACAGAGACCTCCACAGCGACTACCCCTTTAACAGTGACTGCCAAAGTACCCCGCTCCCTTAACAGTGACCTCACAGTATCCCTCTGCCCCTTTAATAGTGGCCTCCACAGTCCCCTCCTCTCTTAACAGTGACCTTCACAGTGCCCGCCCTTTAACAGTAACATCCACAGCACCCTCCCCTTTAACAGTGACCTCCACAGCGGCCACCATTTATTAGTGACCTCCACAGTATCCCATCTCCTTAACATTGATTTTCACAATAACTTTACCCCTTTACACTGACCTCCACAGAGCTCTGTTCCCTTAAAATGTGACCTCCACAACAATCCGCTCCCTTAATATTGACCTCTACAGCACCCGACCCCTAACACTGACCTCCATAGCGGACAGTCCCTTTAACTGTGACCTTCACCGTTCCCTGCCGCCTTAACACTGACCTTCACAGCATCCTGCCCGCTTAACAGTGACCTTCATAGCGGACGCCCCTATATTTGTTGACCTCCACAGCACTCCATCTCCTTAGCAGTGATTTTCACATCACCCTGCCCCTTAACAGTGGCCTCTACAGCAATCTGCCCCTTAACACTGACCTCCATAGCAGACCGTGACTTTAACTGTGGCCTCCACAGCAGCCTGCCCCTATGGTTGCCTGAGGTCTGGTTTTAGGCCGAACAGTCAGGTTTTCAGACTCTCTGTTCTCCGTCCGGCACAGGACCTGGACGTACACAGGGAGGTCCTTTATAACAGCTCACTCTCAGACAGCAGTACTGTGCTGTCTGAGCGTGAGCTGCAGGGAACAAGTCACCCCTGCAGCTGACAGAAGTTGACTTTTACCTTCCTTTTTTCATTCCTTGTCGGCTGCAGAGTGGGAGGGGGCGTGGCCTAGCGGGGTCTGGGGGCAGGGTTTTTTAAGTCCGTCTTTTGAGGGTGGTCTGAATGGCCACCCTACCTGTCCCCTTAACTGTGACCTCCACATCGCTCCGCTCCCTTAACAGTGTCATCCACAGCGCCCTGTCCCTTTTGAAGCTGACCTACAGAAGTGAAGAAAAATTGCTGGGTTGTTTGAAAACATGGTGTAAAACTGTGTATATGGAGACTAAGGGCCTGCAAGCTTCTATTGATCAGGCTTCTATTGGCTAATGCATTTTTTGTTAATATCTCAGGAACGGCGATGCTTGAAAAAGGCTCACATTCGAGCCGAAACACGCGTCGCTTCAGCATTGTGTCTCCTCCATGCGTGAATAAAGCAGTTGAACAAGGAGTGAAGTGCCGGTCTTTCCTTTCGATGTTTTGACGTGGGTTTTCCTACTTCTCATTTAAAGAGTTTTCTTTATTTTCATGACTACACTACGTGCAGAATTATTAGGCAAATGAGTATTTTGACCACATCATCCTCTTTATGCATGTTGTCTTACTCCAAGCTGTATAGGCTTGAAAGCCTACTACCAATTAAGCATATTAGGTGATGTGCATCTCTGTAATGAGAAGGGGTGTGGTCTAATGACATCAACACCCTATATCAGGTGTGCATAATTATTAGGCAACTTCCTTTCCTTTGGCAAAATGGGTCAAAAGAAGGACTTGACAGGCTCAGAAAAGTCAAAAATAGTGAGATATCTTGCAGAGGGATGCAGCACTCTTAAAATTGCAAAGCTTCTGAAGCGTGATCATCGAACAATCAAGCGTTTCATTCTAAATAGTCAACAGGGTCGCAAGAAGCGTGTGGAAAAACCAAGGCGCAAAATAACTGCCCATGAACTGAGAAAAGTCAAGCGTGCAGCTGCCAAGATGCCACTTGCCACCAGTTTGGCCATATTTCAGAGCTGCAACATCACTGGAGTGCCCAAAAGCACAAGGTGTGCAATACTCAGAGACATGGCTAAGGTAAGAAAGGCTGAAAGACGACCACCACTGAACAAGACACACAAGCTGAAATGTCAAGACTGGGCCAAGAAATATCTCAAGACTGATTTTTCTAAGGTTTTATGGACTGATGAAATGAGAGTGAGTCTTGATGGGCCAGATGGCTGGATTGGTAAAGGGCAGAGAGCTCCAGTCCGACTCAGACGCCAGCAAGGTGGAGGTGGAGTACTGGTTTGGACTGGTATCATCAAAGATGAGCTTGTGGGGCCTTTTCGGGTTGAGGATGGAGTCAAGCTCAAGTCCCAGTCCTACTGCCAGTTTCTGGAAGACACCTTCTTCAAGTGGTACAGGAAGAAGTCTGCATCCTTCAAGAAAAACATGATTTTCATGCAGGACAATGCTCCATCACACGCGTCCAAGTACTCCACAACGTGGCTGGCAAGAAAGGGTATAAAAGAAGAAAATCTAATGACATGGCCTCCTTGTTCACCTGATCTGAACCCCATTGAGAACCTGTGGTCCATCATCAAATGTGAGATTTACAAGGAGGGAAAACAGTACACCTCTCTGAACAGTGTCTGGGAGGCTGTGGTTGCTGCTGCACGCAATGTTGATGGTGAACAGATCAAAACACTGACAGAATCCATGGATGGCAGGCTTTTGAGTGTCCTTGCAAAGAAAGGTGGCTATATTGGTCACTGATTTGTTTTTGTTTTGTTTTTGAATGTCAGAAATGTATATTTGTGAATGTTGAGATGTTATATTGGTTTCACTGGTAAAAATAAATAATTGAAATGGGTATATATTTGTTTTTTGTTGAGTTGCCTAATAATTATGCACAGTAATAGTCACCTGCACACACAGATAGCCCCCTAAAATAGCTAAAACTAAAAACAAACTAAAAACTACTTCCCAAAATATTCAGCTTTGATATTAATGAGTTTTTTGGGTTCATTGAGAACATGGTTGTTGTTCAATAATAAAATGAATCCTCAAAAATACAATTTTCCTAATAATTCTGCACTCCCTGTATGAAAATTGTAGATTCACACTGAAGGCATCAAAACTATGAATTAACACATGTGGAATTATATACATAACAAAAAAGTGTGTAACAACAGAAAATATGTCATATTCTAGGTTCTTCAAAGTAGCCACCTTTTGCTTTGATTACTGCTTTGCACACTCTTGGCATTCTCTTGATGAGCTTCAAGAGGTAGTTACCTGAAATGGTTTTCACTTCACAGGTGTGCCCTGTCAGGTTTAATAAGTGGGATTTCTTGCCTTATAAATGGGGTTGGGACCATCAGTTGCATTGTGGAGAAGTCAGGTGGATACACAGCTGATAGTCCTACTGAATAGAGTGTTAGAATTTGTATTATGGCAAGAAAAAAGTAGCTAAGTAAAGAAAAACGAGTGGCCATCATTACTTTAAGAAATGAAGGTCAGTCAGTCCGAAAAATTGGGAAAACTTTGAAAGTGTCCCCAAGTGCAGTCACAAAAACCATCAAGCGCTACAAAGAAACTGGCTCACATGCGGACCGCCCCAGGAAAGGAAGACCAAGAGTCACCTCTACTGCGGAGGATAAGTTCATCCGAGTCACCAGCCTCAGAAATCGCAGGTTAACAGCAGCTCAGATTAGAGACCAGGTCAATGCCATACAGAGTTCTAGCAACAGACACATCTCTAGAACAACTGTTAAGAGGAGACTGTGTGAATCAGGCCTTCATGGTAGAATATTTGCTAGGAAACCACTGCTTAGGACAGGCAACAAGCAGAAGAGACTTGTTTGGGCTAAAGAACACAAGGAATGGACATTAGACCAGTGGAAATCTGTGCTTTGGTCTGATGAGTACAAATTTGAGATCTTTGGTTCCAACCACCGTGTCTTTGTGTGACGCAGAAAAGGTGAACGGATGGACTCTACATGCCTGGTTCCCACTGTGAAGCATGGAGGAGGAGGTGTGATGGTGTGGGTGTGCTTTGCTGGTGACACTGTTGGGGATTTATTCAAAATTGAAGGCATACTGAGCCAGCATGGCTACCACAGCATCTTGCAGCGGCATGCTATTCCATCCATTTTGCGTTTAGTTGGACCATCATTTATTTTTCAACAGAACAATGACCCCAAACACACCTCCAGGCTGTGTACGGGCTATTTGACATGAAGGAGAGTGATGGGGTGCTGCGCCAGATGACCTGGCCTCCACAGTCACCGGACCTGAACCCAATCGAGATGGTTTGGGGTAAGCTGGACCGCAGAGTGAAGGCAAAAGGGCCAACAAGTGCTAAGCATCTCTGGGAACGCCTTCAAGACTGTTGGAAGACCATTTCAGGTGACTACCTCTTGAAGCTCATCAAGAGATTGCCAAGAGTGTGCAAAGCAGTAATCAAAGCAAAAGGTGGCTACTTTGAAGAACCTAGAATATGACATATTTTCAGTTGTTTCACACTTTTTTGTTATGTATATAATTCCACATGTGTTAATTCATAGTTTTGATGCCTTCAGTGTGAATCTACAATTTTCATAGTCATGAAGATAAAGAGACTCTTTGAATGAGAAGGTGTGTCCAAACTTTTGGTCTGTACTGTATATATACAGGTCCTTCTAAAAAAATTAGCATATTGTGATAAAGTTCATTATTTTCTGTAATGTACTGATAAACATTAGACTTTCATATATTTTAGATTCATTACACACTAACTGAAGTAGTTCAAGCCTTTTATTGTTTTAATATTGATGATTTTGGCATACAGCTCATGAAAACCCAAATTTCCTATCTAAAAAAATTAGCATATTTCATCCGACCAATAAAAGAAAAGTGTTTTATAATACACAAAAAGTCAACCTTCAAATAATTATGTTCAGTTATGCACTCAATACTTGGTCGGGAATCCTTTTGCAGAAATGACTGCTTCAATGCGGCATGGCATGGAGGCAATCAGCCTGTGGCACTGCTGAGGTGTTATGGAGGCCCAGGATGCTTCGATAGCGGCCTCAAGCTCATCCAGAGTGTTGGGTCTTGCGTCTCTCAACTTTCTCTTCCCAATATCCCACAGATTCTCTATGGGGTTCAGGTCAGGAGAGTTGGCAGGCCAATTGAGCACAGTAATACCATGGTCAGTAAACCATTTACCAGTGGTTTTGGCAGTGTGAGCAGGTGCCAGGTCGTGCTGAAAAATGAAATCTTCATCTCCATAAAGCTTTTCAGCAGATGGAAGCATGAAGTGCTCCAAAATCTCCTGATAGCTAGCTGCATTGACCCTGCCCTTGATAAAACACAGTGGACCAACACCAGCAGCTGACATGGCACCCCAGACCATTACTGATTGTGGGTACTTGACACTGGACTTCAGGCATTTTGGCATTTCCCTCTCCCCAGTCTTCCTCCAGACTCTGGCACCTTTATTTCCGAATGACATGCAACAGTCCAGTGCTGCTTCTCTGTAGCCCAGGTCAGGTGCTTCTGCCGCTGTTTCTAGTTCAAAAGTGGCTTGACCTGGGGAATGCGGCACCTGTAGCCCATTTCCTGCACACGCCTGTACACAGTGGATCTGGATGTTTCTACTCCAGACTCAGTCCACTGCTTCCGCAGCTCCCCCAAGGTCTGGAATCGGTCCTTCTCCACAATCTTCCTCAGGGTCCGGTCACCTCTTCTCGTTGTGCAGCGTTTTCTGCCACACTTTTTCCTTTCCACAGACTTCCCACTGAGGTGCCTTGATACAGCACTCTGGGAACAGCCTATTCGTTCAGAAATTTCTTTCTGTGTCTTACCCTCTTGCTTGAGGGTGTCAATGATGGCCTCCTGGACAGCAGTCAGGTCGGCAGTCTTACCCATGATTGCGGTTTTGAGTAATGAACCAGGCTGGGAGTTTTTAAAAGCCTCAGGAATCTTTTGCAGGTGTTTAGAGTTAATTAGTTGATTCAGATGATTAGGTTAATAGCTCGTTTAGAGAACCTTTTCATGATATGCTAATTTTTTTAGATAGGAATTTGGGGTTTTCATGAGCTGTATGCCAAAATCATCAATATTAAAACAATAAAAGGCTTGAACTACTTCAGTTGTGTGTAATGAATCTAAAATATATGAAAGTCTAATGTTTATCAGTACATTACAGAAAATAATGAACTTTATCACAATATGCAAATTTTTTGAGAAGGACCTGTATATATATATATATATACACACACGTGAAACTTGAAAAATGTAAATATCGTGCAAAGTTCATTTATTTCAGTAATACTACTTAAAAGGTGAAACTAATATATGAGATAGACTCATTACAGGCAAAGCAAGATATTTCAAGCCTTTATTTGTTATAATTTGGAGGATTATGGCTTACAGCTTATGAAATCCCCAAATCCCCAAAGTCACAATCTCAGAGTGTGACGCTTTGAGCCTAGAATATTGAACCTTTTCACAATATTCAAATTTTAAGTTGCATTAATGAAACTCCTTTTAAGTTTGCATTATTAAAATAAATGAACTTTTGCACGATATTCTAATTTTTTGAGTGTCACATATATATATATATACAATAGATAAATATCGAGGCAGCACTTCCAGCTTTCAGTGAACGGATGAAGACCCCAAACTTTAATCCAAGCAACGTTTCGGCCTGCTCAATGAGGCCTTTATCGAGCTTGATAAAGGCCTCATTGAGCAGGCCGAAACGTTGCTTGGATTAAAGTTTGGGGTCTTCACCCGTTCACTGAAAGCTGGAAGTGCTGCCTTGATATTTATCTATTGTATATCGTGGAGGAAGAGCCGACCTCTGTGGGGATTTGCACCCAGTCCACCAACTCTGACTGTGCTGCTGCACTATCTGTGTTTTATATATATATATATATATATATATATATATAGATAGATAGTGACACAGTGAGAGGTTTGGTCTGGAAAAACAGGTATTTTCCTCCCAGCATGTGCTGCTGGGCTGATTTACAGCCAGGTGAGGTCAAATACCGGACCGGATTTTAAGTACCGGTCCGGGTTTTGGCAGCACCTGGCTGTCCTTAAATAGGCAGCTGGGCTCAGAAGCCATGTCTGTATGCTGAGATCTGAGACCTGTGCTAGGCTTGAGAGCTGAGACCCGCGTGTTAGGGGAACAGGCCACCTTAAGCCTGTATTTGGACTTTCTGAGGCAGAACTGCCACCAAGGTGACTTTTTGTTATATTAATTTGCCATTGGTTGTGAAGTAAGACCAACACTCCAAAAGTGACTTTTGGCACCATGTGTGAATAAATACTGAAGTGTGAATTACGAACTTGTATTTTGCCTCTATACTGCGCCCACTTATCCTAACTACCAGAGCGAATCCCCAATATATATATATATATATATATATATATATATATATATATATATATTAGTGTATGTTTGTTTAGAAAATTGCAAATAATACTATAGAGTTTTTGAGCTTCTGTAAAGACCATAAAAATATATTATTACGTTATTATGTGAAGACACATTACAATCTGGGACATATCTGTGCCACATTGTAGCAGTTTGACTGCTAGCAAATTGCAGTACATACAGTGCTGCAAAATCTATTTTATACAAGGCTATCGTTTTAATCCATTGATCTGGTTGCAAACGTGTGCAGCTTACACCATGGGAAATAAAGATACCAGATCCTAATGATTCAGGACAGCTACATATGGCAAGTATGATTTATACATCAATGCTTATTTTCAACAGCCATAATATAAATTTGTGAGACTTTGAATCTTTTATCTTGTCAATTACTTCAAGAAGAAATATAGAAGAAATGAGAATTACATAACTTACCAAATAAGATGAAAAATGAAAAAGAGAAACACAGGTTCTATAAAGTCACTAATGGAACTTGGACATAATCATAACTTGCTTGCAAGATAAAAATCTGTTCGTCAGAAGCACAAATGGTAATAACAGCATATTTTATTAGTATTATACATTTTAGGGTAGGTTTGCATTTGCGTTAGGGTACTCAGTTATAGGTTCCGTTTATAATGGAATTTAACAGAATTTGAAGACGGAATGCAAAACGGAAGCCTTAAAGAGGCATTCCATTTTGATCCATCATAATAGAAGTCTATGGGCAAGCATAACCGATCCGTCTGTTTTCTGGTATGCAGGGCAGAAAAGAAAGTCCTGTCGACAGGACTTTCTTTTCCATCCTGCATAATGGAAACCAGACGGATCTGTTATGCTTGCCCATAGACTTCTATTATGATAAATCAAAACAGAATGCCTCTAAAGGTTTCTATTTTGAATTCCATATTATGAATTTCGTTATAGCCATGTTATAATGGAAAGCAATAATGGAATTCAAAATGCTGATGTGAACTGCCCTTAAAAATATAATGTCAGGGCCATGGTCATGGTCGTGACTCTTGAACCGCAGGCTGTTGCCTGCGGTTTGTATGTAGGTGTTCAACCACAGGTGAGGGCCGCTAGTGTGCTGCCTCACTTGTGGTTGCCGTGGGCAACAAGTTATGTTGTACTGTTGCAGCATAGCAGCCTGAGATGTTGCTAGGCAGCTTGCTGTAAGTGCATGCGGTTGTACTTGGCAACTTGGCTTGTATGTGTGCACTTTCCCATGTTTGGTGTGCACGGGGTTGTTCGTGTGTTCACTTCCCCTTTAAGTTGCTGTTTTCCCTTGTCTGGTGTGTGAAGGGTTAATTCCCTTCCTAGGCTGTAAGCACTGGGTGTGTCCGCGTGGGTGTGGCCACTTTGGGCTATAAAGCCTAGTTGGAGATCAGAAGCTGAGGGGTGCTTCAGCCATGCTTTGCTGGAGACACTCTCCTGGCATTTACATCTGCCAGTGGGGGCCACCCTTGTGGTCATAAACTAATTGTGATTCTTAAGTTTATGTGATGTCCACTTGATGTTTTCCTTGTGATGTTATGCACCTATGGATCTGGGTTCCTGTGTGTTTGTGTGTGTGCTGTGTCCACTGGTGTTTGGGTGTGGACACTTACTGTATTGCACGGGATCCAGTCTGTGTGTCTGTGGCAGGTAGGTGTGGAAGTGCTTTTCAGCCTCCAGCCATATCCATAGGCTGTTTATGTTCTTTTCCCTTTGCAGCTTGGCTAGTGAGACTCCTGTTCCTCCGTGCCTAGGAGGAACAGGTCGTCTTACCCTGCTCTTTGTTCCAGGGCAATCCTGAGGGCTAGCAGGGACCCCAAGGCATCCGGTGTATGAGTCCTCCCACCTTCAGGGTTGACTCATATGGTTAGGAGTCAGGGTCAGGTTAGGGACGCGATAGGAGGTGACCTACTCCCTAATTCTGTCCTCCTGGCCAAGCAGCGCTTAACATCTACGGGCATCGCATGGCTGAGGGTTTTCCCCATCCTCAGCCGTGACATATAAAGACATATTCAAATTATCTTCTTCCTTTTATTTTGACAACTTTCTCAATTCTTGAGAAGTAATACAATCGGCCTCATCATATATAAATAATGCAGAGGGGCTGCTCTTGGGGCAGGGAACAGCTAATTTTGTATATTTAAAAATAATTCTAAATTTGGTACAATGGAGGAATGGACCTTTAAAAATATACAGCGTCGCATTCAGGTGAGCAAGGCTAATTTGAGCACCGTCTTGAATTCTTCCAGCTGCCTCTGATGTCACTCTCTTTAAAATATAGAACTTAACGACTAAAGTTTACAGCTTGAATTTGCTTTTAATGAATTGATAGGTTGCAGTCTGTATGTGTAATCTGCATTCTGTTCCTCTACAGTATTGTGTTAGCAGTGATGTCAATATATAGATGCAAATATAAGAAGGTGTGCTTTACATAACAGAGTTAAGTATTAGCACTAATTGGGTTCCTCTCACTGTTGAGTTCTGTAAGAACTTTAGAAAGAAAAGTAGAGTATAAGAAGCATCAATATTGGGAAAAAACAATGCATATTGAACTGTAGGTGTGAACGGTCATTTATCTTTGTTACATTGGGCTTTGTTCTATCAGCAAAAACATAGAAGAATAGTCGTTTTAAGGCAACCGCGTCCATCAATGAGCCTTATTCTAAATATCATTCACACACTAATGGCATGGACTATTTCCTGTATAGGTGTTTATTGTGTCCTTATCTAGAATATCTAAGTGAGAGTCAATCCCTACTCAGATGTCCACTGTATCTAAGTGATAGTCAAACCCCCTAGGATAGTCATACATTATACTCCAACCATTGCCTGCCTTTGTGCTGTATTACAATCAATCAATCAACCATTCAATGAGTGGTCTGATAACAATAATATGTCAGTGCTAGAAAGTAATTATAGACATACACTGAGACAGATGACATTGCTCCTGCAGATTGAGTACTTTGAAATTAACTGGAGTATCACAAGCCAAACTCATCTAAATTAATCACTAACCTGTCACCAGCACAAAGTCTCGGCTTAATCTATACTGTCCACTTCTATAATCTGTGCTTTATCTGTAAATTGGAAGTCTTTGAAATTTTAAATTAAGTTAGTTGAAGTCAACTTATTAAAAGTTACTTATCGCAATGATTTTACTTTACAAAAAAAAATTACAATTCTGCAAATTGTTTTGAGATTTCAAATCATCCAATATCTCTCTCAGTGATGAATGAAAGTCAATCAGAGAGATATTGAAGGGCACAGCTATTCCCTTTCTGCTAGATTCAATGCACTAAGTTGCATAACTTCACAAATACTTTGTGTTACTTATAAACTTCACAGCGGTGGCTCACACTAGGCGATATTGTGTTACTTATTTTGCACTGATGTGTATTCTATGTAATACAAATTTTTCAAGTTGCGACTTGTAAATTGATGTTCTTAGAATCTGTCAGACATATTACACAACATCTGAGCTCAGATTGTGTAACTGTCATATTAAAAGGGTATTCTGGCTTCATGGAATTGATGATCTACTAATGACTAGGGATGAGCGAACTCGAACTGTATAGTTCGGGTTCGTACCGAATTTTGGGGTGTCCGTGACACGGACCCGAACCCGGACATTTTCGTAAAAGTCCGGGTTCGGGTTCGGTGTTCGTCGCTTTCTTGGCGCTTTTGTGACGCTTTCTTGGCGCTTTTTGAAAGGCTGCAAAGCAGCCAATCAACAAGCGTCATACTACTTGCCCCAAGAGGCCATCACAGCCATGCCTACTATTGGCATGGCTGTGATTGGCCAGAGCACCATGTGACCCAGCCTCTATTTAAGCTGGAGTCACATAGCGCCGCCCGTCACTCTGCTCTGATTAGCGTAGGGAGAGGTTGCGGCTGCGACAGTAGGGCGAGATTAGGCAGATTAGCTCCTCCAAAGGACTTGATTAACTGATCGATCTGCAGCTGTGGATCATTGAGCTGCTGATCCTCAATTGCTCACTGTTTTTAGGCTGCCCAGACCGTTTGTCAGTCACATTTTTCTGGGGTGATCGGCGGCCATTTTGTGTCTTGTGGTGCGCCAGCACAAGCTGCGACCAAGTGCATTTAACCCTCAATGGTGTGGTTGTTTTTTGGCTAAAGCCTACATCAGGGTGAAGCTGTCACACCAAGTGCATTTAACCAGCAATAGTCTGTTCATTTTTTGGCCATATACAAAATCAGGGGCAAGCTGCGCCTGTCACCAAGTGCATTTAACCCTCAATGGTGTGGTTGTTTTTTGGCTAAAGCCTACATCAGGGTGAAGCTGTCACACCAAGTGCATTTAACCAGCAATAGTCTGTTCATTTTTTGGCCATATACAAAATCAGGGGCAAGCTGCGCCTGTCACCAAGTGCATTTAACCCTCAATGGTGTGGTTGTTTTTTGGCTAAAGCCTACATCAGGGTGAAGCTGTCACACCAAGTGCATTTAACCAGCAATAGTCTGTTCATTTTTTGGCCATATACAAAATCAGGGGCAAGCTGCGCCTGTCACCAAGTGCATTTAACCCTCAATGGTGTGGTTGTTTTTTGGCTAAAGCCTACATCAGGGTGAAGCTGTCACACCAAGTGCATTTAACCAGCAATAGTCTGTTCATTTTTTGGCCATATACAAAATCAGGGGCAAGCTGCGCCTGTCACCAAGTGCATTTAACCCTCAATGGTGTGGTTGTTTTTTGGCTAAAGCCTACATCAGGGTGAAGCTGTCACACCAAGTGCATTTAACCAGCAATAGTCTGTTCATTTTTTGGCCATATACAAAATCAGGGGCAAGCTGCGCCTGTCACCAAGTGCATTTAACCCTCAATGGTGTGGTTGTTTTCTGGCTAAAGCCTACATCAGGGTGAAGCTGTCACACCAAGTGCATTTAACCAGCAATAGTCTGTTTATTTTTTGGCCATATACTACATCAGGGGCAAGCTGCGCCCGTCACCAAGTGCATTTAACCCTCAGTAGTGTGGTTGGTCAAGCTGTGACACCAAGTGCATTTAACCAGCAATAGTCTGTTCATTTTTTGGCCATATACTACATCAGGGGCAAGCTGCGCCCGTCACCAAGTGCATTTAACCAGCAATAGTGTGGTTATTTTTTGGCCATATCCCAGTCTAATTCTGTCACTAAATCCATACCGGTCACCCAGCGCCTAAATACTAGGCCTCAAATTTATATCCCGCTAAATCTCTCGTTACCGCTGTCCTGTTGTAGCTGGGAAAGTTATTTAGTGTCCGTCAAAGCACATTTTTTGTTCTGGGTTGAAGTACAATTCCCAATTTAGCAATTTCATAATTTAGTGGTTTCTGCTATATCAGAGCTATTTGAAATCTATCCCTAAAAGGGTATATAATATTCAAGGTGCACATTGGGTCATTCAGAATAACTTCACACACACCCGCTACTGTGTATTTTCAAGTCTAATTCTGTCACTAAACCCATACCTGTCACCCAGCGCCTAAATACTAGGCCTCAAATTTATATCCTGCTAAATCTCTCGTTACCGCTGTCCTGTTGTAGCTGGGAAAGTTATTTAGTGTCCGTCAAAGCACATTTTTTGTTCTGGGTTGAAGTACAATTCCCAATTTAGCAATTTCATAATTTAGTGGTTTCTGCTATATCAGAGCTATTTGAAATCTATCCCTAAAAGGGTATATAATATTCAAGGTGCACATTGGGTCATTCAGAATAACTTCACACACACCCGCTACTGTGTATTTTCAAGTCTAATTCTGTCACTAAACCCATACCTGTCACCCAGCGCCTAAATACTAGGCCTCAAATTTATATCCTGCTAAATCTCTTGTTACCGCTGTCCTGTTGTAGCTGGGAAAGTTATTTAGTGTCCGTCAAAGCACATTTTTTGTTCTGGGTTGAAGTACAATTCCCAATTTAGCAATTTCATAATTTAGTGGTTTCTGCTATATCAGAGCTATTTGAAATCTATCCCTAAAAGGGTATATAATATTCAAGGTGCACATTGGGTCATTCAGAATAACTTCACACACACCCGCTACTGTGTATTTTCAAGTCTAATTCTGTCACTAAACCCATACCTGTCACCCAGCGCCTAAATACTAGGCCTCAAATTTATATCCTGCTAAATCTCTCGTTACCGCTGTCCTGTTGTAGCTGGGAAAGTTATTTAGTGTCCGTCAAAGCACATTTTTTGTTCTGGGTTGAAATACAATTCCCAATTTAGCAATTTCATAATTTAGTGGTTTCTGCTATATCAGAGCTATTTGAAATCTATCCCTAAAAGGGTAGATCATATTGAAGGTGCACATAGGGTCATTCAGAATAACTTCACACACACCCGCTACTGTGTATTTCCAAGTCTAATTCTGTCACTAAACCCATACCTGTCACCCAGCGCCTAAATACTAGGCCTCAAATTTATATCCCGCTAAATCTCTCGTTACCGCTGTCCTGTTGTAGCTGGGAAAGTTATTTAGTGTCCGTCAAAGCACATTTTTTGTTCTGGGTTGAAATACAATTCCCAATTTAGCAATTTCATAATTTAGTGGTTTCTGCTATATCAGAGCTATTTGAAATCTATCCCTAAAAGGGTATATAATATTCAAGGTGCACATTGGGTCATTCAGAATAACTTCACACACACCCGCTACTGTGTATTTCCAAGTCTAATTCTGTCACTAAACCCATACCTGTCACCCAGCGCCTAAATACTAGGCCTCAAATTTATATCCCGCTAAATCTCTCGTTACCGCTGTCCTGTTGTAGCTGGGAAAGTTATTTAGTGTCCGTCAAAGCACATTTTTTGTTCTGGGTTGAAATACAATTCCCAATTTAGCAATTTCATAATTTAGTGGTTTCTGCTATATCAGAGCTATTTGAAATCTATCCCTAAAAGGGTAGATCATATTGAAGGTGCACATAGGGTCATTCAGAATAACTTCACACACACCCGCTACTGTGTATTTCCAAGTCTAATTCTGTCACTAAACCCATACCTGTCACCCAGCGCCTAAATACTAGGCCTCAAATTTATATCCCGCTAAATCTCTCGTTACCGCTGTCCTGTTGTAGCTGGGAAAGTTATTTAGTGTCCGTCAAAGCACATTTTTTGTTCTGGGTTGAAATACAATTCCCAATTTAGCAATTTCATAATTTAGTGGTTTCTGCTATATCAGAGCTATTTGAAATCTATCCCTAAAAGGGTATATAATATTCAAGGTGCACATTGGGTCATTCAGAATAACTTCACACACACCCGCTACTGTGTATTTCCAAGTCTAATTCTGTCACTAAACCCATACCTGTCACCCAGCGCCTAAATACTAGGCCTCAAATTTATATCCCGCTAAATCTCTCGTTACCGCTGTCCTGTTGTAGCTGGGAAAGTTATTTAGTGTCCGTCAAAGCACATTTTTTGTTCTGGGTTGAAATACAATTCCCAATTTAGCAATTTCATAATTTAGTGGTTTCTGCTATATCAGAGCTATTTGAAATCTATCCCTAAAAGGGTATATAATATTCAAGGTGCACATTGGGTCATTCAGAATAACTTCACACACACCCGCTACTGTGTATTTCCAAGTCTAATTCTGTCACTAAACCCATACCTGTCACCCAGCGCCTAAATACTAGGCCTCAAATTTATATCCTGCTAAATCTCTCGTTACCGCTGTACTGTTGTTGCTGGGCAAGATATTTAGTGTCCGTCAAAGCACATTTTTTGTTCTGGGTTGAAATACAATTCCCAATTTAGCAATTTCATAATTTAGTGGTTCCTGCTATATCAGAGCTATTTGAAATCTATCCCAAAAAGGGTATATAATATTCAAGGTGCACATAGGGTCATTCAGAATAACTTCACACACACGCTTCTGTGCATTTCCAAGTCTAATTCTGTCACTAAATCCATACCGGTCACCCAGCGCCTAAATACTAGGCCTCAAATTTATATCCCGCTGAATTTGAATACAATACATTGGGCCAAATAATATATTTGTTGTTGTGGTGAACCATAACAATGAGAAAAACATCTAGTAAGGGACGCGGACGTGGACATGGTCGTGGTGGTGTTAGTGGACCCTCTGGTGCTGGGAGAGGACGTGGCCGTTCTGCCACATCCACACGTCCTAGTGTACCAACTACCTCAGGTCCCAGTAGCCGCCAGAATTTACAGCGATATATGGTGGGGCCCAATGCCGTTCTAAGGATGGTAAGGCCTGAGCAGGTACAGGCATTAGTCAATTGGGTGGCCGACAGTGGATCCAGCACGTTCACATTATCTCCCACCCAGTCTTCTGCAGAAAGCGCACAGATGGCGCCTGAAAACCAACCCCATCAGTCTGTCACATCACCCCCATGCATACCAGGGAAACTGTCTCAGCCTCAAGTTATGCAGCAGTCTCTTATGCTGTTTGAAGACTCCGCTGGCAGGGTTTCCCAAGGGCATCCACCTAGCCCTTCCCCAGCGGTGAAAGACATAGAATGCACTGACGCACAACCACTTATGTTTCCTGATGATGAGGACATGGGAATACCACCTCAGCATGTCTCTGATGATGACGAAACACAGGTGCCAACTGCTGCGTCTTTCTGCAGTGTGCAGACTGAACAGGAGGTCAGGGATCAAGACTGGGTGGAAGACGATGCAGGGGACGATGAGGTCCTAGACCCCACATGGAATGAAGGTCGTGCCACTGACTTTCACAGTTCGGAGGAAGAGGCAGTGGTGAGACCGAGCCAACAGCGTAGCAAAAGAGGGAGCAGTGGGCAAAAGCAGAACACCCGCCGCCAAGAGACTCCGCCTGCTACTGACCGCCGCCATCTGGGACCGAGCACCCCAAAGGCAGCTTCAAGGAGTTCCCTGGCATGGCACTTCTTCAAACAATGTGCTGACGACAAGACCCGAGTGGTTTGCACGCTGTGCCATCAGAGCCTGAAGCGAGGCATTAACGTTCTGAACCTGAGCACAACCTGCATGACCAGGCACCTGCATGCAAAGCATGAACTGCAGTGGAGTAAACACCTTAAAACCAAGGAAGTCACTCAGGCTCCCCCTGCTACCTCTTCTGCTGCTGCCGCCTCGGCCTATTCTGCTGCTGCCGCCTCGGCCTCTTCCTCCGCCTCTGGAGGAACGTTGGCACCTGCCGCCCAGCAAACAGGGGATGTACCACCAACACCACCACCACCACCTCCGTCACCAAGCGTCTCAACCATGTCACACGCCAGCGTTCAGCTCTCCATCTCACAAACATTTGATAGAAAGCGTAAATTCCCACCTAGCCACCCTCGATCCCTGGCCCTGAATGCCAGCATTTCTAAACTACTGGCCTATGAAATGCTGTCATTTAGGCTGGTGGACACAGACAGCTTCAAACAGCTCATGTCGCTTGCTGTCCCACAGTATGTTGTTCCCAGCCGGCACTACTTCTCCAAGAGAGCCGTGCCTTCCCTGCACAACCAAGTATCCGATAAAATCAAGTGTGCACTGCGCAACGCCATCTGTAGCAAGGTCCACCTAACCACAGATACGTGGACCAGTAAGCACGGCCAGGGACGCTATATCTCCCTAACTGCACACTGGGTAAATGTAGTGGCAGCTGGGCCCCAGGCGGAGAGCTGTTTGGCGCACGTCCTTCCGCCGCCAAGGATCGCAGGGCAACATTCTTTGCCTCCTGTTGCCACCTCCTCCTTCTCGGCTTCCTCCTCCTCTTCTTCCACCTGCTCATCCAGTCAGCCACACACCTTCACCACCAACTTCAGCACAGCCCGGGGTAAACGTCAGCAGGCCATTCTGAAACTCATATGTTTGGGGGACAGGCCCCACACCGCACAGGAGTTGTGGCGGGGTATTGAACAACAGACCGACGAGTGGTTGCTGCCGGTGAGCCTCAAGCCCGGCCTGGTGGTGTGTGATAATGGGCGAAATCTCGTTGCAGCTCTGGGACTAGCCAATTTGACGCACATCCCTTGCTTGGCGCATGTGCTGAATTTGGTGGTGCAGAAGTTCATTCACAACTACCCCGACATGTCAGAGCTGCTGCATAAAGTGCGGGCCGTCTGTTCGCGCTTCCGGCGTTCACATCCTGCCGCTGCTCGCCTGTCTGCGCTACAGCGTAACTTCGGCCTTCCCGCTCACCGCCTCATATGCGACGTGCCCACCAGGTGGAACTCCACCTTGCACATGCTGGACAGACTGTGCGAGCAGCAGCAGGCCATAGTGGAGTTTCAGCTGCAGCACGCACGGGTCAGTCGCACTACAGAACAGCACCACTTCACCACCAATGACTGGGCCTCCATGCGAGACCTGTGTGCCCTGTTGCGCTGTTTCGAGTACTCCACCAACATGGCCAGTGGCGATGACACCGTTATCAGCGTTACAATACCACTTCTATGTCTCCTTGAGAAAACACTTAGGGCGATGATGGAAGAGGAGGTGGCCCAGGAGGAGGAGGAGGAGGAGGAGGAAGAGAGGGTCATTTTTAGCACTTTCAGGCCAGTCTCTTCGAAGTGACTCAGAGGGAGGTTTTTGGCAACAGCAGAGGCCAGGTACAAATGTGGCCAGCCAGGGCCCACTACTGGAGGACGAGGAGGACGAGGATGAGGAGGAGGTGGAGGAGGATGAGGATGAAGCATGGTCACAGCGGGGTGGCACCCAACGCAGCTCGGG
The DNA here is from genome assembly GCF_014858855.1 of Bufo gargarizans. Classification (NCBI taxonomy): domain Eukaryota; kingdom Metazoa; phylum Chordata; class Amphibia; order Anura; family Bufonidae; genus Bufo; species Bufo gargarizans. The sequence goes on along the minus strand of NC_058086.1, from coordinate 156,161,134 downwards.
TCCATCACTGGTGCGTGGCTGGGGGGAAAGGCAGGACGATGACGATACGCCTCCCACAGAGGACAGCTTGTCCTTACCCCTGGGCAGCCTGGCACACATGAGCGACTACATGCTGCAGTGCCTGCGCAACGACAGCAGAGTTGCCCACATTTTAACCTGTGCGGACTACTGGGTTGCCACCCTGCTGGATCCACGCTACAAAGACAATGTGCCCACCTTACTTCCTGCACTGGAGCGTGATAGGAAGATGCGCGAGTACAAGCGCACGTTGGTAGACGCGCTACTGAGAGCATTCCCAAATGTCACAGGGGAACAAGTGGAAGCCCAAGGCCAAGGCAGAGGAGGAGCAAGAGGTCGCCAAGGCAGCTGTGTCACGGCCAGCTCCTCTGAGGGCAGGGTTAGCATGGCAGAGATGTGGAAAACTTTTGTCAACACGCCACAGCTAACTGCACCACCACCTGATACGCAACGTGTTAGCAGGAGGCAACATTTCACTAACATGGTGGAACAGTACGTGTGCACACCCCTCCACGTACTGACTGATGGTTCGGCCCCATTCAACTTCTGGGTCTCTAAATTGTCCACGTGGCCAGAGCTAGCCTTTTATGCCTTGGAGGTGCTGGCCTGCCCGGCAGCCAGCGTTTTGTCTGAACGTGTATTCAGCACGGCAGGGGGCGTCATTACAGACAAACGCAGCCGCCTGTCTACAGCCAATGTGGACAAGCTGACGTTCATAAAAATGAACCAGGCATGGATCCCAGAGGACCTGTCCGTCCCTTGTCCAGATTAGACATTAACTACCTCCCCATAACCATATATTATTGGACTCCAGGGCACTTCCTCATTCAATCCTATTTTTATTTTCATTTTACCATTATATTGCAAGGCTACCCAAAGTTGAATGAACCTCTCCTCTGCCTGTGTGCTAGGCCTAAATATATGCCAATGGATTGTTGCAGTGGTGGCTGACGTGAAGCCTCATTCTCTGCTATGACATGCAGACTGATTCTCTGGTGACATGAAGCCAGATTGTCTGTTACGGGACCTCTCTCCTCTGCCTGGGTGCTGGGCCTGAATTTATGACAATGGACTGTTGCAGTGGTGGCTGACGTGAAGCCTGATTCTCTGCTATGACATGCAGACTGATTCTCTGCTGACATGAAGCCAGATCCTCTGTTGCGGGACCTCTCTCCTCTGCCTGGGTGCTGGGCCTAAATTTATGAAAATGGACTGTTGCAGTGGTGGGTGACGTGAAGCCTCATTCTCTGCTATGACATGCAGACTGATTCTCTGCTGACATGAAGCCAGATTGTCTGTTACGGGACCTCTCTCCTCTGCCTGGGTGCTGGGCCTAAATATCTGACAATGGACTGTTGCATTGGTGGCTGACGTGAAGCCTGATTCTCTGCTATGATATGAAGACTGATTCTCTGCTGACATGAAGCCAGATTGTCTGTTACGGGACCTCTCTCCTCTGCCTGTGTGCTAGGCCTAAATATATGCCAATGGATTGTTGCAGTGGTGGCTGACGTGAAGCCTGATTCTCTGCTATGACATGCAGACTAATTCTCTGCTGACATGAAGCCAGATTGTCTGTTACGGGACCTCTCTCCTCTGCCTGGGTGCTGGGCCTAAATTTATGACAATGGACTGTTGCAGTGGTGGCTGACGTGAAGCCTGATTCTCTGCTATGACATGCAGACTGATTCTCTGGTGACATGAAGCCAGATCCTCTGTTACGGGACCTCTCTCCTCTGCCTGGGTGCTGGGCCTAAATTTATGAAAATGGACTGTTGCAGTGGTGGGTGACGTGAAGCCTGATTCTCTGCTATGACATGCAGACTGATTCTCTGGTGACATGAAGCCAGATCCTCTGTTACGGGACCTCTCTCCTCTGCCTGGGTGCTGGGCCTAAATTTATGAAAATGGACTGTTGCAGTGGTGGGTGACGTGAAGCCTCATTCTCTGCTATGACATGCAGACTGATTCTCTGCTGACATGAAGCCAGATCGTCTGTTACGGGACCTCTCTCCTCTGCCTGGGTGCTGGGCCTAAATTTATGAAAATGGACTCTTACAGTGGTGGGTGACGTGAAGCCTGATTCTCTGCTATGACATGAAGACTGATTCTCTGCTGACATGAAGCCAGATCCTCTGTTACGGGACCTCTCTCCTCTGCCTGGGTGCTGGGCCTAAATATCTGACAATGGACTGTTGCATTGGTGGCTGACGTGAAGCCTGATTCTCTGCTATGATATGAAGACTGATTCTCTGCTGACATGAAGCCAGATTGTCTGTTACGGGACCTCTCTCCTCTGCCTGTGTGCTAGGCCTAAATATATGCCAATGGATTGTTGCAGTGGTGGCTGACGTGAAGCCTGATTCTCTGCTATGACATGCAGACTGATTCTCTGGTGACATGAAGCCAGATCCTCTGTTACGGGACCTCTCTCCTCTGCCTGGGTGCTGGGCCTAAATTTATGAAAATGGACTGTTGCAGTGGTGGGTGACGTGAAGCCTGATTCTCTGCTATGACATGCAGACTGATTCTCTGGTGACATGAAGCCAGATCCTCTGTTACGGGACCTCTCTCCTCTGCCTGGGTGCTGGGCCTAAATTTATGAAAATGGACTGTTGCAGTGGTGGGTGACGTGAAGCCTCATTCTCTGCTATGACATGCAGACTGATTCTCTGCTGACATGAAGCCAGATTGTCTGTTACGGGACCTCTCTCCTCTGCCTGGGTGCTGGGCCTGAATTTATGACAATGGACTGTTGCAGTGGTGGCTGACGTGAAGCCTGATTCTCTGCTATGATATGAAGACTGATTCTCTGCTGACATGAAGCCAGATTGTCTGTTACGGGACCTCTCTCCTCTGCCTGGGTGCCGGGGCCTAAATATCTGAGAATGGACTGTTCCAGTGGTGGGTAACGGGAAGCCAGATTCTCTGCTATGATATGAAGACTGATTCTCTGCTGACATGAAGCCAGATTGTCTGTTACGGGACCTCTCTCCTCTGCCTGGGTGCTGGGCCTAAATTTATGAAAATGGACTCTTACAGTGGTGGGTGACGTGAAGCCTGATTCTCTGCTATGACATGAAGACTGATTCTCTGCTGACATGAAGCCAGATTGTCTGTTACGGGACCTCTCTCCTCTGCCTGGGTGCCGGGGCCTAAATATCTGAGAATGGACTGTTCCAGTGGTGGGTGACGGGAAGCCAGATTCTCTGCTATGGAACCTCTCTCCAATTGATTTTGGTTAATTTTTATTTATTTAATTTTTATTTTAATTAATTTCCCTATCCACATTTGTTTGCAGGGGATTTACCTACATGTTGCTGCCTTTTGCAGCCCTCTAGCCCTTTCCTGGGCTGTTTTACAGCCGTTTTAGTGCTGAAAAGTTCGGGTCCCCATTGACTTCAATGGGGTTCGGGTTCGGGACGAAGTTCGGATCGGGTTCGGATCCCGAACCCGAACATTTCCGGGATGTTCGGCCGAACTTCTCGAACCCGAACATCCAGGTGTTCGCTCAACTCTACTAATGACGTATTATCTTTTTGGCTCTGCCGTGTGCATGAAGTCTTAAAGTGGTATTTAGTTTTCGTGATATGAATCACCCATCCTCAAGAGAGGTCATCAATTTCAGACTCTGAGCATCCCCGTCTATCAGTTGTTTGAAGAGACTATGGCACCAGTGCAAGAGCTGTGAGAGGGCTTCATTCAACAACTTGCAAAAGAAGAAAATCCAGCACAGAAGAATAAAATTCCAGCAGTCTTTATTCCAGTGTAGAAACAGCAATACAAAGCAGTGGCACTTCAACTCCCGACACCTCTCATTAGATTGACATGTTTCGAACCAACAAGAGGTTCTTAATCCAGTGTGAGACCTGCAAGAAGTCTACACTGTAGTGATGTTGCAGTGTAATTACAGTTGTTCGTCCCATTCAAGTAAATAGGAGAGGATGCTGTAGTTCCTCTGCACCATCACTTCAATGTAAACTGTGTGCAAGTAAACACTAAAGAGAACGCAGCTGTCAAACTGAAGCTGCAGTCCCTTCAAACAGTCAATTGGCAAGGATGTCTAGAGTCAGACCCCTGCCACTCTAATATTGATAACCTATCCTGGTGGTAGATAATAGAAAAATCCACAGCACTCTTCAATTTAGGTGAAAAAAAACGGTTACTTTATTAGTAACAGCAGCATACAGATAGCAGCGTTTCGACCCTCTCTGGTCTTTCTCAACCTAGCCAGGATCCCCGTCCGCGGGCACCATCTCACCAATTTTTCTATTGGCATTTGTCCTCAAATTAGGATCTGGAGTGCTGCTTACCCCATTTTTTTGTCTATCTTGGTGGTAGGTCATCCATATCATGAAACCGGAATACCCTTTAAGACATCATGTTCACAACAGAGCCATAAAGAGGATTCATGGAATTACATGTCTCTGCAGGACGCTTTAAGGAACAGTAGGCAGTACTATACATACCTCCCATGATATAATGCTCAATAACACAGATAATTTTTTATTAAACTAACCTGTCGTATAGAAAAGTACGTTTTGGGCAACAGACATTAGCAAATCTTTCCATATTCAATTTGGATTTGATTTGCCTGAATTGGTCAACCGATTCAGTTTAGATTTGAAATTATTCTAACCAAATTGGAAGTGCTCCAAATAGCCTGAAAATTTGTTTATGACACTGTGATATCGCCTAGGACTTAATTTTTTCTCTTTTGTCTCTTTCTTTTATCTTTACTTGTTTATTAATTTTTCTTTCTCTTGCAGACTAGAAATTCGGATTTGGATGTAACTCGATTCCAGTTGGTTTAGAATCGATTCTCTGATCTGTAGCGGGCAACAAGAAAAGTAGGGCATCCCTACTCACTATTTTTAGACAGTTACTACATAGACAATCAATAGGAAAAAGTGAGTGCACCAAGGGCCAGCAACCTACAGCATTCCAGAACTGAAAGTATATTTTTCAGCATGAGCCATTCACTTGCATAAGATATCCATGAACTTAAGATAGTGTACAGGTGGGAGTTGCTGTTTCACAACAGCTGAAGTGTCTAAGGTTGCCTACTACTGAAGTAAACCCTTCTTCAATTTTATATGTTTATTGATTGGGGCCTAACCAATTTCTATAACCAAACTCTAGTAGCTACACAAACACCACAGATTTCAAAATCTAGTCATTGTCCTCCGGTGCCATATATCTTGCATTGTGCTGAACTTTGACCCATGACACATCCATCAGGTGGGACAGAACAGCCAATTGAGATGTTTCAGCACATGGACACGCCCCCTACCCTATTAATAACCCCGATCTGGCAGCCATTTTACATTCAGTTTTTTAGCCAGTGTGGAGCAGGGACAGACTGTTAGGGACACCAAAAGCTAGCTAATAGGGCCACAAAAGTCCTTTTAAGGACTGGTATAGGTGTGCTATCGATAGGTGTGGCATACTGAGGGGTGTGATATACTTATAAGATACTTTCTAGCATAGAAAGTATATTATAGTGCATTTGAATTGTGCAGCAGTTGTGTGTTGTTCTGCTGAGATACTGCAGCTAGATAGAGGGACAAACGAAATTGGGAAAACTAATTGCAACTGGTGTAATATACCTGTTGCCCCCCAAAAAAAACTGATAGAGGGGTGTGATATATCTATAACATACCTTCTAACATAGAAAGTATATTATAGTGCATTTGTATTTTGCAGCAGTTGTATGCGATTTTGCTGAGATACCGCAGCTAGATAGAGGGACAAACGCTATTGGAATAACGAATTGCAACTGGTGTGATATACCTGTTGCCCCCCCCCAAAAAAACTGATTGAGGAGTGTGATATACCTATAATATACCTTCTAACATAGAAAGTATATTATAGTGCATTTGTATTGTGCAGCAGTTGTGTGCGATTCTGCTGAGATACTGCAACTAGATAGAGGGACAAATGCTATTGGAATAACTAACTGCAACTGGTGTGACATACCTGTTGCTGCCAAAAAAAATGATTAAGGGGTTTGATATACCTGCTTCCACAAAATACTGATTAAGGGGTTTGATATACCTGCTTCCACAAAATACTGATTAAGGAGTTTGATATACCTGCTTCCACAAAATAATGATTGAGTGGTGTGATACACTGGCTTCCACAAAATATTGATTAAGGGGTTTGATATACCCGCTTCCAGCAAATACTCTTTAAGGGGTTCTATATACCCGTTTCCACAAAATACTGATAGAGGGGATTGATATCCAATGACAGTCTAATATACCTCCAGCCACATAATCACTTGATCTTTTTTGTCCGATGAATGCGTAATGTTTAGAACTTGTATGCCACTGGTCTGTAGTTAAATTGATATCCAATGACCGTCTAATATACCTCTAGCCACATAATCACTTGATCTTTTCTGTACGGTGAATGCATAATTTTTGGGGCTTATAATAATCTAACTGTCCAACAGTAAAATTGTTATACGGTGACCTCCTAATGTACCTCCAGCTGCATAATCACTTGATCTTTTCTGTCCGGTGAATGCCTAAAGTTTGGGGCCTGTACTTCACTGGCCTGCAGTAAATATGATATCTATTGACCGTCTAATATACAGGTGAAACTCTAAAAATTATAATATCGTGCAAAAGTCCATTTATTTCAGTAATGCAAATGAAAAGGAATTGCAGTAATGCAGTTTAAAATTTGAATTTTGTGAAAAGGTAAATATTCTAGGCTCAAAGTGTCACACTCTAGTCAGCTAATTAATCTATACCCCCTGAGCAAAGGGTACCTCAAAATTGAGACTTTGGGGTTTCATAAGCTATAGGCCATAATCATTTAAATTATAACAAATAAAGGCTTGAAATATCTCGCTTTGCATGTAATGAGTCTATCTCATATATTAGTTTCACCTTTTTAAGTTGCATTAATGAAATAAATGAACTTTGCACAATATTAAATTTTTTTAGTTTTACCTCCAGTCACATAATCACTTGATCTTTTCTGTACGATGAATGCATCATTTTTGGGGCCTATAATCTAACTGTCCAACAGTAAAATTGTTATACAGTGACCGCCTAATGTACCTCCAGCCACATAATTACTTGTTCTTTTCTGTACAGTGAATGTCTAGTGTTTGGTTCCTGTACTCCACTGGCCTGCAGTAAAATTGATATCGTCTGCCGGGACGGTTCGCGAACGCGATTGCGATCAAATGTTCGCGAACGGCAAGTTTGCGGCGGGTCCCATTCATTTTAATGGCAGGCGAACCTGAAAAACCTTCAGCTCATATTCGCAGCCAAGAAATAATTACTAGAAGTGCACAAATAGTCCCATTCATTATTTTTTTCAATTCAAAATATCGGCAATATAATTTTCGCGTACGCGCATGCGCAAATGCACTATACAGTACCCAAATGCACTATAAAGAAAGTATATTGGTATATAACACCCCGCTTTAATCAGTTTTTTGGGGGGACGACTGGTATATCACACCAGTAGAAATTATTTGTTCTGTAAGAAGGAACAAGGAGCCGTCATTGACGGAAGATACGTGTCACTGAGGTTCCTGGCCTCTAATCGTGCAGAAATATGTGTGCGAGATCCCGTGGTGGCAGCCTGGACCACGAGGCGAGAGACAGAAAATCCCCCCAGAAACGAGCCGCCGGTAAGGTGAGGAGGAGGCTGCGGCTTATAAGCAGTATAGCCCCGCCGGCCCTCACACAAATGCGGCAAATAGCCATTTGCCTATAACTTATCTAGTTCACCTGCTGAGCCATTCAAACTTAATCTGTTCTGTTATACTTACTGTGTATCAGACTTATGCCTCATTCACATGTCAGTATTTTAGTCAGTTATTTTCATCAGTGATTTTGAGCCAAAACCAGGTGCGGCTCTAACCTAGAACAGATGCAGATCTTTACCTTATACCCAAGCCAGACGGGACATTGCTGTATTGTAATGACTTCCGCAAACTTAGGCTACTTTCACACTAGCGTTCTGCTGTCCGCTCGTGAGCTCTGTTTGAAGGAGCTCATGAGCGGAGCAGAACGTTTCCGTCCAGCCCTGATGCAGTCTGAATGGATGCGGATCCACTCAGACTGCATCAGTCTGGCGGCGTTCAGCCTCCGCTCCGCTCACCTCCGCACGGCCAGGCGGACAGCTAAACGCTGCTTGTAGCGTTCGGGTTTCCGCCTGGCCGTGCGGAGGCGTGCGGATCCGTCCAGACTTACAATGTAAGTCAATGGGAACGGATCCGCTTGAAGATGACACCATATGGCTCAATCTTCAAGCGGATCCGTCCCCCATTGACTTTACATTGAAAGTCTGAACGGATCCGCTCAGGCTACTCTCGCACTTAGAAATTTTTCTAAGTTATTAATGCAGACGGATCCGTACTGAACTGAGCCTCCGTCTGCATTAATATGATCGGATCCGTTCAGAACGGATCCGATCAAGCGCAAGTGTGAAAGTAGCCTTAGTGAGGTGTCCAAGTTTGACGCGTATCCCATGGCCCAAGTGGATGAGCTTATTGAAAAGTTGGGATAAGCCCGGTATTTTTCTGTGTTGGACCTCACCAAAGGGCACTGGCAGGTACCCTTGACGGAGGCTGCCAAAGAAAAAACGGCTTTCGTCACGCCAGAGGGGCTGTATCAGTACAAGGTATTACCCTTTGGTCTACATGGCGCTCCCGCCACTTTTCAAAGGTTAATGGATATTGTACTCCGTCCACATCGTCGATACGCTTCGGCATACCTGGACGATATCGTTGTCCATAGCACCGACTCGGAAAGTCACTTACCTAAAGTACAGGCTGTAGTGGACTCCCTTAGGATGGCTAGCTTAACTGCTAACCCAAAAAAGTGCTTGATAGGGTTAGAAGAGACCAAGTACCTGGGGTGTGTCATTGGGCGCGGAGTGATCAAACCTCAAATGAACAAAATTGAGGCAATTAGGAATTGGCCCCGACCTGTCACTACTCGGCAAGTAAAGTCGTTCCTGGGTATGGTGGGGTACTATATGAGGTTTGTCCCCAATTTTGCTACAGTTGCCGCACCATTGACAGGCCTTTTGAAGGTACGCAAGTCAGTGACGGTCCCCTGGAATGAGCAGGCGGAAAAGGCTTTCTCCGCTTTGAAGTCGGCCCTGTGTGGGTCCCCGGTTTTGGTGACGCCCGACTTCAAAAGGGAGTTTATAGTGCAGACCGATGCCTCCGAGGTAGGTCTCGGTGCTGTACTATCTCAAGATATTGACGGGGAGGAGCATCCCGTTGCCTTCCTCAGTCGGAAGCTCACCCCAGCCAATACTAGGTACAGTATAGTGGAGAGAGAGTGCCTGGCCATCAAGTGGGCACTCGAGTCTCTCCACTACTACCTTTTGGGGAGAAGGTTCCGTCTGGTGACCGACCACTCCCCTTTGAAATGGATGAGCCAGACCAAAGAGAGGAATGCTCGGGTCACAAGGTGGTTCTTATCTTTGCAAAATTTTAAGTTTTCCGTGGAACACAGGGCAGGCAGGTTACAGGGAAACGCGGATGCCCTGTCCCGCGTACACTGTCTGGCAAGTGTTCACCCCCTCAGGGTTGAACAAAGGGGGAGGTATGTAAGAAGGAACACAGAGCCGTCATTGACAGAAGATATGTGTCACCGAGGTTCCTGGCCTCGGTGAGATAAGAACTGGATTTTTTCCTGAAGTGTCAGGTCTGTAGTGCAGTCTGACACTTCAACTGTTAGAATGGCTGTAAAGCCAATCCGGGCCGGTTCTTATTGGGAGCAGCCAAGGAGCAGGGTGGGTGGATGTTCCCCACGGTTCCAGGCCGGGTTTTGGCTGGAATATAAAAACCCAGCCAGCATGTTCAGGTGGTGTGGATTATCCTCCATGACAGAGGAGCTGAGGAGTCTGTGGTGTGAGACACTGAGGCATCTATTTGTGAGAGCCATAGGCTGGGGAAACAGGCCACTAAAGCATGCTGCGGACTGTGGGTGAAAATCATCTGCTGACCAGGTGAAGTCTTTTTGCACTGTGAACTTTGTGTGGTGTGAACAGGCACCAAAACTGAACACTTACTTTTGGCTTGTTTTCTTGCTATGTGTGAATAAACACTGAACTTTGATTTACAACCTTGTTTTTGCCTCTGTACTGCGTCTGCTTACCCTGCCTACCAGAGCGAATCCCCACAGTTCCAATAACGCTTGTCCCTCTATATATATGCAGTATCGCAGCAGAACTGCACACAACTGCCGCACAATACAAATGCACTATAATATACTTTCTAACATAGAAAGTATATTATAACATTGTACATGGAAGGCAATCCATTAGAATATACATAAAGATAAAACGTAACCTTTAATAATGTTACTATGAGGGTCCATTCACACGTCCGTAAGTGTTTTGCGGATCCGCAAAACACGGACACCGGTAATGTGCATTTGGAAATTTGCGGCCGGCACTATAATAGAAAATGCCTAATCTTGTCTGCAATTGCGGACAAGAATAGGACATGTTCTATTTTTTTGCGGAAGCACGGATGCAGAAATGCGGATGTGGACAGCACATTCCAGCCCTATTGAATAATGAATGGGTCTGCACCGGTTCCGCAAAATTATGGAACGGATGCGGACTCATTTTGCGAAAGTGTGAATGGAAAAGATATCCCTCAAAGTGAAAATAAATTTAATTATTAAAGTTAAGCAAAAAGCATAGATGTGGTAGGCAATAACAAGTGCTCGGCGGCACTAAATCAGGTACTCGGCGGCACCAAATCAGAAACCATATGTCATACCACAGTCCAGGGGGTTCCAGTGCACATCCATGAATCCCGGAAGGAAAGCAAACACCACCTATCCCTGGGCTAGATGATGATGTGATATTGAAGGACAGGGTGGGCAAAGAACTGTCCCTGATATTGCCCTACAGGGGGGGTGCTATTCTGGCCCTGATAGACTAACCACAGACCACCCGCCCTGATAAGAGCGACCCCGTCCGGAGCCTTACCCTATATAAAAAAGGCCCTAGTAAGCCCCTAGCCCCTAGGCCCCTGACTTCTAGGTGATCACTATATAGATCTAGGTGTTTTTGACTCATTATAAAAGTATATTATAAGTATATCGCACCCCTCAGTGTATCACACCTATTGATAGCACACCTATACCAGTCCTTAAAAAGACTTTTGTGGCCCTATTAGCTAGTGTTTGGTGTCCCTAAAAGCCTGTCCCTGCTCCACACAGCAACCTCTCCCTACGCTGACAAAAAACTAAATGTAAAATAGCGGCCAGACCAGGTTTATTTATAAGGTAGGGGGTATGTCCATGTGCTGAAATGTCTCAATTGGCTGTCATGTACTACCTGATGGATGTGTCATGGGTCAAAGTTCTTCACAATGTAAAAGAATATGGCGGACGCGAATATCTCCATATGTTTGCATGTTCGGCGAATCGCGAACAAGCAAAGTTTGCTGCAAAACGACCGCCAGGTAAACCGCAAGGCCATCTCTACCGTCTAATATACCTCCAGCCACATAATCACTTAATGATTTCTGTCCGGTGAATAACTAATGTTTGGGGCCTGTACTCCACTGCAATAAAATTGATATCCAATAACCGTCTATTATACCTCAAGGTACATAATAATAATAATAATCACTTATTATATGCCTAATTGTTGGGGCTTCGGAGGAATTCAACACCTTTAACGACCACCTGTTATCGAATTTCGTCTATCATTTGGGGTTTATTCAAGAGGGGGGGATTTCGTTAGCCATGTTTTTAATCCAATTTAGAATTTTTAGTTCTTCTAAACATATGTATTTGACATGTATTTTTACTGTCCTGCAGTAAAATTGATATCCAATTCCCATCTAATATACCTCCAGCCACATAATCACCTGATCTTTTCTGTATGGTGAATGCTTAATGTTTTGGGCCTGTACTCCAGTGGGGTACTGTAAAATTGTTATTCAGTGACCGCATAACGTACCTCCTCGAGCCACATAATCACAATTTCTTTTATGTCAGGTAAATGCCTAATTTTTAGGGCCCGTACTCCCGTTGCCTGAAATAAAAAATTTCTAGGCTCCAGCAGGGCACATTTTTGAGAATTTCCCTTTAAGACTAGAGTTGAGCGAACACCTGGATGTTCGGGTTCGAGAAGTTCGGCCGAACTTCCCGAAAATGTTCGGGTTCGGGATCCGAACCCGATCCGAACTTCGTCCCGAACCCGAACCCCATTGAAGTCAAAGGGGACCCGAACTTTTCGGCACTAAAAAGGCTGTAAAACAGCCCAGGAAAGGGCTAGAGGGCTGCAAAAGGCAGCAACATGTAGGTAAATCCCCTGCAAACAAATGTGGATAGGGAAATGAATAAAAATAAAAATTAAATAAATAAAAATTAACCAAAATCAATTGCAGAGAGGTCCCATAGCAGAGAATCTGGCTTCACGTCACCCACCACTGGAACAGTCCATTCTCAGATATTTAGGCCCCGGAACCCAGGCAGAGGAGAGAGGTCCCGTAACAGACAATCTGGCTTCATGTCAGCAGAGAATTAGTCTGCATGTCATAGCAGAGAATGAGGCTTCACGTCAGCCACCACTGCAACAGTCCATTTTCATAAATTTAGGCCCAGCACCCAGGCAGAGGAGAGAGGTCCCGTAACAGAGGATCTGGCTTCATGTCAGCAGAGAATTAGTCTGCATGTCATAGCAGAGAATGAGGCTTCACGTCAGCCACCACTGCAACAGTCCATTGGCATATACTTAGGCCCAGCACCCAGGCAGAGGAGAGAGGTCCCGTAACAGACAATCTGGCTTCATGTCAGCAGAGAATTAGTCTGCATGTCATAGCAGAGAATGAGGCTTCACGTCACCCACCACTGTAAGAGTCAATTTTCATAAGTTTAGGCCCAGCACCCAGGCAGAGGAGAGAGGTCCCGTAACAGAGGATCTGGCTTCATGTCAGCAGAGAATCAGTCTTCATGACATAGCAGAGAATCAGGCTTCACGTCAGCCACCACTGTAAGAGTCCATTTTCATAAGTTTAGGCCCAGCACCCAGGCAGAGGAGAGAGGTCCCGTAACAGACAATCTGGCTTCATGTCAGCAGAGAATTAGTCTGCATGTCATAGCAGAGAATGAGGCTTCACGTCAGCCACCACTGCAACAGTCCATTGGCATATATTTAGACCCGGCACCCAGGCAGAGGAGAGAGGTCCCGTAACAGACAATCTGGCTTCATGTCAGCAGAGAATCAGTCTGCATGTCATAGCAGAGAATGAGGCTTCACGTCAGCCACCACTGCAACAGTCCATTGGCATATATTTAGGCCCAGCACCCAGGCAGAGGAGAGAGGTCCCGTAACAGACAATCTGGCTTCATGTCAGCAGAGAATCAGTCTTCATGTCATAGCAGAGAATCAGGCTTCACGTCACCCACCACTGTAAGAGTCCATTTTCATAAGTTTAGGCCCAGCACCCAGGCAGAGGAGAGAGGTCCCGTAACAGACAATCTGGCTTCATGTCAGCAGAGAATTAGTCTGCATGTCATAGCAGAGAATGAGGCTTCACGTCAGCCACCACTGCAACAGTCCATTGGCATATATTTAGGCCCAGCACCCAGGCAGAGGAGAGAGGTCCCGTAACAGACAATCTGGCTTCATGTCAGCAGAGAATCAGTCTTCATGTCATAGCAGAGAATCAGGCTTCACGTCACCCACCACTGTAAGAGTACATTTTCATAAGTTTAGGCCCAGCACCCAGGCAGAGGAGAGAGGTCCCGTAACAGACAATCTGGCTTCATGTCAGCAGAGAATTAGTCTGCATGTCATAGCAGAGAATGAGGCTTCACGTCAGCCACCACTGCAACAGTCCATTGGCATATATTTAGGCCCAGCACCAAGGCAGAGGAGAGAGGTCCCGTAACAGACAATCTGGCTTCATGTCAGCAGAGAATCAGTCTGCATGTCATAGCAGAGAATGAGGCTTCACGTCAGCCACCACTGCAACAGTCCATTGGCATATATTTAGGCCCAGCACACAGGCAGAGGAGAGAGGTCCTGTAACAGACAATCTGGCTTCATGTCAGCAGAGAATTAGTCTGCATGTCATAGCAGAGAATGAGGCTTCACGTCAGCCACCACTGCAACAGTCCATTGGCATATATTTAGGCCCAGCACACAGGCAGAGGAGAGAGGTCCCGTAACAGACAATCTGGCTTCATGTCAGCAGAGAATTAGTCTGCATGTCATAGCAGAGAATCAGGCTTCACGTCACCCACCACTGCAACAGTCCATTGTCATAAATTTAGGCCCAGCACCCAGGCAGAGGAGAGAGGTCCCGTAACAGACAATCTGGCTTCATGTCAGCAGAGAATTAGTCTGCATGTCATAGCAGAGAATGAGGCTTCACGTCACCCACCACTGTAAGAGTCCATTTTCATAAGTTTAGGCCCAGCACCCAGGCAGAGGAGAGAGGTCCCGTAACAGAGGATCTGGCTTCATGTCAGCAGAGAATTAGTCTGCATGTCATAGCAGAGAATGAGGCTTCATGTCAGCCACCACTGCAACAGTCCACTGGCATATATTTAGGCCCAGCACCCAGGCAGAGGAGAGAGGTCCCGTAACAGACAATCTGGCTTCATGTCAGCAGAGAATCAGTCTTTATATCATAGCAGAGAATCAGGCTTCACGTCACCCAACATTGGAACAGTCCATTGGCATATATTTAGGCCCCGGCACCCAGACAGAAGAGAGGTTCATTCAACTTTGGGTAGCCTCGCAATATAATGGTAAAATGAAAATAAAAATAGGATTGAATGAGGAAGTGCCCTGGAGTCCAATAATATATGGTTAAGGGGAGGTAGTTAATGTCTAATCTGGACAAGGGACGGACAGATCCTGTGGGATCCATGCCTGGTTCATTTTTATGAACGTCAGCTTGTCCACATTGGCTGTAGACAGGCGGCTGCGTTTGTCTGTAATGACGCCCCCTGCCGTGCTGAATACACGTTTAGACAAAACGCTGGCCGCCGGGCAGGCCAGCACCTCCAAGGCATAAAAGGCTAGCTCTGGCCACGTGGACAATTTAGAGACCCAGAAGTTGAATGGGGCCGAACCATCAGTCAGTACGTGGAGGGGTGTGCACATGTACTGTTCCACCATGTTAGTGAAATGTTGCCTCCTGCTAACACATTGCGTATCAGGTGGTGGTGCAGTTAGCTGTGGCGTGTTGACAAAAGTTTTCCACATCTCTGCCATGCTAACCCTGCCCTCAGAGGAGCTGGCATTGACACAGCTGCCTTGGCGACCTCTTGCTCCTCCTCTGCCTTGGCCTTGGGCTTCCACTTGTTCCCCTGTGACATTTGGGAATGCTCTCAGTAGCGCATCTACCAACGTGCGCTTGTACTCGCGGATCTTCCTATCACGCTCCAGTGCAGGAAGTAAGGTGGGCACATTGTCTTTGTAGCGTGAATCCAGCAGGGTGGCAACCCAGTAGTCCGCACAGGTTAAAATGTGGGCAACTCTGCTGTCAGTTGCGCAGGCACTGCAGCATGTAGTCACTCATGTGTGCCAGGCTGCCCAGGGGTAAGGACAAGCTGTCCTCTGTGGGAGGCGTATCGTCATCGTCCTGCCTTTCCCCCCAGCCACGCACCAGTGATGGACCCGAGCTGCGTTGGGTGCCACCCCGCTGTGACCATGCTTCATCCTCATCCTCCTCCACCTCATCTTCGTCCTCCTCGTCCTCCAGTAGTGGGCCCTGGCTGGCCACATTTGTACCTGGCCTCTGCTGTTGCCAAAAACCTCCCTCTGAGTCACTTCGAAGAGACTGGCCTGAAAGTGCTAAAAATGACCCCTCTTCCTCCTCCTCCTCCTCCTCCTCCTGGGCCACCTCCTCTTCCATCATCGCCCTAAGTGTTTTCTCAAGGAGACATAGAAGTGGTATTGTAATGCTGATAACGGCGTCATCGCCACTGGCCATGTTGGTGGAGTACTCGAAACAGCGCAACAGGGCACACAGGTCTCGCATGGAGGCCCAGTCATTGGTGGTGAAGTGGTGCTGTTCTGTAGTGCGACTGACCCGTGCGTGCTGCAGCTGAAACTCCACTATGGCCTGCTGCTGCTCGCACAGTCTGTCCAGCATGTGCAAGGTGGAGTTCCACCTGGTGGGCACGTCGCATATGAGGCGGTGAGCGGGAAGGCCGAAGTTACGCTGTAGCACAGACAGGCGAGCAGCAGCAGGATGTGAACGCCGGAAGAGCGAACAGACGGCCCGCACTTTATGCAGCAGCTCTGACATGTCGGGGTAGTTGTGTATGAACTTCTGCACCACCAAATTCAGCACATGCGCCAAGCAAGGGATGTGCGTCAAATTGGCTAGTCCCAGAGCTGCAACGAGATTTCGCCCATTATCACACACCACCAGGCCGGGCTTGAGGCTCACCGGCAGCAACCACTCGTTGGTCTGTTGTTCTATACCCCGCCACAACTCCTGTGCGGTGTGGGGCCTGTCCCCCAAACATATGAGTTTCAGAATGGCCTGCTGACGTTTACCCCGGGCTGTGCTGAAGTTGGTGGTGAAGGTGTGTGGCTGACTGGATGAGCAGGTGGAAGAAGAGGAGGAGGAAGCCGAGAAGGAGGAGGTGGCAACAGGAGGCAAAGAATGTTGCCCTGCGATCCTTGGCGGCGGAAGGACGTGCGCCAAACAGCTCTCCGCCTGGGGCCCAGCTGCCACTACATTTACCCAGTGTGCAGTTAGGGAGATATAGCGTCCCTGGCCGTGCTTACTGGTCCACGTATCTGTGGTTAGGTGGACCTTGCTACAGATGGCGTTGCGCAGTACACACTTGATTTTATCGGATACTTGGTTGTGCAGGGAAGGCACGGCTCTCTTGGAGACGTAGTGGCGGCTGGGAACAACATACTGTGGGACAGCAAGCGACATGAGCTGGTTAAATGCACTTGGTGACGGGCGCAGCTTGCCCCTGATTTAGTATATGGCCAAAAAATGAACAGACTATTGCTGGTTAAATGCACTTGGTGTGATAGCTTGACCAACCACACTACTGAGGGTTAAATGCACTTGGTGACGGGCGCAGCTTGCCCCTGATGTAGTATATGGCCAAAAAATGAACAGACTATTGCTGGTTAAATGCCCTTGGTGACAGGCGCAGCTTGCCCCTGATTTAGTATATGGCCAAAAAATGAACAGACTATTGCTGGTTAAATGCACTTGGTGTGATAGCTTGACCAACCACACTACTGAGGGTTAAATGCACTTGGTGACGGGCGCAGCTTGCCCCTGATGTAGTATATGGCCAAAAAATGAACAGACTATTGCTGGTTAAATGCACTTGGTGACAGGCGCAGCTTGCCCCTGATTTAGTATATGGCCAAAAAATGAACAGACTATTGCTGGTTAAATGCACTTGGTGTGATAGCTTGACCAACCACACTACTGAGGGTTAAATGCACTTGGTGACGGGCGCAGCTTGCCCCTGATGTAGTATATGGCCAAAAAATGAACAGACTATTGCTGGTTAAATGCACTTGGTGTGACAGCTTCACCCTGATGTAGGCTTTAGCCAAAAAACAACCACACCATTGAGGGTTAAATGCACTTGGTGACAGGCGCAGCTTGCCCCTGATGTAGTATATGGCCAAAAAATAAACAGACTATTGCTGGTTAAATGCACTTGGTGTGACAGCTTCACCCTGATGTAGGCTTTAGCCAAAAAACAACCACACCATTGAGGGTTAAATGCACTTGGTCGCAGCTTGTGCTGGCGCACCACAAGACACAAAATGGCCGCCGATCACCCCAGAAAAATGTGACTGACAAACGGTCTGGGCAGCCTAAAAACAGTGAGCAATTGAGTATCAGCAGCTCAATGACCCACAGCTGCAGATCGATCAATAATCAAGTCCTTTGGAGGAGTTAATCTGCCTAATCTCGCCCTACTGTCGCATCCGCAACCTCTCCCTACGCTAATCAGAGCAGAGTGACGGGCGGCGCTATGTGACTCCAGCTTAAATAGAGGCTGGGTCACATGGTGCTCTGGCCAATCACAGCCATGCCAATAGTAGGCATGGCTGTGATGGCCTCTTGGGGCAAGTAGTATGACGCTTGTTGATTGGCTGCTTTGCAGCCTTTCAAAAAGTGCCAAGAAAGCGTCACAAAAGCGCCAAGAAAGCGACGAACACCGAACCCGAACCCGGACTTTTACGAAAATGTCCGGGTTCGGGTCCGTGTCACGGACACCCCAAAATTCGGTACGAACCCGAACTATACAGTTCGAGTTCGCTCATCCCTATTTAAGACGCATAAAAAATGGCCCATGATTAAAATACATTTTGTGAATTTTTGTTGTCATTGATCCCCCTCTAGTATGTCACTGTCCATGTTGTGGGATTATTTTTACACTTCTAGTAAGTATTTGGTGGCTGCAAATATGAACTGAAGGTTTTTCAGGCTCGCCTGCCATTAAAGTGAATAGTGCCCACCGTGAACTTGCGGTTCGCAAACATTTGATTGCGTTCTCGCGACCGCCTTCGCCCTGGCCGATGTTCGTCCATCACTATTGGTTAAATTTTGCCCTTTCTTTTTTTTTTGCATACCAGTATGTGGTTTACAGATTAATAACCACACGGCTGCTCAAGTGCATCTATTCATG
Organism: Bufo gargarizans; assembly: GCF_014858855.1. NCBI lineage: Eukaryota > Metazoa > Chordata > Amphibia > Anura > Bufonidae > Bufo > Bufo gargarizans. The sequence goes on along the minus strand of NC_058086.1, from coordinate 156,142,469 downwards.
TACCTTTGTTTTGTTTTTTCTGCCTGTACCTATATGTTTCCCCTGATGAGTCTTTTTTCCTCATCTAAAAGTGAAACGTGCATGTTGGGAAAGGATAGGGCTAACCAGTGTCAGAGTATTTAGGGAAAGGTTCCGGACAGGGTGTCCGTATCAGGGCGGGTGCTCTGTGGTTATGTTATCAGGGTCAGAATAGCACCCGTTCTGCAGGGCAATTTTAGGACAATCTAAACCCATACTTCGTTACCTTTACAGCTTCACCATATAATACAGAGATAGTGTTTTGTTTACTTCTCTGGGGATTATGGATGTACCATGGAATTCACCAATGAACTGGTAGGACAAATAGTTTTACTTTTGTGTGCCACCATGCACTCTTGATCCTACCAACATGTTTTTTGAGTTATTACATGTTTATTGCCTGATTCTCAATTTTTAATTTATCTTAAGGGCCAATTATTTTAGAGGCAACAGCATTAAAAGTTATGTTTTAACTTTACAATAATTTTGGATCACTTTCCCAGTGTGGTTTCGGTCAATTATAGGTGTTCCCTAAGCCATTTCATAATATTTGTCCTTATTCTACTTATCTTGCCGCCTGCCCTGACCTCAAGATTAATTTACGAACTTCGCCATATTGACGCCTGCCCTGACTTTAGACTCTGTATCCAGACCTTGTCTTGCCTCCGTCTGATCAGCCTCTGGCCACATAGCACCTCCTGGTTGTCCAGTACCATTTAGACGCCAGTCCAGTGGGTCCACACCCAGGTTCTCGTTTCCTCGTGTTCCAACCGCCCCTCAGAGGTAGGGACTGGTGTTCCTTTTGGGAAAGTCTATCCTCACCAACAGAGGTATTGTGAAGAATGAGGGGTACACTTAGTCATCTCCCTCTAAGGAGGTTGGTCAGGTGGGACAGCGGGTTTGCTGACCATTACACCCACTATGATATCAGAATCTTGGCACATCAGAGGATCGTTTATTACTCTGGTAGGGCAGTCCAACCCTGGTGACAGGAATGGCTCTATACAACAGCACAGTGGCTCAGTGCTTAGTGCTGCTACCTTGCAGCACTGAGGTCCTAAGTTTCAATCCAACCAAGGACAGCATCTGCATGGAGTTTGTATGTTCTCCCCATGTTTGAGTGGGTTTCCTCTTAGTAATCTGTTTTTCTCCTACACTCCAAAGGCCTACTGATGAGTGAGTAAAATAAATACAACTTAGAAATTGTATATAGTTTTAATATGATCATATGTATTAGGTCATAAATAGAGATGAGTGAATCGAAGTTGACGAAGTAGATTTCAATCCGAATTTTAGGAAAAATTCTATTTGCGCTGAATTTCCTCATGCTTTGATAACATATCGCATTTTTTCCTAAAATGGCTGCTGCATGTGTTAGGACATGGATCAAATGGGAATGAGGGATCACCTACAATGCCATGCATGCAGCCAATCAGCAGCCAGCCCCTGTGATGTCATAGCCCTATAAATAGTCTAAGCCATCTTGGATTCTGCCATTTTCCAGTGTGCTTAGTGCAGGGAGAGACGTCAGCAGGTGCTAGGGACAGTGCTAGGAAAGACTTGATTGTGCTGAAAAATCGATTTACAAGTTTAGGGAATGATTATTCAAGGCGTAGGGAAAAGATAGGGAGACATTATCTACACTATAAAAGGAGAACAGGGTGCAATAGGAGAGTGTACAGCCTGGGTAATAGGAGCAATTCTATTGCACCTTGCTGCACTAATTGGGAATCCAAATTGGTGTCATACTGCTGCTTTTAAGTTGTTTGCACTATATGATACTTCAGCAATTACAGCAAACCTTGCTTGTGATTGGGGTGCAAGGTCTGTGAGATATAGCCATTTATGGGGTGTATTAACAGTAAAGATACATACGTCCTAACAGCTATTCTGCGTTGATTTTATACTGTTTTACATTTTTTTGAGGGGGGTGTATTAATAGGAAAAAAAGTGTCATAATTGCCATTCAGCGGTGAAGTTACATTGTACTACAGCCATTTATGTTGTATTAATTGGAAAGCTACGTATGTCCCATTAGCTGTTCTGCGGTGAATTGTGATTGTTATTTTTCTTTTTTGGGATGTATTAATAGGAAAAAAAGGAAAAAATATATGTCATAAGTGCCGTTCAGCGGTGAAGTTACATTGTACTACAGCCAATTATGGGGTGTATTAAAAGGAAATATACGTACGTCCCTTTAGCCATTCTCCGGTGAATTGTGATTGTTATATTTCTTTTTTGGGGTGTAGTAATAGGAAAAAGAATACGTCTTAATTGCCGATCTGCGGTGAATTGTAATATTTTTAATTTTTTTTGGGGGGGTATTTATTAATCAGAAAAAAAAAAAAATATATATATATATATGTCTTAATTACAGTTCAGCAGGGAAGTTACATTGTACTACAGCCTTTTTGGGTGGGTATTAATATAATTTAATTATTTTATTATACAGTATGTCAGCCAGACAGGTGACAGGCCCTTCAAAGGGAATGGGTATGGGCCAAAATGTTTCTGTCGCAGGTAGCAGAAAAAGGGGGGGGGGGTGGAAGCAGGAGTCACAGCGAGAGGCATGAACTCCCTCCTGTTGTCATCTAGCGGTCGTGTCTTCACCAGCAACCCAGCGGTGCTTGAATGGTTGACTCTGTCTTCGAGTTTGTCGCAAGTGACATCAGACACCCCCAGCCAAGAGTTGGTGGGTTCCTCTGACATGATGCTTAGTTGGAATGGCCCAGGAGCAGGCCCTGAGCCCCCACCTATACTGAACCCTCCACTGTCATTTTCAGATCCCTCAGCGTGAGAAGTATTATATGCCATAGGAGCGGCTCCACTTTCAGTGAAGAGCTACTAGAGGACAGTCAGCAGCTACTGCCCAGCCAAGATCTGAAAGAGACATCCGGCACTTCTTCCGGTAGGCGGGCAAGTAGTAATGAAGAGAGTCACGTGGGAGCAGGTGTTGCGAGCGTTCAGGCTACTGGCCCTGAGACCATTGAGGGGGACATCAGCGATCTGCAGACAGTAGCGGATGATGATGCAGCCGATCGCTCTTGGGAGCTGGGGGAGGAAGGGGCTTCATCATCATCAAGAAAAGAGGGTGGCAGCTTGCACGTGAGGCAGCGGATGAGCCAGCAGGGTGGTAGCATGGCTGTGAGTCAGCAGGGTGGCAGCAGGCACTGCATCAAGGAGGACTGAGCCATGAGCCCTGCATGGCGCACGTGTTCAATCTGGTTGTAAAGAAGTCTACACCCATCTGCAAGACATCCTGAAAATGGCCAGAAAACTTTGCATGCACTTCAGCCAATCATACACCCTCCTTCAGCTGCATTGGCAAAATGGCATCCGCCAATATAGGCTAATATGCAACGTTTCCACCCGTTGGATTTCCACCCACCATATGTTGGACCGATTATATGAACAGAGAAAGCCCATCAATATTTCTTGATGGATAGGCGGACAGAGGTACTCCCCTGTGTAACTTTGATGTTAGCCAGTGGCAGCTCATGAGTGACACCTGCCGTTTGCTCGGGTCCTTTGAGGAGGCCACTTTATTTGTTAGTCGCCAGGACTACAGGATGAACAACATCATTCCACTGATTCATATCCTGGAACAGGTGCTGCTAAATCTGTCTGGCCAGGGGACAGGAGACATGGCAACTACATCTCACGGCCACATGAGCCCTGTGGAGGCTGAACTAGAGGAGGAGGAGAAGGAGGACATTCAAGCACAAGCAATGTGTAAATAAATGGCAGTTTTTTTCTACACAGGTGATAGGAGAGGAGGAGCAGGAGGATCAGGAGCAGCCAGAAGAGCTACAGGATGATGAGAAAGGAGGCAGATGACCCAGACACACCATGGCAGTATGTAGCGGAGATGGAGGCAGGGAGTCCCTCCGAGTCACTTGCGCAAATAGCCTGATGCGTGCTAAGTTACTTGCATATTGACAGATGAATTGTAACCATTCGGCAGAGGAATGACTACTGGCTCTCCACCATGTTGACAAAAGAGACCTCTTTCTTCTGGCTACCTGCTTAAGTTACTATTCTGATGCTGCCACCCGCCTGATGCCACACCTGCTCTTAGATGCTCCTACAGCAACCCACGATCTTCAGCTGGTATTGGTATTTCCCCCCACTATGTCACTGGGCCACTCTGTGGTTTCCTTATGCTGCTTCCACCTCACCACTATGTCACTGGGCCACTCTGTCGTCTCCTCATGCTGCTGCCACCTCACCACTTTGTGGTCTCCTCATGCTGCTGCCACATCACCACTCTGTGGTCTCCTTATGCTGCTGCCACCTCAATACTATGTCACTGAGCCACTCTGTAGTCTTCTCGTGCTGCTGCCAGCTCACCACTACATCACTGGGCCACTCTGTGGTCTCCTCATACTGCTGCCACCTCACCACTCTGTGGTCTCCTCATGCTGCTGTCACATCACCAATCTGTGGTTACCACATGCTTCTGCCACCTTATCACTCTGTGGTCTCCACATGCTACTGCCAACTCACCACTATGTCACTGGGCCACTCTGTGGTCTCCTCTTGCTGCTGCCACCTTACCATTCTGTGGTCTCCTCATACTGCTGCCACATCACCACTCTGTGGTCTTCTCATGCTACTGCCACCTCACCACTATGTGGTCTACACATGCTGCTGCCATCTCACCACTGTATCACTGGGCCACTGTGTGGTCTCCTCATGCTGCTGCCACCTTAACACTATGTCGCTGGGCCACTCTGAACTTCTCATGCTGGTTGACAGTATAATTTATTTGACCCTTCTTCTGATCTGTCATAATTAAGGAAAAATGAGAAGCACAGCAGATCCTGTCTATGTAGCAGTTGTAAGGCCTATATGACATGGTCCCTATTTTGCATCAGAATTGGCTTATGGTAGCCAAAAACAAGAGTGGGTACAAAACACAGAAGACATGCAAAGATTCCATTCACATGTAATCTGTTTTGGATCCACTCCTGATTATTTTTGGCTTTAGCAATACTGATGGATTATTGACCAAATGCTGACCGAGTGAAAACAGATGCTCAACAGACAGGATCCATTTTTTGGGGGTTATTGTTCTGATGGATCAGAGGAAGGGAAAAATAATTAGTGATGTCAACACAAACTTACTGCTGACACCCTATCCACTCTGTCAGGGGGCTCTACTTTTATAAGCGTTTAATAGAACAGGTTCTGTAGACATCTATGTGGAATCAGCTGACGACAGTGTTAAAGGAGTGCGCTCTTTCAAGGTATAGTAGAATCTTGGGCGTCTGCATAGTTCTTTCTACCTGGCCCTAATATTGACCTGTAAGTTCACACTTGAGTAATTTGGTCAGTTTTGGCCCTGTAATTCACCAAATGAGAGAAGTGTGCAGTGATTCTAAGAGCGACGCCTGTCATCAGTGTGTCATACTGACTCACAGTATTGTTTTACTACCACAGCAGACTCCCTATGCGTGTTACTGCAAGACACAGTGTTCTATACCTCTTAATAGGCTCTCTGCAGCCAGGAAATAGCTGTTTTTTAACGTGATTTGCCACAAATAAATTCGGATCAAATCGAACCTTTTTGGAAAATTTGGCGAACCAACTAAATAGATTTTATTTATTTATTTGATCTCTAGTCATAAATAGTCTTTGTTTACACATAGATCACTTTAATTGTGAATGTATGGGGAAACAAATCATGTTATTATTTATTTGAAAGTGTCATTAATTTCATGGCCCTGAACATGATATGTATTATACATAATATAAAACAACATAAGTACAATATGCATGAACTTAGTAACAGATGTATACAGAGGGGAAGAGGACACTGCCTGTGAGAGCTTACACTCTACAAGGGAGAGGTGTCTTCAGTGAAGATTCCCACGACAACCTCTCTGTTAACAAATGTATAAGGTGAGTATGTTTTTTACGGGATTAGCCCCTGAAAGGCCTTAATTTTAATCTTAGATGCCGTAATCAGATCGCCATTCATCATCATTACACCCTCTACATACAAAGGAATGTGCTTTGTGTCAAATTTTTGTGTCAAATTCGGCTATGCAGCCAAATTTAATTTTTCAGAACTACGCTTATCTCTACTGACAATGGTAAAACAAAGAATAAGGTCTTGTGAGGATCAGAAATTACACATAGGGATTGATCAGTAAAGCAAATGAGAAATGTAAAGAGGGGACAGATTGTGGACTGTCTTATATGTTGTGGTTAGTATCTTGACCTGAGTTCGCTGGGCAATAGAAAATGAATGAAGGCATTGGTACATGGGAGTATAGGAGCGTGAGAGTGCTAGAAGGCAAACTGCAAAGGAGGATGTTGCAGTAGTCCAGGTCTGAGACGACAAGGGTGTGCACTAGCATTCTTGTTGACTCAGGACAAGAAGGACCAAATATGAGCAATATTCTTGAGTTGAAAGCAGAAAGTGGAGCTAAGGGTTTGAATGTTTGGTTTGATTGAGAAGGCAGAATCAAATTTCATTCCAAGGCAGTGGACTTGTGAGACTGGAGAAAGCTTGGTACTGTTTACTATAATGGTTATGTCTGCTAGGGGAGCTGAGTGACTTGGTTGAAGGAAGATTAATTCAATTTTCTCCATGTTCAGTTTTAAGAAGTGGGAAGAGAAGAACGAAGATATAGCTGATAGGTACGCTGAGATTCTAAATAGAAAAGAAGTGACATCATGGTAGATTTGAGTGTCATTAGCACAAAGGTGGTAATGGAAGCCATAGGAATCTATGAGTTTTCCCCGGTGGAATTTCTAAATGAAAAAAATTCTCAGTCTCAGAGTCTTGAGGGACACCAACAGAGAGAAGGTGTGATGAGCAGGGGGTCTATAAAAGAGAAATGCTGAAGGGCTGTTGGAGATCCAGGAGAGAGCCAGGTCTCTGATTCCAAGGAAATAGAGATTTTGCAACAGGAGAGAGTGGGCAACTATGTCAAAGGCAGAGGAGTGGCAGTGTCATGAAGAGAGGTTCCTACAAAGGTGTGCCAGTTTATGGACTTGAGGGTCAGTTGAAGATAGAGTAGATATCAATGCAAGAAGATTGTGGTCAAAGAGGGGGAGGCGAGACTTTCAGAGATTAGATAGCACAAAGAGGTGGGTGATAGTGAGCGAAGTGGAATTTGATCCTAAATTTAGCAAAAATTTGATTTGCCACAAATCCAAATTTCCTTGTGCAAAGTGAAAGTAAGAAGCCTGGAAATATGATATGACCCATAATGCTGTGCAGCACGCCAATCCTCAGATAGCCATCCCCTGTAATGTCACAGCCAGTGGCGTACCGCCAATATAGGCAGACCACTGCTGCTGATGCTGAGTGTGCACATAGCCACCAATCATATTCCCCCAACCACGCCCCACCCAACACATCAGTCACCTTTGGGGGGGATATGATTGGTGGCTATGTGCACACTCAGCATCAGCAGCAAGGAGTTAAAGGGGTTTGGGCAGTGGCGTACTGCAACCGTTGGGGGTAAGAGAAGTTATGAAAAAATGGGGGTAAGGCATGGTAGGAGCCAGGACAGGAGGTGGGATGGGCCAGGGGTGGGTAGTGGGCGGAGTTAGGGTGCCCAAATCAGATTCTTGCTATGGGGCCCAGTGATTTCTATGTACGCCCCTGGTCACAGCCCTAAAAAACCCTCATCCCGAGCAGTCTCATTTCAATGTGAGCTGGGCTTAGGAAGAGACGTGGCAACGGCTTATGTGCTAGGGACAGTGTTGCAGAAAATTATTTAAAAAAGAATATTGGATAGGGAGAGTGCAGGGACTGATCAGGAAGATTGTAGGGAGAGTTTTTTGAGACTGTAGGGAGAGCATAGGGAGACAGCAGGGAGACTGCAGGTTAAGTGTAATCATTATGTGCATCTTGTTTAACTGCTGCCACATTCATAGTTAATCTGTTAATTTATAAATAGACTTACTGTGCCTCAGTATAAAAGTGCGGTTGAATATATCACCGAGTGCATCTTTTTCAACTGCTGCCACATTCTTAGTAATCAATTACATTACTGTCTGATACAATTTCTGTACATCGTCATCCAGTGGTCGTATTTTGACCAACAACTAGTGGAATGGTTGACTCACTGCTCAACATCATCTAAAGTGACAACAGATAAACAGCCAGGAATTGATGATAGACCCTTGCTACTGGTCAATTTTTTTTTTAGACCTTCTCAAGAGAGATGCAGAAATTGACTACTATAAAGACATGCTGTGTCGTCAGTTGGTCGCTGCCTACAAACACCATTGCCTGTCTTCAGGAAGGTGTGACTGGTGGTACCCTCTGCGCTAGTGCTCCACTGCATTGGCTGGTGGAAGGGGGTAGGAGCAGCATCAGCTCTTTAAGCAGCAACTTCAGCCTTGAGTCTATGATGAGCAGTTTTCTTCAGCCGCCTACTGAAGAAATCGCCCCGGAAGCAGGACATGCAGCAGAACTTAAACCAGCAGGTGGTGGCTTACTTGGACTGCACTCTTTCATCCATGATCCTATATTCCAAGATCCCCTGGACTATTGAGCATGCAAACTTGAAGTGTGGTCGCAACTTGCCAAGTTTAATATGGGCAAGCCTTTCTGTTCAGCCAGTAGTATGGCATCAGAGCAGGTGTTCCATGTGATAGAGGGCATAGTTACCACTAATAGTACTCTCCTTTCCCCCCAAAAGGTTGAAAGACTAACCTTCATAAAGATGAATTAGACTAGGAGCGGAGCTTAACTCCTGAGTAGGATGGAGGTCTACAGGTGAAACTCGAAAAATTTGAATATCGTGCAAAGTTCATATATTTCAGTAATCCAACTTAAAAGGTGAAACTAACATACTGTATGAGATAGATTCATTACATGCAAAGCGAGATATTTCAAGCCTTCATTTGTTATAATTGGATGATTATGGCTTATAGCTTATAAAAAAAACAAAGTCACAATTTTGAGGTACCCTTTGCTTAAGGGATATGGATTAATTAGCTGACTAGAATGTGACACTTTGAGCCTAGAATATTGAACATTTTCACAAAATTCTAATCTAAGCTGCATTAATGCTATTCCTTTTAATTTGCATTACTGAAATAAATAGACTTTTGCACGATATTAAAATTTTTCGATTTTCACCTGTAAAGCAGCGCTCCCGCTTCACACACAAGTGCTTACTCTAATTAAGATGTCGGAAGGCCCCAAAAATGGTCAAGATTTAACGGTAGAGGTCCAGGGAGACCCCCTCCACACCCAGACAGAAAAAGAATCAGTCATAAATGGACTGCTTTCGCAAGAAGAAACTTGTGGTCTTTCCAGCGCGGTCTGATAAGATGGAGCAGCAGGCTTGCTTGAGCGAGTCAGACAAGGAGGGTGAAGAGAACGCCAGCAAATCACTGGATGATGAGGAAACTTAGTTTACTAAGGACAATGCAGCACTCACCTGGTCATTTTTTAAGGCCACCCTTTCCCAAGCCCTCTCCCCCTCAATCAGAGAAATCAAAGATCTCCAGCAGGACATGAGGACATTGCGTCACAGGGTTGAATCCCTGGCAACTAACCAGAGCCTAACCACTTTCCACAGCACCATGGTAGTCCACGCCATGGGGGCCCAGATCACCTTCCTGAACAACGCCTATCTCCTTATTGAGGATCGGGAGAATCGGATCCCGTATAAAAATATGCGGCTAAAAGGTATACCTGAAACCATACCATCTTCAGACCTGGAATCCACAGCTATGGCGCTCTTTTCAAATTTATTGGGGGGAGGACAAAGCCCAAATCATCACCATTGAACGGATTCATAGATTTCTTTGCCCCCCACCTCAGCATGGGGAACCTCTGAGAGATGTCATCTGTGGCCTACTTAGCTTCATCGATACTGCCGCACTTCTTAGATCAGCAAGGGAGAAAAAAGACCTCTCACTCGAAAGACCTCTCACTCGATTGCACGTCCATACTCCTTTACCAAGATCTGACACCATCCACTCTAATCAAGCGGAGAACACTCAAACCTCTCACCGATTACCTTCGCAGACAGAAAGTCCAATATAGGCGGCACCATCCGCCTGCCTTCAGATTTGCCTATGACTTGGTCGCTTTTCGACATTGCTCCTTTGCAAATCAACTCTTGGCTACCAGTCGATACATATCTCTAAACAAATTACCACCTTTGCCACACCAAGAAGCTTTCTCAGTGGTTTTCAAGCGTAAGTCCCTCAACAGCTAGAGGCAAATTAAATAGCTCCTCAAAATCAAATGCTTCTACTCTCTCCAAGCTGCAGACCAAGGACCTAGACTCGGGACTCCACAATGAGACCTCTCACCTTCTGGAAAAGTACTGTTACTATACGGTTGTGTGGAAGATTTTCGAAAACACAGCATCATATGCCTTCTTTCCATGCCAGCTACCTGCTGTACACCCTCGCCAGTAATGAGTCTCATCTTCTATCCCAATTCGTCCACCCTATTCTTGGAGTCTCTTACTATAGCACTAGACTCACATACAGTAGATGCTGTTTCACCTATTTTATTTTGTTCTGTTGACTTCTCCATGGGTAACGTCTTTAATCCTTCTTTGGGTTGTTCTGACATTCCAGTCACTTTTCAAATACCTAATTTGTTTTAAAGGGGTTCTTCAGTTTGTTTAAACTGATGATCTATTCTGGATAGATCATCAGCATCTGATCATCAGCTTAGCCCTGCCCAGGCAAGTTAATACTAGTCGTGAGGTCACTGGGCCAGCGGTAAACAGTGAAAAGGTTGCGGCGCTGCTGGAGCCCACTGCCTTCTCAAAAAGCTGATCGGCGGGGGTCCCGGGTGTCGAACCCCTGCCGATCAGATGCTGATGATCTATCCAGAGGATAGATCATCAGTTTAAACAAACTGCAGAACCCCTTTAATATTGCACATGTTATTATTGTAGCCATTATTTGTGTTATTTAAACTGTTCCTTTCACACCTTGCTGCCTATATATGCACAGAATTAATAGGGAAGCTCGGGGATGTGGTGCCAGGTTGGGATGAGAATATTTATTCATCTCCTGCCCCTACATCACCTTGCCATAGGTGGGCCTTGACTGCTGATTTTTTCTGCAGTCGCCTCTCACCCCGTTTGACAGCTCACATCCCGTTTTTACTCTTGTTTCATTCTTTTAATAGGTGTTGTAACTCACATCATTATTATTTTTCCTTCCACATTCTGACCCCCCCGCTCCCCCCCCCCCCCATTGTCCTATAGTGAAAAGAGCTCACTTTGTACTTTACCATGATGCCTTTGAATATTACCTCTTTCAATGTATGGGGCTTTAATACCCCACAGAAAAGATCCCAGGTTCTCACCCTTCTAAGAAAATGGAAAACTGATATTTTTTTCTTGCATCAAGTCCACCAACATCCCTAACTTGCCTGTCTCTTTCTTTAACCATTGGTTTCACTCTACTTACAGCTCAGCTGCTAGAGGGGTCAGCATAGCCATCTGAAAGCACATCCCTTTCATGCCTCACTTGGTCCAAACTGATCCAGAAGGTCGCTACCTCTTCATAAAAGGGAAAATAGGACACACCTTGATATTCCTTGCAGGTTTCTATGCACCCAACACATGCCAGCACAAGTGGATTAAATCCACATTATTTAAATTTCGGGAGTTTGCTGAAGGCCTCAAAATAGTTGGAGAAGATCTTAGTATCGCATTAAACCCACTGTTCGACACCTCATTGGGAACTACCTCCACGTCACAGATCTCTAGGAGGCATTAAAAAAATCCTGAGAGAAACACATTTAGTGTACACATGGCAGACACTTAATACTTTCACTAAAGATTACACATTCTTTTCAGCAGTTCACAAGTCCTACCAAAGACTTGATTACATTCTCCTAGAAGCTCTCAGCAACTCCTCTATTAGTCAAATTACTATTTCAGATCACGCCCCAGTCTCTTCAACATTATCTTTTAAAAATCTTCCGGTCATAGAGTGGCAATGGTGGCTGAATGAAACCATGCTGGATGCTGAAAAGAATCTCTCAGTTATTGCCCACAAATTTTCTCTATATTTTCAAGACAATCAACCTTCTGATACCAACCCACACTGTAGTGTGGGAAGCTCATAAGCCCTTCATCTGGGGAGAACTTATAGCCCTTGGCTCTAAAATAAAAAAAGATAGGCAAAAAAAAGTTAAATTCTCTACTAGGTCAAAGCGCTTCCCTAGAATCCCTGCAAAAGAAGTCACAAGCAGCTCTAATTCAAGAAGATATCCTCTCCCTTAGACAGCAACTGAAAGAACTGAACATTAAATGTGCAAAAGCGTACCAATACGCCAGATTTAAAAACGATGTCCATGGGGACAGAAACAACAAATTAATGACTCATTTGATCAAAAAATGCAAAGACCTCCAATTCATACGCTTCATAAAAAGCTTGAATGGTCAATTGTTTTCCTCCACCAAGGACATTGCTTATGAATTTAGCTCCTTTTATACAAAACTATATAATCTAGCCTCAAGTCCACCATTAATATTAGGCTCCACTCCAAAATCACAAGACCAAGTCCTTATAGATCAGTTCCTTTCTCATTTAAACAGCTCCCGTCTACTTTCCCCCATCACTCAAGAAGAAATCGAGAAGATTGTGAAATGCATGCCTCTTGGCAAGGCACCTGGGCCAGATTACCTACCAGTAGGTTATTATAAAAAAAACTCCTTCCTACTCTAATCCACCACATGACCAAATGGTGCCAAAACAAGCCCTAAAAGCCAATATTACAATTGGACACAAAGAAGGTAAGGACAAAAAACTATGCGGTAGCTATGGGCCGATTTCCCTTCTCAATATAGATGTAAAAATATGGGTGAAACTATTGGCCATTAGACTAAATTCCCTCACCCCTCAGATCCTGCATCAAGATCAAGCGGGTTTTGTACGTGGCACAGAAGGTAATTTCCACTCTTGCAGAATATTATATGCCATTAAGCCGGCCACCCACAGAAACACTCCCATAATCCTTCTAGGCACTGATGCAGAGAAAGCTTTTGACAGGGTCAACTAGCTTTTCTTGGAGCGCACATTTCTCAAATTTGGAATCCCAGATCCATTATGTCTCTATATAACCATCCCAGTCCTAGAATACGAGTTAATGGAACCCTGTCGAGGCCCTTTGACATCAGCAATGACACTCCCCAGAGCTGCCCACTGTCCCCCACTCTATTTATCCTGGTTATGGGAACATTGATGCAAGCCTTCGGAGATAATTATACAATAAAAAGGTTTATGGTTGGAGGGGTAGACTACACATGCGCATCATTCGCCGACGACCTTCTATTATTAACAACTAACCCTCTACAGGCTTTTCCACACATTTTGTCCATCTTTGAAATAGTCGGTTCTCTATCCATGTAGGAAAAAAGGTTGAAGAGCAGCACACAAACAAAAAGTGGTGCAAAACCTTGAAAAAGACCAAGGACCAAGGTCTTGTTACATATGTGCAAAAAGAAGCCAAGGCAGCACTAAAGTATTCGTGTCAAACAGTGGGTGATTTATTAACCCATGTGATAGCAGTAACGTTTCAGCTCACTCCATGGAGCCTTTGTCAAGCCATAATACATAGTGCAAAGTCAGGTGCTTATTTAGCATACATGATTAACAATGTGATTACACAATTACAAATCAATATCCATAAAAACAGTATTAAAATCCATGAAAAAATGATATAAGCAAAGTGTACATGATTTTGTAACAAATATATCCAAACAATTGATCATAAAGTGCAATGTGCCAGTGATAAATACATACATTCATGTGTTACAATACATATCATAAAGGACCCTCCATTAGCCAATCTCGGATCTCAGGTGTACATAATTATGTGTATTAAAAACAAATAGGGGGGGGGGGGAGGGGAAAATGAGAGAAATGTTCATATTACCCTAAATTCAACATTGAGGCCTTTGCACCCCAATCAGCGACTTCTCCCCGTTCGCACCAGGTCTAAAATTGTGTGTGTGATGTGGACGGGGAAGGGGAGAAGCTGGTAGGCCCATTTCATTTACCATTTTCTATGCCTGTTTCAGGCACAGAAAAAGGTCTAAATTTAACACAGCTAGGAAGCTGTGTCACATTTAGAACTGGCGGAGGATCCGCTGAAGTTATGAAGAGGCATGCACCTATACATAACTTTGCCAGAACCACCACCAGCTGTAGGGCTTTATCAAGAACGACATCTAAAACGCCAGTCTTAAGAAATGTGACCCATTGTGTTGTTTAAGGTGTAGTGCAATAAGATGACAGAGTCTGTATGGTTTGGGGCATACCTTATGTTCGCTTCTGGTTCACTTCATGGTATAATTCCTCCTGTGCACCTAAACCTTGCACTTAAGGTTTCTACATAAAGACCAAGTTTAAAAATGACCAGGTATCGACAATTTATACAACTAAGACATGCTAATGTATGATACCAGGTTTGAACAAAAGCTGGGAGGGGCTTTAGGCTTTATCAGGACAGATGCAAGGAAAGAGTTATCAGACAGGACTGCTGGTACCAGTGGTGCTTCAGAGGGCGGAAAAATACCACAAACAAAGATGTGTGAATGTAATTTTGAAACAGTAAAATATAATATCAGCAGTTATTATGGATGTTAATGCTTAATTCTAATAGTCATAGAATCTGTTTTCTGTTTATAGGCATCATTACAGTATACAGAAGAAGACCAAAAATAAGCAATAAAGCCTCATTCACACATCCATGTCCATGCTTAAATCAGTAAAAAAGTGGTCAGTGATGCCTCCATGACATGCTGTCCATGTGTGCCATCTGTGTTTCACTGACACTGAACAGCTGAAAAATAATTTTCAAGGCATCTCTTCCTAATGATCCGTGAAACATAAATGGTATCCGCTTTACATCGGTGGTTTTAAGGACCCATAGGTTATAATTAGAGATGAGCGAATTTTTTAAAAATCTGATTCGCCGCTTCGCCTAATTTTTTCTGAAAAATTTGGTTCGTTCCGAATTAATTTGCGGCGAATCGCGTTGAAAAACAGCTATTTCCTGGCTGGGGAGAGCCTTTATAGTGGTGTAGAACACTGTGCCTTGTCACATAGGTAGTCTGCTTTGGTAGTGAAATAATACTGTGAGTTCATGTAGATGACCCGAGTCCCTCTTAGAAGGCACACTTCACTTATTTGGGCAGTTACGGGGCCAAACTGACTAAATAACTCAAGTATAAACTCAGCCTTACAGGTCGATGTTAGTGCCAGGTATAAAGAACCATGCAGAAGCCCAAGATCCTACTGTAGCGTGAAAGAGCCCACTCCTTTTACACCGTTGTCAGCTGATTTCATATAGATGTCTACAGAACCTGTTCTATTAAACGCTTAAACAAGTAGAGCCCCCGACAGAGTGAAGAGGGTGTCAGCAGTAAGTTTGTATTGACGTCACTGATTATTTTGACCTTCCTCTGATCCATCAGAACAATAACCGACAAAAAACAGATCCTGTCTGTGGAGCATCCGTCTTCACTCGGTCAGCATTTGGTCAGTAATCCTTCAGTATTGCTAATGCCCAAAAATCAGGAGTGGATCCAGTGTCGGACTGGGGTACCTAGGGACCACCAGTAAAGTTTATTTTGGAGCCCACCGTACGGATACATTCAAATATAATAAATAATCTAACAAGTTTTTTTATAGGAACATAAGCTGGTTGAGGGGCTGTACATTGAATATATGTATGTAGTGTACTAAATCTAATGTGTTTTGTGCCACTTGTGCTTGGTGGGAGACTAGGGGCCCACCTTGCTCAGGGGCCCACCGGGGGATTGTACCTGTACCCCTGTGGGCCAGTCCGAGCCTGAGTGGATCCAAAACAGAGATGACACCTGAACAGAATATTTGCAAGTCTTCTGTGTTTTGTACCCACTCCTGCTTTTGGCTACCAAACCATAAGCCAATTCTGATTGGACCATACAGGCCTTACAGCTGCTACACAGAGAAGATCCATTGTGTGTCTAATTTTACCTTCCTTCTGACAGATCAGAAGGGTCAAATAAATGATGATGTCAGCCAAGCCAAAAAGACTAAATAGTGGCACAGTCATGAAGTGGCGAGGGTGGAAAAAGGATGAGAAGTCCACAGGGTGGCCCTATGACATAGTGGTGAGGTGGGAGCAGCATAAGGAGACTACAGAGTGGCCCAATGACAGAGTCTGTAGGTAGTAGCAGCATCAGGAGGCCAAAGAGTGTCATGTCGGCCAGAGATTCTGGAGGTGTCAGCAGCATGAGGAGACCACAGAGTTGCACAACGTCGAGAGATTGTGGAAAAATTAGCAGTATGTAGAGGTGTCAGCAGCATAAGGAGGCCACAGAGTGGCACGACAACAAAGTGTGGAGATATCAGCAGTATAAGGAGCCCACAGAGTGGCGCGACAACGAGAGATTCTGGAGCTGCTCACTGAGCCAGCTACTTCTGGGGGAACCTGCCTGGCATGAACAGGCCTCTAGTAGTTACAGACAATGAGAAGACAAAGCTTCAAGATTGCTTGTGCCCAGAAGAGTCGCGAAGATCATCAAGATTATCATCATCATAACTACCAGCCCCTGGTCTCTTCGGCAGGGAAAACTTCACAAGTTCCCAGTCATCATGGATGGTAAGGAGGACATCCTGTGGTGCATGGAGATAGAAAGGATCTTCGGATTCTCCCCGTGCTATATGGACGTCTCAGAAATGAACCGCTGCTCCCGACAGAAGTTCCTGGGAGTCACCCGGCTCCAAAGAACAATCGGCTACATCAGCATTATCGAGTACAGTCTGCCCATCACTGATGTCCTCCGCAACCATTTCTGGGTCAGGAGCCTGACCGCTCGCAACACTAGTTCCCACTTCACTCTCCTCATCACTACTTACCCATCTAGTGGATGAAAGGACAGAGGCAGGTTGAGGACAGGTGAGGGCACAGGGCCTGCTCCTGGGCCATGCCAACTAAGAGTTGTGTCCGAAGAACCCACTGTCTCTTGGCTGGGGGTGTCTGATGTAAGTTGCAATGAAGTCAAAGATCAAGTCCACCATTCAAGAACCGTTGGGTTACTGGTCACAACCGCTAGCTGGCTGTAATGGAGTTCCGAAGGCGCACTCGGTCTCCCATCAGCCGCAGACCTGCTGCTTAGCTTCAGGAGCAAGGATCTGTGTTCGACCTCGTTCCCAGGGCGGCTTTGCTAGCTGGGAGGCTCCCTGCTCCTAGGTCTGCCTTGAGCGCCGAGCTGATCACTCGGTGCTCGACTGGTCAGTCTGTCGGTCATGTGACGCTGGCCACGTCATATGACCCTCACTCCCCACTATAAATACAGGCAGCCTGCTGGCCGCAGGTTGCCTGTTAATTTAGGTTTCTGGCAGTTGTTGGTACCTGTGTACTTACCTGATCCTGTTCACTGACGATCCTTTGCCTGCTCCTCCTGTACTGCGCATCCTTCCTGGTATATTGACCTCGGCTTCCACCTGACTATTTTTTGCGGACTCCTTTTGGTACTTCTCGACTCTCCTGGTATTTATGACCCCGGCTTCTCCTGACCTTTCTTTGCTTATCCCTCTGTACTGCGTTGTCCTCTTGGTTTTGACCCGGTCCGTTCACTATCCGTTATTTGTCTTGTCTGTCCTTTCCGCATGTATTCTAAGTTAGGGACTGCTGTCCAGTTGTCCCCTTTCATCAGGACTCGTGAGGCAAGTAGGCAGGGCCAGGGGTGAGGGTGAAGCGCAGTGGTCACTATCCTGCCCCCTGTGTGTGTGTGTATGTGACCGTTACACTGACACTGGGAGCTCAGGCCTCTCGAAGTGACCCCTGCTGCCACAGCCCCTTACTCTGCTGCGACCTCTGCCTGTGCCAAAAACATTTAGGCCTCTGCCACTCCCCTGTGCAGGGACTGGCACTTCTTTGCCTGACATGCTGTTAGATCAAATAACCAAATGTTAAGTCAAATATATTTTATTTCCCCACTAATACACAGCAAACAGGGCTTTAGAATATATCACTGCACTGCTAAACGGCAAATAGGCCACATTTTTTTCTATTTTTACACAAAAGGCTTTTCAACAAATAAGTGCAACAATGAAAGGCGTATATATTTGCATTTCACCAGTACTACACGGCAAACTGGGCTGTAAACTATTTCACTCGACCGCTGAACGGCAATTAGACCAATTATTTTTTTCTATTTTTATACAAAAGCCTTTTCAACAGATAAGTGCAACATTGAAAGGCAAATATATTTGTATTTCCCCAGTAATACGCTGCAAACTGGGCTGTAAAATATCTCACTACAACGCTGAACAGCAATTAGACCCAAAAATGTTTCTATTTTTACACAAAAGGCTTTTCAACAGCTAAGTGCAACAATGAAAGGCAAATACACAGGTGAAACTTGAAAAATTAGACTATAGTGCAAAGTTCTTTTATTTCAGTAATGCAACTTAAAAGGTGAAACTAACATATGAGATAGACTCATTACATGCAAAGTGATATATTTTAAGTCTTTATTTGTTATAATTTGGATGATTATGGCTTACAGCTTATGAAAACCCAAAGTCTCAATTTTGAGGTACCCTTTGCTCAGGGGATATGGATTAATTAGCTGACTAGAGTGTGACACTTGAGCCTAGAATATTGAACCTTTTCACAAAATTCTAATTTTAAGCTGCATTAATGCAATTCCTTTTAATTTGCATTGCTGAAATCAATTTGCACAATATTCAAATTTTTCGAGTTTCACCTGTATTTGTATTTCCCCAGTAATACGCAGCAAACTGGGTGTTAAAATATCTCACTGTAACTCAGAACGGTAATTAGACCAAAAGTTTTTTCTATTTTTAGGCAAAAAGCTTTTCAGTAAGTAAGCGCAACAATGAAAAGCGAATATGTTTGTATTTCCCCAGTAATACACAGCAAACTGGGCTATAAAATATCTCACTGCACCACAGAATGGCAATTAGGCCCTCATTTTTTCTATGTTTGCACAAAAGGTTTTTCAACAAATAAGTGCAACAATGAAAGGCGAATATATTTGTATTTCTACAGTAACACATGGCAAACTGGGCTGCAAAATATCTCACTGCTCCGCTGAACGGCAATTAGGCCCACGTTATTTTTCTATTTTTACACAAAAGGCTTTTCAACAGATAAGTGCAACTATGAACAGCAAATATATTTGTTTTTCACCACTAATACACGACAAACTGGGCTATAAAATATCTCACTACACCGCTGAACAGCAATTAGGCCCAAGTTTTTTTTAAATTTTTACACAAAAGGCTTTTCATCAGAGAAATACAACTATGAACGGTGAATATATTTGTATTTCAGCAATAATACACAGCAAAGTGGGCTGTAAAATATCTCACTCGACTGCTGAATAGCAATTAGGCACTAATTCTTTTCTAATTTTACACAAAAGGATTTTCAACAGATAAGTGCAACAATAAAAGGCAAATATATTAGTATTTCCCCAGTAATACATGGCAAACTGAGCTGTAAAATATCTCACTGCAAAATATCTCACTGCACCGCAGAATGGCAATTAGACCTACATTTTTATAATTTTTACACAAAAGGCTTTTCTATAGAAAAATACAACTATGAACGGCAAATATATTTGTATTTTGCCAATACACAGCAAAGTGAGCTGTGAAATATCTTACTTGACTGCTGAACAGCAATTAGGCCCTAATTTATTTTCTATTTTTACACAAGAGGCTTTTCTACAGATAAGTACAACTATGAATGGCAAATATATGTGTATTTCACCACTAAAACATGGCAAGCTGGGCTGTAAAATATCTCACTGCACCACTATACGGCAATTAGGCTAAAAATTTTTTTATAGTTTTACACAAAAGGCTTTTCAACAGATAAGTACAACAATCAAAGGCAAATATATTTGTATTTCTTCACTAATACACAACAAAGTGGGCTGTAAAATATCTCACTCGACTGCTGAACGGCAATTAGGCCCTCATTCTTTCTAATTTTACACAGAAGGCTTTTCAACAGATAAGTGCAACAATGAAAGGCAAATATATTTGCATTTCGCCAGTAATACATGGCAAACTGGGCTGTAAAATATCTCACTGCACTGCAGAATGGTAATTAGACCAACATTTTTACACATAGATAAGTACAACTATGAACGCAAATATATTTGTATTTCACCACTAAAGCACAGCAAACTGGGCTGTAAAATATCTCACCGCACCACTGAACGGCATTTAGGCCCAAGTTTTTTTCTATTTTCACACAAAAGGCTTTTCAACAGATAAATACAACTCTGAACGGCGAATATATTTGTATTTCGCCACTAATACAAGGCAAACTGGGCTGTAAAATATCTTACTTGACCACTGAACGGCAATTAGGCCCTAATTTTTTTTATTTTTACACAAAAGGCCTTCAACAGATAAGTACAACAATAAACAGCGAATATATTTGTATTTCACCACTAATACATCGCAAAATATCTCATTGCAACGATGAGTGTCAATTAGACCCTTATTATTTTCTATTTTTACAGAACAGATAAAAACAACTATGAACTGCAAATATATTTGTATTTCGCCACTAATACACGGCAAACTGGGCTGTAAAATATCTCACTGCACCGCTGAGCGGCAAATCTATTTTTCCTTTTTCCACTAATACATGCAAAAAAGGGCTTTAAAACAGATAACTGCACCGCTGAATTGTGAGCTGAATTGGATAATTTTTTTCAAATCAGCTATGTTGTCCTAGATTGTTCACTACTCCTGACTTCTCCAAACTCTTCACCTTTTTGTGAAATAACCCTGTGGGTGTTGTTGGTGTGTGCAACTAATACTACTTATTCTGCTTGTAATGCAGAATGCGGTGGGCAGGGGTGCATGTAACGCAGAGTGCGGCGGTCAGGGGTGCGTTTAACTCAGGGTGCGCTGGTCAGGGGTGCTTGTAACGCAAGGTGAGCTAGTCAGGAGTGCATGTATCACAGGGTGCACTGGTCAGGGGTGCATGTAACACAGGGGGCGCTGGTCAGGGGTGCATGCAATACAGGGGGCACAGGTCAAGGGTGCATGTAATGCAAGGGGCACTGGTCAGTGGTGCATCGCAGATAGAAAAGTTACTTACAGTTCTGATGTGCTCTGTCCTCGTGCCTTCTTCCTTTAGGCATGGAGGCAGGGGGAGGGATGGGAAACGATGTTTCCTGATGTTAAATCCCCAAGCCACATTCTTTTCTGCCTCTGAAGGCCCTGCTAGGCTGAAATACACAGGCAGCCAATGGCAGTGCAGCCCGCTCCCTCCCAGCCAATAGCAGCTGAGGTGGGCGGGGGAAGATTCACTTGGCTACCGACTGCCGAGGAGCCCGTAGTGAAGTGGGTGGGCAGTACTTTCAGTTTGGCAAAACTGACAGATTGCCGCTGTACTCAGGGCCATCTTTAATATTGATTGGACCCTGGGCAAGAATTTACTAGGACCCCCTGGATCCCGCCTTCCCACACCCTAGCATGCAATCACGCCCTCCACCACAACATACACACACACACAAATAATCAACACACCTCGTAGAGTAGTAAACTTTAATAATGAAGAGTGGCCACTAGAGGTGCTCCTTGGCAGCAAGGTGAATACTGCCTTTCTTTCTGAAAAGGCAGTGTTTACATTAAAAAGCCTGCAGAGACATGCTGTAGACACCAGAACTACTATGTTTAGCTGTTGTGGCTCTGGTGACTATAGTGTCCCTTAATATTGAGAAAATAAAATAATCAGCACAAAAGTATCAGCTAAAATGGCTGTATCATCATTCTAAAAATAAAAAAAACACAACTTCTGACACAAATATATAGTATTTTGCAGATTATTATTATTATTATTATTATTTACAATGAGCAAATAGTACTGTACTACTAACCCCTCCATCCACCCCTACATACAGGGTAATACAGCGCCACATACCTCTTACATCCAGTGACGTCTCTATGGTGTAGATGTTCTACTTTTCCATCATCCTCCCATCTTCTGGACAAATCATCCTACCACCCCCAATACTGTGCCGCTGTGCTCCGTCCCCAATACTATACTGCAGAAACAGATAAACCCACTGATAATAGTAGTACCATGCAGATAGTGCCCTTCAACAATTATTGGCACACAGTGCCCTAAAATGACTGCACCCAGCAAATAGTGCCCCTGACACTAATAGTGCAAACATAACGTCCCCCCCAAAAAAATTGTGGTAAGCTGATACTGTGCCAAGGTGCCCCCACAGAATCCCACCAATAGGAATAATTCTCTGCTAGAGCACACATGGTAGTAATAGTGCTCCTACAGTGCCCCCAACATGTCCCCACTGTGCCCCAGAAGTAATAATGCTCCCATAGTGCCCATACTAGTAATCATGTTCCCTATAGACCCCCAGTAGTAATAAAGCCCATCATAATGCATAGTAGTAATACTTCTCTTTATAATGTGCCAGTGCAATAAATACCCCATTTTAATGCTCCCAGTTCAACTAATGTCCCCATAGTGCTCCCATAATGTGCCAGTATAAAATACCCCTAAATAGTGCCCCCAGTAAATGCCCCATAGTGCTCCTCTCCCCCTTATTCCTAGTGTCCCCATAATGTACCAGTATAAAATGCCCCGTATATAGTGCCCTAATAGATGCCCTCAGTGTCCCCCATAATTAGCAAATATAAAATACCCCTTCTTAGTGCCCCTCATAGATGAGCCTATAGTACTCTCTCCCCTTCCCCATAGTACCCACCATAATGTGCCCCAGTATAAAATACCCCTTCTTTGTGGCCTCAGTAGAAGCCCCTATAGTTCCCCCAATAATGTGCGAGTAAGAAGTGCCCCATAGATGCCCCCATAGTGCCACCAAATAATGCGCCAGTAAAAAGTGCCACCAATAATGTGCCAGTAATATGTGCCCCCATAGATGCCCCCCTAATCATGTAACAGTAACAAATGCCCTCATAGATGCCCTCCAATCATGTCCCAGTAACAAATGCCCCATAGATGCCCCCAATCATGTGCCAGTAACAAGTACCCCCATATATGCCCCTAATCATGTGCCAAAAACAAGTAAGCCCTTAGATGCCCCCAATCATGTGCCAGTAACAAGTACCCACATAGATGCCCCCAATTATGTGCCAATAATAAGTGCTCCCATATATGCCACCAAATCATGTGCCAATAACAAGTGCCCCCATAGATGTCCCCAATCATGTGTCAATAACAAGTGCTAACATAGATGCACCCCAATCAAGTGCCAGTAACAAGTGCCCGCATAGATGCCCCTGTCACGGTAATATTGGTGTTTGACTGTGAAGCGGTTGCCATGCAGACTGGTTGCCGGTGGCAACGTGTTGTTTGCAGTTTGCATGTGCACTTCCCCTTTATGGTTTGCCTCCCTGCTGTTTGTTGAGCAAGGGGTTAATCTTCTTGCTTATTGGGGATCAAGGTTTTTCCTAGGTGTGGCCTTGGGCTTGATATATACCTGTGGCTTGCTGGCTGGGTGCAGTTGTACTACAGCCTTGCTTGGTGTTGGAGCTTTGCTCCTTGCCTGGGTGTTTCTGCTCAGTCCTTGAGGGCCACCTTATGGAACATAAATTGTCCTCCCTTATGTACCCTCGAGGTACCTTTACCCTCACTTGTATGTGTGGTGTGGTGTGTGAAGCGTGTTTTTGGTTGTTACATGTCTGGGCTGTTGTTGGTGTTGGTCGCTGCATGTACGCTATACGTCACCTGGTATGTTGATACCTCCAGAAGGGGGTTGGTTTCCCGGAGGAGTGAACCATTAGTCTGGGATGCAGTGCTGCCTGGGCCTGCCGTGCACCTTGCTGTATGGGGCCCAGGCAGTATCAGGTGTGCTGGATTCCGGTGTGTGGTGTTGTTTGTACGGTGTCCTATTTGGTGTGTGGGCACCTGTCCTATTTGGTGTGTGCTTATGCACAGGTTCCAGTCGCGGTGGCTGCGAAAGGTAAGTGTGTTTCTGGTGTTCTTACCTGCTGACTCTGTTGCTCTATTCACTCATCCACTTTTCCCTGCAGCTAGGCCTGAGGAGACTCTGGTTCATCCGTGTCTTGAATGAACTTGGTTGTCTCTTGTCCCTGTCTTCTAACCTCAGGGATATTCAGGGATTTCAGGGTTCTGAGTAGTGATGAGCAGCAGGGGCAATATTCGAATTTGCGATATTTCGCAAATATTTGGGCGAATATTCGCCATATATTTGAGAATTTGCGAATGCGTGATCTCCAGGCATTATTTTCTTGATTATTATTTTTTTTTGCACAATGACAATTTTTCTATCACTGTCCCTAGAGCCTGCAGACACTTCTCTCCCTGCACTAAGTATGCTGGTGAATGGCAGAATCTAAGATGGCTGCCGTATTTATACGGCTGTGACATCACAGGGCTGGCTGCTGATTGGCTGGATGCATGTCAGTATGGGTGATCCCGCCTTCCCAGACTTCCTTTCTCCATGTCCTTACACGTGCAGCCGCCATTTTAGGAAAAATGCATTTTGTTACTACAAAGCGCGAGAAAATTTGCATTCGGTGCATATCTTGGTCAGCTTCGATTTGCTTAAAGCAAGTTATAATGAGCGTGATGGATCCGTGAACGGTCAAAATAGAGCATGCATTTGTGCTGAAAACACGGAGCCACGGACAGTGTTAAATCACTGATGTGTGAATACACAGTCAGGGTCCATTCACACGTTCGTGGTGTATAGCGAATCCGCAATACACCAGGCCGCACATGGCCGGCACTAAATAGAGAAGTCCTATTCTTGTCCGAAGCTGCGGACAAGAATAGGACATGCTCTATTTTCTTGCGGAGCTGCAGACCTGTCACGGTCCCTCCTGTGAGAGAGGTGAGAAGATCGGAGAGACTTGCTGCACGTGAGGCTATCTGACAGGTCTCTCTGTTTTCCTCTGTGTGTGTTGTTTTTTTGGCAGGATCTCACCTCTCCTCAGGTGCCGCTCGTTATCAGTGATGAGGCTCTATTTAAATCCGCCTAACACTGCTGACCATGCGGTTGATAGTTTCTGCTTGGAGTTGCTAGTGCTGGTTTGTCTTGGATCTCCTGCTTCTCCATACATCTCTAAGCCAAGTACATGTTGCCTTCGCTGTTTCTTATTGTCTAGTGTGTGTTGTTTCTAGGCCTCAGGGAGACGTATACGGAACGCCAAAAACGGAACGGAAATAAAAATAATTTTTGTGTGAAAGAGGCCTAAAATGAACGGGGACGCGTGCTGTCCATGGTGAACACATACAGCACATGTCTGTGGAGCACTGACATGTTAATGAGACTTAAAGGGAACCTGTCACCTGGATTTTGTGTATAGAGCTGAGGACATGGGTTGCTAGATCGCCGCTAGCACATCCACAATACCCAGTCCCCATAGCTCTGTGTGCTTTTATTGTGTAAATAAAACGATTTTATACATATGCAAATTAACCTGAGATGAGTCATAGCTTGAAAATATGACTCTTCTCTGGTTACACAAGTAAGATATGACTCTTTTATGTTAATTTGCATATGTATCAAATCTGTTTTTTTTACACAATAAAAGCACACAGAGCTACGGGGACTGGGTATTGTGGATGTGCTAGTGGCCATCTAGCAACCCATGTCCTCAGCTCTATACCCAAAATCCCGGTGACAGGTTCCCTTTAACACGTAGAGTCTTTTGTGACTCTATGCATTACTTTTGTTATACCTACAGCGTGTTTAGTAACAGATGGAGCATTCCAATGCTTCCACTTTACTCTCCAGCACATCATTGTGATCTGGACCAAGAAATAGTTAAGTGTAATGCCATTGTAATTGGTCTCATATCAAGTTTTGACTCATGAGGAAGTCTTCAACTATGCCAATAGATCATCTCTATCAACACAGGTTATGAGTGTTTCATTCAAAGATAGCACTGTGCGGTGACAGAAAAAATGAGTGATGGATAATATGAGCAGAAAGACAGGGACACCTACAGGTAACAAAGCAACAGTTAAACCGCTCTCAAGTATTAGACTCCACATCAGAACTGTCATCAGCTACACACTTGATGTTTAGTATTCCAGCACTCAGCACATTTTAAACCTAATTCACTGAAGGATCATATTTCCTCTGGAAATCAGATTTTTGTTTTATTTGGTCAGAATTACTAAGCAAATGCCCCAATATTTAGCAAGTTAAGCAGATTGCGGTTCTTTCTAAACATAGTCTGCTTTGTTTCTCCCCAGCAGAAGAGTTGCAACTTTTAGCAAACCACAGAATGCGTGATTGGAAAGAACTTTTCTGGGAACATGCAATAGTTAGAAGCAACATAGTGAGAAGCTATAAAAAAGAAGCCCCATCAAAACTGTAATCTTTTATGTTCTTCAAATTAATAAAGGAGGGAGCATAATGTAGTAAGCAGAGCTCACTACAGTAGTAATCTAGCACTATATAATACATGTAAAAGCAGCTAAAGTATGATTGATAAAAGTATATATTCCCCCAGGATTATATTAAATTTATGCTACAGACATGTTCTATGATGAATAGATTACATTTCCTCAACATATTCTTTACCTTCAAATTTACATGCACAGCTGCATTTTATATATATATATATATATATATATATATATGTGTGTAGAAAAAGAATCCAAGGCAGCACACAAGTATCCGTGAAAAGCAAAAGGGTATTTTATTCACCCATATGTGAACAGCAACGTTTCAGCTCTCTCTATGGAGCCTTTGTCAAGCCATAATGCTTAGTGCAAAATCAGGTGCTTATAAAGCATACAAAATTAATACAATGTGATTACATAATTACATTCCAATTAGTACATAAAAATTAGTGAATCTCAATTGTACATGATCATAATATAAAAGATATAGCCATACACTACCCAGTGCCAAGTGTAATAAATAAAATCAACAATACATTTAGTTATAGTGCATAAACATGATCAATTAATAATCTCTTACAGGTGCCCATGATTGTGTTAATTAAAAAAAAATCATTTACTTGTGGATATTTCATATATCTCTGAAGACCGCAGGACTCACTCGGCGTCCGGTACTTAACCCCTTAAGGACTCGGCCCTATTCACCTTAAGGACTTGGCCATTTTTTGCAAATCTGACCAGTGTCACTGATAACTGAGTGCTGATAGCTTTGACTTATCCAGGCCATTCTGAGATAGTTTTTTTTGTCACATATTGTACTTCATGACACTGGTAAAATGAAGTTAAAAATATCATTTTTATTTATAAAAAAAAAAACAAATTTACCAAAATTTTGTAAAAAATTGCAAATTTCCAAGTTTCAATTTCTCTACTTCTATAATACATAGAAATACCTACAAAAATAGTTATCACTTTACATTCCCCATATGTCTACTTCATGTTTGGATCATTTTGGGAATGATATTTTATTTTTTGGGGATATTACACGGCTTAGAAGTTTAGAAGCAAATCTTGAAATTTTTCAGAAATTTTCAAAAAACCAATTTTTAGGGACTAGTTCAGGTCTGAAGTCACTTTGCGAGGCTTACATAATATAAACCACCCAAAAATGACCCAATTCTATAAACTACACCCCTCAAGGTATTCAAAACTGATTTTACAAACTTTGCTAACCCTTTAGGTGTTCCACAAGAATTAATGGAAAATAGAGATACAATTTAAAATGTCACTTTTTTGGCAGATCTTCCAGACTGGACAGTTTCTTTTTTGACACCATGTCCCATTTGAAGCCCCCCTGATGCACCCCTAGAGTAGAAACTCCATAAAATTGACCCCATCTAAGAAACGACACCCCTCAAGGTATTCAAAACTGATTTTACAAATGTTGCTAACCCTTTAGGTGTTCCACAAGAATAAATGGTAAATAGAGATACACATGGCATGGCACATGGCAGGGCGCAAAAGGAAAGGAATGCCTTACGGTTTTTGGAAGGCAGATTTTGCTGGACTGTTTTGACACCATGTCCCATTTGAAGCCCCCCTGATGCAACCCTAGAGTAGAAACTCCATAAAAGTGACCCCATCTAAGAAACTACACCCCTAAAAGTATTCAAAACAGATTTTACAAACGTCAGCGCTGGCCAATCGTAGCCCACAGCTCATAGCCTGGGACTCCCAGGCTATGAGCTGTGCACTGCGATTGGCCAGCGCTGCAGCAAGGGACAACCCTAATACAAAAACTCTGCCCAGTACAACAGAGGGAGCTGCAGACACCGGAGCCTATACCGGGCGAACGGAGCGGCGCCCAGACATACTAGTAAGTGCAGGGGGACCCCTGGGCGCCGCTCTGCCCACTGATATAGTTAGTTTTTAGTTTTTAAAATAGTGAAAGGTGCTCTTTAAAGTTCTTTTTATTCAACCAGTAAGTAATTTTTTGACGGGAAATGACATAGGTGTCTCCCCAAAAATAATAAGACGATGTACAAGAGGCATTATTGTGGAAACAAAAAACCTTTCTCAGCTTTTTTTTACATTTATTATTTGTCATTTCGCATCAAAAAACTACTTGCTGGTTGAATAAAAGTAACTTTAAGTCAAAATTTGCCAGGGGTATGATAAATTATGGGCAGCACTGTATATATATATATATATATATATATATATATATATATTTATATATATATATATATATATATATTTATATTTATATGTATGTGTGTGTGTCCCAGGCCCCTATAAGGAATTGCACTCTATTGAACCTTGATGAGGTCCCCAATTGGAGGTAGTCTGTATAGGAGTCATAAGTTTGAATGTATGTGATGCACGGACGTGAAGGGCAATAATTTTAAATATAATGGGGATGAGGTGGTGAAATATGAAAGTGGTCTTTCCACCGTTTTGATAAAAACCGCTGGACCCCCCCCTTCCTCTATGACAATGTAATCCACGATTTGAGATTAAGACAAGCCTGTGACGTGTTGATGTGTGTGCATCATGTGACTGCCCACATGATCGTTATGCCTGCTGATCCGTGTCCGCCCATGTTTGGGAGTGAGCATGCGCAGTACGCCTCTGTTGTCACGCAGCCATTTTGGCTAGGGGCTGCCCGTTCTCTGCTCATTACAGATAATCCCGCGGTACGTATTATGTCCCGCGCATGCGCAGCATCAAGTTCCGGACGCCGAGTGAATCCTGCTTTCTTCTACAGTATGTGAGATATCCATTGATTTTTTTTAATTACACAATCATGGGCACCTGTAATCAATGAGCAGTAATCATGTCTATATACCACAATTAACTGATTTATGGATGATTTATAAATCACAATTTGGACACCGGTATTGATTATTTATAATGTTTGATTACTATATATATATTATGAATTTGTATTATTAACATTCACCCTTTTTTATGATTTTTTTTATTAACTGGAATGTAATCATGTAAATTACACAGTAATTTTGTATGCTATATAAGCACCTGTGTTTGCACTGAATGCTATGGCTTGACAAAGGCTCCGTAGAGAGAGCTGAAACGTTGCTGTCTTCACAAGGGGGAATAAATACCCTTTTTTTCACAGATACCTGTGTGCTGCCTTGGATTTTTTCTATATATATATAAATATATATATATATATATATACACAGTACAGACCAAAAGTTTGGACACACCTTCTCATTCAAAGAGTTTTCTTTATTTTCATGACTTTAAAAATTGTAGATTCACACTGAAGGCATCAAAACTATGAATTAATCAAAGCAAAAGGTGGCTACTTTGAAGAACCTAGAATATGACATATTTTCAGTTGTTTCACACTGTTTTGTTATGTATATAATTCCACATGTGTTAATTCATAGTTTTGATGCCTTCAGTGTAAATCTACAATTTTCATAGTCATGAAAATAAAGAAAACTCTTTGAATGAGAAGGTGTGTCCAAACTTTTGGTCTGTACTGTATAACACCCCAGAGTGGTGTTACCACTACTGCACACTGCTGTCTTTTTTGGGCTAATAAAATGTCATCAGCTATCTTAGATAGAATTGAACTTACCATTCCATGATAACCCCCTTCTGTAGGGGAGTGGGTGAGTCCTGCTTCCTGCAGGAAAAGTGGGGACCAGCTAGAAGTTTAGGTCTTCCCTAAACATGGGAAGGGTGTGTAGGGGCACATCTCTGCTGGATGTGCCCACCCCAGCCAAAGCACCTTAAAGAGGACCTTTCATTAGGCTAGCTCTAGTCGAATTACTATCCTAACTTATAGGGCGGCCCCCACTGATGCCATGGAACTTTTTTCCCCATAAAGAACCCCACGTTTGTCCGCTGTTGGCCTCGTATATTTTGGTGCCTTATATTATAATGAGGCGACTCGGTTATACAAGGCAGAGACTTGTATTTTCCCTGGGAGTGGTTATCTTCTCCCTGGCTGTGGGAGTGCCCCGCTCTTAACCAGGGAGAATGAGCTAAAGTTCTCGGCACTTCCTACTCCTAGGACGCAATTTATATAGAGGGCCCTGGGGGGAGGCCGCCCATTGCATATATATATATAGTACTGTGAAAAACCTTTAGGCACATGTGGAAAAATAATCAATTAATAAAATGCAAAGTGAATGAAATTAAGAGAAATCTAAATCCCCAGACCCACTATCCCTACAGTCGCCCTACGCGGTGACCCCACAACTGGTCGACGGTCCCTATATTACATATGTCAGGGAGCCACACACAAACAGAGAACAAACAGACACAAAAATAGTAGTTGTACCAGGGTCAAAATCCAGTCTGTCAATGAAGTGCCAAGAACGCAAGAAGCAAACGGGAAAGCCAGAGATGCCAGAAGTTAAACACCAGGAGAGCAATACAGTAAAATACCAAATTGCCATTAGCCAGACAGCAAAGTTATAATATCAGATCCAGAAGTCCACAGCCAAAGGAAAATGCAATACCACAAGGGAACAGCAGGTAGAGCCAGAGCAACAGAAATTCACTGGCACCTGCACCCACAGGAGCCATACTTATATAGAGAGCTGGGAATGATCTGGCTTCCCTACATGTCGGGCGGAGCTGTGAGCTGACTGAGCAGATGAGCAGATGCCCCAATGCTCTTATGTGCTTCTTCATTAGCCCAAGGCTGAGAGGGCTGCATCACAATGTAATTTCCCCTGACAACCGGACACAACTGCCACATCAAGACAGCACTGGCCAGGGGAACTGTGACAATATTTTTGCTTAATAAACTTTTCTATTAAGCCTCTTTCACACAGCCGTGTGTCCCCGTGGCTGTATTGCGGCGCGTATATGGCGGGTCCATATTACACGGGGCATCGGCCGTGTACATTCCGCATCACGGATGCGGACCCATTCACTTAAATGGGTCTGCAAATCTGGAGATGCGGTGCAGAATGGAACGGAACCACGGAACGGAAGCACTATGGAGTGCTTCCGTGGGGTTCCGTTCCATGCTTCCATTTTGCAAAAAGATAGAACTTGTTCTATCTTTTTGCAGAACGGACGGATAGCGGACCCCATGGCCCCATTCAAGTGAATGGGTCCGCGATCTGCATGAGGCTGGCCCACAGTCGGTGCCTGTACACTGTGGACCGCAATTTGCGTTTCGCAGCACAGCCACGGGGGACACCTGGTCGTGTGAAAGAGGCCTTATAGACAGACTGCCCCTGAATAATCCCTTCTGGTGAATTGGAAACATTCTCTAGTCTGAAATTCTGTCACAAACTCAGTAAAATCAATTATGTAAATTTTTTATTATTTACTTTTACATTTTAAATTGGGATTGGTAAGTGAATATACTGCTTTTTTTCCCCACAAAAGGGAAATTCATAGCAATATCCACATAATTTGATGTGGATTGCCAATTCTGTGGAAAATTTCTTCAGTAAATCCGACTCTTTATTCTGTACCCTTAGGCCCCTTTCACACGAGCGAGTATTCCGCGCGGGTTCAATGTGTGATGCGAACACATTGCGCCCACACGAAATCCAGACCCATTCATTTCAATGGGGCTGTGTGCATGAGCTATGATTTTCATGCATCACTATTGCATTGCGTGAAAATTGCAGCATGTTCTATATTCTGTGATTTTCGCGCAACGCTGGCCCCATAGAAGTGAATGGAGCTAAGTGAAAATCGCATCCGCAAGCAAGTGTGGATGCAATGTGTTTTTCACTGATGGTTGCTAAGAGATGTTGTTTGTAAACATTCCGTTTTTTATCACGCGCATGCAAAACGCATTAAATTGCATTGCACCCGCACGAAAAAAACTGTACTACTGAATGCAATCACAAACAAAATTGAATGGACTTGTTTGCGAAATCGCGCAGTTTTCACTGAAGGCATCCTGACCTAATCCGGACACGCTCGTCTGCAAGGGGCCTTAATCTATCACAGCTTCTCCACTAGATAGAACTTAGGTTGATTGCCTAATCAAACCATACAGTGATCTAATAAGAAACATCAAAGTTTGATGGCTAGTATCAAGCCATTACTTCTGGTGGATCCACATAAGGTGAAGTTCAAAATAGTCTTTAAAGGGCATCTGTCAGCAGATTTGTACCTATGACACTGGTTGACCTGTTGCATTTGGGCTTGGCAGCTAAAGGCATCTGTGTTGGTCCCATGTTCATATGTGCCTGCATTGCTCAGAAAAATGATGTTTTAATATATGCAAATGAGCCTCTAGGAGCAACAGGGCCATTGCTCTTTTGTTCCTAGAGACTCAGCTCTCTCTTCAACTGCCGTGCCCCTACACTTTGATTGACAGGGTGAGGCATTGTAAAAGTGATCATGCGTGGCCCTGATTTCTCCTAAAGTCTCATGTTGCACAGTACGTTTCGGTATCTAGAATAGATGAAGTAAAGGAAATCTGAACCTGGACATCATTCCTTCTCCCCCATTACAAAAGGATGGTGAGTCATATATGCTGGATGAGACTGAGTTGTCCTATTTCCTGCTGACGAAGCTACTGATGTTTTTTATGACTTTAGTAGTCTAATAAGGCTGCCATACAGTTACCAAATAAGAGAACCATGCAGGCAGTCTGGGGGCATAACCCTATAGAGATGGGACACATAAATATACCACACCACAAACTGCAATGAAACACAATTACAGTTAATGTCTTCTCTGACTGCAGTCATTTACTTTCCATTTCTTCTCTATATAGCCCAGACTATCATGATAACTTCTTAATTTGTCACACTGGACATTTTAAGGTCCTCTCTTTTGCAGAACGTTCTACTCATCTTTCATATCTTATCTCTTCCCCTACTCTGTCAAAACAAGCCACCACCCTCTATACCTATGAAAATGTTTTAGATGCCATAGCCATTATCCAAAGTCCATTATAACTGCCACTATATTGTCCCATAGCAGACAAGTGTTCATAAAGAAATGAAAGCCAATCGCTCCTCACCAAGAAACGCCTTTTAATAACCCCCTTAAACTTGCTTGCTAGATACCTCAAAAAAGGACCTTCCAAATACTTGCATACACATTGTCAGCCATGTGCTACCATTAATGGCATTTGTGGATGTGTCTCTGTACATGCCAGCTGTATCCCAAATACATGCATGTGTAGAGAGTTATTCCCTGAACAGGCTCATGACACCTTATACCAAGGACATTGTGCTACAGACAGATTTTATCACTTAGACATGCCATAAACATATAGGTGGAAATTTATCAAACTGGTGAAAAGAAGAACTGGATAAATTGCCTATAGCAACCAATCAGATTCCACCTTTCATGTTTCACAGCTCCTTTGGAAAATGAAAGGTGGAATCTGATTGGTTGCTATGGGGAACCAGTTCTACACCGAATTCAAATATAAACGCAACACTTTCGGTTTTGCTCTCATTTTGCATGAGCTTAACTCAAAAATCAGAAACATTTTCTACATACACAAAAGACCCATTACTCTCAAATATTGTTCACAAATCTGTCTAAATCTGTGTTAGTGAGCACTTCTCCTTTGCCTAGATAATCAATCCCAAGGTGCTGATTAGACAGCAAGAATATTCCACAGGTGTGACTTAGACTGCCCACAATAAAAGGCCACTCTGAAATGTACAACGTTTTGCCTTATTGGGGGGGGGGGGCGGGGGGACAGAAAACCAGTTAGTATCTAATGTGGCCACCATTTGCCTCACGCCGTGCAACACATCTCCGTTGCATAGAGTTGATCAGGTTGTTGATTGTGGCCTGTGAACTGTATGTCCACTACTCTTCAATAGCTGTGCGAAGTTGCAGAATATTGGCATCCCAAACATGCTCTATGGGTGACATGTCCGGTGAGTATGTTGGCCATGCAAGAACTGGGATGTTTTCAGCTCCGAGGAATTGTGTACAGATCCTTGCAATATGTGGCCGTACATTATCATGCTGCAACATGAGGTGATGGTTGTGGATGAATGGCATAACAATGGGCCTCAGGGTCTCGTCACGGTATCTCTGTGCATTCAAAATGCCATCAATAAAATGCACCTGTGTTCGTTGTACATAACATACGCCTGCCCATACCATAACCCCACCGCCACCATGGGCCACTCGATCCACAACATTGACGTCACCGAACCGCTCACCCACACAATGCCACACACGCTGCAGTAAGGTCCAGACCCCGATGAGGACGTCAAGCATGCAGATGAGCTTCCCTGAGACGGCTTCTGACAGTGTGTGCAGAAATTCCTTGGTTATGCAAACCGATTGTTGCTGCAGCTGTCTGGGTGGCTGGTCTCAGATGATCATGGAGGTGAAACTGCTGGATGTGGAGGTCCTGGGCTGGTGTGGTTACATGTGGTCTGCGGTTGTAAAGGCCGGTTGGATGTACTGCCAAATTCTCTGAAACACCTTTGGAGACGGCTTATGGTAGAGAAATGAACATTCATTGCACGGGCAACAGCTCTGGTAGACATTCCTGCAGTCAGCAAGCTAATTGAACGCTCCCTCAAAAGTTGTGCCATCTGTGGCATTGTGCTGTGTGATCAAACTGCACATTTCAGAGTGTCCTTTTATTGTGGGCAGTCTAAGGCACACCTGTGCAATATTCATGCTGTCTAATCAGCACCTTGATATCCCACACCTGTGAGGTGGGATGGATTATCTCAGCAAAGGAGAAGTGCTCACTAACACAGATTTCAGATTTTTTTGTTCTGCTCATGCAAAATGTGAGCAAAACCGAAATTGTTGCATTTATATTTGTGTTCAGTGAACTTTACACCAGCTTGATTAATCTCCCCCATAAATGGTAGAGTGCAACCAAGAAAACCCCTACAACCGGAGGAGAGAAGTCCCATTTATTAATCCAAGAGGCGTACAGTGTCCACTTACACATCACTCCATTTCACTAAAATGAGTGGGAAATATGAGAAGCAGCTGCAAAATTAATTCCTCTTAAATCCAGTCAACCAAAAATAATAAATTATATTAAAAAACAAATATCCATGATTTTATTTTTCAGTTTCAGAGAGCATCAAAAATGTTTTCCATGGACCAAAATGAATATTATTCAGCCAAGTATGGTATGCGCTGACAACATCTGGCTGATTAAACTGTTTATCTGAGTAAGATGCCAATTAACAAATATGTTTTAAAAAAAAAACTGGAATGAAAATAGTGGAAATTCAGTACGGATCTGTTGAAGGAATATTTAGTAAAATGTACGTTAAAAACAAGGTTCAAAAAGTATTGTTCAAGACGTTAAGGGCTTTTCTTGTAAAATTTAATTTAATATGCAGATAAATTTCAACCTTCTCGTGTCAGCTGGGATCTTCTAGTCTCTTGTCTGGACCTGGTCTGTTAACATCAATTATTTAATTAATTTCAAGTTAATTAACAGCGAAACTGAAGGGGAAACATATGATTCGAATGGCTTTTGACTATTTTTGATAGTTTATTAACTAGTGACTCCCATCATTGTGTAGTATTTAGAAGATGCTTAATGTAAGGGCTCATTCAGACGACCGCATTTATGTGTCCGCATCCATTACGCAATTTTGCGGAACGGATGCGGACCCATTCATTTCAATGGGGCCGCAAAGGTTGTGGACAGCACACCGTGTGCTGTTCAGATGCATACTTCCACTTCCACTTTGCGTCCCAGCAAAAAACATAGAGCATTCTTTATTCTTGTTCGCAATTGCAACAATAGGCATTTCTATCATTGGGCTGGCTGTGTGCGTTCTGCAAAAAATGGAACGCACGTAGCCGGTATCTGCAATTTGCAGACCGCAAAACACATACAGTCATCTGAATGAGCTGTAACTGTTAGAAAGCCATTGCAGAATAAAGATTATCAACTTTGCTGCCCTGCAGTTTTTGTAGTCTGCTACTGGAACCGGGGGTGTAAGTGGCATTGCAAGTAGCATATGTCATTAGTCGCAGTTATGGCAGTTTATAAGCCTAACAATAAAAAAAATAAAAAAACAGGTAAAGACCTACCTGATGAAGGGTCATTTCATACGGTTGTATGATTTTACCACAGAATTGCACTGCTCCATCCTGTTCAAACTCGTATGGCCTACTAGGGGATATAAAGGGGTTCATGGTTTAATCCTCAGTGGTTTAGAGAAATGAATAGTGATAGTTTAATCCCTGGTGGTCTAGAGAACTCAAGGGTATAATGGTTTACGCTTTGGTGGTATAGGCAGTAGACAAGTAAACTGTAAAGTATCTTGTGGTCTAATGATTAAATATGTAATGTTCAGTGGTTAATTGATTCTAAGAGCACCATCAATGTTGTCCTGTAATAAGAAGCTGAAGAAGATGAGGCCTGCCTCCGGCTCATTGTATTCCACCTCCAACTTCTACTCCTGCATTGATCATAGAAATTAGAGCTGGGTAGGAGAAAGAAACTGCTGTGCATCTGTGATTTTACAGTAGTCAAATTCTCTCTATGGTTGGAAAATGCTGACAGAGGAGTGCAACTGAGGAAGAGGTACAGCACCTCGAAACGCGTCTGGCGTAAGGAGTGAGCGTATGTCTCATTTATCCAGTAGAGACAATATCACCATATAAAGAAAGAATCGGAGACGTTCGAATCCAGGAAAAGCCGTCCCTTACCAGTGACGTCACTCCAGCTCCATTCGGTCTCCGGAGTAACCAGGTCACGTCGGACGCCACGTAGAGGTTTAGCACACCACGTGGGACGTCGCTGGTGTGCGGACGCCTGGAGCTAGTGCTGCTATAACGCAGTGAAGAAGGGTAAGACCCAGCTCCTGTTTGGAGTGTATCTGTTTGTTGTGCATCTCTAAGGCGCAGCGGTTGCGGCTATTCTGAAGTGAACAGTGACTGCTTATTGATACAATAGAAACACGTATCGGATTATACCTGGAGTCTGAACTTATTGATGATACGGTCTTCTACACTGCAATGGTCCTCTACAGTGTAACAGCCTCCTGCATATAACATATTGGCAGGTTGAATTTACCACCTGGCTGATATCTGCTTATGCTGGACGACTTTAGAAGCAGCTCCATATATATATATTGTTGCCATTTTTAGCATTTTACTATTGTGTGGGTTTTAATAAATTACATCCACTTGGTGGATTTAGTACTCCCAATTGAGTGTGCCCCTATATCTTTGTATATTGTTAACTTCCCTTTTGGCCTGAGGGTGGGCCTTTTTAGGTGAGCACCTTATCCATTTAAGGTGAGAGGTTGAGCCGCTGGTGTGTGTTTTATTTATTCCAGAGGAGTTCAACTACCTTAACCCTAAACCCAGTTCACTTTATCAACTTGCTTAGTATGGCTAACTTAGGGAGCAATTTTTGAGTGTTTAGCTTTCCTTTAAATCTTTCTTTGCCGGGTATAGAGAATGGTTTGTCCATTTGTATCCAGATTCTTGTATCATAATGGAGACAACCCATGTGTGGTGAGCTCACCCATTTAACTCCCTCTTTCACGCCAGTGCCAGGAGCAGCAAGGAAAAACAAAGAGATGATAATCAGGCTCTGTTAGAAAAATTCATTATTGATTAAGACCATACCTGGTAAAAACACGTAGGTGATTTTACGGGAGTGTTTTCCATGTGTGTATAGGCATTAATAAAGTATTGAAGAGTTTTTCTCTATTCTCATATCATAGTCTAGTTCAGGCATGATCAACCTGCGGCCTCCAGCTGTTGGAAAACTACAACTCCCATCATTCCTGGACAGCCCACAGCTATCAGCCTACAGAAGGGCATGGTGGGAGTTGTAAATTTACAACAGCTGGAGGGCCGCAGATTGAGCATCTCTGGTCTAGTCTATTGGTATAATATTAATGTGTCCTGGGACCTGTGGTTCTACTGTTTTTCATTGCTGCCAGCATAGTAGTTGTAGTGATAAGCGGCAAAGGCAATATTTCGCAAATTTTTCACATAATATTCGCAATAAATTTGCAAATTCTAGAATTTGTGATCTCTAGTCATTATTTTCGCGATTGCACTAATTGGCACTAATGATGCGCATATATTTTGCTCAATACATGCAACTTCACATTTTATCAGGTTTGAGTAGATATTACTGATTAGTGCACTAAGTATTGTTGTGACATCACAGCACTATGTCTGTTGCATGTCTGTATGGAAAGCAAAGAAACAGTAATTCCTATCACACTACCTAACACCCTGCACTGGAGCCTCAGCTACACTATATCACTATCTAACCTAAACTGACTATCTCCCACTAACTATCTGTATCATATACAGTACAGACCAAAAGTTTGGACACACCTTCTTATTCAAAGAGTTTTCTTTATTTTCATGAATATGAAAATTGTAGATTCACACTAAAGGCATCAAAACTATGAATTAACACATGTGGAATTATATAAATAACAAAAAAGTGTGAAACAACTGAAAATATGTCATATTCTAGGTTCTTCAAAGTAGTCACCTTTTGCTTTGATTACTGCTTTGCACACTCTTGGCATTCTCTTGATGAGCTTCAAGAGGTAGTCACCTGAAATGGTCTTCCAACTGTCTTGAAGGAGTTCCCAGAGATGCTTAGCCCTTTTGCCTTCACTCTGCGGTCCAGCTCACCCCAAACCATCTTGATTGGGTTCAGGTCTGGATAATGTGGAGGAAAGGTCATCTGGCACAGCACCCCATCACTCTCCTTCATGGTCAAACAGCCCTTACACAGCCTGGAGGTGTGTTTGGGGTCATTGTCCTGTTGAAAAATAAATTATGGTTCAACTAAACGCAAACCGGATGGAATAGCATGCCGCTGCAACATGCTGTGGTAGCCATGCTGGTTCAGTATGCCTTCAATTTTGAATAAATCCCCAACAGTGTCACCAGCAAAGCACCCCCACACCATCACACCTCCTCCTCCATGCTTCACGGTGGGAACCAGGCATGTAGAGTCCATACGTTCACCTTTTCTGCATCGC
This sequence comes from Bufo gargarizans, assembly GCF_014858855.1. Taxonomy (NCBI): domain Eukaryota; kingdom Metazoa; phylum Chordata; class Amphibia; order Anura; family Bufonidae; genus Bufo; species Bufo gargarizans. The sequence goes on along the minus strand of NC_058086.1, from coordinate 156,103,136 downwards.
ACAAAGACACGCTGGTTGGAACCAAAGATCTCATATTTTGACTCATCAGACCAAAGCACAGATTTCCACTGGTCTAATGTCCATTCCTTGTGTTCTTTAACCCAAACAAGTCTCTTCTGCTTGTTTCCTGTCCTTAGCAGTGGTTCACTAGCATATATTCTACCATGAAGGCCTGATTCACACAGTCTCCTCTTAACAGTTGTACTAGAGATGTGTCTGCTGCTAGAACTCTGTGTGGCATTGACCTGGCCTCTAATCTGAGCTGCTGTTAACCTGCAATTTCTGAGGCTGGTCACTCGGATGAACTTATCCTCTGCAGCAGAGGTGACTCTTGGTCTTCCTTTCCTGGGGCAGTCCGCATGTGAGCCAGTTTCTTTGTAGAGCTTGATGGTTTTTGTGACTGCACTTGGGGACACTTTCAAAGTTTTCACAATTTTTCGGACTGACTGACCTTCATTTCTTAAAGTAATGATGGCCACTCGTTTTTCTTTACTTAGCTGTTTTTTTCTTGCCATAATACAAATTCTAACAGTCTATTCAGTAGGACTATCAGCTGTGTATCCACCTGACTTCTCCACAACGCAACTGATGGTCCCAACCCCATTTATAAGGCAAGAAATCCCACTTATTAAACCTGACAGGGCACACCTGTGAAGTGAAAACCATTTCAGGTGACTGCCTCTTGAAGCTCATCAAGAGAATGCCAAGAGTGTGCAAAGCAGTAATCAAAGCAAAAGGTGGCTACTTTGAAGAACCTAGAATATGACATATTTTCAGTTGTTTCACACTTTTTTGTTATGTATATATTTCCACATGTGTTAATTCATAGTTTTGATGCCTTCAGTGTGAATCTACAATTTTCATAGTCATGAAAATAAAGAAAACTCTTTGAATGAGAAGGTGTGTCCAAACTTTTGGTCTGTATATAGATACTATCTAATGTAATTGGATAAGGAATAGGATCCAGATGAAAGCACAGAGCACAGCAATGCCACTGCTCTCTCTCAGAACTGCAAAAAACAGCAGAAACCTTTAGGCAACTTTCCTATTGGTTGCTAGGGATGTTGCTAAGCTCTGACAAAGATATTGCAGCCTTCTCATTGGCCCACAAGCAAGAAGGGAGGTTACTGATGAAAAAAAAATCTAGAATATTCGTGATTACGACTATATAGCACTATATTCTACATCTTCTCAAATTCTGCCGATATTTGCGATAAAAAATTGTGATTAGAATATTTGCGATCAATACTACTTTTTCTTAATGTGAATTCTGTTTTCTGTGTGCTGTTTGATTTTGTGTTGGATGACGTCCTGGGCTGTATTTGACTAATTTCTCATCCTGGCAGGGATCAGCAAAAACATTTCTGTTGGGATAATAGAACCAGCTGCATCCGTTATGATGTATCTAGTTGCTTTATCTCTAAAATAGCCTCAACGGATCCAGGACTAAAACCATTGTAAGTCAATGGGCGCCGGATCAGTTTTTTTTTGTGTCAGAGAAAACGGACCTGACACCATTGACTTACATTGTGTTTCATGCTAAGTCCGTCTTGCTCCGCAACCCATGCCAGATAGAAAAACTCTGCTTGCAACCAGACGGAACAGAATGCATTTGGTGCATTCAGTTCAGTTTTGTCTCCATTGACAATGAATTGGGACAAAACTGAAGCATTTTCCTCCGGTATTGAGTAGCCTTATATAGAAGGGTCAGTTCTCTTGTGTCTTTCCCACAGTCATTCACCATTCTCTACCTGAACCCCATTACCCAATCCGTTGCCACTATCATTCCGATCAGGTCATCTATCAGTGAGTTATTATTGTGTATTTGTTGCCTGCCAGTGTTGATATGTCCTTCAAATATTTTTCTTGCGATCAGTCGTTATCCAGTTCTGACCTACTGTAATTCATGGGGGTATCTGCTATAGGTCAAGCACAGCTCTGCAATCTTGTGAAAAATATGTTGTTACAGTCAACACCTAACTAGATGGAACTTTTCATAGAAATATAGAAAATGTAACAATTTCAATTATTTATATTCACTACTATTTTATTTTAAAGGAAAAAAACACCAACAAACCATGAACACTGAAGAAAACCGTAATAGGTAACCACCTTGCAAGATAGACAAGAGCTTCATGCAATCCCAAAAATAATTTTTTAAGCCTTCACAGGATGTGGATAAACAGTGAACCAGTATCATTTGTATTTTCTGGCTTTGACCAACACATAGAAAAGGCTTCTCAATTTCTGTCGTTTTAAAGATATTTGATCTGTTGTTTTAACTTTCACAGCCGATTTAATGGACTTCTCCGAGTGTTTACTAAGTGTAATGGATTTCCTGAAGAAGAAGAAGAAGAAAATCTTCGCACTGCTATTTTAACATACTTGATTTATACATTTTCCAAATCTCTGTAACTAAGTGCATTACTATAATTAGTTTATGCTCTCTTTGGACGTTAGATGGACACTTACTTATTTCCATCTGTCCAGGAAGATGTTTGCTTGTTGGTCCAGAAAGCAATAGACACAATCTAGGCTTGCTGCGCTGAGAGTATTTCAGACAGTCTGCGGACATCTTAATATGTGCCTTTTACACATGGATTTCCTGGCTACTGTTTTATACTGTGCTGAAATGTATTCATTGTGGTTTTTAAAGGCTCTTCATCATCACTTCACACAATTCACAAACACTTTCAATTTGCTGAAGTCAATTTATAACTCTGGCAGCTTTATATGGTTCTTTTCCTCTAGTGAAGGGTGATTTTAGTACCCATGACAACAAGTAGTTATGTCTATGCATTAGTTTAATGGTGAATTCCCATCTAGAACCAAAGTGAACCAGAAACAGTGACATGTTTACTTCCTGATGATTGATGTTTTTCTTTATATAACGATCACACCTACAAGTATTTTTAAATAACATTTTGACTTTGATGTGAGAACATTTTGATTTCCACAAGGTGCTCCATTTTGGAATCTGCCACATCAAATAACCAGCAGGGTTACCAAATTCAAAAGCCAATTAGATAAATCATAAGTGGTGTCAGCCACAATACACGGAGCACAGCAATGATTCTGGGAGAGAACAACAGATGCATACGATGGGGAATACCACTATTTAATTATCAGATTTATACAGAATCCATAAAAATACATCTGTTTGCCTCCCCATGTAATCAGAATCGTACAGAGGTACTGTATGACCCAATACACCTGTATGAATGCCCAATAGGTGCCGTATTGCAACTTTTGTACCAAGCAAAGCTGTAACATCCTCATGTGCATGATAGACATAGACATATCGCTAATATAAAAGTAAAGGTACGAGGTCAATCTTCACTTTTAAATAGTTTTTTTCAGATTTACAAATGGATAATATTATTGCTTAAAAGGATTAACCACTTTCCAATGAATAGTGCATGTGTACTTTCTGACATTCTATTAATATTTCATGATATGGCATATTTAGGCAATGTAGGTGGTCCAGTGGCTAGTCCACCTGTGACCAGAGTATGACTGGTCCATCCGCTTTCAAGAGGATCCTCTGATGAGAGTCCTCCAAGAATCCCTCCGGCATTCCTTCCTAGAATGTGGCTAGGATGGGTTTCCTAAACTTTTACAGCCAGTGGGGGGTGGTGGTGGTGGGGAGGGCTTGCTATATAGCACTGCATCACCAGCATTAACATTAATGCACAGTGATGAGACTTGTTGACAGTTTACCTGACTTTCCAGCATATCTTATTGTAGAGCTGAGACTCTGCTCTATATAAGATGGTAAATTGGTAATGATACGATCCTTTGTCATTGCTGGGCAGCCTGACAGGATGGCATTACTTACTAATGCTAAAGTGAGCTTGCCGTGGTGGATGGGCACAAATGATTGTGATTACATTTATTTGCTAAGTATCTCACCTCCATTTATGTAATGAATAAATCATTAGTGAAATTCACAACCTATATACTCAATGTTTGCAGAGTGCCGTTGTGTTGTGTTTAGTTTTACTTTTGCATTTTCAGCCACAGCGGTGCAGACCTGTGCATTTATTTCACTATCATTTTGATGTGCTGACTAACTTTGTAGCTTGTTTCTGCGGTATGTATTTAGGAGATGAGGCTGTCTCCATTTCGATTGTGCCCTCTTAACCATCCTTCTTTCGCTAGGCTGTGTTAATTAGTGCAGTACATAGCTGAAGCCTACTTTCCCTGAACAAAATATATTTGTTATGTACCTCAAATTCAATTATATAGTGTATATAGTATGATTAAAAGTTACAACCTATGCAGTATATTCAATGTTTGCAGAGTGCTGTTGCATTGTTTACTTTTACTTTTGTGTGCACTTCACATAGATTCAGGGCTCCCCTCATTCATTGCTCAAATGCCTCAACCAGATTTTCTTTAGGCTTTCAGTACAAGGGGAGGTATGTTGCCTCTGCTGCAGCTCTCTCCCTATCACAGCTCAGGAGGCGAGTCTTTTCTGCTATAGCTCAGGGGCTGTGTCTTTTCTGCTGCAGCTCTCTCCCTATCACAGCTCAGGGGTGTGTGTCCTTTTTGATGCAGCTCTCTCCCTATCACAGCTCAGGCGGTGAGTCCTTTCTGCTGCAACTCAGGGGCTTTGTCTTTACTGCTGCAGCTCTCTCCTTATCACAGCTCAGGGGGTATGTCTTTTCTGTTACAGCTCTCTCCCTGTAACTGTTACAGCTTCCAAAAGTAGATACAGCTGGTGGCAGTTGAAGGATAGAACTGAGCATGTGCGACCACCTTAGTAGGTGAAGGTGCAAATTACTATACTGACTTATCATCGAGGAGTGGGCGAATTTATATTGAAGTAAAGAAAACATCTCCAACTGGATCATTTTTCTAACGGAAAGTAAAATGCAAAAGTAATTTGTTTTTCATAATGAATAATATTAAAGTATTAGAGTGTCAGAGTATGGTGTACTTTTACTAATACAATAAAGGTTGCATTTTCGTTACAGGGTAATCATCCAAGTAAGTCAGTAATACATTAAATTAATGGGACACAAACCCTGAATTCTGTAAAAATCACTGAAAATGACACTTTGAGTAGGAAGGAACTGCTTTTTGCATGTTTATGTGTTTAATTCGTATATATAGACTCCATGATCCAGCTATAACTCATCTCCTTTCAAGGGGAGTTGTGTCGTACCTCATATTGGGTTAACTCAAGGTTAGAAACGATTGCGTTGCGGTCAGCACTGTTCTTTTGAACAGCCCACACATTTATGCTTTAGATCACTGATGAGCATTGGAGACAATGATCTCAATGTCTGAGCCAATATTGCCAGCTCCTAAACCTTCCATTATCGTTAAATACATGCACACTGCTGATTTCAATGAGCCTAGCAAAGCCAGCAGACCACTTTAAAGAGATGCATCAACCCTCACTTGTTGATTTAGCCCACATTAGTGTTTTTGTCACTCTTTCTGTGGTTAAGCAGCTGTTATTTAAAGCCGGCGTCATTTAAAACTATGTTTGAATAGACACATAGCATGCTGAAGATGTAAACACCTGTTCATTGTCAGCATATTCTCCTTGAACTTGGCAGTGCCGTTTCCTTTTCATCTCGCCGGGCGCATAATTGTATTAAATCTTCAAAATGGTGCCCCAAGGATAATGACTGTACACTATAGAAGCTTCAAAACCTGTTTACACTCCATATCCAGTTATCTTTACAAACGGTAAGTTTTTCTTTCTTTCTTGCTTTTGCATTGCTTTGTGTTACTTTGTGTTTGAGCAAACCTTTCCTTTAACTTCTTAATGTGCCTTAATGTGTAAGAGCAGGCCTGTGAGAGCTTGTAATATTTTTAGCTTGATTTCTAATGTTGCTGACAGGTTCCAGAAGATTTACAGGTTAGGAGCTGAAATTGTACTTTTTAAAACTTTTCCTTCTGTAGAAAGTGTGGGTATTGAATAAGTGACAGAGCTGTAGTAATAAGTCAATGTAATTATTGTTTTGCCATTGATCTTAAGAATTGTATTGTGTCAACAACATCCAAACCTCGAGAAAATTAATAGGGCCATACACTTTAGAAAACTGTCAGCCAATCGCTTGTTGGGCCGACAGCAATCCCTCCTGGCCTCTACACACATGCCTGCCCAGACTACCTTAAATTTTTCGAAGTTGGGAAACGGGAGTCAGCTGCTGCTGTACACCTCTGACGGCAGCTTATCCCCCCTAAGAACAAAAAGATCAGGCATGTAGGAATCAAACAACTCAATACCCAGTCCATCTCTTTTCTATTTGCCTTCAGGGAAAAGTTGTGATACTCCTATACACATTAGATGATTAGCCAGTCCTGGTGAATTTAGCTGAGAATTAATCTATAATTAATATATAATTAAAGGTGGTTTTCCAGGCTTCTGATATTGATGATCCTAAGGATAGGTCACATTATTAAACCGATTGGTAAAATTCAATTAGTTTGCTTTGCCAAATCTTACCCAAAAATCCATTTTGTGACAAATTACTTGGTCACGAAGAGCATTTCTTTTTAAGTAGTGGGTGCAATAACAGAGGCCATTGCGTTGCTCCCTGTCATTGTACCCCTCAGATGCTGCTTTCATACATGATCGCAGCATTGACTATAAATTTCAAAGTGTAAAATAAATAAAAAATAATAATAATATTTACCTGATCCATTTGCTTTTGACGGGTCATCCATTGCCAAGGTCTGATGCAAAATCTCGGCCAGCGTGGTGACATCATATGTCGCTGTTCAGGATTTTGGCCGAGATCTTCAATCAAGATGGTGGCAGGCGGCCCATCCTGAGCAAATGGATCAGGTAAGCATTTTTTTTACACCATTGCAGGTTAAATTAGTTACGAGGAAATTTGCGGCGAATAGAATTTATCCTGAAATTCAGTTCGAAGTCCATTCACTCATCACTAGTGATGTTATATGCGGCCTCCTGGAACTAGCACTTTGAATGGAACAGAAAGCAAAGTGTAGTGGTCATACTGGGTTTCTGCAGTTCAGCTCCCATTCACTTCAGGCTTTACAACCCCTTTAAGGCCTGACAACCCCTTTAAGTAGGTTAGATAATTGTTTAATCATAAATCGAATATTTTAAACCATTTACATATATGGATTACAGCTACAATTAGTAAGTAGTAGTTGGCATGTAACTAAAAACAATGGCAACAGGAAAACAACCTGTTGCTAGTAATATCCAGTAATGCCGGAGTGCTTTGTCGAAAGAGCCTGCTGGAACGAATAAAGTTCCACTTTTTTGCAGCATTATTTTATATTTGTCATAGTAACTTTCTATTTCTTTCTCTTTTTTTTTTCTTGCTTTTCTAATCTAGAATAATCCCAGAGAAATTCCTTGATTGTCTGTTTGGATCACATCCACTTCTAAAATAAGCAATGTAATGGGCTTTATGGCACTTACTTGAGCATAATTCATCCACCAGAGTGACTACACATACTTGTTTTAATAAGAATGTGCTTTATGGTAAGTGAGACTGCTATTTAATTAGCCAAAGGGAGAGTAGTTCATGATACAATCTGTTCCACTCATCCTGGACATTAAGGAAAGAGCCAGAATGTAATTTATGGATCTGCCCTTTATATGTTGCTGCGCGGAGTAATCTCTCGTCACCAAGAAGTTTTTGCTATCTTTTTTTAGAGACGCTATGTTAAAAAAAAAATAAAAAAAAGAGATGGAATTTACTTATTAAAAATTAAAACAAAATGATGTCAATGTTGTATAGAATATAGAGACTAAAAGCAGCAGGATTGTTAAGCGAGCTGAACTTTTTACGGATTAGCATCTGCTGTTTTGTTGGCATATCACAGTATACTTTCAATGTTCTACTTTCTCAATAACTTGCTGATGAAAATAGATATACAGTATGCGATATGATAAATCCATCAACTGAAAGGCAAGTAGCAAGACTCGCTTTTAGAAATTGGCCTTTGACTCATAATTGGCTATCATCGTCTGCACAGGATGTATTGTTTGTTTATGCAGTTTCACTTATTTAAATACAATTTACGATATCCTCTGACAATGGAATTGCATTTAAGCAAGGGGCACATATAGCCGTATTGTCACATGACTTTAAAAGGTTTTTTTGAGATATTTTTAATGATGACCTATCCTCTGGATAGGTTATCAGTATCTGATCGTAGGGGTGTGACACCCGGAATCCCCGCCGATCAGCTGTTTGAGAAGGCAGTAGCGCCACAGCCTTCTTTCTGCTCACCAAGCATAATGCTGTCCATTTGGTAGCAGCTCAGCTTGGTATCGTAGCTCAGCGCCATTCACTTCAATAGGGCAATGTGACCAATGACCATTATATAACGCAGCCTAGGAAAAGCTGTGAGAAGGCTGCTGCACTACTGGGAGCACTGGTGTCGCACCCCCCACCGATCAGAGACTGATCAGTTAAAAAGTCTCAGAAATCCCCTTTAACCCCTTAAAGAGGACCTTACACCTCTCCTGCCATGTATGTGTCAGTGACTACTTGCATTCCCCATGTAATAATGATTCTGGAACATCTTTACTTTTAACTCTATGTTATTTTGTTCCTCAGTTATTGCTACTGGAAGTTTATTACTGAAACACAACCATGAGGGGAAGAAGGGGTCCCTGCACAGTCTGACACTATCCAATCAATGCTGTCATTTTCAGACTGTGAAAGGACACTCTCCCAACTGGGAACACCCAGCTGCAGATTTATCAATACACTTCTAGTAGCAATAATCAAGGAATGGAAGAATATAAAGTTACATAAAAAGGCCCTCCACAAAATATCTTTATTGCATAGGGAATCCAATGATTTAGTAAAACAGACATGTCAGGAGCGGTGACAGTTCCTCTTTAATAGGGCATATATTTTGGTCTTTAAAAGGTTTGTAGATCAGGGATGCTCAACCTGGGGCGCTCCAGCTGTTGCAAAACTACGACTCCCATCTTGCTCGGCTGTAGGCTGATAGCTGTAGGCTTTCCGGGCAAGCTGGGAGTTGTAGTTTTGCAACAGCTGGTTGGGCAACCCTGTTGTAGAGGATTTAGAAAACATGGCTGTTTTTTTTTTTTTTAAAAACAGCCCCACAGCCTTCAATGGTATTGCAGCTCAGCTCCACTTACAAATGAATGGGGCTGAGCTGTGACACCACACATAACCTGTGGACAAGTGTTGTAGTATTTTTGGAAGAAAGCAGCCATCTTTTTCTAGCCCTGAAAAACCCATTTCAAAACCAGCGATTTTTCTACTTGTGCTGGTTAAACTGTTACAATTTGTAAAAAAAAAACAAAAAATTATGCTGTTAAAGTAAATTATGATATTTTGAAATTGATATAATGGAATTGTAATGATGGATTTGAGTCAGAAAGAACAAACGAGGCAAACACCCAAGGTCCTCTGTCACCTAGGGACTTTCATAACCTATTTCCTCTGCAGTCCTTCTAGCCCTTCCAAGAAGTAAGATACAAAACCTTTCAACGATTCAATTATTTCAGGACCAACCTATTTTGGGCCTTTTAGGACAAAGTGATTTTTTTCATTTTTCATCATTGTATTCCATGTGCTATGAGCTATGGTGTTTTTATTTTTCAATCGACATAGCTGTAAGAGGACTTTTGACTTAAATATTGTTATTGTTGTTCTGTTTGTCCAAATGATTATGGTGATACCAAACTGATATCGTTTTTGTTAAAAATCTCCCATTTTTTTACAAAATAGTTTTCATAGTCTTAACTATTTTTTCCCTGACTAATCTGTGTGAGTACCATTATGGGGTATGTATAATGTTTTGTTCACTTTTGACTGTTTAAATCTCCCACAGACAGGAAACATGTCATGCCGGCACCGAGCCCCTGCTCCCTAATAGGCCAACCAGTCTGTCAGCGTGGCTGGTTGCCACCGAATCTATAACTACCTCAGCTGTGCCACAACAGAGAGGCCAGGCTCGCCGGACAGGTAACTATATGGTACAGTTACCTGTCCGAGCCCGGACAGGTAACTATATGGTACAGGTAACTATATGACATGCTTGGATGCTTTTGGTCACTATTGAAAGTGACATCTAAGGGGTTACAAAGTTGCGCCAATAACATGGGCACAATTGCTGTGCCTGCACCATTCCTGGAATGCGTTCGATGACGTACAGTGATGTTGTGGTGTAGGAAAGAGTTAATGTGAACCTCTGACAGTATAAAACTTTTTAGTAATATTTTTTGCTAGCAGTTGAAAAAACTATTGGAAATGTTGAAATTCAACAGGTTGACCCCCCCCCCCCCGCCTCTTTTATTTCATGCATATCACTGACTTGCCTATAATGATTCTTGTGTATCATAGAACTGCAGTGCTTTATAGCATATATCAGGCACATTAGACAGAATATCTGAAGACTCATTGGCGCTGGCATCTGTATTTTTACAGTTTTCGTTTTACCTTCTATAGACATATTATTGCTTTATACCATCTCTAAGTTAAGGAAACCATAATTTGGCGCTGAAAGAGATTTATGGGCGCATAATGTACTGATCTATGCTTTACTTGTTATGGAGACATATGGAGTGTGTCAAGTTCTATTTGATTGCTTTATTATGGAGCTTTTCTCCACTAGAAACATTGCATGCAGGGGAGAAAATATGTCCAAAATTTGGTGCTTTATGGAGGCGCCATGTGGTGCTACCTAGAGTGCCTACTGTTCTCTAGCTCTGGACCAGCGGTTCTATATACTCTACAGGGCTGAAATTATCATTTATAATTTACAGTTCAATGTAAAATTGAAGATGGTAGACTGCAATGCCATGGTAATCCATTAGCACCGCTAAACGATAAAGTAAGCGGCCCTGCTACATATGGAATTAGTGTATTTTCTGCAATAAAAAAAAACATGGCACCAAATCAAACGAGAGTATCCATTAGTAGACCTTAAAAGTGATATACGGTTGTATTTTATGCATTATAACATATAATTAAGCTTTGTACCATGTTCCTAAATCAATCCAATGTGCTTTATTCTCAGTACCTTTCAACAATAGTAACGCAAATGAATGACCTGAATTAAAGAGCCTGAATTATAATGTAAATTGGAGCTCCAGTGTAAAAGGATTGCAGCAGCTATGGCTTGACAAATAGATATTGTACATTCAGAATTCTTTCTTCTGAGTAAGACAAGGGTCTACCGTCTCTAGAAGTTGCTTCATTACAAAGATGTAATTTAAATATTAGTGCTTATTGTAATAAATTCTATTTTTATTCAATTATAATTTTTTTATTATTAAAGGGGCTATCCAATCCTTATAATATCCCCCAAAATGCTATGGCACCACATACAAGTAATACTTACCCCGTTCCGCGGCACCCGCGTTGCTCCGGATGCCCTGTATCTTCCTGTCGCTTGCATCAAAACATCCGTCGACATGGGGGGGGGCAGCCAATAGCAGGCTGTGACGGGACGTCACCCTCGATGCTCATCCCTGTTGCGGCCTGCTATAGGCTGCCCCCCTCCGTCGCTGGATGTTTTGATATCAGCGACAGGAAGATGTAGCTGTGGCCGTGCATCCATACAGAACAACGTGCGTGTTGGGGAGCATGGTATTACCTGCATGCGATGCCCAGGCATTTTGGGGGGCTTTATAGGGGTTGGATAACCCCTTTAATGAATGTCAGTTCAAATGCTATTGTATTGATATAACAAATTAGTAAAAAAGACTATGGTATTGCATAGACCAGTGATTGCCCACCCTTATTACCATGGAGGAACCGATGAAAAAATGTCTACTTCCCATCAACAACCTTAGTTTAGGGTGGACAAAACATTCTATAGTTCTACATTTTAGCCACGATTTGTTGACTGTTTTGCTTGCCCTCATGCCAATCAGCTTTGGCCGACCTGGGATCATCTTACTATCCGATAGAAAAAGTAACAGTTCTTTCTGCTGCTGTTTTTTTCGAGTGGGAAACACTGGCATAGATACACTGTAAAGAGGGTCCTTTAGAGAATAGCAAATATATAATTAACCAGTTCCTGACTGGGCCATTTATCCCCAGGTGTATTTTTAATTTTTTCAGTACATGCATCGTTGAGAGCCATAACTGGTTATGTAAATGATTTTTTCACTGTTTTTCAGTGACATATTAGGCTTTATTTTTAGGTCATTTTTTTTATTTGTATTTTCTATAAAATGGAAAAATGTAAAAAAAAAAGAACAGTTTTTCTTATTTATATTTATTTATTTATTTTGTTACATTTGTTTTGATATATGGGTTATGGTTGCCAGGGGTGGTGCTAGAAGCTGCAGTGCAGAGTGTGGTGTCTTGATTTAATCAAATTTATTTATTTTGTCTTCATTTTTTATTATTTTTTTACACCTTGTGCAACCCCTTTTGTTCCGGGTCATGACATTTTGCCCCAATATAACTTTTTTGGTGTCACCTTGTGGAACCCATAACGTCATACAAGACCAATGGGGAACATTTAACTTAACTTTATTGCTGATTTCTCCTTTTTCTGGGGCTGACATATTATCACCAGTTACAGGGGGAATACAGCCCAAGAGAGGTTTTTCATGAATGCCCCCAAAGGTGTACATAGCCTTAAACTTAGATCGGGAAAGTAGAAGTTGCTACAAGATATGGTAGAATTCATTAGTTCATGCACTCCATATTATTTTGCATCAACATATCCAGTTGCAATATATACATGATCTTAGTGTTAATTTACTATTTGAGAGATTGAAGCAAAGTCAAATCAAGGACAAGAAGACTTTTTCATTTTGCATTTTGAATGTAAACAGAATAGGGCACCAGGGCTGTCTTTAACGTGGGACAAAAGGGGCAGCTGCCTCTTGAGCCCCTCTGGCCACTGCCAACAAATTCAATGACTGTACTAGTACACTACTCACTATCTAGCAGGCAGGCTGGCCGGCCGGCAACGTAACGTAACGTCACTCACTTTGTCACGCGCCTGCTCTGCTTGCTCCATTAATAAAGTGGGAGGAGAAGGCACATGACCCAGTACAGAGCCAGTACCGGGAGGGCTCCCCCTACTGCAGACACTCGCAGCTCAGCAGACACTCAGCCCTTTCCATCACTGCCTCCTCCAGTTGGGCCCCTTGGAGCCCACATTGATCCCCGCATCTCAGCCAGACTCCCCGCACCTCCTGGAGGCTCCCCGCACTATCCCCAGGAAAAGAAAGAGACCCCATTCCAGAGCAACTCATCGGGAGGCTGCAGGGTGAGGGAGTGGACCAGCCCCAAGCTGAGAAGCAATATGGGAAGCATGCTGGAGGGCTGCCAGGGAAGCAGGTGGGACAGGCCCTGCCAAACATGACATCCCAGGCAGAGAAGGTGGAGAGGAAGGGGGCAGGTAGGTCGGCCAATGTGGATGAGAGGAACACACAGAGCTCAAATCATCCACAGATGCCCCCATAACAGTGCGTGATCCACAGATGCCCCCATAACAGTGCGTCATCCACAGATTGCCCCCATAACAGCGCGTCATCCACAGATGCCCCATAACAGTGTCATCCACAGTTGCGACATAACAATGCGTCATCCACAGTTGCCTCATAACTATGCTTCATCCACAGATCCCCCCATAACAGTGCGTCATCCACAGATGCCCCCATAACAGTGTCCCAATCCTATCCTTCACTATGTGAGAGCCATGGCTCGCATAGTCAAGGAGTTACTTGCTTGCTCCTCCTCCCGACCTCCCCTTCCCTTTGCGTATGCTGCGCGCCGTGATGTCACGTGGAGGCACTCCAATACTAGGGTGAGCAGAGCCCTGGTCTCCTTCCTGAACTGAAGAGCGGGGTCCACTTCCCGCCCAGCTGCCCAGAGCACTGATCCTGAGTCTTTAGAACTGTAAGTATTTACGGTAATTGACTGTAAGCTAATATATATATATATATATATATATATATATATATATTGTTTTATGTGAGTAAGGGTGCTGGGTAGTTGGAGAATGGGGTGTGTTGTGGTAGAGGGAGTGATTGCATGCTAGAGTGTGGGAAGGTGGGATCCAGGGGGCCCAAGTAAATTCTTGCCCAGGGTCAAATTATTAAATAAAGACAGCCCTGTAGGGCACAACAACTGAACGTCATACTGACAGGTAGAAAACACTAGAGATGTCCTCTTTCAACCATTTCCCTGTTTGTCAAAAAGGCCTTCTGAAATGCTTGAAGCATGGAAAAAAATAATCAGCTGTATCTTCTTGTTCTTGACTTATGTAGCCTACACACTCCCTCATTAGCCATAAGACCCGAGAGATCAAGAACTTAATGAAACATGATTTCACACAGCAAGAGCTAAATGCAAAGCTTTGCTGCATATACAAAAAAAATTCTAATATAAATTGTGAATTCTACGTATTTTACATGTCATTTTTTTCTTTAGTATGTCTGTAAAATCAAGTGTACAGGGTTGTAAAAAAGTACATTCCCCTTTCAAATGGCTCCATTATTAACACAGAGGAAGCTTTGCAAACAGATAATAAAGTTTTTTTATTTTATTATTATTGCAAAATTTCCCAGTTAGACAACCTCTGTCTCTATGCCTTCTGACAACATATCGACATTATAAAGAGGAAACCCCTGAAATGTCTCCCTGTATTAGCTGGAGTAGACAGCAGCCATGGGGTTGTTATAAAGGAAATACGCAACCTTCCAGTCATGACACCAGCTGATAAACAGGGTTCTCAGTAGTCAGACTCGTCACAATCAGCTGATCCCTGAGATGGCTTCCTTCCTTTTATTGGCAATACTGTAGGTATAGAGAGCTCTTGTTACGTATTTATAAAGCATCTCTCTGCCGATTTTGGCACATTTTTCTTATGAGAGCATGCTTTAATTTGTCAAAAAAGTTGCTTTTATACCAAATAACTTACAAAAAAGTTGGGTAACGGAAAAAAGCTATAATAAGTGTCTGCAGGCAACAGTGAAGCATGGTGTTCCTTGCAGGTTTGGGGCTACCTTTCAGCAAAAGAAGTTGGGGATTTGGTCAGGATTAATGGTGTTCTCAATGCAGAGAAAAGCAAGCAGATGCTTATCCATTATGCAATACCATTAGGAAGGTGTCTGATTGGCTCCAGTTTTATTCTGTAGCAGGACAACTACCCCAAACATACTGTCAATGTAATTAAGAACGATCTTCAGCAGAAAGAAGAACAAGGAGTCCTGGAAGTGATGATATGGCCCTAACAGAGCCATGATCTCAACATCATAAAATAAGAAGGATATGAGTAAGCCTGCATCAACAGGATAGTCCCACCAAATATTGGTTGTACTTAGATTTTTCTTCTGTTCATTCACTTTGCATTTTGTTAATAGATAAAAAACACTTTTGTTTTTGAGCACTTTCTTCCACAACTGACTAAATCTTTTGCACAGTGCTGTGTGTGTGAGTGTGTATAACTTGTTCCATATGCAGCTCTAATCTTCTCACCATCCTACTCCTCCAGAAGGTCTTATGCCATGTTTTTTTAAACCCAGCTTTGGCAGTCAGACACCATCTCAGGACATTCTGCATCCCTGCTGCCAATCTGTTAGCCCACCATATCTCCACTGCTGCATCCAACTCTGCTACCTAAACCGATGCCACTACATCAGTCCTTCTGAATTCAACTCTGCTACATTAGCCTTGCTACTACATCAACTCTACTGCACCCAACCCTGTTACACTGGCCTGGCCGCATCACCTGCACTATACATATAGTAAGGTTTGGTTCAATATCTGTAAATCATTCTGTGTGTGCAAAGAGAAAGGTAGAATGTGGGCAGTAGTCCAAACAGCAGTAGCAATACCAGCCATCCGACCAGTAGTAGTAGGCCACAGTTCTCCCTGGCTTCCGATATGTGCCACATTATTATTGAGGACAATGAGGATGACAATGTGGACTGGATGACTCACTCCTCCTCTCTGTCACAGCAGGATGATGTCAAGGTCACCTCTGCCTTGGAGACTGGGGTCACAGCATTCCTCCTACTCGTCCTTCTTGTGGCTCCAGAAGCGCATTTAATTTGCATCATTTTTGTCTTCACTTGCCCCTCTTAGTGGGGTGTCTTTGTTTTTTCCTATGGAGGGGCAGCACAACGCACTATGGAAGATACTCAAAATGTCTCCCAGGTGATTAGTTGTGTGTGAGCAGTCAGCGTTTAGTTTGCCACCAGAAGGAGGTTAAGGAGGAGGTGTGGGACCCCATGCATAGCTGTGTTGATGGGGATGGTAGTAGTGGCATTTATAGCTATGGTAGTGGCAGTAAGGGTAGTGGTAGCGACAGTGGCACTCAGGGCAAATACAGATAAAAGTGGTGAGGAGGGTAAGGACACAATAATTGTGTGTTGAACAGGACCTTGGAGCCAGATCAGGGTTCCAGTCTCTTTGCATCAGCCAAACTGCATCCACGTGCAGTTCATTGTCCTTGTCATTGTCATCATCAGTTACTGCTACTCCTGCCCAGACTCCTTCTCCTCATACACTCTTTCATTAAGGTAATGGAATTTATGGTCACAAACAATAAAACTATGCACCTTATAGTCTGATGGTGTGGAAGCTTAACTCACACCTGGTCAAGTTGCTGGTAGTGTGGTCGATGACATACCACTTAGTGAATTTGGCTGCCTTTGGGGAACTGGAAGATACCTAGCTGGCATTATTTCTTCAAAAAAGCCATCCCTGTCTTTTAATGTCATGGGGTAGAGAACGTAGGCCACTCCTTGCAATTGTCGCTGAGCAGCAAGGTACATACTACTGTTATTACCTGGAGCATCTGTTATGGGCAGGGACATTACATGTCTTTTATGGCTCACTGGGTCAATGTTTTTTTTTAACATCACTGCAGCAATTCAGGCAAGTTTGTATTGATGGACAAAAGAGAAAACTTTCAGTCATGAGTAAGACTGTGTAAAGAAACATGTTGATGGATTATGGCAAAGTGGTATGCCCTGGAATGCTTTTAATATGGTGTAAGTGGTTACCCTCTAAGGTTGGGAGGCGATGACAGATTCTCTTGCAGACCACAGGGTTAAAGTCCAAATGCTGCTTTATTTATCATACTCCGGCAATACAGGCAACCCCAGTTATAATTCACTGGGTAAGGTGAAGGTCCAGCACCAGAAAACATAAACCAAACTAAAATAAGCACCTGCCCGTCTGGGCCCTGGCTAATACAGTGAAGATCCTAACTCACCTCTTGAACACAGTTCACACAGAGAATTCAGCCAGCAGGGCAGCCAGCTTCCCAGACTTTCTCCAGGCATTACTCTCCCCAGACTGACAGCCTGGACTGTGATTTATTTCCCCTTGATGATCCCAGCTGGCTTCAGCTGGGATCCCTCAGGCTAGGGGAAAACCTGTCCCGGAATGGGGTGGACTGGGGAGGTCCCTCTACCAATCCTACCTTCTCCCAGTCCAATATAATCCAGCCCATAAACTTAACAAAACGGTCCCAGCAACCTACACATTGCTGAGACCATTTTAACCTTCTGGATTTTATTTACCTCACCCAGTTGAGGAAGCTGGGTGGGATATACACCCCTTCCAGGACTTTACCATACACTTTTCTGTTCACCTTACCACAATGGATTCTCAATAAAGCTAGAAATACATTCTAACTCTTCAGTGCTGGATGAACTGTTTACTGAAGGCCCTATTGATACCTTCATGTCTGTTTCGGTCTGGTTCCCACACTAGGGGCTTATCTGCCTACTCTATGGGCATCCTCCTGTCCCCAACAGAAGCAGGGCAGAGCATTGCTCCCACTCCCTCTCTCTCTCTCTGTTAACAGGCTGGTAGGGTGCACTACATCACGTCCACCACTAGATGGGCATAGCACTAGGATACATATACTTCAGTTCAGGCCTAGTTAGTGAGTTGAGAGGAGGGGTAGGAGTTGTAGGAGTGAGAGTGCAGTTGCTTGCCGTGCTTAGTGGAAGTCAGTTCAAGTAAGAAAGAGTGGATAAAGACACAAAGGACAACAGCCATTTTACCAGGCTTTTAGGACCTTTGCGACCAGGTGAAGGATTCATTAGCCTCCGACAACTTCACCAATTTTTACTGGAAGGAAAGGAACGGGAAGATAGGACCACCTACCAGTAAGGACAATTTAATAACTTGAATCCATGACATCCCTATTTACAAAAGCCTGTTACCTGGGATTACAATTTATTACCTCTGCATACAAGATAGGCTGTGTTATCTGTGAATGCCATTGCTACTGAGAACCAGCAAAACAGTATAAGTTGTGAGTTGGAATTAACTGCTGTCTTACTCCTTAATACAACTACTACTCTCACCATTGTTGTACCACAACGGTACTGGCGTCACGACTAAAGGGACCTAGCCATAAGCACATAAAGCCAAGTTACCACCAAGGGCACCTCAGTCACCATCTGGCCTGTGTCCCTCGTATTAGATTGTGCCCCGGAGAATTCCTGTGCTGTTCTCCCCTTCACTGCACTGCTGGCCCAGGGAGGCATCTTCTAACCGTGAGTGCCCGCTGAACTATTGTACAATTCGGCCCACCATGAACCTCACGTGTTCTCCCCTGCGGACCGGCATGTTGCACTAAGAAACTGGGATTCTACCTTGCATTTATTGGAGCATCTTTACGAGCAGCGTAAAGCAATTAATGATTTTGAGGTTTTGAGGTAAGGCAGTGACAGGTTATCAGAGGTGTATCGGATACTCAGGCCCTTCAAAGAGCTCACCAGATTTGTCAGTAGGAACAACTGCAGTATCAATGATGTTATCCCCCTCATATTTATATTAGAGAAGATGCTCTGTAACGGTAATGTACACAGACACACACACAGGGGGGAGGATAGTGACCACTGTGCTCCACCCTCACCCCTGGCCCTGCCTACTTGCCTCACGAGTCCTGACGACAGGGGACAACTGGACGGCAGTCCCTATTTTGGATACGTGCTGGGAGGAATGACAAGACAAAAAACTGATAGTGAACGGACCAGGTCAATACCAAGAGAGCAGCGTAGCACAGAGGGATAAGCAAAGAATAGTCAGGAGAAGTCGGGGTCAAATACCAGGAGAGTAGTGAACTACAACAGGAGTCCGCAAAGAATTGTCAAAGTGGAAGCCGAGGTCAGAATACCAGGAGGGATGCGCAGTACAGGAGGATCAGGCAGAGGATCATCAGGGAACAGGATCAGGTAAGCATACAGGAATCAAACAATCGCCAGGAACCTAAATTAACAGGCAACCTATGGCCAGCAGGCTGCCTGTTAAATACTGGCTAGCTGGGGTCATGTGACGTGTCCAGCACCACATGACCCGCACTAGGAAGAACAGCTGAGCACCGAGTGCCCAGCTCGGTGCTCAGACCTCCCCTGGTTGCTGGGGAAACTGAGGACGCTGGCCGTGTGGAGGAGACGTGTGTGGCCCGTCCGTCCCGCCCCCTATCACCAAGGAGATGAGGACGCTTCTGCACAGAAACGGGACACCGGCGGTGCTGAGGAGAGCGAGCGCCCCGGCGTCTCGTGACATGCTAATTCTGATGCAACAAGGGATGGTTAAAGAAAACAGTTTCCTGCATCTTGCTGGCCACCGAGTAGCTGTTGGGGATCCACATGGACAAGGTCCCATGGAGGAGAAAGTAGAGTAGGAGGATGAGGAGCTACCACTGGAGGAGATGAAGGAATAGCATGTGGAAGAGGAGTCGGTTGTGCAGTGGGACGATGCTGATGATGATGAGTATGATGACACTGGCCATGATGACCAATCATCTCTGTGGGGGGTGGTCACACTGGTGAATATTGCAGACTGTATGCTTGTTTTCTTACATACTAAAAGACACATCATTATCATAAAGCAATCTGATGATTGCCAGGTAGCCATGATTTTAGACCCTCACTATCAAAACTTAATGGGAGAATGTTTTCCTGTTGCCGAAACGGAGGCTTAATTGCTTTAATACCAGGATACCTTGTGTACACAGCATGCCACATCTTTCGGTGAGCAGACATCTGCCACATAAGTATTTGACAAGGAGGCCCCTCTCATGAACATGATTAAGCAGGTTTTTCATGTGCCCTGCCAGACAAATCAGCAACCGGAGACCGTCTGAACAACCAGGTTTAGTCATACCTGGACCGTGGCCTTTCTCCAGTGCACATCATGTTCCCTGACCTCATGGACTTCCTAGCAGGTAGACTGGAATGGGGGCCAGAACTGGTCCCATTTATTTTCTCTGTACCATCTTGTCCTTCCTTCAGTGTCATCTCAGAGAGATTTTAAGACACCTTCAGCTGAGGTTGATGAATAGCTCTGCCATTTCTGATGTGGCTATGGCTAGTTATCACTAGTGCCATCACGCCACTGCTGGTGTCTGCCTGCTTACCTTCATGTTACTACTATTCCCTGCTGCTATTACCCCTTCTGTCACTTCCATTATCGCTACTGCAACTATTATTACCACTAAACAGCTGCCACTAATACTACTAATACCCCAACACAGCCGCACAAACATCTACTATTTAACCTATTAACATCCACATTGTACTGCTGCTGCTCCCAAATAAATTTTTACAGGCCTGCTCAACTTCAGAACAAGCCACTCTTTTTTGGGGGCATTAATGTTTGTGTGTATAAATGAAGGGCAAGCATTTTGTCCCCATTAAGGCATATTTTTGGGACATTTGATCCCAACAAACAGCAATTTTATTCCAATAACACCATGTGTGTTTAAACCCCAATAAGGGACAATTTTTGGAACATTTCTACTAAGAGAAGCCATAGCAAAAGAGATAGGGGGTCATTTATGACCAGATATACACTCATTTTGTGGCATATATCTGGTGCAGATTCTGTTGCACGCCATGGTGAGGCAGAATCTGCAACTTTTTCCCCGCTCACACTAAATCTGTGGCCTGGCCGGGGAAGAGGATGGGCAGCCAGTGCCTTTACATTACTTCGACGGATCCACTGCCAGCTATAGGGCTTATTAAGACTAGGATTTAAAACACGGGTCTTAATGAATGTGTCCCATAGTGTTTGTTAACACTATCAACCATGCTTTTACCATAGCAGTATATGTCAGTGTCAGACTGACATTATTTGATTTAAAAAAATATAATAATAATAATATTTAAAAAATAAATAGTAAAAGAAAGAACAATAAGATATCATTTTAGCTGTAGCTTGAACCATTTACACAATTTTTATGCATGTACAGTAGGTTATTCTCGATGATGATTATTATTTAATATAAGATAATACGAATGATAATATAACTATGCATAATAATTGTAGCAAATACATTGTTCCTCTCTTGCAAGCCATGACCAAAAAAACTTAATAACGCACTGCATTATTATGCTGAGAATTATTTCATACAAATTTATTTTCTTGGAGATGTTTATGACATAGGTGGCATTTCAAGTAGCAAAGTTCTTGGCATCGAGGCAGAATGGAAAGGTTATAAACTAATAACGTTCTTTGATCCGTGCCAGGTTTACAGTCAAAAGAGGGCAGTACATGGCACTATTATGGATAACAAGGATACAAATTCTCTGATGGGAGCTCTAATAAGTGTAGTAGGAGCATGTTGTAATAAAGAGCACTTGAAAATGGATGAGGTATTACAAAATTATTCATAAAGGGAAATGGAAAAGAATGTCATGCTGAGTGGTTACATGCACTTATAGGAAGCACTAACAAGGTTATATCACCAGGAGCCGAGTGCCAGTGCTGTCTCCTCTGTGTTCCAAACAGCACAAGAAAGAAGCTGTTTTAATCCTGGGAAAACAAGGTAGACAATCTGGATTGATGCAAAAGTATTTCTACAAGCTTTAAATAATGTAGAAACAAACTAGCAAAATTGGGCTCCCCTCTGTCTGAAAAGCATGCAGATACAGGATTTCTTTTTGAAGATGTCTTTTCCATCTGAATCATTTGTAGTTCTTTGCGACACAGGCACAATAAGCAAACAATGCCATCTACAAAGTCAGATTCTATGATGTTTAAAAATTAAGAGATGGAGAAAGTTTTTACAGTCAACATTGGAAGAAGATTTTAAAAAAAGCCTGCGTGCAAATATGACTGTAGGAGCAGAGCAGGTTCATTTTGACATGACATATTTTGGTGCACGGAAAGTAGAATACTGTATTTGATTTTCAGCAATTTATCAGGCCTGTGCTTCAGTTTTTCTGGAATTGTATCTGGAATAGTGACACTAATGTGCGGCAGCTGTTTGCAGAAAGTATAAATGCAGATGATTATATAAATGGAAGCCAGGGTGATTATACAGCCTCTGACTTTCTAAGTAGATTTTACCTGCAAAATAATGACATGGGATAAAAAGAACAGACTGTGAGAGATCTGGATTTAAGGTAAATTGCAGCATTCTGGGAACAAGTAAGTACTCAACACTGTTGCATTAAAGCAAACTTGTAATTCTGTGATTCAAGCAAGAGTATGTGTGGGAGACTTGAGAATTTATTTATTTGCATAATCACCCAATCATCACTTATATACAATTTAGTATTAGGGGCAATATAAAAAAAGAAAAAAAAAGAAAAAAAAAACACAAATCAAGCACTAATTAGGAAAGCTGATTTAAAGGGATTTGCTCATGTTAACCAATGCAAGGGTGGACATACCATAAGAACAACTTGTGCATTTAACAGGGACCAGTAAGCAAGGAAGGCCACAATTAAAGCAGTTCTGTCACCAAGATCAACCCCATTAAACCAAACATACTAACTGGTAGGGCTCACCATGCTAATTAAAACAATATCTCTACATGCAAAACCATATACTTACCACCAAGTTATAGCATTACCACATAGAGATGCATGTTTATTCTGCGCTTCTAAGCTAACACATATTACTGGTTTCTTTATAATCATATATTGTGTGTGTGAATAAAGCAGTTATAAGTTTATTAGCTTTCTTTGCAGATCTCAGTGTGGTGAAGCTATAGTACATAGAGTATACGATATGTAGATGCTAGGACATAGCTCTGCCCTCAGCATGTCCAACGCTGTCATTCAAGGGAAGGTGTCACGGTAGATAAGTTAAGGAAAGGAAACAGAACACGACAAGGAAAACAAAACAACTGACTAGGCCCCAAATGCTAGGGAACAAAGGGGTCCCCTCCTAGCAATCCCTAAAACACTTTCCCTAAGCTGCTATGCCCATGTGCATATCTCAATGGTAGATATGCACATGCCCACGTACCTAAGACTATAACACACTGAACCAAACCCTCAGCTGTAGAGAAGAGGGAAAGAGACACCCAGCTCCTTCAACAACCAAAGGAGCTAGTGTCACCCTAGAGGCCTAGTAAAAACAGACACAGAAGGAAAAAGAGAAAAGGACTTATCTAGAGATGTGTTGGAGCTGATGATCCACCAAACTTCCAGAGCTCACACAATGCAGAACTAGAACCTGCAAAGGCTATAAGGAGAGGGAGGAATAAATAACCTAAAGAACAACACCTGGGAGAAGGTGGGATTCAGCTTAAACCCACAACAAAACAAACTGTCAGATCGAGTCACGTGCAGCAACTCTGACAGATCTCCTCTAAACACCCACAGGGCAGGGCGTGACAGTACCCCCCCCTCTAAGGGTGACCTACGGAAACCCAGGTGCAACTTTATCCAGGTGTGCCCTGGGAATGACATTGACAAGGCGGCTAGCATTAACATCGGTAGCTGGAACCCACATGCTTTCCTCAGGACCCCCGAAGAACACGTGAGTTGAGAATTCTAGAAATCTGAAACTCCAGATTACCATCAACCAAAACAGGAGGAGGAGGCAAAGGAGATGGTTCCGCAGGTTTCACATATTTCTTTAACCGCCTCTGGACCGCCTAACGCATGATCGCGGTCCGGAGGCGGCTGTCTCAGGCAGAGTGACGCATCTATGCGTCATCTCGCGAGACGCGAGACTTCCTGTTCACAGGATCGGAAGGTGAGCGAGTGGATCTACAGCCTGCCAGCGGCAATCGTTCATTGGCAGGCTGTAGATGTGATTTTTTTTAACCTCTAACAGGTATATTAGAGGCTGTTTTGATAACAGCATCTATTATACCTGCTACCTGGTCCTCTGGTGGTCCCTTTTGCTTGGGTCGACCACCAGAGGACACAGGCAGCTCTGTAATAAGTAGCACCAAGCACCACACTACACTACACCCCCCCGTCACTTATTAACCCCTTATTAACCCCTGATCACCCCATATAGACTCCCTGATCACCCCCCTGTAAGGCTCCATTCAGACGTCCGTATATGTTTTACGGATCCATGGATCGGATCCGCAAAACACATACGGACGTTTGAATGGAGCGTTAGAGGGGAATGATCAATGACAGGGGGGTGATCACCCCATATACACTCCCTGATCACCCCCCTGTCATTGATCACCCCCCTGTAAAGCTCTTTTCAGACTTCCGTATATGTTTTACGGATCTATGGATCGGATCCTCAAAACACATACGGACGTCTGAATGGAGCCTTACAGGGGGGTGATCAATGACAGGGGGGTGATCACCCCATATACACTCCCTGATCACCCCCCTGTCATTGATCACCCCTCTGTAAAGCTCCATTCAGACGTCCGTATGTGTTTTGCGGATCCGATCCTTGGATGCGTGGATCCGCAAAACACATACGGACGTCTGAATGGAGCCTTACAGGGGGGTGATCAATAACAGGGTGGTGATCACCCCATATAGACTCCCTGATCACCCCCCTGTCATTGATCACCCCCCTGTAAGGCTCCATTTAGACATTTTTTTGGCACAAGTTAGCAGAAATTGATTTTTTTTTTTCCTGCAAAGTCTCATATTCCACTAACTTGTGTCAAAAAATAAAATATCACATGAACTCACCTTACCCCTCACAGAATCCAAATGCGTAAAATGTTTTAGACATTTGTATTCCAGGCTTCTTCTCACGCTTTAGGGTCCCTAAAATGCCAGGGCAGTATAAATACCCCACATGTGACCCCATTTTGGAAAGAAGACACCCCAAGGTATTCGCTGAGGGGCATATTGAGTCCATGAAAGATTGAACTTTTTGTCCCAAGTTAGCGGAAAGGGAGACTTTGTGAGAAAAAAAAAAAAAAAAAAGAATTCTCCGCTAACTTGTGCCCAAAAAAAAAAATCTTCGATAAACTCACCATGTCCCTCATTGAATACCTTGGGGTGTCTTCTTTCCAAAATGGGGTAACATGTTGGGTATTTATACTGCCCTGGCATTTTAGGGGCCCTAAAGCGTGAGAAGAAGTCTGGGATCCAAATGTCTAAAAATGCCCTCCTAAAAGGAATTTGGGCTCCTTTGCGCATCTAGGCTGCAAAAAAAGTGTCACACATGTGTTATCGCCGTACTCAGGAGAAGTTGGGCAATGTGTTTTGGGGTGTAATTTTACATATACCCATGCTGGGTGAGATAAATATCTTGGTCAAATGCCAACTTTGTATAAAAAAATGGGAAAAGTTGTCTTTTGCCGAGATATTTCTCTCACCCAGCATGTGTATATGTAAAAAGACACCCCAAAACACATTGCCCTACTTCTTCTGAGTACGGCGATACCACATGTGTGACACTTTTTTGCAGCCTAGGTGGGCAAAGGGGCCACATTCCAAAGAGCACCTTTAGGATTTCACAGGGCATTTTTTACACATTTTGATTTCAAACTACTTCTCACGCATTAGGGCCCCTAAAATGCCAGGGCAGTATAACTCCCCCACAAGTGACCCCATTTTGGAAAGAAGACACCCCAAGGTATTCCGTGAGGGGCATGGCGAGTTCTTAGAACTTTTTATTTTTTGTCACAAGTTAGCGGAAAATTATGATTTTTTTTCTTACAAAGTCTCATATTCCACTAACTTGTGACAAAAAATGAAACATTCTAGGAACTCGCCATGCCCCTCATGGAATACCTTGGGGTGTCTTCTTTCCAAAATGGGGTCACTTGTGGGGTAGTTATACTGCCCTGGCATTTTAGGGGCCCTAATGCGTGATAAGTAGTTTGAAATCAAAATTTGGAAAAAATGCCCTGCGAAATCCTAAAGGTGCTCTTTGGAATGTGGGCCCCTTTGCCCACCTAGGCCGCAAAAAAGTGTCACACATGTGGTATAACCGTACTCAGGAAAAGTTGGGCAATGTGTTTTGGGGTGTCATTTTACATATACCCATGCTGGGTGAGAAAAATATCTCAGTCAAATGCCAACTTTGTATAAAAAAATGGGAAAAGTTTTTAGGAAACCTTTAGGATTTCACAGGGCATTTTTTACACAAGGTGTTTCGTGATGGGCATAGTGAGTTCATGGAAGTTTTTATTTTTTGTCACAAGTTTCTGGAATATGAGACTTTGTAAGAAAAAAAAAAAAAAAGCATTATTTTCCGCTAACTTGTGACAAAAAATAAAAACTTCCATGAACTCACTATGCCCATCAGCGAATACCTTAGGGTGTCTACTTTCTGAAATGGGGTCATTTGTGGGGGTTTTCTACTGTCTGGGCATTGTAGAACCTCAGGAAACATGACAGGTGCTCAGAAAGTCAGAGCTGCTTCAAAAAGCGGAAATTCACATTTTTGTACCATAGTTTGTAAACGCTATAACTTTTACCCAAACCATTTTTTTTTACCCAAACATTTTTTTTATCAAAGACATGTAGAACAATAAATTTAGCGAAAAATTTATATATAGATGTCGTTTTTTTGAAAAATTGTACAACTGAAAGTGAAAAATTTAATTTTTTTGCAAAAATTTCTGTAAATTTCAATTAATAACAGAAAAAGTAAAAATGTCAGCAGCAATGAAATACCACCAAATGAAATCTCTATTAGTGAGAAGAAAAGGAGGTAAAATTCATTTGGGTGGTAAGTTGTATGACCGAGCAATAAACGGTGAAAGCAGTGTAGTGCAGAATTGTAAAAAGTGGTCTGGTCATTAAGGGGGTTTAAGCTAGGGGGGCTGAGGTGGTTAACAATAGTGATGAGCGGCAGGGGTCATATTCGAATTCGCGAATATTCGTCGAATATTCGTCGAATATTCGTCGAATATTCGTCGAATATTCGAAAATTCGAAAATTTGCGACTTTTTTTACTTAGAAAAATCGGCAAGGTAATGATTGTGTAATATGCAAATTTTTGGATTCGAAATTTCGGAATTGATTTTTTATTGCGAATTTTTCAACTTACAACTAGGCATGAGCGAACTCGAACTGTATAGTTCGGGTTCGTACCGAATTTTGGGGTGTCCGTGACACGGACCCGAACCCGGACATTTTCGTAAAAGTCCGGGTTCGGGTTCGGTGTTCGTCGCTTTCTTGGCGCTTTTGTGACGCTTTCTTGGCGCTTTTTGAAAGGCTGCAAAGCAGCCAATCAACAAGCGTCATACTACTTGCCCCAAGAGGCCGTCACAGCCATGCCTACTATTGGCATGGCTGTGATTGGCCAGAGCACCATGTGACCCAGCCTCTATTTAAGCTGGAGTCACATAGCGCCGCCCGTCACTCTGCTCTGATTAGCGTAGGGAGAGGTTGCGGCTGCGACAGTAGGGCGAGATTAGGCAGATTAACTCCTCCAAAAGACTCCATCCAATGATCGATCTGCAGCTGTGCATCATTGAGCTGCTGAAATTCAAATGCTCACTGTTTTTAGGCTGCCCAGACCGTTTGTCAGTCACTTTTTTCTGGGGTGATTGGCGGCCATTTTGTGTCTTGTGCGGTGCTGCGACCAAGTGCATCCAAGCTGCGACCAAGTGCATTTAACCCTCAATGGTGTGGTTGTTTTTTGGCTAAAGCCTACATCAGGGTGAAGCTGTCACACCAAGTGCATTTAACCAGCAATAGTCTGTTTATTTTTTGGCCATATACTACATCAGGGGCAAGCTGCGCCTGTCACCAAGTGCATTTAACCCTCAATGGTGT
Organism: Bufo gargarizans; assembly: GCF_014858855.1. NCBI lineage: Eukaryota > Metazoa > Chordata > Amphibia > Anura > Bufonidae > Bufo > Bufo gargarizans. The sequence continues at coordinate 156,075,256 of NC_058086.1, read as the reverse complement.
GGTTGTTTTTTGGCTAAAGCCTACATCAGGGTGAAGCTGTCACACCAAGTGCATTTAACCAGCAATAGTCTGTTAATTTTTTGGCCATATACTAAATCAGGGGCAAGCTGCGCCCGTCACCAAGTGCATTTAACCCTCAGTAGTGTGGTTGGTCAAGCTGTGACACCAAGTGCATTTAACCAGCAATAGTCTGTTCATTTTTTGGCCATATACTACATCAGGGGCAAGCTGCGCCCGTCACCAAGTGCATTTAACCAGCAATAGTGTGGTTATTTTTTGGCCATATCCCAGTCTAATTCTGTCACTAAATCCATACCGGTCACCCAGCGCCTAAATACTAGGCCTCAAATTTATATCCCGCTAAATCTGTCGTTACCGCTGTACTGTTGTGGCTGGGCAAGTTATTTAGTGTCCGTCAAAGCACATTTTTTGTTCTGGGTTGAAATACAATTCCCAATTTAGCAATTTCATAATTTAGTGGTTTCTGCTATATCAGAGCTATTTGAAATCTATCCCTAAAAGGGTATATAATATTCAAGGTGCACATAGGGTCATTCAGAATAACTTCACACACACGCTACTGTGCATTTCCAAGTCTAATTCTGTCACTAAATCCATACCGGTCACCCAGCGCCTAAATACTAGGCCTCAAATTTAAATCCCGCTAAATCTCTCGTTACCGCTGTCCTGTTGTGGCTGGGAAAGTTATTTAGTGTCTGTCAAAGCACATTTTTTGTTCTGGGTTGAAATACAATTCCCAATTTAGCAATTTCATAATTTAGTGGTTTCTGCTATATCAGAGCTATTTGAAATCTATCCCTAAAAGGGTATATAATATTCAAGGTGCACATAGGGTCATTCAGAATAACTTCACACACATGCTACTGTGCATTTCCAAGTCTAATTCTGTCACTAAATCCATACCGGTCACCCAGCGCCTAAATACTAGGCCTCAAATTTATATCCCGCTAAATCTCTCGTTACCGCTGTCCTGTTGTGGCTGGGAAAGTTATTTAGTGTCCGTCAAAGCACATTTTTTGTTCTGGGTTGAAATACAATTCCCAATTTAGCAATTTCATAATTTAGTGGTTTCTGCTATATCAGAGCTATTTAAAATCTATCCCTAAAAGGGTATATAATATTCAAGGTGCACATAGGGTCATTCAGAATAACTTCACACACACGCTACTGTGCATTTCCAAGTCTAAATCTGTCACTAAATCCATACCGGTCACCCAGCGCCTAAATACTAGGCCTCAAATTTATATCCCGCTAAATCTCTCGTTACCGCTGTCCTGTTGTGGCTGGGAAAGTTATTTAGTGTCTGTCAAAGCACATTTTTTGTTCTGGGTTGAAATACAATTCCCAATTTAGCAATTTCATAATTTAGTGGTTTCTGCTATATCAGAGCTATTTGAAATCTATCCCTAAAAGGGTATATAATATTCAAGGTGCACATAGGGTCATTCAGAATAACTTCACACACACGCTACTGTGCATTTCCAAGTCTAATTCTGTCACTAAATCCATACCGGTCACCCAGCGCCTAAATACTAGGCCTCAAATTTATATCCCGCTAAATCTCTCGTTACCGCTGTCCTGTTGTGGCTGGGAAAGTTATTTAGTGTCCGTCAAAGCACATTTTTTGTTCTGGGTTGAAATACAATTCCCAATTTAGCAATTTCATAATTTAGTGGTTTCTGCTATATCAGAGCTATTTGAAATCTATCCCTAAATGGGTATATAATATTCAAGGTGCACATAGGGTCATTCAGAATAACTTCACACACACGCTACTGTGCATTTCCAAGTCTAATTCTGTCACTAAATCCATACCGGTCACCCAGCGCCTAAATACTAGGCCTCAAATTTATATCCCGCTAAATCTCTCGTTACCGCTGTCCTGTTGTGGCTGGGAAAGTTATTTAGTGTCTGTCAAAGCACATTTTTTGTTCTGGGTTGAAATACAATTCCCAATTTAGCAATTTCATAATTTAGTGGTTTCTGCTATATCAGAGCTATTTGAAATCTATCCCTAAAAGGGTATATAATATTCAAGGTGCACATAGGGTCATTCAGAATAACTTCACACACACGCTACTGTGCATTTCCAAGTCTAATTCTGTCACTAAATCCATACCGGTCACCCAGCGCCTAAGTACTAGGCCTCAAATTTATATCCCGCCAAATCTCTCGTTACCGCTGTCCTGTTGTGGCTGGGAAAGTTATTTAGTGTCTGTCAAAGCACATTTTTTGTTCTGGGTTGAAATACAATTCCCAATTTAGCAATTTCATAATTTAGTGGTTTCTGCTATATCAGAGCTATTTGAAATCTATCCCTAAAAGGGTATATAATATTCAAGGTGCACATAGGGTCATTCAGAATAACTTCACACACACGCTACTGTGCATTTCCAAGTCTAATTCTGTCACTAAATCCATACCGGTCACCCATCGCCTAAATACTAGGCCTCAAATTTATATCCCGCTAAATCTCTCGTTACCGCTGTCCTGTTGTGGCTGGGAAAGTTATTTAGTGTCCGTCAAAGCACATTTTTTGTTCTGGGTTGAAATACAATTCCCAATTTAGCAATTTCATAATTTAGTGGTTTCTGCTATATCAGAGCTATTTGAAATCTATCCCTAAAAGGGTATATAATATTCAAGGTGCACATAGGGTCATTCAGAATAACTTCACACACACGCTACTGTGCATTTCCAAGTCTAATTCTGTTAGTAAATCCATACCGGTCACCCAGCGCCTAAATACTAGGCCTCAAATTTATATCCCGCTGATAAGGGATTGTATGCCATAAATCATTTTCTCAGGAGTCCTGGTACACAATATCATGCACATAGTAATTTTGTTCTGAAACTTATGGATTTCATCCTCAGACACAATTATTTTCTTTTTGATGCCCGTTTCTTCCACCAGCTCAGGGGCACGGCAATGGGGAGCGCCTGTGCCCCCACTTATGCTAACTTGTTCCTGGGCTGGTGGGAGGATACTGTAGTCTTTGCGGATGAATGTCCTTGGACGTTGAGAATAGTCTTCTGGGGCCGCTATATCGATGATATATTGATATTCTGGGGCGGCCCCAGACGACTATTCTCTGACTTTTTGGCCGATCTGAACAAGAACGACATAGGTATGCACTTCACATATGAGGTGTATGACCAAGGTCTGACCTTTTTGGATTTATTTATCACCTTAAAGAATGGTACTATCACTACAAAGACTCACAGAAAACCTACAGCAACAAATAGCTTGCTTAGGTGGGAAAGTTATCACCCTGAAAACCTCAAATGTGGTATCCCAAAGGGGCAATATTTGCGAGTCCGCAGAAATTGCACTACCCAGAGAGACTTCTTTAGCCAAGCGAAAGACCTTAAAACCAGGTTTAACCAAAGAGGGTACCCTGATTACCCCTTACAAAGGGCCTTCAGGTCGGCCTTGAGTAAAAACAGAACGGATCTTTTGTCACCTAAACCCAAAAAAACAGATACGGATTCCATCTTTCGCATCATTGGTACATATGACACCTGCAGTAGAGAGGTTAGAAATATCTTCCAAAAATACTGGGATATGCTCTTGTTGGACCCAGATATCCATGATATACTTCCATCAAAACCAGCTATAACATATAGAAGAGGTAGATCTTTAGGTGACCGTTTTGTTCATAGTCATTACACAGCGCCTAAAAAAACAGGCACTTGGTTAGATAGAAAACCTCTGGGTACGTACCGATGCGGATCCTGTATAGCCTGCCCGTACATATATCAAACAAAAATTTTTTCAAGTTACACCACCAACAAAACCTATAATATCCGGGATTTTGCAAATTGCAAAACGACTGGGGTAGTATATCTTTGTATTTGTTCATGTGAACTTCAGTATGTCGGCAAGACAAAACGTGAACTCAGAAGAAGAATTGGAGACCACCTTGGGGACATAAGGCACAAAAGGGACACTACTATCTCTAGACACGTGCATGATCTCCATGATGGAAATCCAAAATGTCTGAAGTTCTGCGTTGTTGAGGTCATTCGTCCATCCCCTAGAGGAGGTGACCTCGACAAAAGAATCTTACAGAAAGAGTCCGAATGGACTTACCGTTTAAAGACTGTGAGCCCCTCCGGACTCAATGAAATCCTGTCATTTAGTTGCTTCATCTGAATATTTTTGAATGGCGTTACTTCTAAATATCTAGTCTTATATATTATTAATTCTGCCATGCTCTCATTAAAAATCTTTTCACTGTCATGGTTTAATTAGTATTAAATATAAGAAAATATTTTTCTTGATAACTTGATATACCTCATTGCATTGATCAAGACTATTGTTTATTATTCTTCGGACTACACAAATGAAGGCATCAGACCGCAATAGGTCTACTTTGTAATATCTACATTTTAATGGAACCTTTATCAGTTGCTAGGACTTTATTATTAGTCAAAAGTATTGACAGTCCATTGTTCTTCTCTGTTTCCATTTAGTGTCCCACACTATTCAATCCAACCCTCTTCAAAATTAATTCTATATATGCTCTACATGGTAGTATTATAATAAAATGTTTACTGACTATATCTCTATACATAAAATAGTCTCTCCTCCATCTCTACATGTAATTTTCTATCTTCTGCATATATTCGCTAGTTATTTACCCTGGAGCGCATATCTTTATGCGCTTCAGCGTCCCGCATGCGTCATTTCCGGTGCATCTTACATACTTCCGGTTTCCATGCGGTTCATCCTCGGTCTGCGTTCCACCGCCGGCCAATAGCAGCGGTCGGCGCACGCGACATGACGCACTTCCGGTTTGCCCGGCCGATGGTGGAACGCACGCCGCTCTTCACTCACACCATGAGGTATTTAATTCATCAAATGTTTGTTAAGTTAATTTATTTCAGCATATATATAGAGGCGCAGTTGCAGAGAGATCTCTGGACTGCATTATTCAGTTGGATTTATCGGTAGAAAGCCATTGTGCTGAGGGCGATTGTGCCACATCTTTATTATATACATCTACATCTTCCTTTTTTCCCCTGATGAATCCGGTCACATTTGTATTGGAGGAAACGCGTTGGGAATTCTAAATCTCTTTATTTTTGGCTGTACAGACACTGGGAGCAACTTATTTAGGGATAGGACAACAGGGACAGCCATCGATAAGTGGGGTCGCCTCCTCTGGAGGTGATTCTCCCGCATTTAGGCGGGAGACCTCTCCGCTTTTAGGCAGAATCTTAATAGCCTGGTAGGGATATTTATCTCCCCAGCCCCTGCCTTCTCCTACCCTGCACTAGAAAAATCGTTTCATCTCAACTCCTTTTTACCAAGATCTCTGTGGACCTTCCTACTACGTCTCTTTTGTTGTGGTTTATCTCCATACAAGAAAAAATCATCAAACCGTGAGTGGGACCTCTGGTCCAAATCCGAGCATATGAGATTGCTTATTTACCCTGTGTCATATTGTACTTAAGTCCATAGTATCTGACCTATGCAGTTATCATAAATCTACACATTATTTTTTGTGGGACTTATTTTTAACTAATAATGACTAAAAGTTAAGTTTTAAGTAGGATAATTATTCAGTGATACATAGTTTATATTCCTACATTATATATACATTTTCCACTGTGAATTTCCCGCTGAATTTGAATACAATACATTGGGCCAAATAATATTTCTGTTGTTGTGGTGAACCATAACAATGAGGAAAACATCTAGTAAGGGACGCGGACGTGGACATGGTCGTGGTGGTGTTAGTGGACCCTCTGGTGCTGAGAGAGGACGTGGCCGTTCTGCCACATCCACACGTCCTAGTGTACCAACTACCTCAGGTCCCAGTAGCCGCCAGAATTTACAGCGATATATGGTGGGGCCTAATGCCGTTCTAAGGATGGTAAGGCCTGAGCAGGTACAGGCATTAGTCAATTGGGTGGCCGACAGTGGATCCAGCACGTTCACATTATCTCCCACCCAGTCTTCTGCAGAAAGCGCACAGATGGCGCCTGAAAACCAACCCCATCAGTCTGTCACATCACCCCCATGCATACCAGGGAAACTGTCTCAGCCTCAAGTTATGCAGCAGTCTCTTATGCTGTTTGAAGACTCCGCTGGCAGGGTTTCCCAAGGGCATCCACCTAGCCCTTCCCCAGCGGTGAAAGACATAGAATGCACTGACGCACAACCACTTATGTTTCCTGATGATGAGGACATGGGAATACCACCTCAGCATGTCTCTGATGATGACGAAACACAGGTGCCAACTGCTGCGTCTTTCTGCAGTGTGCAGACTGAACAGGAGGTCAGGGATCAAGACTGGGTGGAAGACGATGCAGGGGACGATGAGGTCCTAGACCCCACATGGAATGAAGGTCGTGCCACTGACTTTCACAGTTCGGAGGAAGAGGCAGTGGTGAGACCGAGCCAACAGCGTAGCAAAAGAGGGAGCAGTGGGCAAAAGCAGAACACCCGCCGCCAAGAGACTCCGCCTGCTACTGACCGCCGCCATCTGGGACCGAGCACCCCAAAGGCAGCTTCAAGGAGTTCCCTGGCATGGCACTTCTTCAAACAATGTGCTGACGACAAGACCCGAGTGGTTTGCACGCTGTGCCATCAGAGCCTGAAGCGAGGCATTAACGTTCTGAACCTGAGCACAACCTGCATGACCAGGCACCTGCATGCAAAGCATGAACTGCAGAGGAGTAAACACCTTAAAACCAAGGAAGTCACTCAGGCTCCCCCTGCTACCTCTTCTGCTGCTGCCGCCTCGGCCTCTTCTGCTGCTGCCGCCTCGGCCTCTTCTGCTGCTGCCGCCTCGGCCTCTTCCTCCACCTCTGGAGGAACGTTGGCACCTGCCGCCCAGCAAACAGGGGATGTACCACCAACACCACCACCACCACCTCCGTCACCAAGCGTCTCAACCATGTCACACGGCAGCGTTCAGCTCTCCATCTCACAAACATTTGAGAGAAAGCGTAAATTCCCACCTAGCCACCCTCGATCCCTGGCCCTGAATGCCAGCATTTCTAAACTACTGGCCTATGAAATGCTGTCATTTAGGCTGGTGGACACAGACAGCTTCAAACAGCTCATGTCGCTTGCTGTCCCACAGTATGTTGTTCCCAGCCGCCACTACTTCTCCAAGAGAGCCGTGCCTTCCCTGCACAACCAAGTATCCGATAAAATCAAGTGTGCACTGCGCAACGCCATCTGTAGCAAGGTCCACCTAACCACAGATACGTGGACCAGTAAGCACGGCCAGGGACGCTATATCTCCCTAACTGCACACTGGGTAAATGTAGTGGCAGCTGGGCCCCAGGCGGAGAGCTGTTTGGCGCACGTCCTTCCGCCGCCAAGGATCGCAGGGCAACATTCTTTGCCTCCTGTTGCCACCTCCTCCTTCTCGGCTTCCTCCTCCTCTTCTTCCACCTGCTCATCCAGTCAGCCACACACCTTCACCACCAACTTCAGCACAGCCCGGGGTAAACGTCAGCAGGCCATTCTGAAACTCATATGTTTGGGGGACAGGCCCCACACCGCACAGGAGTTGTGGCGGGGTATAGAACAACAGACCGACGAGTGGTTGCTGCCGGTGAGCCTCAAGCCCGGCCTGGTGTTGTGTGATAATGGGCGAAATCTCGTTGCAGCTCTGGGACTAGCCAATTTGACGCACATCCCTTGCTTGGCGCATGTGCTGAATTTGGTGGTGCAGAAGTTCATACACAACTACCCCGACATGTCAGAGCTGCTGCATAAAGTGCGGGCCGTCTGTTCGCGCTTCCGGCGTTCACATCCTGCTGCTGCTCGCCTGTCTGCGCTACAGCGTAACTTCGGCCTTCCCGCTCACCGCCTCATATGCGACGTGCCCACCAGGTGGAACTCCACCTTGCACATGCTGGACAGACTGTGCGAGCAGCAGCAGGCCATAGTGGAGTTTCAGCTGCAGCACGCACGGGTCAGTCGCACTACAGAACAGCACCACTTCACCACCAATGACTGGGCCTCCATGCGAGACCTGTGTGCCCTGTTGCGCTGTTTTGAGTACTCCACCAACATGGCCAGTGGCGATGACGCCGTTATCAGCGTTACAATACCACTTCTATGTCTCCTTGAGAAAACACTTAGGGCGATGATGGAAGAGGAGGTGGCCCAGGAGGAGGAGGAGGAGGAGGAGGAAGAGGGGTCATTTTTAGCACTTTCAGGCCAGTCTCTTCGAAGTGACTCAGAGGGAGGTTTTTGGCAACAGCAGAGGCCAGGTACAAATGTGGCCAGCCAGGGCCCACTACTGGAGGACGAGGAGGACGAGGATGAGGAGGAGGTGGAGGAGGATGAGGATGAAGCATGGTCACAGCGGGGTGGCACCCAACGCAGCTCGGGTCCATCACTGGTGCGTGGCTGGGGGGAAAGGCAGGACGATGACGATACGCCTCCCACAGAGGACAGCTTGTCCTTACCCCTGGGCAGCCTGGCACACATGAGCGACTACATGCTGCAGTGCCTGCGCAACGACAGCAGAGTTGCCCACATTTTAACCTGTGCGGACTACTGGGTTGCCACCCTGCTGGATCCACGCTACAAAGACAATGTGCCCACCTTACTTCCTGCACTGGAGCGTGATAGGAAGATGCGCGAGTACAAGCGCACGTTGGTAGACGCGCTACTGAGAGCATTCCCAAATGTCACAGGGGAACAAGTGGAAGCCCAAGGCCAAGGCAGAGGAGGAGCAAGAGGTCGCCAAGGCAGCTGTGTCACGGCCAGCTCCTCTGAGGGCAGGGTTAGCATGGCAGAGATGTGGAAAACTTTTGTCAACACGCCACAGCTAACTGCACCACCACCTGATACGCAACGTGTTAGCAGGAGGCAACATTTCACTAACATGGTGGAACAGTACATGTGCACACCCCTCCACGTACTGACTGATGGTTCGGCCCCATTCAACTTCTGGGTCTCTAAATTGTCCACGTGGCCAGAGCTAGCCTTTTATGCCTTGGAGGTGCTGGCCTGCCCGGCGGCCAGCGTTTTGTCTGAACGTGTATTCAGCACGGCAGGGGGCGTCATTACAGACAAACGCAGCCGCCTGTCTACAGCCAATGTGGACAAGCTGACGTTCATAAAAATGAACCAGGCATGGATCCCACAGGATCTGTCCGTCCCTTGTCCAGATTAGACATTAACTACCTCCCCTTAACCATATATTAGCGGACTCCAGGGCACTTCCTCATTCAATCCTATTTTTATTTTCATTTTACCATTATATTGCGAGGCTACCCAAAGTTGAATGAACCTCTCCTCTGTCTGGGTGCCGGGGCCTAAATATATGCCAATGGACTGTGGCAGTGGTGGGTGACGTGAAGCCTCATTCTCTGCTATGACATGCAGACTAATTCTCTGCTGACATGAAGCCAGATTGTCTGTTACGGGACCTCTCTCCTCTGCCTGGGTGCTGGCCCTAAACTTATGAAAATGGACTCTTACAGTGGTGGCTGACGTGAAGCCTTATTCTCTGCTATGACATGCAGACTGATTCTCTACTGACATGAAGCCAGATTGTCTGTTACGGGACCTCTCTCCTCTGCCTGGGTGCTTGGCCTAAACTTATGAAAATGGACTGTTGCAGTGGTGGGTGACGTGAAGCCTGATTCTCTGCTATGACATGCAGACTGATTCTCTACTGACATGAAGCCAGATTGTCTGTTACGGGACCTCTCTCCTCTGCCTGTGTGCTGGGCCTAAATATATGCCAATGGACTGTTGCAGTGGTGGCTGACGTGAAGCCTGATTCTCTGCTATGACATGCAGACTAATTCTCTGCTGACATGAAGCCAGATTGTCTGTTACGGGACCTCTCTCCTCTGCCTGTGTGCTGGGCCTAAATATATGCCAATGGACTGTTGCAGTGGTGGGTGACGTGAAGCCTCATTCTCTGCTATGACATGCAGACTAATTCTCTGCTGACATGAAGCCAGATTGTCTGTTACGGGACCTCTCTTCTCTGCCTGGGTGCTTGGCCTAAACTTATGAAAATGGACTGTTGCAGTGGTGGGTGACGTGAAGCCTGATTCTCTGCTATGACATGCAGACTGATTCTCTACTGACATGAAGCCAGATTGTCTGTTACGGGACCTCTCTCCTCTGCCTGTGTGCTGGGCCTAAATATATGCCAATGGACTGTTGCAGTGGTGGCTGACGTGAAGCCTGATTCTCTGCTATGACATGCAGACTAATTCTCTGCTGACATGAAGCCAGATTGTCTGTTACGGGACCTCTCTCCTCTGCCTGTGTGCTGGGCCTAAATATATGCCAATGGACTGTTGCAGTGGTGGGTGACGTGAAGCCTCATTCTCTGCTATGACATGCAGACTAATTCTCTGCTGACATGAAGCCAGATTGTCTGTTACGGGACCTCTCTCCTCTGCCTGGGTGCTTGGCCTAAACTTATGAAAATGGACTGTTGCAGTGGTGGGTGACGTGAAGCCTGATTCTCTGCTATGACATGCAGACTGATTCTCTACTGACATGAAGCCAGATTGTCTGTTACGGGACCTCTCTCCTCTGCCTGTGTGCTGGGCCTAAATATATGCCAATGGACTGTTGCAGTGGTGGCTGACGTGAAGCCTCATTCTCTGCTATGACATGCAGACTAATTCTCTGCTGACATGAAGCCAGATTGTCTGTTACTGGACCTCTCTCCTCTGCCTGGGTGCTTGGCCTAAACTTATGAAAATGGACTGTTGCAGTGGTGGGTGACGTGAAGCCTGATTCTCTGCTATGACATGCAGACTGATTCTCTACTGACATGAAGCCAGATTGTCTGTTACGGGACCTCTCTCCTCTGCCTGTGTGCTGGGCCTAAATATATGCCAATGGACTGTTGCAGTGGTGGCTGACGTGAAGCCTCATTCTCTGCTATGACATGCAGACTGATTCTCTGCTGACATGAAGCCAGATTGTCTGTTACGGGACCTCTCTCCTCTGCCTGGGTGCTGGGCCTAAATATATGCCAATGGACTGTTGCAGTGGTGGGTGACGTGAAGCCTCATTCTCTGCTATGACATGCAGACTAATTCTCTGCTGACATGAAGCCAGATTGTCTGTTACGGGACCTCTCTCCTCTGCCTGGGTGCTTGGCCTAAACTTATGAAAATGGACTGTTGCAGTGGTGGGTGACGTGAAGCCTGATTCTCTGCTATGACATGCAGACTGATTCTCTACTGACATGAAGCCAGATTGTCTGTTACGGGACCTCTCTCCTCTGCCTGTGTGCTGGGCCTAAATATATGCCAATGGACTGTTGCAGTGGTGGCTGACGTGAAGCCTCATTCTCTGCTATGACATGCAGACTAATTCTCTGCTGACATGAAGCCAGATTCTCTGTTACGGGACCTCTCTCCTCTGCCTGGGTTCCGGGGCCTAAATATCTGAGAATGGACTGTTCCAGTGGTGGGTGACGGGAAGCCAGATTCTCTGCTATGGGACCTCTCTCCAATTGATTTTGGTTAATTTTTATTTATTTAATTTTTATTTTAATTCATTTCCCTATCCACATTTGTTTGCAGGGGATTTACCTACATGTTGCTGCCTTTTGCAGCCCTCTAGCCCTTTCCTGGGCTGTTTTACAGCCTTTTTAGTGCCGAAAAGTTCGGGTCCCCATTGACTTCAATGGGGTTCGGGTTCGGGACGAAGTTCGGATCGGGTTCGGATCCCGAACCCGAACATTTTCGGGAAGTTCGGCCGAACTTCTCGAACCCGAACATCCAGGTGTTCGCTCAACTCTACTTACAACTATTAGACAAAGAAGATTATAGCACTATATTAGCTAAATTGCTCTATATTAGATATTTTTTCGAATATTCACTATATTGCTATAACAGTTTTTTCGAATATTCGTAATATTCTAAAACAAGAATATATAGCAATATAGCTATAATCTTTATTTTTATAGTTGTAATTTTTTTTCAATCTGAACTTCAGATGAGAAAAAAATTACAACTATTAGAGAAAGAAGATTATAGCACTATTAGCTAAATTGCTCTATATTCGTTTTTTTCGAATATTCGCTATATTGCTATAACTTAGTTTTTTCGAATATTTGTAATATTCTAAAACAAGAAAATATAGCAATATAGTGAATATTCGAAAAAACTAATATAGAGCAAAATTCGCAAACACTACTACTCCTAAAGTCAAGTATATTGCCCACAAGCTAGAAGCAGGAAGGGATCATGTGTACTGATAAAAAGAAAAAAAGAAAAAAAAATTGAATATTCGAATTTACGAATATATATAACTATATTCAAAATATTCGCGAATTTTCGAAGTACCTATATACGAAGTACCGGACCAGTCTTACGTCTCTTGTCAGCCACCCGTTTATATCTTTCACCCATTTTTTTCAAATGAACTTCAATCTTGCACCAGATAGATGACAAAGAGGAAGAGAATCTCTCCTCTTCCGGTATCCCAGAAGATTCGGTCCCAGTACCAAACTGAGGGTGAAAACCATATGTGCTAAAAAATGGTGACTTATTAGTTGACTCCTGCCTATGGTTATTCAAAGCAAACTTAGCTAAATACAAGAACGAGGACCACTCATCCTGATTCTCGGCGACAAAATACCTCAAATAGGTCTCCAGGTTTTGGTTAGTGCGCTCAGTTTGACCATCCAACTGAGGATGAAAAGCCGAAGAGAAAGACAACTGAATACCCAGACGAGAACAAAACGCCCTCCAAAACCTGGAAACAAATTGAGTCCCCCTATCAGACACCACATCAGAGGGAATGCCATGTAATTTCACAATGTTGTCAATAAAATCCTGAGCGAGAGTTTTCGCATTGGGCAAACCTGATAATGGTACAAAGTGAGTCATCTCTCTGAAGCGGTCCACTACCACCAAAATCACAGTTTTCCCAGAGGAACTCAGCAAATCAGTAATGAAGTCCATGGACAAATGCGTCCAAGGATGAGATGGGATGGACAAAGGAAGCAGAGATCCTGATGGCCGAGTGTGAGCCACTTTCGCGCATGCACAGGTCTCACAAGCTTGTACATAACCTTCAACACTTTTATGCAACCCTGGCCTCACCAATTACCTAAATAACAACACCTGGGAGGAGGTGGGATTCAGTTAAAACCCACAACAAAACAAACTGTCAGATCGAGACACGTGCGACAACTCTGACAGATCTCCTCAGAACACCCACAGGGCAGGCCGTGACAGAAGGGAAGAGTGTGCAGGGCACAGGGGGTGTTACAAAGCAGTGCTCCAAGGATTCAGCCCCACCTCCTGGTGCTCTAAATTCTCATTTGCATATGAATAAAAACACAGATCTGCAGCTGTTCAGCATAGAGACAAACGAAAGGTATTGTTTTAACCAGCATGATGAGCCAGTATGTCTGGTTTAATAGGGTTTATCCCGGTGACAGAACCTATTTAAAGGCATCTTCCTACTATGTATTGAATTTAATTTAAGAGACTGAGCTATGAATTTCATGGCCTATAAACACTGGTGGATTATTAGACATACTCCTGATCAGTGATTTGAAGAGATCATGGCATTTCAGTGAGCACTGCAACCTCTTTGTAGGCCAGACTTTTTCATTTGTCATACGGCCTAGGTGGAGTTTGGTCCCATTCAAGGGGCAGATGTCCTGAGGACAGGTCATCAATGTTAAACACCTGGAAAACCCTTTTAATGTTCTACTCTGTTTTCTATATTTTTACAAACCTCACAATTTGTTCTGAAAGAAATCTGTGCTGTGCACAAGGAGGTTAAGTCCATAAGATAGCTTTCAAACACACCTGAAAACTGTCTTGATGTGCACCAATGCACTGCACCAATATATGTAATATATGGACCACAATTTTGATTCACTTACGATATGTTAGACACAAGTTGTTTTACACAACTTTTCTGTCAACTTTTTGCCAGTCCTATTTGCGCAGGCTTAGACAGTTTTTTTGGTTGTGTTTTGGAGAATCATATCACCTAAAAGGTAGTAAAAAAAATGTGTAAAAATCTGATAAAGCCCTGTTGTACAATGTGTTCTAAAAAAATGATTTTTGTGGCACAGTGTGGTGCATTTTGCCTTCCACTACTTTCCAAATCCTCACAGATGTAGATATATTTTTTAATCCAAATCATAAATTTGGTGCAAACTAAAAAGGGCGCAGGCACAATATTCTGATGCAAAATAAACCTAGCTTAATATGTCTTCCCCATTGAGCCTGCCATTTGTGCTAGCAGCATAGGGATTCTAAAGCAGGCATAGTGTGAATGAAGGAGACAGAGTTATGTGTCTGGTCATATGTAGGGATGAGCGAACTCGAACTGTATAGTTCGGGTTCGTACCGAATTTTGGGGTGTCCGTGACACGGACCCGAACCCGGACATTTTCGTAAAAGTCCGGGTTCGGGTTCGGTGTTCGTCGCTTTCTTCGCGCTTTTGTGACGCTTTCTTGGCGCTTTTTGAAAGGCTGCAAAGCAGCCAATCAACAAGCGTCATACTACTTGCCCCAAGAGGCCATCACAGCCATGCCTACTATTGGCATGGCTGTGATTGGCCAGAGCACCATGTGACCCAGCCTCTATTTAAGCTGGAGTCACATAGCGCCGCCCGTCACTCTGCTCTGATTAGCGTAGGGAGAGGTTGCGGCTGCGACAGTAGGGCGAGATTAGGCAGATTAACTCCTCCAAAGGACTTGATTAACTGATCGATCTGCAGCTGTGGATCATTGAGCTGCTGATCCTCAATTGCTCACTGTTTTTAGGCTGCCCAGACCGTTTGTCAGTCACATTTTTCTGGGGTGATCGGCGGCCATTTTGTGTCTTGTGGTGCGCCAGCACAAGCTGCGACCAAGTGCATTTAACCCTCAATGGTGTGGTTGTTTTTTGGCTAAAGCCTACATCAGGGTGAAGCTGTCACACCAAGTGCATTTAACCAGCAATAGTCTGTTCATTTTTTGGCCATATACAAAATCAGGGGCAAGCTGCACCTGTCACCAAGTGCATTTAACCCTCAATGGTGTGGTTGTTTTTTGGCTAAAGCCTACATCAGGGTGAAGCTGTCACACCAAGTGCATTTAACCAGCAATAGTCTGTTCATTTTTTGGCCATATACTAAATCAGGGGCAAGCTGCGCCTGTCACCAAGTGCATTTAACCCTCAATGGTGTGGTTGTTTTTTGGCTAAAGCCTACATCAGGGTGAAGCTGTCACACCAAGTGCATTTAACCAGCAATAGTCTGTTTATTTTTTGGCCATATCCCAGTCTAATTCTGTCACTAAATCCATACCGGTCACCCAGCGCCTAAATACTAGGCCTCAAATTTATATCCCGCTAAATCTGTCCTTAGTGCTGTAGCTGGGCGAGTTATTTAGTGTCCGTTCAAGCACATTTCTTGTTCTGGGTTGAAATACAATTCCCAATTTAGCAATTTCATAATTTAGTGGTTTCTGCTATATCAGAGCTATTTGAAATCTATCCCTAAAAGGGTATATAATATTCAAGGTGCACATTGGGTCATTCAGAATAACTTCACACACACCCGCTACTGTGTATTTCCAAGTCTAATTCTGGCACTAAACCCATACCTGTCACCCAGCGCCTAAATACTAGGCCTCAAATTTATATCCCGCTAAATCTGTCCTTAGTGCTGTAGCTGGGCGAGTTATTTAGTGTCCGTTCAAGCACATTTCTTGTTCTGGGTTGAAATACAATTCCCAATTTAGCAATTTCATAATTTAGTGGTTTCTGCTATATCAGAGCTATTTGAAATCTATCCCTAAAAGGGTATATAATATTCAAGGTGCACATTGGGTCATTCAGAATAACTTCACACACACCCGCTACTGTGTATTTCCAAGTCTAATTCTGGCACTAAACCCATACCTGTCACCCAGCGCCTAAATACTAGGCCTCAAATTTATATCCCGCTAAATCTGTCCTTAGTGCTGTAGCTGGGCGAGTTATTTAGTGTCCGTTCAAGCACATTTCTTGTTCTGGGTTGAAATACAATTCCCAATTTAGCAATTTCATAATTTAGTGGTTTCTGCTATATCAGAGCTATTTGAAATCTATCCCTAAAAGGGTATATAATATTCAAGGTGCACATTGGGTCATTCAGAATAACTTCACACACACCCGCTACTGTGTATTTCCAAGTCTAATTCTGGCACTAAACCCATACCTGTCACCCAGCGCCTAAATACTAGGCCTCAAATTTATATCCCGCTAAATCTGTCCCTTAGTGCTGTAGCTGGGCGAGTTATTTAGTGTCCGTTCAAGCACATTTCTTGTTCTGGGTTGAAATACAATTCCCAATTTAGCAATTTCATAATTTAGTGGTTTCTGCTATATCAGAGCTATTTGAAATCTATCCCTAAAAGGGTATATAATATTCAAGGTGCACATTGGGTCATTCAGAATAACTTCACACACACCCGCTACTGTGTATTTCCAAGTCTAATTCTGGCACTAAACCCATACCTGTCACCCAGCGCCTAAATACTAGGCCTCAAATTTATATCCCGCTAAATCTGTCCTTAGTGCTGTAGCTGGGCGAGTTATTTAGTGTCCGTTCAAGCACATTTCTTGTTCTGGGTTGAAATACAATTCCCAATTTAGCAATTTCATAATTTAGTGGTTTCTGCTATATCAGAGCTATTTGAAATCTATCCCTAAAAGGGTATATAATATTCAAGGTGCACATTGGGTCATTCAGAATAACTTCACACACACCCGCTACTGTGTATTTCCAAGTCTAATTCTGGCACTAAACCCATACCTGTCACCCAGCGCCTAAATACTAGGCCTCAAATTTATATCCCGCTAAATCTGTCCTTAGTGCTGTAGCTGGGCGAGTTATTTAGTGTCCGTTCAAGCACATTTCTTGTTCTGGGTTGAAATACAATTCCCAATTTAGCAATTTCATAATTTAGTGGTTTCTGCTATATCAGAGCTATTTGAAATCTATCCCTAAAAGGGTATATAATATTCAAGGTGCACATTGGGTCATTCAGAATAACTTCACACACACCCGCTACTGTGTATTTCCAAGTCTAATTCTGGCACTAAACCCATACCTGTCACCCAGCGCCTAAATACTAGGCCTCAAATTTATATCCCGCTAAATCTGTCCTTAGTGCTGTAGCTGGGCGAGTTATTTAGTGTCCGTTCAAGCACATTTCTTGTTCTGGGTTGAAATACAATTCCCAATTTAGCAATTTCATAATTTAGTGGTTTCTGCTATATCAGAGCTATTTGAAATCTATCCCTAAAAGGGTATATAATATTCAAGGTGCACATTGGGTCATTCAGAATAACTTCACACACACCCGCTACTGTGTATTTCCAAGTCTAATTCTGGCACTAAACCCATACCTGTCACCCAGCGCCTAAATACTAGGCCTCAAATTTATATCCCGCTAAATCTGTCCCTAGTGCTATAGCTGGGCGAGTTATTTAGTGTCCGTTCAAGCACATTTCTTGTTCTGGGTTGAAATACAATTCCCAATTTAGCAATTTCATAATTTAGTGGTTTCTGCTATATCAGAGCTATTTGAAATCTATCCCTAAAAGGGTATATAATATTCAAGGTGCACATTGGGTCATTCAGAATAACTTCACACACACCCGCTACTGTGTATTTCCAAGTCTAATTCTGGCACTAAACCCATACCTGTCACCCAGCGCCTAAATACTAGGCCTCAAATTTATATCCCGCTAAATCTGTCCCTAGTGCTGTAGCTGGGCGAGTTATTTAGTGTCCGTTCAAGCACATTTCTTGTTCTGGGTTGAAATACAATTCCCAATTTAGCAATTTCATAATTTAGTGGTTTCTGCTATATCAGAGCTATTTGAAATCTATCCCTAAAAGGGTATATAATATTCAAGGTGCACATAGGGTCATTCAGAATAACTTCACACACCCGCTACTGTGCATTTCCAAATCTAATTCTGTCACTAAACCCATACCTGTCACCCAGCGCCTAAATACTAGGCCTCAAATTTATATCCCGCTAAATCTCTCGTTACCGCTGTCCTGTTGTGGCTGGGAAAGTTATTTAGTGTCCGTCAAAGCACATTTTTTGTTCTGGGTTGAAATACAATTCCCAATTTAGCAATTTCATAATTTAGTCGTTTCTGCTATATCAGAGCTATTTGAAATCTATCCCTAAAAGGGTAGATCATATTGAAGGTGCACATAGGGTCATTCAGAATAACTTCACACACACGCTTCTGTGCATTTCCAAGTCTAATTCTGTCACTAAATCCATACCGGTCACCCAGCGCCTAAATACTAGGCCTCAAATTTATATCCCGCTGAATTTGAATACAATACATTGGGCCAAATAATATATTTGTTGTTGTGGTGAACCATAACAATGAGAAAAACATCTAGTAAGGGACGCGGACGTGGACATGGTCGTGGTGGTGTTAGTGGACCCTCTGGTGCTGGGAGAGGACGTGGCCGTTCTGCCACATCCACACGTCCTAGTGTACCAACTACCTCAGGTCCCAGTAGCCGCCAGAATTTACAGCGATATATGGTGGGGCCCAATGCCGTTCTAAGGATGGTAAGGCCTGAGCAGGTACAGGCATTAGTCAATTGGGTGGCCGACAGTGGATCCAGCACGTTCACATTATCTCCCACCCAGTCTTCTGCAGAAAGCGCACAGATGGCGCCTGAAAACCAACCCCATCAGTCTGTCACATCACCCCCATGCATACCAGGGAAACTGTCTCAGCCTCAAGTTATGCAGCAGTCTCTTATGCTGTTTGAAGACTCCGCTGGCAGGGTTTCCCAAGGGCATCCACCTAGCCCTTCCCCAGCGGTGAAAGACATAGAATGCACTGACGCACAACCACTTATGTTTCCTGATGATGAGGACATGGGAATACCACCTCAGCATGTCTCTGATGATGACGAAACACAGGTGCCAACTGCTGCGTCTTTCTGCAGTGTGCAGACTGAACAGGAGGTCAGGGATCAAGACTGGGTGGAAGACGATGCAGGGGACGATGAGGTCCTAGACCCCACATGGAATGAAGGTCGTGCCACTGACTTTCACAGTTCGGAGGAAGAGGCAGTGGTGAGACCGAGCCAACAGCGTAGCAAAAGAGGGAGCAGTGGGCAAAAGCAGAACACCCGCCGCCAAGAGACTCCGCCTGCTACTGACCGCCGCCATCTGGGACCGAGCACCCCAAAGGCAGCTTCAAGGAGTTCCCTGGCATGGCACTTCTTCAAACAATGTGCTGACGACAAGACCCGAGTGGTTTGCACGCTGTGCCATCAGAGCCTGAAGCGAGGCATTAACGTTCTGAACCTGAGCACAACCTGCATGACCAGGCACCTGCATGCAAAGCATGAACTGCAGTGGAGTAAACACCTTAAAACCAAGGAAGTCACTCAGGCTCCCCCTGCTACCTCTTCTGCTGCTGCCGCCTCGGCCTATTCTGCTGCTGCCGCCTCGGCCTCTTCCTCCGCCTCTGGAGGAACGTTGGCACCTGCCGCCCAGCAAACAGGGGATGTACCACCAACACCACCACCACCACCTCCGTCACCAAGCGTCTCAACCATGTCACACGCCAGCGTTCAGCTCTCCATCTCACAAACATTTGATAGAAAGCGTAAATTCCCACCTAGCCACCCTCGATCCCTGGCCCTGAATGCCAGCATTTCTAAACTACTGGCCTATGAAATGCTGTCATTTAGGCTGGTGGACACAGACAGCTTCAAACAGCTCATGTCGCTTGCTGTCCCACAGTATGTTGTTCCCAGCCGGCACTACTTCTCCAAGAGAGCCGTGCCTTCCCTGCACAACCAAGTATCCGATAAAATCAAGTGTGCACTGCGCAACGCCATCTGTGGCAAGGTCCACCTAACCACAGATACGTGGACCAGTAAGCACGGCCAGGGACGCTATATCTCCCTAACTGCACACTGGGTAAATGTAGTGGCAGCTGGGCCCCAGGCGGAGAGCTGTTTGGCGCACGTCCTTCCGCCGCCAAGGATCGCAGGGCAACATTCTTTGCCTCCTGTTGCCACCTCCTCCTTCTCGGCTTCCTCCTCCTCTTCTTCCACCTGCTCATCCAGTCAGCCACACACCTTCACCACCAACTTCAGCACAGCCCGGGGTAAACGTCAGCAGGCCATTCTGAAACTCATATGTTTGGGGGACAGGCCCCACACCGCACAGGAGTTGTGGCGGGGTATAGAACAACAGACCGACGAGTGGTTGCTGCCGGTGAGCCTCAAGCCCGGCCTGGTGGTGTGTGATAATGGGCGAAATCTCGTTGCAGCTCTGGGACTAGCCAATTTGACGCACATCCCTTGCTTGGCGCATGTGCTGAATTTGGTGGTGCAGAAGTTCATTCACAACTACCCCGACATGTCAGAGCTGCTGCATAAAGTGCGGGCCGTCTGTTCGCGCTTCCGGCGTTCACATCCTGCTGCTGCTCGCCTGTCTGCGCTACAGCGTAACTTCGGCCTTCCCGCTCACCGCCTCATATGCGACGTGCCCACCAGGTGGAACTCCACCTTGCACATGCTGGACAGACTGTGCGAGCAGCAGCAGGCCATAGTGGAGTTTCAGCTGCAGCACGCACGGGTCAGTCGCACTACAGAACAGCACCACTTCACCACCAATGACTGGGCCTCCATGCGAGACCTGTGTGCCCTGTTGCGCTGTTTCGAGTACTCCACCAACATGGCCAGTGGCGATGACACCGTTATCAGCGTTACAATACCACTTCTATGTCTCCTTGAGAAAACACTTAGGGCGATGATGGAAGAGGAGGTGGCCCAGGAGGAGGAGGAGGAGGAGGAAGAGGGGTCATTTTTAGCACTTTCAGGCCAGTCTCTTCGAAGTGACTCAGAGGGAGGTTTTTGGCAACAGCAGAGGCCAGGTACAAATGTGGCCAGCCAGGGCCCACTACTGGAGGACGAGGAGGACGAGGATGAGGAGGAGGTGGAGGAGGATGAGGATGAAGCATGGTCACAGCGGGGTGGCACCCAACGCAGCTCGGGTCCATCACTGGTGCGTGGCTGGGGGGAAAGGCAGGACGATGACGATACGCCTCCCACAGAGGACAGCTTGTCCTTACCCCTGGGCAGCCTGGCACACATGAGCGACTACATGCTGCAGTGCCTGCGCAACGACAGCAGAGTTGCCCACATTTTAACCTGTGCGGACTACTGGGTTGCCACCCTGCTGGATCCACGCTACAAAGACAATGTGCCCACCTTACTTCCTGCACTGGAGCGTGATAGGAAGATGCGCGAGTACAAGCGCACGTTGGTAGACGCGCTACTGAGAGCATTCCCAAATGTCACAGGGGAACAAGTGGAAGCCCAAGGCCAAGGCAGAGGAGGAGCAAGAGGTCGCCAAGGCAGCTGTGTCACGGCCAGCTCCTCTGAGGGCAGGGTTAGCATGGCAGAGATGTGGAAAACTTTTGTCAACACGCCACAGCTAACTGCACCACCACCTGATACGCAACGTGTTAGCAGGAGGCAACATTTCACTAACATGGTGGAACAGTACGTGTGCACACCCCTCCACGTACTGACTGATGGTTCGGCCCCATTCAACTTCTGGGTCTCTAAATTGTCCACGTGGCCAGAGCTAGCCTTTTATGCCTTGGAGGTGCTGGCCTGCCCGGCAGCCAGCGTTTTGTCTGAACGTGTATTCAGCACGGCAGGGGGCGTCATTACAGACAAACGCAGCCGCCTGTCTACAGCCAATGTGGACAAGCTGACGTTCATAAAAATGAACCAGGCATGGATCCCACAGGACCTGTCCGTCCCTTGTCCAGATTAGACATTAACTACCTCCCCATAACCATATATTATTGGACTCCAGGGCACTTCCTCATTCAATCCTATTTTTATTTTCATTTTACCATTATATTGCGAGGCTACCCAAAGTTGAATGAACCTCTCCTCTGCCTGTGTGCTAGGCCTAAATATATGCCAATGGACTGTTGCAGTGGTGGGTGACGTGAAGCCTCATTCTCTGCTATGACATGCAGACTAATTCTCTGCTGACATGAAGACAGATTCTCTGTTACGGGACCTCCCTCCTCTGCCTGGGTGCTGGGCCTAAATATATGCCAATGGACTGTTGCAGTGGTGGGTGACGTGAAGCCTGATTCTCTGCTATGACATGCAGACTAATTCTCTGCTGACATGAAGACAGATTCTCTGTTACGGGACCTCTCTACTCTGCCTGTGTGTGTGCTGGGCCTAAATATATGCCAATGGACTGTTGCAGTGGTGGCTGACGTGAAGCCTCATTCTCTGCTATGACATGCAGACTAATTCTCTGCTGACATGAAGCCAGATTGTCTGTTACGGGACCTCTCTCCTCTGCCTGTGTGTGTGCTGGGCCTAAATATATGCCAATGGACTGTTGCAGTGGTGGCTGACGTGAAGCCTCATTCTCTGCTATGACATGCAGACTAATTCTCTGCTGACATGAAGACAGATTCTCTGTTACGGGACCTCTCTCCTCTGCCTGTGTGTGTGCTGGGCCTAAATATATGCCAATGGACTGTTGCAGTGGTGGCTGACGTGAAGCCTCATTCTCTGCTATGACATGCAGACTAATTCTCTGCTGACATGAAGCCAGATTGTCTGTTACGGGACCTCTCTCCTCTGCCTGTGTGTGTGCTGGGCCTAAATATATGCCAATGGACTGTTGCAGTGGTGGCTGACGTGAAGCCTCATTCTCTGCTATGACATGCAGACTAATTCTCTGCTGACATGAAGACAGATTCTCTGTTACGGGACCTCCCTCCTCTGCCTGGGTGCTGGGCCTAAATATATGCCAATGGACTGTTGCAGTGGTGGCTGACGTGAAGCCTCATTCTCTGCTATGACATGCAGTCTAATTCTCTGCTGACATGAAGACAGATTCTCTGTTACGGGACCTCCCTCCTCTGCCTGGGTGCTGGGCCTAAATATATGCCAATGGACTGTTGCAGTGGTGGCTGACGTGAAGCCTCATTCTCTGCTATGACATGCAGACTGATTCTCTGCTGACATGAAGCCAGATTGTCTGTTACGGGACCTCCCTCCTCTGCCTGGGTGCTGGGCCTAAATATATGCCAATGGACTGTTGCAGTGGTGGCTGACGTGAAGCCTCATTCTCTGCTATGACATGCAGACTGATTCTCTGCTGACATGAAGCCAGATTCTCTGTTACGGGACCTCTCTCCTCTGCCTGTGTGCTAGGCCTAAATATATGCCAATGGACTGTTGCAGTGGTGGCTGACGTGAAGCCTCATTCTCTGCTATGACATGCAGACTAATTCTCTGCTGACATGAAGCCAGATTGTCTGTTACGGGACCTCTCTCCTCTGCCTGGGTGCTGGGCCTAAATTTATGACAATGGACTGTTGCAGTGGTGGCTGACGTGAAGCCTGATTCTCTGCTATGACATGCAGACTGATTCTCTGCTGACATGAAGCCAGATCCTCTGTTACGGGACCTCTCTCCTCTGCCTGTGTGTGTGCTGGGCCTAAATATATGCCAATGGACTGTTGCAGTGGTGGCTGACGTGAAGCCTCATTCTCTGCTATGACATGCAGACTGATTCTCTGCTGACATGAAGCCAGATCCTCTGTTACGGGACCTCTCTCCTCTGCCTGTGTGTGTGCTGGGCCTAAATATATGCCAATGGACTGTTGCAGTGGTGGCTGACGTGAAGCCTCATTCTCTGCTATGACATGCAGACTAATTCTCTGCTGACATGAAGACAGATTCTCTGTTACGGGACCTCCCTCCTCTGCCTGGGTGCTGGGCCTAAATATATGCCAATGGACTGTTGCAGTGGTGGCTGACGTGAAGCCTCATTCTCTGCTATGACATGCAGACTAATTCTCTGCTGACATGAAGACAGATTCTCTGTTACGGGACCTCTCTCCTCTGCCTGGGTGCCGGGGCCTAAATATCTGAGAATGGACTGTTCCAGTGGTGGGTGACGGGAAGCCAGATTCTCTGCTATGGAACCTCTCTCCAATTGATTTTGGTTAATTTTTATTTATTTAATTTTTATTTTAATTCATTTCCCTATCCACATTTGTTTGCAGGGGATTTACCTACATGTTGCTGCCTTTTGCAGCCCTCTAGCTCTTTCCTGGGCTGTTTTACAGCCTTTTTAGTGCCGAAAAGTTCGGGTCCCCATTGACTTCAATGGGGTTCGGGTTCGGGACGAAGTTCGGATCGGGTTCGGATCCCGAACCCGAACATTTCCGGGATGTTCGGCCGAACTTCTCGAACCCGAACATCCAGGTGTTCGCTCAACTCTAGTCATATGTTCCTCCATCTCATAGATGGGGCCTCTGTGTAGAGGGCACGGATGACTTTCCAATCAAGGGGCATAACTTATAAAATATACAAAGATGACAAAGAACATTAACAAATGCTATATTAGAAAGTCCTGTATATTCATTGTATGCACATTTGTAGCAATAGCCAGAAAGTAGACAACTTAAAGGGGTTCTGCACTTTGTTTAAACAGCCGATCAGCTGTTTGAGAAGGCAGCGGTGCTCCAGCAGCGCCGCAGCCTTCTCACTGTTTACTGCAGGCCCAGTGATGTCACGACTAGTATCACTGGCCTGGGCGCGGCTAATCTCTGTTCCCTTGAATGGAGCTTAGCCCCGCCCAGGCCAGTTAATGCAAGTCGTGAAATCACTCGGCCAGCGGTAAACAGTGAGAAGGACGCGTCACTGCTGGACCGCCGCTGCCCTCTCAGACAGCTGATCGGCAGGGGTCCCGGGGGGTCGGACCCCTGCCGATCAGATCCTAATGATCTATCCAGAGGATAGATCATCAGTTTAAACAAAGTGCAGAACCCCTTTAATTTGCTAAGGAAATTGGCTTTCTTTCTAACAAGCTAGAAGCTCTGAGGAAGTGGATTGACAAAACCTAAAACTTCCCAAAATAGCCGTGCTTAGTGCATCAAATGATTGACAGCCTTTCCTTTAGAAGTCTGTAAACAGGAAGAACTGTCAATCACTTGTATAGCAGGGAAAACGTGGTCTAGAGGTTTTCTCTGTGAGCCATGGACACCTTTAACAGGTTTTTACATTAAGTAAAAAAATACTGAATCAAATCAAGAAAACTATGGTATATCCAAATCTAAATTCTTCCTCTTCCTGACGTGGATTGAGTGATCTGGACCCACAGGTAGTAAAGCTTATGGGTCCCTTACTAACCACTATAGCCAAGATATTTTTTGTTGTTATCTGGAAAATGTTGCAATTTTATAACACAGAATTGTTTTTGTAACCATAAACATCTAGGTTTCTGCAAGTTCTTTATAGACTGCATTTCTAATGGATACTGGTGGTCATTGGGCCAAACAGATGTTTTTCAACCTGGACTGATCTGACACAGGGGTCTTGTGGTTTCCAGTTGAATTTATTCCTCTATGGAGGCTGGCAGTGGTCTCTTCACGCTTTTCAATTAATTTTTATAGCTTGATTTTTTTTCTAGATTTTTCTAGATTCTGGTGAGCTTCAACCTGAACTGACTCAACATTGGGGTCTTGCGGTTTCCAGTGGATTCACTTCCTCCGGTGCAGCTGGCACTGGTTTCTGCAAGCTTTGCAATAAATCTTTGTAGGCTGCATTTCTTCTGGATTCTTGTGGTCTTTGCACCTAATAGATGTTCTTCAAACTATGCTGCTTTGACGTTTGTGTCTTGCAGTTTTCAATGGATCCACAGGTATTAAAAGTCACGGGGTCCCTTAATAACTGAAATAGCTAAGGTATGTTCTGTTGTTACTTGGCTAATATTGCAATTTTGTAACAGAGTTGTTTTATATAACAAGAAATGTCCACTGCAGGCTAAACAATGTCTTTTTATCTTCATTGGTACATGAAAAATGGAATTCTAGATTAAAGCATTGATTCTTACAAAAGTTTGATTCAATGAATCTGCTGTAGCTTTCTGTTAAAAGTTGCAGATAATTTGCACTATTGTGCAGCTATGATACAACTTTTGCAATGTATAGAAGGTAATAGAAGTTAACAAAGTTATGTAAACCCTTAAAGAGGAAGCTAGTTTGGTACTTAAGGCTGAGCAACTTATTATTATTATTTTTTTTTATCTTTTAATTTCAAAACCCATAACTTTTTTTTTTTCAGATTCATAGATGTTTGAAGAGTTGTTTTATGCGGGAAAAGTTGTATTTTCTAATGGTGCCATCAGGGTGCATCAGGTGAATTGTATAATACAAACATTTTTTAGGGGGTGACAGTTTGAAAAAAATTTGATTCCGCAATTTTTTTCAGGGTTATGTTTTTACGGTATTAACATTATTCTGCAGGGCCATACAACTATGGAGCTGTGTGAGGGCTCATTGTTTGCAGGGAAAGCTATAGTATGTATTGATTCATAGCATTTTGAACACATGGATCCTTTTAATAATTTAACTTTTTTAACACTGTTCTTAGCCCCTTGAACCTGTAATCTTTTGATCACTTTAATACTCCGTAGTAATTCTAACAGGCACATTAATGCATCCTACCTGAGGCAGGGTGAATTAATGGCTGGGATATGACAGGGCTGGGGCCCTTCTAAAGGATCTTGGCTGCCATCTCAAGTTCCAGGTACCCCATGTTCACGGGATGCCGATCAGAAGACAAATGAAGCTCCCTCCCTCTATATAACCTCTTAGATGCTGGAGTTGCTATTGACAGTGGTATCTAAGAGGTTAGCCAGGATCAGAGTTATTTTTGATCCCTGCAGTGAGAGGTGGGTGCCTGCTGTGTAATATAGCTGGAAACCACAAACAATGACACAAGCCCTGCTTCTGAAACCACTCCATCACCATGAAGTATTATTATGGTACAGAGCATTAAAGGGGTTCTCTGTGAATTAAGACAATGAAAATACTTAAATATTATTTTATTATAAATATATTCCAAAATGCCTTTCATTAGTTATAATGGCTCATTTTGTCTGGGGAGCAATCATCAGGGGAAAAATATGGCCGCTGCCCTAATAGTACACACAAAACCTGTCCTAATCAGACAGCAGGACAAGTTACCTCACAAAACTAAGCTGCCTCATCCTCCTCTCTGGTTTACTTGTCAGGGATTATGATCCTGAATACAGTTTAATATGATCTTCAGCTTAATCTCTGTAGGAATGGAGTTCATGAAGTACAGTGAAGAAGGTGGGTGTGGATGATGAAGAGCAGCATTTGTATGCAGTCTCCATTACCACAATCTGTCCTGTCCATCCTCTCTGTGCTTCATGTCTCCTCATGAACTCCATTCTACAGAGATTCAGTTAAAGATCAGCTGTATTCAGGATCATAATCTCTGACAAATAGGAGAGGAGGATGAGGTGGCTCTTTACCCCAGTGCTCTGAAGTAACTTGTTCTGCTGTGTTATTAGGACAAGTTTTGTGTGTACTAGTAGGAAAGCAGCCATTTGATTTCCCCTGATGATTGCTCCCTAGACAGAACGAGCCACTATAACTAATGAAAGTTATTTGGGAATATATTTATAATGAAGTAATATTCAAGTATTTTCATTTTCTTAATGCCCGGAGAACCCCTTTAAGTACCAACACTCTGTGATGCAATAGTGACAGATTGTTTAAGGGATAATATGTCAATTAACATCTGTGGGGGGAAAAATTTAAGTTGCATGATTCAAATTGCTGAAAAACTAGAATCAAACTAAACTCTTGCAATGGGCCTTACAAAGAAGTAGTGGTCACTTAACCAGCTTAGCTATGATGGAGCAGTTTCTTTAGTGAACCTCTAGCTCTCTGTATAGGAATCATTTGATCTTAGAAACAGTTAAAAGCTAAACAAGTGAAACAAAGTTAAGGGACTGCACTGCTCTCCTGGAATCGACAAACAGAGAGGATAATTCGGATGCCAGATCCCTCCTCCAATTCTCCTTCCCTATGCCGCCAAACACTGCTACTATACCCCAATTTGGTGCAGCTCCACCGATTTTTCCATGTCAGATCAACCTGTAATATTAGGAATCAAGGAGAAAAATGATGAAGCATTGTAGGCACTTTAGGCTAAAAGATGAATTTATTCTACTCACAAGAGTCGATTAAAACAAGGCATATCAGACATATAATTCTGGTTTCCCAGAATCCACTGGAGTCTGGGAAACTGGAATTTTATGTCTGATATGCATTTTTTTATTGACTCTTGATTGGACATGTAGAAAACTCTGGAACGGCAATGCACCGGAACATACAGTTGAAACCAGAAGTTTACATACACTATATAAAAAGACACATTTGCATGTTTTTCTCAATATCTGACATAATTATTATTCTTTGCCAAATGCCAGAATAATGAGAGAGAGAATGTTTTAAGGCATTTTTATTGCTTTCTGCAATGTCAAAAGTTTACATACACTAAGATTACTATCCCTTTAAACAATTCTGGACTGCCCATATGATGATGTCATGTGTTTGGAAGCTTCTGTTAGGTTTGTTGGCAACATCTGAGTTAATTAGAGACACACCTGTGTATATATTTAAATGCACACCTGAAATTCACTGCTTCTTTGTGTAGCATCATGGGAAAGTCTAAAGAAATCAGCCAAGATATCAGGAAGAAAATTGTGGACTTGCACAAGTCTGGCTAGGTGCAATTTCAAGATACCCGAAGGTGCCTCGTTCATCTGTACAAACAATTATATGCAAGTACAAACAAGATGTGAATGTCCAGCCATCATACCGCTCAGGAAGGAGACGGGTTCTATGTCCCAGAGATGAACGTGCTTTGGTCCGACATGTGCATATCAACCCAAGAACAAAAGCAAAAGACCTTGTGAAGATGATGGCGGAAGCTAGTAAGATTGTGTCAATATCCATAGTATCAACATGGACTGAAAGGACACTCTGCCAGGAAGAAGCCATTACTCCAAAAGAAACATAGAAAAGCCAGATTAATATTTGCAAATGCACACAGAAACAAAGACCTACATTTTTGGAGACATGCCCTGTGGTCTGACAAAACTACAATCAAACTTTTTGGCCATAATGACCATCGTTACGTTTGGAACAAAAAGGGAGAAGCTTGGAAGCCTAAGAACACCATCCCAACTGTGAAACACAGGGGTGGCAGAATCATGTTGTGGGGTTGTTTTGCTGCAGGAGGGACTGGTGCACTTCACAAAATAGATGGCATCATGAGGAAAGAAGATTATGTGGAAATACTGAAGCAACATCTCAAGACATCAGCGAGGAAGTTAAAGCTTGGGCAGAAATGGGTCTTAAAAACTGGGTATAAAGTGGCTTAAGAATAACAAAGTCAATGTTTTGGAGTAGCCATCACAAAGCCCTGATCTCAACCCTATTGGAAATTTATGGGCAAAGCTGAAAAGGCAGGTGTGAGCAAGGCGACCAACAAACATGGCTCAGTTACACCAGTTTTCTCAGGAGGAATAGGCCCAAATTCTGACCAACTATTATGAGAAGCTTGTGGAAGGCTATGTAAAACGTTTGACCCAATTCATACAGTTTAAGGGCAATGGTACCAAATATTAATGAAATGTATGTAAACTTTTTACTTTGCAGAAAACAATAAAAATGCCTTAAAACACTCTCTCTCTCTCATTATTCTGGCATTTGGCAAATAATAATAATTATGGTAATCCTAATTGACAAAGAACAGGAAAGTTTTTTTATGAGTTCATAAAAAAACCATGCATATGTGTCTTTTTATATAGTGTATGTAAGCTTCTGGTTTCAACTGTAGTAGCAATGTTTGGTGGCATAAGAAAGGAGAATTGGAAGAAAGTAAGGCCGGACTGGAGGCAAAGCCTTTGGGGGAGGCCGGCATGACGGGGGGTGGTTAAGGGAAGAATGCTGTATAGTAATTGGTGGATTTTAATGGGGAGGTGGGGCAGGCTGAATGGGGCTGGAGGTTAGGGTTCAAAGGGAGACAAAGGGTAGAGTGAGGTGCCATTTTGGTTATTGAAGGGGACAATCTCCCGCCCACCCTTCCCTTCTTTGTTTTCGGTGCGTAGGGGGTTGGATGGTGAGAAAGTTTTGTGCTGTTTTCTTCTCGGCATCTGTGGCGGTGGAAGGTCCTTGGAGTTGCCTAGTTGCTGAGGAGGGGAGGGCTCCACGGTTGGGGCTGGACTCCCTTGGTTGGTGGTTGGTGGCAGATTTGAGGGGTTCATCAGTTGGTGTCTCTGAGCTGGTGATCAACACCTGGAGGCAAGGTGGAGTTCCTTGCATGGGAATTTAAGTTAATTAATCATGTAGGCTCCGAGGACCTTCCTTTATTGTTTGTGTCATTTATATTTTTGTATGTTTGAATAAAATGGCTGCTGTGGCCGATAAAATCCAATATAGTGTCTGAGTTTTATTTAAGAGTGGGTAGTGGATAACAATTGGTGTGGTAAGATGGCGGACCAGTAACCATTACCAACATCATGATCTGGCATCCAACGTATCCTCTCTTTTTGTGGATTCCAGGAGAACAGCGCAGTCCCTTAACTTTGTTTTACTTGCCTAGTGTGAATTGAACCCACTTCACGAAGCGCTCACAGTAAGGCTGGGTTCACACTTGAGCGTTTTACGGCGCGTTCCTACGCGCTGTAAAATACTCAACAGGCAAGAACCAATGATTCCCTATGGGAATGGTTCTCACCTGAGCATTTTACAGCGCGTACGCGCGCGCTGTAAAACGCCCTACGCCCCAAGAAGTACAGGAGCTTCTTTGGAGCGTATTCTCACGCGTTCCCGCCCATAGACTTCAGCGGGAACGCGCGACAATGGGAGTTTATTGTAAAAACGTGCGTACGGATGCACGTTTCGTCCTGCTGCACGATATATCAAGTATTTTACTACCGGTAAAACAAGCTCTCTCCTATTGATAAAATGGCCAGCCCCTGTACTCACTTTCTCTGAATGCACTGCAGCGAACGGCAGCGAGCAGGCCGGCCGGCGCGTGACTGACGTCACTTAGTAACGCTCCTCCCACTTCATTCAGGAAGCAGTGCATTCAGAGAAAGTGAGTACAGAGGCTGGCCATTTTATCAATAGGAGAGAGCGTGCATTCATAGTAAAAGAGAGTATAGAGGCTGGCCATTTTATCAATAGGAGAGAGCTTGTTTCAGACAGTAGTAAAATACTTTACACACAAAGCCAGTTATGTGCGCAGTTTAGGACACATGAGGGGACACATAGGGCCATGAGGGGGACCAGCATAAGATGCTATATGTGTGTCTTATGCTAGCCCCCCTCATGGCACTATGTGTCATAGCACACATTCCCTATAACAGTGCCATCCACAGATCCACCCCATAACAGCGTCACCCACAGGTCCCCCATAACAGTGTCCTCCACAGATCCCCCATAACAGTGTCCTCCACAGATCCCACATAACACTGTCCTCCACAGATCCCCCATAACACTGTCCTCCACAGATCACCCATAACACTGTCCTCCACAGATCCCCCATAAGTGTCCTCCACAGTTCTCCATAACAGTGTCCTCCACAGATCCCCCACATAACAGCGTCATCCACAGATCCCCCACATAACAGTGTCATCCACAGATCCCCCACATAACAGCATCATCCACAGAACCCCCACATAACAGCGTCATCCACAGATGCCCCATAACTATGTCATACCCAGCCACTGTCAGCGGCTCATATGTGAAAATCCAAGCAAATAGACCTCTATTCCCTTAAAATATCGCATCGCATATCATTCTCGCAATTTGAAAAAAATAAATAAAAACACACACAGGAAATAGCTCAGCAGAAAGTCTCTTTTCATTGGACACCTCAAGGCAGTTTTTCATTGGATGCCTCTGTTATCAATCACACAAACGCGCGTATTACGAGCATTTCCTAAATACAAAAACACCCCAAAATACGCCTCAAAAACGCCTGATAAAAACGCCTGTAAAATGTGCATACCGAATACGCTCAGGTGTGAACTAAGCCTCAGAGATATAACCCGAGTTTCTTTCTCTGTATATTTTATAAAAGCTAAATAACAATGTGAGTACAAGGCAGAAAAAAAGACCCCTAATGGGCTTGTAGACCTTAAATCAGGGTTTCTCAACCCTGGTCCTCGGGACCCACCTACCGGTCAGTATTTGACAATATCACACAGAATAAATACCTGTGGTAAATCCTGATGCACGGATACTAATTATATCACCTGCTTAATACTAAGGAAATCCTGAAAACGTAACTGGTAGGTGGGTCCTGAGGACCGAGAGTTAAATTATAGGAAATTACATGAGTAAGGCTCAATTTTTAGCTATACCAACAGACATGTCAGGAGAAGTTATAAGTCTATTTTAAATATAAATTATAGTTGATAAATTAGAAGTTGGGGTGGTTATCAATAGTTATATGCACTTGATGTACACTATCCCAGCGTAGGCTATAGAAGTATAAATATTATATTGAGCGAAGCTTCAATTTTACCTATCAGCTGGCCATCATCTATATTAGTAAAATAGCATGACCTTCTGGGCCATGCTCACAGTAAAGATCCAGCCTAAAGTTGATTAAGCATTTTTTTTTTCTTTCTCAATTATCAGGCTTATTCTTTTGAGATTACATTCTAATTGAAAAGTCAAGTCAGTCTGAGCTTACTGTTAGAATAAAAACACTGTCATTAGAATTCCCAGCTGATTGTGGCAGATTTAGTCATCTTATACTGGGTATACTTATTGGTTTGTCCTGTGTAAACTTTGTGTGATAAAACACTGTATCACTGTGTCATAACTGTTTATCAGGTAATAAGATGAGTTATTTCATCGCTGTGTGCCGAAAGATATAATGTATGTGATGCGGTTCTTATACAGGGAGTGCAGAATTATTAGGCAAGTTGTATTTTTGAGGATTAATTTTATTATTGAACAAGAACCATGTTCTCAATGAACCCAAAAAACTCATTAATATCAAAGCTGAATATTTTTGGAAGTAGTTTTTAGTTTGTTTTTAGTTTTAGCTATTTTAGGGGGATATCTGTGAGTGCAGGTGACTATTACTGTGCATAATTATTAGGCAACTTAACAAAAAACTAATATATACCCATTTCAATTATTTATTTTTACCAGTGAAACCAATATAACATCTCAACATTCACAAATATACATTTCTGACATTCAAAAACAAAACAAAAACAAATCAGTGACCAATATAGCCACCTTTCTTTGCAAGGACACTCAAAAGCCTGCCATCCATGGATTCTGTCAGTGTTTTGATCTGTTCACCATCAACATTGCGTGCAGCAGCAACCACAGCCTCCCAGACACTGTTCAGAGAGGTGTACTGTTTTTCCTCCTTGTAAATCTCACATTTGATGATGGACCACAGGTTCTCAATGGGGTTCAGATCAGGTGAACAAGGAGGCCATGTCATTAGATTTTCTTCTTTTATACCCTTTCTTGCCAGCCACGCTGTGGAGTACTTGGACGCGTGTGATGGAGCATTGTCTTGCATGAAAATCATGTTTTTCTTGAAGGATGCAGACTTCTTCCTGTACCACTGCTTGAAGAAGGTGTCTTTCAGAAACTGGCAGTAGGACTGGGAGTTGAGCTTGACTCCATCCTCAACCCGAAAAGGCCCCACAAGCTCATCTTTGATGATACCAGCCCAAACCAGTACTCCACCTCCACCTTGCTGGCGTCTGAGTCGGACTGGAGCTCTCTGCCCTTTACCAATCCAGCCACGGGCCCATCCATCTGGCCCATCAAGACTCACTCTCATTTCATTAGTCCATAAAACCTTAGAAAATCAGTCTTGAGATATTTCTTGGCCCAGTCTTGATGTTACAGCTTGTGTGTCTTGTTCAGTGGTGGTCGTCTTTCAGCCTTTCTTACCTTGGCCATGTCTCTGAGTATTGCACACCTTGTGCTTTTGGGCACTCCAGTGATGTTGCAGCTCTGAAATATGGCCAAACTGGTGGCAAGTGGCATCTTGCACGCTTGACTTTTCTCAGTTCATGGGCAGTTATTTTGCGCCTTAGTTTTTCCACACGCTTCTTGAGACCCTGTTGACTATTTTGAATGAAACGCTTGATTGTTCGATGATCACGCTTCAGAAGCTTTGCAATTTTAAGAGTGCTGCATCCCTCTGCAAGATATCTCACTATTTTAGACTTTTATGAGCCTGTCAAGTCCTTCTTTTGACCCATTTTGCCAAAGGAAAGGAAGTTGCCTAATAATTATGCACACCTGATATAGGGTGTTGATGTCATTAGACCACACCCCTTCTCATTACAGAGATGCACATCACCTAATATGCTTAATTGGTAGTAGGCTTTCAAGCCTATACAGCTTGGAGTAAGACAACATGCATAAAGAGGATGATGTGGTCAAAATACTCATTTGCCTAATAATTCTGCACTCCCTGTAATATTCAGATCAGTTTTTAAATATGAATATTGTAGTGTAAGTGGATGCGAGGCTGGGTGAATGCATATATTTTCTAGCTCATGAATAGTAAGTGATGCATGGAAATAACTAGTGTTGAGCTAATCGAAGTTCAATAAGTATACTTTGATCCGAAAATGAAATTTTGCGTGAAACTGAATTTCCTCGTGCTTCGTGACAACAAATCACTTTTCCCTTAAATGGAGGTAAAAATTCAAAAAAATCATACTTACCTTATCCATTTGAGCGTTAAGAGGCCACCATGGCCATCTTGCTTGAAGATCCCATGCACGGTCAGGTATGGCGTCACCACACTGGCCGACATGATGATGTCATCATCACGCACCGCACAAGATTTCGCACTGGATCTTCAAGCAAGATGGCTATGGCGACCTATTTGCGCTCAAATGGATGAGGTAAGTATGATTTCATATTTTTATTTTTTTCTTAAGGCCTTAATATTCATCTCAGATGCCACAATCAGCAATGAAAGCGGCATCTGAGGGGTTCAATGACAGGGGGCAGCGTAATCGCCACTACCTGTCATTGCACCCACTGTTTACAAAGAAATGCGCTTAGTGATGAAGTAATTAGCCAAAAAGCAAATTTTTTTTGTTAAATTCGGCGAAGCAGCCAAATCGAATTTTTGAGAACTACTATAGAAATAACCATCAGTGATAATTTCCAGTTGAAGATAATCTCGGTGACAAAGTGATGCTCCCCAAGTATAAACAGTTTACAGTTTTTACAATAGTAAAAATCAATGGAATCTCTATGTCATACTGAGACCAGTGTTCTAATCATTTACATTATTTACCAATGTTGCTGTAAGTACAATAAATGCATAATTCCAAGTGGAGATTTTTATTCCAATGATTGGTGCTGTCAGCCCAAATGTAGTGATATCAGATACAGAGACTTGTTGTAGTCGCTGTAAGGAAACCAGCTGTTCACAAGACCACAGCACTGGACTTCACCTATAGCAGGGATGCCCAACCTGCGGTCCTCCGGCTGTTGGAAAACTAGAACTCCCAGCATCCCTAGACAACCTACAGATATTAGGGCACGGTGGAAGTTGTAGTTTTGCAACAGCTGTAAGGCCGCAGGTTGAGCATCCCTGACCTATAGCAATCACTTTTCCGACCTACTCAGATACCCTTGGGACTTACAGTAGGGCAGAACAATATGTATGCATATTTCACTGTTCTTCTACAGCAGAAAATGGATGTAGAAGATGATAAATGTGTCAGGGTCATTGGCCCTGCCTCCTCCCCACCCTCAGCACACCCTCTTTCAGGGAAAGCGGCCAGGTCGATGGAGAACAAATGCCATTGATAAAGTTGCAAATGTGCATTATGTGACTTTTTCACACCACAAAATGATATATCTTTATGATAAATCTGCCCCATAGCGTTTTGCTATTGTATTTGACACCTTCGTGCATGGAAAGCCTGAAGATAAGGCTGAACTTCAACACAAATAGAGAGAAAAGATTTATCACCAACATAAAGTAGGCTTCAGAATAAATTCCACAATTTATTTCAAGCAAGTTAAAAAGTCCATGCAGGAACCCGATTAACTTGGCTTAGGTGCTTCAGACAGTAGTTCTTATTCAGAGCCACAATATGAATAAAGACTAATGTTAAAAACACATACCGTACGTGGATGATAGATATGAAGGATGTGTTATGACTTGCCATGTTCAATCTTGATCTGTTTGACAGAAAAATTACAATAAGCCCAGTGATTCATAGTACATTTTCGGTTTATGAGAAGAGTCAACATAGTCTAACATGACTAAGCCTAGTTTTCACATCACCACATAGTTCCGGCAGGCGGTTCTAGCAGAAAACAGCCTGCCAGAGCTATCTGGATCAGGCATTGCCAGACCTTACCAGAATCCCCCGCAGTCCCCTGTTCCCTGTTGGAGCAGTCTTCCAGACCTATTGTGCAAAACTAGCCTGTCATGTGCATGAAACCTGCATGTTGGCAGCACTGCTCCAAGAAGCAAGCAAGCATCACTTGGTTCCTCGATAAGGAAGACTACAGCACACACATACATGGAACATAACACAATCCAGACATAATATATGTATGTCTACATATAATTTATAAATGAAAAGATCTCGGGCCATAAATGTCTCCTGTTATAGAAAATGGACACATGCTAAAACAACTGAAAGACATTTTAAAAGTATATTGTAAACTATAATAAAGTAGCATAGTAGGCGCAACAGGGCACTCTAAAGTGCCATTGAACTGACATTATTTATACCACAAGGAAATATATAGCTGCAATGGAAAATGTATTTGCCAAGCCAATAACACTTAAATTCACACATTAGACATTTGCCTCTACTATGTCAGTACTTGACATAATGTGATTTGTACAACTCTTCTACAGCACCAGGCTTGGAGCTGCGCTTCAGCATTTTGTCCCTTAAAACATCCCTTTCATCTAAGACAAAGACCTGTCTACAATAGCAGTACAAGTAAATTGCATTTTGGTTAAAACATTAATTTTTAATAGGCCAGGAATGCATTTGATGTACTTACTTAATTCAGCAACACCACTTTGAGGCTTTGGAAATGATTCCTAAATTTGAATCATTTCAATATGCAGTGACAATTTAATCTTGTGGGGTTAGAGATCTAGCCTTTCAGCTAAGAGTAAGAATAGATATCCCAAAGCAAGGGAAGCCAAATATCATTTAATCTGGTTCATCTGGCAGCCATCGGAGAGCGCCTTGACAGTGGTTTCTACTCTAAAAAGTGCATTAAAGCCAGCTAAACACATTAATGGGTCTAGTGTAATTGTTGCAGGCACAGATACTCTAAGGACATCTGAAGGGCTTAACTGTGATAGGCATATACTTACACTCAACTTCAGGGTCATTCTTTAATATGTGCAAATGAAACGAAAGAATGAGATGACACAAATTCAAGCTCTTTTTGTAAGAAAGAAAGAAAATGCATATACCTGTTCATTTACACCTCATTAAAGGGAGTTTACGTACACAGTCATATTCTATCATGTAGTGATGAGGAGCATTAGTTCAAATCAGTCCTTCTCAATAGTTATGAGTCAGATGTATGAGGTGAGGCGAGCATGGGGAAAGAAACGCACTAGTTATGAGCGAATCGTTTCGTCCCACTATGGACAAACCCAATTGTTTTAAAGTATTATCTTTACTGAGACCGAGGGATTGTCTCTAATATGCTGTTAAAATGTATTCTTTCTGAAGAGGCCATATTAAGATGGCTGGTGTTCTTGCAAGGGCATTTTAATCTAGTGCGTGTGCCTTTACTGCGAGTAGTGGAGTAGTTGTTTGGTAGTAAAATGCTTTTGCCTTAACTACATAGTATCTTGAAGCAAAACAACACTTTCAATAATGCAGGTATAATATACTCACTACGATGGTTATATTAAGGCATTGGTTAAAGTAAAATACTTTTGCCACGACTACATAGTATATTGAAGTAATACAACACATTCACTAAAACGGGTAAAGTAATGCAGTTTTTGTAGTAAGCCATGTTCACTAACACTGGTATAGTAGTGCAGTTTTTTTGTGGTAAAATGCTTTTATTGTAACTACATAGTGTCACAAACCAGCAGGTGTGAACCCACTGTGCCGCGTGTCCTACAGTACCTCCTCTAAGGGTGTTGTCTAAGTGAACCCCTCGTTCTTCACAGTACCTCTGATGGTGGGGATAGACTTTGCCGAGGGTGACACCAGGTAGCTACCTCTTGATGAGAATTGGCACACAAAGCAGCTGGTCCAGGTGGACCAGGATGTACCTGAGCAAGGTACAAGAGGTACAGACGTAGTCAGCAGGTCGAGTTGTAACCAGGAGCAACAGTGCAGGACCGAAGGATGAGGCAGAGAAGAAGTCAAACAAGCAATATGTCAGGGCAGGTCGTACAGGTACAAGTCAGGCAATCCCGGTTGGCAACAGGAGAGTCAAGGCAAGCAGGCAGGGATCAACCAGCAGAGTAGCAGAGTCCAGAAACACAAGCACGAGTCAGGTACACAGGGAACACAAGCAGAGATATCAGACACCTTTGCAGGACACAAGAACCTTGACACTGATGCATCTAGGAAGGGGGCTGAGCCACTTATATACATGCAGGAGGGCTAGGATTGGTCAGCGAGGTCATATGATCTAACCCATAAAGCACAGGAAGTGACGTGCACCAGCCCTTAAGGAAGTGCTGCAGGGAAGAAGCAGCAAGCATGCTGTGGCGAGGGCTGAAAGCAGACTGTGAAGCAGATCCCAGAACAAATAGTACCTATGTCACGAGTAAGGAAGGTAGAGAGGAAGTGCACCCCCTAAACTGCCACCTTCAACCCTGTCCCTGCCTACTTGCATCACCCACCCTGGGTGATGGGACGCAACTGGGCGACGGTCCGTGACCTAAGTAAGTGTAGAGCAGAGCGAACAGAGAAGGAGAGGAACAGACAACCAAGGCAGAAGTTGGTACACAAGACTAAGGCAAATGGATAGACAGGGAGGAAGATAGGACAACAGTACCCAGTAATGGGAAAGGCAATGGCGGTTCAAATAGCCGAGGTCAGTCCGGGAGTTCACATCAATACAAGGGATGAGGCAGGAGATGAAATCCGAGAACGAGCCGAGGTCAAATCAGAGAGATAGCATAGGTACCAAGGGAGCGGGCAAAGCAAGGTCAGGAAACAAACAAGGTCAATACCAGAGGTCAAGTAGGAAGCAATAATAATACTGCACACAGCCCTAGAGACGAAAATCACAGGCAACCTGTAGCCAGCAGGCCACCTGTATTTATAGTGGGGAGTGAGGGTCATGTGACCCGCGCGAGTACGTACGCAATTGCAGTCGTTGTTAAGTTTTTATCGCGCGGGTGCAATGTGTTTTGCACGGGCGGGATAAAAAAATAACTGTGGTATCCAGACCCAAACTTCTTCACAGAAGTTCAGGTTTGGGTTCAAGGTTGTGTAGATTGTATTATTTTCCCTTATAACATGAATATTAAAAAGTAAAATAGGGCTGGAGGGGTTAAAAAAAAAAATTATAAATTTAACTCACCTTAATCCACTTATTCGCGCAGCCGGCATCTCTTCTGTCTTCATCTGTGAGGAAAAGGACCTGTGGTGACATCACCATTACCATGGTAATGGATCATGTGATGGACCATGTGATGAGCGTAGTGACGTTATCAAAGGTCCTTTTCCTCAGAGATGAAGACGGAAGAGATGCCGGCTGCGTGAACAAGTGGATTAAGGTGAGTTAATTTTTTTTATTTTTTTTTAACCCCTCCAGCCCTATTTTACTTAGCATTCTGTATTCAGAATGCTATTATTTTCCCTTATAACCATGTTATAAGGGAAAATAATAATGATCGGGTCCCCATCCCGATCATCACCTAGCAACCGTGCGTGAAAATCGCACCGCATCCGCACTTGCTTGCGGATGATTGCAATTTTCACGCAACCCCTTTCATTTCTATGGGGCCTGCGTTACGTGAAAAACGCACAAAGAGGAGCATGCTGCGATTTTCACGAAATGGACAAGTGATGCGTGAAAATCACCTCTCATGTGCACAGC
The DNA here is from genome assembly GCF_014858855.1 of Bufo gargarizans. Classification (NCBI taxonomy): domain Eukaryota; kingdom Metazoa; phylum Chordata; class Amphibia; order Anura; family Bufonidae; genus Bufo; species Bufo gargarizans. The sequence goes on along the minus strand of NC_058086.1, from coordinate 156,035,263 downwards.
CCCATTGAAATGAACAGGTCCGGATTTAGTGCGGGTGCAATGCGTTCACCTCACGCATTGCACCCGCGTGGAAATCTCACCCGTGTGAAAGGGGCCTTAGAGATGCTTGAGCATGTGCACTTTTGAATTCCAGAGAGTTTGAATGTTGCGGATTAAGCGGTGTAGTTACACACTATTCTGTCACTACTATTCCAGGAAAGTGTTCCTCTCCACATAAAAATGGCTGAAAAGTGGGATTGTCTCCTGCACGATGCCAGCACCTTGCTCAAGTCAGTGTACTTTTTAAAAAGCTTGACTAGCTTAATGACGTGTGCCATGTAGTGATGAGTGGCAGGGGCAATATTAGAATTCTCTATATTTTGCGAATATTTGGGCGAATATTCATCATAAATGCACAAACTCGAGAATTTGCGATTATTTTCTTGATTGCGAAAATCGGCAATGTAATAATCTTGTATTGCGCGTGCAATACAGTTGTGGGTAATTTTTGCTAAATTTTTCAAGCTGCTGAGACTGGAGAAAATGGTTGGGAACGCAGAACATTACAATAGCTTTATATGGAGATAGAGTGCTCCAATATATTCGCCATTGCGCAAATCGGCAATTAATGATGCACATATTTTGGCACAATACATGCAACTTCACATTTTAGCAGGTCTAACTACATATTACTGATTGGTGCACTAAGTATTGTGAACTTGTGTAACATGTATGTATGGACAGTAGAACCTATGACACAACCTAACACCCTGCACTGGAACCGATCAGCTAAACTATATCACGATCTAACTAGTGTTGATCGAGCACCAAAGTGCTTGGGTGCTCTGGCCAAACACATCAAGATGCACCCGAGTATAATGGAAGTCAATGGGAGAACCCAAGCATTAAAAAAGGCACAGACTTCTCTGAGGAGGGGAGGGTGCCTGGTTCACAGTAAAAGCTCAGAACTTGATGGAAACCCCACCGAAATGGTTCAGGAACAGCATGGGGATGATGTCTGGATGCATCTTGGACTCCCAGGTCGCTGCTGGGAACGATGTTGTCCGAGTAGTACGCCACTTTTACAGACTGACAATAATATGCACAAAACCAAAGTTAAAATCGATTTTAGAGGAAAAATTGTTAGGAAACATTTTTTCCTGCATATTTACTTGTACAAACCGGATTCCAAAAAAGTTGGGACACTAAACAAATTGTGAATAAAAACTGAATGCAATGATGTGGAGATGGCAAATGTCAATATTTTATTTGTAATAGAACGTAGATAACAGATCAAACGTTTAATCCGAGTAAATGTATCATTTTAAAGGAAAAATACATTGATTCAAATTTTCACGGTGTCAACAAATCCCCAAAAAGTTGGGACAAGTAGCAATAAGAGGCTGGAAAAAGTAAATTTGAGCATAACGAAGAGCTAGAAGACCAATTAACACTAATTAGGTCAATTGGCAATATGATTGGGTGTAAAAAGAGCTTCTCAGAGTGGCAGTGTCTCTCAGAAGCCAAGATGGGTAGAGGATCACCAATTCCCACAATGTTGCGCAGAAAGATAGTGGAGCAATATCAGAAAGGTGTTACCCAGCGAAAAATTGCAAAGACTTTGCATCTATCATCTTCAACTGTGCATAACATCATCCGAAGATTCAGAGAATCTGGAACAATCTCTGTGCGTAAGGGTCAAGGCCGTAAAACCATACTGGATGCCCGGGCCCTTAAACAAAACTGCACCACAAACAGCAATGCTACTGTAAAGGAAATCACAGAATGGGCTCAGGAATACTTCCAGAAACCATTGTCAGTGAGCACAATCCACCGTGCCATCCGCCGTTGCCAGCTGAAACTCTACAGTGCAAAGAAGAAGCCATTTCTAAGAAATGGCCAGTCTGCAGTCCAGATCTTTCACCTATAGAGAACATTTGGCGCATCATAAAGAGGAAGGTGCAATAAAGAAGGCCCAAGACGATTGAACAGTTAGAGGCCTGTATTAGACAAGAATGGGAGAGCATTCCTATTTCTAAACTTGAGAAACTGGTCTCCTCGGTCCCCAGACGTCTGTTGAGTGTTGTAAGAAGAAGGGGAGATGCCACACAGTGGTGAAAATGGCCTTGTCCCAACTTTTGGGGGATTTGTTGACACCATGAAATTCTGATTCAACATATTTTTCCCTTAGAATGGTACATTTTCTCAGTTTAAACTTTTGTTCCGTGATTTATGTTCTATTCTGAATAAAATATTAGAAGTTGGCACCTCCACATCATTGCATTCAGTTTTTATTCACGATTTGTATAGTGTCCCAACTTTTTGGGAACCCGGTTTGTAGTTAAGGGCCTGCTGGTAAGCTGATCCTCTAAAACATTATATGCGTGGGCCTGCAGGTGAGCTGACCCTGTAAAATATTGTAGGTGTGGGCCTGCTGGTGAGCTGACCCTCTAAAAAATTATATGCCAGGGCCTTCAGGTTAGCTGACCCTCCCAAAAATATATGCGAGGGCCTTTCAGCAAGAAATGCATGCATTCTCTGGGCATCTCGATTTGGGTAAGACTCCACCCTGGAAAATCACGTACACCTATACATGCTGATTGTATTCTCTGGGGCGGATGGAATCTTCCAGCAAGACAATGCGACAAGTCACACAGCTAAAAATCTCTAACATTGGTTGGAAGAGCATGACCAACACTTCCAAGACTACTACTCTGGTGCCATGGATCCCCAGACTGGACCTGATTGTGCACCTGTGAGACTAACTTGATTGTTGTGTTTGCTCTATGGATCCTCCCCCATGGAATCTCCAGCAGCCGAGCGATGCACTGCCTACTAGGACCTTATTGAGTCACCCCCTGTCTAGCTGATGTCCATGTTGCACATGATAGTTACTCTGGAAATATTAGCTTGTGGTCATAAAAATGTGACTAAGGCAAATCTGAAATAATTGCTACAAAAGTTCCATTACTGTTCATACTAGTTACCTAGTGTCTATAGCAACACTTACTGTATGCTGTTAATTATATTAAAATAATTACAATTATAAGGCATTTACTACTAGTGGCATTTGGGATTCTTTATTTTCAATAACCTATTTTTGAGCATATTTTCCAGTCCTCATGTTTCTGGTCTAGAAGTCCTAGGAACCCTGCCTGACATACAGGACCACTTATCAGTTAAACTCTTAAATGGCTGATGTTCAACCCTACTTAATGGGTTTGAGATGTGCCCTCCTGTGCCAGGTCAGCAATGTGTTATACAATTATGCTACAGTCACAGTACGACACAGGGGCAAGCAACAGGAAAACAATTACTTTCACACAGCTTTCCTCAATGTCACTGTTCAAATCTACTCCTAATGTTTGTATTTATATAAATTTCTGCTTGCAGCAATTTATTAAGAATAGAAGAAACCATGTTGCTCTGGGGATTGGAAGGTTTTAATATAAATAAAAATATTTTGCAATGATGCTGAATATAATGCACTATTTTAGCTAATACTGTATATACTTTTTATCTCCATTTTAACGTTTTATTCATATATGTGTAATGCCCCAGAGGTGCATTACCACTCCTGCCCCCCCTACACTATCTCCTATGGTTAACCTAATGTCATCCTATGTACTAATTTCCAGGTCTTGCAAAATGTGTATTCATATTTCTTGTTATGCAACTGTTGACATGTAATATGCCTGGTAATATGGCAGGTCTATCTTACATAGAATGGAACCTTCCTTTCTATCATTCTAACCCCCCCCCCCCCTCTGTGGTGTGGTGGGCGTGTACCACTTGCTTCCAGGAGGAGGAGTGTAGCTAGAGTCAGTTCAGCTTACCCCCTGTTAGGGGAAAGTCTGGTCTACACCCTTCCAAGGGAGGGTGTGCAGCAGGTGCACGTCCCTGCTGGGCGAGCCCTGTCTGGACCAGCTAGAGCACCTTCAGCTCTACTGGACATGGAGGCAGAAGCTGGAAGCCTCAGAAACCAGGAGTAAAGTGTTCCCTGGACAAATTAGAGTCAGACTACCAGAGAGAAGTTGCAGCATCCAAAGAAAGCTGAAGCCTATAGCCAGCCTGCTAGCACAGCAGAGTCAGAGAGTAACTGATGTAGCAGTGAGGAGTTTTCCTGCCACAGTTAATGCCAAAGCCTGCTGGGAGATAAAGCCGGAAACTATTTGGAGAAATGTTTATTGAAAGTAAACTCAATTATTAGGGGTACAGATAGGGCAATCTGTCACAAAGACCGGGATCGTCGAACGGTGTGTTGTCTTCCTGGCGCTCGAGTTTGACATATCGCGGATCAGGTTGAAAGATTACTGGCAGGGGCTGGAGAAGATCCAGTGGTCATGGTCCATATCAGAAACAATGACAAAGTTAGAGGCAGGTGGAACGTCCTTAAAAATGATTTGAGGGATTTAGGTCAAAAGCTTAGGGCAAGGACCTCAAAGGTAGTATTTTCCAAAATACTACCTGTACAACGAGCCACACAGTAAAGGCAGCGGGATATTAGGGAGGGTAACAAGTGGCTCAAGAACTGGTGTAGGAAGGAGGGGTTTGGGTTCCTGGAGAACTGGGCCGACTTCTTTGTTGGCTACAGGCTCTATCGTAGGTATGTACCACCTCAATGGGGAAGGGGCAGCTGTGTTGTTGGAGAAGATGGCTAGAAGGTTGGAGGAGTCTTTAAACTAGGGACTGGGGGTAGGGGAATCACATAATAGGATGGGAGGATAGTGCAGATAGAGACCGGGGGCAAAGTAATGGGACTGGGGGAGAAATGGAAGGAGGGACTAGAACATCTCAGAAGGAAAAGTATAGGGTACAAAATATACATAAACCTCTTAAATGTATGTAAACTAATGGCAGAAGCCTGACTAATAAAACTGGGGAACTGGAACTGAGACATGGTTCGATGATAGCTATGTACAGGGTTACAGTCTGTTTAGAAAGGATCGCCAAAACCGAAGAGGGGGAGGGGTCTACCTTTATGTAAAGTCCTGTCTAAAGCCCATACTCCGGGAAGATATACTGGTGAAACTCGAAAAATTTGACTGTCGTGCAAAAGTCCATTTAATTCAGCAATTCAAATGAAAAGGATTTTCATTATTGCAGCTTAAAATTAGAATTTTGGGAAAAGGTTCAATATTCTAGGCTCAGAGTGTCACACTCTAGTCAGCTAATTAATCCATAGCAAAGGGTACCTCAAAATTTAGACTCTGGGGTTTCATAAGCTGTAAGCCATAATCATCCAAATTATAACAAATAAAGGCTTGAAATATCTCGCTTTGCATGTAATGAGTCTATCTCATATATTAGCTTCACCTTTTAAGTTGCATTACTGAAATAAATGAACTTTGCACAATATTCTAATTTTTTGAGTTTCACCTGTAAGTCAGGGACATGAACATGTAGAGTCACTGTGGGTAGAAATACATGGAGGCAAAAACAATAATAAATTACTAATAGGAGTTTATTATTAGTGATGAGCGAGCATGCTCGAGCCGAACTGCTGTTCGGCTCGAGCATCGCGATGCTCGGCTGAATAATTTGGGTGCTCAAATACAATTTAATGCAATGGAAGTCAATGGAAGAACCCCAGGCACCCCCTGCTCGGAAGAGAAGAGGGTGTCTGGTTCATAAAACAAGGTTAGAAATTGATGGAAACCCCATCAAAATTGTTTGGAAACAGCATTAAGAGGATAGCTGGATGCATCTTAGACTCCTATTATGCACAACATACAATAAATAAACCACACAAAGGCTATGTGCCAAAAGCCAGGTATGTACAAGCCATCAATCTATCCATGAGACAGATAACAGCCAGCATACCTTACAATGGCAGCTTTGTGCACTATGAGATATTCCAAACCAGCTCTCATCTGACTGAGAACCAGTAAACTTCAAAGTTTTTTTGCATCTCTTGGATGGCTTGGGTGGACCTGCACACCTAGATCAATATCATTAGGGCGACAACAAGTTTTCTGATTGTCCTAACATAATATTTAATAACCTTTCTATACAGTTTTGTCATGTAAAAACTCATTTGCATAAACAAGGGCATATAGAAAAGACATGCAAATGAGCAGAATCTCTCATGAACAGTGCCTTCTATTAGTTGCATAGTGTTATGACAAGACTAATCACTCACAACAGCGAATAGTCTTGTCATAACACTATGCAACTAATAGAGGGCGCTGTTCATGAGTCATGATTTATGAGTCATGAATCATTACTTATGAACATCTCCCTCTATTAGTTGCATAGTGTTATGACAAGACTATTCGCTGAGATCATATTCGCTATATTGCGCTATATTAGTTTTTTTGAATATTCGTAATATTCTAAAAAACGAATACATAGCAATATAGCGAATATTATGTAATAATTATGTAGTAAGTCAGTGATAATATATGACACTGGAAAAGCTAGGTAATAACTCAGGGTAGATCGCGAGCTATTACCCAGCTTTCATAGTGTCAGATTTTATCACTGAGTTATTACCCAGCTTTCCCAGTGTCAGATATCATCCTAGTGTAGATCGCAAATATTCTAATCGCACATTTTAATTGTGAATTTTTAATGCAAAAGGGTACACTAATAAGCTTGTCATAAGACTCAGTCTAATATTCTTGTCAGAAGACTATGAAACCAAAAGATGGTGCTATAGAGTTATGAATAGCGCCCTCTATTGGTTTCATAGTCTTCTGACAAGAATATTAGTCTTGTCAGAAGACTATGAAACCAAAAGATGGTGCTATAGAGTTATGAATAGCGCCCTCTATTGGTTTCATAGTCTTCTGACAAGAATATTAGTCTTGTCATAAGACTGTTAAACCAATAGAGGACGCTTTTCCAATAGTGCCATCTATTGGTTTTCATAGTCTTATGACAGCTTAAAAACATGGCAGATTCTGCTCATTTGCATGTCTTTCCCATATTCTCATGTTTATGTAAATTCAAAATATTATGTTAGGACAATCAGATAAGTTGTTGTTGCCCTAATGATATTGATCTAGGTGTGCAGGTCCACCCAAGCCATCCGAGAGATACAAAAAAACTTTGAGGTTTACTGGTTCTCAGTCAGATGAGAGCTGGTTTGGAATATCTCATAGTGCACAATGCTGTTATTGTAAGGTATGCTGACTAAGCCTGTCATCTGTCTCATGGATAGATTGATGGCTTGCACATACCTGGCTTTTGGCATATAGCCTTTGTGTGGTTGTCTATTGCATGCTGTACATAATAGGAGTCTAAGATGCATCCAGCTATCCTCTTAATGCTGTTTCCAAACCATTTTGATGGGGTTTCCATCAATTTCTAACTTTTTTTATGAACCAGACACCCTCTTCTCATCCGAGCAGGGGGTGCCTGAAGTTCTCCCATTGACTTCCATTGTGTGATCGGGTGCTCGGTAGAACACACGAGCATACCGATGTGTTCGGCCAGAGCACATGAGCACTTTGGTGCTTGCTCAACACTGTTTATTATAAACCACCTAATATACCAGAGTCCACAGAAAATCTGCTGCTAATCGAGATAGACAAGGCGGCAAATCATAATGAGGTGGTTATTATGGGGGACTTCAACTACCCAGATATAGACTGGTAAAACTGAAACTTGTATACTGTATCTCATAAAGGAAAAAGGTTCTTGGCAATAACCTAAGACAATTAACTTTCCCAACCTGTTCTGGACCCAACTAGAGGGACGGCCATACTGTACTTAGTATTAACCAATAGACCTGACAGAACAACAGATGTGCAGGTTGGGGGACACCTGGAGAATAGTGACCATAAAGTAATACCCTTCCAATTATCATTCAAAAGAGCGTTTCTTCAGGGAGATACAAAAATACCAATCTTCAAAAAAGCAAAATGTAGCCAACTAAGAGAGACCATAGGCTGAACTAACTGGGAATAAGTCCTCAAAAATAAAAGTACAGCCACAAAATGGGATATTTTTAAAAGCATCCTAAAATCTAATTGTGAGAGGTACATACCTTGTGGGAATAAAAGGTTAAGGAACAGGAAAAAAACAATGTGGATAAATTAGAGCAATAAATGACAAAAATAAAGCATTTAAATCACTAAAACAAGAGGGTAGCGAAGAAGCACTGAAAAACTATGGAAAAAAATTGAATATGTAAAAAAAAAATAAAAGCAGCCAAACTAGAGACTGAGAGAATAATTGCCAAAGAGAGCAAAACTAACCCTAAAATGTTTTTCAATTATATAAATGGTAAAAAGTATAAATCTGAAGGTGTCGTCCCTCTACAGTGTAATGAAGGGGGAGTTGTAGAGAGCAATGAGGAGAAAACAAAACTATTTAAAAAAATTCTCCACTGTATTCACTGAAGAAAATAAACTGTCAGATGAAATGCAGAATGTAAAAGTTCATTCCCCATTAAAAGTGTCCTGTCTGATCCAGGAAAAAGTACAGTGGCGTCTTAAAAAGATTAAAATAGACAAATCGCCAGAACCAGATGCATACACCCCGTATCCTAAGAGAATCAAATAATATCATAGCCAGACCCTTATTTCTAATATTTAAGGACTTTATACTGACAAGGAGTGTTCACAGGATTGGTGCATAGCAAATGTAGAACCAATTTTCAAAAAGAGTCCAAAAACAGAGCTTGGAAACTATAGGCCGGTAAGTTTAACATTTGTTGTGGGTAAACTGCTTTCTTGTAGTACCTCAAGGAAAATAAGCAAATAACGCCATATCAGCATGACTTTATGAGGGATTGGCCATATCAAACTAATTTAAAGGGAACCTGTCACCTCCAAAACACATTTTAAACCGAGATTATTACCTTACAGTAGATCGTGCAAGTCTCGCGCACGCGCGGTGCGCTACTTGTCACTGCGCGATCCGTTCTCCTGCACACAGCCGGCCGATTCCCTCTCTCTGCGCATGCACCGGGCTTTTCCTTTGTGCGTGCGTGCGCCCGGTGCATGCGCAAAGGGACGAAAGCGGCCGACTGAGTGCGGGAGCCGGACACGGGATCGCGCAGTGACAAGGAGCGCACCAAGCATGCACAAGACTTACACGATCCCTGCCTCACAGCAGGATGCCAATCACAGTGAAGGGAGGAGAGGTAAGGGGCGGGCTTAGCTTGACTTGAAGCAAGGAGCCCGCTGCCCCCTTGACTTCAAGCTGACTCTGATGATAGCAAAAACACAGATTAAAACAGCATTTTTATAAAGTATACAACAACCAGTGGATGAATGAAAAACATGATTAGGAACACACTGGGGGCTACTGTAAGGTAATGATGTCAGTTTAAAATGTATTTTGGAGGTTACAGGTTCCCTTTAATCAGTTTCTATGAGGAGGTAAGTTCAAGACTTGACAGGGGCGAATCAATGGATGTCGTATATCTGGACTTCTCCAAAGCATTTGACACTGTACCGTATAAAAGGTTAGTCTATAAAATGAGAATGCTCAGACTGGGAGAAAATGTCTGGATGTGAGTAAGTAACTGGCTCAGTGATAGAAAACAGAGGGTGGTTATTAACGGTACATACACTGTCACTAGTGGAGTACCCTATTCTCTTCAATATATTTATTAATGATCTTGTAGAAGGCTTGCACAGTAAAATATAAATTTTTGCAGATGACACTAAACTGTGTAAAGTAATTGACACTGAAGAGGACAGTATACTGCTACAGATGGATCTGGATAGATTGGAGGCTTGGGCAGATAAGTGGCAGATGAGGTTTAACACTGACAAATGTAAGGTTATGTACATAGGAACGAATAATGCAAGTCACCCGTACATACTAAATGGTAAAACACTGGGTAACATTGACATGGAAAAGGACCTAGGAATTTTAGCGAACAGCAAACTAAGCTGTAAAAACCAGTGTCAGACAGCTGCTGCCAAGGCCAATAAGATAATGGGTTGCATCAGTAGGGGCATAGAGGCCCCTGATAAGAACATAGTCCTACCACTTTACAAATCACTAGTCAGACCACACATGGAGTATTGTGTACAGTTCTGGGCTCCTGTGAACAAGGCAGACATAGCAGAGCTGGAGAGGGCACAGAGGAGTGGGGGGACTACAGTACCCTGAAAGATTAGATTACAGTACCCTGAAAAAAGATGACTGAGGGGAGATATAATTACTATATATAAATATATCTGGGATCAGTACAGAGATACCCCCATGACTGTGACTGTGATGAGGGGACATCCCCTGCCGCTGGAGGAAAGAAGGTTTGTACACAAACATAAAAGAGGATTCTTTACGGTAAGAGCAGTGAGACTATGGAACTCTCCACCTGAGGAGGTGGTGACGGTGAGTTCACTAAAAGAGTTCAAGAGGGGCCTGGATGTATTTCTGGAGTGTAATAATATTACAGGCTATAGCTACTAGAGATGGGTTATTGATCCAGGGAGTTATTCTGATTGCCTGATTGGAGTTGGGAAGGATTTTTTTTCCCCTTAAGTGGGGAAAATTGGCTTGTACCTCACAGTTTTTTGTTTTTTTTTGCCTTCCTCTGGATCAACTTGCAGGATAACAGGCCGAACTGGATGGACAAATGTCTTTTTTCGGCCTTATATACTATGTTACTATGTTACTAAAGCTGGTAATAACTTCATCCCAAGCTCTGCTTCGGACGACAACGCCTTGGTTCCAGCATATCCAGGTAGGAGCACCGTGACAGGTGCACAAGTACACTTAAAGGGACATTTAGGCCAACCTACACCACTCTTGCATTCCTACACCTGGGTACCACCTTATCAATAAAAGGGGCCCTGTGCCCTTGTTGTTTCACTGCAACTGGCGTCACAACAAACTTTTGCTTTAAGGGACCCATGGTCGTTGCCCCCTTCCCCGTCTGTTGCATATGAATACAGTTATTTTCTTCTCTATTATTTCATAATGATAATATCTTTAATGTTATATTTTGAGATTGTAAGATGTATAATGTTCAACAACTTTTATTTAAGACGCAAATCTAATGTTCAAAAGTGATAACTGTACAGCACATTTTGATAAAAAAGTATTTAACTAGACATAATTATATTCTCAGCTAAGCTGTGCCAATGATCAGGGGGATGCACTCACATATGTTCCCGTCCCCAGTGAGGCGCAAAATCTAATTTCCTTATTTCAAATGCTGAATAATTTTGCACGGTCCTGTTCATACTGACTACATCACTTTAATTTATAAATGATGCAGGACTCATTTGACCAATCCCTTTTATGACAGACCCAGAGGAACCCCTTGATTTGAATGGGGTCTTTTGCAGTTCTAGTGTCTTTACTGTCAAATGCTGGAAACCCTGTCAGAAACCCAAACATTACCTATTACAGTCTCTAAAAATTGATGCAGTGCATGATTCTTCCTTATAGATCAGGCAGTAATAGTGGAAGTACATACAGACTACAGAGCAGTATGCATAGAGCTACTAATAGTGATATAACTCTGCTGATAATGTTCCAGTCTACACCGAAAAGCTGACAAGTGAGCTAGAGCAGACAAGTGTCAATCTATAATGTGTGCTCTAGTGGCTAGTATAAAACATTTTATTATAATTTTTAACAATACAATCCCTGTATTTCTTTGTTCAGATGTATATTCAAGGGAATAGGACCTACTGATTAAATCACATTATATAATAAACACTTTTTTTTTTAGAATTTCTTTTTTTTTTTCCCATGGCACTATATAATTTTTTTTTAAATATAATTCTGCAATTGTTATACTGTCCATTAGGTATAATAATTGATCATGATTTCCTGTTCTATGCAGGTAACTTTTCAGTAGCTATTATCATCACCACAAGCAGAATTATAATGGCAAGTAATACCTCTATATAGATAAGACATGATCCACCATTCACAATATGTGATATCATAGCTTATTAGCTCCCTCCTGACAGATCATGCCTAGAAAACTCTCCCATTAAAGTCCATGATATCCCCCGCTGTCCATTGTGTCTATGGCCCAAGTAGTCCTCTCAAAGCAAATTAAGTCTTAACATATTTTAGGTGTAGTGGGCAGTGTAAAAACTGCATGATTTTGGATCTTTTAAATATGGATAGTGACATGGAAAATATAAAAAAAATCGCCAAAAAATAAAAAAATAAGATGTTTAATATCAAAACATGATTTTAACAATAGGTCATTTTCCCTTTAAATTCTAAATTCTGCTGTATTTCTATTACTTGAGACCAGTGCAAATTACCCACTTTTTTTATGTAGATTTCAACTGTTTAATGCTCAAAATGGAACACTCTTTCCACTTCCCCTGCAATCAGCTGCTCACCAGGGAAAATGGGATACCTAAAGTAGAAAATTCTTTTAATATCTACTTAAATAATATTTCAACGGGTTAATAATAATATGCCGTAAAATGGCTGTAACTACGAAGAGATAAAAAAGATCTATTATTCAAATCACGTTTTTATGTTTAACATATTTTAAAGAATTTGGGGTGATATTAGTTTTCCATTTTCCATGTCAATATCTATACTAAAACAAAAAATATAAAATCCAGCAGATATACCATTGATCACAAATCCTAATAATGGGCACCACTTCTTGGTATGTACAGATCACTTTACTGCAGTTATCTATATTCATCCCAAAACATTTCTTTTGGCTCCTAAGACTAGTGATAAATCAATTGCACTTTCCAATTCTGAAATATAATACGGAAAATTAATGAGCATTTAACTGATCATAAACAAAAACACTGAATGGGTTGTACTATCACTTTTAATTCTATCGTTCGTGCAGCTGACATTTTATCATCTTCTTCTTTGCAGTGGCCATTTTGTATGTGCCTCAGGTAATGGAGAGTGGTAACTGTTTTGTCAGGTTGCATTGCTTAATTAGATAACAGTTTTTTGTAGACTCTTAAAATTATTTTGGCATGTGACAGCATTTTCACAGTTACAGTTTTTAATTAAAACATTTTTTTTCCCCAAACTAAATGCAAGAGGCGCTGTGAGGCACAAAAAAAAGTATAGGTTATGTACGTATTACAAAATGCTTAAGGTCAATAGAAAATGTAACATTGGAATGATTAAGTTGACTTTTTCGTACGACTAGTATTGGCATTACAGTAAATAGATGCTAATAGAAAAGCCTAGGGAATAACTCATTCCAGGACAGAAAATGGCACATTCTACATGCTTTGTCTTATGTCACATGTGATAGATGTTACTTTAAATTCCATTACTTGTCAACAAACAGACAATGTCATTTGTTGGTGCCTCCCCTGGCACTTGGCATCTGGGACACCTGCCCTAGTTGCCACCACAGCTATGCTAATCGGTAGAATAAAGATAAAGCCTCACCTTGGTGGCTATGTAAACAATGGTGCTGGACCTTGTCAATGCATGGTATAGATTCGCCTTCATGGTCATCTAAAATCTCTAGAGTATGATTACTACCTAAACCTGGTCTACAGATGAATCAGCACTGAGTTGTCAGTATACTAGAGAGCACAATATTCTTTTGAGAAATGGAATCAGTGGTTTACCATTGTACTGAAAATAATCCTAGTAAGTTAGGTATAGTTCACATTTCCGTGTTAGTATGATGTCCATGAAAAAATAAGTCTGTGTGTCACGGTTGTGTGTGGCCAGTACTGCCTCAATGTGGCATCGGAGTCCGGTTGCCAGGGAAATGACATTGTGATGCAGCCCTCTTAGCCTGGGGACAATGAAGGAGCAAGTTAGAGCATTAGAGCTTCAGCTCGTTCAGCTCACAGTTCCGCCTTATGTGTAGGGAAGCCAGCTGGAGATCATTCCCAGCTCTCTGTGGGTGCAGGTGCTGATACATTTCTGCTCCTCTGGTTCCCCTGCTGTTCCTTGGTGATATTGCTTTTGGCTGTGACTTCTTGATCTGGTATTTTGACTATGTTTTCTGGCTTCTGGTAATTTGGCTTTGTATTACTCTCCTGGATTTCGACTTAGGCTAGGTCTACACAACGACTTATTGTTGCGCTACACATAGGGCACAACTACACTAAAACATGTGTCGCAAGACTTTAATTATTGTCAAGCGACAATTTTTATAATGGTAGTCTATGGTGTTGCACTGCGACATGTGACATGCTGCGACTGCGACGCGATAGTCGCAGAAAAATCCATCTTGAATGGGTTTTTTGCGACTGTCGTGTTGCAGTCACAGCATGTCGCAGTTGCGAAACCATAGACTACCATTATAAAAATTTTGCGCAAAATTTGTGTGACAAAATGTTGCGCAACAAATGTTGTCATGTAGACCTAGCCTAATGGCTTATCTGGCACTTTGTTGTCCTGACCAACTGGCTTTTGAACCTGCTACTGTACGACTACATTTATTGTGTTTGTTTATTTCCTGTTTGTGTGTTGCACCCTCATATATGTATTATAGGGACTGTCGACCAGTTGTGGGGTCACTGTGCTAGTAGGCAGAGATAGTGGGTCTGGGGAGTTTTAGGGCTACACTATCCCTGTGTGTTTGTGCTACATCGCTGTTATATCTCTTTAAATGCTTGGTAATGTCGTTTAGCTTTGGTAATGCTCCTGCAGTCTTCCCCAAAAAAATTAATAATTTGCTTAGAGAATTTATTTGAATATTTTTGGTCGTTTAACTTGATGATAATCTGTATACTCTCCTAATTTGAATTCTCATGTTCGACATGTTAAGTCCATCATACATATTCTGTGTGATAATTTGCTGTTGTTAAAATTACGGTTTGGAGTCAAAGAGGTACCATTCTTGGGTTATAGCATATCTAGTGTTGAGTGAATTGAAGCATCCGAAGTGGAATTCGATCTGAAGTATAGAAAAAATTCGATTTGTAACTAATCTGAAATTCCTTGCACTTTCATAACAAAGTGAAACTAAGAAGCCCAGGAATGTGAGATCTCCCATAATGCCGTTAATAGGTAAACAATTCTATTTTGCCTTGATGCTGTGTAGACATCTAATCAGCAGCTAGCCAGCCCCTGCAATATCACAGCCATTCGACGTGGTCTCTGCCATCACTAAAAGCTTTTAATTGTGGAATATTGGATAGGGAGAGTGCAGGGACAGTGTAGTGAGTTCATAGGGAAAGTTTTTACACACTGTAGGGAGAACACAGGGTGACTGCAGGGACTGTAATCTGAAGCATGAGGAATCCATAGGAGACAGCGCAGTTTCTAGCAATTCATGTATAGAGCATATAGCTATCTAATTAAACAGTGTCCTCCTTGTTTAATAGATAAGCAATTCTATTAGGCCTTGATTCTGAAATTAGGGTTAATAAGTAGTCAAATTTTACTAGTTTTGAGTTGTCCACGCTGTTTAATATATAAGCAATTCTATTAGGCCTTTATTCTCAAATTGGGGTGAATAAGCTTTCTATTTTTACTGTTATTGGGGTGTCCACCTTGTTTAATAGATAAGCAATTCTATTAGGCCTTGATTCTCAAATTGGGGTGAATAAGCTGTCTAGTTCTACTGTTATTGGGGTGTCCATCTTGTTTACTATATAAACAATTCTAGTATGGTTTGATTCTCAAATTAAGGTGAATAAGCTTTCTATTTTTACTGTTATTGGGGTGTCCACCTTGTTTAATAGATAAGCAATTCTATTAGGACTTGATTCTCAAATTGGGGTGAATAAGTGGTCTAATTTTACTAGTTTTGGGTTGTCCACGCTGTTTAATAGATAAACAATTCTAGTATGGCTTGATTCTCAAATTGAGGTGAATAAGCTTTCTATTTTTACTGTGTTTGGGGTGTCCACCTTGTTTAATAGATAAGCAATTAGGCCTTGATTCTCAAACTGTCTACTTCTACTGTTATCACGGTGTCCACCTGGTTTAATAGATAAACAATTATAAAATGCCTTGATTTTCAAATTGGAGTGAATAACCTGTCTTCTTCTACTGTTAGTGGAGTGTCCACATTGACATTGAATAACTTATTTTACATATACAGATAGTGTTACAGCACAGTATGTCTAACAGACAGTTGCCAGCGCCCTCCAAAGGGCAATGGCAAAAATGTTGCTGGACTTAGCAGAAGTTGCAGCAGAAGAAGGTGGGGGGTTATAGCAGCAGCTGCATCAACCGGCCAGAGCTGCCACTGTCATCCAGCGGTTGTGTTTTGATGACCAATCCCGCTGTCCGGGAATGGTTGATTCGGTCTTCAACAACATCTCAACTGATATCAGACACTCACAGCCTGGAGCAGGTGGGTTATTCTGGCACCACACTTAGTTGGCACATCCCAGGAACAAGCTCTGTACCCTCACCTGTTCTAAACCTGCCTCTTTACTTTGCTGCTCCTTCTGCCAGGCAAGTAATGTTTGCCACCATCTCTGCTCCGCTTTTCAGCGAGGAGGATATTATTGAGGACAGTCAGCAGCTACTGATCAGCCCAGATTTGGAGGAGTGGACCGCTGCTTCCGCCTGTAAGCAAGTAGCAACGATGACCTGCGTGAGAGCAGGTGTTTCCAGCGGTCAGGGACGTAGCCATGAGACTGGTGAGGGTAATATACAGTAAGTGAAGAGCAGATTGTAGTGAATGATGATGTAGCGATCGCACATGGGAGATAGTTGAAGAGGGGGCTTCATCATCATCATCAGGGTGAGAAGATGGCAGCTTGCCTTTGAGACAGGGGCAGGGTGGCAGCGTGCAATTGAGCCAGCAGGGTGCAAGCTTGGCTGTCAGCCATCAGGGTGACAGCAGTGTGAGATCTGGAGCCAAACATGACTGGGATAGACCATCTGCTACTCAGGAGCCTACCTGTCCAGAGACAACTAGCAGTTCATGGCTTCTTAAATGAACTGGCAGGAAGTAAGCACAGAGTAATGGTGGTAACATGCTATACTCACCGGTGTGGGAATTTTTCATCAGGTCGCTTGAGGATGTCAGCGTTGCTGTATGTAGGATCTGTGGGCAGAAGGTGAAACAAGGCCAGGGTGCCAATGTTGGCACCACGGCCCTGTGTAAACACATGGAGTGCCACCATAAAGTGGCCTGGGAAAACCGCTGTGAATATTAAGTGGTACAGCCTGACTCATCAACTGAACATGCTCTTGGCCAAATTGCTGCTACTACAGTCCCTCCCTTTCCATGTGGTTAACTAATGGCTTGTGCCGAGCCAAGGTGTAGTCCCAAGTTGTCACTAATTCTCTAAAAATAAGCTGTACCATAGCTGCATACGTACGTATAACAGAAGGTGGGCCAGTCCTTAAAGCCTGTCGATGACTGGTACAGTTCATGGCAGCGCTGACGTGTGGAGCTGTAACTATGGTTAAGGACAATATATGGCCTTTACGGCCCACTGGGTAAATGTGGTTCCTGCCCAGGCACACCAGCAACTTGGCCAAGTGAATGCAATGCCGCCTTCCTGTTTTCATGCTGTGATTTCAGCTCCAATGTCCTCCTCCACCTCCTCATCTACTACCTTGTCCTCTGCCTCCAGAGTAGGCGCAGAGTGGTCCTCCAGCATACCACCTATGCAAAGCAAGGCGGTGTCATGCTTTTCTGCACCTGGCCAGCCTGTGGAGGAACTTCTCAGGATCATTAACCAAGAAATCGAATCCTGGTTGTCTCCTTGCCAATTGAAGATCGGAACCATGGTCACAGATAACAGGAAAAACATTGTGCCGGCGTTGGGTCAAAGAGGGCTGACCCATGCGCCCTGTATGGTGCATTTGTTTAATCTGGTTGTAATCTGGTTCCTGAAGTCTTCTATTAAACTGCAAGGCGTCTTGAAAATGACCTAATCGTACAATGCAAAATACGCCCTTCTTGAGCTACGAAGGAAGAATGGTGTTTCCACGTGTTGGAACTCCACCCTCTACATGTTGGGCCAACTAAATGAGCAGAGGAAGGCTGTGAATGATTTATTGATGATGCAGGTGAACAGCAGTACTCCCCTGTGTAACTTCAACATAAGCCAGTGGCAGCTCATGAGTGACACCTGCCATTTGCTCAGGTCCTTTAAGGAGGCCACTTTCTTTGTCAGTCACCAGGACTACAGGATGAATGATGTCATTCCACTTCTTCATGTCCTGGAGCAGATGCTGATAAATCTGGCTGGCCAGGGGACGGGAGACATGGTGCCTACATCTCACCACCACCTGAGACCTGTGGGGGCTGAACTGGCAGAGGAGGAGGAGGGAGATGAGGAGGATGGCATTAATGCCCAGGAATTATATACAGAAATAGACAGAAATGACCCCGACAGACTGTGGCAGTATGCAGTGGAGATGGTGGCAGGTAGTTCCTCAGATTCCCTTGCGCAAATGGCTAGATGCTTGCTTAGTGATAGCCACATTATCAACATTTGGCAGAGGGATGACTACTGGCTCTCCACAATATTAGATCCTCGCTACCGAGCCAAAAATGGGGACATTTTTCCACCTTCTGAAATAAATGATAAACTCAACTACTATCGAGACATCCTATGTAGTCAATTGCTGCCTATGTGTGCCATCGCCTATCCCCTCAAAGTTCTGACTGGAGGGACCTTCTGTGCTCATGCCACACTGCCGTGACTGCAGGACTGTGCACAGTGTGGTCCCACGTTCACACGAACCAGAGTGTGGTTATCCACTAAAAACATTTGTCTTAAGATTCTGTCAATAAAATTTGCGCCAAACTTTATTGGTCTGTATGAGATTATTAAAATTATCAACCCTGTGTCGTTCCACCTGAAATTACCTTAACATTTCCTAATGTGTTTCATAAATCTTTATTAAAAAGATACACTACTCCCCTGATTTCACAGGAACCTCCTGGAAGGTGAGATAGAGTATGAAGTCGGTAGAATCCTGGATTCTAGAAAAATATGTAATAAACTACAGTTTCTTGTTCACTGGAAAAGTTATGGTCCTGAGAAGAGGTCATGAGTGTCAGCTGAGGAGGTCCATGCAGATCGGCTGACTAAGAGATTTCATAAGTCACACCCTACAAACCCGCTCTTATTGAGGTTCTGGTAGCCCCTCCTGAAGGGGGTGGGTACTGTCAAAGTTCCCCTGGCAGGCATTGCCTCGATGAGGCAGAGGTGTCTGGTTACCAGGGAAAACGACATTGTGATGCAGCCCTCTCAGCCTGGGGCCAATGAAGGAGAGCATTAGGACATCAGCTCATTCAGCTCACAGATCCACCCGACATGCAGGGGAGCCAGCTGGTGATCATTCCCAGCTCTTTGTCTGTCTCTTGTGTGTGCAGGTGTCGGTGAATTTATTTTCCTCTGGCTCCCCTGCTGTTCCTTGTTGGTAATGCATTCACTTTGGCTGTGATGTCTGAATGTGGTATTTTGACTACGTTTTCTGGCTTCTGGCGATTTGGTTTTGTATTGCTCTCCTGTTTTTTTTTTTACTTAGGCTGTGTTTGGCTCTTTCATTTGTTTTGAGTGTTTTTGCCACTTTGCTGACTGACTGGCTTTTGACCCTGGTATCATACAACAACTCTTATTGTGCATGTTTATTCCCTGTTTGTGGGTGTCGCTTCCTCACATACATAGTATAGGGACTGTCTACCAGTAGTGCTGTCACCGCATAGGGTGAATGTGTAAGTAGGCAGGGAAAGTGGGTCTGAGGGGTTTTAGGGCTATATTATCCCTGTGTGTGCGTACAACATTGCCATCATATTCTGAAAACGTGTTGCATCCATGTCGTGTTTAGTCCCTGTGTCCGTTTTTTGCCCTTTGTGTGTTATCTGTAATCCACAGACACTGTTCAGCTGAAAGTTCATTTCCAAAGCACCTCCTATCACTGGTCAGTGAAAAACAGACCAAACACGGATGCAACACAGATGCCATCTGTGATTTTTCATGGACCCATAGACTAAAATGGGCATGCTTGTTCTGCATCATGAACTAAAGTAGTTCTGTATTCATGATTTTTTTCACTGACCCATGGTCAGTAAAAAAAGATTGAAATATTAAGATAGTAAAATCAGTGGGTACATGTGCTGTTCGCAGAAAATGCTGTGAAAAACTGAAATGCGAACGATTTACATAAGTGTAAAATTAGTAGGGCACACCAACACCTGGATTTCACACGGAGAGTTGGGTACAATATATGTATTTATTAGACACATAAAACAATCTATTCCGACATGTTATAATGCATGGATAAAATCTATAAAAGACATGGGTATGTGGATGTAAAAATATAAAATATAATATAAAACAAAAATAAAAATTCCTTATATTGACCTGTGGGTCAGAGTCTTTTGAGACAAAAGAGCTTATCGTGCTCGGCAGTAAATTGTTGCTGCAAAGTCAGTAAATTCACTATTAGTAATAGATAGGTCGCAGTTGTTTTACTCACTGTTTCGATACTGATGATTTATTTGTAACACTGGTGGCGTCCCACAAGTGATACTATTCTTAATGCGTTGCGGTGTAATAGGAATTTCCACCGAGTCTATGTAAATATCAGGTCCGGGATCTTCGGTGATGTAAGAAGCTGTACTGTCGTAGAAGCCGCTCAGTGATGTCTTAGTGCTGCGCTGTTTGTTTGTATCACGCAAGCTGTGGAGTCATCAAATGCGCTTCCCATAAGTTACCGACAGGTATCCAGCTTTCCTTTATGAAAGTGTATTCTCACCGATCCCTCGGCTGTTGATTCCTTTTCTTTAAGCGCTTTAATCTTCTGGTTCTATGTCTTATTTCATGGGATTTACCATACGCGTTTCAGAGTGCTACGACTCCTTCCTCAGTGGCTAAATTTCCCATAGAAATGACCCATTCTTATATCCACCTACACAGGTGCAGTCTAAATTAATTAACTTCCATTGTGTGCAGGAAATGACGTGGGTGATTGGTTTTCACAGTATACCGCTTCTTGGATTTCACAATATAAGAACATGTATAGCTAGTTTTAAACACTATTAAAAGCTTATTAAATAAACAGGTGAATAGATGTATCAATATAAAATTCAATTAATATATGCAATGTCGGAGATGACCTTATGTTATGCATTTAGTGAGAGAACTGAGTTGAAACCGCATCGCTTGCTAGGCGATAATTCTACATTTTACACGCTGCGGTTTTCAATATCTACTTGCGTTTTTGTTATAATTCAGCTATTCCAATGTAGCAAGACTAAATCAAATATATAGCGTCTTTCCCAAAGTCTTACTTCATATATAAAAATACATACACAAATGTAGTACATGTAATTTTCCTTTTTCTTTACCAAAATACATAAAGGTACAATAGTATGTTAACACAGATGTTCGGGCAAATCTTCAAAGAAGTAGTGGATAGGTGAAGTTTCTCCACCGAGGGGGGACCCGGGCAGTCATAATAACCCACGGGGCCTCCCTCGGTAGAGGAACCCCACCTCCCAGCGACCTCATAGAAATCCATATATTTCTATCTCAGCATTTAGTCCTGCTGGTAACAGAGTATCGAAGTCAAAGATGTATCTGGACTCAATTCTCGACATTTTTTTAATGTGGTTTCCACCCCTCCAATCTACTTCTACTTTTTCAAGTGCGGAGAAGGTCAGTCCTTCTGGGTTTTGATTATGGGAGGTCTTAAAGTGGGTAGACAAAGTGTGCTTCTCATAACCCTTCCTTATGTTTGAAATATGTTCGGCTATACGAACTTTTAGTTGTCTTTTAGTTCTGCCCACATATTGTCTTTTACAGGGACATTGTATAATGGATTTCTATGAGGTCGCTGGGAGGTGGGGTTCCTCTACCGAGGGAGGCCCCGTGGGTTATTATGACTGCCCGGGTCCCCCCTCGGTGGAGAAACTTCACCTATCCACTACTTCTTTGAAGATTTGCCCGAACATCTGTGTTAACATACTATTGTACCTTTATGTATTTTGGTAAAGAAAAAGGAAAATTACATGTACTACATTTGTGTATGTATTTTTATATATGAAGTAAGACTTTGGGAAAGACGCTATATATTTGATTTAGTCTTGCTACATTGGAATAGCTGAATTATAACAAAAACGCAAGTAGATATTGAAAACCGCAGCGTGTAAAATGTAGAATTATCGCCTAGCAAGCGATGCGGTTTCAACTCAGTTCTCTCACTAAATGCATAACATAAGGTCATCTCCGACATTGCATATATTAATTGAATTTTATATTGATACATCTATTCACCTGTTTATTTAATAAGCTTTTAATAGTGTTTAAAACTAGCTATACATGTTCTTATATTGTGAAATCCAAGAAGCGGTATACTGTGAAAACCAATCACCCACGTCATTTCCTGCACACAATGGAAGTTAATTAATTTAGACTGCACCTGTGTAGGTGGATATAAGAATGGGTCATTTCTATGGGAAATTTAGCCACTGAGGAAGGAGTCGTAGCACTCTGAAACGCGTATGGTAAATCCCATGAAATAAGACATAGAACCAGAAGATTAAAGCGCTTAAAGAAAAGGAATCAACAGCCGAGGGATCGGTGAGAATACACTTTCATAAAGGAAAGCTGGATACCTGTCGGTAACTTATGGGAAGCGCATTTGATGACTCCACAGCTTGCGTGATACAAACAAACAGCGCAGCACTAAGACATCACTGAGCGGCTTCTACGACAGTACAGCTTCTTACATCACCGAAGATCCCGGACCTGATATTTACATAGACTCGGTGGAAATTCCTATTACACCGCAACGCATTAAGAATAGTATCACTTGTGGGACGCCACCAGTGTTACAAATAAATCATCAGTATCGAAACAGTGAGTAAAACAACTGCGACCTATCTATTACTAATAGTGAATTTACTGACTTTGCAGCAACAATTTACTGCCGAGCACGATAAGCTCTTTTGTCTCAAAAGACTCTGACCCACAGGTCAATATAAGGAATTTTTATTTTTGTTTTATATTATATTTTATATTTTTACATCCACATACCCATGTCTTTTATAGATTTTATCCATGCATTATAACATGTCGGAATAGATTGTTTTATGTGTCTAATAAATACATATATTGTACCCAACTCTCCGTGTGAAATCCAGGTGTTGGTGTGCCCTACTAATTTTACATTTTTCGTCATAAATTTCAGAGGAGTGGGTAAATCCTCTTGTAGGAGCACCCATATCATTTTTGACTAGTAGGTGAGCCCTCTCTAACCTATACTCTTTGGATTTACATAAGTGATTGTGACTCTTTGTGAGCCCAAATAAGGTGCTGGTCAAATACACAGAACAAGTTCAAATCTTTTCGTTATACTTTATCTCTGTGGAGCCTCCAATCCTGGTTTTGGCTTACTACAACTGATGGAAATTAAAGACCAAACATTGACTGTGTGAAAGGGGCTTTACCTTATCTAGTGAGTTATCATATGCACAAATGAAATGAGAAAAACAGAATCTTGTACATGAGATAGATCATATTCACAAAGTAATCATTTATGTTACAATAAAATGTAGTTAATGACATTGGTGTCTGTATTTCATAGCATGCGAGCACAGGTTACTAACAAGGACCTCCATACTTACATTGCATTTGGTAAATTAGGCACAAATAGATAGACCCTGCTCAAGAAATTCCTCCAAACTCTACAGTAATACCTACTTATGGGCAGGGCTTACATAAGTCCCACACATTTTTAGCCAGGGGAACTGTGAAAAATAGCAGTAGAAGATACATGAACATGCAGATTCTTAAAAGAACACATGTAAAACTGTCAATTTGAGAAAAGTGTATCCTTTAATAAAGAGAAAGATGGGTTGATTTATGGTGGATTGGACCCCTGTAAAGAAATACTGCAGTTAACTGCTGTCACATTTACATTTGTCTAACAGAACTTTAAAGTCTGCTCGCTATTTAATTTACATGTATTTTGTTAATTTCTATCTTTTCTATAAAATATATACCCTGCACTCATGAAATTCTGAATAATACATTCTGATTATGGATGTAATGAACCAGTGTTTTATTTTATTTTTTATTCTTGCTTAGTAGATTCCGATAATATGTGTTAGCACTAGGGATGAGCGAACTCGAACTGTATAGTTCGGGTTCGTACCGAATTTTGGGGTGTCCGTGACACGGACCCGAACCCGGACATTTTCGTAAAAGTCCGGGTTCGGGTTCGGTGTTCGTCGCTTTCTTCGCGCTTTTGTGACGCTTTCTTGGCGCTTTTTGAAAGGCTGCAAAGCAGCCAATCAACAAGCGTCATACTACTTGCCCCAAGAGGCCATCACAGCCATGCCTACTATTGGCATGGCTGTGATTGGCCAGAGCACCATGTGACCCAGCCTCTATTTAAGCTGGAGTCACATAGCGCCGCCCGTCACTCTGCTCTGATTAGCGTAGGGAGAGGTTGCGGCTGCGACAGTAGGGCGAGATTAGGCAGATTAACTCCTCCAAAGGACTTGATTAACTGATCGATCTGCAGCTGTGGATCATTGAGCTGCTGATCCTCAATTGCTCACTGTTTTTAGGCTGCACAGACCGTTTGTCAGTCACATTTTTCTGGGGTGATCGGCGGCCATTTTGTGTCTTGTGGTGCGCCAGCACAAGCTGCGACCAAGTGCATTTAACCCTCAATGGTGTGGTTGTTTTTTGGCTAAAGCCTACATCAGGGTGAAGCTGTCACACCAAGTGCATTTAACCAGCAATAGTCTGTTCATTTTTTGGCCATATACAAAATCAGGGGCAAGCTGCGCCTGTCACCAAGTGCATTTAACCCTCAATGGTGTGGTTGTTTTTTGGCTAAAGCCTACATCAGGGTGAAGCTGTCACACCAAGTGCATTTAACCAGCAATAGTCTGTTCATTTTTTGGCCATATACTAAATCAGGGGCAAGCTGCGCCTGTCACCAAGTGCATTTAACCCTCAATGGTGTGGTTGTTTTTTGGCTAAAGCCTACATCAGGGTGAAGCTGTCACACCAAGTGCATTTAACCAGCAATAGTCTGTTCATTTTTTGGCCATATACTAAATCAGGGGCAAGCTGCGCCTGTCACCAAGTGCATTTAACCCTCAATGGTGTGGTTGTTTTTTGGCTAAAGCCTACATCAGGGTGAAGCTGTCACACCAAGTGCATTTAACCAGCAATAGTCTGTTTATTTTTTGGCCATATCCCAGTCTAATTCTGTCACTAAATCCATACCGGTCACCCAGCGCCTAAATACTAGGCCTCAAATTTATATCCAGCTAAATCTGTCCCTAGTGCTGTAGCTGGGCGAGTTATTTAGTGTCCGTTCAAGCACATTTCTTGTTCTGGGTTGAAATACAATTCCCAATTTAGCAATTTCATAATTTAGTGGTTTCTGCTATATCAGAGCTATTTGAAATCTATCCCTAAAAGGGTATATAATATTCAAGGTGCACATTGGGTCATTCAGAATAACTTCACACACACCCGCTACTGTGTATTTCCAAGTCTAATTCTGTCACTAAACCCATACCTGTCACCCAGCGCCTAAATACTAGGCCTCAAATTTATATCCCGCTAAATCTGTCCCTAGTGCTGTAGCTGGGCGAGTTATTTAGTGTCCGTTCAAGCACATTTCTTGTTCTGGGTTGAAATACAATTCCCAATTTAGCAATTTCATAATTTAGTGGTTTCTGCTATATCAGAGCTATTTGAAATCTATCCCTAAAAGGGTATATAATATTCAAGGTGCACATTGGGTCATTCAGAATAACTTCACACACACCCGCTACTGTGTATTTCCAAGTCTAATTCTGTCACTAAACCCATACCTGTCACCCAGCGCCTAAATACTAGGCCTCAAATTTATATCCCGCTAAATCTGTCCCTAGTGCTGTAGCTGGGCGAGTTATTTAGTGTCCGTTCAAGCACATTTCTTGTTCTGGGTTGAAATACAATTCCCAATTTAGCAATTTCATAATTTAGTGGTTTCTGCTATATCAGAGCTATTTGAAATCTATCCCTAAAAGGGTATATAATATTCAAGGTGCACATTGGGTCATTCAGAATAACTTCACACACACCCGCTACTGTGTATTTCCAAGTCTAATTCTGGCACTAAACCCATACCTGTCACCCAGCGCCTAAATACTAGGCCTCAAATTTATATCCCGCTAAATCTGTCCCTAGTGCTGTAGCTGGGCGAGTTATTTAGTGTCCGTTCAAGCACATTTCTTGTTCTGGGTTGAAATACAATTCCCAATTTAGCAATTTCATAATTTAGTGGTTTCTGCTATATCAGAGCTATTTGAAATCTATCCCTAAAAGGGTATATAATATTCAAGGTGCACATTGGGTCATTCAGAATAACTTCACACACACCCGCTACTGTGTATTTCCAAGTCTAATTCTGTCACTAAACCCATACCTGTCACCCAGCGCCTAAATACTAGGCCTCAAATTTATATCCAGCTAAATCTGTCCCTAGTGCTGTAGCTGGGCGAGTTATTTAGTGTCCGTTCAAGCACATTTCTTGTTCTGGGTTGAAATACAATTCCCAATTTAGCAATTTCATAATTTAGTGGTTTCTGCTATATCAGAGCTATTTGAAATCTATCCCTAAAAGGGTATATAATATTCAAGGTGCACATTGGGTCATTCAGAATAACTTCACACACACCCGCTACTGTGTATTTCCAAGTCTAATTCTGTCACTAAACCCATACCTGTCACCCAGCGCCTAAATACTAGGCCTCAAATTTATATCCCGCTAAATCTGTCCCTAGTGCTGTAGCTGGGCGAGTTATTTAGTGTCCGTTCAAGCACATTTCTTGTTCTGGGTTGAAATACAATTCCCAATTTAGCAATTTCATAATTTAGTGGTTTCTGCTATATCAGAGCTATTTGAAATCTATCCCTAAAAGGGTATATAATATTCAAGGTGCACATTGGGTCATTCAGAATAACTTCACACACACCCGCTACTGTGTATTTCCAAGTCTAATTCTGTCACTAAACCCATACCTGTCACCCAGCGCCTAAATACTAGGCCTCAAATTTATATCCCGCTAAATCTGTCCCTAGTGCTGTAGCTAGGGCGAGTTATTTAGTGTCCGTTCAAGCACATTTCTTGTTCTGGGTTGAAATACAATTCCCAATTTAGCAATTTCATAATTTAGTGGTTTCTGCTATATCAGAGCTATTTGAAATCTATCCCTAAAAGGGTATATAATATTCAAGGTGCACATTGGGTCATTCAGAATAACTTCACACACACCCGCTACTGTGTATTTCCAAGTCTAATTCTGTCACTAAACCCATACCTGTCACCCAGCGCCTAAATACTAGGCCTCAAATTTATATCCCGCTAAATCTGTCCCTAGTGCTGTAGCTGGGCGAGTTATTTAGTGTCCGTTCAAGCACATTTCTTGTTCTGGGTTGAAATACAATTCCCAATTTAGCAATTTCATAATTTAGTGGTTTCTGCTATATCAGAGCTATTTGAAATCTATCCCTAAAAGGGTATATAATATTCAAGGTGCACATTGGGTCATTCAGAATAACTTCACACACACCCGCTACTGTGTATTTCCAAGTCTAATTCTGTCACTAAACCCATACCTGTCACCCAGCGCCTAAATACTAGGCCTCAAATTTATATCCCGCTAAATCTGTCCCTAGTGCTGTAGCTGGGCGAGTTATTTAGTGTCCGTTCAAGCACATTTCTTGTTCTGGGTTGAAATACAATTCCCAATTTAGCAATTTCATAATTTAGTGGTTTCTGCTATATCAGAGCTATTTGAAATCTATCCCTAAAAGGGTATATAATATTCAAGGTGCACATTGGGTCATTCAGAATAACTTCACACACACCCGCTACTGTGTATTTCCAAGTCTAATTCTGGCACTAAACCCATACCTGTCACCCAGCGCCTAAATACTAGGCCTCAAATTTATATCCCGCTAAATCTGTCCCTAGTGCTGTAGCTGGGCGAGTTATTTAGTGTCCGTTCAAGCACATTTCTTGTTCTGGGTTGAAATACAATTCCCAATTTAGCAATTTCATAATTTAGTGGTTTCTGCTATATCAGAGCTATTTGAAATCTATCCCTAAAAGGGTATATAATATTCAAGGTGCACATTGGGTCATTCAGAATAACTTCACACACACCCGCTACTGTGTATTTCCAAGTCTAATTCTGTCACTAAACCCATACCTGTCACCCAGCGCCTAAATACTAGGCCTCAAATTTATATCCCGCTAAATCTGTCCCTAGTGCTGTAGCTGGGCGAGTTATTTAGTGTCCGTTCAAGCACATTTCTTGTTCTGGGTTGAAATACAATTCCCAATTTAGCAATTTCATAATTTAGTGGTTTCTGCTATATCAGAGCTATTTGAAATCTATCCCTAAAAGGGTATATAATATTCAAGGTGCACATTGGGTCATTCAGAATAACTTCACACACACCCGCTACTGTGTATTTCCAAGTCTAATTCTGGCACTAAACCCATACCTGTCACCCAGCGCCTAAATACTAGGCCTCAAATTTATATCCCGCTAAATCTGTCCTTAGTGCTGTAGCTGGGCGAGTTATTTAGTGTCCGTTCAAGCACATTTCTTGTTCTGGGTTGAAATACAATTCCCAATTTAGCAATTTCATAATTTAGTGGTTTCTGCTATATCAGAGCTATTTGAAATCTATCCCTAAAAGGGTATATAATATTCAAGGTGCACATTGGGTCATTCAGAATAACTTCACACACACCCGCTACTGTGTATTTCCAAGTCTAATTCTGTCACTAAACCCATACCTGTCACCCAGCGCCTAAATACTAGGCCTCAAATTTATATCCCGCTAAATCTGTCCCTAGTGCTGTAGCTGGGCGAGTTATTTAGTGTCCGTTCAAGCACATTTCTTGTTCTGGGTTGAAATACAATTCCCAATTTAGCAATTTCATAATTTAGTGGTTTCTGCTATATCAGAGCTATTTGAAATCTATCCCTAAAAGGGTATATAATATTCAAGGTGCACATTGGGTCATTCAGAATAACTTCACACACACCCGCTACTGTGTATTTCCAAGTCTAATTCTGTCACTAAACCCATACCTGTCACCCAGCGCCTAAATACTAGGCCTCAAATTTATATCCCGCTAAATCTGTCCCTAGTGCTGTAGCTGGGCGAGTTATTTAGTGTCCGTTCAAGCACATTTCTTGTTCTGGGTTGAAATACAATTCCCAATTTAGCAATTTCATAATTTAGTGGTTTCTGCTATATCAGAGCTATTTGAAATCTATCCCTAAAAGGGTATATAATATTCAAGGTGCACATAGGGTCATTCAGAATAACTTCACACACCCGCTACTGTGCATTTCCAAATCTAATTCTGTCACTAAACCCATACCTGTCACCCAGCGCCTAAATACTAGGCCTCAAATTTATATCCCGCTAAATCTCTCGTTACCGCTGTCCTGTTGTGGCTGGGAAAGTTATTTAGTGTCCGTCAAAGCACATTTTTTGTTCTGGGTTGAAATACAATTCCCAATTTAGCAATTTCATAATTTAGTCGTTTCTGCTATATCAGAGCTATTTGAAATCTATCCCTAAAAGGGTAGATCATATTGAAGGTGCACATAGGGTCATTCAGAATAACTTCACACACACGCTTCTGTGCATTTCCAAGTCTAATTCTGTCACTAAATCCATACCGGTCACCCAGCGCCTAAATACTAGGCCTCAAATTTATATCCCGCTGAATTTGAATACAATACATTGGGCCAAATAATATATTTGTTGTTGTGGTGAACCATAACAATGAGAAAAACATCTAGTAAGGGACGCGGACGTGGACATGGTCGTGGTGGTGTTAGTGGACCCTCTGGTGCTGGGAGAGGACGTGGCCGTTCTGCCACATCCACACGTCCTAGTGTACCAACTACCTCAGGTCCCAGTAGCCGCCAGAATTTACAGCGATATATGGTGGGGCCCAATGCCGTTCTAAGGATGGTAAGGCCTGAGCAGGTACAGGCATTAGTCAATTGGGTGGCCGACAGTGGATCCAGCACGTTCACATTATCTCCCACCCAGTCTTCTGCAGAAAGCGCACAGATGGCGCCTGAAAACCAACCCCATCAGTCTGTCACATCACCCCCATGCATACCAGGGAAACTGTCTCAGCCTCAAGTTATGCAGCAGTCTCTTATGCTGTTTGAAGACTCCGCTGGCAGGGTTTCCCAAGGGCATCCACCTAGCCCTTCCCCAGCGGTGAAAGACATAGAATGCACTGACGCACAACCACTTATGTTTCCTGATGATGAGGACATGGGAATACCACCTCAGCATGTCTCTGATGATGACGAAACACAGGTGCCAACTGCTGCGTCTTTCTGCAGTGTGCAGACTGAACAGGAGGTCAGGGATCAAGACTGGGTGGAAGACGATGCAGGGGACGATGAGGTCCTAGACCCCACATGGAATGAAGGTCGTGCCACTGACTTTCACAGTTCGGAGGAAGAGGCAGTGGTGAGACCGAGCCAACAGCGTAGCAAAAGAGGGAGCAGTGGGCAAAAGCAGAACACCCGCCGCCAAGAGACTCCGCCTGCTACTGACCGCCGCCATCTGGGACCGAGCACCCCAAAGGCAGCTTCAAGGAGTTCCCTGGCATGGCACTTCTTCAAACAATGTGCTGACGACAAGACCCGAGTGGTTTGCACGCTGTGCCATCAGAGCCTGAAGCGAGGCATTAACGTTCTGAACCTGAGCACAACCTGCATGACCAGGCACCTGCATGCAAAGCATGAACTGCAGTGGAGTAAACACCTTAAAACCAAGGAAGTCACTCAGGCTCCCCCTGCTACCTCTTCTGCTGCTGCCGCCTCGGCCTATTCTGCTGCTGCCGCCTCGGCCTCTTCCTCCGCCTCTGGAGGAACGTTGGCACCTGCCGCCCAGCAAACAGGGGATGTACCACCAACACCACCACCACCACCTCCGTCACCAAGCGTCTCAACCATGTCACACGCCAGCGTTCAGCTCTCCATCTCACAAACATTTGATAGAAAGTGTAAATTCCCACCTAGCCACCCTCGATCCCTGGCCCTGAATGCCAGCATTTCTAAACTACTGGCCTATGAAATGCTGTCATTTAGGCTGGTGGACACAGACAGCTTCAAACAGCTCATGTCGCTTGCTGTCCCACAGTATGTTGTTCCCAGCCGGCACTACTTCTCCAAGAGAGCCGTGCCTTCCCTGCACAACCAAGTATCCGATAAAATCAAGTGTGCACTGCGCAACGCCATCTGTGGCAAGGTCCACCTAACCACAGATACGTGGACCAGTAAGCACGGCCAGGGACGCTATATCTCCCTAACTGCACACTGGGTAAATGTAGTGGCAGCTGGGCCCCAGGCGGAGAGCTGTTTGGCGCACGTCCTTCCGCCGCCAAGGATCGCAGGGCAACATTCTTTGCCTCCTGTTGCCACCTCCTCCTTCTCGGCTTCCTCCTCCTCTTCTTCCACCTGCTCATCCAGTCAGCCACACACCTTCACCACCAACTTCAGCACAGCCCGGGGTAAACGTCAGCAGGCCATTCTGAAACTCATATGTTTGGGGGACAGGCCCCACACCGCACAGGAGTTGTGGCGGGGTATAGAACAACAGACCGACGAGTGGTTGCTGCCGGTGAGCCTCAAGCCCGGCCTGGTGGTGTGTGATAATGGGCGAAATCTCGTTGCAGCTCTGGGACTAGCCAATTTGACGCACATCCCTTGCTTGGCGCATGTGCTGAATTTGGTGGTGCAGAAGTTCATTCACAACTACCCCGACATGTCAGAGCTGCTGCATAAAGTGCGGGCCGTCTGTTCGCGCTTCCGGCGTTCACATCCTGCTGCTGCTCGCCTGTCTGCGCTACAGCGTAACTTCGGCCTTCCCGCTCACCGCCTCATATGCGACGTGCCCACCAGGTGGAACTCCACCTTGCACATGCTGGACAGACTGTGCGAGCAGCAGCAGGCCATAGTGGAGTTTCAGCTGCAGCACGCACGGGTCAGTCGCACTACAGAAGAGCACCACTTCACCACCAATGACTGGGCCTCCATGCGAGACCTGTGTGCCCTGTTGCGCTGTTTCGAGTACTCCACCAACATGGCCAGTGGCGATGACACCAGTTATCAGCGTTACAATACCACTTCTATGTCTCCTTGAGAAAACACTTAGGGCGATGATGGAAGAGGAGGTGGCCCAGGAGGAGGAGGAGGAGGAGGAGGAAGAGGGGTCATTTTTAGCACTTTCAGGCCAGTCTCTTCGAAGTGACTCAGAGGGAGGTTTTTGGCAACAGCAGAGGCCAGGTACAAATGTGGCCAGCCAGGGCCCACTACTGGAGGACGAGGAGGACGAGGATGAGGAGGAGGTGGAGGAGGATGAGGATGAAGCATGGTCACAGCGGGGTGGCACCCAACGCAGCTCGGGTCCATCACTGGTGCGTGGCTGGGGGGAAAGGCAGGACGATGACGATACGCCTCCCACAGAGGACAGCTTGTCCTTATCCCTGGGCAGCCTGGCACACATGAGCGACTACATGCTGCAGTGCCTGCGCAACGACAGCAGAGTTGCCCACATTTTAACCTGTGCGGACTACTGGGTTGCCACCCTGCTGGATCCACGCTACAAAGACAATGTGCCCACCTTACTTCCTGCACTGGAGCGTGATAGGAAGATGCGCGAGTACAAGCGCACGTTGGTAGACGCGCTACTGAGAGCATTCCCAAATGTCACAGGGGAACAAGTGGAAGCCCAAGGCCAAGGCAGAGGAGGAGCAAGAGGTCGCCAAGGCAGCTGTGTCACGGCCAGCTCCTCTGAGGGCAGGGTTAGCATGGCAGAGATGTGGAAAACTTTTGTCAACACGCCACAGCTAACTGCACCACCACCTGATACGCAACGTGTTAGCAGGAGGCAACATTTCACTAACATGGTGGAACAGTACGTGTGCACACCCCTCCACGTACTGACTGATGGTTCGGCCCCATTCAACTTCTGGGTCTCTAAATTGTCCACGTGGCCAGAGCTAGCCTTTTATGCCTTGGAGGTGCTGGCCTGCCCGGCAGCCAGCGTTTTGTCTGAACGTGTATTCAGCACGGCAGGGGGCGTCATTACAGACAAACGCAGCCGCCTGTCTACAGCCAATGTGGACAAGCTGACGTTCATAAAAATGAACCAGGCATGGATCCCACAGGACCTGTCCGTCCCTTGTCCAGATTAGACATTAACTACCTCCCCATAACCATATATTATTGGACTCCAGGGCACTTCCTCATTCAATCCTATTTTTATTTTCATTTTACCATTATATTGCGATGCTACCCAAAGTTGAATGAACCTCTCCTCTGCCTGTGTGCTAGGCCTAAATATATGCCAATGGACTGTTGCAGTGGTGGCTGACATGAAGCCTGATTCTCTGCTATGACATGCAGACTAATTCTCTGCTGACATGAAGCCAGATTGTCTGTTACGGGACCTCTCTCCTCTGCCTGGGTGCTGGGCCTAAATTT
Source organism: Bufo gargarizans (assembly GCF_014858855.1). NCBI lineage: Eukaryota > Metazoa > Chordata > Amphibia > Anura > Bufonidae > Bufo > Bufo gargarizans. The sequence goes on along the minus strand of NC_058086.1, from coordinate 156,001,920 downwards.
ATGACAATGGACTGTTGCAGTGGTGGCTGACGTGAAGCCTGATTCTCTGCTATGACATGCAGACTGATTCTCTGCTGTCATGAAGCCAGATTGTCTGTTACGGGACCTCTCTGCTCTGCCTGTGTGCTAGGCCTAAATATATGCCAATGGACTGTTGCAGTGGTGGGTGACGTGAAGCCTGATTCTCTGCTATGATATGAAGACTGATTCTCTGCTGACATGAAGCCAGATTGTCTGTTACGGGACCTTTCTCCTCTGCCTGGGTTCTGGGCCTAAATTTATGAAAATTGACTCTTACAGTGGTGGGTGACGTGAAGCCTGATTCTCTGCTATGATATGAAGACTGATTCTCTGCTGACATGAAGCCAGATTGTCTGTTACGGGACCTTTCTCCTCTGCCTGGGTTCTGGGCCTAAATTTATGAAAATTGACTCTTACAGTGGTGGGTGACGTGAAGCCTGATTCTCTGCTATGATATGAAGACTGATTCTCTGCTGACATGAAGCCAGATTGTCTGTTACGGGACCTTTCTCCTCTGCCTGGGTTCTGGGCCTAAATTTATGAAAATTGACTCTTACAGTGGTGGGTGACGTGAAGCCTGATTCTCTGCTATGATATGAAGACTGATTCTCTGCTGACATGAAGCCAGATTGTCTGTTACGGGACCTTTCTCCTCTGCCTGGGTTCTGGGCCTAAATTTATGAAAATTGACTCTTACAGTGGTGGGTGACGTGAAGCCTGATTCTCTGCTATGATATGAAGACTGATTCTCTGCTGACATGAAGCCAGATTGTCTGTTACGGGACCTTTCTCCTCTGCCTGGGTTCTGGGCCTAAATTTATGAAAATTGACTCTTACAGTGGTGGGTGACGTGAAGCCTGATTCTCTGCTATGATATGAAGACTGATTCTCTGCTGACATGAAGCCAGATTCTCTGTTACGGGACCTCTCTCCTCTGCCTGGGTGCTGGGCCTAAATTTATGACAATGGACTGTTGCAGTGGTGGCTGACGTGAAGCCTGATTCTCTGCTATGACATGCAGACTGATTCTCTGCTGACATGAAGCCAGATCCTCTGTTACGGGACCTCTCTCCTCTGCCTGTGTGTGTGCTGGGCCTAAATATATGCCAATGGACTGTTGCAGTGGTGGCTGACGTGAAGCCTCATTCTCTGCTATGACATGCAGACTGATTCTCTGCTGACATGAAGCCAGATCGTCTGTTACGGGACCTCTCTGCTCTGCCTGTGTGCTAGGCCTAAATATATGCCAATGGACTGTTGCAGTGGTGGGTGACGTGAAGCCTCATTCTCTGCTATGACATGCAGACTGATTCTCTGCTGTCATGAAGCCAGATTGTCTGTTACGGGACCTCTCTGCTCTGCCTGTGTGCTAGGCCTAAATATATGCCAATGGACTGTTGCAGTGGTGGCTGACGTGAAGCCTCATTCTCTGCTATGACATGCAGACTAATTCTCTGCTGACATGAAGACAGATTCTCTGTTACGGGACCTCTCTCCTCTGCCTGTGTGTGTGCTGGGCCTAAATATATGCCAATGGACTGTTGCAGTGGTGGCTGACGTGAAGCCTAATTCTCTGCTATGACATGCAGACTAATTCTCTGCTGACATGAAGACAGATTCTCTGTTACGGGACCTCCCTCCTTTGCCTGGGTGCTGGGCCTAAATATATGCCAATGGACTGTTGCAGTGGTGGCTGACGTGAAGCCTCATTCTCTGCTATGACATGCAGACTAATTCTCTGCTGACATGAAGACAGATTCTCTGTTACGGGACCTCTCTCCTCTGCCTGGGTGCCGGGGCCTAAATATCTGAGAATGGACTGTTCCAGTGGTGGGTGACGGGAAGCCAGATTCTCTGCTATGGAACCTCTCTCCAATTGATTTTGGTTAATTTTTATTTATTTAATTTTTATTTTAATTCATTTCCCTATCCACATTTGTTTGCAGGGGATTTACCTACATGTTGCTGCCTTTTGCAGCCCTCTAGCTCTTTCCTGGGCTGTTTTACAGCCTTTTTAGTGCCGAAAAGTTCGGGTCCCCATTGACTTCAATGGGGTTCGGGTTCGGGACGAAGTTCGGATCGGGTTCGGATCCCGAACCCGAACATTTCCGGGATGTTCGGCCGAACTTCTCGAACCCGAACATCTAGGTGTTCGCTCAACTCTAGTTAGCACCAGAAGACATTATTATACCACATTTGGATGCAAATCCCAGTCATCCTTAGGGTGAGATATTATCATGTTTGAACTTCTCCTGTTGTGGAAAAGAAAAACAAATCAGACTGAAGTCATCATTTAAAGATATTATCAAATCATTAAAATGAAGTGTTCTAATGTCAATTTGTGTCTTGGAAAGGGCAGACATACTTAAAAGAAATCTAGCCGAAATATTGAAAAGGTTGGATAACACTAGACATGATTTTGAAATGATCCCCTTTAATTTAGCGAATAAAAACAGTTTTTACATTCAATTTTAATCATTTACACATTTAACCATTTAGGTACATAATTTACTTCCACTGATCTCCACTTGCAGAGCTGATTAGCATTCTCTGTATGCTTTAATATGTATCAGCTGAATGGAACTATGTTAGGGCACCCACAAACTTCTAAAGAACTCTACTGTATCTCCATATGCCTCCTGTTAGCATGGCGCTCTGTGCTGGTGTCCCTGCTAACACATGCCGGCATGGGTGTCGGGCATCTCACCTTCCTCAGAGCTCAGCTCCATGCTGGCTTCCCTGCTAACACATTCTGGCATGGGTGCTGGGCGTCTAACCTTCCTCAGAGCTAGAGCTCTATGCCAGCTTCCCTGCTAACACCTCGGCATGGGTGTCGGGCATCTCACCTTCCTCAGAGCTGAGCTCCATGCTGGCTTCCCTGCTAACACATGCCGGCATGGGTGCCGGGCGTCTAACCTTCCTCAGAGCTAGAGCTCCATGCTGGCTTCCCTGCTAACACATGTCGGCATGGATGCCAGTCGTCTCACCTTCCTCAGAGCTGATGTCACGGATGAAGTTAGCAGATAGATGTAACATAGAAATAGACGAGCGACTGGCTTGATCCCAAACTAAGGAGCTTATAGGTGAGCCCTATAAAACCCTAAGAGCTCTCCCTGACTGCTATGCACATGCAAGGGTCTGTATGGTAGACGATTTCATGCCCATGTACCTAAGACTGTGTGACACCTGAAAACCCTATAATAGTGAGGGGACACGACCACCGGCTCCCTGCACTTAATATGGACGGAGTCAGGGTCACCTAGAATCAATCCAGCAAGGAAACACAATAAAGTAAAAGACTGAACAAACAGCAGAAGCAGCCTCCAGCAGTGAACACTTCATCCAAGAAGTAGTATAAACCTCAAACTAGTATAAACCTCAAAGTGATGCAGTATGGGAGGGAATATAAAGGAAGAAGATTAGTCGAAATAAGTGACACCTGGCAGAAGGAAAGGAGATGAAAAAGTGAAACCAAAACAAAGAACATCATACAAGAGGTAGAGAAGAACATCTGCCAGACCTTCTCACAGAACTGGCGGTGACAGCTGAGCTATATGCCGGCTTCCTTCCACTTGCCAGCAAGGATGCTGTCCTTTGCGCTGCAACGACTCCTGCTGCCACATCCTCTGCTTCCTTATGTAGTTCGGCAGTGGCAGTGCCTGCCACCGGCATCCTCCTTCCTGCTCCGGACTGAGCTTGTGCTCTGTGCTCATAGTTCTATGGCTGTGTATAGGGCATGTGTTTGCATGCCTCTCCTCCTTACATGAGGCAGCACTCCCTTTGCCTTCCCCAGCCTTTGGCTGATCTCCTGGATGTATTTAAAGGTGTCTCCTAAGCAAGGAAGGCTCCTGAGCAACTTAGGTTCCTAGTATAGTCTAGACCATGTCTTAAGCGAAGGTGTTACTGTTTTTTTTTTGTCATTTCTGTGTACCCCGCATTGGATATTGTTTAACAGACTCTGCTTGACTGCTGCCTACCCCTAACCTTGTATCTTGCCTATGGACCTTACTGCTTTGCCGCCTGTCCTGACCTTGGACCCTGTTACAGACTTTGCTATTCTACATGTTGCCACTGACCTCTGACCTAGTGCTGTGATTTTGCCTTGCCACCACCTGATCAGCCTCGGGCCTCCCAGTGCCCTCTGGTTTTACTTTACCATCTGGAGGTCAGTCCAGTAGGTCCCCACCCAGGTCCCGATTCCCTCGTGTCCCAACCCCCCTCAGAGGTAGCACTTGGTAAACCCTAGGAAAAGTCTATCCTCGTCATGAGAGGTATTGTGAAGAACAAAGGGTGTGATTAGGGGTAAGTTACTCGATGTGTAGCCTTTATATTTATATTCTGGCCTTACTCAATTCTGTTTGATGGGTATTTCCTAGGTGCATTCACCTCATATTAGCTTATACTTTGCTCTGTATTCTAGGATCTGCAGTTTCATGATTGTATTTTGTTCTAGTCTGGTGTGTTTTCTGTGTATTTAGGATCTGTACAGTAATTGCACAGTTTTAGTTTTGTATTTGTTTGTTGCTGTGCTGTTGTATTGTCCAGGCTGATTTGATTCCTTAAATTCAAATAAGGTCAGTTCAGTATTGTTTCATTTCTGTTCACTGTCATTCATCCTCTCTCTACCTGTATGTCATAAATCTGCTATCCACTGCATTACTGGGTCATCACCTTCTTTGCCCCTCAGTATTTTATTTTTATCATTCACCTAGGAATTTGTGTTAGGCTACCTTCACATCTGCGGTAGCAGTGTTCCAGTAGCATGTTCCAGCAGGCAAGCGGAGGATCGTCTGGACACAAACCGCAGCATGCAGAAGTTCTCCGCTTGTCAGCCGTTTGCGGTTCTCCGCTTGTCAGTCGGATGCGAATGGAATGTCTGCTGGACCCCATTATACTTTGGGATGGGATTCATTCCGGCAGGCTGTTCTCTGATGGAACAGTCTGCCAGAATGAAATACACAGATCTGAAGGTAGCCTTAGTGTGTGTCTTTCTGCCAGGATTGATATGTGCTTCATATATGTTGCTTTTGAGACAGTTTGTTGTGCAAGTTGGCCTTACTGGAAGTCCTGTGGTTATCTGAGTACCAAGAACTATTGTTGCAATTTGGAAGAGGCTACTTTTTGGAAAAGAAATTGTGAATTCCCCGGCAAACATAACAGTTATGTGAACATATCTTTTAAATCAGTTGCCTACAAGGGAAAATATCCCATAGTAAAGATTAATATTATATTGTAATATATTGTTTCCCAAATCAGGACAGAAGGACCTAATGTTTTTTGCTATCATACTTTCCTTTTCATGACTATTTACTAAAATTCTATTCCCTTCAGATGGCGGTCTAGATTAGGTTCTCGGCACCAAATGAGAGATGGAACCAGTAGCACATGTTGGTAAAATAGCAGCCAGTTTGTAGAACCAATGAAAGTTAGAATGTAAGTTTATACAGCCACAGTATAGTCAATTTTACAAAACACTGGCACAGTGTAGGTCAGCTTTTGTTCAATGCAGGTAAATGTTTATTCAGGGGCACAGTGTAGGCTATTTTTTATTCTTTTTTTTTTTTTTTTATATTTCTTTATTGCTATACAAAACACATTAAATATACAATATTTGACCGTCCAACGGGTCATTACAATAATCATTCAAATTAACTTTTTACCCATACCAGCCCCCCAACCCCCCCCCCCCTCCCAAGTGCATCACTATTTATACTAACAGTATAAGGTACTATATATAACAACAATATATGGCTATATTTATTTTTCCCCTCCCCTTCTCCCACCCTCCCTCTTCCCCTTCCCCTTTACCAATATCCTTTTGTTACCATCGTCTCAAAAATAATCATCTATATATTGAATAGAGATTACAACTTTTTATTTACAACCATCGGGAAAGGATGAAGAAAAAAGAAAGGGAAAAACATTCCATTCTTATTCCATACATACCCAAATATTTTTACTCTCCAATTTCCCACCCCCCCACCTCCCTTAGGGGGGGGGGGGAGGGGGAGACGTGTAGTACGAAAAACAAACAAACAAACAAAAAAAAAAAAAAAAAAAAAACACTATCTATCCAGCCCTAAGATAACCAGCTCTTCCATATTTCATCCATAGTTTTTCCTTTTCTACTATGGCCCTCCATCACCCGTTCTTCTTTGATCATGTCCTCTACTGCTTTTCTCCACTGCCGAACTGTTGGAGGGTCAACCCCTACCCATTTCTTGAGTATTAAGAGTCTAGCTTGAAATAGAACCTTACTAAGGACCATACTTATATCTCTATTCAAACCCAGATGTTCGGTTGCCCCCAGAATACACGTCATCGGATCCTCTGATATTTGAACCTTCAACATTCGATATATAGTATCTGTTATTTCTGTCCAATATCTAAACAATCTGGGACATCTCCAGAAGCAATGCATTAAGTCGGCTCTCTCCCCCCCACATTTTACACAATCATCCGAGGTTCTAACGCCCATTCTTTTTAATATCCATGGGGACCTATGCAACCTATGAACCACAAAAAATTGTGAAATCTTGTGTGAACCCCTGTTTGAGACTCGAGAATAGTTCTTTAATGCATCGTTCCATTTTTCTTCCGTGAAAAATTCCAGTTCATTCTCCCATTTTTTCCTAGCTAATATTGTAACCCGTTTCTTTTTTCCACCCATCAATATCTTATATCTTTTTGCCGTTATCCCTCTTCTTTCACCCAAATTAGTAAATTTGTGTAATATCTCAGATCTTTCCATCTTATATTTATCCTCTTCCATAACTGACCTCAATGCATTCCTGAGCTGAAAGTATTTGTATATGTCCTTATACGGTATACCGAACTCTCTAGCCATTATATTAAAGTCTTTCAATTTACCCTGTTCGAATATCTGGCTTAAGTATTTCATCCCATTTTTCTCCCAGCCGATGTACATTTTAATCCCCTGCAGTTCCTTAAGGTTAATATTTTTCCATATAGGTGTGTATTGCAAAAACCCTTTAATCTAAGTGTTTTTTTAATCTCTACCCATATATATTCCATTAAATTTAAAACTCTATTTCCTGTGTTTTTTCCTCCCAGTGTACCCGATTCCAACACCTCTAAAAAATTCCATTCTTCTTTCCATCCCAATCTATTTACTACCTGGCTACCCACTAACCCATCCAAACTACTCTTTATTTGACCATATTGTGTAATTATATAATAGAAAAACCAATTCGGAACTGCGAGTCCACCTTCTCTCACTGGGAGCTGAAGTATCTCTCTCTTTATTCTGGGAATCCTACCTTTCCAAAGAAATTCTCCCATTAACCTATCAAGCAATCTAAAGGTATCCTGCGGCAACCTGACTGGGGCATTTTGAAGGACATATAGTATTTTGGGGAGAAAAACCATTTTTATTAAGTTTACCCGACCCTGTATTGAAATTGGTAATCTACGCCAGACATGTATTTTGGCCCTAAGTTCTTTTATTAGGGGAAGTACATTTAGTTTTTCATATTCTCCTATGTTTCCGGAAATTTGTATCCCCAAATATTTAAAATTTTCTTGTTTTCCTAACACCTGCACCTTTAAGAACCCCTGTGGTTGTGCATCTCCCAACATCAACATATATGATTTCCCCCAATTAATATTTAAACCAGAAAAACAACCAAACTTATCTATTATATCTATAACTCTATTAAACTGGTCTCCAGTACTGTGCATAAATAGCAAAATATCATCCGCATACATTAACAATTTTTCTTCCCCTCCATCATAGTGAAAGCCTTTAATTTCCCTATCGTTTCTTATTATACTTGCCATAGGTTCGATCGCAATGGCGAATAACAGTGGAGAGAGAGGGCATCCCTGCCTAGTGCCCCGATATAGGGCAAGGGGCAGGGACAAGCTCCCATCCACCATCACTCTGGCCCGCGGATCCTGGTATATTAGCTGTATCCATCTTATAAACCCTTCCCCTATACCGACCCTTTTTAGTACTGCCCATAAATATTCCCATTCAATACAGTCGAATGCCTTTTGGGCATCCAGTGATAATACGGCTTTCTCCCCCGCTTCTGTGCTGTTAGCTTCAATATTTAAATACAACCTTCTTATATTTGAGTATATCGTTCTACCCGGTATGAAACCTGTTTGATCTAGGTTTATTATACCCTTAACCACCCTTGAGAGTCTATCGGCCAAAACTTTTGCCAAAATTTTAACATCAGTATTTAAAAGTGATATTGGCCTATATGATCCCGGGTCTAGTTGTTCTTTACCCTTTTTTGGAATTAGTGTTATAATTGCCTCTTTCATAGAGTCTGGTAAGTCCCCAATTTTTTTAGCCTCGTCCAATGTTGTTTTTAGTTCAGGTACTAACACCTGGGAGAAGGTTTTATAAATTTCAAAAGGGAGCCCATCACTTCCTGGTGCCTTTTCAGATTTTACTTGCCCCAGGACCTTATTTATTTCTACAATTGATATTTCTTTTTCTAGAAATGTCTTTTGGGCCTGGGATATCTCCCTAAGAGGAATCTGATCTAAATACAAATCTAATTCTTGTTTTGAGTATCGAACCCTGGACTTGTATACCTCCTGGAAATATTTTACAAACACTTCTTTAACTCCTTCTGGTGTGTTAATTGTCTCACTCTTTTTATCTTTAATCGCCCCTATCCAGGCTTTCTCTCTTTGATTTCTTGCTATATTTGCCAAGATTTTACCAACTTTTTCTCCCTCTGTGGCCAGCCGGATCCCTTGAAACCTTAATTCTTTCCTACTTCTCTCCATATGATATGCCTTTAACTTTTCCTGTTCTTCCTCCCATATTTTCTTATTGTCGTCAGTGGGATATCTCATACATGTTGTTGCTAATTCCTGTACATTTTTTTTCCAAAGCAATCCCCTTTTCCCTGGTAATTTTTTTTAAATAATTCACTTTTTTACAAAGCAATCCTCTTAAATATGCTTTAGCCGTATCCCAAACAATTAACTTACTTGCGGAGTAGTTATTCTCCCTAAAAAAAAAAATTAATTCTTCCATTATACTTTCTTTATCTGGGATCATTGGTAAGCAATAGGAGTTAAACTTAAACGGTAATAAAGCCTTCTTTTTATTCAGATCTAGTTCCATTACCACGGCATTATGATCTGATAGAGCCATGGGGAGATACTTTATTTTAATCCTATCATAGGACATCAGATTTTTATTTCCCAGGGCCATATCTATTCTAGACCAGTTTTGGTGTGTTTTGGAATAACAGGAATACATATTTTCATCCGGGTTCTGGAGACGCCAAACGTCAATCCAGTTGAATTCATGGGCTAATTTATAAACATCTACTTTCTGTGTTCTTCCCCCTCTGCTAGGGGTTCTATCCCTGAGTGGGTCCATTACTGCATTGTAATCTCCAATCGCAATCATTATAGCTTCCTGTCTATCCAGCATGAATCCATACAGTTGATATAAAATCTCTGGCGTATACGGTGGAGGAATATAGATATTTGCAATTACCATTTTAACCCCTTCTATATTACAATATAGAAAGAGGTATCTGCCACAGTCGTCGGCCTCACACATCAGACAATCAAATTTTATTTTATTATGGATCAAAATTGAGACCCCTCTTGAATAAGTAGTGTATACAGAATGGTAACTTTCCCCTATCCATCCCTTCTGCAACCATCTTAAAGATTCCTTATCTAAATGTGTCTCTTGTAGGCAGATGATGGCTGGCAGAAACCCCTTCATCCACTCAAAGATAGCATACCTCTTCACTCTCTCCCTTAGACCCCTCGTATTCAACGAAACAATCCTAACCATCTAGCAGAGGGGGAAGAAAAAATAAAAATAAAATAAAATAAAAAATAAAAAAACACAACACGTCTCCCTCTCCCTCATACCACCCACACACCCCCATCCCAGATAGCCCCCCTCCCTCCCTGCCGGCTATTTTTTATTCAGGAGAACAGTATGGGAATGTGTGAAGGTCAGCAGGTGTTTTGATGCTACTTTATTTTTGTACTGTGTTTGGTCCTGGAGTATTAATTTTGATTCTAATACTATATGTGTATTTCAATTTTTTGTATTTGGAAATATGTGGCAGACAACTGGGAAAGGTGCTACAGTATGTACAACCCAACTGAATAGACTGCACATGTTTATGATAATGAAGTACATAAATGAAGGTTCAGTATAATATGCATGTATTTATAGTTTGGCAAACCAGTTTTCAAACTGTAGCCTGGGAGCCACGGGAGGACACAAGTTTGGATAATTTCTATGAAATTAGTTTATACAATTATATTTACTTATATTCCAAATTAGCATAAAGTATATTTGGAATATTCTAATTATTTTACTTGGTTGTAGAAGTTGGAATGTTTTTCTGTGGCATGCTATACCCTGCATATAAATCTCTGTACTTCAATTAGAACCCATCCTTAAACATCTGATTCTCACCTTTGTGTTTTTCCTGCTGAGCCTTCACATCCTATTAGATAGGGGAGTAGAGTGAACTGTCCACCACTAGATGAGGGAGTAGCATGGATTGCCCACTGTTGGTTGATGGTAGGCAACTAAATAGACAGAAAATAACTGAAAATCTGCACCACTGGAGGAAGGCAAGAGACGAGGCAGCTCAAGGACCCCCTCATCAAGCTAAATTTGGAACAAACAGGAATGCACACTCTCTCCAAGGGCTCTTTCACACGAGCGGATGCCGTGCGTTGAATCAGCTGCATGAAAGAGTGCCAAGCCCCACTCTGGAGAGCAGAGACATGGAGCATTAACATGATTGATAATGCTCCGTGCCTCTCTGTGATCTTTTTACTACAAAATCACGGTGACAACTTTATCTCACTGTGTAAAGTGAAATGGCCGGCACTGCTCAGTGAAGTTGCTCGGCGGTGCACGTGTCAACGGGCAGGCATCCCAATGTTACAGCTGTAAAGGAAGGACCGGCACTCGCACTGGTTTCTTTATGCAGAATTTAATTTCAGTCACTTATTCATTCATAGTGACGCGGCGTTTCAGCACTAACATGTGCTTTCATCAGACTATACAAACTTATCCTCAAGACATGTCTTAAATAACAGAAAAAAGAAAAAAATAGAGGAACTGACGTCATACCACTGGCTCCTCCCCCCTGACAAGATACAAGGATAGATAGGGAAGCTCCATGTGTCTCCATTTTTAACAATGAGAGGAGTCCCATGATTAATTCCGCTGGAAAATAAAACAAAAAAATTCTTTTATATAAAACATCATATCAAACCGCTTATATTGTACTCTCGGTTCAAGCCTTTTGGATCCATCGTTTGTAAACGATGGATCCAATATGCTTCTTTTTGCAGGAGTAATTTATTTCGATCACCACCACGGCGAGGTAATGGTACACCCTCAATCACCTGGTAACGTAATTGTGCTATTGTGTGTTTCTTTTCATGGAAATGATAAGGTATAGGGAGCAATAAATTACCCTTCCTGATGGTGGACTTGTGTTTGCTCAACCTGTCTTTGATCCTCATAGAGGTTTCCCCCACGTATAATAGTCCACAGGGACATTTTAAAATGTATACAACGAATCTGCTGTCGCACGTGAACACACCTCTTATGGGAATTCTCTCCCCAGAATGTGGGTGTGAGAGATAAGACCCCTTGATCACGCTTGAGCAATTCACACAATTCAGACAAGGGAATGTACCCTGTCTGGGAGAAGATAACACGCTCTGTCTCAAATCTCGCTTATTGCTACCAATGTCGGCTCTGACTATTTTATCCTTGATATTATCAGCCCTTTTAAAACACATCATGGGGGGTCTTTGAAATTCCTCAATCTGAGGGTATGATTTTGAAATTGTATGCCAATGTTTATTGACAATGCCTCTTAGTTGTTGGGTCAATGGGTGATATTTGACCACCAGTGGGATGCGTGATTGCTTCACTGTCTTGGTTTTTTCAGGAATGTCTACCTTCTTTCTCTGTTCTTGTAGGAGTGGCCTAGGATAACCTCTGGCTAAAATTTTTTTCTCCATTTCTTCTAGCCTAGTTTCACGGACTTCAGTATTGCTAACAATTTTCCTGACCCGCTGAAATTGTGAAAAGGGAATCGATTTCTTTGTAGTGACCGGATGACTGCTGGAGAACGCAAGTAAGCTATTGCGATCCGTCTCTTTTGTAAACAGATCAGTATATAGTCGACCCTCTTTCCCCTTCAGGACCCATGTGTCTAGAAAAGAAATTTTATCCATGTCTTGATGCATGACAAATTGTAGCTCCGTCCAGATTGAGTTCAGGTGCATGGCAAACTCCGTGAGGGATCGAATGTCACCCCGCCATACGCAAAAAATGTCGTCGATGAAACGGCGCCAAAAGATACAATGCTGTGTGTACAGTGGGTCAGGATAAACGAAATGACTCTCAAAATATGACATATAGCTGTTTGCGTACGGCGGCGCGACATTCGATCCCATCGCGGTCCCGCGGCGCTGTTGGTAAAAAGAATCTTGGAATAGAAAGTAGTTCTGTTCAAGCACTATATTCAAAAGTGATAGAAAAAAATATTTTTCTTTTTTTACATATGTGCTAACCTCTAACAGTTCTGCAACGGCTGCAAGTCCCTTTTCGTGCGTTATGGAAGTGTAGAGACTGCATACGTCAAATGTGACTAATATGCAGTCCCCATCTACTGTCAAACGGTGAATCTCAGATAAAAAATGACCTGTATCACGTATATATGATGATGACATTTGAGTCAAAGGGGTCAACACTTTTTCTAGAAAGATTGCTGGACGAGAGAGGATGGAGTCAGTCGACGCCACAATGGGTCGCCCTGGGGGAGTGGTCATAGATTTATGTACTTTGGGTAAGGTGTTAAACACCGGAGTGATTGGGTACTGATTAATCAGGAATTCTCCTAATTTGGCATCGATGACTCCATCCTCTCTGGCCCTATCAGCAACACTCTGAATGAGACCTTTAATACGAAAAACCGGATCAGTGTCTATTTTTTGATATGTGTTGATATCTCTCAATTGACTCAGGATTTCTGTTATATAGTATTCCTTATCTAGTACAACTAGGGCACCCCCTTTATCAGCGGGCTTAAAGATAAGAGAATTGTCATCCAACATGTGTTTGAGTGCAGATGTTTCCTCTCTATTTAAATTGTTTCTAATTTTAAAGCCCCCTTGTCTAAACTGTAACAATAGTGTATCCACATCTTTTTGTACCAGGTGAATGAAGGTCTCCACTGGGTGGTGTGTTTTGGGAGGCATAAAATTGCTCTTAATCTTAAGATTAAATTGTTTAGCTGTTAGTGAACTACAGTCTGTGGAGACATACTGGTCAGTGTCCTCCTTCTCCTTATGGAAATGGGCTTTAAGTCGCATATTGCGATAAAAGCGTTGCAAGTCCATGTCCAGAGTGAATGTGTCCAAAGTCCCTGTGGGACTGAAAGACAGGCCTTTCGCTAACAGGTTCATTTGCACAGGAGTTAAATTCTTAGAAGATAGGTTCAATATTAAGTTCTGTTGCGTACCTGTGAGCGTGTCTTCCTTGGAGCTTCTGCCTCGTGCGTGGTGGCGCCCGGCTCTCCTGGTATTGGCTTTCTTATTCCTCGTCGCTTGGCTAAAAAAGGCCCTTGAATTCCACTTGTAATGTCGCTCCCAGAACCAGATGATCCTGAACCGGTCCTGCGCTCTCTTCTGTATGACGATTGAATCGCTGCGCCTGAGGCATCCTGCCATCTGTAGACCCGGTGCATGCTGTAGTCTTCCGTGTCCCTCAGGTATTTGGATCTCTTTGTTGCCTCTATCTTGCTTTTGAGGTCGCTGCATTGTTTGTCCAGTTGCTCCTGGAGAGATGTCAGATCCTCCGGCTTCAGACAGTCTCTCAGCTGCTCTTTTGTTGCCGCAATATTTGCACTGCACTCCTTGATCGCTGTGGTGAGGTATTCAATAGTTAACACTATTATATCCAGCGAGCATTTATTTAAAATGTTCGCAAACCGCGTACAATATTCAATGTTGTTGCAGAAGAACGTTGGTCTGAGATTAACTCTCAGACCCCGCGGTATTTTCTGGGTACGATGGTATTCAGCTAAGGTAGCTGCGTGTAGTTCCAATGACACAAGATGTTTTGCTTCTTTTGTCAAGCTCCTGCTCCGTAATTCACCTGGAGAAATCTTCAGGAAGTCAGATGAAGCAGTAATCTGTGCCACGATATCTCTTGCCTCATCATCTGTATACGCAAAGGTATTCATTTGAGGATATAGGAATTGAGCGTGTACGTGTCCAAAAAGCCAGATAACTATGTAAAGTGAAATGGCCGGCACTGCTCAGTGAAGTTGCTCGGCGGTGCACGTGTCAACGGGCAGGCATCCCAATGTTACAGCTGTAAAGGAAGGACCGGCACTCGCACTGGTTTCTTTATGCAGAATTTAATTTCAGTCACTTATTCATTCATAGTGACGCGGCGTTTCAGCACTAACATGTGCTTTCATCAGACTATACAAACTTATCCTCAAGACATGTCTTAAATAACAGAAAAAAGAAAAAAATAGAGGAACTGACGTCATACCACTGGCTCCTCCCCCCTGACAAGATACAAGGATAGATAGGGAAGCTCCATGTGTCTCCATTTTTAACAATGAGAGGAGTCCCATGATTAATTCCGCTGGAAAATAAAACAAAAAAATTCTTTTATATAAAACATCATATCAAACCGCTTATATTGTACTCTCGGTTCAAGCCTTTTGGATCCATCGTTTGTAAACGATGGATCCAATATGCTTCTTTTTGCAGGAGTAATTTATTTCGATCACCACCACGGCGAGGTAATGGTACACCCTCAATCACCTGGTAACGTAATTGTGCTATTGTGTGTTTCTTTTCATGGAAAAGAAACCAGTGCGAGTGCCGGTCCTTCCTTTACAACTTTATCTCACTGTGATTTTGTAGTAAAAAGGTCACAGAGAGGTACGGGGCATTATCAATCATGTTAATGCTCCGTGTCTCTGCTATCTGGAGCAGGGCTTGGCACTCTTTCACGCAGCAGATTACCCGCATGGCATCCGCTTGTGTGAAAGAACCCTAAGGGCCTCATAGCAGTTGTACAGCCTTGATGAAAATATACCTATTTACCTAGACATAAAAAACCTAATTGGCACATTATAACTAAAGTACGGCTGTAAGTGGAAGACTTCTATTTTTGTGTTACAGTGGTCAATATCCCCCGCTTCCCTACATTTAGCCACAGAAAAAAAGCGGACACAGACTTCCAGGGATTAAAATAGATTATCAAAATTAGGGTTCTTTAAAATAAAATAAAATGCAGGGAAGATCTAGTGACTACGCAAAATATATGAAAGCTCAATACAGAGGACTCTCCCATGATCTATTTATACCCAAGACTGTGACATTCTCTATGTCTGGAAGAAAGAAGGTTTCTATACCTACACAAAGGATTCTTTACTGTAAGAGAAGTGAGACTATGGAGTCAGAGGATATTGTAATGGGGAACTCACTAATATTACCATTTAGCATTTTTTTAACCTAAGGTAAGGAAAATTGGCTTCTACATGATTTTTTTTGGCCTTCCTCTGGACATTGCACAGTAATAGACTGAACTAGATGGATGGATGTGTTTTTTAGCTTTACAAACTATGGGAGACATTTATTAACCCCTGTACACCAGAAAACTGTTGTAAGAAAATTACAAGTTTCGGAGCACGCTCTGCATATGCAAAATTTTGTGAGTCTTTAGTTTTAGCCCTGCTCACAACTTTTCCAAAAGGTGTGCAGAGCAGGACTAGCACATTTATCACAATCATCCATAGTAGCAACGATTTTCACCCACATTACTGCTGCAGCCAATTGTTGGCCTTATGTGCCATATATACGCTTGCATCATCACTGAGGCCAGTGATTGTCTGCAGTGGTCATATGGATTTATGGCAAGCTTCTGTAATAATGCACCCTTTATGGCGCCATTAAAAATATTCCCCCTATCTCCCCAAAGTAATAACCCCCCTTGGTGCAAAAAGAAATGGTGCCCCTTTTGTGTAATCCCAAGTATTAATACCACCTTTGTGACCTTCACAAAGCTATAGAAACCCCAAAAGGTAATAATAGACCCTTTGTGCACTCACTAATAGTGACCCTGGCAACATTTTTCCATTTTTAACCCAAATACTTACTTAATACTATTTCCACATTGAACGTCAAGTTCCAATCCCATACAGCCAGCTTAGCACATGCGCCATCTGCAATGTGCCTCAAGTAGACTTTATATGGCCCCAGCAACCAGCAGATGTAAGTCTAAAATGTCTTATGGTTTACTAGAGTGAACAGCGGGGAAAGAAGCTAATGTCCTAAAGATACGGATATAAGGGTTATTTAACTGGCGTTTTAGATGCCGGTCTTGATAAACCCTATAGCTAGCAGTGGACCCACCAAAGTTATGAAGAGGTGCTGGCCTTTACATAACTTCAGCGTATCCAGCGCCAGTCTAAGTGTAAGCCAGCTTCCTTGATGGTTTACATTTAGACCATTTTCTACGACTAAAATAAGCTTAGAAAATGGTGAATGAGAAGGACCTGCCTGTCCGCCCCATTTCCATGCCATGCCCACTTTTTAGACCTGGCGTAGAACTTTGGCTCCTGAATCTGTGCCAGCAAGCTGCCTAATGTAGGCATATTCCTGGATAGTAAATGACCCCCATAGTGTAATGTGGTTGTCTCTAGGCCATAGGTCACAAATCTGGGCATGCATTTCATGTGCCTGTTACTAGCAATCTTACTGCTGCACAACAATATCTACTAAACATACACACATTGGTAGGTATACATTAGCAATAGAGTACACGGGGATACTTTCTTTATGTGTTTTCTTTTTTATATACAGTACAGACCAAAAGTTTGGACACACCTTCTCATTCAAAGAGTTTTCTTTATTTTCATGACTATGAAAATTGTAGATTCACACTGAAGGCATCAAAACCATGAATTACCATATGTGGAATTATATACATAACAAAAAAGTGTGAAACAACTGAAAATATGTCATATTCTAGGTTCTTCAAAGTAGCCACCTTTTGCTTTGATTACTGCTTTGCTCTTGGCATTCTCTTGATGAGCTTCAAGAGGCAGTCACCTGAAATGGTTTTCACTTCACAGGTGTGCCCTGTCAGGTTTAATAAGTGGGATTTCTTGCCTTATAAATGGGGTTGGGACCATCAGTTGCGTTGTGGAGAAGTCAGGTGGATACACAGCTGATAGTCCTACTGAATAGACTGTTAGAATTGGTATTATGGCAAGAAAAAAGCTGCTAAGTAAAGAAAAACGAGTGGCCACCGTTACTTTAAGAAATTAAGGTCAGTCAGTCTGAAAAATTGGGAAAACTTTGAAAGTGTCCCCAAGTGCAGTCACAAAAACCATCAAGCGCTACAAAGAAACTGGCTCACATGCGGACCGCCCCAGGAAAGGAAGACCAAGAGTCACCTCTGCTGCGGAGGATAAGTTCATCCGAGTCACCAGCCTCAGAAATCACAGGTTAACAGCAGCTCAGATTAGAAACCAGGTCAATGCCACACAGAGTTCTAGCAGCAGACACATCTCTAGAACAACTGTTAAGAGGAGACTGTGTGAATCAGGCCTTCATGGTAGAAGATCTGCTAGGAAACCACTGCTAAGGACAGGCAACAAGCAGAAGAGACTTGTTTGGGCTAAAGAACACAAGGAATGGACATTAGACCAGTGGAAATCTGTGCTTTTGTCTGATGAGTCCAAATTTGAGATCTTTGGTTCCAACCACCGTGTCTTTGTGCGACGCAGAAAAGGTGAACGGATGGACTTTACATGCCTGGTTCCCAACGTGAAGCATGGAGGAGGAGGTGTGATGTGTGGGGGTGCTTTTCTGGTGACACTGTTGGGGATTTATTCAAAATTGAAGGCATACGGAACCAGCATGGCTACCACAGCATCTTGCAGCGGCATGCTATTCCATCCGGTTTGCGTTTAGTTGGACCATCATTTATTTTTCAACAGGGCAATGACCCCAAACACACCTCCAGGCTGTATAAGGGCTATTTGACCATGAAGGAGAGTGATAGGGTGCTGCGCCAGATGTCCTGGCCTCCACAGTCACAGGACCTGAACCCAATCGAGATGGTTTGGGGTGAACTGGACGGCAGAGTGAAGGCAAAAGGGCCATCAAGTGCTAAGCATCTCTGGGAACTCCTTCAAGACTGTTGGAAGACCATTTCAGGTGACTACCTCTTGAAGCTCATCAAGAGAATACCAAGAGTGTGCAAAGCAGTAATCAAAGCAAAAGGTGGCTACTAGAATATGCCCCAACCTAGAATATGACATATTTTCAGTTGTTTCACACTTTTTTGTTATGTATATAATTCCACATGTGTTAATTCATAGTTTTGATGCCTTCAGTGTGATTCTACAATTTTCATAGTCATGAAAATAAAGAAAACTCTTTGAATGAGAAGGTGTGTCCAAACTTTTGGTCTGTACTGAATGTATTAAACATTTAAACACAATATTAACACTAAACTAAAAGTAATGCAATGCT
This sequence comes from Bufo gargarizans, assembly GCF_014858855.1. Taxonomy (NCBI): domain Eukaryota; kingdom Metazoa; phylum Chordata; class Amphibia; order Anura; family Bufonidae; genus Bufo; species Bufo gargarizans. Next base: position 155,983,335 of record NC_058086.1, on the reverse strand, counting down.
TTTCATTCTCAGATTGGATGCAGACTTTTGTTTTATTTTTCTGTGCAAAGAAAGGAAGTTGCAATATTTCCTGACCACAAACTGAAATGATTTACTAAAAATGATTTCATGTAGACCTCTGTATTTACTACAAATAGTGAGTGTTGAAATGACAGTTAGTTACAGCTTCATCAGGTGCTATAATTACATGTTGAGCCTTCCTCTGTAAGGGCTCGTTCACATCTGCGTTGGAGACTTGGAGACATCTGCGTTGGAGACAAAGGCCTCATGCACACGACCGTTGTGCAAAACACGGATGGCGTCCGTGTGCGTTCTGCAACTTGCGGAATGGCACGGATAGCCATAGACATAACTGTCTATTTCGTCCGCAAAGCGGACAAGAATAAGACAGGTTATATTTTATTTGTGGACCATGGAATGGAGCAACGGATGCGGACAGCACACAAAGTGCTGTCTGTATCTTTTGCGGCCCCATTGAAGTGAATGGGTCCGCATCCAAGCCGCAAAAAAAAGCAGCGCGGATGCGGACCAAAACAATAGTCGTGTGCATGAGGCCAAAAGGTCCTGTTTTCAGGACTTAGGCCTCGTTCACATTTCCGTTTTTCACTGATGTGTGCTGTCCACATTTTCTGCGGATAGCAAAAATACCCATTGATTTAAATGTGTCCATTCACATTTCATTTTTTTTTTGCTGAAGTCAGTAATAATAAGTCAGGACATGCACTACTTTGATCCATGATGCAGACCAAGCACGCCCATCCATGTTGTGTCCTTGGTGCATCCGTTTTTCACTGAAGACTGACAGGAGATTATTTGGAAATTAATTTTCAGCTAAGCAACGTCAGTAAATTATGGATAACACACAGATAGTAAAAACAGACACACACGGACCAACCACGGATGCCCCCACACAGTGGCGGCCGTGGGGGCATCAGGTGTCGGGAGTGGGGTAAGTATAACCTGTATGAGGTGCCTGGGTACTTTGGGAGTGTAGAGGGAAGGGGTAGATTTAAATATATATATGTATATACAGTCCTGATCAAAAGTTTAAGACCACTTGAAAAATGGCAAAAAATCATATTTAGCATGGCTGGATCTTAACAAGGTTCCAAGTAGAGCTTCAACATGCAACAAGAAGAAATGGTAGGGAGACAAAACATTCTTTGAGCATTCAATTTAATGAAAACAACAAATAAACTGAAACAGGCTGTTTTTCAGCTGATCAAAAGTTTAGGACCACATGCCTTTAAAAGGCCAAATCTGTGCAAAGATATGGATTCATTGTCATTTTCTTTCAGGTAGTCACACGTTGGGATGGCAAAGGCAAATAAACTCTCCCTTTTTGAACGTGGCCAGGTTGTTGAACTGCATCAGCAGGGTCTCTCACAGCGCTCCATCACTGCTGAGGTGGGATGCAGTAAGACAGTCATTTGGAATTTCTTAAATTCTTAAATGATCCTGAGGGTTATGGAACAAAAAAGTCAAGTGGAAGACCCAAAAAAATTTCATCAGCACTGAGCCATAGGATCCATCTGGATGTCTGTCAAGACACTGGACGATCCTCGACCAGAATTAAGGCCCTTACTGGTGCTGACTGCATCCCCATAACCATCAGACGGCATCTGAGACTGAAGGGCTTCAAAAACAAAAAAACGTCTTCAAAGACCTTGTCTCCTTGAATGCCACCGAACTGCTCGTTTGGACTTTGCAAGAGAGCACCAAACATGGGACATTCAAAGGTGGAAGAAAGTTTTATTCTCTGATGAGAAAAAATTTAACCTTGATGGTCCTGATGGTTTCCAATGTTACTGGCATGACAAGCAGATCCCACCTGAGATGTTTTCTACGTGCCACAGTGGAGGGGGCGCCATAATGGTCTGGGGTGCTTTTTCCTTCAGTGGAACAATGGAGCTTCAGGAGGTGCAGGGGCGTCAAACGGCCGCTGACTATGTCCAGATGTTGCAGAGAGCATTCCTCATGACTGAGGGCCCTCGTCTGTGTGGTAACGACTGGGTTTTTCAACAGGACAACGCTACAGTACACAATGCCCATAGGAGAAGGGACTTCTTCCAGGAGAATAACATCACTCTTTTGGCCCATCCTGCTTGTTCCCCTGATCTAAATCCAATTGAGAACCTTTGGGGATGGATGGCAAGGGAAGTTTACAAAAATGGACAACAGTTCCAGACAGTAGATGGCCTTCGTGCGGCCGTCTTCACCACTTGGAGAAATGTTCCCACTCACCTCATGGAAACGCTTGCATCAAGCGTGCTGAAACGAATTTTGGAAGTGATAAACAATAACGGCGGAGCTACTCATTACTGAGTTCATGTTTGGAAGTTGGATTTCTGTTTTGGGGGGGGGGGGGGGTTTGTTTGTTTTTTTGGAGGTGTGGTCCAAAACTTTTGATCAACTGAAAAACAGCCTGTTTCAGTTTATTCGTTGTTTTCATTAAATTGAATGCTCAAAAAATGCTCCATAACCCTGAGGATCATTCAAGAATTTAAGAAATTCCAAATTACTGTATTACTGCATCCCACCTCAGCAGCGATGGAGCGCTGTGAGAGACCCTGCTTATGCAGTTCATCAACCCGTTAAGATCCAGCCATGCTAAATGTGATTTTTTGCCATTTTTCAAGTGGTCTTAAACTTTTGATCAGGACTGTATGTCTCCATTATATATATATATATATATATATATATATGGGCCCTGTATGGCCAGTATGGGCCCACTCACATGCTTGTGTGTGTGTGTGTGTGTGTATATATATATATACATATATATATATATATATATATATATGTATATATATATATATATATATATATAAACTTATATCCTCCCAAATGCTGTCCATATGTGCCCCCCAGGTTATACATATATAGCAGGTCCATAAATATTGGGACAGCGACACAATTCTAACATTTTTGGCTCTATACACCACCACAATGGATTTAAAATGAAACAAACAAGATGTGCTTTAACTGCAGACTGTCAGCTTTAATTTAAGGGTATTTACATCCAAATCAGGTGAATGGTGTAGGATTTACAACAGTTTGCATATGTGCCTCCCACTTGTTAATGGATCAAAAGGCCGCAATTGCAGTATCTTGCACAAAATGGGTGTTTTTTTAAACCAGAATATAATTGCAGTATTTAACACTTGTATTGGACTGTCACAAATGCAGCAAAGGCCCCATATTTAGTATCTAGGATAAAATGGGTGCTTTTTTTAAATACCAGAATATAACTGCAGTATTTAACGCTTGTATTGGACTGTCATAAATGCAAAGGCCGCAAAGGTACTTTATGGAAAAAAAAAATATGATTTTTTTCGCCCACTATCGCAAATGCAATGCAGGGTGCAAATGTACTTTTTAGCAAAAAAAAAAAAAAAAAGGATTTGTTCTCACAGAATCTAACAGATGGATTTACTTGGATTGTACTTTACAGAACAAAATGTGAATATGTCACCCCCTGGGTCCCTGAACTCATAGACGGATTCCCTATATTATTTTCCCTTACCCTGGCACATATGCAGTGCAGGTGCACTTAAAAAATGGGTATATGTTGCCCACTGAACTAAAAGAACAGGGTTAAACTATTGCCCATGGCACATATGCAGTGCTGGTGCACTGAACTTGCACAAAATGACCACCGAAGCCCACATAACTAACAGACAGAGAAAACTTATTTTTCTGTGTCACTGAGCTCAGGGCAAGGTACAAAAATGTTGCATTGCACCCACAAAAAAAATTGCTGTAGATTGCAGAGTTAACAACAAGTTCTGATATCAGATAAATTATTTCCTATTCTCTCCCTCACAGCAGCAGCATCCTATCCCTACACTAGTAAGAGCAGAGTGACGTGCGGCACTACGTGACTCCAGCTTATATAGAGGCTGGGTCACATGCTGCACTGGCCAATCACAGCCATGCCATTAGTAGGCTTCTAAGGGCACACGAGTTAAACGCTTGTTGATTGGCTGCCCTGCAGCCTTTCAAAAAGTGCCATTAAATCACCGAACTCGAACCCGAACTTTTACTGAAATGTTCGGGTTGGGGGTCCAAAAATCCTAAAGTTTGATACGAATCTGAACAGTTCGGGTTAAATCAACCCTAGTCGGGGCCAATTTCTTATCGACTCTATTTTGTTTACTTGGGGTTTGATCACTTCGCGCCCAATGACATACCCCAGGTATTTTGTCTACTCTAACCCTATTGCGTATTTTTGGGGGTTATCGGTTAGTCCAGCTTTTCGAAGGGAGTCTACTACAGCCTGCACTTTGGGAAGGTGACTTTTCCAATTGGTACTGTGGATGACAATGTCATCCAGGTAAGCCGAAGCGTACCGACGATGAGGTCAACGCACAATGTCCACTAGCCTTTGGAAAGTGGTGGGGGCGCCCTGCAGACCAAAGGGTAACACCTTATACTGGTATAGCCCCTCCAGTGTAATGAAGGCCGTTTTCTCTTTCGCAGCCTCAGTTAAGGGTACCTGCCAGTACCCTTTGGTGAGGTCCAAGACAGAAAAATATCGGGCTTGTCCTAATCTCTCAATCAATTATGGCAAGAGAAATAGTTGAAGTGGCACTACACACTGATTTCCGCTATAGTACCCCCATGTGGGTGTGCAGGTTGTCACTTAATAAACAGCAAAGATGTATAAATTTGCCACCTGGCGGTGCTCTACTGTGTGGTCTGTATTGAAAGACAATGATATGTGACTTGAAGAAAAAGCAAAAAAAGTCCAGTGGCACTCACCATTAGTTGTGGTTCTTCTTTATTGTATTATCCAGTATAAGGATACATGTAAAAGAACAGAGACGGCAGCGGGTGGACAGTGTACTTGCAGTGCAAGGGAATTGCGGTGACGGCCGTTTCGCGTGTATAGCGCTTCGTCAAGCCAGCATATGAGCGGCAAGAAAATGCCTGCTTTTCTACCTGTGTGCACACCCTTTGTCCGACGTTACTGGGCGGCGCTCAGCCATGGCGCTCACCTGTGAGGTTAGACCAAGGTGAAAGGTGTGCTCGCCATACAGATGATGTCTGCATTCATTAAAACCAAGAAACGGAAACACATATACAGAAACACACCATAGCAATTCTACAGGAAAACTCCCATATCTATTTTTTCATTTAATCCCATCACATTCTCTTCTAAGTAACTCCCTATGCCTGTCTCCGCCCTGAGGCGGGTTCTTTACGATTTCAATACCTGCAAACCTAATTACTTCACTTCTTCCCCCATGATCATGTTTTACATGGTGTATGAGGCGCAGACAACCCTTCTCAGAGGTCAGAGAAGCAAGATGTTCCTTTATTCTCTCATTGAAGCTCCTTATTGTTTTGCCTATATAGAACCTGCCACACTTACAAAGTATAAGGTAAACTACAAATCAAATCTACTTCTGCAAGTAATCAGAGTGTTCACTGTGTGCTGGACACCCCCAAATATCAAAGTTTCCCACTGTGGATTAAACTTGCAGCAGGGGCTATTTTCACAACGGCGGTTACCCGTGGGATGCCACCCCCGCAGCCAAGTTTCTATTTTATTCTCCTGAAAGCGGCTACGGACTAATCTGTCCTTTAATGTATGGCACTTTCTAAATGTTACTATGGGACGAGTGCCTTTGATGTCACTTAAACTCTCATCGTTTTCTATTAACTCCCAGTTGTCCTTTATGATTTTCTTTATTTGGTCAGCTAAGGGGCTAAACTTAAAGCAAAACACACAAGGATTTTTGTTTTAATTTTTCTGTGTTGTCTTTTCAGGCTGTTCTATTTTCGGTTTCTTTTTAAAGCCTAGATGAGTGAGCCTCATCATTGCATCATTCAAAAGGCTACTAGGGTACCCCCTGGACAGTAAGCGATTTCTCAGGTCCAGGGCCTGCTTTCTATAATCTTCATCCCTTTTGTTGATGCGTCTCAACCTGACGAATTGTCCTTAAAGGACTGCTTTTTTTCACACTGAGTGGATGATAGCTGGCGTAATGTAGTAGCAAGTTGGTGGCTGTGGGCTTGCGATATCCCTCAGTCACTAACTCGCCATCCCTAGAAGATATGAGTATGTCTAAAAATTCAAGCTGTAGGCCCACAAACTTATATGTAAACACCATATTCATGTCTTTCGTCTGGTTGAGATGCTCAACAAACTGTTTAAAGGTGTTTTCCTTGTCTGTCCTTACAATGAGTCACAGATAAGCGTAGCCGTCTGTCCACAGCCAATGTGGACAAGCTCACGTTCATTAAAATGAACCAGGCAAGGATCCCACAGGACTTGTCCGTACCTTGTGCAGAAAAGACATGTATACCGGCCTCACCCAGCCATTGTTGTACTTCAGCGCACTTTCTCTTTGTTCTATTTTTTATATTTCCCAATGTTTTGGGGTCTACCCAAATTTGAACAAAAACAATTTAATAATAAAATAAAAAATATATAAAAATCCAGTGTTGGATACCTCCTCCTCGTCCAACGCCGCTTCCACCTACACCGTCATATCCTCCTCAACCTCTTACTCCATATGGACCTCCTCCTCCTAGATCAAGATTATTATTTTTTATTTTTACGTATTTTATGTTATTTTAAGTTATTTCCCTATGCACATTTGTTTGCAGAGCACTTGCCATGCTCTTAACCACATTTTCTGCCTTTTGCAGCCCTCTAGCCCTTTCCATGACTTTTTTTAGAGGCATTTTAGTGCTCCAAAGTTCGGGTCCCCATTGACTTCAATAGGGTTCGGGGTCAAGTTCGGGTCCCGTAATGGAACTTTTTTGTGAAGTTCTGCCGAACCCATCGAACCCGAACATCCAGGTGTCCGCTCAACTCTACTCAAGATCAAACCATCTAAGTGCTACCTGCTGAAGCCAGAAGTCAAGTACCTGGGACATGTCAGTGCAGAAGGTGTTAAATCAGATCTGGAAAAGTTAGCTGCAGTCCAGAATTGGCCTACTCCTTCCACAGTAAAGGAGGTAATAAGTTTCCTTAGTTTTGCAGGGTACTACAGATGCTTTATTCCCCACTTTGCTACTATAGCCGCGCCATTGACAGGGTTATTGAAGGGACGCAAGTCAGTGACCGTTTCACTGGAATGACCGGGCGGAAGACGCTTTCTCTGCTTTGAAGTCGGCCCTGTGTGGGTCCCCAGTTTTGGTGGCGCCCGGGAATTCATACTGTCTCAGGAAGTCAACGGGGAGGACCTAAAATAAGTAACAGGGGCCTGATGGGATACATCCAAGCTATTGAAAGAGCTTAGCAGTGAACTAGCAAAAAAATTAACAGATTTATTTAACCATTCACTGGTAACAGGAGTCGTCCCAAAAGATTGGAAATGAGCAAATGTTGTGCCTATTCACAAGAAAGGTAGTCGGGAGGAATCGGGCAACTATAGGCCAGTAAGCCTGACATCAATAGTGGGGAAATTAATAAAAAAAACATACTTAAGGAGAGGATTGTGGAACATCTAAAATCCCATGGATTGAAAGATGAAAAACAGCATGGGTTTACTTCAGGGAGATCATGTCAAACTAATCTTATTGATTTTATTGATTGGGTGACTAAAATAATACATGGCGGAGGTGCAGTAGCATCGCTTATCTAGACTTTAGTAAGGCTTTTGATACTGTCCTACATAGAAGGCTTATCAATAAAGTGCAGTCATTGGGCTTGGACTCCCATATTGTTGAATGGATTAGCCCCCCTAAAGCCTGCTGTGGACTACTGGAGGCAGAACTGCCAACAAGGTGACTTGTGCAATATGAACTTTGTGAATTAACACCAAAGATTGCAAGTGACATGCTGTTCTGTGCAAATTGAACTTTCCATTTGTATGTGAATTAACACCAAAGACTGCAAAGTGATGTGTTTTATGCAACTGCCGCAAGTGTGAATAAACACTGAAGTTTGAGTTAAGAACTTGTATTTTGCCTCTGTACTGCTTCCGCTTACCTTATATACCAGAGCGAAACCCCACAATATATATATATATATATATATATATATAAAGCTATAACATAAATATATAATCGACTAGATTTGTCAATTAGTACTTTATTGTTTAAAATACAGTTTTATAGTCTTTTGTAGCCACCATAACATAGTGCATGTAGTTCGAGAAAAAAGGTAGAGCAACAAGGTAGTCCTTATTTATAGAATAAATAGGCAGCGTCATCAATAGACGACTCACGCCTATTTATGAATTATAATTATTCATATTACCAAATATTAATAATTAATATTCCCTTTAACAGGGAGTCATTATAGTTGTTGGATAACCCCTTTAACATTAGCATATGGAGGATAGCGGTGTCATGTAAAATTGTGTACATGCTGGCTCAGGGATCAATGATTTAGGGTCCATTCACACGTCCGTCATGTGCACATTGCCAGCACTATAATAAAAAATGCCTATTGTCGGCTATTGCAGACAAGAATAGGTCATGTTCTATTTTTTGGCGGAGCCGCAGACCGGAAGTTCATGGCCGCGGAATGGAAGTGCGGATGCGGCTAGCACACTGTGTGTCGTCCGCATCTTTTCCGGCTCCATTGAACGGATCCGGACCATTCATGCGGACGTCTGAATGAAGCCTTAGGCTTCTTCCATGGACAAATTTGCTTTGGAGCATCCATATTTTGTGGTCTGAACTATGGATACAGCCTTGTGCATTTAGGTTATTTTCACACTAGCGTCACTGGTCTCTGGCAGGCGGTTCCGTATGCAATCCGTTTATCACGCAAGCACCATTCACGTCTATGGAATCAGAGCTGCGTGAAAAAGTGCGGAATATAGAACATGCTGCGATTTTACCTGAATGCAGAAATGATGTGTGAAAAACGTGCACACTCCCACTGAAATGAATGGCTGAGGATTCAGTCCAAATGCTACGTGTTTGCTTTGCGCATCGCACCCTAACGGAAATCTCACTTGTGGGAATGGGGCCTTAGGCTACCTGCACATGTTGCCCATTACATTCAGTATTTCCCCAAAATCTCAAAATCACTGACCAAAACACTGATGTGAGAATGAGGCATGACACAGTAGCAGCAAAGTGAGTGAGATCTGACAAATCTCATGTGCACTTTGCATATATTTTCCATGTGGAAATTGACCTGTGTGCAGGTTTTATCAAAACTGGTGTAAAAAAAAAAAAACTGGCATCCAATCAGATTCCACCTTTCATTTTGGACAGCTCCTTTCAAAAATGAAAGGTGGAATCTGGTTGGTTGCTATGGGCAACTAAGCCAGTTCTACTTTACACCAATTTAATAAATCTCTCCTCTTAGGGCTCATGCACACGAACGTATTTTCTTTCTGTGTCCGTTGCATTTATTTTGCCGTATACAGAACCATTCATTTCAATTGGTCCTCAAAAAAAACTGAAGTTATTCTGTGTGCATTCTGTTTCCATTTGTCCGTTTTGCAAAAAAATTGAATATGCCCTATTATTGTCAGCATTACCAAAAAGGATAGAACTGTTCTATTAGGGACCAGCTGTCCTGTTCTGCAAAATACTGAATGCGCACGGACGTCATGCATGTTTTTTACGGATCCGTTTGTGGCCCGCAAAATACATACGGTTGTGTGCATAAGCCCTTAGGTAGAGTGATTTTACCTATGGACTTCAATGGGATTGTTAATTTAAACGCACAAAGGACGTACAAAAAAAACGCACCAAAACCTTGATAAATAGTGCAGCTTTGTGTATGTTTTTTAATGCGGTTTTGGTGTGGATTTTATGCATATTTTCTGCATACAAATATGCAATGTGTGCATGTAGCCTTAGGCCCCTTTCACACGGGCGAGTTTTCCGTGCGGGTGCGATGCATGCGGTGAACGTATTGCACCCGCACTGAATCCTGACCCATTCATTTCTATGGGGCTGTGCACATGAGCGGTGATTTTCACGCATCACTTGTGCGTTGAGTGAAAATCGCAGCATGCTCTATATTGTGCGATTTTCACGCGACGCAGGCCCCATAGAATTGAATGGGGTTGCGTGAAAATCGCATAGCATCCGCAAGCAAGTGTGGATGTGGTGTGATTTTCACGCATGGTTGCTAGGTGACAGTCTATTCACTGTATTATTTTCCCTTATAACATGGTTAGGCCTCATGCACACGACCGTTGTGTGCATCCGTGGCCGTTGTGCCGCTTTCCGTTTTTTTTCGCGGACCCATTGACTTTCAATGGGTCCGTGGAAAAATCGGAAAATGCACCGTTTTGCAGCCGAGGCCGTGATCCGTGTATCCTGTCCGTCAAAACAGACAACGGTTCACGGACCCATTCAAGTCAATGAGTCCGTGAAAGAACACTGATGCACACAAGATTGGCATCCGTGTCCGTTATCCGTGGCCGTAGGTTGCTTTCATACAGACGGATCCGAAGATCCGTCTGCATAAAAGCTTTTTCTGATCTAAGTTTTCACTTCGTGAAAACTCATTTCCGACAGTATATTCTAACACAGAAGCGTTCCCATGGTGATGGGGACGCTTCTAGTTAGAATACACTGCAAACTTTGTACAAGACTGCCCCCTGCTGCCTGGCAGCACCCGATCTCTTACAGGGGGATATGATAGCACAATTAACCCCTTCAGGTGCGGCACCTAAAGGGGTTAATTGTACTATCATATCCCCCTGTAAGAGATCATGGCTGCCAGGCAGCAGGGGGCAGACCCCCCCCCTCCCCAGTTTGAATATCGTTGGTGGCACAGTGTGCGCCCACCATCGCCCCCCCTCCCTCCCTCTATTGTAATAAATCGTTGGTGGCACAGTGTGCCCCCACCATCGCCCCCCCCTCCCTCCCTCTATTGTATTAAATCGTTGGTGGCACAGTGTGCCAACCACCATCGGCCCCCCTCCCTCCCTCTATTGTATTAAATCGTTGGTGGCACAGTGTGCCAACCACCATCGCCCCCCCCCCTCTATAGCAGTAACATTGGTGGCAGTGTGCGGTCTCCCATTTCCCCCCCCATCATTGGTGGCAGCGGAGTTCCGATCGGAGTCCCAGTTTAATCGCTGGGGCTCCGATCGGTAACCATGGCAACCAGGAAGCTACTGCAGCCCTGGTTGCCATGGTTACTTAGCAATAGTACAACAGTAGAAGATTCATACTTACCTGCTTGCTGCTGCGATGTCTGTGTCCGGCCGGGAGCTCCTCCTACTGGTAAGTGACAGTTCTTTAGCAATGCGCCTTTCACTTACCAGTAGGAGGAGCTCCCAGCCGGTCACAGACATCGCAGCAGCAAGCAGGTAAGTATGAATCTTCTACTGTTGTACTATTGCTAAGTAACCATGGCCACCAACGATTTAATACAATAGAGGGAGGGAGGGGGGCGATGGTGGGGGCACACTGTGCCACCAACGATTTATTACAATAGAGGGAGGGAGGGGGGGCGATGGTGGGCGCACACTGTGCCACCAACGATATTCAAACTGGGGAGGGGGGGGCTGCCCCCTGCTGCCTGGCAGCCCTGATCTCTTACAGGGGAATATGATAGTACAATTAACCCCTTTAGGTGCCGCACCTGAAGGGGTTAATTGTGCTATCATATCCCCCTGTAAGAGATCGGGTGCTGCCAGGCAGCAGGGGGCAGTCTTGTACAAAGTTTGTAGTGTATTCTAACCTGAAGCGTCCCCATCACCATGGGAACACCTCTGTGTTAGAATATACTGTCGGATCTGAGGTTCACGAAGTAGCTCATATCCGACAGTATATTCTAACATAGAGGCGTTCCCATGGTGATGGGGACGCTTCAAGTTAAAATATACCATCGGATTGGAGAAAACTCCAATCCGATGGTATAAAAGAACTCCAGACTTTACATTGAAAGTCAATGGGGACGGATCCGTTTGAAATGGCACCATATTGTGTCAACATCAAACGGATCCGTCCCCATTGACTTGCATTGTAATTCAGGACGGATCCGTTTGGCTCCGCACGGCCAGGCGGACACCAAAACGACTTTTTTTTCATGTCCGTGGATCCTCCAAAAATCAAGGAAGACCCACGGACGAAAAAACGGTCACGGATCACGGACCCACGGAGCCCGTTTTTGCGGACCGTGAAAAAAAACTGTCGTGTGCATGAGGCCTTTTAAGGGAAAATAATAGCATTCTGAATACAGAATGCATAGTAAAATAGTACTGGAGGGGTTAAAAAATAAATAAAAAAAAGTTAACTCACCTTCTCCTCTTGATCGTGTAGTTCCAGGTCTCTTTACTTCTTGAATGAGCTGTGGGCTAAAGGACCTGTGGTGACGTCAGATCACATGCTCCATCACCACGGTGATAGACCTTGTGATTGGAGCATGTGATCTGACATCACCACAGGTCATTTAGCCCACAGCTCATTCAAGAAGTAAGGAGACCGGGAACTACACGATCAAGAGGAGATGGTGAGTTAACTTTTTTTTATTTTTTTTTAACCCCTCCAGCACTATTATACTCTGCATTCTGTATTCAGAATGCTATTATTTTCCCTTATAACCATGTTATAAGGGAAAATAATACAATCTTCAGAACATCAATCCCAAGCCCGAACTTCTATGAAGAAGTTTGGGTTTGGGTACCAAACATGCGTGATTTTTCTCACGCGAGTGCAAAACGCATTACAATCGCACATTTTCCAGCAACGCACCCGCCTCTTATCCGGCAAAAAAAACTGACGCCCATGTGAAAGAGGCCTTAGACTTTGTGTGCCACATTTATTCCTTTTTATGCTTTTTATTTGTCTTAGCCACTTTTGTAATGTATGGGCGAAATAGAGGAAGGCAAAAGTGATTTTGTGAAATCTAGATTTATTATTGGCGTTTTTTGCTGTGCAAAACAATGTCGCAAGTAAGCCAGCCTTGAGCTTGTGTACGATTGAGAAAAGGGTCTAACCCCTTGCAAGATGTGAGAAATCTATCACACAGTGTTCACCACTGGGATGGATCTGGCGTATCCTCTGACTAATTCCTGTAGGTTTGGTTAGGGCTATTTTTACACGGGGCGAGTCCATTGCGGAAATCACGTTCCGTGTGTGAGAGTGATCCTCCGTTCTGAACATGCGGGAGTCCACGGCATTATACTGATTTCGGCCTCATGCACACGACCGTGCTGTTTTTTGCAAAAAACGGAAGCTGCCCGTGTGCCTTCCACAATTTGCGGAACGGAACGGACGGCTCATTGTAGACATGCTTATTCTTGTCCGCAAACGGACAAAATTAGGACACGAGCAATGGACGGAGCAATGGACGCGGACAGCACACGGAGTGCTGTCCGCATATTTTGCAGCCCCATTGAAGTGAATTGCGGCCGTGTGCATGAGGCCTTATAAGGCTACTTTCACACTTATAAGGCTACTTTCCGTTTGTGAGATCCGTCCTGGGCTCTCACCAGCGGTCCAAAACGGATCAGTTTTGCCCTAATGCATTCTGAATGGAAAAGAATCCGCTCAGAATGCATCAGTTTGCCTCCGATCAGTCTCCATTCCGCTCTGGAGGCGGACACCAAAACGCTGTCTGCAGCGTTTCGCTGTCCACTCTGAAACAATCTGGCACAATAGAAAACGGATCCGTCTCCCATCGACGTTCTATTGAGTTCATGACGGATCCGTCTTGGCTATGTTACAGATAATACAAACGGATCCATTCATGACAGATGCACGCGGTTGTATTATTGTAACGGGTCCATTTGTGCAGATCCATGACGGATCCGCCCAAAACGCTAGTGTGAAAGTAGCCTTAAGGCTATGTGCCTCTGCTTGACCTTACTACAGGATCATAGTGACATAAAGCTGTCACTATGATCCGAAGAGCCAGACTCAGCATCACCACTGCAGGCCGGTGTTTACAAGTGAGGAGAGCCTGGGCTTTTACTTTCGGTTTCAGTCAGCTGGTCAGGGCCCCTCCCGCTCATTCAGTAGAGTGGAAAGAACTATTTAAACTTCCTATAAAAACAGCCATCAGCTGATAGTATGCCAAGGGGAGACAAGTAACACAAATACGGCCATGTTGGATGCAGCCTGATGTACAGGGCTGACGAGGTGTCCTGCCTGAAGCACAGCTGTCTGAGGAGCTGACTCACACATACACACAAACATATTTGCATTTTGAGGACGTTTCTGGAGATATCTGTCACACGTCTAATTGTGCACAAAGGGAGATGGACATTGATTATGTTTCCATTAAGGTGACTGCAGCTGACCCACAATCTGCTCCCGTGGCTTTCACAGGTAAATCATTTCAGTAGATTTTATCCAAATGACAGGAATTTGCATTTGTCTTGATTCAATGTCTATTGTACTCTCCTCTTAAAGGGAATGTGTCATTGGAAAATGATCTATTGTTTACATTAAGTTTTTTGGGGTAGAAATGTATTTTTAAACTCTTTATTACATTTCCAACTATACAAAATATTCTTAAACTATGCAATTTTCACATTAGTGACTATGCCTCAAAACATGTCAAGACGTAATGGAGGAGAACTGGTGTAAAGGCAAACTGCCTGGTTCTATGGGCAAATAAATCAGATTCCACCTTAAATTTTCCAATGGAGCTCTGAGAGATAAAAGGTGGAATATGATTGGTTGCTAAGTGTAATTAAGCCAGTTTTGATGAATCTTCCCCCAAAGTTCTTTGAGAGCAGCCACATGGGACAGGAGGGCGACCTCCCTGACTTCTATAGGAAATGTTTCTAGGTATGTTCAGTGACCTGTGCACATGGATGGAGAAGATGAGCCATCACCACTTTAGGCTACTTACACACTTGCGTTGTTGTTTTCCGGTATTGAGATTTGGAAGAGGATCTCAATACCGGGGGGAAAAAAATAGTTTTTAGTCTTTTTGCATTCTTAATGGGAAGAGCTTCATTCAGTTTGTCTTTCATTCCAGCAGCATTCTGTTTTGTGACCGGACACAAAACCGCTGCAAGCTGCGGGTTTGTGTCCGGTCATAAAGAAAAGGAAAAAATTTACCCAGCACTAAAAAGTTTACACCCCCCTCCTCCCCCCCCCCCTTTTTTTAGTTTGTCAACCGCATCCTAATGCAATGGATGCATCCTGATGTGCAAAATAAAAAAACAATCTGTTTAATCCCGCTGGTTATATCTGGCAATATAATCAGGGCCGGCGCCACCCATAAGCAGAGTAGGCCACCGTGTAGAGCGCACTCTTTCTGGGGGTCCCGGCGCTCTAGAGTCTGGCTGCAATAGAAGTCACAGTAGTGGTGTTGCGAGGCGGGTGTGGGCCTCACCAGGTGACATGTCTGGGGTGATCCCGGTCTGGACCAAACATGCACACCTGCGCAGCCAGCCCTGCCCCTTTAAACTTACACTGTCCTTGCACTATCCTCTTGAGCGCGTACAGCGTCAGGACGTAGTGTGCGCACTATGACCTGACTGCTGCATGCTGTCAGGTGACAGTGCAGCGTCAGAGGGAAGACGGGAGCTCGAGGAAGAGGAGCCGCAGCATTCTAGGTAGGTATTGTAGTATGTAGTTAGTTCTGCCTGCCGCAATGATTTCAGTTTTGATTGGGGGCTGAGTGGGGGGGGTCTTTGGGCTGATCTGAGGTCTGATGGGGGGGGGGGTCTGTGGGCGGGTCAAAGGGCGTGGTCAATGGGCTGCAAAATTAGCTTTTGCCTAGGGTGGCAAAAATCCTTGCACCAGCCCTGAATATAATCCTGTCTGTGATAATGAGATCACTGTTGAAACATTTCCTGTAGAGAGCAGAAAATCTTTACGTATTTTGGGCCTCACAGGCAGTGTGAAAACTCTAGATTAGGATATATATATATATATATATATATATATATGTGTGCAACATGAGGGGGGAAAAAAAAGTTAAATATAAAAACGAATTCAAACATTCCCCTTTAAAACTTTCCTGGATTAATGTTCTCGCTAATCTTAGCCATAAGAGGATATTGGCTACATCAAATAAGGCCTCATGCGTGCAACCGTTCCGTGATCTGGGAACCGCAGTTTGCAGTCTCCAATGCACAGGCAATATCCGTGCGGTGGCTGGGACGGATCAAGTTGAATGGGTCCGTGATCCTTCCGCACCGTAAACAAAAATAGAACATGTTCTATATTATACTTTTTTTTTTTTTTTTTTTTTTTTTTTTTTTTTTTTGCGGTGCGGAGGCATGGACAGTAACACCACGGAAGAACACTGTAGTGCTTCAGTGGTCTTCTGATCCGTGCTTCTGTTCTGCATCTCCTGGATTGCAGACCCATTCAAGTGAATGGGTCCGCATCTATGATGCGGGTGCACATGGCCGGTGTCCGTGTATTGCGGACCTGCTGTATGCGGGCCGCAATACGGCAATGGCCACGTTCATGAGGCCTAATGGTGCAGACACAGATCCTGTGCCTGCACTATGATGGTAACATAATTGTATGCTGAACTAACCATGAGGAACTGTAATGTCTCGGAGAAGGAAAGCATTCTGTGCTTGCCCAGCTGTAAGGAAAACTGCAATTCCCAGCAGGTCCTGAAGGTTTGCAGCTGTTGGGGCAAGCTGAGAGTTGGTTTCACATTAGATGGAAGTAATGGCAGTCACAAGGATTGGCTATGAATGTATTTACTTTATGTACGTATACTTCTATGGAGGGGACCATTTTATTTTTTAGCTGGTTATCTGCTGACTCTCCTTTTTTCTTTTCACCCTGTGTGTGTGAGCAATAAAAGTACTAATGATACACTGATCCCTCTGCCACTAGCACATTATGCAGTTCAGATACAGACTCCAAGATTTGGAAAGGTGACAGATCTTCTGCCTAAGCAGTGTGACATGCTCCTAATCATAATGTTGAGTGAATCGAAGCATCCCATGTGGAATTTCAATCTGAAGTTTAGATAAAATGCAAGGGCTGTTAAAAAATGTCCAGAAAAATGTGCATGAAAATCAGCCTACGGATGACATCCGTGTGCATTCCGTATTTTGCGGAACGGAACAGCTGGCCCCTAATTGAACAATACTATCTTTGTCCGTAATGCGGCCAATAATGGGACACGTTCTAAATTCTTTTAATTTTTTTTTTTTCCCTGACCCATTGAAATGAATAGTTCTACGCCCCCCAAAAAAAATAAAGGACACGGAAAGAAAATATGTTCGTGTGCATGAGCCCTAAGCGTAGTGTGTAAAATTGCAGGCAGTTCCCATGGATAGACCATTTCCTTTTCTAGGGGTTCAGCTGAGAAATGGGATGTGCTCCATATCCAGTCCCTGATATGTCTAAATAGGGCCGTTAGATTATAGTTCCTAATATTGGGTAATTGGAGACCCCCTTCCAATTTTAGTATGCTATCCAGGGCCTTTTCTTTTTCCATAAAAAGGTGAACGCGGATTGTATCCTTAAAATATCTACGTGTCTTAATAACTGAATCGTTTGCATTGGATATAGTAGTCTGTAAAAACTGACCATCTTTATAAGGTGAGCCCTTCCACACAACAACAGTAAATTCATCCAATTTTCCAATTCATGCTCTATTTTCTGAATTAAGAGGCAGTTTGTAAAAATTCTAGGGGGTCCATCCTATTTTAATCCCTAAATATGTAATGTGTTCGTGGGCTACTTCTGCCCGGTAATGCAAGGGAGGTTGTAGCCCGTTTCAGGGGCGTAGCTAGGTGACTGGGAGCACAGCAAATCTTTGTATGTCCCCTCCCCCACGCCCAATTTTCAATATTGAGCTGTTGATCTCATCATATTAGTCTCCATGAGCTAATTAAAAATATACATATTATTTTTTTACCCCCACTTTTTGATAAAAAATAGTTTTTATTTATATGCAAATTACCTTCCTAACGTGCCCAAGGGGCTGTCCCTCCGGACGTTTGTGCCCAGCTGTGCCTATTATCGCCAAGCCCAGTGCCGTCCCACTGATAATTATTCACTGCTGTCCTCGTCTTTTTTTTTCCCCTAAGTGCGCTGTAGTCTCGTGCATGCGCTGATGATCCTCACATCCAGGCCCGCGCAGTGTCCTGGCAGCAACCTCAAGTAATGTAATCGCGCATGCGCCAGAAAGCTGGCGCATGTGCGATTACACTACTTAAGGCTGCTGGCCCGGACGTAACATCAGCACATGTGCGAGACTACAGCGCACTTAGGAAAAAAAAGACGAGGACAGCAGTGAATAATTAACTGTGGGGCGGAGCTGTACTTGGCAATAATGGGCGCAGCTGGGCACAAACAGCCGGAGGGACAGCCCCTTGGGCATGTTAGGAAGGCAATTTGCATATAAATAAAAACAATTAAGGCTACTTTCACATTAGCGTTCGGGACTCCGCTTGTGAGTTCTGTTTGAAGGCTCTCACAAGCGGCCCCGAACGGATCTGTCCAGCCCTAATGCATTCTGAGTGGATGCGGATCCGCTCAGAATGTATCAGTCTGGCACCGTCTGCCCTCCGCTCAGCAGGCGGACACCCGAACGCTGCTTGCAGCGTTCGGGTGTCCGCCTGGCCGCGCGGAGGCGAACGTATCCGTCCGGAGTTACAATGGAAGTCAATGGGGGCGGATCCGTTCGAAGGTGACACAATATGGTGCATTTTTCAAATGGATCCGCCCCCCATTGACTTTCAATGTTAAGTCTGGACGGATCCGTCTGAATAAAAATTGTACTTAGACTTTTTTAGTAAAATATAATGCAGACGGTTCCGTCTGAACGGATACCATCGTTTGCATTATAGGAGCGGATCCGTCTGTACAAATACCAGACGGATCCGCTACGAACGCAAGTGTGAAAGTAGCCTTAACTTGACTGACACGCTGCCTTGTCGGCACAGGCCCCAAAGCAGCTGCTTACCCTGCTTACCCGATAGTTATGCCACTGGCCTGTTTCCTTGTAGTAAAAGCAAACTGCTTTTTCTAACATTGATTTTATAACCATTTACTGAGCCATAGTGGATCAGGGTGTCTAATACCAGTTTTAAGTGGAGATCTGGATTCTTCAAAAATATAAGATTATTGGCAAAACATGTGCGTTTTAATTTCTTTCCTGCCCACCCCTATCTCTATATTTATTAGTTTGTAGCATCAGTTGGGCTAAAGGTTTGAGGGTTATATTGAACAAAATGGGATAAAGGGCACCCCTGTCTCGTTCCCTTTTTCAGTTCTATTGTGTTTGAAAAGAAACCTGGTAAGTTGACTCTTGCTTGGGATTTTCATATAAAACTGCCAGATAGGTTCGGAAAGATCCCACTATTTCTATTTTCATTGACTGCTCCCAGCCAATTCCAGCAGACATTATCGAACGCCTTTTCGGCATCTATCGCCAGGAGTGCCGGGTTGTATTTCTTATCTGCCCTCCTTTGCCTATCTAGTGCTGTCAGAACTCTTCTTATATTCGCAGAACGTCCCCTTACAAAGCCCACCTGATGGCCTCCGATAAGGTCAGGCAGATAAAGGGCTAATCTGTTTGCCAGGTTTTGGACAGTAGCTTTAAATCTTGATTTATAAGCGATATTGGTCTATATGATGCAGGATGAGTTGGATTATTTTTTTCTTGTTTTGGGAGGACTTTGATGTACGCTACCTTTCCTGAGGGCAGTTTTTGCTCTCCCTTTTATGATGAAATTAAACAAAGTTGTCAATGTGGGCACTATTTCCTCCCCCATGCCCTTATAAAACCCATCAGGGCCTGGTGCCTTACCATTATGGATAGATTTGATTGTGGCTTTTAGCTCTTTCTGCGTTACCTGTGCATACAGTATAGCCAAGTAATCTTCCCCCATTTACGGTAAATTTATTTTCCAAATGCCTCCACAGTGGCACGGATTCACAGGAGGTTACCCCGCCTCCCCTAGGGACAGGAAACAACATGGATATCTTTAAATGGCCCCCTCCCCTTACCTGCTCCAGGTGTTTCCTGTCCCTCTGGGATGTGTGGATCCTCCTGTAAAGGACACGCACCGGCAGGAGTTTTCTTGGACGCCCAAATGAAGATTCCGAGGAGCACTTCCTAGTGTGCTGGGCGGAGAACAGGGCCGCTGAGCTCGTGGTGTGGCTCTTCCTGCTTCTCTGGCATAAGTCCTCTAGTGGAGGCAGCGTCAGTGCGCATTATTATTGCGATAAGACTGGCAGGTCACATGTGTAACATCTGAGTTATGTTAAACTTTTACCCCGCTACAACCTGTTCAATGTATTTCTACGGTCATCTGTGATTTATCTAATATTCTCACAAATGTTCATTGGAATCCTTGTTAAATATACTTTGCTGCAATTTTCATGTTCATTTTGCTCTTCCTGAGGCTTGCTCTACTAAGTGGGCTTCTTAAGTGGAGTAAAAAAAAAAAAGGAGTTTCCGAAAAGGAGTGAGTTGGAAACTGAGGTTGGATATAATTTCCTTGTGTGTTGTTGGCTTAATTCTAGGTAGTCCTTCAACTACAGCAGACGGAGTCTAATTTTAAATCATATTTACTGTTACCTTTTTACTGTTGTAATCCCCATTATGTGTTGCACAATTGACAATGCAGTCCAGTGCACATCTTGCATGATGTATGCAGTCCTGGAACAGCCGTTCGAGTGTGTAGATCTTTGTTCAAGATGTGAGCAAATTACCCGTTTGGAATTGAAAATAGAGTCTCTAAATGGGCAAGTTGCAACACTGAGAGGCATTGACAATTTGCAAAAGAGTTTGTTGTCACCGAGCAAGCACTCTTTGGGGTAGATGAGGGGGAGGGTGACAGAGGAGGTTGAGGAAAGTGAGGCGGCTAGCTGGGTAACAGTTAGAAAGCGGGGTAGAGGGAAGAGTGCCAGGGAGGCTAGCCCTGATCTGACACACCCCAACAAGTTTGCACATTTGGCAGATGAGGGGGATGGCAGTGCTGCAGCCAGGACACTTCCTCTGCCAGTCAGGAGAATGTCGGCTCCAGTAAGCAGGGAACCAGGAGAGCAGGGCAGGTCAGACAGGCGCTTGTAGTGGGAGACTCCATTATTAGGGGAACAGATAGGGAAATCTGTCACAAAGACTGATCGCAGAACAGTGTGCTGTCTTCCTGGCGCTAGAGTTCGACACATCGCGGATCGGGTTGCCAGATTACTGGGAGGAGCTGGAGAAGATACGGCAGTCATGGTCCATATCGGAACCAATGACAAAGTTAGAGGTAGGTAGGAGTCCTTAAAAAATGATTTCAGGGATTTAGGTCAAAAGCTTAGGGCAAGGACCTCAAATTTAGTATTTTCCTAAATACTGCCTGTACCATGAACCACACAAGAAAGGCAGCAGGAGATTAGGGAGATTAACAAGTGGCTCAAGAACTGGTGTAGGAAGGAGGGGTTTGGGTTCCTGGAGAACTGGGCCGACTTTTATATCGGCTACAGGCTCTATCGTAGGAAAGGGCAGCTGTTCTGGGGAGAAAGATGGCTAGAAGGTTGGAGGACTGTTTAAACTAGGGACTGAGGGGAAGGGAAATAGTGCAGATAGAGACCGGGGGCAAGGTAGTGGGACTGGGGGAGGAATGAAAAGAGGGACTAGAACAGTTCAGAAGGAAAGGTGTAGGGTAAAAAAATATACATAAACCTCTCAAATGTATGTATACTAATGCCAGAAGCCTGACTAATACAACTGGGGAGCTGGAATAAGTGATGTGTGAGGAGGACTATGACATAGTGGGAATAACTGAGACATGGCTGGATGATAGTTATGACTGGGCAGTTAATGTACAAGGTTAGTCTGTTTAGAAAGGATTGTCAAAACTGGAGAGGGGGAGAGGTTTGCCTTTATGTAAAGTCTTGTCTAAAGCCCACACTCCGTGAAGATATAAGTGAGGGCCATGAACATGTGGAGTCACTGTGGGTAGAGATACATGGAGCTAAAAACAATAAATTACTAATAGGAGTTTACTATAAACCACCTAATATACCAAAGTCCACAGAAAATCTACTACTAAACGAGAGACTAGGCAGCAAATCATAATGAGGTGGTTATTATGGGGGACTTTAACTACCCAGATATAGACTGGGAAACTGAAACTTGTATATCTCATAAGGGAAACAGGTTCTTGGCAATAACCAAAGACAATTACCTCTCCCAACCGGTTCAGGACTCGACTAGAGGGACAGCCATACTGGACTTAGTATTAACCAATAGGCCTGACAGAACAACAGACATGCAGGTTGGGGGACACCTGGGAAATAGTGACCATAAAGTAATAACCTTCCAATTATCATTTAAAAGAGCATTTCTACAGGGAGGAACAAAAATACCAAACTTCAAAAAGGCTAAATTTAGCCAACTAAGAGTCCATAGGCCGAACTAACTGGGACAAAGTCCTCAAAAATAAAAATACAGCCACAAAATGAGTAAAAAACATCCTAAAATCTCATTGTGAGAGGTACATACCGTATAGGAATAAAAGGTTAAGGAACAAAAAGAAACCAATGTAGATAAATAGAACTGTAAAGAAAGCAATAAATGACAAAAAGAAAGCATATAAATCACTAAAACAGGAGGGTAGCACTGAAACTAGAAGGAAAAAAATAGAACATGTAAAAAACAAAAGCGGCCAAACTAGAGACCGAGAGATTAATTGCCAAAGAGAGTAAAACTAAACCTAAAATGTTCTTCAATTATATAAATGTTAAAAAGTGTAAATCTGAAGGTGTCGGCCCTTTAAAGAGTAATGAGGGGGGAGTCTCAGAGAGCGATGAGAAGGCAAAGCTGTTAAATATTTTTTTTTTCTCCAATGTATTCACTGAGGAAAATAAACTGTCAGATGACATGCAGAATGCAAAAATAAATTCCCCATTAAAAGTGTCCTGTCTGACCCAGGAATAAGTACATCAGCGACTTAAAAAGATTAAAATGGACAAATCGCCAGGACCGGATGGCATACACCCCTGTATCCTAAGGGAATTAAGTAATGTCATAGCCAGACCCTTATTTCTGATATTTGCGGACTCTATACTGACAGGGAATGTCCCACAGGATTGGCATATGGCAAATGTGGTGCCAATATTCAAAAAGGGTCCAAAAACAGAGCCTGGAAACTATAGGCCGGTAAGTTTAACATCTGTTGTGGGTAAACAGTTTGAAGGTTTTCTGAGAGATGCTATCTTAGAGCATCTCAACGGAAATAAGCAAATAACGCCATATCAGCATGGCTTTGTGAGGGATCGGTCATGCCAAACTAATTTAATCAGTTTCTATGAGGAGGTAAGTTCTAGACTTGACAGGGGCAAATCAATGGATGTCGTATATCTGGACTTCTCCAAAGCATTTCACACTGTACCACATAAAAGGTTAGTATATAAAATGAGAATGCTCGGACTGGGAGAAAAACGTCTGTATGTGGGTACGTAACTGGCTCAATGATAGAAAACAGAGGGTGGTTATTACCGGTACACACTTAGATTGGGTCACTGTCACTAGTGGCGTACCTCGGGTCAGTATTGGGCCCTATTCTTCAATATATTTATTAATGATCTTGTAGAAGGCTTGCATAGTAAAGTATCAATTTCCGCAGATGACACTAAACTGTGTAAAGTAATTAACACTGAAGAGGACAGTATACTACTACAGAGGGATCTGGATAGATAGGAGGCTTGGGCAGATAAGTGGCAGATGAGGTTTAACACTGACAAATGTAAAGTTATGCACATGGGAAGGAATAATACAAGTGACCCGTACATACTAAATGATAAATGGTGGAGAATGCAGGAGACCTTAAGGCTGAGTTCACACGGGCGAGATTTCCGCGCGGGTGCAATGCAGTAGGTGAACGCATTGCACCCGCACTGAATCCTGACCCATTCATTTCAATGGGGCTGTGCACATGAGCATTTTTTTTCATGCATCACTTCTGCAATGCTTTAAAATCGCAGCATGTTCTATATTCTGCGTTTTTCACGCAGCCCTGGCTCCATAGAAGTGAATGGGGCTGCGTTAATAACGCATTGCATCTGCAAGCAAGTGCGGGTGCGATGCGTTTTTCACTGATGGTTGCTAGGAGATGTTGTTTGTAAACCTTCAGTTTTTTATCACGCGCGTGAAAAACGCATCAAAACGCATTGCACCCGCGCGTAAAAAACTGAACAACTAAACGCAATTGCAGCCAAAACTGACTGAACTTGCTTGCAAAATGGTGCGAGTTTAACTGAACGCATCCTGAACGCATCCGGACCAAATCTGTCACGCTCGTGTTTTTTTATTTAATGAAGAACAGCATCCATATGCTCTCCTACAGAATTTTTATCCACACAAAAAAATTTGAAATGTCAGGCGCAGGTCCTAACTGGGTATTGGTCTACTCAGTACTGATATCAGGTAAAAATGTGTATCCTATAGGTCTAAAGACCTTTGTGCCTCTCTCCTAGACTGTCATTTTATGCATTGAGCACTGTGAATTGAGGAGGATTTTTCTCCCCTTTCTAAAGATCTAACGAACCCAGCACTCGTGTTACAAACTCTTAATCCCTGAAGACTCCACATGTGTGGTGAAACATGTCGGGGGAGCTCTGATCCCATTTTTTTTAAAATATAAAAGCACTAGTGTTGTGAAACAAGGGGGCCGACCTGCAGGCGTTCCCCTGAATCTAATTGTAAGAAATAGAATTGAGAACCATAATGGAGAATATTTAGGAAATGGATTGTTTGGAGAAAGAAAGCTCAAATTGAGCAGGGAACCAGTATTAGATTGGCAGCTGTGATATCTAGAAAGTAAGCAAAATTTAAGCGAGTTGAACAGTGTAACAAACTATCTTACTAATTAATGTTGTCAACGGAGAGCAACTGATTATTAGAGCTTTTCAGTACACTCAGGAAATAAGCAGAATGTTTTAGATAATATATAAAAGGTGTTCTAACAAACCAGCTGCTAATAACTGATAAGACATCTCCCTATTATTGTAACAGTGGTGTGTGAAAGCTAACACAATCACTGCCCTAATATATCTATACCTAAATAATACCATTAATACATACAGAAGATTTGAAGAGAATTTTTTTTTTTTTATCCATAGTTGCGACCATCCTGTAATCCAGCAGTGGTGGCCATTCTTGCACACTATAGTAAAAAGCATCAACCTATGTGTTCCCACGGTCCTGGCCCTAAAGAGGCCGACTGCCACTGAATGAATGCAAGGTGGCTGTAATGGAAAAAATGAATCCAACCAGCAAAGGAAGCAATATAGACAATCGCAATACATTAGTAAGTGCCTGGTATTAACTACATGATAAGTGCCTTTTGCTGAAGTGAGACAACCCCTTTAAGTCTACAAATAATAATAGTGCAACGTAAGCCGCCTCCCCCTAGGGCCCTCTATATCGCGACCCAGGTTTAGTAGGAATGCCAAGTGGTATAGTGCAGCCTAAATATCTCTAAGTGTGTCACTGTGCTCCTATCTGGATACCGCTGGACCTCAGGGTTTGGCTCCGAAGCAATAAATAGGGGGAATTGAGGTATTTGAAAGATTAACTTGAGTCCAGACCTTGAAGTTCAATGGCAGATTTAGGCTACATGCACACGACCGTATGTGTTTTGCTGTTCGCAAAAAAAAACTGGCATCCGTATGCTTTTTTGCGGATCCATTGCCTAAAACTGACAAGAATAGGACATGTTGTTTTTTTATTTTATTTTTTCGGGGCTACTGAATGGAAATACTGATGCGGCCAGCTGTCCACACTTTTGGTGGACCCATTAAAAATGAATGAGTCCTCGTATCCGCCCCCCAAAAAAAAAAAAAAAAAACGCAAACAAACAACGTTTTATGTGCATGTAGCCTTACTTGAACAGTTTTTTTCAGGCTCTGTCTTGGTTCCAGCAGGCTTTGGCATGAACTGGCAGGCAAACTCAACTTGGCTTTCTCTCTGCTGTACTGACAGGCTATTTTAGTAACTTTGATTCCTTCTTTATGCTACACCACTCTTTAGTATGACTTAAGTTTCAGCCAAGGAATAGGTTAGTGTTTTGTCTGCTCCAACATGGAGTCTGAACCGGAGTACTCTAGAACTGCCCCACCTCCTTCTGGTAGCAAGCAGGACTTTCCCACTTCTGCCCAAAAGGGGGAGAATGGAAAGGGGAGTTCCATTCTGTGTAAGGATAGATCTGCCATATTTGCTGCCACCTGCTGGTAAACCAGGTAAATTGTATTTAACAGTTGCATAACAATATTCTAGATTCACATTGTGTTGAACCTGGTACAAAATGCATAAGAGGACATTGTGTTAGCCCATTAAAGACCATAGCAGGGTGCAGGAGTGGTAACACCACTCTGGGGTGTTACAATAGCAAACAGATTATGGCAGCACACTGTTTTACAGTACATGCAAATAGAACTAGGTATTAGAGATTATTACAATGTTACTATACCTATTATTATTATTATTATTATTATTATTATTATTATTATTATTATTATTATTATTATACATGAAAATCATTTATCAAATGTTTGGGCCCATCTACCAACGCCAAGGTGGCTTCTGCAGATTGGCTACCTAACACTAACTGTTCTAAGCCTACAATGTTTAGGAACCAGATAAGTTTATACTATGCTTAGAAGCCTTGGCCGTATGATTCAGCCACTGTCCTGATGGCACACACCTGCCTCTGCCACCATCTTGTGCACCCATCTCCCCACTCTGACTGGGCCACTATGTTGACTCCTCTCGCTGTTGCCACCACCACTCTGACAGGGCTACTAGTGTCCCTGTTTGGCCTTGTTTACATCACCATTTATTCCTCCCCTTCTGACTTGTCAGAAGAACCGAAAAATGAAACAGATGGATCCTGTTTGGAGCATCCATAAGTCGTCTATCACACTGTTAGGCCCCTTACACACGAGTGTGACGGCTTAGGTCCGGATGCGTTCAGGGTGCTTTCAGTGAAACTCACACTATTTTGCAAGCAATTTCAGTCAGTTTTGTCTGCGATTGCGTTCAGTTGTTCCGTTTATTTTTTTTCGTGCGGGTTCAATGCGTTTTCATGCGCGTGATAAAAAATTGTTTACAAACAACATATTTTAGCAACCATCAGTGAAAAACGCATCGCACTTGCTTGCGGATGCAATGCGTTTTTCACACAGCCCCATTAACTTCTATGGGGCCAGGGCTGTGTGGAAAACGCAGAATATAGAACATGCTGCAATTATTATAATTTTTTTTTTTCTTTTATATTTTATTTTTTAAGCAACGCAGAACTGATGTGTGAAAAACGCTCATGTACACAGACCCATTGAAATTAATCAGTGCGGGTGCTATGCGTTCACGTCACGCATTGCACCCGCGTGGAAAACTCGCTCGTGTGAAAGGGGCCTTAGTATTTTGCATCAGGCTTTGATCATGATTTAACAGCAAAGTGGGTCCAAAACACAGACATGTAAAGATTTCCATCACCACTTTGTTTTTGCCTTGCCAGTGCTGATCAAATACTGATGCAAAAAACTGACCAAATATTGACCGTGTGATAGATGCCATTAAAGTCCTGCATGCAGGACTTCTTTTCCATCTGAATAAAGCCTCCCCACTGTGTCATGGGGCCACTACTTGTATTCGTGACTAACCAAATAGGGAATCCATGTTGAAACAGCAGACAGTGTAAAATGAGACCACTCTTTCACTCTATTCTTTATCAGTATATTCACATTACTCTATTGTTTTACACATTTATTATTCCCACTGTTTACACCTTATTCAGGCTGATATTACACATATATGATGTTTTGTATCATATTTATAATATATATTGAGATTAAATATTTATAGACTATTTAAGTATTTATGAAATGGATGATCAATTACCCATGCTCTATCATACAAATAATCATGTTTTCTCTGGTTTTATTATGAAATACAGCTTATTTTGTACCATGTACCTATTTTTGAAATCATGTATTATGAGATTTTGCATAGCATATTGTATATTGATATATTTTAATGCTCTATGTGCACAATGAACATTTAGATATTTTGCAATGATGGCCTATATAAATATATATTGCTACTACCTACAGTAGGTGCCCAGGATAGAGAATTATAATATGCTGAAATGGTTAATATGAGAGACATGCCGAATAGGGTAAGTAGAGGGAGCCTGTTTGCTCCATTTTCCTTCTCCTGTGATGTGTGCATGTGATGTGCGAGCCGTTTGCGTGCACCTCCCACATGGTGTCTTGACGTCGGCCGTTCACATGACATGAGACGTCACGTGTCATGGGTGGTACGAGGTGACGCCAGCTGGGGGGAGGATCATGCGCTGTATCTCGTCCATCAGGTCCTTGCCGCTAAACATCCAGGTGATCAAAATAAGTGACTATATTGGTAATGCAACCTGATTGGTGGGAAGACCTTTATAATCACATGATCCACGGTGATGGCGTTACCCCCTGACGAAGGCACGCTGAAATGCGCGTTGGGGTAGCGCCTTCCCGGTTTGGATACACTAGATCCATAGGTGAGTCTCTCCTGTTTATGGCTATCATTTTTTCACTGTCAGCAGTCTGTAAGATCGTATGTCCCCACTCATGGGCACTATATCTTCTTGTGATATTCGTTGTCTAGACTGCCGTGTATTTCTGGTAGAGCCTTATTGTCCTAAACGCAGATATTTTTGCAATATGAGACTCTGCCATATATACAGACTTATACAAGTGTTGATTACCATACTACAACTTGTAGCTAGTGTCCTACTGGGATGGTGGTTTTCTTGCTGCTACCTTTTTAATCGCAACATCTTTTATGCATGTATTCATGTAATTCAATAAAGTATATCTTTTGTATTGGTACCTGTGAGCTTCAATTTTTGTAGGTCTTTGTTTTCTTTCACTCTATAGTAGAATTTTGGGCCACTGCACAGTTTTGTACATTATACCTGAAGCTAAAACTGAGCTGTAAGGCTGAGTTCACACTTCAGTTATTTAGTCAGTCAATTCTAGCAGTTAATGTATGGTGAACCAAAATCAGTGGCCAATCCTACAGTCGTGGCCAAAAGTTTTGAGAATTACATAAACAGTTGCTGCTTAAGTTTTTATAATAGCAATTTGCATATACTCCAGAATGTTATGAAGAGCGATCAGATGAATTGCATAGTCCTTCTTTGCCATGAAAATTAACTTAATCCCCCCAAAAACTTTCCACTGCATTTCATTGCTGTCATTAAAAGACCTGCTGAGATCATTTCAGTAATCGTCTTGTTAACTCAGGTGAGAATGTTGACGAGCACAAGGCTGGAGATCTTTATGTCGGGCTGATTGGGTTAAAATGGCAGACTTGACCTGTTAAAAGGAGGGTGATGCTTGAAATCATTGTATCTGTGTTCAGCACTAGTCTGTCCCATCGACGTGTCCTGTATGTGTTCTCCATGGACAGCACACGTTCCTATTCATTTGTGTTCCACATCATTTGTTTTAGCACAGTTCATGGGTCTGTGTTTTTAGCACGGATGCATGCTCTATTTTGTTCTTGTTCACGGATCAATCACATCCATTATAGTCTATGGGTCAGTGAAAACCACAGATGCCATCCCTGTTTCACGGATCATTAGGAAGAGATGTTTTGAATATATATTTTTCGGCTGTTCAGTGTTGGTAAAACACGAATGACACACGGACAGCAAAAATGGACACACCGGACCCAACGCAGATCCATCAGACCTCTTCCCGGAGGCATCACTGACCACCTTTTCATGGATTTAACCACTTCACATCAACTATATGTGGTAATAACTTTGAAACGCTTTTACTTATCCAAGCCATTCAGAGATTGTTTTAAAAGCAGAGAAATATATTTTTTTCGTAAATAAAGGTGAAATATATTGAATCAAATTTAGGACTAGCATGAAGTACAATGTGTCACTAGAAAACAAAGTGATACCTCATAAAATATTTATTACTTAACATTCCCCATATGTCTACTTTATCTTGGCATCATTTTGGAAATATCATTAAAAAATTTAGGACGTTAGAAGTTTAGAAGCAATTCTTAAAATTTTTAAGAAAATTGCCAAAACCCACTTTTTAAGGATCAGTTCAGGTCTGAAGTCACTTTGCGGGGCCTACATAGTGGATACCCCATTAATGACCCCGCTGTAGAAACTACACCCCTCAAGTTACTTAAAACTGATTTTACAAACTGTTAACCCTTTAGGTGTTCCACAAGAATTAAAGGAAAATGGAGATAAAATTTTTAAGCTTCACTTTTTGGGCAGATTTTCCATTTTAATCCAATTTTTTCTTTAACACATCGAGGGTTAACAGCCAAACAAAACTCAATATTTATGTAAACCACAGAATCTGGGTAATAAACACCCCACATGTGGTCATAAACTGCTGTATGAGCACACGGCAGGGCGCAGAAGAAAAGGAGCGCCACATGGTTTTTAGATGCCATGTCCCATTTGAAGTCCCCCTGATGCGCTCTTACAGTAGAAACTCCCAAGAAGTGACCCCATTTTGGAAACTAGGGGATAAGGTGCCAGTTTTATTGGTACTATTTTTGGATACATATAATGAATGATCAAAAAATCATAACCCTTTATTGGGTAAGGTGACCAAAAAATTTGTTATAGCGCAGTTTTTATTTATTTTTACAGCGTTCACGTGAGGGGGTTTGATCAAGTGACACTTTTATAGAGCGGAACGTTACGGACGTGGCAATACCTAATATGTACACTTATTTATTTAAGTTTTTACACAATAAAAGCATTTTTGAAACCAAAGAAATGATGTTTTAGGCTGGGTTCACACCTGAGCATATTCGATGAGCGCTTTTTACAGGCGTTTTTATCGGGCGTTTTTGAGGCATATTTTGGGGCGTTTTTGTATTTTGGAAACGCACGTAGTACGCCTGTTTGTGTGATTGACCACAGAGGCATTCAATGAATCTATAAGCGGGAACACGTGACAATACGCCCCAAAGAAGCTCCTGTACTTCTTGGGGCGTAGGGCGTTTTACAGCGCGTTCGTACGCGCTGTAAAACGCTCAGGTGAGAACCATGCCCATAGGTAAACATTGGTTTTTGCCTGAGCATTTTACAGCGCGTAGGAACGCTCTGTAAAACGCTCAGGTGTGAACCTAGCCTTAGTGTCTCCATGTTCTGAGAGCTATTTTTTATTTATTTTTTTAAGTGATTTTTCTTATGGTAAGGGCTCATTTTTTGCGGAATGAGGTGACTGTTTTATTGGTACCATTTTGTGGGACATACGCCTTTTTGATCCCTTGGTGTTGCACTTTTTGTGATGTAAGGTGAGAAAATAGCTTTTTTTGGCTGTTTTTTAATTTTTTTATGGCGTTTATCGGACTGGGTCAATCATGTGATGTGTTTATAGAGCTGACCGTCACGGACGTGGCAATACCAAATATGTAAATTTTTATTTTTATTTTTTTCTATTTTTAACTTTACATTTGAAACTGTCCCTGCCTTCTCTAAGGGTTGCGCTGCTGTCACTGACAGCGGGCAACCCGATCTTCAGCTTCACAATTAGCGTTCAGGAACGCCCATTCAGAGATATAGAACCACCTCCCGGACGTTTTTAGTTTATGGGCGGACCGGAGGTGGTTAAGAATGGACACGGATGTGTGATGCTTAACTGTCACTACCAGAAAGGACTAGCAATGCATGTTTCTGAAATGCACATTTAACTCACCTAATGACATTAATTTGTAACGAAGAAAATATTTTAGAACAATTTCATCCAAATTGAGTTTTTGAAAACTTCGCTCATCTCTAGTGTTGAGCGAGCATGCTTGGCTAAACACCAGTTCGGCTCGAGCATCACTATGCTCGGGACATCGCGGAGTTCGGCCGAACACCGCATGTGCTCGAATGCGATGCTCGAGTCATGGTATTTAAATCTAATTTGGCCTTTATTTCTATGCAGAAGCCAGTTACTAAAAGAAAACTGGCCTGGGGGCAACTAAACTCCATTCACTTAAATCGTGACGTCACTGGGCCAGCGGTAAACTGAGAAGGCCTTCTCAAACAGCTGATCGGTGTAGATAGAACATCAGGTTGAAACAAACTGCAGAACCCCTTTTTAAATACACTGGGTGTCCCCCAAGCCCTGACTCCATATATGGACATATATATATATATATATATATATATATATATGTCAGAGCAGGGATTTCTAAGCTGAATAAGAGTCCGGACACCCTCCACTTTTCAGAGCAGGGAGTGCCTGGGGTTCTCCTTTTTACTTTCATGGTGCTCGGTAGAACACCCAAGCATCGCAAAGCACTCTGTAGAACACCCAAGCACATGAGCACTTTGGTGCTCGATCAACACTACTCATCTCTAGTAGGAATTGTGACCCTGTAATCCCAGAATGATCTCTAATCCCTAGTTCCATTGTTTGCATGTACCATATAACAGTGAGCTGCCATATTCTGTTTTGTATATTAGCTTTATGGATATGCATCTGTGACTTTGGATGTGCTAGTCTAATTTTTCTTCCTGTACATAGAATGATCAAGCATATGCAAAATTCCACATGCTCAAGCCCAATTTTCCTCACCATCTGCTTCCAGAATCTGACCGCTACCATACACATTAGATAGTCCGCCAGTTTCACCAAAATGTGTGACTGAGAGAACAAAAATAATGGCTCTTGAAATGAACAAAAATTGTTACCAGTGGTGTTTTCAGTAACCTAATAATTAAAAGTTGTGTCAAGCAAAGTATCTAGGATTTAAAATCTCTATTCAAATTGCAGATTCATGCTCTTCACTCAAGTGTTTCCTCTGTTTTAGGGATTGGCAAATACGTTAGCGCTTCTAAATCAATCGAACACAATATTTCTGTCAAACTTCAACCATTTCTCTTTTGGCAAAAGTTTGTTCTTTAATATAAGCACTTAGAATTTAACACATTCAAATGCAGCCAACATGTAACAAAAATACTAATGCAAAATCCAATAAAGTAATTTAAGACAAATCTATCTGCAAATGTTCTAATGGGTTATTTGGTTAGCTCTTACAGTAAGTCCTTTCCAGATGTTAAAATTACCTGAATTTGTAAGCAGTGAATTAATTGACATAAATCTTCACTATATATAAAGAGGGTTTTACCTTCTCATATTCCTTTTTATCTCTGCTACCCTTGTTTTAAGCACATCAGATACAGTTCGTTTAAAAGCCCTTTTTTTTTTTTTTTCCCCATAAATGTAAAAGCTAAAAATGCAAAGCTGAGATGGAGGACTCTTCTGACTCCAATATTTGCTTTAACACTTGTGTAACTTTTGGATTCTGGCAGTGTATGACTTCTAAGAGTTTGTGCTGGCTGTCTTCCATGGATATACACTGATGGCTAAGAAGAAAGTTGGGACTGAAAACTGTAGATCTTAGGAAAAAAGCAGAGTGCCCTTCATTGTTTATACCCATGTTCACCAAATTGTGAATTTAGCAAAAGCAGCTGCTAGGAATCCCTTGCTGATGTAGTGGAGACATAATTCCATGCATTTTGTGAAAATTATAGCACTAGAAATTTGAAATACATTGTCCTTCTATCCTAGCAAAGCACTCAACAGTTGTGGTGAGAAGTCATGTCAACATGGGCTTAAAAGGAATGTATTGCCTAATTTTTATTGATTAAAACCTGTTAATGAGCGTTTTCAAAATTTTGTATTTTTATTTTCTGAACCCGATTTAGTGAGGCTGCCATCTTGTCTGAACTGCTCTGAGAGATGCTTTACAGCAGCACAAGCACAATAGCCTGAGGATTTTCATTGACTTCTGTTTGGAGTTTTCTAAACATGCTGAGTGACCCGTCCAAAGGTCACTGTGTAGGGAGGGGGAATAAATGAGGCATTAGACTCCCAGGTAATCTGGTTTCCCAAGAGTCTCTGTGGTAGAACATCTAAGACTCTGTCTGTCTGTCTGTCTTTCTCTGACTGGACAGGACAAATCAGAGGTTTAAAACCTCACCCCTCAATCTTCAGTGTATTTATAAAGCACCACCAAATCACAAAATTAAGGGTGGGGAAAAAAACTGCGTTGTCATGGGAAACCAGATCACCGGTGAGTCTAATACTTTATTTCCCCAGTCAACTCAATGACCGCACATCCAAGAACTATCAAAGATACATGTTTTAGGGAGGGATAATGTTACACAGAACTTTATGCCCAAAAGTCATATCCTCATTAATAACATCATCTAATTTATAATTGATACAGGTATGATCACTTTGCTGCTCTGCAGGTTGGTTGGATTGATTCTGCAGATCTTTCTGCCTAGGAAACGGCTGTGGTGGAATGAGCTCTGAGGGAAGTTAGTGCTTCCTTGTCTACTACTTTATAACCCTCTGTTATAGCTGTACATCTCTTGGCTGCTTTCCTACCCTTGTTGGGACTAAAAATTCTCCTCATCCAATCTTTATCTATTCTTCAGCTTTTGGTTGTGTCCAGATATTGTAGCACAGCTCTCCTAAAATCCAAGTTATTGTAGGCTGTTTCTAGAGGATTTGTAGGATTAGCGCAGATTGATGGAATTACTATAGGTTGAGACCTATGGAAGGAAGTGACAACCCTCTGATAGACCTAGACCTAAGAGGCTGGATTGCTCAGTAACCAGGCTGACAGCTTGAAGACTGGGGTTCGGATAAGAGATTGGACCCTGCATTAGAAGATCTTTCCTCAGGGAGAACAGGATTGGATCTTCCTGGCTGAGAGATTTTAAGAGACCGACCCAGCTCCTTCTGGGCCAAAAGGGGATGACCAGGATTAGGACACAACTTTCGGATTGGAATTTGTGCAGAACCTTTGGGATCATCGGGATTGCGGGGGAAAGGCGTAAACCAGTCTCAACGTCCAGTCCTGAGTGAAGAAATCTATTGCCACCCAGGGATCCCTTGGATTGAGTAAGAAGTAATGCAGTACTTTCTGGGTTCTTGAGGCGAGCAGATCTAGACTCTGAATGCCCCATTGATTTTTGGATCCTCTGAAAGGGCGACTGGGATAGGGAGCACTCGCCTGGATGCAGTCTCTGATGACTGAGAAAGTCCGCCTGAAGATTGAGAGAACCCTTTAGGTGTACCGCAGACAGAGATTTTAGGTTCTTCTCTGCCCATAGAAAAATCTGTTTTCAGAGATTTCAAAGGTGTCCATGCCTTGTACTTCCCTGATGCTGGATGAAGGCTACAGCTGTGGCATTGTCCGAGTGGACTAGTAAGACTGTTCTTGGATTGGGTCTAAGTTGCTTTGAGGCCTTCCCATATAGCCCAATGTTCTTTGTAGTTAGACGACATCATCCTCCTCCTCTGAGCTTTGGACAAAGTCCCCTGAAAGGAACCTGTGGCAGTAAGGGCGCCCCAGGAACTGGCGTCCGTTGTCAACGATGGCACTTCCTCCTGGCTCCAAGAGACTCGTGACTCCAGATTACTGTCTACGGACATCCTCTGGTCTAGTGTTAACTGAGATCTGTTCCATTTCCTGAGGATGAGGTCCTGTAGAGGCCTCATGTGGAATTGGGCCTAGGCGACCTAAAATCTTCATGGCTTGTCGGATCGAACAAACAGGCTTTCTTAAGAATTGTTGGATCCCTAACTTTAGATCCTGGACCTGGAGATGGAAGAAAGGCTTTTTTTGAAGGACAGAATCCGGGGGATGCCTAAAAATATTCTTTGATGGCTTGGGATAAGATTGGATTTCTCCCAATTGACTATCCAGCCCAGGTTCTGAAGGTGAGAGGACCATCTGAAGATAAGCTTTTCAGGAGATCAGACATTTCTGCTATAACAGATCGTCCAGATATGGAATAATATTCCCTTTTGGCTTAGGGAGGCCACTACTTCTGCCATAGTGTTGGAGAAGATGCAAGGAGCAGAAGATATTCTGAAAAGGGAGACAGTTGAATTGAAAGTGGTGAATCTTCTCTTTCAGCTTCACTGCAAACCTCCAGATATTTTCTGGATAGGGGGTGGATTGGGACATGAAAATAGGCATCCTTGAGGTCTATTATGGCCAACATAGCCCCCTTTTTGATGAGTTTCATGGCTGATTTGACAGTTTCCATTTTGAACTTGCATTAGGTTATGTGTCTGTTTAGTGGCTTCATATTTATAATGGTCCAGAATTTGCCATTGATTTCCAAACCGGGAATAGTGACCTCTTCCTCTTTCCCAGTTGGGAACACTCTCTCTATTGCCCTTAGGCATAATAATTCCCTTATGCCTTCGGACAAAGAGGACCTGTGAGGCCAGGGGATTTGGGTTATCATGAATTTTTGTGGGGGGAGAGAATGCAACTCTATAGTAGCATAACCGTTTTTTACGATGCTGATTATATATGGCTCTGTGATTGACTTGCTCCCAGGAACTTGTGAAGGAGCTGAGTTCCCCCCCACACCCACACACCCACACACACCCACACACACCCACACACCCCCACACACACCCACACACCCACACACACCCACACACCCCCACACCCACACCCACACACCCACACACCCACACACCCACACACCCACCACACACCCACACACACCCACACACACCCACACACACCCACACACACACACACACACACACCCACACACCCACACACACACACACACACCACAGTCATTATTTGGAAGAGGAGGAAAGATCTTCCTTGTTGGGGTTTAAGAAAATTCCTTCCTTTACTGCCCTTGGCATAGCTCCACATTCCCAAATATTTTTATTTTTTTATTTTTTTTCCCTTATCTGATCTGGAATCCTGCTGTTTATGAAAAAACTGCCTTCTATTTTTGGATCTGACTTCGGGAAAACTTTTTTTTTTTTTTTTTTTTTTCTTGTGGTCTGTAGCATTTTCTAAATCTTATCTAGATCAGGGCCGAACACATACTGCCATGGCATGGTAAGGATGTAAATTTGTTTTTAGAGATCATATCACTGGACCAGGCCTTCAACCACAGGACTCTTCTGATGGTGTTAGAGAGTACTACTGTATGGGCAAAATGTTTTACAGACTCTGCAGGGGCATCTGCCAGAAAATTTGTGGCCTTTGTAAGCAGGGGAAGGCTGTCCAAGATCTGCTCTTGGGGTCTTGTTAATTAAGTGAAGCTCTAATTGCTCCAGCCACACTGAGGTACAAGCTACATGTGTCACCTCCACTCCGGGGTTTAAGAGCAGCCGTAGCTTCCCACATTTATTTAAGGAGGCTTTCTGCCTTTCTGTCCATAGGGTCCTTTTAGCTGCACAGCATCCTCAAAAGGAAGGATCGTGTGCTTTGTGACCTTGGCCACTGGAGCATCGACTCTGGGAATGGACTCCCAGTCGGTGCAATCTGCCTTATCAAAGGGGCCCAGCCTTTTTATGCCACGGGTAATAAAGGAGCCTTTTTCAGGTTTATCCCATTCCACTCTTATGATCTTCTGTATGTTATCCGGAACTGGGAATACAGATCTCTGCCTCTCCCCCAAATATTTCCTCCTGAACAGATCTAAGCTTCCTGGGAATGTCCATTCTGATTGTGGCTCTTATGGCTTTGATTAGCTCTTCAATATCCTCCGGATTAAAAAGGATTATTTTATATTCGTTATCTTCATCGGATGTTTGAGATTTTTTCCCAAGATCTCAGGATCCGATAGTTAAGGATTCACAGAATCGTAATGCTTTCCCACAAACATAGGATCTCTAGAAGAACCCGGTCTATAGGGAGGGGGAGGGCCCCGGGCGGCCAGGGCAGATTGAACTTCCACTCTACCTATGGACTTGATATCCTCCAGACTAGAAGATTCGGACTTGACAACAGACACGGTACACTCCTTGCATAAAGGTTTAGACCCTGAGGAAGGTAGACATTTAGAACAGAAACCACACTTCCTGGGTACTTTTATTTTTTTTTTATTTTTTTTTTCCTGCAACATACAAGGGAGAGAAGGGTCAACCACTACAGGGTAATTATAACACAAGGAGTGTGCTGTGCCTGTCACAGGCTACTTACAGAACCCAGGGTAGCGGGGAGGCTCTGATCCAGAGCCAGTGGTGGTAGGCACACTCATGTCTGTCATCACCTGGCGGCTGGAGGGAAGCACGTCTCTAGCGTCCCTCCAGTCACCTTTCCACTCTGCATTACGCCCTTCTGGACTGCCGCAGGAGAGGGCTTAGCCGGGGCCACCATACTATAAAGGGGGCCCAGGCGCAGACCACACAGGAGGAGCGAAGAGCTGGGACTGACCTCCGGTCTGCAGAGCATGTACGCCACTGGTTTGCCAGAAGCAGATCGTGCTCTGCTGCTGGCAAACAAGACAGTATAGGGATGAACAGTGCTTTAGCGATTGCTTGTCCCTATGTGGAGGAGGGAATCGATGCATGTAACGGTAGCGGTCCCCTGCTCTAGCGAGCAGGGAATTGACTGGAGGGAACGCTTCCCTCCTGAGAATAATTTGCTCTGCCTGTGTAATAGGGCCTTAAAAGTACCAGGTGACAGACCCAGATCTAACTTATTTTGAAGGAAATCTTAAATGAGTGGGATGTTTTGGTGTGTGTTCACTAAACTTTCCTCCACCAAAAGACAGATGTTTCCTATACCTTTAAAGGGGTTCTCCAGGAATTAAAAAAATGAAAATACTTAAATATTTTATAATGTATTCACAAATACCTTTCATTACTTTAAATGGCTTGTTTAGGAGAAATAATCATTAGGAGAAATAAAATGGCTACCGTCATATCGGTACATACAAAACCTGTCCTAATCACACAGGAGGACAAGTTACTTAACCACAATGAGCCATAATGCTGCTTCATCCTCCTATCTGCTCTGCTTTTCATAAATCATGATCCTGAATACAGGTTAATCTCTGTGGGAATGGAGAGGATGAGGAGGGGGTGAGGTGTGGCAAATGAGCAGCAGCACTTGTCTGCAGTCTCCATTACCACAGCCCCACATTACTACAGTCTGTCCTGTCTGTCCTCTCTGTACTTCATGTGTCCTCATGATGATCTCATTTCCTACAGAGATTCAGCTAAAGTTCTTATCTGTATTTAGTATCATAATCGCTGACAGAGAGGAGGATGAGGCAGCTCTTTACCTGAGCGTTGTAAAGTAACTTGTCCTCATGTGTGATCATGACAGGTTTTGTGTGAACTGATGGGACAGTGGCCATTTTGTTTCTCCTAATGATTGCGCCCCAGACAAAACTAGCCATTCTAAATGGCTAATAAAAGATTTATAATAAAGTAATTAAGTATTTTCATTTTTCTTCATTACCGGAGAACCCCTTTAAGATAAATTCTGTTTGTAACAATTTACCTGCTATGTGGGGGAGTTTCACTATTCTGTTAGAAAGACCCCCTAGTTCGCAAGAATGTTTTCTCAAAATCCAGAACAAAAAGGCAGCTACTTCCAACATTTTTATAAAATTGCGGGGAGCCAAGGAAATTCCAAGGGAGAGGCATGTGATTAGAAAATGCTCTACTTGCTCCCTGGCTATTGAAGAAAAACTGAGTCTGATGCCATATATGTAAGGGGGCATTGTTGGGTGGCAGATTCCCCCTGATTTGGGTTATACAGGAAATTATTCCCTTTCCTCTCTTGCTGTAGCTCCATGTGAGGAATATGGATTAATATTTATGGTCAGCCATGTTCCCACACCAACAATCTGCTGACAGGTAGCAGAGGTAGTGAG
This sequence comes from Bufo gargarizans, assembly GCF_014858855.1. NCBI lineage: Eukaryota > Metazoa > Chordata > Amphibia > Anura > Bufonidae > Bufo > Bufo gargarizans. The sequence goes on along the minus strand of NC_058086.1, from coordinate 155,943,811 downwards.
ATCCATGGAGAAGGGTGGTGGTGGTGGGGGGGGGGGGGGGTTGTGGCCTCTAGCAGTCCACCTTTTGTTTATATTTCTCACCTCCATTCAGCCAGCCAGGAACCCAGCTAATGGAACAGGAAAAACTAGCCGGCAGGGGGTCTAGGTCATTCCCCAGTTCAATGAACACTATCAGACATCACATAACCAGCAATTTAAAAGGAATTATGAATCTCCCATCCATCAGACATAAACCAGGTGCAGATTTGTGTTCCTGTGGCAACTATGAACAGGCCTGTGGTCATAGCTTGGTGGTGGGATGCCAGTGAGGAGTGTGTGTGTGTGTGTGTGTGTGTGTGTGTGTATGTGTGTGTGTAATTTATAATCTCCCTACAGAAACCAAATAACAGTACCATGCTTGGACTCTGCTTGTAGCTGGAACCCAGGCGGGTCCTTTGGTCCCAGAACAATCTCCCTGTGACCTTCTGGTCTGGAGCTATGAACCCTAATGGGTTTTGTGGGTCATTTGCTGCCAGCCCAGAAGAGGGGGAGTGGACCCCTCCCTGAGGCAAAGGAGGGGAGGGGCTGGCTACAGGTTAAAAGGCTTGTGCCAGCAAGCGGGCGGGTCTTTCTCTGAAGGGAGGTCACATCGTGCCATATGTTTAGAGGGACCTGCAACCATGTGACCACAGCCAAGAACTCATCACAACCCAAAGGACTCCTATACTTGGTTAAGCAGAACAAAAGTCAGTTTACCCTGTTTGTACCACGCCATCTGTATTTGTAACCTCAAACCACTGTATATATTCTTTGTGTGCATAGTGTTATATCTAGTGAGCCCTTAAGGCGATTAAATATATAATTTAATCTTGTGCTGTCTTGTATCGCTATCGCAAATCCCCACGTCTGTGTTTCGGCCTAGTAATACGCTACTGCGGATTGGTTTCTTACCCTATATAAACCCTTTAGCGGACCGGGCTTATATCAAACAAACTGGTGGCAGTCTTCCTGGGCTGAGAACGCACTTTTTCACTGGGGCAGTGAGGCAGTGAAAAGGCTCTCTCGGCTTGTTGCCTCTCTGTGCCTGTGTGGACAGGAGGAGTCTGTGAAAACTGTACCAAGACTGACCTTACCTGCTCCTCCAGGAGGGCGTAACCTCACACCTTGGTAACCAGTGACCATACTGTATCTCGCTGGCTCTACATAGTTGACATCCGATGTCAGTCGGGGTACGGTATTCATCATGTCCCCTGACCATGCTTTGAGCCAAAGTACTCTCCTAGCTATGTTGGAAAGTAACAGTCCGAGCTGTGGGAGGCTCCGATCCTGGGGTGGTGGGAGCAGTCATGGTTCAAACTCCCTTTAATAGAAAATGCCAACGTGCAGAACGTCAAACTCATTGGTGTGTTTTCCGCCATTACTCTGGTCCTTGCTGCTTTTATATTTGGCTAGACGGCAAGGATCTGTGGTGCTGGAAGTGATGTCACGACACCAGCTCCACCACTTCACGTGGTGATGTTGCCCTGTGTGGAAGCAACGTATCGGAAAGCCTCACCAGACTCCATGCTGCCTCTCTGCAACAAGCTCACCTGGACCGCTACTGGAAGGAAATTCCCCAGGGCAAAAGCGCCTGCTACGCCGGGCACAGGCCAATCATATCCACATGCTTTGTTTATGCTGTTAAACAAAAAGGTGTACTATAGGGTTATAACGTTCAAATCGGGTAAGTATTGATTTAAAAATGAGGCTCACCTTGAAAGGTTGTGCTACCTATAGGCATAACTCTAGATGGAACTCATCAAGATGTGCTAGGAACTCCCAGACACCTCTCCAGCCTGTCTGATTTTGACAGAACAGGAAAAAACACTGGTGATAGAGGAAAGAGGTGAGGTTTTAAACTCTTTCCCCCCCAACGTTTCAAACAGCAGAAAGCCAGCAGTTAATGTCTGTGATTAGCAGCAATGATGATCGAGGACACTTAACCCCTCAGATGTCATGGTCAAATGTGACCACTGCATCTGAGATGGCTAAAACCCGGAAGCGCAGAGATGGGGAAAGAGGTTCCTTTTTAAAGTAATGAGCCTGTACTAGGTTCCTAGGCTCATTAGTATATTATAGTTCAGGCCAGCAGGTGGCATCACTGAACTGTAATAGTGATTTCTGTATAGAATAATGGAGCAGATTCCATTCTATACAAATTTCAATCTAATGATCCAATGGGGGACCTAACAAAATAAAAAATAAAGGTTAGAAAAATGTATATATTTTTATTTTATTTTTGCTATAAATTAACCCCCCCCCCCTTCCCCAAAATAAACAAAACGACAAGATGGGCATCGCCACATTCTATTAATATAATTTAAAATAGCCGATTTGCAGTTTTATTCATCTCTTTACTTCCCCCCCCAAAAAATTTATTATAGTGATCAAAAGCTCACACACTCCAAAATGGTATTAGCAAAGACTACAGATTATCCTACAAAAATCTCTGTAGACATAACTATAAAGTTTTATGTGGGTCAGCTATGACAAAAGAGAAATTTTAGAAGTTTTTTTTTTTTTTTTTTTTCAGTATTAAAACTCAAGAAAACTGTGGTTTTCTTGTAATCGTACTGACATGGAAAATAAAAAGCAGAAGTCCGTTTTACCGCATAGTAGTTGCCATAAAAACAAAGCCCATAAAACTTTTTCTAATTCCACCCCATTTTGAATTGTTTTCCAGCTTCCCTCTACATTGTATGCCATATTAAGCGGTGGGATTAGAAACTACAACTTGTTCTGCAAAAAAAAAAAAAAAGGCCCCAGCTATATGAATGGGGAAAATAACAGGACAAAAAAGTAAAATCTCTGCATCAGGAAGGGGTTAATTTTTTTTCCCAGTGAAACACCCCTTTGACATTTTACCTTATATACTATATTTTCAGAGCAGCATATAATCCAAATATTTCATATTATGAGTAGAAAGATAACATTTTGGATCACTGCATGCTCCTTTTAGATGACTCCTAGGAGTTTACTGAATATTTTTGCACTGAATCCCTGATATAGTATGTAGTCAGTTTCTTTTAGTGGACACTGCTGGCAGACAAAATGTCACTTTTTAATGTTTTCTATGTAGCAAATTGGAAGGCTGTATTAGCGCCAACTGCTAAGATATGTATAAAATCATTAATTTGTGCTGAATTTAGAGCAAATAATATGGTGTTAAAAGGTGACAATTAGAGTTGAGCGGACACCTGGATGTTCGGGTTCGGCTGAACTTGGGGAAAAAAAAAGTTTTGGGTTTGGGACTTGACCCCGAACCCCAACCCCATTGAAGTCAATAGGGACCTGAACTTTTGGGCACTAAAATGGCTCTAAAATAGTCCTGGAAAGAGCTAGAGGGCTGCAAGAGGCATCAAAATGTGCTTAAGAGCATGGCAACTGTTCTGCAAACAAATGTGGATAGGGAAATGACTTAAAATAACATAAAATACAGAAAAATTTTAAATAACGGTGGATGGCTGGATGTGGCGGTGTAGGTTGATGTGGCAGTGAAGGAGGAATAGGTAGCCAACACTGATTTTGTTGCCTTTTATTTTTAAATTGGGGTATCCCCCAAAATATTGGGACATATGACAAAATAAAACAAAGAATAAGTGCACTTGAGTACAAGAATGGATGGTTGAGGCTGGTATAAATGTCTATTCTGCACAAGGTACGGAAAAGTCCTGTGGGATCCATTCCTGGTTCATTTTAATAAACGTGAGCTTGTCCACATTGGTTGCGGCCTGTGATAATGCTCTCTGCCGTGCTAAAAACACGTTCACACTATACACTGGCTGCAGGGCAGGTCAGCACCTCGAAGGTTGACAAAGCTTTTCCACATTTTGGCCATGCTAACCCTGCCTTCTCAGCTGCGTTGGCAACCTCTTCCTCCTCTGCCTTCGCCTTGTGCTTCCACTGTGCCCCCGCTGTCAGATGGCAATGCTATCATCAGCGTGCGCTTGTAGTCGCGCATCTTCCGATCAGTAACAGATGTTTTTCACTAAATTTTAGTTCCCTGTCAGCAATGCAGAGCAGGGGTTCATTCACGGCAAAAGGGGGTTCATGTCACCCAGCAATACAACAGACGATTTTGAGAGATTTAGGCCCCTGTCACCCAGGCTCAGCAGGGGTTTGTATACGGCAAAAATGGTAAAATGTCACCCGACAAGGTGTGTTTTTTTCAATTTAGGGCATAGTAGTCATTGAAAAGGTTAGAGGGATGTAAAAGGCAGTAAAATGTGCTTAAGAGCATGTCAACTGCTCTGCAAACAAATGTGGATAGGGAAATAACATAAAATAAAATAACGAAAAATTACAAATTATTAACCTGCAACTCCGAGAAGGAGGTGGATATGAAGTCGGCGGTTGAGGAGGCGATGAATGTGGTGTTGTAGATGGAGCCAGCAATGGAGGAGGAGGTAGCCAACAATTGTGTGTGTGTGTGTGTGTGTGTGTTGTTTTTTTTTTTTTTTTTTTTGAGGGGGGTTGGGGGGGTACGTAGCCCCAAAAATATTGTGACTAATACAAATAATATAAAAAAAAAAAGAAAACAAAGAATCTTTGCACTTGACTTGAGTACAAGAATGTATGTTTGGTGGTATAAATGTCTATTCTGCACAAGGTACAGACAAGTCCTGTGGGATCCTGGTTCATTTTAATGAATGTGAGTTTGTCCACATTGGCTGTGGACAGGCGGCTGCGCTTGTTTGTGATGACTTCCCCTGCCGTGCTAAACACACGTTCAGACAATACACTGGCTGCAGGGCAGGCCAGCACCTCCAAGGTGTAAAGGGCAAGCTCAGGCTATCGGGCTAATCGCTCATGTGTGCAAAGATGCCCAAAGGCAACGAAAAGCTGTCCTCTGTGGGAGGTGTTTCGTCTGTGTCCTCTGTATCCCTTCAGTCACGCACCAGTGATGGCAATGAGCTGGTCTGGATGCCACCTTGCTGTGAACATGGTTCCTCCTCCTGCATCTCCTCCTCATCCTCCACCTCCTCATCCTCCAGAACTGTGCCCTGGCTGGACAATTGTGTACCTTGTGTTTGTGGGTGCAGGAACCCACCCTGGGAGCCACTTGGGAATGACTGGCCGGAAACCCTACAAAATGATCCCTCTTCCTCCTCCTACTCTTGTGCCACATCCTCTTCCATCATCACCAGGAGCGTTTTTTTAAGGAGGCATAGAAGTGGGATAGAAACGCTGAGAACGGCGTTATCTGCACTGGCCATGTTGGTGGAGTACTCAAAACAGCGCAACAAGGAACACAGGTCTCGCATGGAGGCCCAGTTATTGGTGGTGAAGTGGTGCTGTTCCGCCGAGCGGCTCACTCGTGGGTGCTGCAGCTGAAACTCCACTATCGCCTGCTGCTGCTTGCACAGTCTGGCCAGCATCAGTTCCACCTTGTGGGCACGTCTCATATGAGGCGGTGAGCAGGAAGGCCGAAGTTACGCTGCAGCGCTGACAGGCGAGCAGCAGCAGGATGAGAACGCCAAAAGCGCACAGACGGCCCGCACTTTATGCAGCAGCTCTGACATGTCGGGGTAATTTTTAAGGAATCTCTGCACCACCAAATTCAGCACATGCACCAGGCAAGGGATGTGCGTCAAACCGGCTAGTCCCAGAGCTGCTACGAGATTTTTCCCATTTTCGCACACACCACCAGGTCGGGCTTGAGGCTCACTGGCACAAACCACTCATCGGTCTGTTGTTCAAGGCCTGTCCACAGCTCCTGCGTGGTGTGTGATTTGTCCCCCAAACAGATAAGTTTTAAAACTGCCTGCTGTCGTTTACCTCTAGCTGTGCTGAAGTTGGTGGTGAAAGTGTTACGCTGACCAGATGAGGAGCCGGTAGAGGAAGCGGATTAGGAGGAGGACGCAACAGGAGGCAAACTGAAGCGCCCTGCAATACTCGGTGGTGGAAGGACATGCGCCAAACTCCTACCTGCCTCAGGCCCAGCCGCCACTGCATTTACCCAGTGTGCTGTTATGGAGATATAACATCCCTGACCGTGTATACTGGTCCACGTATCCATAGTCAGGTTGGCATTGCGCAGTGCACACCTGGTTTTGTCCCCTACCTGGTTGTGCAGGGAAGGGATGGCTCGCCTTGAAAAGTAGTGGCGGCTGAGCACGACTTACTGTGGGACAGCCACTGCCATAAGACCTTTAAAACTATCCTTCTCCACCAGTTGGAATGACAGCATTTCAAAGGCAAGTAATTTAGAAATGCTGGCATTCAGGGCTAGGGATCGCGGGTGGGTAGGGGGGTACTTCCTCTTCCTCTCCAGCGTTTGGGATATGGAGAGCTGAACGAGGAGCCAGAGACCTTTCTTGGTTTTTGAGGTATCTACTCCACTGCAGCTCGTGCTTTGCACTTAAATGCCTGTTCATGCAGGTTGTGCTCAGGCAGGGGCGTAGCGTGGGGGGGGCCGGAGGGGCCGTTGCCCCGGGCGCCAAATTGCAGGGGGCGCCAGGCAGCCGAAATTTCAATGAGGGCTACGGGAGCCTATGGCTCCCGTCCCCTCCGTTATGCCCATAGGCTTCAGGCCTAGTGGCCTGAAGCCTATAAGGCAGTAGAGCGATGCAGGACTCGGTCACGATAACCTCACTGTGACCTCCTGCGTCGGGTCTCGCGAGATGACGCGATGACGCGGCGCAGGAAGGCACAGTGAGGCGTTCGTGACCGCCTGCGGCGGGAACAAGCAGGGATGGAGATGGGTAAGTATTTTTTTTTTATGTTACCTTTCCTAATTGCAGTGCAGAGGCTCTGGGGGCAGTATGGGGGGTGGGAGAGGACTGGAGCAGAAAGGCTATGGCATTGGCACAGTAATAAGAGGGGGACATTATATTAGCAAAGAGGGGGCCAGTACATTAATAACAAAGAGGGGGACATTACATTAGCAAAGAGGGGGCCAGTACATTATTAATAAAAAGGGGGGCATTATATTAATAATAAAGAGGGGGCCAGTACATTACTATTAATGTAATGACCCCCTCTTCATTATTAATGTAATGACCCCCTCTTTATTATTAATGTAATGGCCCCCTCTTTGTTATTAATATAATGGCCCCCTCTTTGTTATTAATATAATGGCCCCTCTTTATTAATGGCCCCCTTTATTATTAATGTAATGGCCCCCTCTTTGTTATTCATGTAATGGCCCCTCTTTATTAATAATATAATGGCCCCCTCTTTATTATTAATGTAATGGCCCCCTCTTTATTATTAATATAATGACCCCCTCTTTGTTATTAATGTAATGGCCTCCTCTTTGTTATTAATGTACTGGCCCCCTCTTTATTATTAATATAATGACCCCCTCTTTATTATTAATGTAATGGCCCCCTCTTTGTTATTAATGTAATGGCCCCTCTTTGCTAATATAATGGCCCCCTCTTTATTATTAATGCAATGGCCCCCTCTTTTTATTAATGTAATGGCCCCCTCGTTGTTATTAATATAATGGCCCCCTCTTTATTATTAATGTAATGGCCCCTCTTTATTATTAATGTACTGGCCCCCTCTTTGCTAATATAATGGCCCCCTCTTTATTATTAATGTAATGGCCCCTCTTTATTATTAATGTACTGGCCCCCTCTTTGTTATTAAAGAGGGGGCCAGTACATTAATAATAAAGAGGGGGCCATTATAATATACAGGTGGAATAATATTATGGGGAATGAAAGCTATCTGTCTGGCTCTAGCTCAGTATTGGGGGGCAGCAGGATGACAGTGTTGAGACACCAGGAAGGAGAGCATGATAGTAAAGTGAGGAACCTAAATTTTTTTCGGTGAAACTCTGCAGAGACGAGAAGCGGCTGAAAGAAGTTATCATGGTGGTCTTATCTCTGAATGAAGACGTCGAGGAGAGTCTACATCACAGGAGACGTCACTGGATGTAACAGGTATGGTGCGGTATTCTACTGTAATAATAATGTCCATCCACATATCTGTTTCATGGTAGGGTTGAGGGAGAAGATTGAGAATTTGGCCCATACTGCCGCATTCTGGCCCCAGACTTCAGGTCACACTGTGTGTGTTCTGAATTCTGGGGCCTCACACCCATCTACTACATTATCTGTACTCAGAGAGTTATCTCTGTGTTATCTGAGGTGTTACATAGGACTGCTAGTGATCTACTATAGTATCTGTTAAAAGTGGCGTGCCTGGGGTAGGCGCGGGGGGGGGGGCGGAATTTTTGGCTTGCCCCTGGTGCTGGCAACCCACGCTACGCCACTGTGCTCAGGTTGAGAACGTTTATGCCTTGCTTCAGGCTCTGATTGCACATCATGCAAACCACTCGTGTCTTGTCGTCAGCACATTGTCTGAAGAACTGCAACACCAGGGAACTCCTTGGAGCTGGCTTTGGTGTGCTCGGTCCCTTACTGTGGTGGGCAGTAGGAAGCGTACTGTCTAGAGGACGGCCGCTCCGCTTTTGCACCCTGCTCCCTCTTCTGCTGTGCTGGTGGCTCTGTGCGACCACCGCCTCTTCCTCAAACTACACAGGTCACTCGCATGACCTTGATTCCATGTGGGGTCGAGGACCTAATCGTCCTCCACATAATCTTCCACCCAGTCTTCTCCCCTGACTTCCTTGTCGGTCTGCAATCTTTCAAAAGCCCCAGCAGTTGGCACCTGTTTCGTCATCATCTGAGACTTGCTGCAATGGTCCTCCCATGTACTCATCTTGAAAAATAAGTGGTTGGGCATCGGTGCACTCAATCTCCTCCACTTCTGGGGCAGGGCTAGGTGGATGTACCTAGGAAACCCTGCTAACAGACATCAAAAAGCAGAAGAGAATGCTGCATGACTTGGGGCTCAGACTGCTTGGCTGATTTGCAAGGGGATGAGGTGAAAGACTAATGGACATCGGCTGCAGGTGCCAACTGATCTTTCAGCAGGAGACTGGGTGGGAGACAATGTGAAGAAACTGGATCCACTGTCAGCAACCCAATCTACGATCACCTGTACTTGTTCAGGCCTCGCCATTCGTAGAGCAGCATTAGGCCCGACCAAATACCGCTGCAGGTTTTGTCGCCTACTCACACCTGAGGAAGGGCTTTCACTTGTGCGTGTAACTGGCACAGATCGATAACGTCCTCTCCCTGCAACAGGAGCTCCACCAGCAGCACCACGACCTGGGTCACATACCTTTTTTGACGCGCTCCTCATATTTTTTTGAATTTAGGATCTTCCCCTTAAATAGGTGTTTAATAGTAAAAAAAAATGAACGACAGTATGTAAAGCGTGTATCTCACACGGCCTGAACCAGACTAAGCCTCAATTAAAGATTTCTTTGCACAAAATGGCTGTATTTCAAATGCCTAATTCAAACTCAACACCTGAATCTGTGTAGGCCTGAATTCAATATTGGCGCACCAAATGGTGGTATTTAAAATCTCTGCATGTAACCAAAATGTATTAAGGGTGTATCTCACAATGACATCTGCATCAAAGGCTGTCAACTAAATTTTTGGCGCCCAAACGACTGTTTAACAACTGAATTTGACAGCAGTATATAAGCCTGTAATTTCACACGTGCTGATGCTGCAAGGCCTCAAAATAGTGTTGTTTTTTTTGTCAAATAAGTGTGTTTTTCAAACCCCAGAAAATGATGGGTGTATTTCTAGCTTAAATTGCACACTGACTAATACAGATGTTGTAGTTTGCCCCCAAAATATGGTGACTTGCAATGTCCCAAAAGCTCAGATGCAATGCTGGTGCACTGAGCATGGATAAAATGGCCGCCGCCACCCACCTAACAGAATTCTAAAAGTTAGTATTTTTGGTCAATGAGCTCAGGGCAGGGTAAAACGATAGTGCCCTGTACCCACACAACTATTTGTCTGTAGATCGCGGAGTTAGATTCTCTCCTATGCGCTCCCTGAAATCACAAGTCCAGCCAGCAGCATCCTCTCCCTACACTTGTAACAGCAGAGTGACGTGCAGCGCTACGTGACTCAAGCTTATATAGAGGCTGGGTCACATGCTGCTCTGGCCAATCACAGCCATGCCATTAGTAGGCATGGCTGTGATGGCCTCTTGGGGCAAGTAGTATGATGCTTGTTGATTAGTTGCTGTGCAGCCTTTCAAAAAGTGCCAAGAAAGCGGCGAACACCAAGCCCGAACTTTTACGAAAATGTCCGGGGTCCAAAAATCCGGTACCAACCCTAGTGACAATTACTTTCAAATGAAATGGCCCCTTTGAACAACACTTCTGATAAAATGCACATAGAGGATTAAAATACTTTAGTAAATTCTTTCTATTTTTATTAATATTGACCCGCACAGTTTGGCTCTTTCTTTTTGTGCACAAAGTGAAAATAAGAATTCTGTAAGTTCCTTCCTGGAATCAAGTGATTTTTATCTGCAACCGCACACGTGATTCAATGGCTCAGCTGTGTATTTGTCATCTGACAATGATCTGTCCATCTGATCTTACTATATCGCACCGAGGACAAAACTTTCACAAACCTACCCTGCACAGTTTAGCTGATGTCTGTCATTGAAGACAGAAATTTCTTTTCTGCAACACTTTGGAGCTATGATACCTTCTAATGTGCAACATCAAATGAAGCAATAACCTAACAAATCTCTAAGTGCTACAGAGATTTTCTGCTTGAAAATCCACCCACAGTGCAGGTTTTTAGATCTGCAGCTTGTCAATGTTCACTTCTGATTTTTCACTCCCTCCAATATAGAGAGGCGAGCGAAATATGCACCAAAATGAATGTTCTAGATGCAGAGTTTGCTTCAGGTTTGCTGTGAACTTGCAGCAACATCTGCTGATGGATTTGTGGTTGAAAAATCCACTCCTTGTGCAGTTACCCCTAGTGATTTATCCATAGAAGGTGCAGATATAACCTTATAGCCATTTCCTTGTTTCTGGGCAACCCACCGACCCCTTGGCAGTAGCCATAATATATACATACAAATTAATGTGGAGTAATAATGACTATAGATGAGCAAATCGCTGCTTCACGTGACTGCTTTGGTTCAGCTCCAAATTGATTCTAACCGAATTTAATGTTCAGGCCAATTGGACAGTTATGTATGACGCAGAGGTCTACTTCTCGTTCTCTTGACTGTTGGACTTTACTGCAAGCTGTATCCAAGATGTCTCGCTCAGCCAGCCACGGTTCTAAGGCCCCCATACACATAAGTATAATTTTGATCAATCGCGTGGAGAACAGAGAATTTGACCGACAGTCAAATGTGTATGGGGAGCTTCTGACAGATTATCCCAGGGAAGAGATCAGGCAAGCTGAATATTTTCACCCAATCACTTTGTTCTCTCAGGAGATACGATGCTGCCAGAGGTGCCTATCCCGATTGGCAGCATATAAACACTGAGTTGAACCAAAAATGTATGGGGGAGTCAAGAGGAAGTCAGAAGAGATGGCTTTCAGCTGAACTGATTGCTTAGATGACCGCTACTAAATGTATGGTATATGGCCAGCATTACTCTGTACTGATGACTAGAGTTGAGCGAACACCTGGATGTTCGGGTTCGAGAAGTTCGGCCGAACTTCCCGGAAATGTTCGGGTTCGGGATCCGAACCCGATCCGAACTTCGTCCCGAACCCGAACCCCATTGAAGTCAATGGGGACCCGAACTTTTCGGTACTAAAAAGGCTGTAAAACAGCCCAGGAAAGGGCTAGAGGGCTGCAAAAGGCAGCAACATGTAGGTAAATCCCCTGCAAACAAATGTGGATAGGGAAATGAATTAAAATAAAAATTAAATAAATAAAAATTAACCAAAATCAATTGGAGAGAGGTCCCATAGCAGAGAATCTGGCTTCACGTCACCCACCACTGGAACAGTCCATTTTCAGATATTTAGGCCCCGGCACCCAGGCAGAGGAGAGAGGTCCCGTAACAGAGAATCTGTCTTCATGTCAGCAGAGAATCAGTCTGCATGTCATAGCAGAGAATCAGGCTTCACGTCAGCCACCAGTGCAACAGTCCATTGTCATAAATTTAGGCCAAGCACCCAGGCAGAGGAGAGAGGTCCCGTAACAGACAATCTGGCTTCATGTCAGCAGAGAATCAGTCTTCATGTCATAGCAGAGAATCAGGCTTCACGTCACCCAACATTGGATTAGTCCATTGGCATATATTTAGGCCCCGGCACCCAGACAGAGGAGAGGTTCATTCAAATTTGGGTAGCCTCGCAATATAATGGTAAAATAAAAATAAAAATAGGATTGAATGAGGAAGTGCCCTGGAGTACAATAATATATGGTTAAGGGGAGGTAGTTGATGTCTAATCTGGACAAGGGACGGACAGGTCCTGTGGGATCCATGCCTGGTTCATTTTTATGAATGTCAGCTTGTCCACATTGGCTGTAGACAGGCGGCTGCGTTTGTCTGTAATGAAACCCCCTGCCGTGCTGAATACACGTTCAGACAAAACGCTGGCCGCCGGGCAGGCCAGCACCTCCAAGGCATAAAAGGCTAGCTCTGGCCACGTGGACAATTTAGAGACCCAGAAGTTAAATGGGGCCGAACCATCAGTCAGTACGTGGAGGGGTGTGCACACGTACTGTTCCACCATGTTAGTGAAATGTTGCCTCCTGCTAACACGTTGCGTATCAGGTAGTGGTGCAGTTAGCTGTGGCGTGTTGACAAAACTTTTCCACATCTCTGCCATGCTAACCCTGCCCTCAGAGGAGCTGGCCGTGACGCAGCTGCCTTGGCGACCTCTTGCTCCTCCTCTGCCTTGGCCTTGGGCTTCCACTTGTTCCCCTGTGACATTTGGGAATTCTCTCAGTAGCGCGTCTACCAACGTGCGCTTGTACTCGCGCATCTTCCTATTACGCTCCAGTGCAGGAAGTAAGGTGGGCACATTGTCTTTGTAGCGTGGATCCAGCAGGGTGGCAACCCAGTAGTCCGCACACGTTAAAATGTGGGCAACTCTGCTGTCGTTGCGCAGGCACTGCAGCATGTAGTCGCTCATGTGTGCCAGGCTGCCCAGGGGTAAGGACAAGCTGTCCTCTGTGGGAGGCGTATCGTCATCGTCCTGCCTTTCCCCCCAGCCACGCACCAGTGATGGACCCGAGCTGCGTTGGGTGCCACCCCGCTGTGACCATGCTTCATCCTCCTCCTCCTCCATCGCCCTAAGTGTTTTCTCAAGGAGACATAGAAGTGGTATTGTAACGCTGATAACGGCGTCATCACCACTGGCCATGTTGGTGGAGTACTCGAAACAGCGCAACAGGGCACACAGGTCTCGCATGGAGGCCAAGTCATTGGTGGTGAAGTGGTGCTGTTCTGTAGTGCGACTGACCCGTGCGTGCTGCAGCTGAAACTCCACTATGGCCTGCTGCTGCTCGCACAGTCTGTCCAGCAAGTGCAAGGTGGAGTTCCACCTGGTGGGCACGTCGCATATGAGGCGGTGAGCGGGAAGGCCGAAGTTACGCTGTAGCGCAGGCAGGCGAGCAGCAGCAGGATGTGAACGCCGAAAGCGCGAACAGACGGCCCGCACTTTATGCAGCAGCTCTGACATGTCGGGGTAGTTGTGAATGAACTTCTGCACCACCAAATTCAGCACATGCGCCAAGCAAGGGATGTGCGTCAAACTGGCTAGTCCCAGAGCTGCAACGAGATTTCGCCCATTATCACACACCACCAGGCCGGGCTTGAGGCTCACCGGCAGCAACCACTCGTCGGTCTGTTGTTCTATACCCTGCCACAACTCCTGTGCGGTGTGGGGCCTGTCCCCCAAACATATGAGTTTCAGAATGGCCTGCTGACATTTACCCCGGGCTGTGCTGAAGTTGGTGGTGAAGGTGTGTGGCTGACTAGATGAGCAGGTGGAAGAAGAGGAGGAGGAAGTCGAGTAGGAGGAGGTGGCAACAGGAGGCAAAGAATGTTGCCCTGTAATCCTTGGCGGCGGAAGGACGTGCGCCAAACAGCTCTCCGCCTGGGGCCCAGCTGCCACTACATTTACCCAGTGTGCAGTTAGGGAGATATAGCGTCCCTGGCCGTGCTTACTGGTCCACGTATCTGTGGTTAGGTGGACCTTGCCACAGATGGCGTTGCGCAGTGCACACTTGATTTTATCGGATACTTGGTTGTGCAGGGAAGGCACGGCTCTCTTGGAGAAGTAGTGCCGGCTGGGAACAACATACTGTGGGACAGCAAGCGACATGAGCTGTTTGAAGCTGTCTGTGTCCACCAGCCTAAATGACAGCATTTCATAGGCCAGTAGTTTAGAAATGCTGGCATTCAGGGCCAGGGATCGAGGGTGGCTAGGTGGGAATTTACGCTTTCTCTCAAATGTTTGTGAGATGGAGAGCTGAACGCTGCCGTGTGACATGGTTGAGATGCTTGGTGACGGAGGTGGTGGTGGTGTTGGTGGTACATCCCCTGTTTGCTGGGCGGCAGGTGCCAACATTCCTCCAGAGGCGGAGGAAGAGGCCGAGGCGGCAGCAGCAGAAGAGGTAGCAGGGGGAGCCTGAGTGACTTCCTTGGTTTTAAGGTGTTTACTCCACTGCAGTTCATGCTTTGCATGCAGGTGCCTGGTCATGCAGGTTGTGCTCAGGTTCAGAACGTTAATGCCTCGCTTCAGGCTCTGATGGCACAGCGTGCAAACCACTCGGGTCTTGTCGTCAGCACATTGTTTGAAGAAGTGCCATGCCAGGGAACTCCTTGAAGCTGCCTTTGGGGTGCTCGGTCCCAGATGGCGGCGGTCAGTAGCAGGCGGAGTCTCTTGGCGGTGGGTGTTCTGCTTTTGCCCACTGCTCCCTCTTTTGCTACGCTGTTGGCTCTGTATCACCACTGCCTCTTCCTCCGAACTGTGAAAGTCAGTGGCACGACCTTCCTTCCATGTGGGGTCTAGGACCTCATCGTCCCCTGCATCGTCTTCCACCCAGTCTTGATCCCTGACCTCCTGTTCAGTCTGCACACTGCAGAAAGACGCAGCAGTTGGCACCTGTGTTTCGTCATCATCAGAGACATGCTGAGGTGGTATTCCCATGTCCTCATCAGCAGGAAACATAAGTGGTTGTGCGTCAGTGCATTCTATGTCTTTCACCGCTGGGGAAGGGCTAGGTGGATGCCCTTGTGAAACCCTGCCAGCGGAGTCTTCAAACAGCATAAGAGACTGCTGCATAACTTGAGGCTCAGACAGTTTCCCTGGTATGCATGGGGGTGATGTGACAGACTGATGGGGGTGGTTTTCAGGCGCCATCTGTGCGCTTTCTGCAGAAGACTGGGTGGGAGATAATGTGAACGTGCTGGATCCACTGTCGGCCACCCAATTGACTAATGCCTATACCTGATCAGGCCTTACCATCCTTAGAACGGCATTGGGCCCCACCATATATCGCTGTAAATTCTGGTGGCTACTGGGACCTGAGGTAGTTGGTACACTAGGACGTGTGGATGTGGCAGAACGGCCACGTCCTCTCCCAGCACCAGAGGGTCCACTAACACCACCACGACCATGTCCACGTCCGCGTCCCTTACTAGATGTTTTCCTCATTGTTATCGTTCACCACAACAACAAAAATATTATTTGGCCCAATGTATTGTATTCAAATTCAGCTGAATATAAATTTGAGGCCTAGTATTTAGGCGCTGGGTGACCGGTATAGATTTACTGACAGAATTAGACTTGGAAATGCACAGTAGCGTGTGTGTGAAGTTATTCTGAATGACCCTATGTGCACCTTGAATATTATATACCCTTTTAGGGATAGATTTCAAATAGCTCTGATACAGCAGAAACCACTAAATTATGAAATTGCTAAATTGGGAATTGTATTTCAACCCAGAACAAAAAATGTGCTTTGACGGACACTAAATAACTTGCCCAGCCACAACAGTACAGCGGTAACGACCGATTTAGCGGGATATAAATTTGAGGCCTAGTATTTAGGCGCTGGGTGACCGATATGGATTTACTGACAGAATTAGACTGGGATATGGCCAAAAAATAACCACACTATTGCTGGTTAAATGCACTTGGTGTGACAGCTTGACCAACCACACTACTGAGGGTTAAATGCACTTGGTGACAGGCGCAGCTTGCCCCTGATGTATTATATGGCCAAAAAATGAACAGACTATTGCTGGTTAAATGCACTTGGTGTGACAGTTTTACCAACCACACTACTGAGGGTTAAATGCACTTGGTGACGGGCGCAGCTTGCCCCTGATGTAGTATATGGCCAAAAAATGAACAGACTATTGCTGGTTAAATGCACTTGGTGTGACAGCTTCACCCTGATGTAGGCTTTAGCCAAAAAACAACCACACCATTGAGGGTTAAATGCACTTGGTCGCAGCTTGTGCTGGCGCACCACAAGACACAAAATGGCCGCTGATCACCCCTGAAAAAAGTGACTGACAAACGGTCTTGGCAGCCTAAAAACAGTGAGCAATTGAGTATCAGCAGCTCAATGATCCACAGCTGCAGATCGATCAATTAATCAATTCCTTTGGAGGAGTTAATCTTCCTAATCTCGCCCTACTGTCGCAGCCGCAACCTCTCCCTATGCTGATCAGAGCAGAGTGACGGGCGGCGCTATGTGACTCCAGCTTAAATAGAGGCTGGGTCACATGGTGCTCTGGCCAATCACAGCCATGCCAATAGTAGGCATGGCTGTGATGGCCTCTTGGGGCAAGTAGTATGACGCTTGTTGATTGGCTGCTTTGCAGCCTTTCAAAAAGCGCCAAGAAAGCGTCACAAAAGCGCCAAGAAAGCGTCACAAAAGCGCCAAGAAAGCGACGAACACCGAACCCGAACCCGGACTTTTACGAAAATGTTCGGGTCCGTGTCACGGACACCCCAAAATTCGGTACGAACCCAAACTACAGTTCGAGTTCGCTCATCCCTACTGATGACGAACAAGTACCCTGAGCTCACTCTCTGTGGATGGATATATAAATTGCCTATTTTCATTTGTCCTCTTTCAAGGCTTGCTGAAAATTCTAACAGCTACCACTTTGCATTTTATTTTCCATGGTGCATTGACACTAAGGAGAACCAGTGTTAGGTTTGTGTCTACCCTCCTGCTGTTGCCTATTGGTGCAGACACTACGCCACCATGCCATCTAGCTTTCTGTTCACCAACATTCTCTCCATGCTGCTGCCTCCGTTCTCCTGACTGATGCTCCAATAGGCTGCATCCAGTGCCTATGCTCCCAAATTCTTCCCCATCCAATAGCTGAGGGTCCCTTTGTATTCAGGGCACCCTCTCCAGCAGGGTCTCTGGTGACCAGCATAGGTTTTTGATAGTCTAGTGCTATAACCATTTACGTGCATATGTATCCTGTTACCTTCTGCCTTATTGCCCTATGTGCTAACCCAGTCGGTCTACCCTGTTTGTGCTTGAGTCTAGTCCCCAGCCTGTCCTGCCTCGTATTTGCCTCATTATTCCGCCTGCAAATCTTTCCTGTGTCTATTAACTGTTTACTGCCAGGATCTCTAAAAATCAGCATTCTAGTTTTGGTGACTGTTTTCTTCAATTGTTGCGTTTTCTGTACCCCGAGTTCCAGACTCCAGTAGTTCAGCTGCTATTTACACTGAGACTATCCCAGAAGGTAGCAGTTCAGTTGCTTCCATGATCCCTGTAGTTTACACAGTAGTTGGTTCACACTTTCTAAACCATAACAGCCAGTACCTTTCCTTCTTGAAATTATGGGACTTTGTTTCTTCCTTTATGTTGGCATTTACAAGAAAAGGGAGACCGCTCGTAATGAAAAGGCCAAAGTTGAGCATGGAAAGGGAGTTGGTATAGATGTTAGGGAAAAAATTATGCTTTGTATGTTTCAAGTGCAAGATGACATTTTATCAAACTGCAAGGCCTTCACTTAGCTGGCGTTGCTATATGCATTATTTTTTTATTTTTTAGAAAAGAGCAGTGTTTTTGTAAAGTATCAAGCGCTGCTTTATTTTTATTTTTTTTATTTTTTTATATAAATCACTTGTAAATTGTATTGCATTATTACATAGTGTATGATGTTGCCAGTATCATTAAAAATGGATTACTTGTATGTAAACAGAATAATAAAGGGCAAAACTCCCATAAACTCTTTGGGAACTATAGAGGTAAATCTTTCCAAGTACCTTCTTAAAGCCAAAGGTTCTAACGTTAGTTAACATAATTTTATGATAATCTGGACAGAGAATTTGGAAAGGGAAATAATAATTTTGTAAAATCAGCAGCCATAACATCAGAATTATCTGCTGAAGATTGCACATGTACTGTTCTGCTACTTGATGTCTTTGTGTATTTGAGTAACCAATGAGAGGAAGAGCTAACTTGGCAATACAGTATGTATCACTTACGGTAATCAAAAGCATCCTGTGGTGTTACTTTCTGTAGACTGTACCCTGCTAGCAGCCATGATTTTCCTACTCCCTGGTAACCCATATAGATTTCTTAGCATTTAAGGAGGAATTTGGCCTGATTATAGTTGGCTAAATATTAAAGCGGCCATTTATTATCTGATTTGTCAGTTTTTGGTTGAAGATTTTGTCACAAAAAACCTTTGCGACAAATCTGTGACTTTATCCCTCACGCCACTTTTGCAAAGTTATGGAAAAAGAGGTGGTGGTTTTGGTGGGGGAGAGGGCTGGCCAGCCGCCCGTCTCATTCATCATTTTCCACGCCAGTTTATGGCACAGAAAATGGCCTTAAAGGGGTTGGCCTTTCTGGCTACTTTCTGGCTACTGTTGACAAATGTGTTTATAAGATGATTACATGGTATTTATTAATATAGCCTTTGCTAAAATGATGTTCCTTTTTTCTATATTTTATAAGATGTTTGCCAAATGTGTGTTTTTTTTGTTTGTTTTTTGTGTGCTGTTCAGTGAGGTCAAGTGACCAGGCAAATCGCCTAGCTCTGATGTCTCCTCCATTCAAATACACTGTACCTGCCATCTGCACTTGCTCTGGAAGTACAGTGCAGGTGAAGTGTGTTTGAATGAAGGAGACAGTGATTTGCCTGGTCACCTGTCCCTCCATCAGCAGCCAATTTATGGACAGGATCTCTGTGTAGACAGCACAAAAGACTTGGCTAACAAGGGAGCATACTTTAAGATATATAGACAATGGTGCAGAATATAAACAAAGACTGTATTAGTAAGTATCATAGAATCATCTTGCAAACACGTTGGTCAACCATAACGGGGCCAACCTCTTTTAAACTACGCCAACAAGGTAGTTGGCATAGCTTTAAGCAAGTCGCACAGCCAGTGGAAGCAACAACCAAAGTTAGGTCTCTTGCACACGAAAGTTGTGTGCCCGTGGCCGTATTGCAACCACGGCGGGTCCACAATGCACTCCGCATCATGGATGTGGACCCATTCACTTGAATGGGTCCGCAATCACGGAGATGCGGAATGGAAGCACAGATTGGAACCCCATGGAAGCACTACGGAGTGCTACTGTGGTGTTTCTGTCCATGCCTCAGCACTGCAAAAAAAATAGAACTTTGTTCTAAAGTTATTTATTTTTTTGCGGTGCAGACAGAATTATCATGAACGAACCAAATGTTCACAATCACAAGAATCACCTGCTTGACAACAGCTGCATTTACATGCAGCAATTACGTCTGATTGCAACAGCCATATCTTGCCCCCATAAAAAATCCTTGTTCCTGGGCAGCAGATCCTGGATTACATAGCGCAATTTTCGGTGCAGAAATTTTAACTTTAGGTGCTGGCTGAAAGACAGTCACCCGATGAATGAATGTTTGCTCATTTAACACGTAATCACTGGTACCCTTTATACAGGCTAATTGGCAACAAGCGTTTTTACAAATGCTCATCCTCGATAATTGGCCTGATTATCACTCAATGTAAAAGGACCTTAAGGCTACTTTATTTATATTTTTTTATTTTTTTACAGATGTGCAAGTGAACGCACATAAGCTCCGCACAAATTATCGTGCAGACTTGAGTGCGTTTCTCCAGCTTATCATCACAAAAATCCACAAATTCTAACTGCGGATTTTTGTGTGGATTAGATGTGGCTTTGTCACAGATCTCACAATTCCATTGAAAAGTGAAATCCGTAGTAAAACCGCAAACCTTTGACACATTTCAGATTTGGAAATCCTCACCGTGGGCCAATTTCCACATGGGGAAAATACAGTGTAAGGCCTCATGCACACGACCGTTGTGCATATCCTTGGTCGTTGTGCCGTGTTCCGTTTTTTTTTCGCAGACCCATTGACTTTCAATGGGTCCGTGGAAAAAACGGAAAATGCACCGTTTGGCAGCCTCATCCGTGATCCGTGTTTCCTGGCCGTGAAAAAAATAGGACCTGTCCTATTTTTTTCACGGCCAACGGTTCACGGACCCATTCAAGTCAATGGGTCCGTGAAAAATCACGGATGCACACAAGATTGTCGTCCGTGTCCATTTTTTCCTATCATTTCAATGGCAAACTTGACCCACGGACAAAAAAACGGTCACGGATCACAGACCTACGGACCCTGTTTTTGCGGACCTTAAAAAAAAAAAACGGTCGTGTGCATGAGGCCTAAATGAGATTTGTGTAGTCTCATACACATTTAGGGTACTGTACTACACTGCGGTTTTTCCACTCTGAAAATCATTGCATATTACGAAACATGCACAGGTGGCCTAAGGATGGCTGTACACACTGAACATTACACAGATTTTGTGCAGAAAACCACAGCATAAGGGCTCGTTCTCACTTCTATGGGGCTGAAAACAATGCGGACAGCACTCCATGTGCTGTCCGCATCCGTTCCGCCGTTCTGTGCTCCCACAAAAGTTATGAGTCATATCCTATTCTTGTCCATTTTGCGGACAAGAAAAGGCATTTCTATAAAGGGCCGTCCATTCCATTCTGCGAATTGCGGAAGGCACACGGGCGGCATCTGTGTTTTGTGGATCCACAATTTGCAGACAGCAAAGCACAGTCGTGTGAATAAGTTCTAATACAGTACCAGCAAAGTGTATGAAATTAGACAAATTGCTGCAAGAATTTTAAAATCTGCAATTTTTTTTTATTTTTTGTGGATTTAACCTTATTCAATGGAACGGTGAAATAAGAGGAGAATCCTCATCAAATCTGCACCAAAAAATGCACAAGAATGCATCAGAATATACCAAAATAAATAGTGTTGATTTTATGTGTATTTTTGGTGCAGATTTTCTTCAAATAAATTTGCATTGTGTGCAGCCACTCTTATGTTGAAGAATGAAGATATAACTTTGTCTTCGCACCTCGGTGATGACATGAGTAGCCAGCAAAATAATAATCAAAGATCTCCAAACTACTAAATAAATATTTATATTTTTTTTTACATTTTATCAAATATGCTCAATGTACCAAAGCAAAGTATTACATTTTCTGGACCCATCTTGGTCATGTGTGTTTTGGAGGGTTTTTTTTTGTATTCTGTATTTGTCTATATCCATACATTTATAATGTATACAATTATAGACTCCTGTAAAGTTTTTCCGCCATTCTCCTAATGCAAGAGATTATAATTTCACCCCATCATGAGGAAGAAAAATCCTGACCTAAAAATAAAAATAGTGAAAGCTATAGGAAAAGACTATGTATTAAAAGGAAAAATGTCCAGATTAAATTGTTCTCGACGTGTACAACAATGATCCAATTTTGTGACCTTGAGGACAAATTCAGATCTGCATTAAGATTTTCAGCATTGGCTGTCGGCTACATTTACATTATAAAATGTCTTTTTATGCATAAAGAAAGTAAAATGCTCTCTATAATAGCACATAGTCGATTTTCTTACTGACAAGATGAATAAATCAGAAGATGTTTACACTCAGAGTCTGGGTTTTGATACATTTGGATATTTTTACATGTAATGTGCACAATATAAATGAATGACTCTTTATGTTTATGTTTACCCCCAGGAATACAATTTGTGAAGCTGATTTAAGGGCTTTCCATTTCAAAATGTGTTTGGATTACAACTGAGCATTTTTGCCATTCCCGTAGTTGCCTTTGACTTATTTTATTTTTTATTTTAATTTTTTTTAAGGATATCTCAGACTTGGTTTTGTGAAGTTGATTGTTGCTTTATGCAGGTGTCTCATCTGGGGCAGTTGCTCAACTTCTCTTGGACAGTGTACAGTATGTAGATATTTGGACTTGGTCATACTTACATAATGTATTATTTATATATATATAGTAAGTGCAAGGCTTAGTGCAAACTACTTCTGTTAATGCTTTAAATTGGATTCTCCATCCACATGTTTAATTTTTAGATATTCGGAATATTAGATACTTGCTTTTCAGTAGGGATGAGCGAACCCGAACTGTATAGTTCGGGTTCGTACCGAATTTTGGGGTGTCCGTGACACGGACCCGAACCCGGACATTTTCGTAAAAGTCCGGGTTCGGTGTTCGTCGCTTTCTTGGCGCTTTTTGAAAGGCTGCAAAGCGGCCAAACAACAAGCGTCATACTACTTACCCCAAGAGGCCGTCACAGCCATGCCTACTATTGGCATGGCTGTGATTGGCCAGAGCACCATGTGACCCAGCCTCTATTTAAGCTGGAGTCACGTAGCGCCGCACGTCACTCTGCTCTGATCAGCATAGGGAGAGGTTGCAGCCGCGACGTTAGGGCGAGATTAGGCAGTGATTAACTCCTCCAAAGGACTTCATTCAGAGATCGATCTGCAGCTGTGGATAATTGAACTGCTGCTATTGAATTGCTCACTGTTTTTAGGCTGCCCAGAGCGTTTTTCAGTCACTTTTTTCTGGGGTGATCGGCGGCCATTTTGTGTCTTGTGGAGTGCCAGCACAAGCTGCCACCAAGTGCATTTAACCCTCAATGGTGTGGTTGTTTTTTGGCTAAATCCTACATCAGGGTGAAGCTGTCACACCAAGTGCATTTAACCAGCAATAGTCGGTTTATTTTTTGGCCATATACTACATCAGGGGCAAGCTGCGCCTGTCACCAAGTGCATTTAACCCTTAGTAGTGTGGTTGGTCAAGCTGTCACACCAAGTGCATTTAACCATCAATAGTGTGGTTATCTTTTGGCCATATCCCAGTCTAATTCTGTCAGTAAACGTATACCTGTCACCCAGCGCCTAAATACTAGGCCTCAAATTTATATCCAGCTAAATCTGTCGTTACTGCTGTGGCTGGTCAAGTTATTTAGTGTCCGTCAAAGCACAGTTTTTGTTCTGGGTTGAAATACAATTCCCAATTTAGCAATTTCCTAATTTAGTGGTTTCTGCTGTATTAGAGCTATATTAAATCTATCCCTAAAAGGGTATATCAGATTCAAGGTGCACATAGGGTCATTCTGAATAACTTCACACACACGCTACTGTGCATTTCCAAGTCTAATTCTGTCAGTAAACCTATACCTGTCACCCAGCGCCTAAATACTAAGCCTCAAATTTATATTCAGCTAAATCTGTGGTTACTGCTGTGCCTGTATTAGTGTAATACGGTACCTAAATAGATAGCCAGATAGTGTTAGGTGTCTGTAAAAAAAAAAAAAAAAAAAAAAAAAAAAAGGCCTGAATTTGAATTCAATACATTGGGCCAAATAATATTTTTGTTGTTGTGGTGAACGATAACAATGAGGAAAACATCTAGTAAAGGACGCGGACCCGGACATGGTCGTGGTGGTGTTAGTGGACCCTCTAGTGCTGGGAGAGGACGTGGCCGTTCTGCCACAGCCACACGTCCTAGTGTACCAACTACCTCAGGTCCCAGTAGCCGACATAATTTACGGCGATATTTAGTGGGGCCCAATGCCGTTCTAAGGATGGTAAGGCCTGAGCAGGTACAGGCATTAGTCAATTGGGTGGCCGACAGTGGATCCAGCACGTTCACATTATCTCCCACCCAGTCTTCTGCAGAAAGCGCACAGATGGTGCCTGAAAACCAAGCCCATCAGTCTGTCACATCACCCCCATGCATACCAGGGAAACTGTCTGAGCCTCAAGTTATGCAGCAGTCTCTTATGCTATTTGAAGACTCCACTGGCAGGGTTTCCCAGGGGCATCCACCCAGCCCTTCCCCAGTGGTGGAAGACATAGAATGCACTGACGCACAACCACTTATGTTTCCTGATGATGACATGGGAATACCACCTCAGCATGTCTCTGATGATGACGAAACACAGGTGCCAACTGCTGCGTCTTTCTGCAGTGTGCAGACTGAACAGGAGGTCAGGGATCAAGACTGGGTGGAAGATGATGCAGGGGACAATGAGGTCCTAGACCCCACATGGAATGAAGGTCGTGCCACTGACTTTCACAGTTCGGAGGAAGAGGCAGTGGTGAGACCGAGCCAACAGCGTAGCAAAAGAGGGAGCAGTGGGCAAAAGCAGAACACCCGCCGCCAAGAGACTCCGCCTGCTACTGACCGCCGCCATCTGGGACCGAGCACCCCAAAGGCAGCTTCAAGGAGTTCACTGGCATGGCACTTCTTCAAACAATGTGCTGACGACAAGACCCGAGTGGTTTGCACGCTATGCCATCAGAGCCTGAAGCGAGGCTTTAACGTTCTGAACCTTAGCACAACCTGCATGACCAGGCACCTGCATGCAAAGCATGAACTGCAGTGGAGTAAACACCTAAAAACCAAGGAAGTCTCTCAGGCTCCCCCTGCTACCTCTTCTGCTGCTGCCGCCTCGGCCTCTTCTGCTGCTGCCGCCTCGGCCTCTTCCTCCGCCTCTGGAGGAACGTTGGCACCTGCCGCCCAGCAAACAGGGGATGTACCACCAACACCAACACCACCTCCGTCACCAAGCATCTCAACCATGTCACACGGCAGCATTCAGCTCTCCATCTCACAAACATTTGAGAGAAAGCGTAAATTCCCTCCTAGCCACCCTCGATCCCTGGCCCTGAATGCCAGCATTTCTAAACTACTGGCCTATGAAATGCTGTCATTTAGGCTGGTGGACACAGACAGCTTCAAACAGCTCATGTCGCTTGCTGTCCCACAGTATGTTGTTCCCATCCGGCATTACTTCTCCAAGAGAGCCGTGCCTTCCCTGCACAACCAAGTATCCGATAAAATCAAGTGTGCACTGCGCAACGCCATCTGTGGCAAGGTCCACCTAACCACAGATACGTGGACCAGTAAGCCTGGCCAGGGACGCTATATCTCCCTAACTGCACACTGGGTAAATGTAGTGGCAGCTGGGCCCCAGGCGTAGAGCTGTTTGGCGCACGTCCTTCCGCCGCCAAGGATCGCAGGGCAACATTCTTTGCCTCCTGTTGCCACCTCCTCCTACTCGGCTTCCTCCTCCTCTTCTTCCACCTGCTCATCCAGTCAGCCACACACCTTCACCACCAACTTCAGCACAGCCCAGGGTAAACGTCAGCAGGCCATTCTGAAACTCATATGTTTGGGGGACAGGCCCCACACCGCACAGGAGTTGTGGCAGGGTATAGAACAACAGACCGACGAGTGGTTGCTGCCGGTGAGCCTCAAGCCCGGCCTGGTGGTGTGCGATAATGGGCGAAATCTCGTTGCAGCTCTGGGACTAGCCGGTTTGACGCACATCCCTTGCTTGGCGCATGTGCTGAATTTGGTGGTGCAGAAGTTCATTCACAACTACCCCGACATGTCAGAGCTGCTGCATAAAGTGCGGGCCGTCTGTTCGCACTTCCGGCGCTCACATCCTGCTGCTGCTCGCCTGTCTGCGCTACAGCGTAACTTCGGCCTTCCCGCTCACCACCTCAAATGCGACATGCCCACCAGGTGGAACTCCACCTTGCACATGCTGGACAGACTGTGCGAGCAGCAGCAGGCCATAGTGGAGTTTCAGCTGCAGCACGCACGGGTCAGTCGCACTACGGAACAGCACTACGGAACAGCACCACTTCACCACCAATGACTGGGCCTCCATGCGAGACCTGTGTGCCCTGTTGCGCTGTTTCAAATACTCCACCAACATGGCCAGTGGCGATAACGCCGTTATCAGCATTACAATACCACTTCTATGTCTCCTTGAGAAAACACTTAGGGCGATGATGGAAGAGGAGGTGGCCCAGGAGGAGGAGGAGGAGGAAGAGGGGTCATTTTTAGCACTTTCAGGCCAGTCTCTTCGAAGTGACTCAGAGGGAGGTTTTTTGCAACAGCAGCGGCCAGGTACAAATGTGGCCAGCCAGGGCCCACTACTGGAGGACGAGGAGGATGAGGAGGATGAGGAGGAGGTGGAGGAGGATGAGGATGAAGCATGGTCACAGTGGGGTGGCACCCAACGCAGCTCGGGCCCATCACTGGTGCGTGGCTGGGGGGAAAGGCAGGATGATGACGATACGCCTCCCACAGAGGACAGCTTGTCCTTACCCCTGGGCAGCCTGGCACACATGAGCGACTACATGCTGCAGTGCCTGCGCAACGACAGCAGAGTTGCCCACATTTTAACATGTGCGGACTACTGGGTTGCCACCCTGCTGGATCCACGGTACAAAGACAATGTGCCCACCTTACTTCCTGCACTGGAGCGTAATAGGAAGATGCGCGAGTACAAGCGCACGTTGGTAGACGCGCTACTGAGAGCATTCCTAAATGTCACAGGGGAACAAGTGGAAGCCCAAGGCCAAGGCAGAGGAGGAGCAAGAGGTCGCCAAGGCAGTTGTGTCACAGCCAGCTCCTCTGAGGGCAGGGTTAGCATGACAGAGATGTGGAAAACTTTTGTCAACACGCCACAGCTAACTGCACCACCACCTGATACGCAACGTGTTAGCAGGAGGCAACATTTCACTAACATGGTGGAACAGTACGTGTGCACACCCCTCCACGTACTGACTGATGGTTCGGCCCCATTCAACTTCTGGGTCTCTAAATTGTCCACGTGGCCAGAGCTAGCCTTTTATGCCTTGGAGGTGCTGGCCTGCCCGGCGGCCAGCGTTTTGCCTGAACGTGTATTCAGCATGGCAGGGGGCGTCATTACAGACAAACGTAGCCGCCTGTCTACAGCCAATGTGGACAAGCTGACATTCATAAAAATGAACCAGGCATGGATCCCACAGGACCTGTCCATCCCTTGTGCAGATTAGACATTAACTACCTCCCCTTAACCATATATTATTGTACTCCAGGGCAATTCCTCATTCAATCCTATTTTTATTTTCATTTTACCATTATATTGCGAGGCTACCCAAAGTTGAATGAACCTCTCCTCTGTCTGGGTGCCGGGGCCTAAATATATGCCAATGGACTGTTCCAATGTTGGGTGACGTAAAGCCTTATTCTCTATGACATGCAGACTAATTCTCTGCTGACATGAAGACAGATTCTCTGTTACGGGACCTCTCTCCTCTGCCTGGGTGCTGGGCCTAAATATCTGAGAATGGACTGTTCCAGTGGTGGGTGACGTGAAGCCAGATTCTCTGCTATGGGACCTCTCTCCAATTGATATTGGTTAATTTTTATTTATTTAATTTTTATTTTAATTCATTTCCCTATCCACATTTGTTTGCATGGGATTTACCTACATGCTGCTGCCTTTTGCAGCCCTCTAGCCCTTTCCTGGGCTGTTTTACAGGCTTTTTAGTGCCGAAAAGTTCGGGTCCCCATTGACTTCAATGGGGTTCGGGACGAAGTTTGGATCGGGTTCGGATCCCGAACCCGAACATTTCCGGGAAGTTCGGCCGAACTTCTCGAACCCGAACATCCAGGTGTCCGCTCAACTCTACTTTTCAGTGATTTTATATGCAGTGGTCAGTGTCAAGAAGGGAACAGGAAACCTAGACCAGGAGCAGCAGAGCACTGCAATCAGGATGGCGGCGGCTGGCTTTTTGTAATCAAATGGATGAGATAAGTATGATATATATTTTTTTTTTACACTTTGCTGCATCTGACAATAATTAGCGATTAATGTGGCATCTGAGGGGTACAATAATGAGGAGTGGTGCAACCGCCGCTCCCTCTCATTGTACCCGCTATTTACCCAAAAAATTTGCTTTGTGACAAAGTAATTCGTAATGAAGCAAATATTTTGGGAAAATTCGGCAAAGCAGTCGAATGGAATTTTCCAATACTTCACTCCTCTCTATGACTCATTTACTGTATATCTTCACTTTAGGATATTTTTGTTTAACCTGGTTTTCTGAGGACCATGGGGTGATCAGTTACTTGAAAACTGTCTCATTTCCCACCTACCGTACGTGTGGTCCGAAGGTGCCCATATGCCTTCATTAGCTGAAAATTCAAAGAGGCTCATGCTTTTCTCTCCCAACAATCTGGATGGGGAGAGTCAGTCTCATACACATTACTTTTTGTCATCCTTGCCAAAGGAGGGATCCGTTTTAAATTGACCATCTTTTACAGTTAGAATCACCTATATGTGATATCAAAAGTACATTATGAATCAAGACGTTCTAGAATTTTATTCAATTTCAGTATTCCCTGATCTATTGTTATATAAAGATATAAAAAGTTTATTATGTAGTTAAACAATTCTGGTTAAGTGCACACTGCCATTGTGAGATCTATGCCATCAGAGGTGGTGTGGCCCAGAGATGTTGTACGGTATGCCAAATATGGGTATTTGTATACATGTACTCAATCTATAGGGGCACCATCATGCAATGTGCTCAATTTTTCCGACTCCTAAAGGCATGGCCAGTTTGACACCATTGATAAATGTTTCTACATTGTTAAATGCTTGTAGACATGGCAAGGTGTTTTAGTAGAATACTAAGCAGATGTGTTACATAAAGGCATTGTTATGTATACTATGGCTTACATACTAGTACAAGGGAAAATTGGGTTGCTTTCAAAAGACCCTGGTCAGATTCCCCACTTGCCTCTTATGTCTGACCAAAGCCATTCATTTACACAGAATTCCTCTCCTAATTAGAGATGATTGAAATTTTTTCAAAATTTGTCTGGTTCGCTGAATTTTTTGAAAAAATTTGGTTCGATCCGAATTTATTTATGGTGAATTGCTTTTAAAAAAAAATTGCTATTTCATGGCTGCATTGGTGTACAACACTGTGTGCTTTTCAGTAACTCGCATAGGGAATCTGCTTTGGTAGTAAAATTATACTGCGAGTCAGTATGACATGCAGATGACGGGCATCACTCTTAGAATCCCTTCAGACTTCACTTATTAGGGCAGTCACTGAACAAATAACAAGTATGAACTCAGCCTTACAGGTCGTTGTTGGCGCCAAGAAGAAGCGCACTCCTTTTACACAGTCAGCTGATTCCTCATAGATGTCTACAGAACCTGTTCTATTAAACGCTTATACAAGTAGAGGCCCCCGACAGAGTGAAGAGGGTGTCAGCAGTAAGTTTGTGTTGACTTCACTGATTATTTACCCTTCCTCTGATCCGTAAGAAAAATAACCCCCAAAAAACTGATCCTGTCTGTTTAGCATCCGCCTTCAATTGGTCAGTAATCCATCAGTATTGCGAATGCCAAAAAAACAGGAGTGGATCCAAAACTGAGATGACACGTGAATGGAATATTTGCATGTGTTCTGTGTTTTTGTACCCACTCCTGCTTTTGGCTACAAAATCATAAGCCAATTCTGATGGGACCATACAGGCCTTACAGCTGCTACAGACAGGATCCGTGTCTATCACTTTTCCTTCCTTCTGATAGTTCAGAAGAAGGGTCAAATAAATGATGTCAGTCAGGCTGAAAGGCAAAATAGTGGGGAGGGTGAGAACAGCATAAGTCCACAAAGAGGCCCTATGACATACTGGTGAGATGGAAACATCAGGAGGGGGCCACAAAGTGGCCCAATGACAGTGTGGAGGTGGGAGTAGCATGAGAGGACCACAGAGTGGCAAGGTGACATAGTATGGAGGTGGGTGGCAATACCAGTACCCGCTGAAGATGTTGGGTGAAAGAAGGAGCACTTGGCATCAGATGTGTGGCAGCATCAGAATAGTAGCTGAGGCAGGTACCCAGAAGAAACTCTCTTTTGTCAAAGCGTTGGTGTGGCACCATGGATGATCTAGTCTGATGCATCAAGCATTGGTGGGTGGAAATCCTGGCTGATCCACGCCTGATTCATCTTGACAAAGGTCAGTCTCTCCACATTTTGGGTGGACAGGCGAGTTCTTCTTAAGGTAGCTATGGCCCTCCAAGAACTCGGCACAAGCCATCAGTTCTTTGAAAGGTTCAGAAGTCCACCACTTGGAAAGGGAGGGACTGCAGCACCAGCACCTTGGACAGGAGCACATTCAGCGTCTGTGCTGTTGGATGAGTGCACGCATACTGTTGTCTCTTGACAATCGCTTCGGTTATCGATTGCTGACAGAATGACTGACTGACAAGGAGTAGGAGGAGGAACAGGACCAGCAGATGATGGGAAGGACAGGCAGCTCCCTTCAACTGAGGTGGTGGAGCCTTAACTGCCTAAAATAGGCTGGGCCACCACATCAGAGCCACAGTTCTTTCAGGCCACTTTATAGTGAACGCTGCATATGTTGATGTAGGGCCGTGGTGCCCACAGATTCTACATATGGAAATGCTCACCGGCAGCTTAACAAATAACTGCCACACTGCCGAGTAGGTAATTTTTACCCCCAACACTACACACTGACTGACTTCTATCGCTGCTGCCTCCGTGCACCGCTACTTTCCAGGCAGGTAGTCACCTGCGAAGCAGGTGTCTACCCCGGGCACAGAAATGAATATGTAGTGGTTGATAAAGTGTATCTGTAAGCTATGAGGACTAAATCGGATATATAAGGTGGTAAAACTACTGGGTACATCATGGATGAAATTAAATTACTACATGGATGTGTGGTAGATTTTGTAACAATCCTGCATGCACAGGCCATGTTTTTCAGGGCAGGTTTCACAGTGGTAAATGGTGTCTTTCCTTATCCACCTTTTGGAACAAACCTTGCATCCTTTTTGGGTCTTTCCCTTACTTGCTGTCTGGGGAACCTGACCTGGAAAATGTTGCCCTGAAGTACTGGGACCCTCCCCGGCCTCGGTTTGAAAATTAGGGCCTTGATTACCACCTCTTGGAACTGAAGGAAAGTTCCTCTGTGGCCTGCAGAATGAAATAACACTTACACATTGCCATCTGTACAATGTGTACAGCCAGCTTTTTGTACCACACTTTTGTTTTTCGTGTGGCATTGTAGGGCTTCATGAGTTTGTTCTGCAAGAGCCACCCCTCCCATGTGCCTGTTGTAGTCCAGGATACAAACTGTTTTGGGGGTAGTGGTTGTGGTGCCACGTACAGGGGCAGAGGAGCTGGGTTTAGTGTGAATGTTGGTCAGTATAAGGATGTCCCTCTTGTCCTTGTACTTAACCACCAGCATGTTATCATGGAGGAGAGCCCTACTTTCACCCATTCTCAGTGGTTGCCCTATCAGGGATCTTGGGAGGCCTCTATGATTTCTAAGCACTGTGCCGCAAGCCACAGTACCTCTGGCAGTTAGGGACCTGAATAGGGGTATGCTAGTATAATAGTTATCCACATAGAGGTGGTAACCCTTATCCAGCAGTGGGTGCAGTAAGTCCCACACAACTCCTAGGATGGGGGGGGGGCATTCTGGGGGTTCTATTCGGGAATCTCTCCCTTCATAAACGTGGAACTTATGGGTGTACCCGGAACTACTCTCACAAAGATTGTATATTTTTATGCCATACCTTGCCCGTTTGCTAGGCAGATACTGGCGGAATCTATTCTTCCCTTTGAACAGTAATAGGGACTCATCTACACATACATTTTTATCAGGGTTCTACACCTCAACAAACTTGACTGGATCAATGGAAGCTCTTAGCGCACATTTTGATCAAACTTGTGTCGGACCCATCTACCAAGCGTCAAGGTGGCTTCCGCAGACTGGTCCCTATCACTAATATATCACCTCTCTTGGACTTATCCAAGTCCACATTATCAGGGCAGTGAAGGAACCAGCTACATTTGTACTTTGCTCAGAAGCTCCAGGTAGATGGGCGTATGCTCAGTCTAAGAGGCTCTACCCTCAAATAAACAAGAAAATTTAGACTGACATATTCTTAATCATGTTTGCTTTATGGATATGCACCTATGACTATGAATAAGAATGTCAGTCTAAATTTTCTTGTAATATTTATTTGAGGGTAGCGCCTCTTTTAGACTGAGCACACACCCATCTGCCTGGGGCTTCTGAGCAAAGTACAAATGTAGCTGGCAAAGTGTAACAGGATTGTTCCGATTACCCAGGCTGTAACCTCCAAAAATGCTGTGTATGTATAGATTATGAATTTTATTTATTTTTTAGGACAATGAAGTTTTTTTTTTTTTTTCTAGCACTGTCCCCCATCGCCTGCTGATGTCTCTCCCTGCACGAAGTACACTGGAAAATTGCAGAATCCAAGATGGCTGAGGCCATTTATAGAGCTGTAAAATCACAGGGCTGGCTGCTGATTGGCTGCATGCATGGCATTCTGGGTGATCCCGCGTTCCCCGAGTTCCATGCTCCATGACCTCAAACGTGCAGCAGCCATTTTAGGAAAAAATGCGATTCATTACCACGAATCACGAGGAAATTCGGCTTCGGTACGAATCAAATTTTTCATGGAATTCCACTTCGTCAGCTTCGATTTTCTTATCTCTACTCCTAATGTGTACTGTGTCATTCTACATTTATCTATAGCTATTGTGTACGGCTTAATGGGGGAAAAAAATCATGAAAGGGATGCATTATTGTTGGAACATGGCTAATGTTCTGCATATGTCCTTCTACACAAAGTGCTTTAGAAAGTCAAGGTTTCTGGACAGCTGTAGATGGAATATTTTATATTTTTATTCTTTTTCCTCTGATGCTCCAACTGTCAACCACAAATCATTGAAAGGTACCAACACTGGAATTGAAAGAAAATATACATTGATATATCTGCATGCACAAGTTTTTTATAACCATGGTCATCATTGGCTTTGCATTTTCTAATAAAATGGCCACCTTGACATAAAAGAGCTAACCATGCTTTAGATTGTATTTGCTGCTATTGGAGTCCAGACATTTAGGTTATGTTTTCACTAAAGTGGGATGTGCTATGTACATACTGTAGGAGTCAGTGGGGGAGATTTATCAAACTGGGGTAAAGTAGAACTTGTTTAGTTGTTTATAGCAACCAATCGGATTCCCCCTTTCATTTTCCAAAGGAGCTGTCAAAAATGAAAGGTGGAATCTGATTGGTGGTTGTTGGCAACTAATCCAGTTCTACTTTAGGCTACTTTTAAATCTGCGTTTTTGCCTGATCTGGCATGGATCAGCAAAAACTCTTCTGTCAGGATACTACAACTGGCTGCATCAGTTATGAATAGATCCAGCACTAAAATCATTGAGTCAATGTGTGCTGGATCAGTTTTCTTTTTTCTCTGAAAACGAATCCGGCACTATTGACTTTCATTGTGTGACATGACGGATCCGTCTTGCTCCGCATCCCATGGTGGACAGAAAAATGCTGCTTGCAATGTTTTTTTGTACCGCATGGGAACGCAACCTAATGGAACGGAATGCATTCTGGTGCATTCAGTTCAATTTTGTCCCCATTGACAATGAATGGGGACAAAACTGAAGCGTTTTTCTGCATTATTGAGATCCTATGACTGATATTAATACCAGAAAGGAAAAACACAGATGTGAAAGTAGCCTTACACCAGTTTAATAAATCTCCCCCAGCGTTTTTACTTTTGGATTCTTAATATAATAAATAACATTGTTAATGTAGGTTAAGACTCCCAAAATGGTGTTTGATTGAATTGATTGTAACTTGGTTTATTTTGGAAATTGGTAAACGCATAAATATGCCAACGACCCCTTAATTACAGAACTGTAATAGGATGGCACTGGCAGGAGTTCTCAGAGGTCCAAGGATATGCTTTTGTGGCTCTGTCAGTGTACCCAAGGGATCAGCAGCAAGCAGGGCCGGTGCAAGGATTCTTGCCGCCCTAGGCAAGATAAAAATTGCCGCCCCCCCTTATCAGATCTGCCCATATGATGACATCACATATGTTCCACCCCTTTCTCAGCATTTAAATTAAAAGAACTGCTATGTTTCCCTTAGAGTTAATCAAACTTCTTGTAGCTGTCTCCCTGACAGCCGCTAGAGGTGCTTCCGCGATTCTCATTGTGAAAATTACAGTGGGAAGATGCAGAACATAGTTTTGAATGAGTGCGCAAGCGCAGCTGAGAGGAGGATCGGGGAGAAGAGTTCCCAGTGCCGGTGCTGGAGAAAAGTAAGTGATTGAACGGGTTTTAACCCCTTCAGCCCAGTGGGAGGGGGACACGAGGGTGCCCCACTCCTAACAACTATATAGTGCCAGGAAAATGAGTTTGTTTTCCTGGCACTATAGTGCTCCTTTACCACCAGTACTGCAGTGTCTTTTTTCTGCAGGAACAGGCTATAGACACCAGTACCACTACATTAAACTATGTAGTGGTTCTGGGACTTTCTCACACTCTTCTAAGTGAGCACTTCCTGTCAGTCCGGCGGGGTACAGGAAACAAATGCTCCTGTACCGCGGACCGAACAGAGCTCGGCCACACTACATTATAGGAGCTTCCCTCCTGTAAGTTTCTCTCTCCAGGCTGCGCCCAGGCTGTGCACAATCATAGACGCGCCAGCCCCGCCGCCGTACTTTAAAAAAAAAACTTGCGGCAGGACCGGCCCGGCCGCCACTTAACCAACGCTTTTTTTTTTAAAACCGCACGGGGTCGCCTTACAGGTGGCGCCGGCCCTGACAGCAAGACTACGGCTGCAATGTGAAGATGGCTGTTATTGGAGAGAATTCAGATGTTGTCTCTTTAACCCCCTAGATGTCAGGTCTGCCATTCAGAATCATTCTGGTGTATTATGAGTAATCACGCATATAGAAATTAAAGTCAACAAGCAAGACAAAATAAAGTAAAACTTTTTTTTCCATAAAAAGCTTTATTATGTGAAAACCTAGAAACATAGAATGTGTCGGCTGAAAAGAACCATTTGGCCCATCTAGTCTGCCCAAAAAGGAAAATATATACTTAATTGGCATAATCAACGCATAGACCAGCAATTTTTTATTTATTTTTTCCATATATATCGGTGCTGCTGTTTTTTGGTTTATCCCACTTCCTAAAAAAAAAAAAGGTTTAAAATGCTATCAAAATATAACAGAACACTGAAAAAAACGGATACAAAACTGAGCAAAATATAAAGACAAAAAGACAGCAGCAATAGGTGGGTGCAAAGCCCAATGGGAATAAGCAATTACCCACAATAGAAAAAAAGAGAGAACTTTTTAGTCACCCAAGTGGTACAACAATTTTCAGTTCAACAATGGAGCCTTCCTCAAGCTTGAGAAAGGCTTTGTTGTTGAGCTGAAACGTTGCTGTACTACTTGGGTGAATACGTTTTTTCCTCTTACTTTAGAGTCCTGCCCTCTTTTTGATATTTCTATCTCTATCGTGTTTTTTTTTTTTTTTTTGGGAGAGTTAGTAAAAATTACATGTAAAAAAACTTGTTGAAATGTTACAGATTAGATTTACTCAGTCCTCCTTTCACTCCAGAAGCAGAATGGTCCTACCAAACAAGCTACAGCAGTGAGGTGCTCATATAACCCACTGCAGTCAGTCCAATTGTGTAAACTTCTAGAAAACATCAGGGGATTGCACCAAAAACTGGCATACACCCCTTGCACAAGATGTATTATGTATTTCAGACCTTTTTTGTCAATCATTAGACAATTTTATAGTGTCTGGTAAATGGGGCATATCATAACCCCTTCCCAACATCTGTTGTATATGTATGACAGGTGTCTGGCACCTGCTCAGAAGGTGAGTGGGGACCATAGCAATCTATTGTCTATTATACACAGCAGACACCAGGTGGCAGACTAAGGTATTGGCAACAATGCTGATCATGGGCATTTAACCCCTCAGATGTCGTGGTCTGTTGCGATCACAGCATCTGAGTTGTCATTTTCTGGAGGAGTGGTGCTCCTGGTGACCAAACGGTTCCCCCACAATGAGATTGCGGGAGCAGTTTGGTTGCTATGGCAGCCTTAGGCCTTCTGAAGGTTCTGAGGCCTGCCATAGCAAAGTTCCTAATTCTCCAGCCCTTTTTGTGGAAGGTTTTTATAGCAATGTAGTGATTCTCCCACATACTGTAATGGTAAATCATTGCAGTCTAAAGGGATAAGAGATTAGGTAAGTGATATGGTAAAGTCACCTAGGGGGACTAAAAATAAATGCAAAAATTTTTTTTATAATATATTTAAAAACTCCCTTTTCTCATTTTACATATAAAAATAAGTATTAAAAAAATTAAAGATCATTGGTATCGCCACATCTCAAAATGCAATTTTTGCTCATTTCACCTCCCAAAGAAAATGAATAAAAAGTGATAAAAAAAATTACACACACACCAACATGCTATCAATAAAAACTACAAAACTCCCCACAGAAAAATTTGCCCCCACACAGCTATGAAGACATACAATAAAAAAAATTGTAGGGGTTAGAGTATGGTAATGCAAAGATTTTTTTATTTTTTTTTGTGTTAAATTATATCCATTTAGCATCACTATTAGCTCAGTTTTACTGCAAAAGGAACCTTGTAGCAACTAGACATGATAGAAGTTTTGAAAAATTTGATTCAGCAGCTTCACGGAACAAATTCGATTTTGTTATGAATTTACTTAGGCACGAATCTTAAATTTTGTAGGGAGCGGGCACAATAACTTGGAATGGCAATCATGCCATCCATGTCACTTAACCCTTCAGCTGTCACGTTAAATGCTGATCGAGGCATTTGTGGCTCGCATTAACCCTTTTTCAGGGGTTAAAAAAAATTCTTCTTGCCTTATCCACTTGCTCGCGGAGAGGCCGACGGCTCCCATCTGGATTGAAGAAAACCCTCCAAAGGACCTGCGGCTAGTGTGGGTGCTTGGGTGCTTGCAGTGACACAATAATTGACGTCACTGCGCACGCCCAGCGTGATCACGCGAGTATAATCTTTTTATTTTCAGCCACCATTTTAGGAATAAATTGATTTACCACGAGTTTTTCTAGAAATTCGTATCTAAGTTTACTTCAGCTACTTCGATTAGTTCAACACTAGAAACAACCCATAAAACAATGTAGGAAGTGAGGGTTTTTTCCCAATTTAGAAATTTTTTTTTTCATGCTTCTCACTATATCGTACGCAATATTAAAATGTGCTGTGTGCCACATAAAAAACATACAGTTATGTGAATGGGGAAAAATAAATTATGGTTCCTGGAAGGCAAGAAGTAAAAAATAAGACGAAAAACCGTAAAGCTAATGTACAAGTGTTGTAAAGAAGAGAAAAGTGCCTAACTTAATGTGGCAGGACCCTTAAGGCTACATTTACAAAACTGTGAAAAATGGCTGTGTGACAACAGTGTTAAACAGCCGTCATGATTGTTTTAAGAACAAAGCCAGTCTATGCTGTTATTCACACAACTGTTTTTCTGATAGCCTGTAAATAACTGACTATATTTTGTTTTCCTATGACGTGCAGCCCCCATACAATTGAAGGACTGTCTTTAACAGCGGTGTCTCAAAAAGGCATTAATTTAAAAAAGGCTGTTAAAACGGATGGTTTGCCATTTTTTAACTTCTGTTTTTTTTTGTTTTGTTTTTTCCACGGTTGTGTGAATGTAGCCTAATGGAGTTGTTTAGCTTTTTTGGACATCAGGATATGTCCTAGGTCTTCCACCCCCACTGTGCAGCTATTTGAAGAGAAAGCAGCCCTCGTACGAGCGCTGCATTCTCTGCACAGTTTACCTGCTCACTGCAGCAATTGCAGCGGAGAAAAGTGTAATTACAATTATGACATCCACACTCACTTTTATGGGATGGATCCATCTGTTCAAATGAATAGGACTTAGTCACCACATAGAACTGAATGGGGAAGCAATGCTTGTAATTACCCTGCTCGCCAGTGTACTTGCTGTGACGAGCAGGTAATAAGAGCAGAGAAGGCAGCGCTCATATGAGCACTGCCTTCTCTTTAAACAGCTGATTGGTAGGGGTGCCGAGTGTCAGATCCCCACTGATCTGATATTGATGACCTATCCTGAGGATAGGTCATTAATAGTAAAAAACGGACAACCCCTTTAACTGTCAGTCCCAGCCTGCTGCTTTTTTATAAATAAGACCAAACTACAAAAAACACATGTAATACAAAAATCATTTTTGTCTCATATCCAAAAAGACATACAATACATAAATATAGAGAATAATAAATAGAAAGCAGTGCAGATCAATGCTGTGAGAATGTGTGGTTTTTGTAGTTTGGTCTGGTCTTGCAGTTATGTTCCCGAACACTATCTTTTATTTTACATTTGTTTGTTTTTATTTTATAAATAAATACACTTAAAAAAAAATCATCACTGCAAAATCGAAAAACTATGGCAATAGCGGTAAAAACACTTGTTTAATTTTTCACTTTTTTTAATTTTTAATTATTTTTTTTCCTCCCTTAACTTACACTAATATGTAAACCCAGGCGGTTTTAATTCCAGGTTGAAGCCATTTTTAATTTGAGATTATAACTTTGACCAAATGGTTATTCTTTATTAAGAAGCAGATAAACCTGAGCTTTCTCCTACTTCATATTTTTATATTTATTTTCAGAAAAAGAATGTTTTATATGTCGGGAAACTGAGAAGAAAGGCCAGGAGCCGATACTAAACTTCTGCGATTGCACAGATTTAGCTGTACACCACCAGTGTTTGCTGACATGGATACAGCAGGTGAGCGATGATTCATGCTGTTAGCATACAGATGATAAACTCTCCAAAAGTTATTTCAATTTATCCATCTTGATAGAGTTTGAAGTCAAAATCTTTACTAATCTCAGGCAAGCGTAGTTGCATGACATAAGGACGAAAGGTGTGCCATGATCGCGCCCTCTTTCTTCCCCGCCATATGACCTCATGCAAGGAAAGTCTGGAGTCCCGGTCTGAGTGCAGGGGTGTAGATGCCTTCCGTGGTGGAGCATCTGCCCTAACATTTTGAGTGTCCCCAGCCTGCATGAGGATCCCAAAGAGGCTTATGGAAGCCGCAAGTAGTCGGAGAGAAAGAGGGTACCAGTGGTATACCATGGAGTATCGGCACAATTGACTGGAGAACTTTGATCTATACAATCTATGTGTGTCCCACGTGCTGGTCCCCTTTAAAGTGAAGGTTGGTGGTCTGCTGGAGGAAAGGTGAACCTATAAGGACTGGTACACCATAGAGCAGGCATGTCCAAACTGCGGCCCTCCAACTGTTGCAAAACTACAACTCCCAGCATGCCTGGATAGCTTACAGCTATTAGGGCATGCTGGGAGTTGTAGTTTTGCAACAGCTGGAGGGACGCAGTTTGGACATGCCTGCCATAGAGACTACCATTCTATACCTAAATGGTGTTGCTGGCGTGAGTCTGAGGTGCACAAAGTATATATACTACATGTTAGCATCTAGACTGCCAGATTGTTTTTCTCTGGTGTGGTGGTGGCCTGAGACCTAAGTGGAAAACGGGAACTAGTGTTTCTGACAAAGGGGGACTTGGAGGTACTTGCAGGATGTCGGAGAAAGGGTATGTCGATATATCTGGCATATTAGAAAGACTGCCCCAAGAGGTAGCGTGAGCGAAACGATCGTCTGGCGGCTACTCTAGACCAGGGTCAGTAAGATACATTTTGCTGGTTTTATGCATGTTCAATTGTTTTTTTCTCCCCCTGCAGTTTAGATGGTGTGGGGTGACACTCGGGTTCACATAGCCTCCTTGGCTATTGTGTCTTGCTAATTATTGCCCTGTGTGCTGTGTGTGCCGTGTTTACTACCCCATCCCACAGATTCTGTCATAACTGTGGGTTTTCTTCTGGGGGGCGGTACTAGTCCCTTATTTGGTCTGGAGTCTTTTCTCTGTTTTTATATAAATGTTTGTCAATACGATCGTCTTTCTATAAATACTGCTTTCGGATTTATGTTTTTATGATATACTGCTGATGGATATCTAATAAAGAGATTATTGTTTATGATAACTTCTGTGGTAGCTTCTTGAAGCGTTTATAGGTGATATATGAATAACTCCACGTGAGAAATTTATGATAGTAATGTTGTTTGGTGTTTTTACATATTAGAAAGAGTCTTAAAGGAGCACTGTTGCATTTTACTTGTGCTGCGCTTTTTTTTTTTTTTTTTTACAGACTGGAACTTTGAACCGCACCAAAAATAACTTGAGGTGGAATCCTGTTTTTAACAGATGCTGGAGAGTTAAGGATTATAGTCTTAGTATATATGGAGAGGATACTACATATTTCCCTAGTCGTCTCCATGACACCACATCCTGAGACTGACTTCCTCTGATAG
Organism: Bufo gargarizans; assembly: GCF_014858855.1. Lineage (NCBI taxonomy): Eukaryota > Metazoa > Chordata > Amphibia > Anura > Bufonidae > Bufo > Bufo gargarizans. The sequence goes on along the minus strand of NC_058086.1, from coordinate 155,903,533 downwards.
AACAGGAAAAACACAGGTTTAAATCCCACTCTAACACCAGTGTTTTTTCTGACCTACCAGGATAGGAAGCAGGAGGCTCTTTTGGGGCCCACCTGTAAGGCATTTATGCAGGCTGAGGTCTGATTCACAGTGCGGCTCTCCCTCCTCTTCTGGTGGCCTGTGCACGTGCGCAGACTGTTGCGATCCCATGCAAAGATTCCCCTGCGGCGGTCCAGGCGGGCTTTATCAAGAGGGGAAGGAGCATTGCGGTTGGAACAACATTGAGATGCGTTCCCTCTGGCCGCCGGCTTATGACGCCAGACGGTGGGGGCGGGGCCGGACATCGCAGGTCCTTTCAGGTCACAGGATACATAAAAAGCCACAGGACTTGCTCAATGGCGTCCGGACAGTGCGACCCCCTTCTACTGGAGAACAGTGCAGTGTCTGCTGGCTGACGGGAGCGGTTTACAGATGAGTGCCCCATCACACCAGGCTCTGGAGCCGAGCCTGCAGCAAATCCAGGAGTTGAGTAGCATTGTATCAGGCACATGGTGTACTAGACTCCATAGATAACCCCTATACCCTGGTTAGTTGATCCTTCTCTCACTTACATTTCAGGGAGAAAAGGATTCTGTTTCAGCTCCTATAAAAGGAAATGTGGTATGTTATAAGTGGCTACCCAGCACAGGAGCTAAACCCTTTCCCTAAGTTCACACCTGAGCGTTTTACAGCTCGTTCCTACGCGCTGTAAAACGCTCAACACTGGAAAACCAATGCTTCCCTATGGACCTGATTCACACTTGAGCGTTTTACAGCGCGTTTGAACGCGCTGTAAAACGCCCGACGCATAAACAAGTTCTTGAGCTTTTTTTTGGGCGTTTGTCACGCGTTTTGGCCCATAGACTTCAATGGGAACGCACAACGCTTGAATTTAGCGCGTTTTTGACACAGAAAACGCGCGTTCGAACGCGCGTCTTGGATTTTGCAACATGCAGGAAAAGGCCCAACACCAGGTGCAAAGCACAGTTTTGTGGAGAGAATCCAGCATGGAGGAGTCTCTGTGTGACACCGAGAACCTCATCAGGCTGGTGCAAGGCAAACGCTGCCTGTATGACACACAGGATGCCAACTACAAAAATCGGAGGAGCAGGCAGCAGGCTTGGGAGGATATTGGCAAAAGCATCTGGCCAGATTGGAGAAGTTTCACCAAGACAGTGAAACAGGGAAAAGGTATTTCCATGTATGTTCTAATGTGAAAAGTAAACTCCTTGTGTGCAATGGTGTCCCAACTATATGTAATAGCCCTGGCCAGCTCTACCTGCAGCCCTCCAGCTGTTGTCAAACGCCACCTCCACAAATGCTGGGCTGTATTTTACTTGCTGGAGCCTGTGCAGGCATGCATGGACTTGGATTTTAGCAACAGCTAGAGGGACGCAGCATCACCATCCCTGTTCTTGTATATGGGCACTCAGTGGCCTTAGTTTACAAAGAATGATGTGCACATTACATGTTGTAATAGTGTCCCCTCGCCCCTTTAGTTTTTAGTACTGTCCTGGTTCACCCTCCCCCACATTCTGGTACAATGCAATGGCCCAGTATGTTCAATTTGCAGTGGTTCCACTATCTTGTGCCAGACTGCGCTCTTTCAATCCGCAAATGTAGTGGCATTTTGAAATGTAGGCCTAAGTTTGGGTTGAGGGATTTGAATCCTAAGTTGTTATTGATATTGTGTACTTTTTAGAATTAGACTGTTTGTGGGCTATGGGTGGCCAGGCATATGTTAGGTGCTTCGGTTTCTAACGTGCCAGTATTGGGCACCTTGATGGGATCCGTTATTTCACCCTCCTTGGCTTATATTCTACTGGCCGAGTATTGGCCACTTAAATGGGACACATGATTTCGCCCACATTTATAACCCTTGTTAATGGGCGACTATTGATGGCCACTATAGGGGCATCCTCAAGGGGCACTATATAGGTGAAAAAAACGAAATGCACAAAAGATCGTTTCCAAATTTCTAATTTAGCCCTAGTAATAAACAACCAAATTTGAAAATCAAATAATATATAAACACTCTTTTCAGAATAAAAATATAAATTAACATAAACTTAGATGGCTTCCAATTGCCAGGGTAACGCCCCATGTGGTGACAAAAAATATGCGTTGAAGTGGTCCCGGACAGCTGCACCGTGCTGGTTCCCACGCACACCGCTCGGATTAGGACTCTCAAAGGAATGGCTGAGGGAATCTTCAAAATTAAAGCCATCCCGTACACGGACAAAATTATGCAGAGCACACGCTGCCTTCACGGCCGAGATGGCGGTCTCCAATTTTAAATAAATGGGAGAATGGAGAAAGAGCCATTTGTTTGCTAAAATGCCGAAGGCGCACTCCACCACCCTGCGCGACCTTGTCAGCCGGTAATTAAATACCCGCCTGGCAATGGAGAGTCCCCGGCTGGAGTACGGCCTCATCAGATGCTCCCCCAGCGCAAAGGCCTCGTCCCCCACAAAAACAAAGGGCATAGCCGGATAAGTGGTCCCAGGCAGTGTGGTGTTCCCCGGGAGGTCCAGCTCATTATTATTGAGCATTTGCCCAAAGGCAGAATGCCCCAAAACAGCTGAGTCTGAGCTGCTGCCGTAGGACCCCACGTCAATGTACCTGAAGCAATAGTTTGCATCACACACCGCAAAAAGAACAAACGAAAAATATTTTTTATAATTAAAAAATTGACTCCCGCTCCTGATGGGCTTCTTAACGCGGATGTGTTTGCTGTCTATTGCGCCGACACAGTTTGGGAAATTGCAGGATTCTAAAAACTGATCTGCAATTTGCAGCCAGTCCTCCTTCTGTGGTTGGGCCATCACAGCAGGATGAAGGACGTCCCAAATTGCCACGCAGGTTTCCGGGACGATCATACTGGCTGTGGACTTCCCGATGAGAAAGGCGAAGTATAGACTGGCCAATGACTGTCCGGTAGCTAGATACCTGAAACAAATGTAAGAAAATAAAGAGACATGAACTGATGCTTTTTATTTCTTTTTTCATAGTCAACACTATCAAAGGCAAATGGAAAAGCCTGAAAGACGCCTTTATCCGCCATCGCCGCAAAGAAAGGGAGCAGAGGAGCGGATCGTCCCCAGGCGCACGCTCCAGTTATGTGCATGCAGCACAAATGTAATTTTTGATACCGTGCATGGAAATGCGGAGGTGAGTCAAGGGCATACACATTGAGGAGAGGATGTGGTATGACATTACATACATTCAATTTCATATGGGGAACATACTTACCTATATTTTCCACTTCACAGCACCGATAGCAGCTGGGAACACAGCCAGGCGCAAGCTGATGAGGAAGAGGACGAGGGCACAATCATGGACAGTGAGCCCGGACCATCTATGGGGCCAATGAGTCCTCCAGGCCCCCCCCCCCACTCCGAGTTTCGTCAGCCCCATGCAGACTGTCCAAGCCGTACCAGAGGCAAGTCGGCAGCCCTGACATAAAAGGAGGAGAACAGAGAGGCATGAGGACAGGCTAATAGGCTGCCTGGATGCCCTGGCACATCCTGTGCCAAAACTTAGCAGTGATGCCTATTTTCTCCTCAGTCTAGAGGAGAAAATGCTACATGTGCCGAGAAATCTTGTCACAAAAGTAAGGGAGGAGGTGACTAACATCATTGATAAGTATTGCATCCCTTATGAGATAGCAACATCTATCAGTGCCCCACAGCAGGCCCCACAGCAGCCAGCACAATATGGGCAACAATATTGCCCACAATATGGGCCACAATATGGCACACAATATGGCCCACAATTTGGCCCACTACATCCCCAACATGCACAACAACACCCTCACACATATCCAGCACACACATACACACAAAGTAACATACAACACCCTCTTGACACATGGCAGACACAACACACATCATACCCATATCCCTCTTCAAGCACGGGCCCAAGCACCATCACCACCACTGAAATGCCACCCGCCAATCAGTCTCGCGGAGCCAGAGAGACACGGCGGGATCCCGAGGCGGAGTTTTCAGGGCCGCAATATGAAACCCTTTGAGAAACTTAGAAGAGGGAAATTCTCTGGCTCAAGGGTTTTGGAGCCAAAAAGGGCACTTTTATATAGAAAAATGTTTGTAATATTTTTATGTTATTTATACTAAATTGCTCCTTTGTTTGTAAAACAGATTTAACACATTTTATTTGGAAATGTATGATGTGAATACATTCACCAAAGTTTAAAAAAATTGAAGCAACTGTTTGGACTATTTTTGGAAAGTGAGGGGTAAAACATGGCCAAATGTGGATACATGATGCATGTATGGGATATCTATGCCACACGTTGACAACATACACATCACATACCCCCCCGCACAAACACTCATACGTCACAAACAGCAAGAGAAACACGGCGAAACTCAGATCATGGCACAACACACTGCAAATGGTTTAAATGGCCACAATAATAGGCTACTTACCGCAAAGTAATGACCAGTCTTTCCACTGGTGGGATACAGTCCCGCATGAAGGTGTCCTGACGCTGCAAATGAGGAGACAACAGCACCAGGAGCTCGTCAAAGCTGGGAAACAATAAAATGTTCATGGTTAACAATACAAAAAGCACAAAACACTTAGCTTAACCATTGAAAAAACATTGCAACCACGTATACGTACTAACCTGTGGATGGACATCCTGGTGTAGTCAAAAAACTTGTCCTCATGGGCACGGAGGTTGGCATACAGTGCCCAGAACTGGCCCCTCTCCTGTCTATTTGCAATCACAGGATGGACCCAGAAACGTCGCCTGCTGTCCCGCCTTTTCCTCAAGCGTTCCAGGTGGATAGCTGCAACAAGTGCCGCAACACGTCGCCGTCTATAGCATTCCATGATGACTACAAACCACACACTCTACCAACACACATGGAATTTCACACCTACAATGCCCTAGGATTGGCCAAACTTCATATACACAGGGATATTTGCTCATTGGACAACACTGCAGTCAATCACAGAAACGCGTGTCAAATGCGCGTTTACTATTGCAAAAAACGCGCATAAAAACGCGCGTAAAACGCGCGTTAAATGCGCGTCTCAGAAACGCTCAGGTCTGAACCCAGGGTTTATGTAAAGAATGTACTTGTAACGTGGTAAAAGCTGATTCCTCTAGTTTCCTGGAAGATATCACACCCTTAGTTAAGAAGTTCAGTCTGCACTAGTTTCCCGGGGTCCAGCTCCCTCTAACCCTCCTCAAATAATCCGTGATCATTTAAATCCAGTGTCTGACTCTGATTCTGACATTTTGGGAGGCTTTAATGCTGAAACGTACGAAAAAACATATGCATCTTCTTATAAAGATAATTAATAGAAGCATTTCTTATTCAATCCGGATGACATTGAGCTTATAAAAGCAATTAGTCACAATTCAGATGTAAGTGCCTAAAAAGCCTAGGTCGGTGCAGGAAGAAATATTTGGAGGGCTGGGGGAAAAGAGGAAGTCTGTATTCCCAGTTCCAGATCATAATCAAATGTTTCAGGTCAGAATGGGAGGAGCCAGATAAAGGATCTTTCATTCCTAGGGGCATCAAGAGGCACTATCCTTTTTAACGACTAGGATTGCACCGATTGGGAATCCATCCCCAGAGTAGAAGCTCCGGTGGCTTAAGTAGCAAAGCATACCGCCCTGCCACTTGAAGATTCAGGGCAACTTAAAGACCCCATGGATAGGAAAGCAGAAAGCCTACTAAGAAAAATCTGGGAGGCTATGGCAGCTCTTCTTAAGCCAGGGATGTCTTCTACCTGTGTCGCTAGAACCCTTAATCTGTGGCTAGAACAATTGGCAATTCATCTAGTCAAAACGCCAAGAGATCAGATTCTGGTGAGCATTCCATCACTAAAAATGGCAACTACTTTCTTGGAGGATGCTGCAGCTGAATCTGTATACTTTCAGCACGCATGGCGGTTTTGTCTAACACAGCCAGGCGGGTTCTATGGCTCATTACCTTTTAATGGGCAATATGTTTTTGGACCGGATCTAGACAAGATCTTAGAAAACGCTACTGATAAGAAGAAAGGGTTTCCTGAAGAGAGATTTAAATAAAAGACAGAGTTCTTATAGCCGTTAGTACCAATTGGAACAAAGGAAAGATGAGAGAAAAACGGGGAGGTGGAGTTATGCAAAAGGAGGTAAGAGAAGAAATTTCCTTTTCAACCCTAACAGAGGGGAATCCTCCTCTAATCCAAAACAATAACTCCTTACAAGTAGGGGGAAAACGCCTCTGCTCCTTTTTTAGAGCTTGGGAGCAGATGACATCAAATTCATGGATCCTAAATCTCAAGAGGGTAGAATTAGAGTCTCCCCCTCCAGAAAAATTTGCTATTACCACTCTTCCCTCTCAACAAGATACCTTATTGATAGGCATAAAAGATTTACTAAAATTAGGAGCAATAGAACCTGTCCCGGAAAATCAACTAAGACTGTCACTACTCTTGTTTATTCTTAGCAAAGAAACCAAACAGGAAGTCCAGAGTTATAATAAATCTAAAGCCCTTGAACAAACATGTTACATATCAAAAGTTCAAGATGGTAACTTTAAGATCAGCAGTAAAATTAATAAAAAGAAAAGTGATAATGACCTCAATCAATTTGAGGAATGCTTATTACCATATCCCGATACACAAATTTGAGAAAATCCCTACGATTTGCAATACAGATGAGGGGTCCCATCCAACATTATCAATTTGTAGGTCTCCCTTTTGGAATTTCCTCATTGCCAAGAGTCTTCACAAAGATCATGGCGGAAGTGGTAGTGGCTCGAAGACGAGAATCAATCAGCATCATCCCAAATCTGGACGATCCTCTAGTGATAGCAGACAAAGGTCTATCTATTACAAAATCACTTACCAAAAGTTCTAAACCACCTCCAATCGTTAGGGTGGATCATCAATTTGGAGAAATCGGATCTTTCCTCAAGCAGCTGGAAAATGTTTCTAGGGATATCTTTCGGATTCGGTTTCTCAGATCATTCCTACCTTTTCCCAAAATGGAGAAATTGAAAAACCAGATAAAAGAATTAAAAAAGAGGAGATTCTGCTCTCAGGGCAGCAATGAAGATTCTAGGCAGTCTCATGTATCCCAGCAGTCGCTTGGGCTCAATTTCATTTAAGACCCTTTTAGAAACTTATTCTATCCAGGTGGAACCCGCCACAAGTCGCCCTAGACAAACAGATATTTCTAGAGGGAAATGTAAAATAAACTCCCTAAGGTGGTGGCTCATAGAAAACAACCTAGAGAAGGGAATATACTGGAACCAGAAAAGTCCCCTTGTAATCACTACGGAGGCCAGTCTTCAGGGTTGGGGGGCTGTAGTTTAGCAGGAAACATATCAGGGCAAATGGCCACTCCTCATAAGACAACAATCCTCAAACTTCAGAGTTGCAAACAATTTGGGAAGCTCTGAAGAAAACACAGCATTTGTCAAAAAAAAAACCACCATGTTTTAATTTATTCGGACAATTCAATAGCAGGATCCTTCATTAAGCACTTGGGCAGGGACAAGACACAGTCTACTTCAGAATCTAGCCAAATATATTTTTTTGGAGCAGAGCAATTTAATCTCTATCTTGACAGTTTACATAAAGGAATCCTTAAATACAAATGCAGATTACCTGAGCTGTCATGTTCTGGACCTGGGGGAATGGACATTATGTAACATGGTAACATGGTAACATAGTATATACCGTAAGGCCGAAAAAAGACATTTGTCCATCTAGTTCGGCCTGTCATCCTGCCAGTTGATCCAGAGGGAGGCAAAAAAAAAAAACTGGAGTAAGAAAGTGCGGCAAACCATCAATAGATCTTTTTGCCTCCTGGGAAAATCACAAAATAGATCATAATTTTTTATTTATTTTTTCCCTCCTCAACCCGAGAGATCTCCCAACTGTGGTGGATGCCTTCAATAAGGACTGGACATCTCGCCTAGTGTATGCATTCCCACCCATCCCTCTAATTCCCAAGGTCCTTCTGGCCCAAAAGGGGCTGGTTTGCACTTCTAAAATCACTCAGCATAGAAGCCCCCCTTCTGCTACCCCAGAGAACCATTTTGTCCAATTTTGCGGGCAAAATAAAAGTAGAAGAGCGGTAAAAAGTTATATTTCCTGCTGGATAAGAGCAGCTATTTCAGAAGCCTATCAAATGGAAGGGAAGGAAGCCCCTCCTTTACTTAGAACACATTCTACAAGAGGATATAGGATACACACCTTTTACCAAGCATTATAAGCTAGTTATAAGCTAGACATTTTTATTTATTTTTTCCTAGTGAAGACATGGCCTTTGGACAGAAAGTCCTTTGTGCTATTGTCCTGCCCCCCCCCCCCCCCCCCCCAAATATATGTCTTTATTTCTCAGGATGTGGTGTCATGGAGACTAGGGAATTAAGTATTACTGTCATGTTACACATGCATGGTTTGGTTTGCTTTTTTATTCTGTTTCCCTTCTCTCTCTTAGAGCAGGCCGTAAGTGATAATGAAAGGGGTATTAGTAGCAGTCACTGTTACATCTTTTACATCAGATTCATCACGGACCTCTTCAGAACTCGATCACTGTCATAGCAGCCAAAGCACTTAACCAATGTGTTTTCTCTGCACCTACTGCACTTTCTCAAGTGGCTGAAACTGGTATGGATAGAAAAGACGTTCTACCGTATTATGGCACTAACCAGCTACCTCCTAACAAACCCACTTCTATACAGCTGCAAACCAACACAGCCTTGGACTGTACGCCAAATCCAGTGTTGAATGCCTTAGCACCATCCTATGTGTCCAAGTCACTCAACATTGGTGTACCAGGCACTGCAACTAACTCTGTCCCACCTGCAACTGTATACCAAAAGTCTGAAAACAGATATTTCAGTTTGCTAAATACATGCTTTGCAGAGAATTTGCTAGCACGGGCCTCACCACGTTTGACAAACCTGAAAATTAGAGGCTGGAAATTCACCTTTAAAGCCACAATCAGCAAGCTAGACATCACTGCTGCAGAAGAACTGGATCTACTCATCAGGTGGGTAGGTCCGCAGTCTGCCGAACGTATCAAGAGACTCTAAACAGTTTACACTTCCAATCCTGCTGGAGGAGGTCTCGACGCTGCTTGGGACAGACTTGAACGTAGTTTTGGCAGCTCTGAGGCCATCGAAGATGCCTTATTCAAAAGCTTGCAAGGCTTCCAAAGGATTACAGCTAAAGACAATCTGAAGCTTCAAGAACTCAGTGATCTTCTACTAGAGCTTCAACTAGCTAAGGCTGTCCACCTCCTACCTGAACTTGGTTACCTTGACACCCCTTGTGGCATCAACCATAATGCATTCAAGAAAAGTGGGTTCGTCGGGGATCAACTTATAAGAAAAATAAAAGGGGTTGCCGTTCCTATTTTTTTTCTACTTGTGTGACTTCATAAGGGAAATCAGACTCAAAGAATGACCCAAGTTTCGTCTATGGTGACTAACCCTCTCAGTCCACCTCCTCCAGGATTCACAAACACCTGTATAACACAGACCGCAGGGGCCCATTATCGGTGAAGAGAACTGATGTTCAACTGCACCCGCTACGGTTCTTCAAAGGACTGGGCAAAACAAGAAACTTGAGGATCCAAATCACCAATGTCCCATACATAACAAGCCACATCTACTTAAGAAATGCATCTGCTTCAGAAAGAACCCTCTACAAGAAAATAAGGAACTTTTAAGGGGATTTGAAGTTTGTTTCAGATGCTGTGCCTCCACAGAACACCTTGCAAAAGACTGTAAGGCTGTCATTAAATGCATGGAATGCGGTAGTGACAACCACATACAAGCCCTTCATCTGTACCAACACAGCTATACTCCATCCACATACATCCCTCCTGGGGCAAAGCATGGGGGTGAGCACACTGAACAAACAGCTGCCTCCACCCCAGTATTCTCTACATGCAATGAAGTCTGTGCAGAAGGACTTTGTGAGAAATCCTGTGCAAAGATATGCTTAGTTCGTGTATACACAAAGGGCCAGCAAGAAGGGGCCATAAGACTGTATACCATTCTTGACTACCAGATTAACCGATCTCTTGCAAGTACAAGGTTCTTTTGATCTGTTAGACATAGCAGGAGATGTTCTACCTTATACCCTAGGTACTTGTGCAGGCATTACAGAAGTCTTGGGTAGAAGAGCCAGTGGTCTTGCAATTGCTCCTCTCAATAGCAACATGAAAATACCCTTACCTACTATCAAGTGTGATCAGATCCCAACTAACCAGGATGAGATTCCCACTCCTGAAGCTGCCTTGTACTATTCTCACTTGAAGGTCATAGCTAACCAAATACCAGCCTTTGATGAAAATGTTGATATCCTGCTGTTACTCGGGAGCGACATTTTAAGGGTGCACAAGGTTCACCATCAAATAAACATGAGTCACCTTACGCCTAGTCTCTGGGTCTAGGCTGGGTCATCATAGGCAATGTCTGCCTTAGCAACGCCAGAAAACCTGTCTGTTTCTTCCTTTGGTAGGCCAAATGGAAGCACTACTTGTTTTCCACAATGACAACATCACTACAGTGTGAAAGAAAAGCTGTGTGACAAAGGTACGCAAGAGTGCATCATACTAGATAGGAAAGCATTTATCTTCTGGGATGACAACATTGGTAACACAATGTTTGAGGTAACCACAAGAGACGACGAGTTAGCAGCCACAATGAAAGACAAAGAATTCTTGAGAACCATGAGTAAAGAGTTCTACTAAGATGATTCCAACATCTGGGTGGCACCGCACCCCAAGGAAGAATTCCAAATGGACAACATGCAGATTTATGGTTCATCTCTTTAGAGAGCAACCTGAACTGAAGATGAAGAAACATTTTGTTAATTTTATGCAGAAGCTGTTTGAGAAAGATCATGCTGAGCCTGCACCCCCTCTTGCACAAGAACAATGCTGGTACCTCCCGTGTTTTGGTGTCTACCATCCTCGCAAGCCTGACCAGATTAGGGTGATCTTCGACTCAAGTGCTCGTCATGAAGGCGTTTCTCTTAATGAATATATTCTCACTGATCCGAACCTGAAAAACCTCCCAGGAGTCTTGCTCCTCTTTAGACAAAAGCTAATTGCAATTATGGCCGACCTCCAACAAATGTTTCATCGTCTGTGAAGGCAACAGAAACTTCCTCAGGTTCCGATGGTACTGCAATAATGTTAACGACAAGGTTATAGATGATCGGATGAAAGTGCACAGTTTTCTGTAATAGTCCTTCCCCCTCATTTGCCATTTACGGACTGAGGAAAATGGCCCAAGAAGGAGAACAAGAGTTCGGGTCTGATACATGTCAGTTTGTTGAAAAGAACTTCTACGAAAATGATGGTCTTAAGTCTCTACCTACGGAAAAAGCCATCACCCTTTTCACCAGAACTCAGAACATGCTCGCTACTGCTAACCTCAAACTACACAAAATCATCTCCAACATGAATGAGGTAATGAGGGCATTTCCTTCTGATGACCATGCTGTCAGTGATAAGGAATTCCAACTAGAGTCGGACCTTTCCCTCACGCAAAGCAGCCTTGGATTGCTGTGGGATATTAAACAAGACACGTTCGCAATTCAGATATCAGTCTGTGACGAGCCCTTCACAAAACGAGGAGTGCTGTCTGCAGTAAACAGTATCTATGATCCCTTGAGATTTTTAGCACCCTTTTACTATTCAGGGCAAGATATTACTCAGACAACTTACTTCAGAGAACACTGACTGGAATACCCCTTTACCCAAAGAGAAACCACAAAGGTAGGAATTCTGGAAGCAGTCCCTCCAGGCATTGGTATAGTTTAAAATGCCACAATCTTAATGTTGCGTCTTTGAAGAATGCCACCAGACTAGATATCCATGTCTTCTCTGATGCATCCATGGAATCCATAGCTGCGGTAGCCTTTCTCTGGGTTGTACACCCCATTGGTGAAATAGGTGTAGGATTTGTCATGGGCAAGGCCAAGCTAACTCCAAAGCCTGCACATACTATTCCAAGGCTCAAACTCTGTGCAGCCATGTTAGCTGTTGAAATTGCTGAGCTTATAAAGTATGAAACAGACTAAAACATTAACTCCTTTGCCTTTTACACAGACGGCAAAATCGTGCTAGGATACATGCACAATCAAACAAGACAGTTCCATGTGTATGTCAGCAATCGAGTGGAACACATTAGGAAATTCTCCATTCCCGAGCAATGGCACTATGTACCCACTGATCTTAACCCTGCCAACCTGGGCAGTACCTGCTGCTGCTTTTCTGGATAAATCATGGATATCGCCACCAGTACTCTTGAAAGACTAATTCTTCTCAAGCCATGTAGAGTCTACCTTTTGAACTTATCCATCTTGAGGATTGACCACAAGTTCTCAATGGGATTACGATCTGGGGAGTTTCCAGGCCATGGACCAAAAATGTCAACGTTTTAGTCCCCGAGCCACTTGGTTATTACTTTTGCCTTATGGCACTGTGCTCCATCGTGCTGGAAAATGCATTGTTCTTCACCAAACTGTTGTTGAATTGTTGGAAGAAGTTGCTGTTGGAGGGTGTTCTGGTACCATTCTTTATTCATGGCTGTGTTTTTGAGCAAAATTGAGTGAGCCCACTCTCTTGGATGAGAAGCAACCCCCCACATGACTGGTCTCGGGATGCTTTACTGTTGGCATGACACAGGACTGATGGTTGCGCATACCTTTTCTTCTCCGGACAAGCCTTTTTCCTGATGCCCCAAACGATCAGAAAGAGGCTTCATCTGAGAATATGACGTTGCCCCAGTCCTCATCAGTACATTCACCATATTTTCTGCAGAAGATCAATCTGTCCCTGATGTTTTTTTGGAGAGAAGTGGCTTCTTTGCTGCCCTTCTTGACACCAGGCCATCTTCCAAAAGTCTTCGCCTCACTGTGCGTGCAGATGCGCTCACACCTGCCTGCTGCCATTCCTGAGCAAGCTCTGCACTGGTGGCACTCCGATCCTGCAGCTGAATCCTCTTTAGGAGACGATCCTGGCACTTGCTGGACTTTCTTGGACGCCCTGAAGCTTTCTTAACAAGAATTGAACCTCTTTCCTTGAAGTTCTTGATGATCCCTATAAATTGTTGATTGAGGTGCAATCTTAGTAACCACAATTTCCTTGCCTGTGAAGCCATTTTTATGCAACACAATGATGGCTGCACGAGTTTCTTTGCAGGTCACCATGGTTAACAATGGAAAAACAATGATTTCAAGCATCACCCTCCTTTTTAACAGGTCAAGTCTGCCATTTTAACCCAATCAGCCTGACATAATCTCCAGCCTTGTGCTCGTCAACATTCTTACCTGAGTTAACAAGACGATTACTGAAATTAACTCAGCAGGTCCTTTTAATGACAGCAATGAAATGCAGTGGAAAGGTTTTTTGGGATTAGGTTAATTTTCATGGCAAAGAAGGACTGTGCAATTCATCTGATCACTCTTCATAACATTCTTGAGTATATGCAAATTGCTATTATAAAAACTTAAGCAGCAACTTTTCCAATATTTATGTAATTCTCAAAACTTTTGGCCACGACTGTATAGGCAATATGGGGAGGTGTTGTTGCCATATCTATCAAGTTTTGGATGAACCTGGGGAAGTAGGCAGTCTACCACCCTCTTTATCGGAAGCGGTTATTACGCTGAAATATCAGGATGGACAGTAAATGGGATCATATAGACCACTATCTTTATTAAATACAGATTTTAAAATATGTGCTAAGGTATTAGCAAATGGGCTTAAGAAAGTGGTAAATAGGCTGATTCATCCTGATCAAGCAGGGTTTATCCCTAAAAGGCATGCCCAAACAAATATCCGTAGAGTTTTGGTAAATATTCAACTAGGGGAGGGGGAGCACCGCTCCATCCTGTCGCTGGATGCAGCAAAAGCATTTAACAGAGTGTAGTGGAAATTCCTATGGAAGGTTATGAATAAAACAAATATGGGGGAGAACTTTATTAGGTGGGTGCAGTTATTATATAGCTGTCCGACTGCTAGAATAAATGATGGGGTATTGTTAAATTAATTTAAGTTATATCGAGTCACTAGACAGGGTTGTCCTTTTTCCCTCTGCTATTCGCGATCTCCCTAGAACCACTTAGTGTAAAATCAGGATGGATTATAGGATAGTAGAATTTGGGGGAGGTGGGATTAGCGATAAGATAAGGCTATATACAGATGATGTATAGTGATGTCCCGAACTATTCGCCGGCAAATAGTTCCCGGTGAACATAGCTTGTTCGCCGCTGCAGGCGAACATATGCGATGTTCGGTCTGCCCCCTATATATCATCATTGAGTAAACTTTGACCCTCTACCTCACAGTCAGCAGACACATTCCAGCCAATCAGCAGCAGACCCTCCCTCCCAGACCCTCCCACCTCCTGGACAGCATCCATTTTATATTCATTCGGAAACTGCATTCACAGAGAGAGGAGGGACAGTACTGCTGCTGCTGATTCAATAGGGAAAGCGTTAGCTAGGGCATTGTTCTGTGTCCAGACTCATCTGCTTTTAGGACAGCGTCCTGACAGCACCCCAAAAAGCCCTTTTCAGGGCTGGTACATCAGTGTGCTATACATATTATATTGCAGTTGCCTGACTGCCCGTTGTGAGAGGCTGCAGGCTCAGTCATAGTGCACACCATTCATACAGGGTGTGACAGAAAATACCTTGCAGATAAAAAAAAAAAATTCTATTTAATATTTTTCTGTGATCTAATCACATTTGCAAGCCCGTGTGTCAGGCCCCCCACACATACATATTGTGGCCACTGGCTAGTGTCTAGGCCTGCACTCATACCGTTACAGGGTGTCATTCACCCAAATACCTTGCAGAAAAAAAAAATTGATTTAAAATTTTTGTAATCTAATCACATTTGCAAGCCCGAGTGCGTCAGGCCCACACAGACTGTACTGTGCCCACTGCCCACCACTTATATAGGGTGGCACAGTACCTTGCACGCATAGTAACACTTATCTAATAAAAAATGACAGGCAGAGGCAGGCCACGCCGCAGGGGCCGTTGTGTTCGTGGTGCTGTGATTTCTACTGGCCCTGGAATAATGCCCAGTGTTCAAAGGCCACGTACCCTGAACCCCAAAAATTCGTAGAATATAGTTGACTGGCTTACACAGGACACCCAAGCTTCAACAGCTTCCGCTAAGAACCTTGACGCACCATCCTCCTTCAGCTCAGCTTTGGTCACCACTCTCCCGCCCGCCGCCACCACCACCACCACTACCACCACAGCCGCTTCACTTGATCCCTCAGAGGAGTTATTTACACATCAGTTGGATGAAATTAGTGATGCGCAACCATTATTGACAGGGGATGTAGATAACAGGGATATGTCTCAGTCAGGCAGCATTACACACATGGACGTACAGGATGATGATGATGATGATGATAATGATGATGATGTTGTACCCGCTGCTTCCTTTGCTGAGGTGTCAGATACAATTGAAGTGGTTGATGATGGCGAGGTGTCCATGGATGCCACGTGGGTGCCTGCTCGAAGAGAAGAAGAGGGGGAAAGTTCAGAAGGGGAGACAGAGAGAAGGAGACGAGTTGGAAGCAGGGGGAGGTCGTCACAAGGAGCTAGTGGCACAGTTAGACAGCATGTATCGTCACCCGGGTTCAGCCAGACAGCACACCAATCAACGCATGCTGTTGCCACCACCAGAATGCCGTCATTGCAAAGCTCAGCAGTGAGGCATTTTTGTGTCTGCCTCTGACAACAGCGATGCCATTTGCAACCTGTGCCAAAAGAAACGGAGTCGTGGGAAATCCAACACCCACCTAGGGACAACTGCTTTGCAAAGGCACATGATCGCACATCACAAACGCCTATGGGATCAACACATGATGACTAGTAGAAGCAGCACACAAGCTTAAAGCCACCATCCTCCTCCTGGTCCAGCATCTTCAGCTTTTCTGGGAAGTCTTTATCACCTACTGACTCCAATTAGGATAATGGAATCAATACCTTTGACCCAATGCTGGGTATAATTACCAGATGTGGATTCAGTTACATATTTATTCCCAGAATTTTTGTACAATCACTCAGAATTGAGAGAGCTCGTTGGAAGAACGAGTGAAACGTTTTCAAGAAATCTACAGTACGTCCAGTTGCCTTGATTTAGTCTTTACAGATATCTTCAGCCACGTCACCACTGCTGTCCTCCTTGCCCCCTCTCAACCACCCACCACTCCGCCTCTCACTTTGAGCAGTTCCATCTCTTCTGCCCACAGTCAGGTATCTGTAAAGGAAATGTTTGAGCGTAAGAAGCCAATGTCATAGTCACCCCCTTGCCTGGCGTATGACAGCTGGCTTGATGGAACTCTTAGCCCGCCAGCTTTTACCATACCAGCTGGTGGAGTCTGAGGCCTTCAAAAAAAAATTTGCTATTGGGACACCACAGTGGAAGGTACCCGGACGAAATTGTTTTTCTAATAAGGCAATCCCAAACCTCTACTCATTGATTGAAAAGGAAGTCATGGCTTCTCTGGCCTACAGTGTTGGGGCAAGGGTCCATCTGGCCACTGATGCCTGGTCTGCAAAGCACGGTCAGGGCAGGTATATCACCTACACTGTGCATTGGGTCAACCTGCTGATGGCTGCCAAGCATGGAATGCGTGGCTCTGCAGCGGAGTTGGTGACACCGCCACGACTTGCAGGCAGGCCTACTGCCACCTCCTCTACTCCTCCTACTCCATCCTCTTCCATAACCTCCTCGGCTGAGTCCTCTTCTGCTGCGGCGTCTTGCTGCACATCAACTGAATCCCCCCAGCTCCCCAGGGGCTATTCCACATCCCGAATACGACAGTGTCACGCTGTCTTGGGGTTGACTTGCCTGAAAGCAGAGAGCCACACCGGACCAGCACTCCTGTCCGCCCTGAACACACAGGTGGATCAGTGGCTGACCCCGCACCAACAGGAAATCGGCAAAGTGGTGTGTGACAATGGAAGCAATTTGTTGGCGGCATTGAATTTGGGCAAGTTGTCACATGTGCCGTGCATGGCACATGTGTTGAATCTCATCGTACAACGCTTTGTGTCTAAGTACCCAGGCTTACAGGATGTCCTCAAGCAGGCCAGGAAGGTGTGTGGCCATTTCAGGCGTTCTTATACGGCCATGGCGCACTTTGCAGACATTCAGCGCCGAAACAACATGCCAGTGAAGCGCTTGATTTGCGACAGCCCGACATGTTGGAATTCAACACTCCTAATGTTCGACCGCTTGCTCTAACAAGAAAAAGCTGTCAACGAGTATTTGTATGACCGGGGTGCTAGGACAGCCTCTGCGGAGCTGGGATTTTTTTTGCCACGTTACTGGACGCTCATGCGCAATGCCTGTAGGCTCATGCGTCCTTTTGAGGAGGTGACAAACCTAGTCAGTCGCACCGAAGGCACCATCAGCGACCTCATCCCACTTGTTTTCTTCCTGGAGCGTGCCCTGCGAAGAGTGCTGGATCAGGCACACTTGGTACACTCCTTTTTCAAGTCTAAGATCACAAATTTGTGCCTGTATTAGTGTAATACGGTACCTAAATAGATAGCCAGATAGTGTTAGGTGTCTGTAAAAAAAAAAAAAAAAAAAAAAAAAAAAAGCCTGAATTTGAATTCAATACATTGGGCCAAATAATATTTTTGTTGTTGTGGTGAACGATAACAATGAGGAAAACATCTAGTAAAGGACGCGGACATGGTCGTGGTGGTGTTAGTGGACCCTCTGGTGCTGGGAGAGGACGTGGCCATTCTGCCACATCCACACGTCCTAGTGTACCAACTACCTCAGGTCCCAGTAGCCGCCAGAATTTACAGCGATATTTGGTGGGGCCCAATGCCGTTCTAAGGATGGTAAGGCCTGAGCAGGTACAGGCATTAGTCAATTGGGTGGCCGACAGTGGATCCAGCACGTTCACATTATCTCCCACCCAGTCTTTTGCAGAAAGCGCACAGATGGCGCCTGAAAACAAACCACATCAGTCTGTCACATCACCCCCATGCATATCAGGGAAACTGTCTGAGCCTCAAGTTATGCAGCAGTCTCTTATGCTGTTTGAAGACTCTGCTGGCAGGGTTTCCCAAGGGCATCCACCTAGCCCTTCCCCAGCGATGGAAGACATAGAATGCACTGACACACAACCACTTATGTTTCCTGATGATGAGGACATGGGAATACCACCTCAGCACGTCTCTGATGACGAAACACAGGTGCCAACTGCTGCGTCTTTCTGCAGTGTGCAGACTGAACAGGAGGTCAGGGATCAAGACTGGGTGGAAGACGATGCAGGGGACGATGATGTCCTAGACCCCACATGGAATGAAGGTCGTGCCACTGACTTTCACAGTTCGGAGGAAGAGGCAGTGGTGAGACCGAGCCAACAGCGTAGCAAAAGAGGGAGCAGTGGGCAAAAGCAGAACACCCGCCGCCAAGAGACTCCGCCTGCTACTGACTGCCGCCATCTGGGACCGAGCACCCCAAAGGCAGCTTCAAGGAGTTCCCTGGCATGGCACTTCTTCAAACAATGTGCTGATGACAAGACCCGAGTGGTTCGCACGCTGTGCCATCAGAGCCTGAAGCGAGGCATTAACGTTCTGAACCTTAGCACAACCTGAATGACCAGGCACCTGCATGCAAAGCATGAACTGCAGTGGAGTAAACACCTTAAAAACAAGGAAGTCACTCAGGCTCCCCCTGCTACCTCTTCTGCTGCTGCCGCCTCGGCCTCTTCTGCTGCTGCCGCCTCGGCCTCTTCTGCTGCTGCTGCCGCCTCGGCCTCTTCTGCTGCTGCTGCTGCCGCCTCGGCCTCTTCTGCTGCTGCTGCTGCCGCCTCGGCCTCTTCTGCTGCTGCTGCTGCCGCCTCGGCCTCTTCTGCTGCTGCTGCTGCCGCCTCGGCCTCTTCTGCTGCTGCTGCTGCCGCCTCGGCCTCTTCTGCTGCTGCCGCCTTGGCCTCTTCTGCTGCTGCTGCTGCCGCCACCTCGGCCTCTTCTGCTGCTGCTGCCGCCTCGACCTCTTCTGCTGCTGCTGCCGCCGCCTCGGCCTCTTCCTCCGCCTCTGGAGGAACGTTGGCACCTGCCGCCCAGCAAACAGGGGATGTACCACCAACACAACCACCTCCGTCACCAAGCATCTCAACCATGTCACACGGCAGCGTTCAGCTCTCCATCTCACAAACATTTGAGAGAAAGTGTAAATTCCCACCTAGCCACCCTCTATCCCTGGCCCTGAATGCCAGCATTTCTAAACTACTGGCCTATGAAATGCTGTCATTTAGGCTGGTGGACACAGACAGCTTCAAACTGCTCATGTCGCTTGCTCTCCCACAGTATGTTGTTCCCAGCCGGCACTACTTCTCCAAGAGAGCCGTGCCTTCCCTGCACAACCAAGTATCCGATAAAATCAAGTGTGCACTGCGCAACGCCATCTGTGGCAAGGTCCACCTAACCACAGATACGTGGACCAGTAAGCATGGCCAGGGCTGCTATATCTCCCTAACTGCACACTTGGTAAATGTAGTGGCGGCTGGGCCCCAGGCAGAGAGCTGTTTGGTGCACGTCCTTTCGCCGCCATGGATCGCAGGGCAACATTCTTTGCCTCCTCCTCCTACTCGGCTTCCTCCTCCTCCTCTTCTTCCACCTGCTCATCCAGTCAGGCACAGCCCGGGGTAAACGTCAGCAGGCCATTCTGAAACTCATATGTTTGGGGGACAGGCCCCACACCGCACAGGAGTTGTGGCGGGGTATAGAACAACAGACCGACGAGTGGTTGCTGCCGGTGAGCCTCAAGCCTGGCCTGGTGATGGGCGAAATCTCGTTGCAGCTCTGGGACTAACCGGTTTGACGCACATCCCTTGCTTGGCGCATGTGCTGAATTTGGTGGTGCAGAAGTTTATTCACAACTACCCCGACATGTCAGAGCTGCTGCATAAAGTGCGGGCCATCTGTTCGCGCTTCCGGCGTTCACATCCTGCCGCTGCTCGCCTGTCTGCGCTACAGCGTAACTTCGGCCTTCCCGCTCACTGCCTCATATGCGACGTGCCCACCAGGTGGAACTCCACCTTGCACATGCTGGACAGACTGTGCGAGCAGCAGCAGGCCATAGTGGAGTTTCAGCTGCAGCACGCACGGGTCAGTCGCACTGCGGAACAGCTCCACTTCACCACCAATGACTGGGCCTCCATGCAAGACCTGTGTGCCCTGTTGCGCTGTTTCGAGTACTCCACCAACATGGCCAGTGGCGATGACGCCGTTATCAGCGTTACAATACCACTTCTATATCTCCTTGAGAAAACACTTAGGGCGATGATGGAAGAGGAGGTGGCCCAGGAGGAGGAGGAGGAGGAGGAGGAGGAAGAGGGGTCATTTTTAGCACTTTCAGGCCAGTCTCTTCGAAGTGACTCAGAGGGAGTTTTTTTGCAAAAGCAGAGGCCAGGTACAAATGTGGCCAGCCAGGGCCCACTACTGGAGGACGAGGATAAGAAGGAGGTGGAGGAGGATGAGGTTGAAGCATGGTCACAGCGGGGAGGCACCCAACGCATCTCGGGCCCATCACTGGTGGGTGGCAGGGGGGAAACGCAGGACGATGACGATACGCCTCCCACAGAGGACAGCTTGTCCTTACCCCTGGGCAGCCTGGCACACATGAGCGACTACATGCTGCAGTGCCTGCGCAACGACAGCAGAGTTGCCCACATTTTAACGTGTGCGGACTACTGGGTTGCCACCCTGCTGGATCCACGGTACAAAGACAATGTGCCCACCTTACTTCCTGCACTGGAGCATGATAGGAAGATGCGCGAGTACAAGCACACGTTGGTAGACGCACTACTGAGAGCATTCCCAAATGTCACAGGGGAACAAGTGGAAGCCCAAGGCCAAGGCAGAGGAGGAGCAAGAGGTCGCCAACGCAGCTGTGTCACGGCCAGCTCCTCTGAGGGCAGGGTTAGCATGGCAGAGATGTGGAAAAGTTTTGTCAACACGCCACAGCTAACTGCACCACCACCTGATACTCAACGTGTTAGCAGGAGGCAACATTTCACTAACATGGTGGAACAGTACGTGTGCACACCCCTCCACGTACTGACTGATGGTTTGGCCCCATTCAACTTCTGGGTCTCTAAATTGTCCACGTGGCCAGAGTTGCCTTTTATGCCTTGGAGGTGCTGGCCTGCCCGGCAGCCAGCGTTTTGTCTGAACGTGTATTCAGCACAGCAGGGGGCGTCATTACAGACAAACGCAGCCGCCTGTCTACAGCCAATGTGGACAAGCTGACGTTCATAAAAATGAACCAGGCATGGATCCCACAGGACCTGTCCATCCCTTGTGCAGATTAGATATTAACTACCTCCCCTTAACCATATATTATTGTACTCCAGGGCACTTCCTCATTCAATCCTATTTTTATTTTCATTTTGCCATTATATTGCGAGACAACCCAAAGTTGAATGAACCTCTCCTCTGTCTGGGTGCCGGGGCCTAAATATCTGACAATGGACTGTTCCAGTGTTGGGTGACGTGAAGCCTGATTCTCTGCTATGACATGAAGACTGATTCTCTGATGACATGAAGCCAGATTCTCTGTTAAGGGACCTCTCTCCTCTGCCTGGGTGCCTGGGACTAAATATCTGACAATGGACTGTTCCAGTGGTGGGTGACGTGAAGCCAGATTCTCTGCTATGGGACCTATCTCCAATTGATATTGGTTAATTTTTATTTATTTTATTTTTATTTTTATTCATTTCCCTATCCACATTTGTTTGCAGGGGATTTACCTACATTTTGCTGCCTTTTGCAGCCCTCTAGCTCTTTCCTGGGCTGTTTTACAGCCTTTTTAGTGCCGAAAAGTTCGGGTCCCCATTGACTTCAATGGGGTTCGGGTTCGGGACGAAGTTCGGATCCCGAACCCGAACATTTCCGGGAAGTTCGGCCGAACTTCTCGAACCCGAACATCCAGGTATTCGCTCAACTCTAGTTGTGAGCAATAGGTGGACCGAGGTAAATACAGTTCTAGTTACTCACGATTACGCCATCCCTGGGCAGGCTCACACAATAATTCTCTGGGGCACACTCTGGTGTAAGGGACAGGCCAGATGGTGATTTGAGGTGCCATTGATGGTCTGTATTAATGTGCCTATGGCAAGGTCCCCTGTAGTTGTGACGCCAGTACCTTTTTGTGGTGGTACAACCATTTACTGTAGTGTTAATTGAGGAACTGAAGACTAGGATGGTGTAATTCAACTTATAACTTTTACTGAACGTTGCTCCTGGTAACATTAACATCCAAGTATTAAACAGTCTTTTTAAGATGGACAGGGGTAAAGCTGCCACAGGTCCACTGCTGACAGGTGTGATGTCTGTCTCTCTAGCTATTGAATGATATAGGTTTTTATGTGCTTACTGGTAGAGTACTTTTAAGCTGGTCCTAGTTATTCCCGTGTAGGTTAGTGAGGCTGCCGAAGGCTGGTAAATCCTTCAATTTTAAATCCAAAAGTCCTAAGGCGCTTGTAGAGATGGCTGTATCCCTTTTGGGGGTCTCCTTTAGTATTCTCTGAATTAATGTCCTGCTGAGTGTATGGAGCACTTCAACTCAGGGATCAAGACTCCAGACTGAACTGGACAGAACTAGACTCTAGACCAGGCATCCCCAAACTGCGGCCCTCCAGCTGTTGCAAAACTACAACTCCCAGCATGCCTGAGCAGCCTACAGGTCTCAGCCTACAGCAGGGCATTGTGGGAGTTGTAGTTTTACAACAGCTGGAGGGCCGCAGTTTGAGGATGCCTGCTCTAGACTGACACACCCAGACTGCACACTCTGCTAGACTCTGACTAGACCTGAGCTGAACTATAGATATGGGAAGTATTATCTCCTACTTGTATAAGTGCTTTAATAGAACAGGTTCTGTAGACATCTATGTGGAATCAGCTGATGACGGCTGTAAGAGGAGTGTGCACTTCTTCTTGGCGCTAACATCGACCTGTAAGGCTGAGTTCATAATTTAGTTATTTGGTCAGTTTTGGCCCCGTGACTGCCCAAATAAGTGAAGTGTGCAGTGATTCTAAGAACGACGCCTGTCATCTCCATGTCATACTGACTCACAGTATTATTTCACTACCACAGCAGACTCCCTATGCATGTTACTGCAAGACACCGTGTTCTACACCACTATAAAGGCTCTCTGCAGCCACAAAATAGCTGTTTTTTAATGCGATTCGCTGCAAATAAATTCGTATCAAAGCAAATTTTTTCCAAAAATTCGCCGAACTGGCCAAATTATTATTATTATTTTTTTTATTCGCTCATCTCTAATTATAAACTTTGGCGAAAAGAGGGGTATAGTGAGGGTGTCACATCTTGTTACACAAGGGACAATAAGGTCACTTGAGGATCTGTGTGCAGGGGAAGGGGGTTCATAAATTGACTGACTGATTTCTATTTTATATATTATATTTAAAAAATAAAAATAAAATTATATATATATATATATATATATATATATATATATATATATATATATTTTTTTTTTTTTTTTTTGTACAATTAAAATGCACATATAATTGCACAAAGAATAGGAGATTTTATGGTTAGGGATCATGAGTTTACGGATTTTTGTTAAAATTGTAAAGAGATAGTGATTACAATGGCACAAATATATAAAAGAATTAGAAAGGGATTAGGTGATAAAATTATTAAATTCAAGAGTGAGAATAAATGGGAACAGGAGATTGGGTGTGGGAGTGCACTGCAATGAGAAGATGCTTATAAAATTATAAAAAAGGCTTCTATATTAAGTAAGTAATAGACTAATACAATTTAATAAAATTCATTGTTTATATTATACTCCTTTTAGTATTGAGTAAGATACATAAAGATAGGGATCACCGATGCTTAAAATGCTGAAATGAACAAGCGAATTTAATTCATCGAATATGGAGCTGCCCGATTTATTCAAGAATATTGGGGTAAGAAATTTGGAGATGGGTAGGAGGATGAAGGTAAACTCTGCGATAGGAATAGAACTTGAAATATTAGGATTAGTGATGGCCGGGACGATTCATGAACGCGTGTTCAAGATAAAAAGTTTGTGAACCGCACATTTTCTCGGCAAGCCCCGTTCACTTTAACGGCAGGCGAACCTGAAAAACCTTCAGGTCACATTTGCAGCCACCAAACACTTACTAGAAGTACACAAATAGTCCTACAACATGGACCGTGATATACCAGAGGGGGATCATTGGCAAAAATTTGCACAAAAAATATGTATTTTAATCAGGGGACATTTTTATGCGTCTTAAAGGGAAACTCTCAAAAATGTGCCCTGCTGGAGCCTAGAAGAAAAGTCTACTAAAAAAGGCAGTAGTACACAAACATTTTGCCTAGGAGACGCAGCCTGAGGCTGGATCTCCTCGGCTCCCATAGAAGGCAGGTCCCGATGCCGTGCAAGGCATTGGGCAGCCTTTGCACGGCATAGAGTCCCCGCCACAGCAGCGTGGGGACTCGATGCACTCCCTCAAACACAAACCCCTTCTATGCCACGGTAGCAGCATAGAAGGGGTTAATCTGCCGCGATCGCCTATACGGGGGGGGGGGGGCTCACAGGACACCCCCCCCCTTGGCATTGGCCCAAGGTGCCTGCTTTGAGCAGGCACCTTGTTCCGATCACCGCCCGCCGCGCGGCAGTGATCGGAAATACACAGGGCACACAGGTACGCCCTGTGTCCTTAAGTACTAGGACATCAGAGCGTACCTGTACGCCCTGTGTCCTTAAGAGGTTAAATATTATGTCCTATTCTCTTCCTCACAGCAGCAGCATCCTATCCCTACACTAATCAGAGCAGAGTGACGTGCAGCGCTACGTGCCTCCAGCTTATATAGAGGCTGGGTCACATGCTGCACTGGCCAATCACAGACATGCCATTAGTAGGCATGGCTTTGATGGCTTCCAAAGGCACAGATTTAAACGCTTGTTGATTTGCTGCTCTGGAGCCTTTCAAAAAGCGCCATAAAATAGCCAAACACCGAACCCAAACTTTTACTGAAATGGGGTCCAAAAATCTTTACAGTTCGGGTTCGCTCAACACTAGTTATGTGTACAGTGAGGGACTTTACACTGCATTGTAAAGTGAAGCTTTTCAGCTGTCCTACCGTTTGCTTCCATGGACATTCAGCTGAACAGCAGCTCTGAAGCAGGGGGCCCTTAGACCATGGGGGCCCTTAGACCATGGGGGCCCTTAGACCATGGGGGCCTTGGGCAATTGCCCAGTTTCTCTCCCCTAACGCTGGCCCTGTGTTAAGTGAATTAATGTAGAAAAAACCTTTTTCAAGGCACTGTATGTGTATAATTGGTGGGCATGAAAGGATTGGTGGGTTTAGTTATAATGAATTGGCCAATATTTGGCAGTTTGTAGTATTATCTGCACACCATCTTGCAACATTTGGGCTATATAATTTGGTTACCACCACACCTTATTTAAGTACTTGCTTCCCCAATAAACTTCAATGAGCTGCACACAGCATGTTAAAATCTCCTAGGGCAGTGATGGCGAACCTTTTAGAGGCTAAGTGTCCAAACGGCAACCCAAAACCCACTTAGTTATCTCAAAGTGCCAGCATGGCAATTTAACCTGAATACTACAGTCCAATATAGTCTATCTTCTATGTACTTTATCATTGTAGCTATAATAGCCTGCATTCAATGCGCTGCCTGTACTGCTCATAGTGTGCCCTGCGCTGATGAATGGCAGGAAATTTCTAAGACATATTGGTACACTATAGAATTTTCGCAGCTTTTTTTTTTTTTTTTTTTTCTCCCATCGCTTCACCCCCCCACCCCCCAAAAAAAAAAGTGATCAAAAAGTCATAAATGTTAAAATTTTTATTTTTTTCAGCATTAGGTGAATAACTTTGGCATTCTATTTTTAAACTTAGAAAACATTTTTAAACAGGAATCCGAAGTCTGCTTTGGTATCGGCCTCCATACCGAAGCCGACTTCAGATTCAAGTTTTAAAATTGGTTTCAAGTTCTAAAATTGAAGTCCGAAGTTATTTTGCAGGACTTTGGATGATGATGATGATGATGATGATGATGATGATGATGAATTTCCCTCGCCAGAGCCCATACATCTATATGCTGTATGGAGACAAATCTCCATACAGCAGTCAAATAAAGTTTTGAGCGAATTGACTTCGGATCTATGATCCAAAGCTCTATTCACTCAACACTACTCATCATGCAGATATGTTAGAGTTCTGGCATGGTCTGATTAGCAATTTGGTATGTCCACAAGGCTTCCCCACTGCCCTATACAAAGGCTCTTAGAGGCTTCTTTTGGGTAATGTACCTCTTGGCGAGAGATCGTTGGCTGCTAGACTTGCTTGCTTGTTTATTTAATGTCAAGCATATCCTTACCATTAATCTGATGATAGCCATACTTTTAGACA
Organism: Bufo gargarizans; assembly: GCF_014858855.1. Lineage (NCBI taxonomy): Eukaryota > Metazoa > Chordata > Amphibia > Anura > Bufonidae > Bufo > Bufo gargarizans. The sequence continues at coordinate 155,877,045 of NC_058086.1, read as the reverse complement.
GTTGCTATCAAAGCGAAATGCGTGAATATTTTCCTGTTGCTGACAGGGAAGCCAAACTGCTTTATTACTTGGATACACTGCTCGCCAAAAGCTGCTGCAAGTTGACACCTGCCACTTGCGTGTCTGCCCTGGAGGTCCCTCTGTGACCCACCTACCAATGTCTGCACAAGCAACAGAAGCCACAGGAGAGGCCCATTCACTGTTCTAAACATGATGGAACAGTTTTTTCATGTGTCATGCCAGGCTTGCACAACCAGGGTCATCTGGATTCGGGCCTTTCTCTGGTGCATACAGTGAATAGCTCCACTGATTGCCACTAGGCCCCTGTGGGAGCTGTGCTCCCGGGTTTTCAGCACACAGATGCCCAGGGCATCTGATGGGTTATATGTATGCAATAGGTGATGGCACTGATCTCAGATGTTGGCCTCTGGTGTCTGCTGTGTAAAACAGCAGGCACCCTGCGGCTATGGTGCTTAATGTGCTCCAAAGTAGGCACCTTATTTAAAGAGATGACATCCGCTGTACATGTATGGCAGATGTTGTCAAGGGGTTAAAAACTTATAAGGAAAGGCAGCAAAAAATGTGTAAAAAAATAATAATAAAATAATAACCTATAAAAAAAACCTCTTGGGAGACCTCAGAATGCCATATAAATTTTAGGCCAATTGGAACATATTCGATTCTAAATGAATCAACTTGATCAGAAATTAGTTTTAGAAAATTGCAACAAACAAGACACATAATTTTAAGAAGTTTACTCATCTGATTATTTTCTGTGTCACTGACACGGGCTGTTACTGGTTCAAAGCTTGTTGTGCCCTAACATCAGGCTTAATGTACACACAGGACTGGGATTCTTACTAGAACTTGTCACTGGGGAAACCTATTGATTTATCAAATGGCAAGTCAGTCTTGATGATGCCATGGTTAAAGGGACACTGATAGGCCCAATAAGCATATTTAGGTATATATATGACAGTACAGGTCTTATAAAGTGTATTAGAATCATCTAAGTATCCCCCCTGTCCACCTTATAAATACAGTAAACTGAAGTTTTATAACCTGCTTGAATCGTCTTCAATCTGCCCAAGGGGCGGCGTTTCATCTCCACTTGCGCCCAGCCAGCCGCCCCCAACTGCCGTTTTGAAGCGCCGCCCAGCTCATCAATATTCACTTCGCTGGGCGGCTGCTACTGTCCCCGACTTCACAAGATCCGGCGCATGCCCAATACAATCCTATGGGCATTGGCCTCCGTCTCCTCTTCAGCGCATGCGCCCGGCACCCTCACTGGCCGGGATCACATCGCGCCTGCGTACAGTCTGCATCTTAGAGGCCGCTTCAGCCTCTGTTTTATTCGCATGCGCCGGGCACTGTTCAGCGCAGCGCTTCAGAGCGGGGACAGTAGAAGCCGCCCAGCAAAGTGAATATTGATGAGCTGGGCGGCGCTTCAAAACGGCAGTTGGGGCGAGGCTGGCTGGGCGCAAGTGGAGATGAAACGTAGCCCCTTGGGCAGATTGAAGAGGATTCAAGTGGATTATAAAACTTCAGTTTACTGTATTTATAAGGTGGACAGGGGGGGATACTTAGATGATTTTAATACACTTTATAAGACCTGTACTGTCATATATATACCTAAATATGCTTATTGGGCCTGTCAGTGTCCCTTTAAGCTTAAACCAAAGGGTCAAAAGGTCAGGAGAGAAAGGTTCAATGGCCAAGATTGGTGTTTCTTCCAATCCCAGTTTAAGGTACACCCTTTACAGGGTGGTATGAGACACTCATGTAGGACCTATTGTATACTGTGCTGTTTTCATGCTGGCGGTCTGTGCCTGCCGTGGTCTTGCTGTTAGGGGTAGGCATGGACATTGCTCTACTCTCCCTGTGTGAATTGGGAATAAAGCTTTGCACTTTCCTTCAGCACTGCGTGAGTTAATGCTGTCCTTCTGACCTTGTTCAGGTGCTGGTTAACTTGCTGATATCTCTCCCTATTTAGCTGGGAGGTGGTTCCACCTTTTTACCTGAGTTTTGAGGTTTTCTACTTGCTAGTAAAAAGTGAAGGAGATCTTGTCTGAATACTCACATATTGAACCTCATCTGCCTACCAATTCTGCTCCATGCCGCCTGCCTCGACCTTGGAATCACCATTTTTAACACAAGTATTCAGTCTGTCCTGACTATTGGACTTTGTTCAGGACTGCACTTCTTACCTCAGTCCTTGGTGCTTCACACCGCTGCCTCTGACCCCTGAGGCAGTGGCCTGGTTGGTTCCTTGCGGTGAAGTCCAGATCCCTGTATAGAGGTTAAAGGCGAGTATCAGGGAACCACCAGGACAACACCCTTAAGTTTAGCACATAGTTAAACTGGTTAGTTTGCACAGTGGGTCCACACTGTAGAATAAGTAATATGAAAAGATGTATTGGTGACGGTCACTAAGGAGTTAATGGCGTTTTAATATGCCATTTTTATATGAATAAATCACACCGCATATTCTAGTCTGACACAAAGCTCGTTTTCTGTTGGTTGTATTATGACATTAGGTGGCTCTGCTGGCCTCACGCAAACCTTCCCACCACCATGCATAAAACAATCTCCAGACTTGGGCCTAGTTCACACTTTAGTGTTTTGGTCAGTGATTTTCATCAGTGATTGTGACAAAAACCAGAAATGGAGCCTCCAAAGACCTTTGGGGTCATTTATTTTAGACGGCGGTCTTATTATATGCCTCAGTTATTTGAAACAGAAGAGACGTCCAGCGCGTAGTATGTTAAAGCTCTGCATCATCTTTATTCCATCGTAGATACAATCAGTGTACAAAGCAGTGGTCGTCACCTATCACCATGGTCTGACGGGAGGTGACGACCACTGCTTTGTACACTGATTGTATCTACGATGGAATGAAGATGATGCAGTGTTTTAACATACTACGTGCTGGACGTCTCTTCTGTTTCAAGTGTCTGCATTGAGCCAGCCTTGGCTTGTCCATGCACTGTGGATTATTGATGAGCTGGACTTTTCATTCTTTATATTGTGCCTCAGTTATGTTGAGGCACCAGCCTAAATCGGCTCCAGTGCCCTTGCTGGCATAAATTTAGCTCATTTTATATGCCTAAAAAAGTCATAGAAAATGATAAATGAGACTGGCTGGCTGGCCCTCTTCCTGACCCACACCACTCCCCCTTATTTTTAGACCTGACGTGAACAGTAGGGACTTTGCAAGAGTCTCAAAGGATCCGGGGCCCAAGCCCCAATAAATATGGCCCAGTTCTCAAAGGCTACTTTCACACTGTTTTAGCAGGGGAACAGCCTGCCGAATCCGTGCTACCGCTAGTGCACCGTGACGCCGGATGTCCGCTCCGGCCCCATTCACTATAATGGGGCAAGCCGGAGGTCTGGCCGCAGCACGGCAAACATGCAGAGAGGCGGCTGAAAAAAAAACTGCAGCATGGTACACTAGCGGTAGCACGGATCCGGCAGGCTGCTCAACCGACAGAACAGCCTGCCGGAGAAGGCTACCTCTAGTGTGAAAGAAGCCTAAGTTGACCCTCCCTGTGCATGCTACATTTTGCTATACTCGCTATACAGCAGCACATGCCTATCACATCCGGTGCCTCCAGGTGATGTCTCCTCTGATGTAGATCTTCTGTCATCATCTTCTCCACTCGGTCCAAACAACTTCTTTCAGCTACACCTCATCTCTGCAGAGTGTGACACACAGACATCTTAGCTTCCTCACATTTCTATCATCATCCCCCAACCTGGAGTCCCCACAGTGTTCTCCCGCTGCTCACTGTGCCCCTAAATGTCCCAAAATACTATCCTGAAAAGAGTGCTGTACAGATAGCCCCCCCCCCCCATAGTAATAGTGTTCCTCATAGTCCCACCAATAGTAATTCCCTTCTAGAGTATCCTCATTAGTAGTACTGCTCCCAACAGTGATAATGCTCCCCAAGAGTGCATCCATTAGTAGAAGAGCCCTCCAGTATTAATAATGCCATCACAGACCCCTCAGTAGTAATAAGGCCCCCATAGAAATAAGGTGGATCTATAAGTCCCTCCCACAGAACCCCCCAGTAGTAATAAGAACGCCTAATGTCCCCTGGATTTAAAATTCCCCCAGTGTTTATATTGCCCCCTCCTGTTATAATGTTCTCCCCTGCAGTGCCCCCTTTAGTTATATTCCTCCTCCATACAGTCCTATGTAAATGCCACCATTTCCCTCCCTCCGCCATAGTCCCATGTAAATAACACCACCCCCTCTCCAGCCACCGTCAACATACAGTCCCATGTAAATAACATCACACCATCTCTCAAGCCCCCTCCAATATACAGTCCCATTTAAAGAACATCCCCCCTCTGTCTACAGCCCCCTCCAATATACAGTGCCATGTAAAGAACACCACCCCCTATCCAGCCTCCTCCAACATACAGTCCCATGTAAATACCATCGCTCCCTCCCACAGCCGCCATCAACATAGTCCCGTGTAAATAACATCGCTCCCCCCCACAGCCACCATGAATATACAGTCCCATTTAAATAACATCACCCCCTCCCCAGATTTATCCAACATACAGTCTCATGTAAATCGCTCCCTCCCCCAGCCATCACCAATATACAGCCCCATGTAAATAACATCACTCCTGAACATTTAGTCCCATGATAAGATACCTTCCTTAAGCCCTAACATACAGTCCAGTTAAATAACCACAACTCCCAGCATTACTCTGCCTCTCCCTTCACTTACCTCTCCTCATGTAGCAGACATCACCACAGCTTCTTCTCCCAGGACTTCTCCTCTTCACTGCGGGCCTCTCCTGCATTGGTCACATGAGGGTGACATCAACACAGGTCCTTCTCAACCCCTGCCTTCAGCACTGATCAGACCTTGCAGTGCATTATATTCAATTGTATTGCCATCCTAAGGACTGCAATACAGTTGTATCTGCCTGGCAGGCAGTACATTCAGGGCCTTGGACAAAACATCAGGGGCCCAGGCCCCAAATGTTTTAGCCTAGCAACGCCCCTGGTGAGCAGGGAAGACAATATTCAGCTGCAAATCCTTTTTGCAACCGAATCTGAGACAGATATATGCCAAAATCTGCGGTGGTGATGTCACCCAGCCTGGCCAGCGGGATGTCATCACATCACCGCGTGAGATTTCACGCAGTGTCTTCACTCAAGATAGCTGCGATGGTCTCTATGCAAGAAACACTATTTTTAAAGTGATGAACACAGCATCTGAGGGGTTCAATGATGAGGGGGCGGTGCAATCGCCGTTTTCAGTCATTGCGACTGCTGCTCACAAAGAAATGCGGTTTTGAATTTCTTTTGTGAAATTCGGCAAAGCAGCCATATCGAATTTCACTTAGGTTTCCTTGTTATACTTTTTTTGTTTTTGTTTTTTACTATGCCTATTGATTATACCTGTTGCTATTTGCAGTGTCATTGATATTGTATTGAAAGTAATTTTACACTTGTCAGGGACCACCATTTTTTTTTTTTTTACATTTTTCCCATTTCTGCATAACCACATTTTGTGTACATAACTAGCAGTGAAATTCAATAATGTTTCTGGGCAAGTGCTCTCCAAATGCCACCAGGGAACAGTTACAATATAGCTCTTTTTAAATTAACTGAAATGAAAGACACACTTGGTATTTATGAACTGGAAAATAGTAGGTTTTTGTTTTCTTTAACTAAGGAAATCTAGAACAGATATTTTAGGATGCTACTACTCCTTGTTTAGTTAAGTTTTTGCTTTTAGAGATGCATTAAACGGCCACAGAAATATATTATTACAATACTGTTTAGATGCATCTTACACAGCTCTGGGATTTATACCTATTTATTGGCAAATGCAAAGCCCATACTGAAGCTGGCTTTTTGGTGTCTTGTCCAATAAACACTGTGTATAGAGTCAAGGGTGCTGGTTCTGGTGCCCATATGATCAGTCCTTTACATGCCTGTGTAATGCCCCACTAGGATGCTGCTGTAACCTCTTTCTACATCTTCAGTCACATTCTCTATTGTTTGTGCACTGTTTATTTACTTGCAGAAAAAACTGTAATATGATTTTAGGAATGTCTCTGGTGTGGCTGGGGCAATGTAAGGACCTTTTTGGAAGGAGGGTGGAAGCTAGACCATCTTGAGCTCAGTCCTTTCTGTCAACTCTTTTCGGTTGGAGTGTGATGGTCTTAAGGAACATGCTTATAGTAGGTTGCAGGCCTCATAGCATGAGCTGCAGAAATCAAGGGTAAATGTGTAATCTTCACTTAAAACTGCATAGCAGAGGAGTTTTTGGAGGAATTGCAGTAATCTGTTTCTCTAGATGCTTTTACTAGGACACTGAGTTTTAGGAACCTTGCCTGAAAAATGTATGTGAAACTCCAAAAGACTATATAACTCATCTTGTTTGGATGTGTTCTGTAACTTGCCACCAAGTAAAGTAAACAAGTTATTTGTTCAACTTTAGCCTCCTGCTTATAATTCTCACACTAATACCAAAGTCACCCCACCTTCCACCAGCCAAGACACTCCACGCGGTGGGACTACTATTTCTGGCAGAGTGGCTTGTGATCTGGCAGACTCAATGTGATCTTGCATTGCATTCAAGGGTACAAGGCTCTCAAAATATTCACATCCAGATGACTACAAAGACATGATGACCCACAGGAGCACCAAAGATGGGTTGGCACCAGAGAAGTGTATACAGCTAATTTTTGTGCAGTGTATGTTACTATTATGTTAGTGGCAGCATGTTATTGCATTGTTATTTAGGCAGCCTTGTGGAAGTGTTGTTTTTCCAACATACAGTGCTTGAGCACCACTGTTTATGGAACTTGGACATCAACAACAAAAGGTGGCAGGGCCTGATCTAGAATTAGGATGAATTTCTGTTCTGAATATGTTGCAAATTCAGCAGTAAATACTTGTATATCCAGACTCGCCTCAGGGTTTTACCACATGTTCTCTGCTACAGACCTCTCCGCAACATATCAACTTAGCATTGAGGCTATTTGTTCATACCGTACCTCCTGTTAATGCTGGTCAGCCATCAAGTGAATACATAGCCATGTGTACTCAAGGAAGAGTTCCTAGCCCATTTTTAGAAAATGTAAAAGAAATGTAATAAAGGTGCCAACTGTCAAATGTGAACCAGATTTTGAAATAATAAAACATTCATTTCTCATTATTTCTCTGGCGAGATGCTTCTATTGCCCTGCCAGAAAAAAATGAATATTTTGTATTCTTCCTTTCCCCAGAAAAAATAATTTTATATCTTAACAAGATGTTTCTTTAACAGGGATCCGGTAATGAAAATCGAAAACAATGTAGTGCATGCACGGCTAAGGTAAGTGGAAGGTTCCTGTGGCCTAAACTTTAGCATATGTTTACTAGGGCTCTTCCTCAAAATAGGATAATGTATTGTTTAGGGTCGGATGATGTGATGACTTTAACCCCTTAAGGACCCTGCAATATTTCACCTTAAGGACCAGGCCATTTTTTTAAAATCTGACGTGTCCATTTATGTGGTGATAACTTTAAAACGCTTTTACTTATCCAGGCCATTCTGAGATTGTTTTCTCGTCACATATTGTACTTCATGACAGTGGTAAAATTGAGTAAAAAAAATGTTAATTTTTATTTATGAAAAATCACAAAATTTACCCGAAATTTTGAAAAATTAGCAAATTTGTAAATTTTAATTTATCTACTTTTATAATAGTAATACCTCCAAAAATATCTGCTATTAGAGTTGAGCGAACCTGAACTGGGACTTTTTCACTGAAGTTCGGCGTTTGGGTGATTTTATTATTTTCCGTTAAAATTGGCTGCGCGATCAATTGGATGAGGTGTTTTTTTTTTTTTTGGTTTTTTTTCTAACTCCTCAATAGAAACTTTATTTAGCATTTTGTTTTAAGAATGCTATGATTTTCCGTTATAACCATGTTATAACGGAAAATAATAAAGTGAAGTTCGGGTCCCCATTGACTTAAAATGGGGTCCGGGTTCGGGGTGAAGTTCGGGTCAAGTTCAGCTCCCAAACCCGTACTTTGACCTTAAGTTTGGGCGAACCCGAACTTCCACAGGTTCACTCAACCCTAGTTATTACTTTACATTACCCATATGTCTATTTAATGTTTGGATAATTTTGTGAATGCCATTTTATTTTTTGGGGACGTTAGAAGGCTTAGAAGTTTAGAAGCAAATCTTGAAATTTTTCAGAATCTCCCAAACCTACTATTTAAGAAGCAGTTCAGGTCTGAAGTTCCTTTTTGTGAGGCCTCCTGCACACGACCCTAGTTGTCCCTTTGCCGTATTGCGGACCGCATTTGTGGATCCGCAATACACGGGCACCGTTCCATGTGCATTCCGCATCACAGATGCAGACCCATTTACTTCAACGGGTCCGCAAATCCGGAGGTGCAGAACAGAAGCACGGAACAGAACCCTACGGAAGCACTACGAAGTAAATACCTAATGTCTCCTTTTTTTTAAACTTTAAATTTTTTTGTAAAAATTTTTGTCACTCCAACTTTTGGGGCTCTGATCACCTTTACAATGCATCACAATACTTCTGTATTATGATGCATTGGCTGCAAGTGTATTAGACTGTAATACACTTACAGCCTGTTTGCCTGTGAGATCCAGGGGGCTAGATCTCATAGACTCTCCCGGAAGGCAGCCACGATGCCTAAGGAAGGCATTGGGCTGCCTTCCCTGCCATTGGGTCCCTGTCACAGCAGAGCGGGGACCTGATGGCTGATCTCTCCCTCCACACATCGCATGTGCCTCGGTCAGCGCTGACCGTGGCACATCAAGGGTTAATGTGCTGGCATCTGTGATTTCACCAATGCCTGCGCATGCAGCAGGGGTCCGGCTATCAGTGACTGCAAGACCCCTGTCACGGATCGGGCGGGTGCATCTTCTGGCGCTGTACGGCGCTGGTCCTCAAGTCACGGACATCTGTGCTGTACACGTAGGGCGCAGGTCCTTAAGGGGTTAATCTCTGGTGACCTTATACTGTAAATCTTTCTGTGGAATAATGCTACCACTACAATGGGTTGTCCTGCTACTGGTCTGAGACCTCCTGCCTACTGTATGTTATGTGCCATATTGTTTTTACAAATTAAACAATGGGATAGAGGGAGTCTCACTGTTTCTATGGTTATACACAAGTCCGCCTAGTTCTCTACTGAATTTTAAGGGTCAGCCCTTGAATCCTTTTACACCAAAAGAACAGAGAGGCTGTTAATAGCTGAAAGTTATTTGCCATTTTTACTTGCATTAAAAATAGTTTTTTTTCTTCCATGTGGTGCTACTATTAATCTGTGCTGTTGGAGGTGGACTCTGGACAGTATCAGCCTCCTTCTCTCTCTGGCAGCTAACAATATAATCCTGTCATGCATTCCCTGCAGCTGGAAGCTTCAAAACTATTCTGCAATACTACTGCAGATGTTCTGGTCCTTCTCTGACCAGCAGAGCACAATTTTTATTAGCTCCTCTGCAGTCAACTGACTATCATTATGCAGAGACCTTGGTGTGGGCAGCGGGATTTGAGCATGTGTAATCGGCAACACCACTCAGATGGCCATGCACAATGCTATACACGATGGACACTAGGTGGAGCCATTTTACATTGGGTCATTTTATCTGCATGTAATTGAAAAACACAATTTTTTTTGTAATGATCTATACAATGAATATATTTAATAGGACATCCCCTTTAACGGTGCCGTTCTTGTAAGTGTTTAACTAAATGTTAATTTTGGGCAAAGGGTAAAGGCTCATGCCCATGACTGTGTGCAGTCCAGGAAACCGGGCCCGTGTGTTGGCTGCATCTCCTGGACAGATACCGTCTCTTCTGACTGCATTATAGTGTGCATTATAGTGTGTGAGTATTTATGATGTAATGAGTTCCTCTCTCACCGTGGGTCTATTGTACTCTACTCGGATGATGATGCTACAGTACAATAGACCCGCGGTCAGATAGAAACACTCTGCATCAGACCACTATGATGTGCCGCTGTCAGTCTGGGAGATGAGGCCGACACACAAATGCTGGGAAAATGAAGGCAAGTGTTTGGTTAACCATAGTGGTATAGATATTGTCCTCTATTCTTCTAGAAGTATACCTTTTTATGTAGTTTTCATGTCTGCAAGTTTAAAATCAAAAGCCTTATAATAGTCTGTGCACAACGTCACAACTAATAAAAACTTTAGGTGTCTTTTTCAGAGTTTCAAGAATGTTAAGTTCTGTGCTTTTAACTTTATTTTTATTTTTTGAGAAGCCAAGTTTCTTTTATTGCTAGTTTTAGTTGAACCAAAGTGGGTTAAAGTGTTATATTAACTATGAATGATATACTACCTAATTATTTGTGCATTGCAGAGTGGAGTTTTCTTGGGATGATCCAGAGTCCTATTTTAATTGTATAACTAAGCCGTTCTGATGGGTTGATGAAGGTAATAAATAAGAGATTTGGCAGGAAGATCTGTAAGGAAAGGCACTGAGATAATGGCCAGGACTTCAGAACAGAAATTTTTAACAGTTCTTCTATAAAGGGTAAAAGGAAACTTCATTTTATACAAGGTTTTTATCAAGTTTTATATATGGTGTTATCTATTTTTTATATATTTTTTTTTTCCTTTTTGCTCTGTTTGAACTATAAATGACACTTAATATATGGTTTAAATTAACTACAGTGACATGTTGCCTTATTCATGTTATTTGGATTGTTTCATAGCATACATCCATGTAGAGGTAAAGGGATTTTCCGGGGCGATAGGTCAAATACAAAAAATGTTAAAGGTTAAAAGGAGTAAAACGACACCTCTGCTGATTCCCATTCCAACACTGTTTTAGTCCTCGCTGCCCTCCATTTCCCAACATGCCAAAAATTCCAGGAAAGGCCTGTTCAGCAAATCATTGGGCTTAGGCCAAGTTCACATGACCATTTAGCTTTCTGTTCCTCTGATCTATCAGAAGAACAGAAAAATTGGAAAATAAATTACAAAATACATCTGTTTTGAGCATCAGTCATGCTCAGTAGAGAAGAGCGAAGTTTTGAAAAATTTGATTCAGCAACTTTGCCAAACTTAGTCAAGGAATTTGATTAGTTATGAATTAGTCATGAATCCCTATAAATCGGGTATACCCAAGGCACTCTGCCTTAGGCTCCTTTCAGACCAGCGGGTGTCATGCTGTGGACTCGCGGGGCAGCAACCGCCCTAAACTTCCAGCACTGCCGGGGTCGCATAGCATTATATTGATTTATGATGCTATGTAACACTTACAGTTCTGGAACATACTGGATAATGCTGACATAATATCACTGTTATCCAATACATTCCAGAACTGTAAGAGTTACATAGCATCATAAACCAATATAATGCTATGCGACCTGGGCAGTGCTGGAAGTTCAGGCCGAGTGCTGCGCTGCGAGTCTGCAGCGTGATACCCGCTTGCCTGAAAGTGGTCTAAGGGTATGACCACATTAAGCGGCTATGCTACTGGTAGGTTGTGGCCATGCTGTGGTGAAGAACTGTGCAACCAATTAGCCCGCACTCCATAGTCCTTCATTGTAAATCGCTGTGCAGCACCTTTTTAAACAGGGGCTGTTGCTGGTATGGGGTTTGGATGGTTAGGTAGGGGGACAATATGTATGTTATTGCTGTTATTGCCTGCAATCTCCTGCAGGTTATTTGACTGTAAACACAGAATATTAATCGGCTCCAACCTCGGCACTCTCCTGCTGCTTTTCCTCCTTTTCCACATCATTTAATATCGATAAGAATATGTCATCAGGAACATCCAGCTCCTCCTCTCTCTGCATCTTGCTCACTAGGATGATTTGGAAAAAGTAAAGCCAGCAAAAGATGAGGATGGTCATCATTAAGACCTGCCACCCTTCCCCCCCCCCCCCCCCCCAAGTCATGCAGACTGGATGGTATTCATTGGCACGCTGGCATTGGAATAAAAAAAAGTCTTCCATCTTATTGAATTACATTTATGGCTGATGTAAGAATAAGTAAATAGAACTGAAGCAGTAGAAGTCTCCCTGCACTCTCCCTCTCCAATATTCTTCTAATAATCATTATCAGCAACACTCTGCGTAGTGCATGAGCGTTTGCCACATCTTTTCCTATGCTCAGCTCACAGGACAATGGCGGAGACCGCGCTGGATGAGGTTAGCTGCAGTGCAATATGGATGATCTCACGTTCCCGGGATTCTTACTATCATTTTGTAACACATGCAGCCGACATTTTAGGAAAAACTGATTCGCTGCCGTGAAGCATGAGGAAATTCGGATTTGTTGTAAATTGAAGATTTCCTAAACTTTGGACCAAATTCTGCTTTGCTTCACTCAACACTAGTGCTCTGTTAAGTAAAAATAACTGATCCATCTTTTTTAGAGCATCAGTTTGTGTCAGTGATTTCTTATTTTAGAAAGGAGAAAGTTCTGCAAGGAGGAATTTTTCCCCGTCTAGGATCTCTCTAACGAGCTGATGCAAACTGATCATTACTGATGCTCAAAATCATTTTTTTTCTCCTTGCCCATGACTGCACCCCTGCAAGTAGGACCTCCCATCCAGGGCAGGAAACCTGAGAAGATAAAAAAAGGTCACACCCCCCCCACACCTTGGTTCAGGTTTCCTGTCCTTTGGATAGGATGTACCTAGGGAGCTCTTGCTCCTAGCCTTGGGTTCACACCCTGGAGCTGCGGAAGGTCTGGGTCTACTAACTGTGAAGAGACCTATCCCAGGCAGCGTTAGTCTCCTTTGGGAGCAGCTGGCAAATCTGCCTTTTTCTCCTGCCTCCTCCCTGCCTCTTGGGGGGTCACTGTGGCCGTGTTTAGGCGGCCCCTGGTCCGGCCTGGCAGGGTGAGATGCTCACTCCCTCCTCAAAGATGGCTACCAGGGCAGTTGCGCTTACTGAGCATGCATGTGGGGGCAGGCAGCAATATGCGGCTTCCTGCATTCCGATGTCTATTCCTGTGAGGCTGCAGGAAGCATAGGCCTCTGTCGGTCTAGATTAGGAGTAGGCCATGTGATGGAGGAGGCAGCCAGCTCTCATCTGGTGCACATAGTGCTGTGCTGCACTCTGTGTCTGGAACCATGTCAGAACCGGGAGATTCTGTACGTGCCGACCCCTTAGAATCCTCAAGGCCTTCATGCCTGGTATTAATCCTGAGGAGCGGGGAAGTAAACATCTGCATATGTGAGATCCACCCTAATTACTCTGGGTTGTTGTTTGCTTATTATTGTTTTAAGTAGGAAAAACACTTAAGAAAGTTTATAGCAAGACTAAGCATAAAGAATGTAGTGGGTCCAGGGTACCTTCACCTGCTTCTTGCCCTAGGCCTCTGTCAGGGGTCTGTGGATAAATTGGTGTTGGAAGAATCAGTCTTTATCCAAAAATATTAAGGCCTTTTGTGAAATCTGAAGTCAGATCCTCACTTAATCCCTGTAGCGGAATCGGCCTCGGTCCTCAGAAAGGGTCAGTTACAGTAAAGATACAGATTCTGCAATCTGACGGGGAAGATTATGATGTTTCCAGCCAGAACATGTCTGATAAATTTTCTTCTGAAGAGGACAGGGCAGGGACCTCTGTGGAGGTGGAGATTGCCAGGTGCTACGGGGGAAAGCATACAGACATTCTGCAAACCGTGCTGCGCTTTTGGATCCTCTGCTTTTTTAGAAATATGTCGGAGCCAAGTGAACTTGGTTGCACCAACCCCTTCTGTGCCCTCGAGGCCTTCTAGTCCAGTACTGGTCCGGGGGAGCTGGGTAAATCTGGGGGTGAGGGGGGACCAAATTAACTGAGGGTGCATATTGTTCTTACCCAAGCTGCAAACAAGGGTAGAGAGTATCTCAGTGCTGATGCTTTAGGTGAAGTACTTCAGAGGCTGCTTGGCTAGCTTTAGGTAAAATACTTGTGCTGCTTTCTCTAACCCTTGTTTTGCCAAAGTGAATTAATTCTCCAACATTTTTCACACTTGTAGCAGGGATAGCAGGTTTTCTTCAGACTTGGGCAGCTATACCTCTCCATAGGCAGAATTTGCCTGTTTTTGGTTTAATCCTGATGCATGCATCGTGGCTTCTGTGCCTATTGGCCTCCGTCTTTGGTTTGGCCTGCGAACCACAGGAAGAGGGGATGGGATTTGGATTGTGGAATTTTAGTTGGGTTCCTATACTGTCTTTGAAAAAAGTATTAGACAGGAAATGGAGTCCCCCCCGGCTTGATTCATATTTTAGTCTCTCAGGACTGCTGTCATGGGCAAGAGAAAGACAGACAGTTGCACTTACCGGTATTTACTTTTCTTGCAGCCCATGAAAGCACCCCAATATTTTTCATTTTTAGACTGTTTTTTTTTTTTAGGCAGACAGTTAAGTTGCTGGTTCAATAATATGGGAGGATAGCTCCCCTTTATTTATTTTTTTCCCCCCTTTTTTAGTAATTTTTTTTCTGACTTTCGTCTATCCCCCGGACTTCTCCTTGCAAATCACTGAGGCGTGGAGGGGGTGTGAACCTTTTTATCTTCTCAGGTTTCCTGTCCTAGATGGGAGGACCTACTCACAGGGGTGCTGTCATGGGCTTCAAGAAAATAAATTACCGGTAAGTGCTATTGTCTTTCTGTTCTTCTGTTGGATCAGAAGAACAGAAGGCTAAACGGTGATGTGAATTTGGCCTTTGTGGTAATGGTAACCCATCACAGTCTTTGACGGCTGAGTGGACTTTCCTGGTATTTCCAGTATGTCAAGTCAGGACATAGAGAGGACTGCTAAAATTATAATTAATTTTTTTGGGTTGATGGAGCAACTCAACTTGAATGGGTCCGTGATCTGGCCACACCGCAAAAAAATAGAACATGTATTTTTTTGCGGTGCGGCGGCACTGATAGAAACCCCATGGAAGCACTCCATAGTTCTGTGCCTCCGTTCCACACTGGACCTTCTGGATTGCAGACCCATTGACTTGAATGCGTCTGCATCCATGATGCGGGGTACACACTGCTGGCGCACGTGTATTGCGGACCCGCTGTATGTGGGCTGCAATATTGGCACGGCCGAGCAACGCCTGTGTGCATGAGCCCTAAATTAGGGATCCGTCACCTCCTGCTGTTCTGAAACTACAACTCCAAGAATCCTCCTTTCAATTTAATGGGGGGGGGGGGGTTACAAGAACAGCTGCACATGCTGGGAGTTGTAGATTGACAGCAGCTGGAGTGCAGAAGGTTGCTGATCCCTTACATTACAGTATTATCTATCTGTACCAGGGGCGGTATCTATGACCAGAATAGGAACAGGCAGAGAGAAGATATTTCAGAACCTGAAATCCTGAGACTTTGCCCAGTCACTGTCCTAGCCCCTAGGTTCCTGTAGACTTAACTGTGCTGGGAGGTCTGGGACCTGAGATAAAGGTGCCCTGAAGAAGGCAGAAGCCGGTGAGACACTAATAACAATGTGTCCTCAGTCCTCTGGGTGGAGACATCTCCTGGAGACAGAAGCTGAGTTAGAAAGGGGGCAGAGATTCTGCAAGTCTGAAAACTCCCCAGCTATCAGCAGGTTAAACACTCTAAGGCCATATATATAAAAATGGAGAAGAAATGATAGCGGCACTCACCCGGGTGTAGCAAAAGATGTCTTTAATCCAGGAAAGACGAGTACAAAGTAACAGCAGGCTGGGGCGGATACAGGCGTGTGTGCTGAGTGCTCAGCTGGCGACGGCCGTTTTGCGCACTTTGCGCTTCCTCTTGCCCCTTGCAGACGAGTGTGTCCGGATGCGTCCCTGTGCATTGCGGCAAACCCGCGCGAGTAGGTACGCAATTGCAGTCTTTTGACTGTGATTGCGTTCCGATGTTCAGTTTTTATTGCGTGGGTGCAATGCGTTTTGCACACGCGTGATAAAAAACACTGTGGTACCCAGACCTGAACTTCTTCACAGAAGTTCAGGTTTGGGTTAGTTGTAGTGTAGATTGTATTATTTCCCCTTATAACATGGTTATAAGGGAAAATAATAGCATTCTGAATACAGAATGCATAATACAATAGGGCTGGAGGGGTTAAAAAAATAAAACAAAATAAAATTTACCTCGCCTTAATCAACTTCGTGCAGCCGGCATCTCTTCTGTCTTCATCTGTGAGCAATAGGACCTTTGATGACGTCACTGCGTTCATCACATGGTCCATCACCATGGTGATGAATCATGTGATGAGCGTAGTGACGTCATCAAAGGTCCTATTGCTCACAGATGAAGACAGAAGAGATGCCGGCTGCACGAAGTTGATTAAGGCGAGGTAAATTTTATTTTGTTTTATTTTTTTAACCCCTCCAGCCCTATTGTATTATGCATTCTGTATTCAGAATGCTATTATTTTCCCTTATAACCATGTTATAAGGGAAAATAATGATGATTGATTGGGTCCCCATCCCGATCGTCACCTAGCAACCGTGCGTGAAAATCGCACCGCATCCGCACTTGCTTGCGGATGCTTGAGATTTTCACGCAACCCCATTCATTTCTATGGGGCCTGCGTTACGTGAAAAATGCACAAAGAGGAGCATGCTGTGATTTTTCACGCAACGCACAAGTGATGCGTGAAAATCACAGCTCGTGTGCACAGCCCCATAGAAATGAATGGGTCAGGATTAAGTGCTGGTGCAATGCGTTCAACTCGCGCATTGCACCCGTGTGGAATACTCGCCCGTGTGAAAGGGGCCTAATCCTCTTTGACTGCAGATAGTGCTTAGCTCAGCAACCAAGGGCACAAGCTCCCTGGTACTTAGCCCCATGCACAGCTTCCTGTGTGATCTGCAGCCCCACACAGTATGTCTGTGAGTACCTGGCAGAACTGCTGGCCATGGACGGCTACAGGTATCGCAGATAAGGGCCAGGGGCGCATACTAGGGCCAGGGACAGGGCACAGATAAGGGCCAGGGCCCAGGGGCGCAGACAGAGACCGGGGGGGCTCAGAAAGGGCCATGGTGGCGCATACAGGGGCCAAGGGGGCAGACACAGGTCACGGGCTGTGCTGAAAGAGCCAGGGAGGCACAGATAGGGTTCATGGGATGCGCTGACAAGGGCAAGGGGGGGGAACACAGGCAGTGGGCACACACATACCTGAAAAGCTGTGCGCTGCTGTGCCGCTGCCTTGCTGCTTCTCTTGCCTGCCGCGCTGTTTCTCCTGCCTGCCATTACCTCCTCAGGTCAGTACTGTAACTTGGTGGGCGGGCCCAATTATAACAGCGCGCTGTCGGATTGTACCAGGTTGATTCATGCTCACTGTCTGGCAGTAAGATGCATGGGGGGGGGGGGGCGGGCCCCCAAAGTTGCTGGCGCTGCACTGTAAGGGTCTGGCCTGAAAAACTGTATTACAACTTGACTGACATGAAACTCTGCCGGGCCCCTTGTCAGCCCGGGCCCTGAAGCAGCCGCTTTCCCAGTAGTTATGCCACTGGTAGTGTTGATCGAGCGTGTTTGGCCGAATACCGCGTGTGCTCTAGCGCGATGCTAGAGTCTCCCCCCGCACGTTTGTTGGCTGTTATGCAGCCAATAAATGTGCAGGTAAGTACTGACACTCACTGTAATGCTGTAGCCATGTTGGTTACTGGCATTACAGTGATTGGCTGGCTGGAACGTGTCATTGGGTGCTATAAAGCACCCGATTACACGTGGTTTGGCTCCGTCTTAGTCAGGGAAAGCTGTGATGTAGAAGGGACAGGTAATGTAGGGAATTTTGTTTATTTGTTAGGCAGGGTTGGTGGTAGACCCAAAAGTCCTTTTAAGGACTATTGCTGTATCTGGCAGCAATATATATTTTTAATGCAACCTGCGCTAAATAGCTTCCAATGGTTTGGCCTCTGCAGACAGCAAACTTATCTGCGCTACATTTGCTGTATAACGTGTGCGCAGCCTAAAAATATCTGACATCTAGTGTACTTTTTCCATAGACTGTGTCTGCTGCGGACCGGTATATTACCTGCGCTACATCTCCTGTATAACATTTGTGCATCCTAAAAATGACATCCAGTGTACTTTTTTCAAATGTCAGTGACATTTACTGTAATTTTTTCTTAGCCGCTGGTGACAGCAGTGACATTACCTGCACTACATCTCCTGTATAACCTTTGCGCATCCCAAATAGCTGTGACATTCCCGGTAATTTATTAACCGCTGGTGACAGCAACATTACCTGCACTACATCTCTTGTATAATGTTTGCATATCCTAAATATCAGTGACCTTTAGTTTAATTTATTTGCACATAAGCTTACAAAACCTGCGCTACTGTACTTGTGACATACAGTACATACTGGCAAGCATATATACCATTTAATATGCAGAAGGCGAGCAGTAAGGGACGGGGAAGTGGCCGTACTGCTGAGGTGCACACAGAGGCCGTGGCAAAACTGTGCCTGCTGCCAGAGCACAAGAAACACACTTAGCCACGATGCCTAGCTACATATCCCAGTTTGCAGGGCGGTGCATGACACCACTCTCGAAGTCGGACCAGTGCGACCAGGTGGTCGGTTTGATTGCAGCAGATAATGCTTCCAGTCAGTTAAGCACCACCCTTTCATCCACAAAGTCCAGTCTCGGTAGCCAAGAGTCTGGTCAACAGTATCCTCACCCTGATCCTCCTTCCTCCCACCATGGAGAGTCTTGGCAAATAAGTGATCCCACACTTGGATATTCCGAGGACCTCTTTTCATCGCCATTCCTTGATTTGGGCCTCTCTCCAAGCCTGCTTGAAGAGGATATGCACAAAGAAAAGTCCAGCTCACCCAATTGTTCAAACACCTGCGTGCACGGAAAAGGCTGGTGAGCCTGTATATTCTGGATATGAAAGCAGTCGTAACGACTAAGTCATTACGACTAATAACTACTGTTCGAAACGCGTCAAAGTTGCTACACTTGTGGGTGGATGTCCTGTCTATATGTCTACTGCCTGAATAAAAGACGAAGATTTTAGCTACCAAAATCGTTAGTGCTGGAATTTCATTATGCTTGAAGAGGAACATGAGGAGAATGTGTGCACTCATGCCCAAAACCTTAAGCATCCACAGTTACAAGAAGATGACAGTGGGGAACGAGGTGTTTCACGAGGTGGATGATGATGATGATGATGATTATGATGAGACAGTTGCTAATAAGTCAACGGCAATTAGTATCTCAAGAGGTTGATGAGGATGAGACCCAGTTGTCAATAAGTGAGGTTGTTGTTAGGTCAACGAGTCAGGAGGATGACCAGAGTCAGGAAGTGGAAGAGGAGGTGGTGGACGATGAAATATTACTGACCCAACCTAGGAAGGTGGCAAACCGAACGAGGACTGCAGTACAGAGGGGGAATGATCCGCAGCACTGCCACAGGAAGGAAGAGGCAATGGGGTGGCAAAAGGGAGAAGGTGGGCCACACTAAACAGGCCTGCAACTGTTCCCTGGAGCACCCCCTTGCGGCAATCTCCCTTGCCAAGGGGTAGGTGTTGCGCAGTCCTGCGTGTTTTTTTTTTTTTTTAGGAAATTGCGGATGATAAAAGAATTGTCATTTGCAACCTGTGCCGTACCAAAATGAGCAGGGTGTGAGCACTAGCAACCTCACAGCATTATCCGCCACATGGCATCAAAGCACCCTAATAGGTGGGCCAAACACCTGGGTCCACAATCGGTGTCTGCGGGTCACACTTACTCTGTCCAAGATGCAGGCCTGGATGCCTCCCGCCCTGCACAAGCACAGTCAGCTAGCACATCTACTTCTGTGTCGCAGCGCAGCGTACAGATGTCCTTACTCCAGGCCTTTGAATGAAAGTGCAAATACTCAGCCATTTACTCAGTCCCCAGCTGCCACAATTTTTCCCGGTGTGCCGTACCTGCCTTACACCAGCATGTGTCCCGTAAAATCACCTGTGCCCTGACCAACCATTATTGGGAAGGTCCACTTAACAACTGGCACATGGACAAGTGCTTTTGGCCACGCTATATTTCACTGACTGCACACTGGGTGAACATTGTTGAGGCCGGGTGCGAAATGCAGCCTGGGATAGCTTCGGTAGCACCTGTGCCAATGATTGTGGGCCCTACTTCCATCAGGATTTCTGCCACAACCTACATTAGTGGCTGCAACTCCTCCACCTCCACCACGAATTCTCATCTTGCAGCACTAGTCAGCCATCAGTCAGTATCTTGAAGCAGTGTAGCACTGCAGTGGGGAAGTGGCCAACAGACTGTGCTGAAACTAATTTGCTTAGGTGACAAATTGCACACCGCCGCAGGGTATAAGGGACCAGACTGAGCTGTGGCTCTCGCCACTCAACCTACAACCAGGCATGGTTGTGTCTGATAATGGCCTTAATTTGGTGGTAGCTTTGGAGCTCGGCAAGCTCACAAACATACAATGCCTAGCCCACGTGTTCAACTTAGTGGTTCAGCGGTTTCTCAAAACCTACCCCAATTTGCCTGAGCTACTGGTGAAGGTGCGCCAGGTTTTTCGGAAATAGACAAAATCATCTACAGCTGCCGCCGGTCTGGCAATGCTGCAGCAGCACTTGCAATTGCCAGCTCACTGACTGTTGTGCGACGCATTCCACATGTTAGCCAAGCTTTATAAGCAGCAGAGGGCAGTAGTGGAATACCAGCTGCAACATGATCGTCGCCTTTCCAGTCAGCTTCTGCTCTTCACAAGCGACAAGTGGGCAAGAATGTCTGACCTCTGTGAGGTTTTGCGCAACTTTGAGAAATCAACACAGATGATAAGCGGCGATGCCGCTATTATCAGCGTAACCATACCACTTCTTTGTCAACTGATACGCTCGCTGCTCACAATGAAGGCGGATGCTTTGCATGTGGAAGAGGTGGAAATGAGGGAAGGGTGATGGCCAAACAACCCTCCTTTCGTCTTCTCAGAGCGAAATTGGAGGAGAAGGAGCAGGAGACTGTTGCCTCCGCCACAGAGGGTAGCGCCCACAGCAGGTTTATTTAATCTGTTCAGCGTGGATGGGCCGAAGAGGATGAGAAGATGGAGTCATCCTCCTGATGAGGACAGCGAAGTATTGTTTGTTGGGACTCTGGCACACAATGCTAACTTTGTTATGCTGCCTTTCGCGTGACCCTCGCATTATACGCATTTTGGCCAACACTGATTACTGGTTGTTCACCCTTCTCGATCTCCGCTACAAAGAGAACTTCTCATCTCCAATTCCTGTGGTGGAGAGGACTAGCAAAATGGTGCAGTACCAGTAGGTCCTTGTGGAAAAATTGCTCCCAAAATTTCCAGCTGATAACGCTGGCAGCAGAGTACATAGTTCCTTGGGCAACCGAGGAGGGGAGATGAGGGGAACACACAGCAGTTCCAACATAGGCAAGGCAACACTCTCCAAGGCCTGGGACAGTTTCATGACACCCCGCCAGTAAGTTTTGGAAGATGTAGGAGTATATAGCAGATTGTTAGCGTCCTCAATGATCCCTCTGTGCCTTACAACTATTGGGTGTCCAAACTGTTGCACGTGGCACGAGCTGGCGCTCTACGCCTTAGAGGTACTAGCCTGCCCTGCTGCCAGGCATTTTGTCAGAGCAGGTGTTTAGTGCTGCTAGGGGCATAATAACTGATAAGCTCAGCCGCCTGTCAACTGAAAATGCTGATCGGTTGACTCTTATCAAAATAAACAAAGCCTGTATTGCCCCTGACTTCTCTACTCCACCAGAGGAAAGCGGCTGAACATGAAGGCACTTTAAATGTGGCTTTTATGTTGTATTGAATACACTGTATTCCCATGCACCCCTTCCACCACAAAAAAAGGGTATATGGTTAAATATTCCTTTTTATTGTCCTCCTTCATCATATCAACATGCTTATTTGGCTGCCCTCGCTCCTAATGTTTGAGGGTCAGCTCAGAAGCAGGCCCTCAACCCTAATTTTTCCATGGTCAGCTCAGCAGAAGACCCTCACCCCTAATGTTTTAGATGGTCACTTGGTCAGCTCAGCAGCAGACCCTCGCCCCTAATGTTTTAAATGGTAGGATCCACAGCAGGCCCTTGATCCTAATGTTTTTGAGGGTTACCAGCAGGCCATCAATAATAATTTTTTCAAGGATGTGTATGGTGTCCTCCTTTTATGTGTAATAAAGCATGTATTGGAGTGCCGGTTCCTTGTAATTTTTGGCAGTCCTTTCACTTACTGCATAGGCTTTGCGTGTAGGAGTCCCACTACCTGAACAATTGTACCAGGTAGCGGTATACAGGTTGTATCGGAGTGCCTCTTCCTTGTAATTTTTTGAAGCACTTGCACTTTATATACAAGCAAATATACAGGAAAGAATGTTTTCTAACCATTTTTCCTATAAAATCCATTTCATCTTTGGTTTGGTGCATAATATTGTAATTCTGTAAAAGTGGCCTACTACTCGGACAACCTCGTTCCTCCCCATGCTGTTCCTGAACCATTTCTGTGGTGTTTCCATCAATTTCTGACCTTTTTATGTGAACCAGACACCCTCCCTACTTCAGAGCAGACGCTGCCTGGTTTAATGCTCGGGTTCTCCCACTTTGGTGCTTGATCAACACTAATGATGTTTAATTAATGCCCTATTTCTGTGGCTAATTTTCATGTGGGGGTTATTTAAACCCACTGACATGGAGCCAGCAGTTGATGCAGATTTGCACTTGCAATTTGCTTTTCATTTCTTACATATGAATTGCGACATGCCTATATGAATTGGCACTTGATATTTGTGATGTAACGTCTACATTCTTTACTAGCCATTCTTATTTTTATTGGGTATGTTTAATTTTTGGTTAAATAGAAGGCCTCGCGCACACAACCTTATCAGTATTGTGGACTATAGACCATAGATCAGTAAAATACGGATACCTTCCTTGTTGATTCCACATTTTTCCCATCAGTAGAAATGCCTATTATCTGTATTATCTGCAAAACGGTCCAGAATAGGACATGTTATAGAATTTCTCCAACTGCCACGTGGTTCTACAAAAAATACGACTGTGTGCATGGCCCCTTAGGAATAAATACCGCTAGCACACTGAAGAAAAATATGGTCATGCTTATGAGCCCTAATACTGAGAAAAATATTGCTATTGTTTTGGCTTTACACTTTTGTCTTTTTTTTTTTTTTTTTTTTTTCTTCTGTATCCAAATATCAAAAGTGAGTGAATTTTAAAATCCTTAAGGGTCTATTGATGTAAAGATTATTGAGAGGTGTTTAGAGAACCCTTCAATTTGCTTGCTTTTTAGAACATGTTCATTTTCTAAAGCTTTGACTGTATTACTTTTTTTCTAATGTGCCAGGTTTAGAAAACTGGTGGAAAGAAATACAGTACTTCTCACACTCGCCAGCTCTCATCGAACGCCTGCAACAATTACCCCCCATCAAATGACAACTTAAACTGCAGCAATTGATTCTATCTTTTTACCTTTTTACATGTCAAATCATAGCAACAACTCTGGCCAACATGCAGAAGACATGTCTTCTTCTGGGTTACAAGGTTGCGTGAGCTACTTATACTTTTTCTATAGGTAAAGATGGAGCAACATAGTCAGACACTTTTTTTTATTCTTCACCCCATAGTTTTGAAAATAATCCTTGAGAAAGAAAGCTGTACATATCTAGAAAAACAGCAGAAAACTTCACCCATTTAATATTACATGACGAGATGTAAAAAGTTCATGTTGAAGTGCAGTGTACAACCTACATCTGAACCTGTTGGGAAAGAAACTCAAGTGCACCCCATAATCTTCAGACAGGAGGCTCATATGTTCCACATGTGCATCTTGCAGTTTTCCTCTTGCTTTCTATTAATTGCCATGCTTTCTATAAAATTCACATTATGCCATAAGGAGTATGAAAGCAGTGATATAGTAAAAAGCCAATTAAAACAATAAGTGTCATGGCAATATCACACAATATATAAATATTAAACCGTTTAGTCTTATCTTAGAAAATTATTCTCATTAATGTTTGTACGCTGCTTTTCCATTAGAAGGAAACCTATTGCCATTTTATTTTTTCCTGTAGCTTTTTTCATAAAATGTGGGGCACTATATGAGAGACATGTTAATGTGTTAGGGCAATGAATACATTAATTTCATTAGTGGATGGCCTGAAAGCAATAATTACCAGAGTAGGTGTGTCAGAAACGATCATGTTCAGTTTTGCCAGTTAATTATTAAGATTTTGTTCTGAAGGACCCAGATCTGACATCAAGCTTTTAATTTAGCTGTAAATAAACTCTACTATGCAGGGAGAGAAAACTCTGCCAAGAACTTGCTTTGCTCTTAGATTTCAGCTTTTATTTTTTTTTTTATTTTTTTATTTCAATCTTGACTTCCAATAAGATGCCAAAATAATTAGTGTCAGTGATGTGAAGTTTATTGCATAGCCCCAAAAGGGCACATTATAATAAAAATAGCAATTTTGTTTTTGTCAATCCTCTTGTCTCTCTTTAAGTTACAGTATATAAATTTTCTACTGGAAATGCTAAACTTGATACAGCATGATCTTAAAAATAGAAGACGTTTATGGGTCTGAAGGTTTTTTTTCCCTCTTGTTTGTAAACTCTTTCTTAATGAGTTTCAAAGTTTTATTTCTTTCTTCATACCAACAAATTATTGGCAGCTCTGTCTATAATGATACTTTCCTTGAGGGGGTTTGTGTCTTAACAGCTTGCCCCCACTTAAGATATATGCTTTATAAAGGTCAAATGTATTTCCTAGCTAAAGGTTAACATAGAAGATTTCCAAAGGAGAAGGAGGCAAAAAGTTTGCATAGCACTTCTCCTTTTTGCTGCCACTTGCTGGCTAAAGCATGTGCACGGTGGGGCAAATTTTCTAATGCTGTCTAATTTTTTTTATTTATTTTTTCAGTGCAAACTTGACTAAACAGTCTAATAAAAAATCAAGACAGACTAATGATAAAAGTGCAATTGTAGACCCTAAGTTTTGCCCACCTTATGTTATACCAGAATCATGCAAATGTTGGTACAGGCTTATCGTTTTCATGTTTTTCTTCCATCTTAGTTGCAATCTAACCTCTACCATGCTTCTGATTCCAGACCCATTTATTTGTACTCTGCTTGCTCAGGTCTTCATTTTTGCCTCTGTATTTTAATTGATTCCTTGTCCAATCTCTTACACGTATTGTACTCTCCTCTTTACTTCCTATGCAAAGTTAAATCCCCCTTTGTGGGAAAAGTGACAACCAGGCAGATCCTTTACTGTCTTGGGTTGTAAGCACAAATATACAGGGAGTGCAGAATTATTAGGCAAATGAGTATTTTGACCACATCATCCTCTTTATGCATGTTGTCTTACTCCAAGCTGTATAGTCTCGAAAGCCTACTACCAATTAAGCATATTAGGTGATGTGCATCTCTGTAATGAGAAGGGGTGTGGTCTAATGACATCAACATCCTATATCAGGTGTGCATAATTATTAGGCAACTTCCTTTCCTTTGGCAAAATGGGTCAAAAGAAGGACTTGACAGGCTCAGAAAAGTCAAAAATAGTGAGATATCTTGCAGAGGGATGCAGCACTCTTAAAATTGCAAAGCTTCTGAAGCGTGATCATCGAACAATCAAGCGTTTCATTCAAAATAGTCAACAGGGTCGCAAGAAGCGTGTGGAAAAACCAAGGCGCAAAATAACTGCCCATGAACGGAGAAAAGTCAAGCGTGCAGCTGCCAAGATGCCACTTGCCACCAGTTTGGCCATATTTCAGAGCTGCAACATCACTGGAGTGCCCAAAAGCACAAGGTGTGCAATACTCAGAGACATGGCCAAGGTAAGAAAGGCTGAAAGACGACCACCACTGAACAAGACACACAAGCTGAAACGTCAAAACTGGGCCAAGAAATATCTCAAGACTGATTTTTCTAAGGTTTTATGGACTGATGAAATGAAAGTGAGTCTTGATGGGCCAGATGGATGGGCCCGTGGCTGGATTGGTAAAGGGCAGAGAGCTCCAGTCCGACTCAGACGCCAGCAAGGTGGAGGTGGAGTACTGGTTTGGGCTGGTATCATCAAAGATGAGCTTGTGGGGCCTTTTCGGGTTGAGGATAGTCAAGCTCAACTCCCAGTCCTACTGCCAGTTTCTGGAAGACACCTTCTTCAAGCAGTGGTACAGGAAGAAGTCTGCATCCTTCAAGAAAAACATGATTTTCATGCAGGACAATGCTCCATCACACGCGTCCAAGTACTCCACAGCATGGCTGGCAAGAAAGGGTATAAAAGAAGAAAATCTAATGACATGGCCTCCTTGTTCACCTGATCTGAACCCCATTGAGAACCTGTGGTCCATCATCAAATGTGAGATTTACAAGGAGGGAAAACAGTACACCTCTCTGAACAGTGTCTGGGAGGCTGTGGTTGCTGCTGCACGCAATGTTCATGGTGAACAGATCAAAACACTGACAGAATCCATGGATGACAGGCTTTTGAGTGTCCTTGCAAAGAAAGGTGGCTATATTGGTCACTGATTTGTTTTTGTTTTGTTTTTGAATGTCAGAAATGTATATTTGTGAATGTTGAGATGTTATATTGGTTTCACTGGTAAAAATAAATAATTGAAATGGGTATATATTTGTTTTTTGTTAAGTTGCCTAATAATTATGCACAGTAATAGTCACCTGCACACACAGATATCCCCCTAAAATAGCTGAAACTAAAAACTACTTCCAAAAATATTCAGCTTTGATATTAATTAGTTTTTTGGGTTCATTGAGAACATGGTTGTTGTTCAATAATAAAATTAATCCTCAAAAATACAACTTGCCTAATAATTCTGCACGCCCTGTAAAATTGGGGCACAAGGGTTCTGCTACTTCATCTAAATTGTAACTTAAGCCCAACTATGGGATTTAGAAGAACTGTTGAATAAAATTAGTCCATCTCAGGAAATGGTTGTCTTCTCAAAGATCAGCTCTCAAATTCGCTACACGAGGTAAAGGGGTTGTCTCACTTCAGTATGTGGCATTTCATATGTAGAGGAAGTTAATACAAGCCACCTACTAATGTAATTGTAATTGTCCATATTGCTTCCTTTGCTGGCTGGATTCATTTTTCACATTATACACTGCTTGTTTCCATGATTATGACTGCCCTGCAATCTAGAAGCGATGGCCGTTCTTGCACACTATAGGAAAAAGTGTCAGCCTCTCTGGTGGCCGGGACTGTGGGAGCGTACACAGGCTAGTGCTTTTTCCTATAGTGTGCAAACATGGCCACCGCTGCTGGATTGGAGGGTGGTCATAACCATGGAAACGAGCTGTGTATAATGTAATGGAAAAATGAATACAACCAGCAGAGGAAGCAATATGGATAATAACAAATTCATTGGTAAGTGGCTTGTATTAACTTCTCTACATGATAAATGCCACTTGCTGAAGTGAGACAACCCGTTTTAATGGTAAAAATGTGCTCAGTAGCTGCATCTAGCCCCTAAACCTCCAATTAGTACATGAATAACACCACACAGGAAATAAATAAGCTGCTGCTTTATTAGTTAGCAATAAAAATCCATAGTCAATTAAAAATGTATAGCAAACATCCCCCCACACATAAAGATGGTGCCATACTGGATCTGCCTTCACAAATATATATACACAATAGCAAGAGAGCAAATGAGCTTTTAGTCTCCCCAATAGCAAAAGTACTAGTGAAACGTATACAATGGAATAGCCCTAAATATTGAGCGCTTAACCACTAAAACTAAATATCAAAAATTGCTAATGGGAAATACAAAAATTACCAAATGACCCTACAGCCCAGTGTTTCCAATTAGCTTATCCCAGGGCAAAATGGCGTTGGGGGTGGAGGATCAACTGTGTATATACATTGATGAGCAAAAAAGTGCATAATCAATTCAAAAATATATAGTAAACATCCACCCACACAAAGAGGGTGCCATAATGGACTTATCATAAATACACTGACGAGCAAAATGTTAAATGTTTTGATCTTTTGACTTTTTCATGTTTTATATCTCACCATCCACTACAGCTTTGAATGTGAGACTACCATCATTTTATAGACCATCATCTTGGCGTGCGATCAACTGTTTCTCTTCCTGGAGAGCCGCAGAGTAATGAATAACAGCTTCTGCGCAGTAGCAGGATGGGTCCTGTATGTTAGGGAGAGTGGAGGAGCTGCATGAAGGCAGAATGACTGTGGTAGTGATCATTCTTCCCCGTTAACTTGGCCTGTGTAATAGGCCGATGCAATGAGCGCCGATCGTTTATTGGCTGCCCCATGAAATACATGTGATGTGACAATGCAGCCCTCAGACCCAAAAAGGTTGACCACCCTGATTTTGATGGTTCAATAATCAACGATGCATTTATTTTAGATTTGTGCTGTAATGTAACATCTATTTTTGTCATAGGGCTCATTGTTGGGGATATCTGTCCTCTAAGTCTTATAAAGACCAGGGTGGCCAACTGGAGGATGAACTAATATGTAGTTCCCACAAGAGTTTAGTGAGCATATTATATCTATAATACGCTCTCAGAATTTACGTGCACAACGGCTGTTTTCTTTCATTTACAATTTTATTTTATTTTTTTCATTTTTGTATTTATGCGAGAAGTTGAATATTTTCTGGCAACATAACGTGGCTGCTGTACTAATAAACAGAAAACTTAACAGGCGTATTCTCACTATCCTGAAAGCCTCCATTATATGAATTTGTAGTGTAATCTTTCAATAGCCTTATTAAAAACATTTAAATGATGCGCACCATCCCATCTGTTTTATCTCTGAGTCATCCCTGAGTTTATGCATCATTGTATATAACAGAAGGCTTAAATGTGAGCACTACATAATTATCAGAAGAAAAAAAAACTTTGCTAAGTTCACTTCTTGTAATTAACCAGACTTAAGTTTTTTGTGCATGGGTTCTAGTCTAATTTTTTAATTTTTTTTGTAATGTTACTATTGATATCCTATACTTAGGATAGGGGATAGAATATCTATATAATATATCAATAGGTATCTGACTCCCTGCATTCCCACCACTGCCTGAAGGAACAACGTCTCTGCTTCCAAATACTCACTGCACTAGGCACCGGTCTTTAAGGGTACTTTCACACTTGGGGCTCAATACCGGAAAAGAACTGATCAGTTTTATCCCCATGCATTCTGAATGGAGAGAAATCTGTTCTGGATGTATCAGGATGTCTTCAGTTCAGTCTTTGACTGATCAAGCAAAAGATAAAACCGCAGCATGCTACGGTTTTATCTCCGGCTCAAAAAACTGAAGACTCGCCTGAATGCTGAATCAGGCATTTTTTTTCCATAGGAATGTGTTGGTGCCGGATCCGGCATTCAAAATACCGGAATGAGCAGACCAGTAAAAAGTGAAGAAAAATTGAAACAGATCTGTTTGTCCGCATGACAGACCGATCCATTCTTGCGATGCATTTGTAAGACGGATCAGGATCCTGATCAGTCTTAAAATGCAGTCAGTTGGCATATGTTTTGCCAGATCCGGCGACGGAACTGCCTGCCGGATTCCTCTGCTGCAAGTTTTAAAGTAGCCTCAATAGGTTAAAAGCCACAAATAATTCTACAGGTCTCTCATAATCACTTGAATGGGGAGTTATGGTACCATTCATGGCCAATAACCAATGTATGGAGCCGTGGCTGCACATCTCCTTCACCCAACTGATCGTTGAGCATGCAGAGAGTCAGCCCCCCCCCCCCCCCCACGGATCTGATATTGATGAGATGACCTAACCTAAGGTCAAATAGTAAGGCGTCTCATGGCACATTTGTCTCTCTAGGGCTGATGTAACATCAGGTGGGAGAGTACACTTCCGCAATCCCTTTTTTAACCACCTCCGGACCGCCTAACGCAGATGTGCGGTCCGGAGGTGGCAGCCCTGCGCAGAGTCACGCATATATGCGTCATCTCGCGAGGGCCGGGATTTCCTGTGAACGCGCGCACACAGGCGCGCGCGCTCACAGGAACGGAAGGTAAGCGAGTGGATCTCCAGCCTGCCAGCGGCGATCGCTCGCTGGCAGGCTGGAGATCCGAATTTTTTAACCCCTAACAGGTATATTAGACGCTGTTTTCATAACAGCGTCTAATATACCTCCTACCTGGTCCTCTGGTGGTCCCTTTTGTTAGGATCGACCACCAGAGGACACAGGTAGGTCAGTAAGGTCGCACCAAACACTACACTACACCCCCCCCGTCACTTATTAACCCTTTATGAACCCCTGATCACCCATGATCACCCCATATAAACTCCCTGATCACCCCCCTGTCATTGATCACCCCCCTGTCAGGCTCCGTTCAGACGTCCGTATGATTTTTACGGATCCACGGATACATGGATCGGATCCGCAAAACACATGCGGACGTCTGAATTGAGCCTTACAGGGGGGTGATCAATGACAGGCGGGTGATCACCCATATACACTCCCTGATCACCCCCCTGTCATTGATCACCCCCCTGTCATTGATCACCCCCCTGTCAGGCTCCATTCAGACGTCCGCATGATTTTTACGGATCCATGGATACATGGATCGGATCCGCAAAACACATGCGGACGTCTGAATGGAGCCTTACAGGGGGGTGATCAATGACAGGCGGGTGATCACCCATATACACTCCCTGATCACCCCCTGTCATTGATCACCCCCCTGTAAGGCTCCATTCAGACGTCCGCATGATTTTTACGGATCCATGGATACATGGATCGGATCCGCAAAACACATGCGGACGTCTGAATGGAGCCTTACAGGGGGTGATCAATGACAGGCGGGTGATCACCCATATACACTCCCTGATCACCCCCCTGTCATTGATCACCCCCTGTAAGGCTCCATTCAGACGTCCGCATGTGTTTTGTGGATCCGATCCATGTATCCATGGATCCGTAAAAATCATGCAGACGTCTGAATGGAGCCTTACAGGGGGGGTGATCAGTGACAGGGGGGTGATCACCCTGATCACCCCCTGTCATTGATAACCCCCCTGTAAGGCTCCATTCAGACGTCCGCATGTGTTTTGTGGATCCGATCCATGTATCCATGGATCCGTAAAAATCATGCGGACGTCTGAATGGAGCCTTACAGAGGGGGTGATCAGTGACAGGGGGGTGATCACCCTGATCACCCCCTGTCATTGATAACCCCCCTGTAAGGCTCCATTCAGACGTCCGCATGTTTTTTGTGGATCCGATCCATGTATCCATGGATCCGTAAAAATCATGCGGACGTCTGAATGGAGCCTTACAGGGGGGGTGATCAGTGACAGGGGGGTGATCAGGGAGTCTATATGGGTGATCACCCCCCTGTCATTGATCACCCCCCTGGTAAGGCTCCATTCAGACATTTTTTTTGGCACAAGTTAGCGGAAATTTTTTGTTTGTTTTTGTTTTTTCTTACTAAGTCTCATATTCCACTAACTTGTGTCAAAAAATAAAATCTCACATGAACTCACCATACCCCTCACGGAATCCAAATGCGTAAACATTTTTAGACATTTATATTCCAGACTTCTTCTCACGCTTTAGGGCCCCTAAAAAGCCAGGGCAGTATAAATACCCCACATGTGACCCCATTTCGGAAAGAAGACACCCCAAGGTATTCCGTGAGGGGCATATTGAGTCCATGAAAGATTGAAATTTTTGTCCTAAGTTAGCGGAAAGTGAGACTTTGTGAGAAAAAAACAAAAAAAATCAATATCCGCTAACTTATGCAAAAAAAAAAAAAAATTTCTAGGAACTCGCCAGGCCCCTCATTGAATACTTTCCAAAGTGGGGTCACATGTGGGGTATTTATACTGCCCTGGCATTTTAGGGGCCCGAAAGTGTGAGAAGAAGTCTGGGATCCAAATGTCTAAAAATGCCCTCCTAAAAGGAATTTGGGCCCCTTTGCGCATCTAGGCTGCAAAAAAGTGTCACAAGTTAGCGGAAAATGATGATTTTTCTTTTTTTTTACTTTTTTCCTTACAAAGTCTCATATTCCACTAACTTGCGACAAAAAATAAAAAATTCTAGGAACTCGCCGTGCCCCTCATGGAATACCTTGGGGTGTCTTCTTTCCAAAATGGGGTCACTTGTGGCGTAGTTATACTGCCCTGGCAATTTAGGGGCCCAAATGTGTAAGAAGTACCTTGCAATCAAAATGTGTAAAAAATGGCCTGCGAAATCCGAAAGGTGCACTTTGGAATATGTGCCCCTTTGCCCACCTTGGCTGCAAAAAAGTGTCACACATCTGGTATCACCGTACTCAGGAGAAGTTGGGCAATGTGTTTTGGGGTGTCATTTTACATATACCCATGCTGGGTGAGAAAAATATCTTGGTCAAATGCCAACTTTGTATAAAAAAATGGGAAAAGTTGTCTTTTGCCAAGATATTTCTCTCACCCAGCATGGTTATATGTAAAATGGCACGCCAAAACACATTCCCCAACTTCTCCTGAGTACGGCGATACCAGATGTGTGACACTTTTTTGCAGCCAAGGTGGGCAAAGGGGCACATATTCCAAAGTGCACCTTTCGGATTTCACCGGTCATTTTTTACACATTTCGATTGCAAAGTTCTTCTCACACATTTGGGCCCCTAAATTGCCAGGGCAGTATAACTACCCCACAAGTGACCCCATTTTGGAAAGAAGACACCCCAAGGTATTCCGTGAGGGGCATGGCGAGTTCCTAGAATTTTTTATTTTTTGTCGCAAGTTAGTGGAATATGAGACTTTGTAAGAAAAAAATAAAAATAAAAAATCATCATCATTTTCCGCTAACTTGTGACAAAAAATAAAAAGTTCTATGAACTCACTATGCCCATCAGCGAATACCTTAGGGTGTCTACTTTCCGAAATGGGGTCATTTGTGGGGTTTTTCTACTGTCTGGGCATTGTAGAACCTCAGGAATCATGACAGGTGCTCAGAAAGTCAGAGCTGCTTCAAAAAGCGGAAATTCACATTTTTGTACCATAGTTTGTAAACGCTATAACTTTTACCCAAACCATTTTTTTTTTGCCCAAACATTTTTTTTTTATCAAAGACATGTAGAACTATAAATTTAGCGAAAAATTTATATATGGATGTCGTTTTTTTTGCAAAATTTTACAGCTGAAAGTGAAAAATGTCATTTTTTTGCAAAAAAATCGTTACATTTCGATTAATAACAAAAAAAGTAAAAATGTCAGCAGCAATAAAATACCACCCAATGAAAGCTCTATTAGCGAGAAGAAAAGGAGGTAAAATTCATTTGGGTGGTAAGTTGCATGACCGAGCGATAAACGGTGAAAGTAGTGTAGTGCCGAAGTGTAAAAAGTGCTCTGGTCATGAAGGGGGTTTCAGCTAGCGGGGTTGAAGTGGTTAAAATGGCATTTATTAAAATAATTTAGATAACGGAAGGCAGGCAAAAATGGCATGGCACATACAGTATGGATACATTTAATTTCCATTGCATACATAGTGCAACATATTCTGAAGTATACAGGTTTAATTCTAATCAATTTCATTAATAAGAAATGGTAACAAATACAAAGGTCGAAGGCTAAGGCGTCATGCACACGACTTTGGTTTACATCCATGTCTGATCTGCATTTTTTGCAGATGACACATGATTTCTATGGAACTGGGGAAAAAAAAAAATCTGGACCGCACACAGATGTCACCTGCATCATATATTCACCCTGCATATCAGAACATATCCTATTCTCCATATTATGGACTAGAATAGTAATATCTAGTGATGGTAGTGCAAAAAAATGTATTCATATTTTGCAGCTCCGTGGTTTGCAGACCACAATACGGACATGGTTGTGTGAATGCGGCCTTGACTGAATTAGGTCTTGTTAAACCTAAAGAAAATGCTTCTAAGTATCTTAGTATACTTTAATTCACTCCCCCTTTGGTAGGGAAAGTGACTTTTTTTTTTTTTCTTCTCTCCATCAGTTCATACATTGTCTTAAGATGTGCTTTTATCACCAAACAGAAGAGACTAGCTGCATATACGAAGAAGACTTCAAATTATCATAGCGGCATTAAATTGCCCTTTATATTTATGGCTTTAAGAAAGTTCATAATCTAAGTGTTCCCTGCCAGTTAATTTCCTGCTAATGAACATTTTACAGGTTCTCTTTTTAAAAGTGCTGCTCTCCTTCCTAAATCCTGTGTCTGTTCTTTATTGCTTTTGTCATTTAACATAATTTCTTACCTGTTTTATTCCCTGATTTCTCCTGATATGGTTTATCTGCAGCAGAAAATTCTGTTGAATTAAAAGGGGTTGTCAAGTTTCAGGATCCTCAGGATCCACCTACAATAATGAGCTGGTAAGTAACTTATCTGACAGATGCTGCACCGAAACTCTGGTTTTCCTGTTTGGGCTTGATTTTACCCAGGTGTAGTTGTGACGTCATGTCAACAATACAAGACTGGTGCAGTTGATCACTGGTTTCGTTGGGTAGGCTGCTGGGGCCAGTGATTGGCTACAGCAGTTGTGTGCAGTTGACGTGATATAATCCCTGTAGCCAGGTAAATAGACCCGGCTGAGAGAACCGTAGCGATGTTGCAGGTTCTGTCAGGTTAGTACTAGTTCTTTATCGTAGGCGGATCTCAAGAATTTAAAAAAGTGTAAAGAACAGTGCCTCACCCAGCCTTGTTAAACACCTTTTAATCAGAGATTCGGGTTTACTCCGAAACTGGACAACTGCTTTATATATCTGTCACACATTGCAGAGCAAAGGTTATTTGCGCTGCAATCTTTCACTTTTCACAGCTCCCAAAAGGTTTTTTTTTTTAAAAGGGGGAGTGGTATCATTTTCTACACCTGTTTAGGGCAAAGAGAATGGTCTAAATCTATGCCAGCAAGGGAGCTCGCCAGGGGCATTGATAGAGTGTGAAGAGATCCGGGGCACGAGTGCACGTGAAGCCATGCCCCCACCCCTTGAAGACACGCCCTCATCACCAACGGGGGGTGGGGGGGGGATTCACATTAGTTATTAATGCCTTTCAGCAGTCCCCCCTACAGTGAATGGGGGACTGCTGAGTGGGGTTAATAACTACAGTGAAGGGCCTAGCCGTCTGGGCAACCCCACAGATCATCCATAACAGTGCCATCCACAGATCCCCCATAAGTGTCATCCACCACAGACCCCCGCCCAGCACCGCCTACTAGCTAATTTATTCACTTCACTTGCTCCAACCCCGAATGTTTTGACCTAACGACTCCCCTGGAGCTGGCGTAGATTTAGAAAAGCGGTCGATACGCTAAAGTTATCTAGAGGCTGGCGCCTCTACATAATTTTGGTGCATCCACTGCCAGCTAAAGGGGTATCAAGACTGGCTTCTAAAATGACAGTCTTAATAAATAACCGCTTTAATGTTTAACCTTGTAGAAGTAGGTAGCATAAAGTTCTGAGTTTTTTTAGGGGGGTAACATATGTTTTATATTTATAAATGGTGCACAATTAAACATAAATATCCATTCTTGACTATGAAGTACAAAATGATGTGCTAATTTAGTTCCTTTATACTGTTTATCTTTTGTGGTTGGAATTTGGTTATAAAAGTTCAAAATCCCCTGCACAGACAGTATACAGCGGCAACAAGAGGGAGTTTCAGAGCTTAATCCATCCTCTTTACACATTGAACTCCATAATACTAAATGTAGTAATCAAAATTCCCCAGTAGGGAATCGGAGAATATGCCACCACAAAATGCTATGCATGTCAATGAGTAGCAGGAGGGTAGAATAAGCCAGAGTCAAATCCAGGAGAGTCAGTAGAAGCTAAAACAGCAGACAAGGGGTTGATCCAAAAACAAGCAAAGGTCTGTTTATAGGAAGGTCCTACAGAAATGCAGCACTGTTCTGAGCACAAATAATAAACTGGAGCCAGGAATCAAAGAATTACATACACTGACAAGTAATAAGCGCCTAACTTAAATGTCCCAACTACCTGGCAACCCTCCTGGGAAGAGGTGCACTAGAACGTGGCGTGGTAAATTCCTGATGTCTTGAAAATCATGATCTCGGGTTATGAGAGAGAACCCATGCAGAGTGGTTCAAAATGACCAAGCATCTCTTTACATGCTGGATCATGTCATGGCTTTAAAAAATATGAACAGGCTAAACCTTTTTGGGGAAGAATAGGAAGAATTTGCATCGTATTGGATTACGGTTTCTTTGTCAGATATGACTTTGTTTTTCTCCCTGCACCGTGGCTGAAAGAGAATCAGTCAAGTGTTGTTGTTTTTTTTTATGGTTTTTTTGTGTCCTAAGAGCAACACAAACTAGTGACTGATCCCCTTAACAAAATGCTGGGTCACATTCTTTAATTGATCCAGCCATTTTGCCAAAATCTTTTATTGAACATCTCCAGTGCATAATGATGCATCTTGAATATTCATGAGCTCCTGGCTTCCCCCACCCATCTTCTGCTGATTCAGTTGGGGGGGACGGGGGGGGACTCTCAAAGAGGCAAGTGGGTGGGGAAAACAGTGAACTAATGAATATGAGGACTCCTTGGCATGTGCTGGAGCTGTTAGAATTTACAAGTAAGGGAAGCAGGAAACTAATGACGAGAGTTCAATCATTCACTTGTGACTGGATATATTTTTATTTCCTGGCCCTTTCAAAACTGGTATGTGATCACAGTCAATCAAAGGCAGCAATCAGGACCTGCTACAGCCAAGTCAAGCATGTTGACTTATTTAAATCTGATCTTTTAAGGTGCTAAATCGATCTCCGAACAAGAGTTTGATCAGCAAAACGGAGGAGCACAAAAGTACATTAAGACTTATGCAGATAATACTCGTATGAGGATTAGTGTTGAGCACGAATATTCAAATCGCAAATTTTAATTGCGAATATTGCCACTTCGAGAATTAGCGAATATTTAGAATATAGTGCTATATATTCATATTTGCTAATAGTGGTAAATATTCTAATCACAAATTTATCACGAAAATATGACATTGCTGATTATCGTAAACAATAACTGGAGATACGAATTTGAGAATTTAGGGCGAATATTTGGCCATAAATTTGCAAAATATTGCGAATTTGAATATTGCCTATGCCACTCATCACTAATAAGGATCAGGGCTATCTATTTGAGATAATATTGGCTGTTCTGAAGATAGGAGTAGCAGGTAATTAATGTCAGGTTTTTTTTTTTTTTTTTTTTTCTTCAAGTTATGAAGCAATTACTGAATATTTTAACAGAAAAAATCCCAAAGGCATGTGTGATTAATAGCCGGTCTATCTAAAAGGCAAAGAGTAATTATTGCTGCAGGTTAAACTAGGGCACGACCCTAAAAGAGTCATTTGGAAATGCATCCAAAAGGTAAATTTAAGGTTAGTTATCTAAGCTCTATAACAAAGGCAATTTTAAAAGATAAAGGCAAAATTGTTCCTAGGTTGCACTCAGGATTATTTAATTTTATAATATTTGTTCTATGTTTTTCTTGTTTTGTGTGTGTTTTTGTGCCTTCTGATTTTCTATATGCAATAGCTTGCTTACTATTGTGGTCAGTTTATGTATTGTAGCACAGCTAGTAGACTACATGTGCACAGTAGCTAAAGCAGCAGGGACTTTACATAAAACTTTGGTCTGGTTTACGAGTTTTTAGGGATCTTGTAATATAACGTTACATACACACACAAGCTCTGATTTCTAAATCTAGAACACAGACATAAACCATGTATACAGCACGGGTGTAGTTTCGGTCTGCATCCGATCTGCACCTATTCATCTCAATGGGGCCGAAAAAGATGCGGACAGCATACCAGTGATCTGTCCACATACCCCACAAAAACAAAAAATAAAACATATCCTATTCTTGTCCATTTTGAAGACAAGGATAGAATATTTTTACAGCAGTTTACTAAAAATGGTGACATGCACTCGGCTGGGATCTTTGCTTTGTGGATTTTTTATTTGTAGATCGCAAAACACTTATGGCTGTGTGCATGTCTGGTGTCAGGATTTTTTTCCACTACCACTTTGAGGGATTTCATGGTTTTTGGTTGCTGGTTTTTATTTGTAACCTTTTTTGCAAAAAAAGTAAAAATAGGCGTTGATGGCAGTCTATGGGAAACATTAAACACGGGGGAAATAAACTTTTTCTTTTGTAGTGCTGTTTGCTCACCCTTAGGGCTCATGCATACGCACATATATTCTTTCTGTGTCGATTACTTTTTTTTGCGGACCATATACGGAACCATTCATTTCAATGGGTCCGCAAAAAGGAAGTTACTGTGTGCACTTAGTTTCCATATGTCTGTATTTCTGTTCAGCAAAAAAAAGAATATGTCCTATTGTCCGCATTATGGACCAGGATAGTACTGTTCTATCAGGGGCCAGCTGTTCCATTCCACAAAATACGGAATGCACACGGACGTCATCCATATTTATTGAGGATCCGTTTTTTGAAGAATGGAAAAATATACTGTCGCATGCATGAGCCCTTAAGGTGCATTTTTTGGGGGGATTCAGAAGCATTTTTCTAAAATTGCAGCATGCTCTAGGAGTGACTTCTCTAAAGGGAAAAATAATGTCTCAAGTAAACACTGACTTTTTTGAACATGCTGCAATTTTTCCCCTCACCCATGACTGCACCCATGCGACTAGGACCTCCCATCCAGGACACGAAACCTGAAGAGCTAAAATGGTTCACACCCCCACGACACG
Organism: Bufo gargarizans; assembly: GCF_014858855.1. Lineage (NCBI taxonomy): Eukaryota > Metazoa > Chordata > Amphibia > Anura > Bufonidae > Bufo > Bufo gargarizans. The sequence goes on along the minus strand of NC_058086.1, from coordinate 155,838,381 downwards.
AGTTCCTCCGGAAGTTAAAGCTTCTAATAAAGCACTCGGTCGAAGTTGCCCAAGGTCTCCTGAAAGATCCACCTATAATAAGGACTCTGATTCAGAATTTTTTGGGGAGGACGAGGATAGAGAATCTGGCCACACCTTATCAATTGATTTCTTCTCTTCAGATGAGGATTGAGCGGGGAGGGCTCTTTTTCCACCGGAAGATACTGAGCCTTTGCTTAAAGCTGTTAGCCACCATGCAATTAGAGGATATAAAACAGCCTAAATCTATTGCTGACCAGGTTTTTGAGGGGCTCTGCCCTAAAAGCTGTAGAGTTTTCTCTGTTCATAAAAATATGGAAGTCCTTATCAGAAAAGAATGGAAAAATCCTGATAGAAAGTTTTTCATTCCTAATTCTGTAAAAATGAAATATCCTTTTGAGGATCTGGTAGAACCCCCATGGTAGATGCCCTAGTAGCTAAAATAGCCCAAAAATCTGCTCTATCTTTCGATTTAGGCTGCTTAGAAGATCCTCTAGATTAAAATGCAGATGTTTAATTTAGACGGGCTTGGGGGTTTGCTTCAACAAGTCTTAGGCCGGCCATTGTCGCCTCTTGGGTTTCCAGGTCCTTAAGGCTTTGGTTAGTTCAACGGGAGGTTCATAAAGTATTAAGGAGAAAGCAATTCTTCTCTAGGTACGATCTTCCCTCCATACTTTTGCTAAACCCGCAGTTTTCCTGGCGGGCGCTTCTACTGATACGATCCGTTTCTAATGCTGCTAGACGGGCTATCTGGCTTAAATAGTGGAAGAGGGACCAGGGTTCCAAGTCTAGACTCTGCTTTCTTCCATGTGAGGGTTCTAGGCTGTTTGGTTCCTCACTTGATGACATCCTAGAGAGGGCCTCAGATAAAGAGGGGTTTCCCAGTTCCTCAGAAAACTTCCTTATTTTGTAAATCCCAGGCCAGTTTTAAAAGAAGGGGTAGGCAGAGTGACAGGAGAGACAGGAAACAAATGTCCTAAAAGATCTGGGTGGGGTTTGTTCAAGCCCCAGGACAATAGACCAAATGACAAACAACAATGTCACCAGATCTCAGGTAGGGGGGAAGACTATCTCAGTTTCTCCCAGCCTGGAGGTCCATTTCTCAGAACAAATGGATCTTAAGTGTAATAGAAAATGGATTCCGGCTGGTATTCCTTTCTCATCCACCAGATTTTTTTGTCTAGACAGCATGTCCCAAAAATCCAGAAAGAAGAAACTTTTAGAATTTGAAGTTTTCTCCCTTTTGAACAAAGGAGTAGTTTGTCCGGTTCCTGAAACAGAGGGGAAAAAGGTTTTATTTCCCTCTATTTTTGGTAAAAAAAACAGCAAATGGAACATTCAGAGTGATTTATTTTAAACCTAAAAAAATTCAACAAATCTCTTCCAAGATTGCTGGATGGCAAGCTTGGATCTAAAAGATGCATAATTACCACGTTCCAATCCATGCTTCCTCCCAAACATTTTTAAGAACAGCAGTCTGGCTCAGGGGAGAGTTGCTGCATCTCCAATACAGAGCACTGCCCTTTGGGGTTTCTCAGGCTCCCCGAGCCTTTACAAAAGTAGTGGCCAAAGTAGTGGCCTTTGTAAGACTGTCTGGAATTACCCTAGTGCCATATCTGGACCTTTTTGCGTCAAGAGCCAACAGAAAAGTAGAGGGGTTCTTCTTACTCAACCACTTGGACAGGTCGTTAGCAATAGATGGGTTAGCACAGGACTGGAGCCAGGAATTAGGGTATGCCTTCCCTCCATTTTGCCTTTTTCCCCAGGTTTTGAAGCAAATAGAAAGAGAGGGGGGCCTCGGTTATCCTGATAGCTCCAATGTGGCCAAAGAGGTCCTGGTACTCGTCTGCTAAGGATGGCAGTAGAGCCTCCATGGAGCCTTCCATTGAAGGAGGATCTCCCTTACCAGGGTCCGCTAGTCCATCCCAACCCAGGAATTCTCCATCTTTCGATGTGTATTTTAAAAAGGAAGTTTGGTCTAGAAGGGGATTATCCACCAATGTAGTTTCCACTATGCTGAAGAGTAGGAAGGTGGTTATCTCAATAAAATATAACAAAGTTTGGACTGTTTTTTTTTTTCAGCCTTCTTAGGAAATAGCACCAGATCAATGTAAGTCTCCCGAAATACCAAAGATCCTAGAGTTTTTGCAAGCAGGGCTAGACAGAAATCTTAAAGCCTCTACATTAAAAGTCTAGGTAGCTGCTTTGAGTTATTTAAATACTGTCCTTTCGGCCATATCTCAAAAGCCTTTTGAACCGTTAACCGAGATTTCTATTAAAATGCTTACTTTCCCTCCCTATTCTACCATTTAAGAAGACAAGGTGATTATTAGACCACTTCCATTCATTCAGTATAAGGTGGTCTCAGATTTTCATAGAAGTCAGGATGTGATTCTACCCTCCTTCTGTCCAAATCCAACTAATCTGTTGGAAGAAAAATTCCATTGCCTTGATGTCAAAGTGTTTAATTTTTACCTAGACTCCACATCTTGGAGAATAGACGAGAATCTTCTTATTCAGTTTTTGGGTAGAGCTAAAGGTCGCAAAGCCTCTACTAGTGTTATAGCTCGATGGGTTAAGAATTCTATCTCTGGCTTATTCTTCCCTTAGCCTAACTCCCCCTTCAGGGTTCGGGGCTCATTCCACTAAGGCTGTGGCGGCCTCTTGGGTGGAGAAAGCGGATGTGTCTCTGGCCCAGATATGCAGAGCAGCTACTTGAAGCGCTCCCCATACCTTTTTTTAAACATTACAGACTGCATCTTAACTCAGATGCAGCCTCTGGGAGAAAAGGGCTACAAGCTGTAGTCCCTCCCTAAATTTTAGATCTTATAGTTTATTCTCACATGGCATCATGGGTGAGGGGAAAACAATACTCTTACTGGTAGCTGTTTTTCTTGAAACCCATGGCGGCACCCCAAAAAATCCCCCCCCCCCAAAAAAAAACACATAAATAAATAAATTTTAGCTGCAGAAGGTATTAGAAGGGATTTAACTTACCAGATTGGTTCTCTTCTTTGCCACTTTGTGGGTTGGTTTTCTGTTTTCAGCCTTATTTTTCTTGGTGGTTGGCACGCCTCCGGAGGTCTGTTTATTATAATCACTGAGGTGTGGTGGGGGTGTGAACCATTTTATCTCTTCAGGTTTCTTGTCCTGGATGGGAGGTCGTAGTCGCATGGGTGCTTTCATGGGTTTCAAGAAAAACAATTACCGGTAAGAGTAATTATTGTTTTCCTGAACATTAATGAACAGATGTGTGAAAATGTGCACAAACACATTGAAATAAATGGGTCAGGATTCAGTCCAGATGCTGTATTTGCCTCACCCATTGCATCTGGACAGAAAACTCGCTCATGTGATAGAGCCTAAAGATAACTTCACACTTGTGGCAATATTATCCGCCGTGCTGTTCCGGCAGAGAACAGTCTGCTGGTATTCTCCGGATAGTGCCATGTGCCTGTTGGGATATTGCCGTATTGCGGCCCACATACAGCGGGTCCGCAATACACGGGGCATCGGCAGTGTGCATTCCGCATCACGGATGCGGACCCATTCACTTAAATGGGTCCGCAAATCCGGAGATGCGGTGAGGAATGGAACAGAACCCCACGGAAGCAATACGGAGTGCTTCCTTGGGGTTCCATTCCGTGCTTCCGTTGCGCAAAAAAATAGAACTTGTTCTATCCTTTTGCGGAACGGACGGATCGCGGACCCGCATGTGGCTGCCCCACAGTCGGTGCCCATGCATTGCGGACTACAATTTGCGGTCCTCAGCACAGGCACAACCAGCACACGTTCGTGTGACCCCTTAAAACGGCTGATTGTCAGGGGTGCTAGGAATCAGACCCCTGCCGATCTGATATAGATAACGCATCCTGAGGAAGTCGTCATTATTATGGCACTGCACGACCCCTTAAGTTGCATACAACTTGGTGCACTCCTGTGCACAGCATCTGTCATTTAACAGGTAAATATAAAAAAAAAAAACTGGGGGGTGTAAATGGATCAACTTTGTACACCAGTTTTCTAGCATACAAAAGTTTAAATTGTTTTCCCTTTTTCCTCCTTTCTCTTACTGGTGTAGATTAGTGTTGGTCGAGCACCAAAGTGCTTGTGTGCTCGAGCAGAACACTTCCTGAGGCTCAGGTGCTCTACAGAGCACCTAAACACAATAGAAGTCGTTAAACCAGGCACCCCCTGCTCTGAAGAGGGGAGGGTGTTGGGACTCTAGTTCTGCTTAGGCTACTTTCACACTTGCGGCAGAGGATTCCGACAGGCAGTTCAGTCTCCGAAACTACCTGCTAGATCCGGAAATCCAGAAGCAAATGCATTGCAATGCCGGATCCGTTTTTCTGGTTGTCATCTGGAAAAATGGATCCGGTATTTATTTATTTTTCTCATTTTTAAAGGTCTGCGCCGGAACACTTAGTACGAGATCTGGCATTAATACATTTCAATGGACGTGTTCAGGATTTTTGGCCGGAGAGAAAAATGCAGTATGCTGCAGTATTTTCTCTGGCCAAAAAAAGTAAAAGGGACTGAACTGATGCATCCTGAATGGCTTGCTCTCCATTCAGAATGCAATACCGGAAAATAAAAACGCTAGTGTGAAAGTACCCTTAGGAGTCTTTGCTCTTACTCCATATATAGCTATGTCCATATAAGGAGTTAGTGCTTGGGGACACCCCAGTGTATTTAAATCTAATTTAGCCTGTATTTCTGGAAAGCTTCTGGTGGGATTCTAACGCACAACCTATACAGCATATAATTTTTTTTTTGTAACTGGCCATGCAGCTGTATAGTGTAGTGGTTAACATTCTTGGCTGTAATGTAGAAGGTTGTGAGTTTGAATCCCACCAGAAAATTTTCAGAAATAGAGGCTAAATTAGATTTAAATACATGGACTCAATCACACGCAATATTCAGCTGAACACTGCAATATGCCGAGTATAGCAATGCTCGAGCCGAACTGGTGTTTGGCCAAGCATGCTCGCCCAACCTTAGTGTAGATTTCTTTATCTGGTGCACCGAACTCCCAATGATGCACCAGAATTTTCAACTCTTCATAATTCCAGTGCGTCATACGCCAGTAGAGTTTGCTTAACGCTGGGTTCACACCTGAGCGTTTTACAGCGCGTTCCTACGCGCTGTAAAACGCACAACAGGCAAGAACCAATGATTCCCTATGGGAATGGTTCACACCTGGGCGTTTTACAGCGCGTACGATCGCGCTGTAAAACGCCCGACGCTCAAACAAGTACAGGAGCTTTTTTTTGCGCGTTTGACGCGCGTTTGGGCCATAGACTCTTTGGACAACACTGCTGTCAATCACCCAAACGCGCGTCAAACGCGCGTTTACTATTACAAAAAACGCGCATAAAAACGCGCGACAAAATCGCGCATAAAAACGCGCGTTTGCGAAACGCTTAGGTGTGAACCCAGCGTAAGACTTGTTTTTGAAACCCCAATCTTAACACATTTCCCCGAGGTGTAGCCTTAGGGTATGACTACATGGTGCAGTTGAGTAATGGTTGACAGGGTCGCACTGCAATTGAGTACCGCATGTTCATACAGGCAACAGATGGTTCTTGTTAAATTTATGGGATTGCACTCCTCCTTAGTTGGTCTGCATTAACAGCTGTGTGGAACCTTCAATACCATGCGAGCTGTGGCTATTAGCAATGCAGACCAACTAATCAGTGCAGTCATTAGTTAACATGAGTCATAACTGTACTCGTCCACAGTGCCGCCGTGTCAACCATGATTTGACCACACCATCTGGTAGTACCCTTAGCCTAAAAATGTAAAAAAAAAAAAAAAAAAGTCACATCCTCATCATACAGCCATTTTAAGAACATATGGGTTCCTGCCTTGTGGTACATGCAGTGGAATTTCCTTGCAGGTTTTGCGGTGTTTGTGTCAGGCTGCAATAAATCCAAAGCTGCAGATTTGTTGCAGATTTGTCCCTATACATTGCAAAGGATAAAATATGTGGCAGAAACCACAGCATAAATTGACATGGATTTAAAATGTGCACTGCAGGTCAATTTACTCTGTGGATTGACTTTGCCGAGACTGTAAAACACTGTGGATTTGACAAATGTAAACACAGTCAGTATTTGTTCAGTATTTACATTATTATTTGCATGCAAAAACCAGGAGTGGAGTTGACAGAAAAACCTTTTTTAAGGCTACTTTTACATCTGCATCCATCATGGATCCACAAAAAATGCTTCTGTCATTATAATACAACCCTCTGCATCCGTTATGAACTGATCCGGTTGTATTATCTCTAAAATGACCATGACGGATCAGTCTCTAAAACCATCGTAAGTCAACCCTTAATGGAAATGTTTGTCCCTATTCCATGTTCTGGAAAGACTACTGTTGTTGGCTTGGGATACACAAAAAAAAACATTCAGGGATTAAAGAGAAAAAAATACCAATCCACTTTCACGAGCAGGAACACTCACTCCTTACTACAGAGAGCAGGACCCGACGCTGCACGCAGCAGTCCTGGTGCCTTCAGTTAGGAGCAAGTTTCCCCGCATGTGAATTATTATTAATAATAATAATATTATAATAATAATAATAATAATTTTTTATTTTTTTTTACACTAACAGGGGTGGGTTGGGGAACATTATCTGGCCACTATAAGGGCATGAATACAGAGGGCACTATAAAGGCTAGTATAAATACTGGGGGCACAATGGGGGGTATTATAGATGCTAGCTCAATAAGGGGGCCGCCATATGACCAGGGGGCACTACAGAGGGGAAATATATATACTAAGGGCACTGTGGGGAGGACGGAATATATATTGAGGGCACTACAGGGGTTGGAAATTAGTGTTTGTGTCTCAGTCCTGTTAAAAAAAAAATTTGAATATATCATACTTGTTACATTTGTATTTTGTGGACAAGCATAGAATATGTAAACAGAAGGGAGAAATAAAATATTGGCGTGCCGACAGCCGGTATATGTAGTTGTGGGTCCACTGTTTGCAGATCGCAAAACATATGCAGTTGTATGCATGATGCCTAAAGAGAAATAGTACCCCCAAATTGTGCCAAAGGCATCTTGCCAAATTCAGCTAGTTCTATCTGCTCTGATGAGGGGCAGTCACTCTGATACAGCTGTCTGCAAAATAGGTACTCACTTAGGGCTCTTTCACACTTGCGTTCTTTTCTTCCGGCATAGAGTTCCGTCGTCGGGGCTCTATGCCGGAAGAATCCTGATCAGTTTTATCCTAATGCATTCTGAATGGAGAGAAATCCGTTCAGGATGCATCAGGATGTCTTCAGTTCTGGAACGTTTTTTGGCCAGGAGAAAATACCTGCAGCATGCTGCGCTTTTTGCTCCGGCCAAAAATCCTGAAGACTTGCCGCAAGGCCGGATCCGGAATGAATGCCCATTGAAAGGCATTGATCCGGATCCGGCCTTAAGCTAAACGTTGTTTTGGCGCATTGCCGGATGCGATGTTTAGCTTTTTCTCAATGGTTACCATGGCTGCCGGGACGCTAAAGTCCTGGCAGCCATGGTAAAGTGTAGTGGGGAGCGGGGGAGCAGCATACTTACCATCCGTGCGGCTCCCGGGGCGCTCCAGAGTGACGTCAGGGCGCCCCAAGCGCATGGATCACGTGATCGCATGGCACGTCATCCATGCGCATGGGGTGCTCTGACGTCATTCTGGAGCGCCCCGGGAGCTGTGCGGACTGTAAGTATACCGCTCCCCCGCTCCCCGCTCCTACTATGGCAACCAGGACTTTAATAGCGTCCTGGGTGCCATAGTAACACTGAAAGAATTTTGAAGACGGATCAGTCTTCAAATGCTTTCAGTACACTTGCGTTTTTCCGGATCCGGTGTGTAATTCCGGCAAGTGGAGTACACGCCGGATCCGGACAAGTGTGAAAGAGGCCTTAGTTTTGTGTCTCTAGGTCAAGCATTGCCTTTTTAGGATGGCTACCTTTTTAACATCTAATGGCATCAAAGGCAGAGCTTTTTCTTTTTTTGAAAGAAAGCATATTCAATTAAACGAGTAATGGGTATATAGTTTTGATTATTAAATAAGCCAATCATTGATTTCTTTGATTTTCAGTTTTGCTGTTATTTAAAATATTTGTCACGTTTAAAAATGATTTATTGCCGGCCAGTTTTCTTTCACAAGATAATTCTGTTTAGAGGTCATTTTATCCGGGGTTTTTTTATAAGGCTTTAAAGAAAAATTGGTCCTAAGTTGTTGTCACTTTGATAAGAAAACTAACCATTTATGTCACAATTTGCAAAATCTGTTTGTCTGATAAAGTGCCTCTAGTGTGCAGCCGTCAAGTCTCTCACCCAGGGTGTTCCATTTTTCATAACTTATAAAAATATTTGACTTCATTTTTCTGTTGTGTTTTTAATATATACTCTATCTGACAAGTATACATTCATCTTGTTTAATCTGTCTAATAATCAATCATAACTGAGTATTTTACAAACATTTTGATAAAGTAACCTTTTAGAAAGGACTCCCTGTGGCAAGCAGTGTTGTAGAATAGTACACCTTCTTTTAACCCAGTCATTCAAAGAACTTTTTGGACTGTTTCGTGATTTGCCCATTTTTACCTAGTTGGGCAACAGTTTTCAGATCTTTGGCATTGTTGAGTACACCCAGCCAATGCTTCAAGAATTACTTCTCTACATCCTGTCTTGACCTCTTGCCCATCCAACCATGTGTTTTTATGTAGTTTTATGGGACTTTTACTTCGAGTGATGCCCCCTCAAAGGAAAACAATGAAGTAATAGCAATGCTATAATTTTACGACTCCCAAGCAAAAATAAAGTACTTGACTCCTATTTAAAAATATGCAGTACAAAGTAAAAATCCTCATTTAATGATCTTAATAAATTAGTCACATCTATGGCTCTGTGCAGCAGAAAATCAAATCTATGCCATACGAGTGGGCAGATACTTGAGCTTTAAGATATATATAGCCAGTGCTATAATAAGGCAGACCAAGCGGCTGCCTTTGGGTGCAGAGACGGGGGGGGGGGGGAGAAATTTTATTTATTTTTTTATATCCTGTATTTTTCACCTCTGAGTCTTATGGGGCGAATACTAATGACGCGCTTCTATTTTGGAAATGCTTCATTAGTACCGGAGGACAGGGAAGCGGTGAAGGATCTGTACTCACCGCTTCCTGGTCCTCCGCTCGGCTGTCTGATGTAAAGGGCTGCGCACCATGTGACCTCACTGTGCGCAGCCTTCACAGCTGAAAGCCAAGAACCAGGAAGAAAGAGCTGGTGGTGAGGAGCGGCGGCGTCCAGGAGCAGGAGAGGTAAGTTATATATATATTTTTATTTTTTATTTGAGATGATGGCTGACAATGGGGGGGGGGCATGATGGCTGACATTGGGGGTCTTATTGCTGGTCTGACCTGAGGTGTAATATAATTTTATTTCTTATTATTATCCTCCTCTAAATCCTGGGTGCGTCTTATGGGCCAGTGCGTCTTAGAGGGCAAAAAATACGGTCCTCAAACCAGCGATTGTCTGAAGCAGAGAGAAGATACCAGGACCACACAGAGGAGGAGCCAGCTGCTGCAGACGGGGCCAGGTAAGCTGCAAGGGGGGGGGGGCAAAATGTAGGTTCGCTTGTGTTGGCAAAAATCCTTGCACCGGCCCTGTATAGTGTGTAGACCAAACCCTTCCTGCTAAATCCTGCTCACTTTCTAGGAAAGTGTACTGAGTGATGGAAAACAGAAAAGTTTTCTGGAAATGGCTTGTGCACAAAAATGTGGGCCTTTTAAAAAAAAAGGCATAGTAGCAAAATCTGCATCACACAACAAAACTATATATAAAATGGTGAGGTACTTTTATACGTTTTGAGGGTTTTAGAAGTTTCTGGATAATATACCTGGTGCCTGTACAACATTTCATACTTGCAGAATGAAAATGCTTTGCTGATCTAGAGCTTTGTTAGACAGTGACCCTGCAGGGTCATATAATGCACAACTAGACATGTAATCCATATTGTTAACCTGGCTTTGTAAACTTTATTTGGGGTCATTTAATAACCAGTTGTACATCTTCTCTAATATACAAACTTTTAGATCATAAAAGCATTTATCACCAAAATGTTTTTTTTTGTGCTGATCATTAGAGTAGAATGTTTAGCCAATTTCTGTCTACAGGTGATTGTGATTTTATTCCGGAAACCTGCTCTACAGCTGTCCTGAAGTTTATCCAAGAATCTTAAAGGGGTTATCTCAAGATTGATGTAAAAAAAAAAAAAAATTGGGCATCATATAGTACATGCCGATCTCTTTCTGACAAAGCTAAAACCAACCATCTACCTCACATGGCTCTATACATCTCCCCATTTATTGTTCCAATTGGTCTGCTAGATTCCCTTCAGGCTGAGCACTCAGGGGGCATATCCTTTATCAAGGGGCATGTCCTTTTTTCTGTAGTTGTTGGAAGTTAAAGGCTAGAACCCAAGCATGTGTGTCCACCTCAGTGAGGTGCAGAGAGAAATTAGAAAAAGAACAAACAGCAGGTGGTGCTAAACGGATAACTTGTGCCTATGTTTAAATTTTTAACTGCATTCAATTGCAAAATTATTCAGATCCTTGTTTGAAAAGTGGGTATTTTTGGTTGGACACCCCCTTTTAACAAAATGGCTGTTAATGAATATTCATAAAAGTTCAAATGGCATTAAAGAGTAACTGTCTTTTTTTTTTTTCATATATAGTGGTAGTACCAAATATAAAAAAATATTTTATCAGAGAAAAATACTACTTTCTACTCTTTACTAAATTTAAATTCACTGCTCAGATCTGTCTTCAGTAAAGACGGGCAGGGCAGCCTGCTCACTGAATGATCAGATTACATAGAAGCCTAAGGAAAGGTGATGGTGGGGGACAAAGGAGGGGCTGCTGGAGAAAGGCAAAGGAAGAGAGGCTGACAAAGAGACAATTATTGGTTTGTGACTTGCTGTCTTTTTCCGCCGGATTTCCATCCACCCATCCTCAGGATAGGTCATCAATATCAGATCTTCAGGGGTCCGACACCCAGCGCCCCCACCAATCAGTTGGTTGATAAGAAGACCATTCTGCATGAGAGTGCAGCCTTGCGTTCATTGTCGGCATTACAGGAGTGAACAGATGTAACCGAAAGACTTCCCATTCACTTCAATGGGACGGCTAATTCTGTATACTACAGAGCCATCCCATAGAAGTGAATGGGACAGCTTGTAAGTACACCTGCTGGTCGCTGCGATGTCTATGGGGAGCAGGTAAACAATGAAGGAAAGGCTCCACTCGCACAGAGCGTTGCCTTCCCTTCAATCAGCTGATTGCGGGGGTGCTGAGCATTGGACTCACTGATCTGATATTGATCAATATTATAATCTCAGATAACCCCTTTATGGCCAGATTCGTTGAGGAAATAAAGTTGAATGGGCTCAAATATCTGACCATAAATGTATACCTTCAAGAGGTGTGTATGTGTGCCTTTTATTAAATGTTGTCCACATTTCTCTGCTTCCTTTATACTTGGTAGCATATGAGCCTATGAATCTTGGGTCCTTTAAAAAGCTGCTCATTCTCTCCCACAGTGGCAGTTTGCTTGCTGTTTTTTAATACCTGGTTGACCAGAAGTATGTTAAGGCATGCTAAGATTTAGTAGTAAAATGTCAGCTGTTAGACTATGCATTGTGTCAGAAAGTGTAGAAATTTATTGTCCAATTTAGAAACCTGAGATGTTACCGGGAAATGCTGTGGGGTGTGTTATAATGAAAATACCAATCCACATTAGACATGGTTGCCATAAGCAAAAATCGTAATATCTTCGCTAGACGTTAAGGGGGGGGGGGGATCCACAGCTTATTGAAAGGAGTGCAAATCATTACTTTGCAAATATTTGCAGCTTCCTTCAACTACAAACGGGTTAAGCCTGACTTGTAATAAACTTGCATTCCTAATTTTCCAAGCGACGTGCCAAGTTAAGTACTATGACGGCCTTTGGACAGATTTATATTTTGTCTTCTTCTGAATTAGTGATGACTGACAAGAGGACATTGTTTTATACGCAGCTATTTAAATAAAGGCCTGCAGGGTGTTTCTGTGATGTTGTCACTTCAAGTCCCAACTGGTAACCTAGAGATGTGTATTACAGAGTAATCTTCATTAGCTTTTATGATTTTAATCTACTTCAGAGAAAGGATGGTTTGGATGGCAAGACATTTTAATATATATAGACAGCTCTGCCTTTGTTTCCGACTAAAGCTCTGTCTTCATGTTTTATTTTCTCCCACTAAAACCTTTCAAGTCCTAGATCACTTTAGTTTAGTTTATTTAGATTTGAAAAGAGCACTTTTTTATTTTCTCAACTTTTTTGAAATTAATGGAAATATGATGTTGGATCTGCAGGATTATTCACAAAAGTATTCAGGGTCATCTAGTACCATATTTTCCACTTTTATAAGATCCCCCCCCCCCCACTTGAACGTGCCCAGAAACATGGCCAGCACAATGCAGGCTGATATCCAGAGGCGCACCTCCAGCGTTAATAAGGAGGGGGTTAAGGGGGGGACGTGGTCATTGAAGCTAAATGCTGTCAGCCCACCTGTCCTGTGCTCTGCAGCTGGGTCCCGCTTCAAGGCAGAGTAGAGAGGAGAGCAATTCTCCTCTGCGCTGCTGCCCTATAAATTGAGCTGATTGGTGGCGAGCACGGCGGGAACTGCTGCTCCGCCGCCTCCACCAATCGGTTTAGTCAGTTGTCCGGCTGCTCGCCACTGCTGTAAGAGAAAGAAGGAAGGAAGGAGCGTTACTGACCCTCTGGCCCCCTGAGTAAGCACTGCTTTCCCCGGGACTCCTGGGCAGTCTCCACCGGAGACTAGATGAGTGACCGCTTGTATATGAAGAAGGGGAACTCATGTGCTGACCTGGACAATATTTGTGTTACATTAGACTATAACCTTCCCTCATCCATAGGAATACCCAATGTACTGCAGTACGTGGCTGCATTCTTAAGGGATGAGGGGGTTATAGTCACATTTAATATAAACACTCTCCAGGGATTGTACCATAATTGACCTAAGTGTGTCTATTAAATATGACCATAAGCCACATCTATAGGAATACACTTATACTGCAGTACATGGGTACATTCCTATAGATAAGGGGGGTTATAACACTTGGGCCAATTAAGGTACTCTAGATGCACTACATCCATCTGTACTGAACATTTTCGCACATCTTTTGTTTGAAAATATTTTTTTTCTTATTTTACTCCTCTTAAAGCCGGGGTGCTTCTTATCAGGTGTGTCTTATAAAGCAAAAAATATGGGCAAGTAAATTTTTTTGTTCTGTTTTGACTTTTTTCATGGTTTTTACTGTATTGTTAAACAACAGCTGTGCTTTTTTTTAACTCCCATATTCTTATGGAGAAAAAAACTGAAAAGCCATACCTTGACAAAACCCCTTAAAACACATAAATGCGCAGCAAAAAAGCTTTGGTGAAATTCTTAATGTGGAAAAATGCCACTACAAAACATGCAAAAAGGCCAAAAACCTGTTTGAAACCAGCCATATCCTAATGTTTGTGCAAAGCCAGATAGAACCATTTTTCAAAATGTAATGCTATGGTGTAGTGTAAAATAAGGACCACCACCCGCTCAAAATAAATTTATCTTTAAGGGTTGTGTCACACTGATGCAGTCCATCCATCATTAACTAAAAATAAGAATAGTGTTAGAAGAAAATCTTAAATATTTGGGAATATTTCCTTTCTTCTTCTGTGCCAAAGTGCATAAATGATTTTGATGAATAGTGAACAGAAGAATGTATGGCTCGAACACTGGTGTGTAGTCATCTTAAAACGTTTAATGACATTAAACTTAAAGGCTCCAAAGAAAATGAATTATGAACAAACTAATAGCAATAATAAACTAATTAAACTTTACAATTGTCTTTTCCTTGTCTATTAAAGGGTAATCAGAGCAGCTCTCACCTGTCTGGATACTTCGCATAGGTGCGGACCGCTTCCTCACCCGGATTGGGAGCAAATTTGTATACGTAGAAAAAAGGAAGAGGTTTGTCCAGCCTTTCTTGTGTGAAAATCCAGTAACACTTTTTATTTCATGTAAAGTTTAAAAACATCCAGGTACAGCGAATATTGGTCAAATATTCGCTGTACCTGGATGTTTTTAAACTTTACATGAAATAAAGTGTTACTGGATTTTTGCACAAGAAAGGCTGGACAAACCTCTTCTTTTTTTCTTCCTGTCTTTTCCTTGTATCAAAGATCAAGGTTTCTCACTAGCATACATACTGTATGACAAGGCAGCACTTAATGGGGTCCAGAATACAGTGTAAGACAATGATGATGTTGGTGAGAACACTAGAAAAGAATGTCTAAATAAAAAGATCGGAAATGAGAATGCCAGATCTATTTAACAAGTTAGTGAGGTTAATTGTCTATTATGTAGCAATCTAGGAGAATGCCTTACACAAGGGATTACTGAGATCCTTACGAGTTACTTTACAACCAGGTATGACAAACAAGGTTTTGACCAAATGCGGCCATTACTGTATAATAAATTGGATTGGTCGGGTAAATGTACGTTTTGCTACTTACAGTTCATTGGAAAAAAATAAGAATTCTGATCTGTTAATATTCTATATCTGAAAATTTTTGGTATTTTCATAAATGCACTGGAAACTGCGGAGATGGTTTTTCAAGACATTTTTAGTTGATTATTTATGAGACAGTGGGTGAACACACCTTTTCATGCCCTTGGTAGTTCTGGTTGTCCAAACAGCAAGCTGTAAAATTTGTTTTCAAAGTTCATGCCCATGTTTGACCCTTTCCTTGACATCAAGCACAAAGCTTGTGAATGGCGGCATGAGCAATTTTCTTAAGCAGTTACAGAAGGTTCGAAGGCAATGTTTCCAACCCTGCACCAGTGCTCTTATCAACGCTGGACTGGAAGTGGTGATATGCTGTTTCCACTAACCTGACTGCTGCAGTCGATCACTAGCCTAAGGCTGGGTTCACACTTGAGCGTTGCGCAAACGCGCGTTTTACGCGCGTTTTTGACGCGCATTTTTATGCGCGTTTTTGTAATAGTAAACGCGCGTTTGACGCGCGTTTGTGTGATTCACTACAGTGTCCTATGGCCACAAACGCCCCAAAAGTCGCTCATGTACTTTTTGGAGCGTCGGGCGTTTTACAGCGCGATCGTACGCGCTGTAAAACGCCCAAGTGTGAACCATTCCCATAGGGAATCATTGGTTTCTCCTTGTTGAGCGTTTTACAGCGCGTAGGAACGCGCTGTAAAACGCTCAGGTGTGAACCCAGCCTAAGGGCCAGGTGTGCAAGAAGTACACGTCTGTGCAGAGGCTCAGTAATCACATGACGTTCTTGAATATGTGATTGCTGAGGCCAAGTTGACTGTATTATTGATGAGCACATGATTACTTTAGGTCTGACAAGTACTGGAACCACGGTGGTGGACTGGTGAGAATTTATAAAGTGAGTTTTTATTGTAATTTCATTAACTTTTTAAAAAATTTCTGCTTAATTTTTGATCTGACAACCGCTTTAAGCAACTAACTAACCTTTTTCATTCATTATCTACTGCATTCCCAAAATATATATAAAAAAATAAAATAAATCAACTTGCGTTTCCAGACAAGAACATGCAATTTCTATTTTGGCAAACTGTTAGGGTGCTTTCAGACGACTGTATATATTTTATTTTATTTTTATATTTTCATAAAACACGGATGATGTCACTGTTGCAACAATAATTTTATTTTTATTTTTTTGCGGACCTATTGACCAGTCTGCATTTTGCTACCAGTAATGGTACTGATGGGGATAGCACACAGATGACAGTGTGTTCTGTGTTTTTTTAAATATTTTTTTGTGGAAAAATTTGGAACAGTTTAATCTTAAACTATACACAGAGAGAGATCACAACCGTGTTACTAAGGCTACTTTCAGACTTGCGGCAGAGGATTCCAGCAGGCAGATCCGGCAATCCGGACGCAAACTGATGCATTTGTGAAACAGATCCGTCTGATAAATGCATTGTAATACCGGATCCGGATGTCATCCGGAAAAACTGATTCGGTACTTATTTACTTTTCCCCATTTTTAAAGGTCTTCGCAGATCGGGAAACCGGATCTGGTTTTCCGGAACACTTAGTACCGGATCCGGCATTAATACATTTCAATGGAAATTAATGCCGGATCCAGCATTCCGGCTATTGTTCAGGAATTGTGGCCAGAGAGAAAAATGCAGCATGCTGCAGTATTTTCTCTGGCCAAAATACGTAAGAGGGACTGAACTGATGCATCCTGAACGGAATGCTCTCCATTCAGAATGTATTAGGGTAAAACTGATCAGTTTTTTTCCGGTATTGAGGCCCTAGGATGGAACTCAATACTGGAATAGAAAAATGCTAGTGTGAAAGTACCCTTACAGTAATTATCTGGGTCATGGACATAATAGAGGGAGATTCCCACCTCTATGAACAAAAGTGGAGAGCTACTAACAGCGTGACTCTTCCAGTGCCTCTATGCATTAAAAATATGCTGTTTGGGCTATAGGGGGTGCAGAGGTATCGGTTGCACCTAGGTCCTGGTGTGAAATAAAGTCACCAGTATGATAAATGCCACTTAGTAGGTGAAGATCCTGTTACAGATTTTGCATTCAGGTCCAAGAACTTTAAATTATGAGGTCTGTAGCTCACTGCTCTGATATAATCGAGCACTTGATTAAAAATGTTGCTGGTGATTTTAAAAAACAACTCACAATATTATGGTGTCTGAGAAACAAAGTCCTCTTTCTGATTTCCTCTGAATGAACATTCGTTGGCAGTAACTGTGTCTGTGTCTGAAGGATTTGTGTGAAAATTTACCCTTTCTTTTTCAAATGCTTGTCCAGATGCTGGTAATTTATTAAGAGAAGCATATTTTACTTATTAGTCTTGTATTTGATTACAGAGCTGTAAATTATGAAATGTTAACCCCCTGGAGCGTAGACGTGTACATTGAAATTAGTAATGGCTTGTCATGTAGAGAGTCTGGAATGCCTCAGAACACACAGGACAGGTGCTTCTTACTAGCAGTGCATTACAATCATTTCAAAGTAAATCAGAGAGAAAAGGTATTCACATATTCAAAAAATGTATAACGATAGTAAATAGCTGGAAAGTGAAGAACAAACATTTTTCTTTTTTATTGTACTATTTTTAATTATAGATAATAATAGATTTGGAAATCTTATTTATTTTAAGCATATGCTTAAAGGGGTTGCCCAGGTTCAGAGCTAAACCAGAACATATCCCCATCTTCACCCCTCCGGCCCCCTTGATATGAGCATCTGAGCATTTCATAGTCCAACGCTCTCCTTTGCCCTGCGCAAAGGTAATTTTTGGAGATCTGGTGACATACGGGGCTCTCCATAGGGACTGCTAGGCTGAGGCTTCCATCCAGCAGTGAGCCCGGGTGATGTCACTGGCACTAATAGGTGGGCTTTAGCGCTGCCCTAGTCTGTAAAACAGCTAGGGTAGCCATCAGAGCCAGTGGCGGCAAAGTGAACACTGCTGGGCGGATACCTCTGCCTGGCAGTGTGACATTGTAAACAAAAAAGCCCTTGATCTGCGCAATGCAGCACAGAGAAAGGAAGAGCATTGGAGCATGCCAAAGGAGTGAAGATGAGATGTCCGGGTTCAGCTGTGAACCCTGACAACTCCTTTAAGAATAAGCATTTTAAAGGAAAACTTAATTTTGGGATCAAAATAATTTGCAATAGAATATAAAAGTTCATTGGCTCCTTGTGGCAGGTGGCATTATATAAATTACAGCTGATGAGCCTTGCTTTTAATTCACTGTATTTATCCTTGCATTGCCTATTACAACCCTATCACAAATGTGGATATCATAGATGGCAATGACTTTATCCACTTGTGGACCGCCCATGACAATATAGTCTGCTTTTCTCTGCAAGGATGTTCTGGCACCTACACCGTTGTGTGGATGCAGAGCCAATTACTGCAATAAGTTCACAATCCGTTCACAAAACATGTTCTATTTTTGTTTTGCGGAGCAGAAGCACGGACCGAAATTCCGCTCCGTGCCTCTGCTTCGCACCTCTCAATGTCTTGCAGATTGTGGACCTGTGATGAATCCCACACCTCACAACCCCCTGTGATGCCCAGGCTTGGATTAGCCCACAGGGGTACAGAGGAATCCCCCGGTGGGCCCATGAGTAAAGTGGGCCCCTAGTCTCTCACCTCCTGCACAAGTGGCACATAACACATTAGACTTGCTGCACTACATACATATATTCAATCTGCAAAGAAAAAGGGGGTCAGTCAGCACATCCCAATGCGCAGGGGCACATTGCTATGGCTGAAAACACTGTAAAACAAAACAAGCAATGCAACAGCTCTCTGCAAACCAAATAAAGTACAAAAATGCATAATAATTGCTAATGCTATACTTATAAATTAGAGCTGCTTGGCAAATACATTTTGTACAAAATTATTTTAGCCCGTCTGCTGCACATCAAGGCGATCTCTGTAAGACTGGTTCTTAACACTAAATTCTACCTGTTATGTGCCATGATGGCTAACATACAATTCAGGGAGTGTAGGTTCCACATGCATGCTGGGCCTGCTTTAATTTGTCATCATTGGTGCATATATTCAATGTACAGCACCTCAACCAGCCTATATTCATATAAAAACCTGGTTAGATAATTTATTATATTTAAATGTATCCATATGGTGAGCCCTAGGTACCCCAGTCCGACACTGGTGACGCCAACTACGTCGAGCTCACGAGATATGGTTTAGTCACTGGTTTCCAAAACGTGACGTTGCGCCCTCCCTGGGAGCACATAAGGTCAGCTTGACACAGTTTACACAGACTCCTCCTGTCCACGCAGGCACAGGGAGGCACGGGAAGTGAGAGAGGGTGGTCCACGCTTCCTGCGGCATAACTCCACACTTGCTCACCACCTGACAAGCTGAGAGGGCCTTTTCACTGCCCCAGTAAAAAAGGCGCCCTGTCAGCTTGGTAGACTGCCACCAGTCCCTCATTAGATATAAGCCCGGTCCACTAGCGGGATTATATCAAGGCAGGAACAACCCCAGGTCGCTATAACTATGCCAAAACACAGATGTGGGGATTCGTGATCGAGATACAAGAACAGCACAAGATTAAATTAAATATTTAATTGCCTTAAGGGAGCACTAGACAATACATAATATGCACAGAATGTATACAGTGGTTGGATGTGCAAATACAGGTGGTATGATACAACAGAGTTAAACAGAGCAAGGGCAGTTACCAGGTGGATTAGTAGTCCTATGAGTTATGATGAATTCTGGGTTGCTGAAATCCTTGACTGTAGTCACGTGGGGGCAGTGATGTCAGCAGTTTGTCCACGGTCCCCCGAAACAAATTACTCGATGTGACCCCCTTTAGAGAAAGACACTGGCCTCTGGCCTGCATGGGCCTTTTCACCTGTAGTCAGTAACCCCCCTCCCTACCTCTGGGAGGAGTTCACCCTCCCTTCCTTGTCCTGGTAGCCAAAGACCCACAAAACCCATTATGGCCCATAGCTCCAGACCGGTGGGTCATATGAAGATGGTTCTGGGACCAACGGATCCGCTTTGGTTCCGGCTACAGGTGGAGACTAAACAAGGCCCTGTAATTAGATTCCTGCTGGGAGATCTCTGTAGCTCCCCTTTTTGGCACCCGACCCCCAAACTACGACCAGGGGCCAGTCCGTCTTGGATCGCAGATATATAACTGATTTATGCCTGTGAGGGATGGTAAATTTAGAATTCCTTATGAAACCCGAGTTCCATGATGGATGGATTCTTTTGATCTGATGACCAGCTCAACACCCCTCCCCCACTGGCATTCAACCTATAAGAGAGGATTGGGGTGCCATTGTGGCTCAGTGTGAAGTGTGGAGGTGTGAACTGCAAACATGTGGTCTGCTTTGAAGCCAGGCCCCCCTGTGGAGTCTTCTCCCTCTGCTAGCTGACAGCAAATGGCTGTAATTAGATCATGGCTGGCATTAGACTATAATTCCACATGCCTCACAGGACCCGTTCAAGTGACTGTTCATGGGCCACAATACGTGCAGGGGCCGCACATGTTCATGTGCATGAGCCCTAATTGCGCTGTTACAGGAGCAAGTATCCAGCTGTCTGTCACAGCCAGGCTTCTTATAGAGTAGGCAGGGATGATATTTTGCCAAACATGCCTTCTCTATTGCTCAGTGAGCACTGATGAGAAAGTGTCATGCTACTTCCTGCTCCCGCCCTTGCAATCATGTGATCGCCAGGGAATGGGTATCTGCAGGAGTTGCTAGGTCTTGGCTGACTCAGATCAAATATATAAGTCTCAATTACAGGATAATTTAGCAGTATAAAAAATGTAATGTTACAACTCCCCCCCCACCCCCTCTTCCCCTCTTCCAAAGGTCAACCATAGCTTCCAGCCCTACCCTGGCACTCTAAACTACATACGCCCTATATAAAAATGATCATTATGAAAGGGGGATATCATTTACATGTATGGTTTTTTTAATTTTTATTATTTTTTTGCTGCACTTTGTGCTATTAATTCATTTGTTTCTTACAAATGAATATGTAAAACAGACTACTCCCCCCCCCCCCCCACTCCACACCACACAACACCAATCGCTCTTAGTGGTCTAACGTTGAGGGCAGTGGTTGTAGCAGTGACCTTCCATATGCCTGCATGTCACTGTGTACATCATGGTGTCTGTGATGTGCAGGTATACAGAACATGACCACTGCAGCTATTCACTGCCCTCAGTGTTAAAATAAAATGCATGCAAACATTCCTCTAGGGGAAAACAATTAGCACGGACCCATACCTATGTGTTTTATTAGAATTTTATGGGAGTGCGGGCCTGCTCCTGTTTTTGGGACTGTAGCTGTGAGAAAGTTCAAGGACCTGCACACTAAATTGTTTTGTTTGTGGTGATGCCCTCAGTGTTAGACCTCTAAGGGCATTGGCTGCATCAGTCAAATGTTGCATACCATAATGTCCCTGCTGAAGTTAGTAAGCAGGCAAGATGACTGCAGGACTATTGCAGGACTTGTCAGATTTTGAATCCTCTGATAACCCCTTTTAACCTCTTATAAATGTTTTCTGCAGGACAGCTTGTGTAAGTCTTAAAGGGGTTCTGAAAAGTTTGCAAGCTATCGCCCATCCACAGGATAGGGAATAACTAATTACTGGCCATCCAATCACATGGACCCCCATTGATCCTTTGAACGGGGATTCCATTCCCCTGTTCTGATGGAATGGTCCTGTGGATAGGGCAAAACTTGCAAACCTGGCACAATCCCTTTAAGGGGGATAGACTACACTGTAATATTGGGTGCACTGTTACAATACGGTAGACAACATATTTTGATCATATGTGCTACCAGAGAATGGGCTTTGTATTTTGGTCGCATTTACCCTGTTTGCATGACCATTATTGAATATGTACATAATTGCAGTTTTCGTTTGTACATGTGACCCTTAACAATGTGTACAAATGCATAAAAATATACCATATAAATGTTTCTATATATTTAATGTTGGGAAAGGGTGACAATGTGCAGGGGGACTTATCTAAAAAAATACCCACTTATTAAAACATGAGGGCCACAATCATCTCTGGCACAATCAGCGCTGTGCCTGACACAGAACCATACAAGTCCAGGTGATTGCATCTCCTGCTGCAGCTTAACCCTATTCAAGAGAACAATGCTACTCTAAGAGCTTCATTTGTGTAGAACTTGCCTGCTGTTTGACCACATCGTTACTACTTTTAATAATTGATCCCATTTGCTATATTTGCATAAGTCGTTTGCTCACCCTGAAGGCTTTGCTTTCTCAAGTCAAATTAGGAAAGGCTCCCAACTGAAGTCTCAATAGGAAAAATGAACATTGTGAAGCATCCATACCCATAGCTTTGAGGCACAGAGAGGGATTCCTAAGGGAATTATTTCAGAATGTTGACAACGTTCTATCCCCTTTAATGCTTTGGAGATGTAGGAATATCAATTTCAATGTAGGAAAGGGGTATCTCACTAGAACAATCCCACCAGCCTTCTGGAAGTTGCTTCCTATAAGTCAAAGTCCAACTCTTTTTAACAACCCTTGGGACACGATGAGGGAAAATAGTCAAGCCAAGTGTTCATCCGTAGACAGCTGTTTCAGGCTGCTTAAGGCTGCTTTCACACTAGTGTTTTTACTGGATCCGGCAGGGTTCAGCAAAAAACTGATAATACAATCATCTGCATTGCATGCGTTATGAACGGATCTGGTTGTATTATCTTTAACATTGCCAAGACAGATACGTCATGAACTCCATTGAATGTCAATGGGAGACCGATCTGTTTTCTATTGTCATAAAAAACGGATCCGTCCCCATTGACTTGCAGTGGGGGTCATGCTGGATCCATCTTGCTCTGCATCCCAGGACAGAAAGAAAACTACAACATGTTGGGATATATAAATATATATATATATATATATAATTAGTTTTGCCTTAAATGGAGCCTGTAATCAACTTTATGCTGACCGTACTGAGGGCAGTATAAAGTAGTGACTGAAATGCTAATTTCAGCGGTGTCACACATGAGCTAAAAGTACATGCAGCCCAGGCCATGAAAAGAGTCACGGCCACCTGAGAAGAGTCATGGTTATGCATTCCTGCTCTCCTGCCCACCTGCTGATGACTGACAGGCTTCTACCTAGTTTTCTCCCTCCCTTTCAGCAGATGGGCGAGAGAGCAGGAGATTATGGATAACCAGGACTCTTCTCAGGTAGATTTGACTTTTTTTTAAGGCCTGGGCTGCAATGTTTATGATGCTGGTTGTTACTTTTAGCTCATGTGACATACGGCTCAAATCAGCATTTCTGTTATTAATTTATACTGCCCTCAGTACGGTCAGCATAAAGTTGATGACAGGTTCCCTTTAAATATATATTTTATTTATATCTGTCAACGAATGGTACAAAAGAAGGGTCTAATGTGTCCTGTGAAAAATATCAAATACTTGTAGTTTGGCTCAGAAAATTAGTTATTTACAGTTAGGTTATTTGCTAAAATTGAAATATTGGCCTAGTAAGGAACTGGGTAAACACTCTGGAAATAAATTGGTTAAGGAGAGCCAGTATCCTGCCTATTTTGAATATACATGCATCCGTTCAAGAGAAAAGCAGTTAGTGGCTGTATAACCTTCTTGTCCTAAAAGCTCTGGAAGTCTACAGTTAGATTACTGTTTAAAATTCAATGAATCGCCCTCCAACTTTAAAAGCAGGCATTCAGGCTCGGGCTTTTAAGTCAAAACAGTGTGCTGATTGACTGTGCTGACATAATTGTGCTAATGACACGACGCTGAGGCTACGTTGTTGGAGATATGTCGCTTATCATCACTGTGTATTTCATTTACTTTGGCAAGACCGCTATTACACAAGCATTGTGCTCTTAGCCAGCCACTTGGTAGTACTTACTGTTTAAATAAACATAGTTACAAGACAGTTAGCCATAGTCTACAGAGACCATCAGCCGTGCATAACAAAGTGTAGTACATATACTTATCTCTGTTTAAGACTTCAGCAAATCACTCCATCTTTTAATACTTGATTCACCCGTTAAAACATACATTGAGAGCGCACATTATGCTTCCGTAAAAGAACCATACACTCGAAGGCTACAATGAAGTTGCCCCTTGAGGCTTCTGATTTGTTTGCAGATCCATAATGCCCCATTTTTGTAAATTGCTTCAAACTTGTGATAACTTTCTAGGATGACTTAATGGAAGTAAAAATTCTGCTTTAGCTGGCTCTTGGGGTAACACATGGTGTAATACATTACTAATACAGTATTGCACTTTAAAATTTCAGAATGCCACTCTAGAGCTAGAATGGCGTTAAAGAATATTTACCACATTTTCTGCTATGTTATGCACATATTCAAATTGTACTTCTACAGTGGCAATCAAAATTAGAGAACACACAATTTCTGAAATGTCAAGGTCATAGTGTAGTCCTATGTGAATATATCCTAACATGAGTAAAATAGCTGCATTTTAAGATTATTTCATAAATTGTATTTATTCTAAAGCACAGAATAAAAATGTAAATGAGATAATAAAAAAAGAACACTGATTAAAATTAGAGAACACTTTCAGATACCTGCAAGTTTATTGGTGTTAATCTGGCAACTGGTGCTAATTTCCTTAAAGATTTGGCAAACCCTATTTAACTGGCAGCCTAACTTTCCAGTTTTCACTGACTTTGCCAAAATGGTGTGCCATTCCAAAGTGACTGAAACACTCCAGCAGCAGGTTGTCCAGATGAAGGCCAAAGGGGTGACCCTATTAGCCATAGCAAGAGAAGTTGGTCGTTCCAAGTCTGTGATTTCTAGAATATTGCATCTTTACAACATCACAAACTCATTCAAGTCCCCCAAGAAGGCTGGTTGCCCTTGAAAAACAAATAAATGCAAGAGAGTGCAGGATAATGTGGAGACTCTCCATGGGTAATTGTTTCAACACTGCAGATGGAATTGCTCGCCAGTTCAGCACTGAACAGGGAAAGGATCTGTCTCATCATACAGTGTCTCAACGTTTGGACTGAAAGCCCACTCTGCAGTGACCAAACCTCTCATTAGCAGAAAGAATCAAAAGGCTAGACTCACCTTGTGCTGAGGAGCATGTTGTGTGGACAGAGGAGAAGTGCTCCAGAGTTTATTTTAGTGATGAAAGCAAGTTTAATTTATTTGGGTCTGATGGGAAACACTATGTTCGTCGACAAACTGGGGAAAGACTGAACCCAAAGTGTGTAAAGAAGTCAGTGAAAGGTGGAGGATGAAGTGTCAGTCATAGTTTGGGGAATGTTTTCTGCAGCAGGCGTTGGAGTGAATGCAAGTGTGTATCAGAACCTTCTTTAACACATGGTTCCTTCCTTGCGTTTATCGCTCAATCAGCCAGCAATTTTCATGCAGGACAATTCCCCCTGTCACACAGCAAAAGGGTAAAGCAGTTCCTTGAAACTGAAAACATTCAAACCATGAAATGGCCAGCCCAGAGTCGTGATCTAAACCCAATAGAAAATCTCTGGAAAATCCTTGGTGACCAATAGGGTCATATTCTAATTCGCGATATTTCACGAATATTTTGTAGAATATTCGTTGAATGTTCGTTATATTCTACGATTTTGTAGTTGGACATGCTTCCTTTTTCCCATTAACCACTAACAGTCCGAGCCAGTTTTCACTTTCCTGACCAAGCCTAATTTAGCTAATCTGACATTTTAAAGGGGTTCTGCAGTTTGTTTAAACTGATCTATCCTCTGGATAGACCATCAGCATTTGATCTGCAGGAGTACGACACCCGGGACCCCTGCCGATCAGCTGTTTAAGGCAGCGGTGCTGGCGGTAGTGCCTAGCCTTCTCACTGTTTACCGCAGGCCCAGTGTTGTCATGACTAGTATCAACTGGCCTGGGCGCGGCTAAGCTCCATTCACTTGAATTGAGCTTAGCCCCGCCCAGGCCAGTTAATACTAGTCGTGATGTCACTTGACCTACGGTAAACAGTGAGAAGGCTATGGCACTACTCCTGGAGCGCAGCTGCCTTAAACAGCTGATTGGCGGGGATCCCGGGTGTCCGACTCCCGCAGATCAGATGCTGATGATCTATCCAGAGGATAGTCAGCTTAAACAAACTGCAGAACCCCTTTCTATGTTTTTTTTATTTTCTTTTTTTAGTGACACATTGTGTCTGTGGTAAATTTGGGTTGATATGTTTTTGTTTTTTCCTTCTAAAGTTGAGATTTACTGAATGTGAGGAAAATTTGCAATTTTCTAAACATAAATTCCTCTGCTTTTAACAGTTCTACCTCATAAATAGATAATTAAAATTCACATATGTATATTTTTAAGTTGACATTTTGTGAATGTCATTTTAATTTTGGGCATTAGAAGACATTAGCATTTTTAAACATTTTCAAGAATTTCCAAAACTGCCTTTTTTTTTCTAAAGTGACTCTCTGGGTTTTACATAATAGAAACCACTGATAAATACCCCAATTGTAGAAATTGCACCCTCAAAGAGTTAACATGGTTTCTAAAATAAGCTTGTAATCATTTGTTTTATGGGAATAAAAAAAAATTGCTTTTTTTTTTTTTCCATTTGTTCCTGTAAGGCTACTTTCACACTAGCATTATTGCTTGATCCGGCAGGGTTCAGCAAAAAACTCTTCCGTTACTGATAATACAACAATCTTCATCTGTTATGAACTGATCCAGTTGTATTATCTTTAACATGGCCAAGAAGGATCCGTCATGAACACCATTGAAAGTCAATGGGGGACGGATCTGTTTTCTATTGTCAGATTATGTCTGAGTTAAATGGATCCGTCCCCATTGACTTGCATTGTGGGTCATGACGGATCCGTCTTTGCTCTCCGGTATGGGAACGCAACCAAACTGAACGGAATGTTTCTTGGAGCATTCTGTTTTGTTCAGTAACATTTTGTCCCCATTGACAATGAATGGGGACAAAATGAAAGCATTTTTCTCCGGTATTGAGATCTTATGACGTAAAGCAAACCTCAATATTTATTACCCTGATTCTGGTGTTTACAGAAACGCCCCATATGTGGTCTTAAACTGCTATGTGGGCACATGGCAGGGCTTAGAAGGGAATGAGCGCAATATGATTTTTGGAGGGAGGATTTTGCTGTAATGGCTTTTGGGCATCATGATGCATTTGAAGAGATCCTGATGTATCCCTACAGTAGAAACCTCAAGAAGTGACTATTTTGGAAACTATGTCCCTCTCCAAGGAATTTATCTTGAGGTGTACTGTGTGCTTTGACCTCACAGGTGTTTCAAAGAATTTAGAAACCACTCTGCATTGAAACTCAAAATTTTCATTTCTTCCAAAAATTGTAGCTCTAGCCCCACACTTTACATTTTCACCAGTGATGAAAGAAAAAAAACACAACAAATTTTTCTATATAATTTTCCCATATGTTGTCATAAACTGGTGTTTGGGTATAGAGTTCTGGCCAGCAACTGCAGAGGATCGGGTGAAGTAAAAAAAAAAAAAAATCTGAAGTGACCCCATTTTAGAAATGCCACCTATCAAAGAATTTATCAAGGGATGTAGTGCGCATTTTGACCCAACAGGTGTTGTGCAAAAAGCATATGGTGAAAATTGCAATTTTTTTTTTTTCATTTCATTGTCAGTGAACGGGAGTTCATTTTGGAAAATCTACCCCTCAAGTTGTTTATCAATTGGTGGAGTGTGCATTTTGACACCAAAGTTATTTAAGAAAACCACAGAAACAAGATAATAATGCACTTATTAAAGCAGATGCAAGCACTCTATATGGACTAAGTCCTCACCCTGATATGATAATGTCTGAGACACTTAGTCGATATATTTTGATCAAAACACATCTAAGCCCGCCACCAAGCGTCAAGGTGGTCTCAGGTCAGGCGGGTCCTACGCTAAACCTACCTAAGCAGTTATTTAGCAGAAATTGATAATCAGAGGACTCTAAAAAAAGGAAAATTGCAAGTTTTCCACAGATATGGCATTTTGGCTTGGCTTGTGCCATCTGAGACGCACTATGCCCCTTTAAATTGTTAGACGGGTTCTACTGGGTATCAAAATGCCTTATATATGTGGACATAAACTGCTATTTGGGTACACTGCAGTGTCCAGAAGGAAAAGGCTACCATTTTGCAACACAGATTTTAATGGATTGGTTTATAAGTGCCATGTTGCTCTTGATCAGCTTCTACACAGCTATTTTCTGAGAACCATGCATCTTTTTCTCTAAATTGTTCTATACGAGGGCTTATTTTTTGCAGTATAAGTTGCCATTATTATTGGTTCTATTTTAGGGTAAATAAACTTTTTTAATTTTTTTGTTTTGTGAAGTAGGATAGAAGGGTAGTAGAAAAAGGAGCAATTCTGCCATTGCTTTTTGGTCTTTCCATGCAGTGTTTTAAAAATAAAACATGTTTAACTTTGTTGTGCTTGGCAGTACAATTACAGAGAGAACAATTTTATATAGTGTTTTTTTTTTAAAGTTTTTCTACTTTTACACTAAAAGCACTAATAGTAATTTGTCACTTTTTTTTATTTTTTTTTATTCTGATGATGGTCTTGTATGGGGGCTTATTTTTTTGTGGGATGAGTTGACTTTTTCATTGGTATCATTTTAAAACTTTTTGATCGTTTGATACATTTTTGGGGGAGGCGATGTGCCAATAAATAGCTTTTCTGGTAGAGTTTTTGAGTCATATTTTTTTTATTTTGCTTGAAATGGTCTTGTGTGGTAGCTTGTAATTTGCAAGATGAGTTGACAGCCATTGGTACCATTTTGTAGGGTTTATATGACGGCGGCTATTCATAGTATTCAGTATATTGGGCAAACTAGATGGGCCAAATGGTTCTCATCTGCCGACACATTCTATGTTTTTATGTTTCTTAATGTCCATTTTCCTTTTTTTATTTATTATTAAAGAGCCATTCATTCCATGGCGCTGTACATATGAAAAGGGGTATACATACATACATAATACAGACAATTGCACTAAGCATGAACAAGACGAGTTACAAACTGGTACAGAAGGAGAGAGGGTCTTGCCCGTGAGGGATTACAATCTACATGGTATCGGAGAAGGACACAGTAGGAGAGGGTAAAGTTGGTCATGGCGGTATAGAGGCAGCAGGGTCACTGGTTGTAGGCTTGTCTGAAGAGGTGGGTTTTTAGGTTTCTTTTAAAGGATTCCACTGTAGGTGAGATTCTGATATGTTGGGGTAGCGAATTCCAGAGTGTGGGGGATGCGTGGGAGAAATCTTGGAGGAGATTGTGGGAAGAGGAGAGAAGGAGGTCTTGTGAGGATCGGAGATTGCGTGTGGGGATGTATCGGAAAAGTAGCTCAGAGATGTAGGGAGGGGACAGGTTGTGGACAGCCTTGTATGTATGTTAGTATTTTGAACTGAATTTGCTGGGCAATGGTGAGCCAGTGAAGGGATTGGCAGAGGAGTTACCGGGTGAGAGGTGGATTAGTTGGGCAGCAGAGTTGACAATAGATTGGAGGGGTGCGAGAGTGCTAGATGGAAGGCCACAGAGGAGGATGTTGCAGTAGTCTAGGCGGGAGATGATGAGGCCTTGTACAAGAATTTTCGCAGACTCAAAGTTGAGGAAAGTGTGGATGCGGGAGATGTGTTTGAGTTGGAGGCGGCAGGTGGTGGAAAGGGCTTGGATGTGTGGTCGGAAGGAGAGTGCAGAATCCAGGGTCACTCCAAGGCAGCGGACTTAGTTGACCGGGGAGAGCAGCCATTGATTGTGATAGATAGGTCTGTTGGGGGTTGAGCAAGATGGGGCAAAGATGATGAATTCTGTTTTTATCCATGTTAAGTTTTAGAAAGCGAGAGGAGAAAAAGTAGTATATGGAAGATGGGCATTGTGGGATTCTGGATAGTAAGGTGGTGATATCTGTACCAGAGAGGTAGATTTGTGTGTCAGCATAAAAGTGATACTGAAAGCCATGGGACTCTATTTGCTGACCCAGGCCGAAAGTGTAGATAGAGAAGAGCAGAGGTCCCTGGACAGAGCCTTGCCAGGCACTAACAGAGAGGGAATGAGACAAGGAGGTGATGTGAGAGTGGGAGACTCCAATGTCCACTCTGTGAGGTATGACGTGATCCAGGAGAGGGCCAGGTCAGTGATGCAATTTTTACAATAATAAATGGCTTGATGAGGGAAAAGGGGCTTTTTTTTTCTTTGACACTTGAAACTTTATTTTATTTTTATAAAACTCTTTAAAAAAAAAATATATATGCTGAAGGACCCGCCTTCGCACGGGTATATTTAATCATTTTCTGTGTCGTTGAAAGATATCAACAGTATCCACTATAAGTGACATCCACAGCCCCCACCCCTTAACACTGCCCCTCCCACAATGCTCTATCTCATTAAAATGGGACCCCCACAGCAGCCCACCCCCTTAACTTTGACCTTTACAGCAGCCTGCCCCTTTAACAGTGAGTTCCACAGCACCCCACCCTCTTGACAGTGACCTCCACAAGGGCCCGCCCCCTTAACAGTGACCTCTACAGCACTGACCTCTTAACACTGACCATAGGTTATAGTCCCCTTAACTGACCTCAACCATTCCCGTCCCCCTTTAACAGAGACCTCCACAGCGACTGCCCCTTTAACAGTGACTGCCAAAGTATCCCACTCCTTTAAAGGGACTCTGTCACCAACCTGACAGGTTTTAAACCTATCATAGTTCAGTGGGACACAAAGACATGACACAGATGGCCCTGTGGCTCTGTGACATGATATTTTCCTATAGGCCGTTCGTGCATCGCAGAGGCACAGAGATGTGCAGTGCGCATGCCTCTTCACACTGCCACTGTGGGCAGATTAGCATATCATAAAAATGACTTTTTGGGCGATTTAGATGATCTGAAAAACAAAACAAAGGTAACATCTGTGTCATGTCGTTGTGTCCCACTGAACTATGTGATCGGTTTAAAACTGTCAGGTTGGTGAC
The DNA here is from genome assembly GCF_014858855.1 of Bufo gargarizans. NCBI lineage: Eukaryota > Metazoa > Chordata > Amphibia > Anura > Bufonidae > Bufo > Bufo gargarizans. Next base: position 155,807,733 of record NC_058086.1, on the reverse strand, counting down.
ACTCCCTTTTAATAGTGACCTCCACTGTACCCCGCCCCTTTAACAGTGACCTCCACAGAGCTCCGTTCCCTTAAAATGTGACTTCCACAATACCCCACCCCCTTAACAGTGAACTCTACAGCACCCCGCCCTTTAAAACTGACCTCCATAGCATACTATCCCCTTTAATGTGACCGCCACTGTTCCCGACCCCCTTTAACAGAGCCCTCCACAGTGCTCGCCTCCTTAACACTGACCTCCATAGCAGACTGTCCCTAGTGTAGCCAGAGGTCCGGTTTTAAGCCGGACAGTTCGGCTTTCAGACTCCCTGTCCTCTGTCTGGCGCAGGGCCTGGTTGGACACAGGGATGTCCTTTTGAACAGCTCACTCTCAGCAGCACTGTGCTGTCTGAGCATGAGCTGCAGGAAGAAGGTCACCATCCCTCCCACCCCTGCAGCACACAGAAGCAGATTTTGACCTTCATTTTTTCAATACCCGTCAGCTGCGGTGGGAGGGGGCGTGACCTAACCGGATTTGGCATGGGTTAGCGGTACCTAGGGGCAGGGTTTTTAATTCCATCTTTTGAGGGTGGCCTGAATGGCCACCCTACCTGCTCCCTTAACTGTGACTTCCACAGCACTCCGCTCCTTTAAAGGGGCACGGACAGGCCGAATAAGCATGTATATATGTATGCACAGGTCTTCTATTGTGTATTAAAAACATATAAGTCTAACCCCTATCCACCTTATGAAGACTGTAAAATGTTTTATAACCTGATAGAATTGCTCTTCTTTCTGCCCAAGGGATGGCGTTTCAGCTTTACTTCTGCCCAGGCAGCTTCCCCCCAACCGCCGTTTTGAAGTGCCGGACACTTTTCTGAGCAGCGCAGAAGCCGCCCAGCGAAGTGAATATTGATGAGCTGGGCGGCTTCTGCGCTACTCAGAAAAGTATCCGGTGCAGGCGCAGAACACAGAGGCTGAAGCGGCCTCAAAGAGGCAGAGGGGACGCAGGCGCGGTGTGATCCCGGCCAGTGAGGGTGCCGGGCGTATGTGTTGAAGCTCAAATGGAGTCTGATGCCCATAGCTTTGTATTGAGCATGCGCTGGATCTCGGAACGTCGGGGACAGCAGAAGCCACCCAGAAAAGTGAATATTGATGAGCTGGGCGGAGCTTCAGAACGGCGGTTGGGGGGAGGCTGCCTGGGCAGAAGTAAAGCTGAAACGCCACCCCTTGGGCAGAAAGACGAGCGATTCTATCAGGTTATAAAGCATCATTTTACAGTCTTCTTAAGGTGGACAGGGGTTAGACTTATGCTTTAATACACAATAGAAGACCTGTGTATACATATATACAGCTAATTATGCTTATTCGGCCTGTCAGTGTCCCTTTAAGCTTTAAGTGTCATCCACAGCACCCTGCCCCTTTAAAACTGACCTACAGCAGTGAAGAAAAATGTCTGGGTTGTTATGAAAACCTGGTGTAAAACAGTGTGTATGTGTAGACAAAGGACCTGCAAGCTTCTATTGGCTGATAAGGGACGTGACTGTGTGTATGGCAGTTGGGATATGAAGCGAAAGACCTGCAGGCTTCTATTGGCTAATGTAGGTCATGTGATTTGCCATATTTGCATTTTTGGGGAATATGGTCTGAAACCTTCCCGGACATCTGATTAGGTGGGCCGAAAGCCTGTCTCCACAATCTGTGTCTGCGGGTCACACCACTGCCTCCTCTTCCCCCTGCGTTATGTGCTGGCCATTACCCTGTCCAAAACGCAGGCCCGGATGCCTCCCGCCCTACACCTGGACCTTTGCAAGCACCATCAGCTAGCACATCCACTTCTGTGTCCCAGTGCAGCGTACAGATGTACATACCCCAGTCCTTTGAACGAAAGCGCAAATACCCAGCCACCCACCCACAGGCCATAGCACTAAATGCGCACCTTTCCAAATCGCTAGCCCTGGAAATGTTGCCATTTAGGCTTGTGGATACTGAGGCTTTCCGCAGCGTGATGGCAGCGGCTGTACCCCATTACTCAGACCCCAGCCGCCACTATTTTTCCTGGTGTGCCGTCACCGCCTTACACCAGAATGTGTCCTATAACATCACCCATTCCCTGACCAACGCAGTTATTGAGAAGGTCTACTTAACGACTGACACATGGACAAGTGCTTTTGGCCAGGGACGCTATATTTCCCTGACGGCACACTGGGTGAACGTTGTGGAGGCCGGGAGCCAGTCATACCCTGGGATGGCACAGATGCTACCGACTCTAAGGATTGCGGGCCCTATTTCAGGATTTCCGCCAACACCTACATTAGTTGTTAAAACCCCCCTCCACTTCCACCTCTGAATTCTCATCTTGCAGGACCAGTCAGCCATCAGTCAGTAGCTGTAAGCAGTGTAGCACTGCAGTGGGGAAGCGGCAACAGGCCGCTGCAGCGTTGTAGCAGGGTATAAGGGACCAGACTGAGCTGTGGCTCTCTCCACTCTACCTACAACCAGGCATGGTATTCTCTGATGATGGCTGTAACTTGGTGGTGGTTTGGAGCTCCGCAAACTCTCACACATACCATGCCTAGCCCATGTGATCAAATTAGTGGTTCCACGGTTTCTCAAAACCTACTCCAATTTGCCTGAGCTACTGGTGAATGTGCACCGCGTGTGTGCCTATTTTCGAAAGTCATCTATAGCTGCCGCCAGTCTGGCAACGCTGCAGCAGCACTTGCAATTGCCAGCTCACCAACTGTTTTACAACACGAGCACGCGTTGGAACTCCATGTTCCACATGTTGGCAAGGCTTTGTGAGCAGCAGAGGGCAGTAAGTGGAATACCAGCTGCAACATGGTCATTGCCTTTCCAGTCAGCTTCCGCTCTTCACAAGTGACAAGTGTGCATTGAGGTCTGACCTGAGGTTTTACGCAACTTTGAGGAATCAACAGATGGTGAGCTGTGATGCCGCTATTATCAACGTAACCATCCCACTTCTGTGTCTACTAAAACGCTCGCTGCTCACAATGAAGGCGGACACTTTGCATGTGGAAGTGGTGGAAATGGGGGAAGACAGTACACTGGTGATAGCCAGACCACCCTCAATTCGTCTTGGCGCAAATTAAAAGATGATGAGGAGGAGCAGGAGACGGTTGTCTCCGCTACAGAGGGTAGTACCTATAGCAGGTTTATTCCATCTGTTCAGCGTGGGCAGAAAAGGAGAAGGTGTCACGGCGGACGTGCACTCAGACTCAGAGATAAACCACCAACCAGGCTCTAGGCGAGAGGCAGGGGAAGGGTCACCTCCTAGCTAATCCCTGACCTCTCTCCCTGCACTGCTCAGCCCACATGCAGACCTTGGTGGTAGGTATGATGTGTCCCCGTGCCTGGGCTGAAACACCCTAAATTCCCTGAGATGGTGAAGAGGGGAAATAGGAGCAGCCTGCTCGCATAGAACCTGGATGGGAGAGAAGACCCAAAACAACCAAGACAGCAAACAACGAAACTTGAAACCACACTTATCTTTCTGAACTGGAACAGACAACCTTCCTTCCTAGCTTCTAAGACCAAAGTGATTCCTATAATCCGCTCAGAGCACTGGGATGGAGTGCTATTTAAACTAATGACCCCACCCAGTGCACCTGATGAGAGGCGGATCCAGCACGGCTCCAAAACAAAACACTAAACTCGTGCTGCTATTCTGGCCGACCTCCGCACATAGTCAGGGCGGGGCATGACAGAAGGAGGATGAGGAGATTGAGTCATCCTCCTGATGAGGACAGCAAAGTCGTGTCTGTTGGGACTCTGGCACACATGGCTGACTTTGTTTAATGCTGCATTTTCCGTGACCATCGCGTTATACTCATTTTGGCCAAAATTGATTACTAGTTGTTCACTCTTCTTCACCCTAGCTACAAAGAGAACTTCTCATCTCATTCCTGTGGTGGAGAGAAGGAGAAAATGGTACAATACTAGAAGGTCCTTGTGGAAAAATTGCTCCAAACATTTCCAGCTGTCAATGCTGGTGACAGGGTACGTAGTTCCCTGGGCATCCGAGGAGGGGAGAAAAGGAGAACATACAGCAGTTCCAACAGAGGCAGGGCAACAATCTCCAAGGCCTGGGACCAAAGGCGTAGCTATAGGGGGTGCAGAGGTAGCAGTCGCTACCGGGGCCCAGGAGCCTGAGGGGCCCAAAGACCCTTGTGATACATAAGACACTGGCATTATAGAAAGTGTATACTTGTCAATTTACACCTCTGGCTGGAGGGAAGGGGTTAGGTTAAGAATTTGGCATGAGGGGGTGCCCTTTCAATGTTTGCCTCAGGCAGCCGGAAGGATATGTGCTCCCCTACCCCTTTCCAACAAGTACTGAGGGACGGGGGCCCAAGCTGAACTCTTGCACAAGGGCCCACAAGCTTTTGGCTACGCCCCTGCCTGGGAAAGTTTTATGGCACCCTGCCAGCACCCTCACCCTGATGCACTGCCTAGTGTCACAAGTAGGGAAAAGTTTCGGAAGATGGTGGAGTACATAGCAGACAGTGTCGGTGTTCTCAGTGATCCCTCTGTGCCTTATACGGTAACTATTGGGTGTCCAAGCTGGACATGTGGCACAAACTGGCTCCCTACGCCTTGGAGGTGCTGGTCTGCCCTGCTGCCAGCATTTTGTCAGAGCGGGTATTTAGTGTTGCTGGGGGCATAACTGATAAGCTCATCAGCCTGTCAACTAAAAATGCTGACAGGTTGCTTCTTATCAAAATGAACAAGGCCTGGATTGCCCCTGACTTTTCTACTCTACCACAGGAAAGCGGCTGAACATAAAAGCACTTTGAATGTGGCTTTTTTATGGAGTATTGAATACACTGTATTCCCATGCACACCTTCCACCACAAAAAAGGGTAATCCTCCTCCTCCTCCTCCATCTCCTCCTCCTCCTCCTCCTCCTCCATCTCCTCCATCTCCTCCTCCTCCATCATATCAACATGCTTATTAGGCTGCCCTCGCACCTAATGTTTTAGATGGTAGTATCAGCAGCAGGCCCTTGCTCCTAGCAGGCCCCCCTTTATGTGTAATTAAGGGTGTATTGGAGTGCCGATTCCTTTTAATTTTTGGAAGCCCTTTCACTTAACAATTTTACCACAATGTGAATGAAGCCCTCCTTTATGTGATATACAGGTTGTATCGGAGTGCCTCTTCTTTGTAATTTTTGGCAGCACTTGCACTTTATATACAAGTAAATATACAGGAAAGAATGTTTCCTAACAATTTTCTCTCTAAAATCGATTTTCTTTGGTTTGGTGTGTATTATTGTCAGTCTTTAAAAGTGGCATACTACTGACATAATTGTTCCCAGCAGCGACCTGGGAGTCCAAGATGCATCCAGACATCCTCACCATGCTGTTCCCGAACCATTTCAGTGGTGTTTCCATCAATTTCTGACCTTTTCTTCAGAGCAGGGGGTGCCTAGTTTAATGCTCTGGTTCTCTCATTGACTTCCATTGTGCTCTGTAGAGCACCAGAGCATCCCAAAGTGTTCTACTCTAGCTCAGAAGAACAGAAAATGAAACTGTGATGTGAACCCAGCCTAAGGAAAAGACGTGAGCAAAATTTTTCACTGATTCTACCAGAACTGAAAGTGTTTTAATTTATGTATGACACTGAGGTATAGGACTCCTCATATTTTTGCATTTAGTTTCTCCCTTTTTTTTTTTTACATTTTTATTATTTTTCTTTCTTCTCTCTCTGCCACCCTCCCCCCTTCCTTTCTGTATTTCTTCTTCTCTTCAAAATTGCTCAATCGGATCACCAAAAATTTGGATGCAACTCAAGTTTTTACAAAATCCGGACTGGATTTGATTAATCTAGAATCAATTTGCTCATCTCTAGTGAGGAATAATCTTTGGTTTCAAGTAACCAAACTATACTAAAATTATTGTATAAATATGATGCCTATACAATATGGTTTAATTGCAGATTTAAAAACAAAATCTGTCTACCGCCTTTACCACTAGCTGTAACTGTAGAATATGCACTAACCAGAAGCGAGGAATAAGTGGCTTGCTTTTCAGGCTCCTCTGCATACAATAATTAGCCCTACTTTATTCCTCTAAGAACAAACCTGCTTTCTGGTTTTTATTTGGGCTTTGTTAATTAGCCAAAATGTTGTGATCATAATTTTAAGTCTAATTTCCAGATGATCATTATGGCTCTAAACAAAATTTAATAAAGTTTTGAATTCCCACCTGGAATCTCTCTCAATTTCCATTGTCACAATAGATTTGGGACTTTTCTCCACATGAATGCAATATAAACACTTGTGTGAAGCAAGTCCTCTCTTCTAATCACATTTACAATCCATTACATGCACTTAGTGAAACTTTTTTAGGACATACATAGCATACAATTTAGACAAGAGCCTGTACTTTGGCAGGCAGCCATCTTGCTAAACTATAAACGAACATGTCACAACAGCTTGCTCATTTCTCTGTAGTCCAATCAAAGTGAAAGTTTTTCAGGAACATAGGTTGGAACATTTATACAACAGATGAAAATTGGTCTACAGTTCATGTTAAAGACGAAAATACAAGGCTGTACTATAAAAGTGCTCAAATAGGAAACCTTTGCTATAAAGATTGTTGCTTTCAAGACCAAAATTGTTTTATAGCAAAAGGTCTACAATAAAGTTATTAGAATACAATATATTAAGATATCTAGGGCAGTGTATATAGATTTATTACAGGGTCAGTAATTGGGTCTGACATTGATACCAAGCAAAGAGGTAGGTGGACAGGGATGGGTGGTAGTTTATGAATGTCATGTATTCTATATAGACAAAATTACAGGGCTAAAAGACATCTGCAGCAACCCAGGAGGAGTGTATGGAGGATGGGAATGGTGGTTGTGGCTCTGAGGGTGGTCATAGTACTCACAGATCATGGTGGCAATCCCCAATCTTGTGCAGCTAATGAAGGGCGCATGACGGGGGTATTGGTTACACCCCGCTCGCTCCCTTTTCACCCGCTACCATGCCAAGCCACTTCCCACCCCACCCCGGCCCGGCCCGCACCCAAATAAAATACTGACACTTGGCTTGGATTAAATTGGCCACAGCAGCCATTTTATTACATACATACATATAATAAATAACCATTTAATTCCAACCTGTAACATATTCCTGAATCCCAACGGGGGAGGTCCTGGAAGCCCCAAACAGCCGAAGTTTATTACCGGGTTGAGCCGCCTTGCCACCAGCCGTTAAAACGCCAGCTCGGAGGCACCCCTGACGGCCCAGCCCCCAAAAGTATCCACAACCGACCACCAACTATGGGAGTCCAGCCCCAACCGTGGAGCCCTCCCATCCTCATTCTTTAGAATCTCACCAACTTCAAGGACCTCCCACCGCCACAAACGCACGGGCTTGACTCCTTAAGCCCCGGGCGTCCCTCCACATACGCAGCGCCGTTTCAATCCCCTCCTGCAAGGCCAAGCACCACATATCCAACCCTACCGCGTTTAAATGTACTCCATCTGCTCGCCAAAACCCCCCCAACACCCCGCTCCAGGTCCACATGCCTCACAGCCACTGCCCCATTCCTTGCCATGAACCGGCCTATGGCCCGGTTAATCTTCACTCTCGCCTTGTTCACTCCCTCTACCGAACGCGCACCCCTCCACACCTTCCGGGGAACTATGTCCGACCACACCATCACAAGGCTCGGAAACAGCGACCACAAGCTAAGGAAATCGAACTTGATGTCCTTTACCGACTCTCTCAGCGGCCGCGCCCCCAAATCATTGCCCCCCACGTGCAGGACCAATACATCCGGGGCCCTATCCAATTTCACAAACCTGTGCACCTCTGCCATTACGCCTCCCCACATCATCCCCCGCCGACCCAGCCATCTTACTACAGCTGTAGACCGTCCAAACCCCAACTGTTGACCATCCGGCCGAACCGCTGCCCGGATGGCTCCCCAAAAAACGTATGAATGGCCTAAGATCCACACTAAAGCTGGCTCAGAACCTGCAACAACAGAAACGAAAAACAATAGCAAAAACACATTCCGCCTGCAAAGTTAACACCCTCCATGCTACAATCTTTCTGGACGGATATATGAACGAAACCGGACCGATTCCCACCTCCCTATGCGCTTAATCACCTCCTGCCCCAAACCCCACCGAGCTGCCTCCGTCGCTGCCCCAATTCTGAATGAATGACTCGAGTACCCCTCCACCTCTCTGCCCAACTGACCCAGGCACCTCCTAAAAAACGCTGAAAACTGAAAGCGCAAAAGGAAAGACCCATCCGCGTGCACCAGAAGAGGGGACACTGATCCTCGCCCTACCGCCCCATACTCCCGCATACACCGAACCGGACACATCAAACAACCCAAGACCTCGAATAGAACAACCCTGCAACCCCTGCCTTCCACATCCGTTTTCGATATCCTAATGACGAACTCCACCCTATCTTCATAAAGGTCTACATCCTCCCCCAGCAACCCCCCTCCCCTACTAACCGACGGACTCACCAGCTCCCCCAACCTCAAAGCCCCAAAGAACGCCAGCGCAAAAGCCAACTTGAACAACCGCAACTCCCATAAGGAAACACAAACCGTTTCCAGTTGCTCCCCCAACTGCAGGAGCAAGGAAAACGACACCGGCCTACGACTGTCCTCAACCGACCTCAAACGCCGCCAACCCTTTAGTGCCCTCACTACCAGAAAGGACTTAGTGACATCCGGCAACTTCCGAAGCTTGAAACCAAAAGCTAGCCTGGCCATACAACCATTCAGCTTTGAAACCGACCACCCGTCCTCCCTACACTGCCCTATAAATAACAGCAACGATATCTCCGCTTCCTCATCTCCCATCCCCAATCTAACCTTCCAATCCTCCCAACTCTGCCATGCCCTGTGATACGTCACCCACGTACCGGGAGCTAATGAAGCCTGGATAAGCCCTACTACGTTCTCTCCAGGAGTTCCCAAAGGCAGCTCGGGCAAACCAGCCCGTCCTCCTCCGCTTCCGGAGCCAGCTGACGAAAACGCTCCCACTGAAAACGAGAAAGAGCATCAGCAATACAGTTGTCAACCCCCGGGACATGCACAGCCACCACCCTGTAACAACTGCACCACCCGAGGTGACGAGGCTGACAACCCGTTAATTGCCTGCACCACTCCCAAGTTATCACAGTGGAAACGGACCTTCTTGTTCCTACATTTTTCCTACCACAGTAGGACCGCTGCCACTATGGGGAAAAGTTCCAGCAGCGCCAAATCCCTTACCCAGCCTCTACTCACCCAAGCGTCAGGCCACGCCCCGCACACCACTGCCCCGAACAATACGCCCCATAGCCACACCCCCCAGCCGCGTCGGAAAAAAGGTCAAAGTCAAATGCCTCCACTACATCCCCCATAAACATATCCCGGCCATTATACTGACTCAGAAAAGACGCCCACACCCCCAAATCCTCCCTCAACTCCCTCCCCAACCTTATGTAATGGAGAGGTGACGTTACCCCCGCAGTCGCAGCCGCCAATCGCCTGCTAAAAATCCTCCCCATGGGCATTATACGGCAAGCAAAATTGAGCTTACCCAGGAGCGACTGCAGCTCCCTCAGCTGAAGTTTTGCCCGTCGCTGCGCTCTCCCCACCTCCCGTTCCAAATCCTCAAGCTTGTCCCGGGGCAGTCTACACTCCATGCGCTCCGAATCGATCACTATCCCCAGGAAGCTCAACTCCGTCGCGGGACCCACTGTTTTTTCCACCGCCAGGGGAACACCAAACGCAGCGAACATCACCTCCAGTGAATGCAGCAATAACGAACACACCCCTGAGCCCGCGGGGCCAATACACAGAAAGTCGTCTAAATAGTGAATGATAGATTCACATCCAGCCGAGTCCTTAACTGCCCACTCTAAAAACGAGCTAAACTGTTCAAAGTACGCACACGATAGCGAACAACCCATTGGTAAACAACGATCAACAAAGAACCCCCCATCCCAAAAACACCCCAACAAATGTAGGCTATCCGGATGAACCGGCAATAACCTGAACGCGGCCTCGATGTCCGCCTTCGCCATCAAAGCCCCCCTTCCAAACCGTTTTACCCACTGCACTGCTGCGTCAAACGAGGTATATACCACCGAACATAACGCTGGATCAATACCATCGTTGACCGACGATCCCTTAGGGAAGGATAAATGATGAATGAGGCGAAATTTATTCGCCTCCTTCTTCGGAACCACCTCCAGAGGCGACAGGCGCAAATTCTCCAACGGAGGCTCAGAAAAAGGCCCATCCATCCTACCCAATCTCACCTCCTTCTCCAGCTTCTCAGACACTACTCCCGGGTGCTCCCTAGCCGACCGCAAATTTTTCCTAATCAACCCCGGACCCGCCGGAACAAAAGGGATACGAAACCCCCAAAGGAAACCCTCCCGCAACAGTTCCGCGGCCTTTTTGTCCGGGTACCTAGCGAGGAACGGTTCCATCCTTTCCAGACGAACCGGCGTCACCCCCTTTGCTAGTACCCTCGCCTCCCCTCTGCCGAACCCCCCTGAAGCACCGGGTGGCTCCATGGGACCCTGTCATGGTCTTACCTTCTTGCTGTTCTCCTTCGTTTGACATGTGCTGGCGGCCATCTTGGTTTCTGGGTTTCTTGTAGCCTCCCACCCTGCGGCTTCTCCTTCCCACTGGGAGGAGCTGGATGCCTAGCTCATATATATAGGAGGTCTGTGGCTTCAGTTCCTTGCTTGGTCCTCCTGTGTTCACATGCTTCTAAGACTGCTGCTGCTTCTGGTTCCTGATCCTGGCTTCGTCTGACTACCCTGCTGGTTCCTGATCCTGGCTTCGTCTGACTACCCTGCTGGTTCCTGATCCAGGCTTCGTCTGACTACCCTGCTGGTTCCTGATCCAGGCTTCGTCTGACTACCCTTCTGGTTCCTGACCTCTGGCTTCGCAAGACCCTGCTTCGGTTTAGCCATCCGTTTGGACTTTTGCCTTACAGCTTGATTTTCAATAAAGCCTTCTTATTTCCACTTATCTCTTGTTGTACGTCTGGTTCATGGTTCCATGACAGACCCCCCACAGCTGGAGCACTCATGCTTGAACTTGCACTTAGCCCCGAACTTGCACCCCCCTTCATTAAATAGGAAACACAGTCCCTTAGCTGACGCCGCTGCAAAGGCCGACTGCCCTCCTGCTCCCGACTCCCCCCGAAACGACTGAGCTCCCGACTCCCCCCGAAAGGACTGGGTTGACCGAACCGGCGCTGTCACCTTCAACCACAAAGCTATATCTTTGTGGTCCCATCTAATACTCGGGCGCACTGCCTTACGCTGCCTAAATTGCTCATCGTAGCGCAGCCACGTCTGCCCCCCATAAACCCGATACGCTTCCCCGATGGAGTCCAGATAGCAAAATAGCGCAGAGCAGCACTCCGGCGCCTTTTCCCTTACCACGCTGGCGAATATCGCAAAAGCCTGTAACCAATTAGGGAACGTGCGCGGTATCAACCGGTACCGCCGCTTCTCCTCTTCCTCCTTTTTACCCTCATCCTTCCTAGCCCTATCCAGGTTAAATTTCTCCAAGGGGAGCAAGGAAAAAATCTCCACATACTCCCCTCGCCAAATTTTTTCCCTAACCGCCAGCTTCAAATGGGCCCCCAACGGCCCCTCAAAGCAGACGTATACCTCCCCCCTCGCCTTATCATCCAGCCGCACCCTATCCTCCTGCTCCGAACCACCCGCCTGCGTCTGCACTGACGCCGTGGCACTTTGCGGACTGAACCCGGGCTGACCTATCCCCCCAACCCCCCAAAACTGCCCCCCACGCCCCAGGTTGGTAACGGGGACGAACCTCCCGCCCCACACCCAGCCAGCAACCCGGCCAAACCCCCCAGCAACTGCCCTAACTCCCTACCCAACTCCCCTTGGGGCCCCCCTGCCGCCCCCCCAGAATAACTAGCAATAGACTGCACTAAAGGTCCCCAGAGCGCCTCACCTGGCTGCCTGGGAGCTGTGATCCCATCAGCCGAAGATCCTGGCTCCAGACGTTCCTCCCTCAGCGATGAGACAGATGACAGCCGATCCCCAGACGGTCCCCTTGCCCAGCCGGGACCAGAGACGTGACACCCACGGTCTTCACTCGACGCCCCAGAGAAGGCGGAGCCTGGAAGATCCTGCTGCACCCTCGCCGAGAGCCGGCTGCTCTGGTCCGCAGCCGCCTCGTGGTCCCCAGACACTTGCTCCAGCCGAGGGGCCTCATCCACAATCGCCTCCTGGACAGGGCCCGCCGTACCTGGTCCTGAACACTGGGGGGCGCTGGTACTCTGCAGGACAGACCTTCCCAGGCCTGCTCGAGGGCTCCGCCTGCTGTTCGGATTCCTCCCACGCCGTGGCCCACAAGCAGATGCTTTACCTGCGGCCTGCCGGCGTGAAGGGTCCTTCTCAGGGCTCCGTCTGCGGCGCTGAGCCCGAGGGGAGGATAACTGCGGACTGAGGCGCTCCGGCGGCCGGGCCCGCCGAGGCCGTGACACTGAAGGCTGAGCCGAAACAGGTGCCTCAGCCACCCCTCTCAGCAGCTGCTGGACCTGCTCCTGAAGCCACCCCGGTCCTCTACTAGCCGCCGCCGTCCTGAGCTCTGCGATCATAGCGTCCACCTCCATCTCGGTGCACGCGTCAGGTCAGTTCAGTTTGTCCCCAAAATGGCCACCGTTCTCCTCCAGCCCTGGCTACTTATCCCTTCCAGATCCACCCCCCAGCTTAAACTAGCCAACCCCAATCCCCCAGGGCTCGCTGAACCAAACCCCCCGTCATGGTAGCCTCCCCCCAGGCTACGCCCTGGCTATTTCTTTCTTTCTTTCCTCCGAGCACACTCTGGTATTAGGGCAGCGCTGACATCAGGGAAGCCGTTCGTTGATGGTAGGCTGGAGCCTGCTCCAGGCTATGATGCCTTGCAGGTGGTAGTGCTCCATAGCAATATATTGAATCTTCCATAGGCTGCATTCTAAAATAAATGCAGTCTATAGAAAGAGCAATCTAATGATTAAATGTTCAAGTCCCCTAGTATAAACATTCAAATCACCCCCTTTTCTCATAATAAAAAGAACCAAACATATAAAAAAATTAAGATCATAGGCATCATCATGTTCTAAAACACCTTTACTATTATATATAAATTAATCTCATGGCGCAGCAACAAAAAAATCAACATGGCTTAGTTGTTGTATTTTCATAGCTTCACTTAATTTTTTTTTTATAGATATATATATATATATATATATATATATCAGTCATGCACAACCAAAAATGAAATCAATAAAAAATACAGACCATCCCGCAAATAGGAAAGCCCTCGCACATTGTTAGATGTAAATATAAGAGTTATGGGGGTCAGAATATGGCAAAGCAAAAACACAAGAAAAACTGTGCAAATGTGGTACCGCTGTAATCGTGCCATCCTGGAGGATAAAGGGAACGGGTCCGCTTTATCGCGTAGGGACCGCTGTAAATTTTAAACCTATAAAACTGAGAATCCTTTTTTACCAATTCCACTCCATCTGGATTTTTTTTTCCAGCTTCCCACTACATTTTATGTCATATTAAATAGTGTTATTAGAAAGTAACAAAACTGAAATGCAGAAATGGAAAATGGCCCGGTCTTGAAAGGGTTAACATTACATAATTTATTTTTATTATCAGTCCTAAGTACAAGAGAAATTCAGCCTTTGGAATCTTACTGCTGATATGGGTTTGCAGAGACCCATCAGTTTTTATAATTACCTGGCACCTGGTGATCATGTGATCACGGAGACTGAAGCAGCAAGAGTCATGGCGGCTTCCTGAACTCTACCCATGGCACTGTATATATAGCAATGGGGAAAGTAGGGACAGTAACAAATAGTCATTACTTCTCTATATGGAGCCGGGCTGTCATTAACATCCAGCTCCCCATTACTGCAGCTGCAGACTTCACAAGATGTTCAAAAACCATTCTTGCAGAGTCATATGGACCCGACAAATGTTTTAAGTCATCAGTTGGTTCTAAAGTTTTGTCCAAAATTTTCCTTTAAAAGCACACTAACACTACAAATATTTATCATATATTGATTGCCTAAATGTGTATATTCTATGTAATGTTATTTCCCACAAAAATTAGTTTATTTAAATTTTAATGCAATCCCTCATTTAACCCTCAGATGCTGCTTCCAATAGTGACTGCTGCGTCTGTGGCTAGACAGATAGAGGAGGTTGCCCTTATTCTTCGATCGGAACCCTCTTGGCAAAATAACAGGGGTCCGATTGGTTGCCATGGCAGCCTAGGGCCTTGTGTAGGTTTCCTGGCCTCTCATGGCTTAGTGTTTGAAAAGCCATACCCGAGGCATTGCTTCTCTGGCAGCTTGTCAGAATCCCTTTTGGCTGAAATGGTATTCTATTGCAGTCAAAGGGACAAACGATCAGATGACTATAGGGCTGCACTAAACAAATTTAAAAAAAATCGATTAGTTGTCGATAATTTAATTGATTAATAGGGAAAAAACACCAAAATGAAGGGGTTTATATGATTTTACTTGAAAAATTATGTTCAAAGGCCATATTAAAACAAATTTAGGAGTTACATAATTATACAAATCGGCCGATTATTCGATAACTGGATTCGTCAACAACTAATCCTGTTATCGAATATTATCAATAACTTTGATTAATCGTTGCAGCCCTAGATGACTATGTGTTAAAGTAACGTAAGGGGACTAATAATTACAAAGAAAATAAAAAATTTGGATATATCCAGATAGATGTGAGTCACGTAGAAAATTAAAGCAGAAATATCAAGGCAAACGTCAAAATATAAAAAATACCTTTTATTTGGTCACATAGATGGGTAAGGGTACAAGTGTGCTCATATAAAAACATATTGCTGTATAGCTATAACAAAGAAAAACTCCCACTACAGGAAAGATGCCATATAGTACGTGTGTGTATGTAGGTGTATATGTGTGTGTGTGTGTGTGTGTGTGTGTGTGTGTGTATGTATGTATGTATGTGTGTGTGTATATGTATATGTGTTACACACACACACACAGTGGATATAAAAAATATCAGGTTTCTGTGCTGTAAAAAAAATTAGACAAGGATAAATCATTTCAGAACTTTTTCCACCTTTTTAATGTGACCTATAAACTGTACCACTCAATTGAAAAACAAACTGAAATCTTTTAGGTGGAGGGAAGAAAACAAAAAATATAAATGTGGTTGCATAAGTGTGCACACCCTCCTCTAACTGGGGATGTAGCTGTGTTCAGAATTAAGCAATCACATTCAAAATAATGTTAAATAGGAGTCGGCATACACCTCCTATCATTTAAAGTGCCTCTGATTTAACCGCAAATAAAGTTGGGCCCAGTTCATGCATCAGTTATTTGGTCAGTTATTTCCATCAGTTTTTGTGAGCCAAAACCAGGAGTAGAGGCTACTCAGAGATGAGGTATAATGAAAAGATATTTACCTACTCTGTGTTTTTGGCCCGCACCTGGTTGTGGCTTCCAATAACTGATCAAATAACTGAAGTGTGAACAAGGCCTTAAGCTGCTCTAGTTGGTCTTTTCTGAGATGTTCTTAGTCGTATCCCACTGCAAAAGCCATGGTCCACAGAGAGCTTCCAAAGCATCAGAGGGAACTCATTGTTAAAAGGTATCAGTCAGGAGAAGGGTACAATTTTTTTTTCCCCCAAGACATTAGATATACCATGGAACACAGTGAAGATAGTCATCAAGTGGAGAAAATATGGCACAACAGTGACATTACCAAGAACTTTACGTCCCTCCAAAATTGATGAAAAGACTATATGAAAACTGGTCTGGGAGGCTACCAAGAGGCCTACAGCAACATTAAAGGAGCTGCAGGAATATCTGGCAAGTACTGGCTGTGTGGTACATGTGACAACAATCTCCCGTATTCTTCATATGTCTGGGCTAGGGGTTAGAGTGGCAAGACGAAAACCATTTCTTAAGAAGAAAAACATCCAAGCCAGGATACATTTTGCAAAAATGCATCTGAAGTCTCCTAAAAGCATGTGGGAAAAGGTGTTATGGTCTGATGAAACCAAGGTTGAACTTTTTGGTCATATATCCAAAAGATATGTTTGGCGCAAAAACAACACTGCACATCACCAAAAGAACACCATACCCACAGTGAAGCATGGTGGTGGCAACATCATGCCAAGGGGCTGTTTTTCTTCAGCTGGAACTGGGGCCTTAGTTAAGCTAGAGGGAATTATGAACAGTTCCCAATACCAGTCAATATTGGCACAAAACCTTCAGGCTTCTGCTAGAAAGCTGAACATGAAGAGGAACTTCATCTTTCAGCATGACAACGAGCCAAAGCATACACCCAAATCAACAAAGAAATGGCTACACCAGAAGATAATTAACCCCTTAAGGACCCTGGAATTTTCCATTTTTGCGTTTTCGTTTTTCATTCTCTGCCTTCCCATAGTCTTAACTTTTTTTATTTTTCCATTCACATAGCCTTATGAGGGCTTATTTTTTGCGGGACAAGTTGTACTTTCTACTAGCATACCATGTAGTAGGGAGTGGGAAAAAAAATACCAAATAGGGTAGAATTGGGAAAAAAAACAATTCTGATATATTCATTTTTTTTCTACTTTGTTCACTATGCGGTAAAATTGACCTGTTATCTTTATTCCCCAGGTCAGTACGATACCACACTTGAATAATTTTTCTTGCGTCTTAATAGAAAAAATTTCCTCAAAGTTTTTTTTTTTCCCAGTATTTTTTTTTTCATAACCATATTTTGATCCCTATAACTTTTGTAGGTATGTGTATGGGGCTGTGTGAGGCCTCATTTTTTGCGAGACGATCTGTTTTCAGTGATACCAATTTTAAGTGTGTGCAACTTTTTGATCACTTTTTATTAAAAAATGATTGGGTAGTCGAAGTGACAAAAATGGCAAATTTACATTTTTTTTTTTCGCTATGCCATTTGCCGTGTGCCATTAATATTGTTATATTTTAATAGTATGATGCCCATGATTTTTTTTATTTTTTTTTATTGGTTAAGTACTTTTATTTTTATTTTAAGGAGAGAGGGATGATTTTAACTTTTTTAGGCTTTTTAATTTTTTTATATTTGTAAACTTTTTTTTAAATCTTTTTTTTTTTACTTTGTCACCTTGTAACTTGCCCATAGTATTAAGAGTTGAGCGAACCCGAACTTTAGGGTTTTTGGCACCCGGACCCGAACATTTATGTTTTTATGGCGCTTTTTGAAAGGCTGCACAGCAGCCAATAAACAAGCGTCATACTACTTGCCCCAAAAGGCCATAACAGCCATGCCTATTATTAGCATGGCTTTGATTGGCCAACTGCAGCATGTGACCCAGCCTCTATTTAAGCTGGAGTCACGTAGCGCCGCCCGTCACTCTGCTCGGATTAGTGTAGGGAGAGGCTGCAGCTGCTGTGAGGGAGAGATCAGGGAAAAATCTCATCAAGAACTTTTTTTTGTACTCGGCGATCTACAGCAAAAGTGTGTTGTGGGTGCAGTGCACAATTTTTTTAAACCTGCCCTGAGCCGTAGGTTCGTGATCCGTGACCGTTTTTTCGTCCGTGGGTCTTCCTGGTTTTTTGGAGTATCCATGGACATGAAAAATGAAAAAAAAAAATCTAAGTAAAGTTTGCCATTGAAATCATAGGAAAAAACGGACACTGATAACGGATCACGGACGCGGATGACAATCTTGTGTGCATCCGTGATTTTTCACAGACCCATTGACTTGAATGGGTCCGTGAACCGTTGGCCGTGAAAAAAATAGGACAGGTCATATTTTTTTTGCGGCCAGGAAATACTGATCACGGATGCGGCTGCCAAGCGGTACATTTTCTGATTTTATTTTTATTTTTTCCACTGACCCATTGAAAGTCAATGGGTTCGTGAAAAAAAACGGAAAACGGCACAACGGCCACGGATGCACACAACAGTCGTGTGCATGAGACCTTAGGGCAGTGGTGGCGAACCTATGGCACGGGTGCCAGAGGCGGCACTCTGAGCCCTCTCTGTGGGCACCCACACCCTGGAAAAAGTCTGTGGTGTACCAATATGCCTTAGACTTTTCCTGCCATCCATGCACACGACTACACATACTGACTGATGGTTCTGCCCTATTCAACTTCTGGGTCTCCAAATTGTCCACATGGCAAGAGCTTGCCCTGTATGCCTTCGAGGTGCTGGCCTGCCCTGCAGCCAGTGTACTCTCTGAACGTGTATTTAGCACGGCAGGAGGCGTCATTACAGACAGATGCAGCCGCCTGTCCACAGCCAGCGTGGACAAGCTCACGTTCATTAAAATGAACCAGGCTTGGATCCCACAAGACTTATCTGTACCTTGTGCAGAATAGACATTTATACCACCATCAAACATACATTCTTGTACTCACGTCAAGTGCCTTTGTTTTCTTTATTTTTATTTGTCCCAATATTTTGGGGGCTACCTACCCCAATAAAAAAAAAAAAAAAAAACATTGTTGTTTACCTGTTCCTCCTCCATTGCTGCCTCCACCTACAACACCACATTCACCGCCTCCTCAACCTCCGACTCCATATCCACCTCCTGAGTTGCAGGTTAATAATTTTGTAATTTTTGTTATTTAATTTTAAGTTATTTCCCTATCCATATTTGTTTGCAGAGCAGTTGCCATGCTCTTAAGCACATGTTACTGCCTTTTACATCCCTCTAGCCTTTTCACTGAATATTTTAAAGTGCCAATTTTAGTGTCCTAAATTGAAAAAAATCTTATTTTCAATTGTCGGGTGACATTTTACCATTTTGGGCGTATACAAACCCCTGCTTTGCCTGGGTGACCGGGGCCTAAATCTCTCAAAATCCACTGTTCTATAGCAGGGTGACCTGAACCCCTTTTTGCCGTGAATGAACCCCTGCTCTGCATTGTTGACAGGGAACTAAATTTAGTGAAAACATCTGTTTGGAAGATGCGCGACTACAAGCGCACACTGATGATAGCATTCCCACCTGACAGCGGGGGCAGAGTGGAAGCACAAGGCATAGGCAGAGGAGGAGGAAGAGGTTGCCAATGCAGCTGCGGCATCGCCAGCACCTGAGAAGGCAGGGTCAGCATGGCCAAACTGTAAAAGCTTTGTCAGCCTTGGAGGTGCTGACCTGCCCTGCAGCCAGTGTATAGTGTGAACGTGTGTTTAGCACGGCAGCGAGCATTATCACAGTCCGCAGCCAATGTGGACAAGCTTGCGTTTATTAAAATGAACCAGGCATGGATCCCACAGGACTTGTCCGTACCTTGTGCAGAATAGACATTTATACCAGCCTCAACCATCCATTCTTGTACTCAAGTGCACTTATTCTTTGTTTTATTTTGTTATATGTCCCAATATTTTGGGGGATACCCCAATTTAAAAATAGAAAATAACACAAATCAGTGTTGGCTACCTATTCCTTCTTCACCGCCGCTTCCACCTAAACCGCCACGTCAACCTACACCGCCACATCCAACGCCTCCTCAACCTCCTACTCCTAGATCCAGATTGTTATTTTTAATTTGTTTGCAGAACAGTTGGCATGTTCTTAAGCACATTTTGATGCCTTTTGCAGCCCTCTAGCCCTTTCCAGGACTATTATAGAGCCATTTTAGTGCCCAAAAGTTCGGATCCCCAGTGACTTCAATGGGGTTCGGGTCCCGAACCCGAACTTTTTTTTCAAATTCGGCCGAACATCCAGGTGTCCGCTCAACTCTATTCTCCTGTTCTTACTCCAGAACAGATAAAAGTATTGGAAAAAGGACAGAGTTTTTATCCCTCTAGTCACAATGACTGGTTTCAGCTAGAGTCTGATTTGTTGTGTTTTTTTTTTTTTTTTAGATCTTTAAAACTGAAACTATTTTTTCACAGTAAATGTAATGTTACGTCTATTAAGGAACATGAATTATGTCTGAGATTGGGGTCTGCAATTGAGAAGTGATTTTGCACTGCAGATCACTTCTCAATCCTCTGATTTATTCTCCACTGCTTTTATGAGGGATATACAATGTCTGAGGGATACTGGGGTTGATGATCATCTAATACATCCAAATATGACTACACATCAGATGAGGGCTTTAAATCAATTGATCCATGACCACTTCCTCACCATCAAGCCTGCTTATAAAGGTGGTGGGGGTGGTTGTCATGGACACGTCTATGTATCTGATGGAGGCCAACAGGCAACAATAGGATATGAATATATAGGTCCTTATCAAAAAATTAGCATATTGTGATCAAGTTCATTATTTTCTGTAATGTACTGATAAACATTAGACTTTCATATATTTTAGATTCATTACACACAACTGAAGTAGTTCAAGCCTTTTATTGTTTTAATATTGATGCTTTTGGCATACAGCTCATGAAAACCCAAAATTCCTATCTAAAAAAATTAGCATATCATGAAAAGGTTCTCTAAACGAGCTATTAACCTAATCATCTGAATCAACTAACTCTAAACACCTGCAAAAGATTCCTGAGGCTTTTAAAAACTCCCAGCCTGGTTCATTACTCAAAACCGCAATCATGGGTAAGACTGCCAACCTGACTGCTGTCCAGAAGGCCATCATTGACACCCTCAAGCAAGAGGGTAAGACACAGAAAGAAATTTCTGAACTAATAGGCTGTTCCCAGAGTGCTGTATCAAGGCACCTCAGTGGGAAGTCTGTGGGAAGGAAAAAGTGTGGCTGAAAACGCTGCACAACGAGAAGAGGTGACCGGACCCTGAGGAAGATTGTGGAGAAGGACCGATTCCAGACCTTGGGGGACCTGTGGAAGCAGTGGACTGAGTCTGGAGTAGAAACATCCAGAGCCACCGTGTACAGGTATGTGCAGAAAATGGGCTACAGGTGCCGCATTCCCCAGGTCAAGCCAGAAACAGTGGCAGAAGCGCCTGACCTGGGCTACAGAGAAGCAGCACTGGACTGTTGCTCAGTGGTCCAAAGTACTTTTTTCGGATGAAAGCTAATTTTGCATGTCATTCGGTAATTAAGGTGCCAGAGTCTGGAGGAAGACTGGGGAGAGGGAAATGCCAAAATGCCTGAAGTCCAGTGTCAAGTACCCACAGTCAGTGATGGTCTGGGGTGCCATGTCAGCTGCTGGTGTTGGTCCACTGTGTTTTATCAAGGGCAGGGTCAATGCAGCTAGCTATCAGGGGATTTTGGAGCACTTCATGCTTCCATCTGCTGAAAAGCTTTATGGAGATGAAGATTTCATTTTTCAGCACGACCTGGCACCTGCTCACAGTGCCAAAACCACTGGTAAATGGTTTACTGACCATGGTATTACTGTGCTCAATTGGCCTGCCAACTCTCCTGACCTAAACCCCATAGAGAATCTGTGGGATATTCGGAAGAGAAAGTTGAGAGACGCAAGACCCAAAACTCTGGATGAGCTTAAGGCCGCTATTGAAGCATCCTGGGCCTCCATAGCAGTGCCACAGGCTGATTGAAGCAGTCATTTCTGCAAAAGGATTCCCGGCCAAGTATTGAGTGCATAACTGAACATAATTATTTGAAGGTTGACTTTTTTTGTATTAAAAACACTTTTCTTTTATTGGTCGGATGAAATATGCAAATTTTTTGAGATAGGAAAATTGGGTTTTCATGAGCTGTATGCCAAAATCATCAATATTAAAACAATAAAAGGCTTGAACTACTTCAGTTGGTGTGTAATGAATCTAAAATATATGAAAGTCTAATGTTTATCAGTACATTACAGAAAATAATGAACTTTATCACAATATGCTAATTTTTTTAGAAGGACCTGTATATACTAAATTACAGGGAGATCCTAAGTTTGAGATTCTAAGGAAAATAAGGGATCTAGTGGAACACAATCGCCAATCAGGTTGGATTGACGATAAACTATATGAATTTTTGTTAGTCCAACATCCCACTACTCCATTGTTTTATTTATTGCCCCAAATTCATAAAAATGTATAATGTCCGCCGGGTAGGCACATAGTTTCTAGCAGGGGGTCTTTGAGCAATGACTCGATTTTCCTGGATAAAATATAATGCCAATATACTACAAAAGCAAAATCTTATATAGAAGATACCACAGACTTCCTAAAAAAAAAATAACTACGGATGACATACCGGAGGGCGCCATTTTGGCTACCTTTTGATGTTGTCAGCCTGTATACCCCTATCCAACATTAGGTATGACAGCAGTTAGGGTGGCTTTGAATACTTCAGATTTTACACCAGAAAGCAGCAATTTTATTTTATCTTTGCTGCATCTGATACTTAAAGGTTGTCCGGGTTCAGAGCTGAATCCGGACATACCCTTATTTTCACCCGAACAGCATCCCTGAGGCTGCCATCGGAGTATCTCATGCTCCGATGCGCTCCTTTGCCCTGCGCTAGATCGCGCAGGGCAAGGGCTCTTTTGTTTGTCATAACACATTGCCGGGCGGAAAATTCCGCCCAGCAGTGTGTTCAGTGACGTCACCTGCTCTGATGGGAGGGCTTTAGTGCTGCCCTCGCCATTTTACTGGCTAGGGCAGCGCTAAAGCCCGCCCATCAGTGCCAGTGACGTCACTGGGCTTCATGGCAGCCCCATGGAGAGCCCTGGTAAGTCCCCGGAACTCCTAAAAATTCCTTTGCCCTCCGCGACTTGGCGCAGGGCAAAGGAGAGCGTCGAAGCATGAACTGCTCCGATGCTCAATTCAGGGGGGCTGCCTTTGTGAAAATGGAGGTATGTCCGGGTTCAGCCCTGAACCTGGACAACCCCTTTCCAAATAATATTTTTTTTATTTGGAGATGACTACTACATG
The DNA here is from genome assembly GCF_014858855.1 of Bufo gargarizans. NCBI lineage: Eukaryota > Metazoa > Chordata > Amphibia > Anura > Bufonidae > Bufo > Bufo gargarizans. The sequence goes on along the minus strand of NC_058086.1, from coordinate 155,784,920 downwards.
GAAATACAGGGGACGGCCATGGTGCCTACTTAGGTAAACATGGTCGTCGCCCACGTCGAGGAACATTACGTCTGTCCCACCACTTCAGCCATGTGCTGAGGTGGTGGCACTACATAGACAATATTTTTGTTGTATGGACAGGAACGACTGCAGAACTGGAGTCTTTATCTTTTCATTAATTGCCCATTTCCAGACATACAGTACACTTTGGAATTTTCGCCAGAAAAAAAAAATTGGGGATGTAGATGTATCTCTTCAAGGTACTATATGTTAAGTCTATATATTAAGCCGATCGACAAGAACACAGCTTTGAGATATGACAATGCACATCCCTGTAAGATTCAATCCTAACCCTTTAGGCAATTTACCAGGGCTAGGAGGATTATAAGTAATTACAGTGAACTGGATAGAACATTAAATACCATGGTACACTCATTCAAAGAGAGGGGTTACCCTCAGAGAATATTATGTGAACAACGTAAACCTCTCTAATTGAAGTACAGATCTGAAACCTTACAAAAAACTACAAGGGATCACAATAAACAGCATATACCTTTTGTATAGACTTTTATAGTGGCATTAGTACTCATATCAGAAGGATTATTTACAAACACTGGTCTATTTTAACCAGTGGTCATGCTGATATTACAGAATTTCATTCTAAACCTTTTTAATGTCCTATAGGAGGTACCGTAATCTTAAAGACAGGTTAGTGGAAAATTACATAGGATCCAGTAAGACTTCGCAACAAACATTTTTGACAAAAAAAGTGTTATCCATGCTTACATTGTGTGAACTGTAAGTACATGATCAAGGTTACACAATTCACACATCCGATTACGCAAATAGCATATGCTATTAGACATTATTTGACATGCAATTCTTCTTTTTGTCATTTATGTTTTCTGGTGCCCGTGCAATTTGTTATGTCGGGGAGACAACCTGTGACTTTAAAACACGATTTAACCAGTATCAAGAGCGATGTGGGTATGTGTCATCCAGCCCACTAGACCGCAATAGAAAATAGGTATAATTGGTAAAAACAGTAACTGCATATCTGTATATTGACAACCATACAAGCTCTTGAACGAGGAATCTATATTCCAGAAAAGGATAAGGGTGATGAATACAACCAAGTGTATAGTAATATGTAAAAAGATGTATGTTTGTACGCATGTACATATGTATGTTTGTGTCCATATGCACGGACTTCCTGTTCAGAATCAATATATGTGTATACCGATGTATAAAAAATATCCATGCAAGAATGTTTAAAACAGTGAAATAAATAGTAAAATGAATATATAAGTATATGGGTTATAGGTGTAAAAATCCTTCTAAAGGATGATAATTCAGCCTAAATAGGTGGGTTATCAGTGGATGGGAATCTTCAAAGGACAGGTACATGTTTGGTATTATCAGTGTGCCAGGGGTGAGTATCCTGATCAACCTAATGGCTAAATGGAAGGAGGAGGGGATCTAGTAGTTAGAGTATTCAAGTGACTCATTGAGTCCAAAGGGGGAAAGTGTATTAAGATATATCCAATGCATTTATTTTCGGCACGGTTGTTGGTAAGACGATGGGATATGTTCTAAAGGTGAGACTTTCAAAGTAGACGGATCACTGCCATGTTTTTTTAAATAATGACGAGAAACACTGTGGGTAAGGGTGCCTCGTCGGATGTTTGAGCGGTGCTCATTTATCCTTTCTCTAACAGTCTGCGTAGTTCTACCCACACATTTCAAATCACAAGGACAAATGAGAAGATATACCACATTCCTAATGCCACAATGGAGGTCATGTCTGATTTTCCAAGAGTCTTTCTGGTCTTTTTGTTGTTGCCATGGGGATCTGTATCTCCTTTAATCCCTGGGTAATCGTGTTACAACACATGTAATTCTTAAGGCGGCATTTCCGTATTCCTATTTGATTTGGAATCCCCAAAAATCCTGTCAAGGATTTCTTTTTAGTTCAAGTTTAGGGCAAGATGGGCGATAAGGTTTTTTAGGGTTTGGGCCCTCCTAAAAGTAATTGAGGGTTGCTTCAGTATGACTTCTTTAAGGATTGGGTCCTTTAGAAGGATACCCCAATGTTTGTTTGGTGAGGATTTTTCTAATATTGGTATAGTTAGTATTATAACGAGTGATTAGGTTATGTTGATATTTGTCTTCTATAGTTTTCAGTGCGGGTGGCTGTAGGGCCGTTTTCTGATCTAAAGATAGTGCTCTTTTTGCAACGGTGTTTATTAGTCCTCTCGGATACCCTTTTTCTTTAAACCTATTTTTGAGGATGCGCATTTGTTCCTTCAACTCTGTTGTCTGAACAATTTATCCTGATCCTTTTTATTTGTCCATAGGGGATATTATTTTTCCATTTTGAGTAATGGCAACTGGAATATTCTAGGTAACTATTAGCATCAACTTTTTTTAAATAGGTTCTTGTGATTTTTTTTGGGGCGGTCACATTAATATGGATATCTAGGAAGATAGCTTCTTGAGGGCTAAATTTAGAACTGAATTGCAGGCCCCAGTTGTTGTTGTTGAGTTCTTCGATGAACAAAAGGAGTTCATACTTGGTCCCATTCCAAATGCAAATATCATCGATATATCTCTTGTAGAATACAATGTTTTTGTGGAAGATGAGACCAAGGTGTTCCTCAAAGAGCCCAACAAACAAATTTGCATAAGACGGGGCAAACTTAGTCACCATGGCTGTTCCCTTATTTTGTAGGTAGAATTTATCCCTGAAAGTGAAATAATTGTAATGTAAAATGAATTCGATTGAATCGAGAATTAACTCCTTCTGCCTGTTGGGCATTTCTTGATCTAGGGTGAGAAAATGACGTACAGCTTTAAGTCCTATCTTATGTTGGATGTTTCTATAGAGAGAAGCTACATCAAATGTCACCCAAAAATAATCGGTCCTCCATTCAATGGTTTTGAGAATGTTGATGAGGTGGGAGGAGTCTCGAAGATAGGAAGGGAGCTGTAAAACATATTTTTGTAGGAACCGATCTACGTAAGCCGAGAGATTCGAAGTTAGAGTCAATGCCAGATATAATTGGTCTACCAGGTGGATGTGTAATGTATTTATGGATTTTTGGCAAAAAATACAAGCGGGCTACTGTGGGGTGATGGTTATAAAGAAAGGACTTTTCTTTTTTGTCAATGAACCCGGAAGTGTAGTCAGAGTCTATTAGAACCTGTAAGGCTTTTTTGAAGATTGGTGTAGACCCTACAGAATCCCCTATGATTCTGTAATATTCTGTATCTGACATGATTCTTAGAGATTCCATCAGGCAATACTCAGGGTTCATAATGACCCCCCCCCCCCTTGTCTGGACACTTAATGACCAAGTCTTTGTTGTTCTTTAGATTTTTTTAGTGCTTGATTTTGTTGTTTGTCTAAGTTCATTGGGGGTCCCTTAGGTAGCGTTTAAGTTAAAATTTTAAAATCATCCAGAACCATTTTAAAAAAGCTCTCTAGGTGAGGGCCCCTTGCTTTCTAATGGGTAAAAAGAGGATTTTAATTTAAGATTGGAGGGTATCGAGGGTGGTTCCTGAGTTACAGTGATATCTATAGTGGTTTCAGGGATATTGACTTTGTTTATATTATAGATGGGAACTGAAAAGTCACATTTCCAGGGGTTACGTTTTTTTGTTATTGTAAAGTGTCTCTTTAGGGTTAGTTTACGGATGAACTGGTTCAGGTCTACAAAAAGTTCAAAGGGATCAGGGTATTGGGTAGGGCAAAAGGAGAGGCCTTTGCTTAATAGTGATATTTCTTCTGGTTTAAGGATGTAACTGGAGAGATTGAATATTCCTTTTGAGTTTCTAGACCAATGTAATTCGTCTGGTCAACTGTATCGTCTTTTGGGGAACCAGAATTTAATGATAAAGAGTAGATGTGATTGGTGATATTATGATTGGTTTGAGCTTTTTCTTTTTTTGGTGTATCTAAATCTTCCCCCACTACATCCTCTGGCTCTTTAGTTTGTTTGTTGATGGTAGTGCGGGGCTGAAAAGATGTGTGATCTTGCGGTTTTGGGTTTTAGAGTCTGAAGTGGGCCTGTCAGGGTGAAAAAAGGACTTGGAACCTGTATGCCAGAGATCACTTTGTGGATTGGGGTTATTGGTATCGTGATAGGTGGTCCGGGGAACAGTTTCCCTACAAAATAACTGACAGGTTTGACGGTAAGGCAAAAAAAGGTTACCACCCCCTGCACCTGATGATCATGTAAACTCATTATTAATTATGGATAATGCTGGGTTTTACATATGAATAAAAAAAAAACTATATATTTACACAAGAGCTCAGAGCACTTTATTAGGAGTATGATGTATTATGATTTATATTGCTGATCGTTTAACGTATATTATGTGAGAATTTTCTTATTACTATTAAGTAATTAGCAATTATGTAAATGTATCCACACCTTATAAATATGCACAGTGACCATGTATGTATTGCTTGAGAATGGTCCTATTTTTTTTTTTCACCTATTGGAAGTACTGCAGTCTTTTTCCTTTTTGTATATCTTGACGATGGGTCGCGTCTAACTGTGGGCAGTCCTGACTTTGGCTACGGTTTGTGCTGCCTTGGATTTTTCCAATTTGTGTGTGTATATATAAAGTCTACACACCCTTGTTAAAATGTCAAGTTTCTGTGATGTAAAAAAATGAGACAAAGATAAATCATTTCAGAACTTTTTCCACCTTTTAATGTGACCTATAAACTGTACAACTCAATTGAAAAACAAACTGAAATCTTTTAGGTAGAGGGAAGAAAAAATATAAAAATACAATATGATTGCATAAGTGTGCACACCCTGAAACATGGCACATCTTGACTTGGCAAGATTTGCCCACTCTTAGCAAAAACACTCTAAATCTGACAGATTGCGAGGACCTCTCCTGTGCACAGCCCTCTTCAGATGACCCCACAGATTTTCAATCAGATTCAGGTCTGGGCTCTGGCTGGGCCATTCAAAAACTTTAATCTTTCTCTGGTGAAGCCATTCCTTTGTTGATTTGGATGTACGCTTTTGGTCGTTGTCATGCTGAAAGATGAAATTCCTCTTCGTGTTTAGCTTTCTAGCAGAAGCCTGAAGGTTTTGTGCCAATATTGACTGGTATTTGGAACTGTTCATAATTCTCTCTAGCTTAACTAAGGCCCCAGTTCCATCTGAAGAAAAACGGCTCAAAGCATGATGCTGCTACCACCATGCTTCACTGTGGGTATGTTGTTGTTTTTTTTTGTTTTTTTTTTGTGATGTGAAAGTTTTGGGAATTATGGCAAAAAAGTTCAAACTTTTTTTCATCAGACCATAACACCTTTTCCCACATGCTTTGGGGAGACTTCAGATGTGTTTTTGCAAAATGTAGCCTGGCTTTGATGTTTTTCTTAAGAAAAGTTTTTTGTCTTGTCACTCTACCCCATAGCCCAGACATATAAAGAATACGAGAGATTGTTGTAACATGTACCACACAGCCAGTACTTGCCAAATATACCTGCAGCTCCTTTAGGGCTGTTTCATACGGGTGAGTCCATTATGGGAATCCCGCTCCATGTGTGTGTGTGATCCTCTGCTCTGGACTTGCAGGAGCGCACGGCATTATCATGATTTATAATACTATGTGTGTCTGCTTGACCATATTTCTACAGAATCATTCTGACATCTTTATGTCACTATGATTCTGTGGAAAAAAGGTCAAGCAGAGGCACATAGCATTATAAATCATGATAATGTCGTGCGCTCCTGCAAGTCCACAGCGGAGGATCACACTCACACACGGAGCGGGATTCTCGCAATGTACTCGCTCGTGTGAAACCATAGTGTTGCTGTATGCCTCTTGGTAGCCTCCCAGACCAGTTTTCTTCTCCTCTTTTCATCAATTTTGGAGGGGTGTCCAGTTCTTGGTAGTGTCACTGTTGTGCCATATTTTCTTCCCTTGATGATGATGATGACTGTCTTCACTGTGTTCCATGGTATATCTAATGCCTTGGAAATTCTTTTGTACCCTTCTCCTGACTGATACCTTTTAACAATGATATCCCTCTGATGCTTTGGAAACTGTCACGGCCATGGTCATGGTCGTGACTCCTGAACCGCATGCGGTTGCCTGCGGTTTGGTTTGGTTTGGTTCTTCAACCACAGGTGAGGGCCACTAGTGTGTTGCCTCACTTGTGGTTGCCGCCAATTGTTTTGTATTGTCGCAGTATAGCAGCCTGAGCTGGTGCTAGGCAGCTTGCTGCAATGTGCATGCGGTTGCACCTGGCAACCTGTCTGTTAGGTGTGTGTTTTGTATGTCTGGTGTGCACAGGGTTTTGTTATGTGTGCACTTTCCCCTTTAAGTGGTTTCACTTCCCTGGTTAGTGTTGGAAGGGTTAATTCCCTCTCCTGTGTGTGTCTGTGTGGGTGTGGCCACTTTGGGCTATAAAGCCTCTTTGGAGATCTGAAGCTGAGGGGGTTCTTCAGCCATGCTTTGCTGGAGACATCCTCCTGGTAATTCCATCTGCCAGTGGGGGTCATAAGTTTATGTGATGTTCAGTTGATGTTTTCCTTTATTTGGTGCAGCTATGGATCTGGGTTCCTGTGTGTGGATGCGTGTGTGCTGTGTTCATTTTGTATTGTGTAGACATCAGCTTACCAGCACAGGGATCCAGTCAGCAAGGCTGTGGCAGGTGGCTGGAACTAGTGCAGTTCACCTGCCATATCCATAGGTCTGTTTGTGTTCCCCTTTTCCTTGCCGCTTGGCCAGTGAGACTCCTGTTCCTCCGTATCCAGAAGGAACAGGTCGTCTTACCCTGCTCCTAGTTCAGGGATTGGCAGAGGGCGAGTAGGGATCCGAGGTTCCTGAGCATGGGTTCTCCTACCTTCAAGGTCGGCTCATGCAGCTAGGAGTTTGGGTCGGATTAGGGATGCGTTAGGAGGTGACCTGCTCCCTAATTCTGTCGTCCTGGCCGAGCAGCCATTAACATCTTCTGTCATCGCACGGCTGAGGGTTTTCCCCATCCTCAGCCGTGACAGAAACTCTCTGTGGACCATGGCTTTTGCTGTGGGATGCGACTAAGAAAATTTCAGGAAAGGCCAACTAGAGCAGCTGAACTTTATTTGGGGTTAATCAGAGGCACTTTAAATGATAGCAGGTGTATGCTAACTCCTATTTAACATGATTTTGAATGATTGCTTAATTCTGAACACCGCTACATACCCAGTTATAAGAGGGTGTGCACACTTATGCAACCACATTATTTTAGTTTTTTTTGTTCCCTTTACCTAAAATATTTCAGTTTGTTTTTCAATTGAGTGGTACAGTTTATAGGTTTACAGCACATTTTAACAGACTTTAATAGACTTTTTTATATCCACTGTATATGTGTGTGTGTGTGTGGAGATATATACACACACAGTACAGACCAAAAGTTTGGACACACCTTCTCATTCAAAGAGTTTTCTTTATTTTCATGACTATGAAAATTGTAGATTCACACTGAAGGCATCAAAACTATGAATTAACACATGTGGAATTATATACATAACAAAAAAGTGTGAAACAACTGAAAATGTCATATTCTAGGTTCTGCAAAGTAGCCACCTTTTGCTTTGATTACTGCTTTGCACACTCTTGGCATTCTCTTGATGAGCTTCAAGAGGTAGTCACCTGAAATGGTCTTCCAACAGTCTTGAAGGAGTTCCCAGAGATGCTTAGCACTTGTTGGCCCTTTTGCCTTCACGATGCGGTCCAGCTCACCCCAAACCATCTCTATTGGGTTCAGATCCGGTGACTGTGGAGGCCAGGTCATCTGGCGCAGCACCCCATCACTCTCCTTCATGGTCAAATAGCCCTTACACAGCCTGGAGGTGTGTTTGGGGTCATTGTCCTGTTGAAAAATAAATTATGGTCCAACTAAGCGCAAACCGGATGGAATTGCATGCCGCTGCAACATGCTGTGGTAGCCATGCTGGTTCAGTATGCCTTCAATTTTGAATAAATCCCCAACAGTGTCACCAGCAAAGCACCCCCACACAATCACACCTCCTCCTCCATGCTTCACGGTGGGAACCAGGCATGTAGAGTCCATCCGTTCACCTTTTCTGCGTCGCACAAGACACGGTGGTTGGAACCAAAGATCTCAAATTTGGACTCATCAGACCAAAGCACAGATTTCCACTGGTCTAATGTCCATTCCTTGTGTTATTTAGCCCAAACAAGTCTCTTCTGCTTGTTGCCTGTCCTTAGCAGTGGTTTCCTAGCAGATATTCTACCATGAAGGCCTGATTCACACAGTCTCCTCTTAACAGTTGTTCTAGAGATGTGTCTGCTGCTAGAACTCTGTGTGGCATTGACCTGGTCTCTAATCTGAGCTGCTGTTAACCTGCGATTTCTGAGGCTGGTGACTCGGATGAACTTATCCTCCGCAGCCGAGGTGACTCTTGGTCTTCCTTTCCTGGGGCATGTGAGACAGTTTCTTTGTAGCGCTTGATGGTTTTTGTGACTGCACTTGGGGACACTTTCAAAGTTTTCACAATTTTTCGGACTGACTGACATTCATTTCTTAAAGTAATGATGACCACTCGTTTTTCTTTACTTAGCTGCTTTTTTTCTTGCCATAATACAAACTCTAACAGTCTATTCAGTAGGACTATCAGCTGTGTATCCACCCGACTTCTCCACAACGCAACTGATGGTCCCAACCCCATTTATAAGGCAAGAAATCCCACTTATTAAACCTGACAGGGCACACCTGTGAAGGGAAAACCATTTCAGGTGACTACCTCTTGAAGCTCATCAAGAGAATGCCAAGAGTGTGCAAAGCAGTAATCAAAGCAAAAGGTGGCTACTTTGAAGAACCTAGAATATGACATATTTTCAGTTGTTTCACACTTTTTTGTTATGTATATAATTCCACATGTGTTAATTCATAGTTTTGATGCCTTCAGTGTGAATCTACAATTTTCATAGTCATAAAAATCAAGAAAACTCTTTGAATGAGAAGGTGTGTACAAACTTTTGGTCTGTACTGTGTGTATGTATGTGTGTGTGTATATATATATATATATATATATATATATATATATATATAATTATACACGAAGGCTGCCAGTGAGATAAACCTAGCTAGGAAATGTACCTAGGCTAGAGTAGGCGATTAGAAGGAAAGAAAAAAAGGGGTTTTATCTCACAAGGGGGCGCCACTCTTTACTTAATTGATTGTAAAATTCAATTACCAATTGATTATAAGATTTAAAATATCTTGAAATGTTTTAAAATATTTTACCAGAGTCACTGTGTCTGACAGGCTGGAGTTTAATTATTCAGTGGATTTTCAACCAAAATCATATAAAACCATATCTGTAAAGTGAAACTAAATTCGTACTCCCTTCACCCAGGAGGAGAGATGGGGGATAAACTCAAAACACCCCCAAACCCTTCCTCCTGCGCCTGGTTTGCTTCTAGAATATCAGGAAATAACGGCAGTCCTGTGGCTGGAGCTTCTTGTCAATTCCTTTATTTAGAAAATCAGGGTGGGGTGAGGAGGAGGCCCAACGCGTTTCGGGGATATGTAGATCCCCTTCATCAGGAACGGCAGAATGTCAGTCCAAATCATTTAACTTCATTTACCGAATACAATGCTCACAAAATGAATGCCGTTTCCCCATCTCACACAAGATCCCCTGGACTACTGGGCAACCAAACTTGATTTGTGACTGCAACTGGCCGGGTTTGCCCTTGACAAGCTTTACTGCCCAGTCAGTAGTGTAGCATCAGAGCGGATGTATAGTGCAGCGGGGGGCATAGTTACCCCTAAGAATACTTGACTTTCAACACAAAATGTTGAGGGATTAACCTTTCTAAGGATAAATCAGGTGTGGATCAGCCAGGATGTCCACACACCAGTGCCTGATGCATCAGACCAGATAATTCAGGCAGAAATGCAGCAAACATTGTGAAAAAGGACATCATGTAGAATAATAAAGCGGGGGCGGCACTCACCACTGTAAGAAAAGTATTTCTTTATTCAGCAATCGAATGCTTCAATAAATACAAGCTGGGGCGGCACACAAACTAGCGGCGATGGCTGTTTTGCTCAAAACGCGTTTCCTCAGGCCACAAAAAAAAGCATGTACTCCTGTGCTGCTTCTTAAGCATCTCACGGCACAGGTCATCACATGACTCAATCCTGCCAGGACGTCAATCAATACAGCAATAGACACAATTAAAAACAATACACCTACACAGTAGTCTTCAAAGAAAACACTTTAATCATTTCTGTCATTAAGATCTAGTTGCCCTAAAGCACCAGGATCCACTTTGCTTCTCTGCAGCACAAGTCACTCCCCCTGTGGTGGACTAGGTACTGTTTCGATGCCTGCAAATCTAAGGGACTCCACGCTGCCCCATGCGCTTTTCTCATACATACAATAATTCTGGGGCAGCCTTTCCCTGATCTCACAGAATTAATGTGTTCTCTAACTCTCTCAAAAAGGCACCTAATTGTCCTCCCTATATAAAATCGACCACAGGGGCACATCAGCAGATGGACTACAAACAAACTTCTGCAGGTAATGAGATCATGAACCCTGTGTTGAATCCCCTGAAACTAAGAATCTTACTCTGTGAATTGAACCTGCAGAAGGAAAAGCTGCCACATTTGAAGTTTCCCTTAGGTCGGCTCTTCTGCAGCCGATTTTTGTCTACACTACGCTCGCATATCGACTTCTCACCACATTATAAGGATAAATCAGGTGTGGATCAGCCAGGATGTCGACACACCAGTGCCTGATGCATCAGATCAGATAATTCAGACAGTAATGCTCTAACTGCAATGTTCTGCTTGGCCTTGTTGACATCACAGTTTATTTTACCCTTGTTCTGATCTGTCAGAAGAACCGAAAAATGAAAAACGCAACGGATCAGGTCTTTGGACATGATCCATAAGGCCTCTATCACATGGTCAGTATTTAGCATCAGGATTTAATCATGATTTGGAAGTCAAAAGAGCAGGAGTGGGTACAAAACACAAAAGACATGCAAATATGCCCATCACATGTTATCTCTGTTTTGGACCCACTCCTGTTTTTTGGCCTTACCATTACTGGGCTGTTACAGACAAAATATTGACGATGTAAAGGTGGATGCTCAAGACAGGATCTGTTTTTTGGGGTGGTTCTTCTGACTGGTCAGAAGAAAGAGAATAATAGTGAAGTCAACACAAACTTACTGCTGACCACCAATCCACTCTGTCATGGGCCCACTACTTGTATCAGCATGTAACAGAACAGGTTCTCTAGCAATCTATGTGGAATCAGCAGACTAAGTAAATGGAGAGCGCTCTTTCACTCTATAGTAGAATCTTTGGCCACTACACAGTTAAATACATTGTACCTGAAGCTAACATTGACCTGTAAGGCTGAGTTTACACTTCAGTTACTTGGTCAGTTTTTCACCCCTAACTGACCAAATAAGTGAAGTGTCAACTGAGTTTGAGGGACGCCTGCCACCTGCCTGTCATACTGACGTACAGTAACTCTTTCATTACCACAATGGACTAGCTATGCATGTTTCTGTGCTGCACAGTGATGTACACTGAGATACTCTCTCTGCAGCCTGGGAAATCGTTGATTTATAACACGATTTGTGATGACTTACTTCAAATCAAATTTTTGAGCTAAAATCAGCAAATCGTCTGAATCGAATTTTCCAAAACGTCGCTCATCTCTAATGTTTTTGAAAGCTGATACAATATGTCCCTAGCAAGTGTTAAGGATAAATCTTCCCAGTGCTTCAAATAGTCATTGTATGACACTAGTGAGTTAAGAATATAAAAAGTATTAGGCCTAGAAATGATTTTACATGGATGTTCTGCTGGAAGGTCACAAATTAGATTTACTTTAATACAATTAGTTGTGCTGCTTACGCCCTTTCATTTAATACAACATCTTTATAAAATGCCTGCAGGGAGTAATTCACAGGTGAAAAGATTGCAGTTATTTGGTGTAATTTTGTATATGGTACTTGATAATCATGCATTCCAACAAAGCGAAGTGTAATTTACCTCGCAAGTGCTTCTCATAACTACAGATAACATAAATGTGTTTATTCGTTCATCTCGAAATTAAAATTACATGTAGAGTGTGGGTTTTGATTTCCCTAATTTTCCTAAAATATAGCAGAAAAAGCCAATTACTACTATAAATACTATACACAGAAATATCAATATTAACCCATTCCTGCTCTGCTCAATGCTGAGCAGTTCCTGCAACATATTCTAAAACATGTAGCACAAGACTAACTGCTTTAAAACTAACTTTGTCGAGTACAGGCTGAGTTCGGGGCTGGTGGAGTATAAGCAATAGAATGAGCCTGAGGTCAAGGCAGGCAGAATAGGGTGAAAATGGTAAATAAGCAAGGGTAAGGTCAGTCATTAAAGGGTCAATACGGGTAAACGGACAGTGATCTATATATTGGAAGACAACAGGATACAGCACACCATTTCAGGAACTTGGCAAGCTAAATAACCTATTGCTTAGGCACCTTACCACTGGAGAAGGTGCACAAAGTACCCCAGGGTTGCCAGTCATTAGCTGGGGAAGATTTGGGTGTACGTATGCCCTACAGGCAGTGTAAGAGATGCCAGCAAGCAGGCCATAGTCTCTATGAAGGGACCGACCAGGCCCAGTAGCTGGGCCCACCAGGAAGATGGGATCAAGAGTCCACACTGCCAGGTGAGTTTAATAGGACAGTGGCAGCTCGCAGCCACTGTACCAATCTGCCCAATTCTGAGAAATTGCAGATTGTAAAAACATTTCTAGTGTATCCTTTTGAGTTATTTTCCAGCATGTTGGACTGTTAAAAGTTCTTCAGGATTGATTTTAAAATGGCTGCCAGAAACATATTCTAGAATATGAGCAGGACTGGTTGCCAATTGCCAAAACTTGCAGAGCTGTCTAAGGGGGTGAGGGGGTGGAGCAGCTCTGTAAGTGGAGGCAACCAGTCCTGCTCCATTCTATGACAGGTTGCTGGTGGCCATTATGAATCATTCCTTGAGAACATCACAGGTGATAAGTGTGAAGTCACACTGCAACTGATCTAAAACACTCTGTACTTGTTGAGAAACTGCCCTCTATAAAGTTGACATGGGCTCATAAGTAGAGGGTTAATGGCCGTGCAAACCACATTACTGGCCTGAGTCCGAGTTCAGCATAGTTACGTCTAGGATGTTCCCACAATGTGTAGCATGTTTCTGTCGTTTCTAAGTAGAGGTCTTTAAGACAACCTCGTAGAGAGACTGGTCAGAACCACGTGAATATGAGCAGAGAATGATGCAGCTGCTGGACTAGATAATACAAGTTTTGCTACATGTTAGCTAGGAAATGGAGTAAGTGACGCTCACAAATTGGTGCACAGTCTTGGGGACCTAAGTAGAGGTCACCAGGATAGTGGTGTTCATTACCATTTAGTTTGGTAAAACTAAAGAGGAGCAAGCAAGCCTGTTGACACCAGCAGAGACTTTAAAAATGTCAAAGGTATTGCCTTTAAAGACTATGTAATACACAGGCCTGTTACTTCTAAAGAGACTTTAGACACTAAGCTAGTTTTCTTTTGTGAAGCCATTATAACCACTGAGCCAGTTGACTTTAGTAAAAAACACTGTTTCCAAGTTACTGTTGTGTCCTGCTGTTGCCTTCTACCATCCTTGGATTGGGAGACCATCACTGGCAAAAAATGTCCTGGACATGGTCCGACTCCTACATACATCCTTGACAAAATTTGAGCTCAATTCGGGTCATAGAAAGTTATCCCTTATCCACAGGATAAGAGATAATAATCAGATAATTATCCTTCCACTGGGAACCTCACTGATCACGAGAATGGGGGCCCCATATGAAAATGAACCAGGGGATTACCTGACACGTGTGTAAAACATTTCAGAGAACCCTACTGCATTTAGGGCTCCAAAGCAGATGGATGGTCACTACACCTCTGCTAACTAAGTTGCATTGGCAGAAAAGGCTTCAGTTTTTACAGCAATATAAAAATTAGACCACCACTGATTGGCAAAGGGTTGCCTCCTCAGATTTGTCACGTTTTCTGATTCATCAAATGGATGTACGTATGTTGGTGTCAAGTGAGAAACATCAATCACCTACAACCACTGCTGAAAGTACAGGAGCTGGTGGTGGCAGCATTATGGTTTGGGGAATGTTTTTGTGGCATTGTCGCTGAGCCCATTAATGCATGTGGAAGGTGCTCTCCACTGACTTGGGCATGAATCCATACTTGCAAATCGCATACACCCATACATGGTGATTGTCTTTCCTGGGGTGATTGGATCTTCCAACACGATAATGCAATGTGTCACACAGTTATAAATGTCTGACATTGGTTGGAAGAGCATGACCAACACTTCCTAACACTACACTGGCCCCCTGATTCCCCACACTTGCACCCAAAAGAGCATCTGTAGGACCACCGTAATCATTGTGTTCACTCTATGGATCCTGTCCATGCACCATCCAACAGCTGTGGTATGCACTGCAGTCAACATGGCTCCAGACACCTAAGACAACCTACTAGGACCCCCCAGCCTGTCTAGATGATTTTTGCAGCTCGGATGCGGACCCATTCCCTTTCAATGGGGCCGCAATAGATGTGGACAGCACTCCGTGTGCTGTCCGCATCCGTTGCTCCGTTCCGTGACCCTGCAAAAAAAAATATAACATGTCATATTCTTGTCCGCACTTTGTGGACAAGAATAGGCATTTTTATTAAAGGCTGTCCGTGCTGTTCCACAAAATGCGGAATGCGCACGGATGCCATTTCGTGTTTTGCTGATCCACAATTTGCAGACCGCAAAACACACCACAGTTGTATGCACGAGGCTTTACTCTGGATATTGGCTTATGGTCATAATAATGTGACCCAACTGTGTATATCTGAACGATGAGTTATGTTGCACTGCGTAAAAAAAACTAATGCTGTGGCATCCTGTTAGAGCTTTATATGCGGTAACTTTTGATTTTGGAAAAGAAAATATATCTCCACAGGATGGAAGTGAACAGACAACTCTTCTGATCTTCTAGCCAAACTAAGGTTTAAATGGTATAATAAAAGCACATTAAAATGGAATGCAGTACATAATGTGGAAACCATACTCTTTTTGTCAAATGGCAAAGTATAATATCAGATACATGAAATAAAGTGCTGCAGAAGCTTCTACTGCCACGTAACTATGATCCTTTATACAGGTATATACAGGAAGCCACATAGCTATTGAAATAATAAAGTATTTAGCCTCTGTAAAACCTATACCTGGGCCCTCACCTTACCACTATACACTGTACTCACCAAACAGTATGTTAAAATTAAACAATGCATGTAAAATATATACCACAATAGTGATTTATATTTTGAGTCAATAACCTCTAATGCAATAACAATTGTGTGCATGATTCCACCACCACTATGTCTTAACAAGCTTGGCCTATCCACCCTCCACGCATTTTATTCCATTTGGTACTGCCCCATCTCCACCCCCATAACTACACCCCTGTCTTTTGCATTTTTAAATATAAGTGCAAGTGGCAGGGCCATTGCTCCATTTATATCTAAACAGCAACATAGTTTGTAGGGCTGAATAAAATGAGCAAATTGATCAGGAGAAAGGCAAAAAAATAAAATAAAAAATCCCATGAGGTAGAAGCAAAGTTTCCTCATTTAAGGGCAAAACATTCCTTCCTGACTACAATCAGGCAATCAGAATAACTCCCTGGATCAATTAAACTTCTCTATAAATCTAATAACTATACCTATCACCAGTACTAGTGATGAGCGGCAGGGGCTATATTCAAATTTGCGATATTTAACTAATATTTTGTAGAATATTTATCATATATTCGCAAATTCGAGATTATTTTATTAAATGCGAAAAATCGGCAATGTAAAAATCGCGTAATGCAAATTCATAACGCGAAATACAGGCGTGGGTCACTTTGGCTACATTTTTTCGCACTACGTGCAACTTCACATTTTAATCTGACTACAGATTAATGATTGGTGCACTAAGTATTGTTGTGAACTTGACATTGCTTTCTTCTCATTGGCCCACAAGAAAGAAGCAGATGGGAATCATGTGTTCAGATGGAAAAAAAAAAAATCAAAATATTCGATATAACGAATATATAGCACTATATTCTAAATATTCACAAATTCTCGAAGTGGCGATTCACGATAAAAATTTGCTATTTGAATATTCGTGCTCAAGACTAATCACCACCTCCTCAGGCAGAGAGTTCCATAGTCTCGCTGCTCTTACCGTAAAGAGTCCTCTTCTATGTTTGTGTACAAACCTTCCCTTGTCTAGACAGAGGATGTCCCCTCATCACAGTCATGTGAATAAATAAATGATGGGAGACCTCTCTGTACTGATCCCTGATATATTTATACATAGTTATTAGATCGCCCCTCAGTCGTCTTTTTTCGAAACTAAATAACCCTAATTTTGATCATCTTTCTGGGACCTGTAGTCCACCCATTACAGTTATTACTTTAGTTTCCCTCCTCTGAACCCTCTCCAGCTCTGTCTGCCCAGAACTGTACACAATACTCCATGTTTTGTCTGACTAGTGGTTTGTAAAATGGCAGGACTATGTTCTCATCACGGGCATCTATGCCCTTTTTGATGCAACCCTTTCTTATTGGCCTGGACAGCAGCTGACACTGGCTAGCTGTCCACTAAAGCTCCGAAGTCCTTTTCCATGTCAGTGTTACCCAGTGTTTTACCATTTAGTATGTACGAGTGACTTGTATTATTCCTTCCCATGTGCATAACCTTTCATTTGTCAGTGTTAAACCTCATCTTCCACTTCTCTGCCCAAGACTCCAATCTATCCAGATCCCTCTGTAGCAGTATACTGTCCTCTTTCATGTTAAGTACTTTACACAGTTTAATGTCATCTTCAAAAGTTTATATTTTTACTGTGCAGCCCCTCTACAAAATCATTGACCCAATCTGTGTGTACTGTTAATAACCACCCTCTGTTTACCATCACTGAGCAAGTTACTTGCCCACATACACACATTTGATGCCAATCCAAGCATTCTCATTTTATGTACTAACCTTTTATCTGGCACAATATCTAGAAGTCAAGATATGACATCCATTGACTTGCTCCCCTCAAGTCTAGAACTTACCTTCTCATAGAAACTGATTAAATTAATTTGACAGGACTGATCCCTCTTGAAGCTGTGCTGATATGGCATTATACAGTATGTTTATTTTCATCGAGATAGTCTAGAATGACATCTCTTAGAAAACCTTCAAACAGTTTACCCACGACCGATATATATATTGGCACTACATTTTGGTAAGCGCCAATCCTATGGAAAGCTTCTTGTCAAGAGTCCTTTAAATATCAGAAATAAGGGTCTATCTATTGTATTACTTAATTCTCTTATGATACAGGATGTATGCCATCTGGACCCAGTGATTTATCTATTTTAATCTTTTTAAGACACTGATGCGCTTATTCCTGGGTCAGACAGGCCACTTTTAATGAGGAAACACTCTGCACTTCATCTGACAGTTCAATTTCCTCAGTGGGAAAAAAATATTTAATAGCTTTGCTTTCTCTACAACTCCTCCTTCATCACTCTATAAAGAGCAAACACGTTCAGGTTTGAACTTTTTACTATTTATATACTTGAGGAACATTTTAAGGTTACTTTTACTCTTAGGCTACATGCACACGACCGTATGTGTTTTGCTGTCCACAAAAAACGTATGACATCTGTATGCCATCCATTTTATTTTTTATTTTTTGCGGATCCATTATAACAATGCCTAAAATGGACAAAAATAGGACATGTTCTATTTTTTTTTGCGGGGCTACGGAATGGACATACTGATGTGGACAGCACACCGTGCATTTTTTGCATTGAAATGAACGAGTCCACATCCTATCCACAAAAAAAAACTGAACGGAAGCGAACAACATTCGTGTGCATGTAGCATTAGGCAATGATCTCTGTCTTCAGCCTTGCTGTTTTTATCTTTTACATATTCATTTTTTTTTCTTTATAGTTTCTCAATGCTTCCTCACTACCTTCCTGTTTTAGTGATTTTAAGAGTTTTCTTTTTGCCATTCATTGCTCATTTACATTTCTATTTCTCCACATTGGTTTCATCTTGTTCCTCACCCTTTTATTCCCTTTTGGTATGTATCCCTCACATTTAGAGTTTAGACTGCCTTTAAAAATATTCCATTTTGTGGCTGCATTCCTACTCAAAGGATGTTGTCCCAGTAAGTAAGGCTAATAGCCTCTCTTAGCTGGTCAAATTGTGCTTTTTGGAGGTTTGACAATTTTGTGCCTCTCTGAAGAAACACTTTTTTGAATGACAATTGGAAGGTTATTTTTTATGGTCACTATTTCCCAGGTGGCCCCCAACCTGAACATCTGTTGATTTATCAAGTCTTTTGGTTAGTACTAAGTCCACTATGGCCATCGCTCTAGTGGGGTTCAGAACCAGTTGAGAAAGGTAGTTGTCTTTGGTTTTTGCCAAGACCCTGTTTCCTTTATTAGATTCACAGTTTTCAGTTTCCCAGTCTACTGTATATCTGGGTACTTGAAGTCCCTCATAATATTGACCTCATTATTTGTTACCTCATCTATTGCCTAAAGTAGTAGATTTTCTGTGGACTCTGTTATATTAGGTGGCTTATAACAAACCCCATATCAGTATTTTTATTATTGTTTTGCCTCCATTTATTTCGCACCCACAGCGACTCCACATGTTCCTTTCCCTCACTTATCTTTCCTTATCTTTAATTATCAGAGTGTGGGCTTTAGACAGGACTTTACATAAAAGCAGACCTCTCCCCCTCTCTCGTTTTTACAATCTTTTAGAAACCGTTACCCTGTATGGTAACCACCCAGTCGTAGCTATCATCCAGACCACCCTCTGTGCTATGCACTCTGCACTCTGTGCTATGCTTTTTTTTTTAACTACAATAAAGTGGACATTTTTACCAGAGTCCCATCTTTTGCTTGTTTTTTGTTTTTGGAGTTGAAATAAATAATAATGAGAAATGACGGTTTATGTGGGTGGACGTGCCAGTTCCAGTTTTTATAGGAAAAACATGCTAAGGGCTCCTTCACACTTTTTTTTCCCCCCAGGCATTTTTGGATGCCCAAAAAGACATGACTACATGCACACGACAGTTGTTTTTTGCGGTCTGCAAATAGCGGATTCATGTTCCTGTTTTTTTTACATCAACATCCGTTCCGTTTGTTCGCAAATTTTGTAGGTTGTGTTTCCGTGTGCCTTCAGTTTTTTTTTTGCTGTCTGCAAAAAAAAAATGAAGGCTGTTTTTCTTGAAATGTAATATATACAGGTTTCCCAGCAACCATCTGCAAAAAAAAAATAAAAAAATGCGGTGATGGCTTCCGTTGGTCATCCGCATTTTTTTGTGCACCCATTGACTTCAATGGGTCTGCAAAATGTTTATTGCAGACAAGAATAGGACATGCAATACTTTTTTTGCAGATGGGAAACACGGACAGCGGACGCGGAAAAGAAATGGTTGACTACACCGCAGTTTTAACTGCTCCATAGAAATGCATAGGTAACCATCCAACCAGCCCAAAAAAAAAAATGAACGGACTCATGTAGCCTTAATCTATGAATTTGCCCATATAATATGTTAACCACTACTAGCAATTTTATTTTTATTTTTTTGGAGGAAAAAATGTGACACCTACTTTGTGTAAGGTCACTTCCTATGTAGAGCTATATGGGGAAAAAGCATTGAATTAAATGCCATGTAAAAACGCCAACACATTGCCTTTTTTCTATAATGTGGGGAAAAAGTGACAGACTATAAGGGAAAAAACACCAAAATCAGAATATGTTGCAATCTGAACAAAAATACCATTGAAACACACAGACTGCTGACCGATAAGTAGTACCACCTGAGCCTTGAGATTATCTTTATACCTACCAGTAGGAAATGCAAAGATGTAGCGGCATAACGTGAAGATTCTCGGCCCAGTGCAAAATCTGCAACAGGTACCCTTTTTACCTACCAGGTTTGTTTTTGTTTTGTTTTTGTTTGTTTTTGTTTTTTAAGAGCTTATCAAACTAAACATATTCAACATTTTTAAATCTGCACCTTTTTGTAATTGCATGTATTTTAAAAATACAGTTTAGCCGCTGAGTTGTTAAATTGTATTTGTATAGCACCATCTGCTGTTTGTTCTTTTTCTTATGTATTTCTCTGTCCGCCTGACAGGAGGGAGGGAGCTGTAGCAGACAGGACAACCCCTCCTACCCAAACTGCAAGCTTTAAAATATATCTAGCAGAGTAATGAATGGGGAGACCTTTGGAGCCATGTATGGTACAGGGCTGGTTCTAGCTTTGTTAGAAAGATTATCATTTACTATATGATGATGTTTTTTTTTTTTTTACATCAGTCAGGAGGTTATAACTACTTCAATACCATTTTTAATTATGTGGCAAATGGGTTCCCTCAGGCTCCAAGGTCTGTGGAACCTCCAGTGTGTTTCTGTTATCCCTCCTTCACCTGATGTATGTTTTGGTGTGGTCCTTGTTTGGAGGATTGTGTTGTGGTGTGCCTGCTCCGAAAGGGGCTTGCTTTCCCGGAGGGGTTTAAGCAAAAGCAAGACTGTGGGCTTCCCAGCCTGGAGCAGTCCTTCCATCTCTGCTGCGGCAGGTAAGTGTGGATAGCATTTGTTATGTTGCTGTGTTACTTACTTGCCATACTGTTTCACCCATAGTCTTGCACCATGTCAGCTACTGGGCCTCTGGAGACGCCTGTCATCCGTGTCGTGGATGTACAGGTATTCTCTGCTCTGTCACCATCTGTAGGGCAATGCAGGGATTCCTAGACCTCTAGGCACGTGGGTATGAGTCCTCTTACCTTTGAAGGGGGCTCATACAGCTAGGAGACTAGGGCCTGTTTAGGGAAGCTTTAGGAGGTGACCAGCTCCCTTTTCCCTGCATTGTGGCCCGTTAGCTTAGGGCATTGCGCAATGGGGTGTTCCCCCACTCACCGTCGTGACAGGAACAGATTGGCCATAGAACCTACAGGGAAATTTCCCGGTGGGCCAATGCTCAGACGGCCACTTAAGCTCTCTTGATGGCCACAGGCCATGTACATAATGATCTGATGCTCAATGGCCACAGGTGTCCTCCTGAACTCACCTGTATTACCGTCCTCATGATGGTGATATAGTTGAATACTGTGGTTGGGACAGCAGAATTTTGTGTTGCCCTGTGGTATTTGGTTCTTCTGGGCAGTATTACAGGCCTCTCCTACTTCTGTTATCCCTGCCAACTTGTTTTGATCCATCTTCTGTCAATTTGGCCCCACCTACAACATGGGGCCAGTTTTTAAAAATATTTTTTTTCCTGGGGCCACTTTAAGTCCCCAATCCACCCCTGATTTTGGATGCCACTGGCGGATGCTGCCTTCTGTGGGTGTTCAGTTATGATATCTGCTTTTGGAGTCCCGTGCTTTCTAGTATTCCAGGGCCTGATCTGAAATGTTTTAGTTGCACTAGACAGACGACTACTTTATTTTTATTTTTTTACACTCGTGCAACATGTTCTTTTTCAAAGCAGCAGAACATCAGCACTACATGGTGTGTAATGATTGTCCATCATTTACTTTACAAATTGTCTTTGATCAATCTGAGACTGTCAAATGATAAACCACGTGAATGGACGTTTCCATTATGAAATAACAAAAAAGATGTTTAAAAATTGAACACTGCAGCTAAGTTAATGATTCTAGCGTGCGGCGGAAAATCAAAAGAAACAGATTTGCAAGTGAGGGAGAGCTGAATATATTTTTTTCCTTTTTTAATTACCATAGTTTTATGGCATTCTTACAGATAGAGGGAATTAGTGCAGAACTATCTCCTGATGAATGGGAAGAACTACAGTTTTTATCAGTTTTGCCACTTATATATATATTTATTTTTTTACTTGATCACAAAAAGTCAGTGGGGAAAAAAATGTGCATTACATTTGCTCAGGGAAATAATTTTCTTGTTCAAAGTGGAAATCAATTTGTAAATTGTTACTGAATTGCATTCACAACTGTTCTCTCTGCCTCCCAGGCATAGCTTAACTGTTGTGAAGGCACAGGCCAGCCATCTGTGCGTAGCTCATTGTTCTTTGGCTCTGTGGGCCGCTCACCTGGAGGAGCATCAGGTTGGCTCTGTCAGAACGATTCCTTAGGTAAAACACATTCTAGATGTTTGTGAGCTTTATGGTGGAAACAAAACAGTAATTTCAGGGTAGCAATGAAAATGCACAGCTCTATGCATTGTGTAGTTACTGCAGTGCTGATCTCATTCCCTTCAATGTCTGGTGTCTGACCGCAGCAGATCATATATTGATGGCCTATCCTGAGAATAAGCCATCAATGTTAAAACCCTTGACAAACCTTTTAAAAGACTACTGGTGCAATTTGATATATTGTGAGAGGGATTTCTATGGTAAAGACTGACAAACATTTGCAGTAGAATCAAAAAGTGGTCACATCCATTCCATACTTATTCCATGGCCCAGGACTGTGACGAACTACCAGAGTTGGGTTGTCAGCTTTCACCCATACTAAAGTGGCTCTAGGGTTTCTAGAAGGTTACTCCCTCCCATAGCCCCCCTACCTACTTTGTTTCATGTTAGTGTGCACCAGTCACTTACGGTAGTATGTGAGTGCTACTTTGTGCCTTTGCGGGTCCTAGTGGCTGCTATGCCCCTGCCTTTCATGTATTTCCTGAGTATCCACAACTGAAAAAAAATGCAGGGTGCGTGTTGCACAAAACTATGTATACTCTACAGTACTGTCCCAAGCCATGAGATGCCCAACACAGATTGGATAACGTCACACAAGTCAACGTTGTACAGTACACCGTGCAACACTTTACCAAGAAGGAAGGACCACTGTATCTTTTGACTTATCTTCCAAGAATCCACAGGTTAGTTACTGTCCCTCTTGACGACACAAGTCTACTCACTCTTTTGCACTTAACTGGCCTCTTATTAAGCCTCAGGATGGACAGTCTGACTATCTGCTGGTCTCTCTACTTATGGGCTGGAGCTTCCATAGCTTACTCTTCCACTAATGAAAAAAACACAAAGGAATGGTAGAACACAGACTGCTTAGCAGGACAACAGAGACACAAAACTATTTAAAGGGGTAGCATCAGTTCTCAACTTGTAAAGGGCAATGTTCCCTTTATCCAAAAACTGTATGAAGCATGACACTCACCAACCAGAATAAATTCCTCTTTATTAAAGCATCAGGCGGTATAGTATGTGGAATAAAACAGTGTGACAACCATTTCATACTGCCTGTACTTCATCTGGCCATTGGAAGGTGCCAACTTCTAGATGAACTGTTTATACCAGGCATGCTCAACCTGCGGCCCTCCAGCTGTTGTAAAACTACAACTCCCACAATTCCCTGCTGTAGGCTGATAGCTGTAGGCTGTTCAGGCATGCTGGGAGTTGTAGTTTTGCAACAGCTGGAGGGCCGCAGGTTGAGTGCCTGGTTTATACTGACCTTTTTCATAGAGCTCTGCCGTGCACTGATTCATGAGTCCTACCTGTTATTTTGAGTAGACAGAGTCTGAGCGTATCGGAGTAGTTTCCCCACTCTATTATTGTGGCTACTTACCCTTTATACTATTGTATACTGTACATTTGAATATATTGGTGCTAAATAATAGGAAATGAATATATAATTAATTTTAATACCATACATCATTTTTGTGGCTTGCAAAGAAGTCATTGATAGGACATTTGGAAACCTCCAGCAGAACAGATGTTACAAACTAATTGCAAATAATATATTTGCTGACTTCACTGCTCAGTATGCTGTAAAAAACAATTGCTCTGCTCATGATTCCTAAACCACTCCCAATCTGATGTTTCCAGGTTTCCCACTGGTCTCTACTTCTTGGTGCCTCTTGAGACACTGGAATTGACCTCTCAATTACTGACCACAGAGGTGACCTGCTTTGGCCAGTGATTGGCTGAGTGTTAATTTCCTGTGTGAGAGGTGCCAGGAAGTGAAGACCAGTTTTAGACTTGGAAGAGTGGTGAGGAACAATTATATATTTTGTAATCTTTTTATGATAGTTTGAGCTCTTTTTATTTATTTATTTTTTATAAATTTTATATGCTGGGAGAAACAACAATAAAACAATTGTTTAAAGCAATTAAGTCACTATTGTTAAAGATGAAAACTGGTATTAAAAACTCCTACACTGAAACTGGCTTTGGATTGGTATTGTGACTTATAATATCATAAATCAGGGAGTTTCTTTTTTTTTTTCTATAAGCTCTAGATTAAAATTGAAAGTTTCTATGCTCGTTTTGTTCCTTGGAAATGCAGAATTGTCCTTCAAGACAATAATCTATAGAGTTGTTTATGAAATTTTCTGAAATCTCTAGCAAACAATAGCTAGTTTTATATTTCAATGAGGTTTTGCAAGCTTAACTAAACCTACATCACAAAAGCATTTTGTGGTTCATGTTATATTAATATTGCGGCGTGATTATCAAAAACCATTACTCTTGGTTATCCTGCATAGGCTGAGTCAAGGAACCATAAGTCAGACTGACTGTCCACACACAGTATGCTCTGTGTTTATGATAAGACAAGTCTAAACATTAAACTGCATTTGTAAAATTATTGCCCTTTTGAAGATCAGATTGCTCAGCAAGTGCAAATTAGATGTTACCTCATAGTAGCTTTTCTCCATATAAAGGAATTAAATGCATAAATAATGTCAATATACTCCCATTGTGTGAGTTTGATTTCACACAAGTGAATTTAATCCCCCCTCCCAGTCAGAAAGAGATCAGTGTATATATTTATCACTGCCCTCGGAACATAACCATCGAGCAATTCCTGTTTTTAATGTTTTTCACTTATTTTGTTCTTTATTTATTTAGGTTTAAGCGATTTGGCTCCAGGTTGATGTTATTAAATGGAAATATATGCTTTTCTTCTATGCTGAAGATGAGTTTTAATATTTAACGTGTTTTGAAAAGAGGCACATTTAAAGGGGAGCCATGCTGAAAAATTGCTTATTTAACGAACAAAACATCTTTTTCTGGGTAAAACAAAGACAACTTAGCCTTTTAAGTGCACTTTTCAAGATCCTATAGAACATTATATATTTGCTTTGAAACTGTGCAGTCATAAAGGCTTGACCAGCAATGGGCATTGTACTTGTTTTCTCAAAAATGCATTAATACTTGTGTTATTCAGCTTAAGATCTACAATAGTTTAAACCTTTTTATAAATTAAAAATGGGAAAAAATATTTCTAGGGATTAGGAAATTGCCTTAAAGGGCATCTGCCAGAAGATTTCTACCTAATAAACTGGCTGACCTGTTACATGTGCACTTGGCAGCTGAAGGCATCTGTATTGGTTCCATGTTTATGTGCCCGCATTGATGAGAAAAATGTTTTAGTATATGCAAATGAGCATCTAGGAGCAATGGGGCCGTGGCCATTACTCCTAGAGGCTTGCTCAGGTCTCTCTGCAACTGCTGTGTCCTCTGAACTTTGACAGGGCCAGGCAGTGAAAACGTGATCAAACCCAATAAATCGCAAAAGCCCTCCTTGGCATTTTTTTTAAGCTAGATTTCTGGAATCATTTGTAGGGCTTTCTCCTAAATTATCAAAGGGCCTTCTTCCATAACTACTTGATGTGTGATTTCTCCTTGACTTATTATTTCCAAGGACTCCATTTGAAGTGAACCTCCCAACCTTGCCCTTACTAGTTTCACACTAGCACTAAACTGTTTTGGCAGGCTGTTTCAGTAGAGGAAAAGCCTGCCAGAGTTTATTGCATCTGGCATAGCCAGAAAATGCTGAATCACCGCCAGGCTCCATTGACTATATCAGGACCGGGAGGTGATCTGGTCTGTTTCTGGCATTAGTGCCGAGATTGGGCCGGACAAATACAGTTGTAAGAAACATTTTTTTTTTTCTGGCTGAATCCCGGCACTAATGCCGGAAACGGGCCACATCCCTACCAGGTCCTATCATAGTCAGTTTTCTCCACCGGAGCCCATTAACACCCGGCATAGTATGATGAACTCTGGAAGGTTGTTCATCTACTGGAACAACCTACCGGAACAGTTTAGCACTAGTGTGAAAATAGCCTTAGTATTCTGTACTTTTTATAAGCATTCTTCCCTTGCTTTAATGAATGCTCTCAGCCCCTTATGTACTGAATTTCTGGTGAACCTGTGATGGTACTTATACACAGCAACCAATCTGTGGAGTCCGAGCTACAATGAGGAGGGAGAGAGCAGCAGCCTGAACCAATTATAAGGTACAAGGTGCATCTAAGACTACCTCAGACTCCCTATAGGCACTGCATCTAAGATTTAGTCACTCACAGATCGCAACTTCCTAATGGAAGTGAGCTGAAAAGTAGCCAGACAGCAAGGTCTGAGAAAAATGCATATCAGGAAGTCCTCTAACTATTATTTTTGAGCTCCTGACCAAATAGTTTTTATTTTTTTGGGGGTGATTTTCTTACGTAGGGGCTAATTTTTTGCAGGATGAGGTGAAGGTTTTATTGATACCATTTTGTGTGACATACGCCTTTTTGATTGCTTGGTGTTGCACTTGTGATGTAAGGTGACAAAAATGGCTGCTTTTTACACTGTTTTTATTTATTTTTTATAGTGTTTTTTGGACAGAATGGATCATGTGATGTATTTATAGAGCCGGTCATTACGGACACGGTGATGCCTAATATGTGTGTGTGGTTTTTTTTTCTGCTTTTTATTATAAAATAAGTGGAAAGGGGCATTTTTTTCTTTAACTTTATAAATTTTATTACTTTATTAATTTTATTAAAAACACTTTTTTTACTTTTTTCTTTACTTTATTTATGATCACTTTTGGAGGTATGATCCCCTCTGCAATGCATTACAATACATCTGTATTGTAATGCATTGCCTGTCAGTGTATGACACTGAGTCATACACGAACAGGTCGCCTAGGAGACACAGCCCGAGTCTGGATCTTCTTGGCACCAGTAGAAGGCAGTTCCCGATGGCATTTTACAGCGATGCCGGCAGATACAAGAGGGGCCCGGCTATCGCGGACTGCCGGTCCCCTGCAGTGATCGCGCATGCACCGCTTCGGTGCGCGTGTGATCACTTTGACGTACTATTACGTCAAATTGCGGGAACGCAGTGGTTCCCATGATGTAGTAGTACATCATAGGTCGGGAAGGGGTTACTGGCCAAAGAGTTTAGTTTCTTGAGTTGGGAAGTGATGTGTTTTAAACGATGCAGACAGACATCAGATGTGCTCTATGGCAGCCACTAGAAGTGAGCGAAGTTTGAAAAATTTGGTTGATTTGCCAAATTTGTAAAAAAAAATTCACTTGGATCCAATTTAATTTCTCACAGAGCGTGTTAAATTAGGTCTATCCAAGCCTGCAGTTAAACTTTAGGGAGAATGAATCATGCTGTGCATCACTGTGCAGTGCAGCAAGATGCATAGTTAGTCCTTTCTGGTACAAAAACAATCACTGTGTGTCAGGATGACAGGCAGGTCACATATATGGACGAGCACATTATCGTGCAGGCCACCAATATTCCTAGCTAACCTGCAGCTAAACCCAAATTTAAAAAAAGCATACAGCATGCTTTAGTAAAGAAAAAAAATAAAACTGCTGCATGCCCAACCGGGTGTCCCAATTACTCTTTATTGGAACAAAATAAGGACATGGAGGCAGCGCCTATAAAGTAGTTCTGTTACATGTAGAATGACTGTGCGTCACTATTAGGCTTAGTTCTCACTTCACTTATTTGGTCAGTTATTGTCAGCCTAAAGCAGGTGCGGGTCAAACCCACAGAACAGGTGCAGATCTATTCATGATACCTAGGCAGAGTAGACTTTGCCCCTGAATTTGACTCACACTAAGTGATGGAAATAACTAACCAAATAACAGAAGTTTGAACTCTGCCTTACAGGTCAATGTTGGTGTCGGCTCTAATTAATTGGCGTGTCCCCATGAGGAGGGTGTCGGCACTAAGGCTGCATTCACATCACAGTTTATTTTTCCTTTCCCCTGATTAGTCAGAAGAACAGCCAAAAAAAGAGTATCCTGTATTTTGAGCATCCGCATTCACACTGTCAATATTTGGCCAGCATGACACAAGATGAGAATATTTGCATGTCTTCTGTGTTTTGGACTCACTCCTGGTTTTGGCCTCCAAATCATGATCAAATTCTGATGCAAAATACGGACAATGTGATATAGGCATCATGCTTAATTTGCATGCGTTTTGGCTATTTGCCTCTGAAATCTGCTTTCTTCAGATGGCAAAGGACTTTAATGGTCTTTATCACACAGTCGGTATCAGTTTTTGGTCAGTTTTTTGCATCTGTATTTGATCAGTATGTCAAAATGACCAATGAAAAGTCACAATAGTGGCCCTGGAACAGAGGAGAGGGGGCAACAGCAGTGGCAGTAACAGCACAAGATGGTGGCAGATCGCAGTGGCAGCAGGTGTGTGGCATCAGGCAGGTGGCAGCATGAGAATAGTGGCAGCAACACATGGGCAGAGTCATTTGTCACAATCTTCCAGTGTGGCAGCACACTACACTCAATGATTTAGTCTGATGCATCGGTGTCTGGAAATCCTGGTTGATCCAGGCCTGATTAGTCTCTCAACATTTTGTGTTGAAAGCAGAGTTCTCTTTGGGGTAGCTATGCTACCCGCTGCACAAAACATGCTCTGATGCCACACGATTGGCTGGGCAGGAAAGCTTGCCCAGGGCAAAATCAGCCAATTGTGGCCACAATTCAAGTTTGGCTGCCTAGTAGTCCCAGGGATATTGTATTTGGGGTGATAGGGTACAGTCCACATATGCCACCACCTGCTGGTTCTGGTTCTGCTCCATGTCCTGCTGCTGTGTGGTTTCTTTAGTAGGTGGGTGAAGAAAAGTGCTCCTCAGAGACTCAAGACTTAAGTTGCTGTTGATGGCGCTGTTGCTGCCCCTGCATCTCAGCAGTCATGGCAGTGGAATGTGAGCTCAGATGGTTCCCCCAGTTAGACCTTAGTGAAGAGTGGGTAGTCAGTGACTAACCAACTACAAAGGAAGTCTAGATAATAGTTGAGTTTTTCATCCCTCTCAGCGGGTGTAAAAGGGTCCCCATTTTGTACCAATAGAGGGTCTAACATTCTGAAGAGCCAGTAGTCATCCCTTTACCAAATGGTTGTAATGTGTCTGTCACTATGCAAGCAACTTAGCATGCATCTGGCCATTTGCGCAAGGGACTCTGAGGGACTCCCTGCCTCCATCTCCTCTGCATACTGTCATGGTCTGTCAGGATCATCTGCTATATCTTAATTGTCGCCCTCTAGCTCCTCCTGATCCTCCTGATCCTCTCTTGTCGCTTGGGTAGATAAACGCCCAGGAATTCTATATGGAACTAGGTGGTTTAGATCCACATCCTCCTCCTCCTGTGCCAGTTTAGCCCCCACAGGGCTTAGTTGGCCGTGAGATATAGGCACTACGTCTTCTGTCCCCTCATCAGTCAGATTTATCAGCATCTGCTCCAGGACGTGAAGGAGGGAAATTGCAGGTGTTACACATGAGCTGCCACGACAAAGCTACATTGGGGAGTAGTACTTTCCCTCTGCATCAAGAATTCGGTCATGGCTTAATTCTGCTCATACAGTCGGTCCAACATGTTGAGGGTGGAGTTCCAATGTGTGGAAACGTCTCATATGAGGTGATGTAGAGGAACCTCATTCTGCCTTTGCAGCTCAAGGAGATCGTGTTTTGCATGGTAAAAGTGGCTGAAGTGCATGCGCAGTTTCCTGGACATCTTTAACAGCTCTTGTAGTTCAATGGAGGACAATGGGTCAGCCTTCCCTGACACAACGCAGACAAAATGTTCTTCCCATTATCTGTGACCACGGTTCCTATCTCCAGTTGGTGAGGAGACAGGCAGGATTCAATTTTATTTATTTTTTGTTCATGATGCGAAGCAGCTCCTCCCCGGTGTGACCAGGTGCAGAACAACGTGACAATGTTGTGCTTTGCATAGGTGGTATGCTGGAGGACTTCTCTGAACTGTAGCTACAATGGAAGCAGAGGAGGATATCTGTGCAGAAATCCCCCTATTGCAAGGCGGAGGCGGCCAAGTTGCTGGTATGCCTGGGCCAGAACCACATTTACTGCATGGGCTGTAATGGACATATACTGTCCTTAACTAGGGATGAGCGAACCCGAACTGTATAGTTCGGGTTCGTACCGAATTTTGGGGTGTCCGTGACACGGACCCGAACCCGGACATTTTCGTAAAAGTCCGGGTTCGGGTTCGGTGTTCGTCGCTTTCTTCGCGCTTTTGTGACGCTTTCTTGGCGCTTTTTGAAAGGCTGCAAAGCAGCCAATCAACAAGCGTCATACTACTTGCCCCAAGAGGCCATCACAGCCATGCCTACTATTGGCATGGCTGTGATTGGCCAGAGCACCATGTGACCCAGCCTCTATTTAAGCTGGAGTCACATAGCGCCGCCCGTCACTCTGCTCTGATTAGCGTAGGGAGAGGTTGCGGCTGCGACAGTAGGGCGAGATTAGGCAGATTAACTCCTCCAAAGGACTTGATTAACTGATCGATCTGCAGCTGTGGATCATTGAGCTGCTGATCCTCAATTGCTCACTGTTTTTAGGCTGCACAGACCGTTTGTCAGTCTCATTTTTCTGGGGTGATCGGCGGCCATTTTGTGTCTTGTGGTGCGCCAGCACAAGCTGCGACCAAGTGCATTTAACCCTCAATGGTGTGGTTGTTTTTTGGCTAAAGCCTACATCAGGGTGAAGCTGTGACACCAAGTGCATTTAACCAGCAATAGTCTGTTCATTTTTTGGCCATATACAAAATCAGGGGCAAGCTGCGCCTGTCACCAAGTGCATTTAACCCTCAATGGTGTGGTTGTTTTTTGGCTAAAGCCTACATCAGGGTGAAGCTGTCACACCAAGTGCATTTAACCAGCAATAGTCTGTTCATTTTTTGGCCATATACAAAATCAGGGGCAAGCTGCGCCTGTCACCAAGTGCATTTAACCCTCAATGGTGTGGTTGTTTTTTGGCTAAAGCCTACATCAGGGTGAAGCTGTCACACCAAGTGCATTTAACCAGCAATAGTCTGTTCATTTTTTGGCCATATACAAAATCAGGGGCAAGCTGCGCCTGTCACCAAGTGCATTTAACCCTCAATGGTGTGGTTGTTTTTTGGCTAAAGCCTACATCAGGGTGAAGCTGTCACACCAAGTGCATTTAACCAGCAATAGTCTGTTCATTTTTTGGCCATATCCCAGTCTAATTCTGTCACTAAATCCATACCGGTCACCCAGCGCCTAAATACTAGGCCTCAAATTTATATCCAGCTAAATCTGTCCCTAGTGCTGTAGCTGGGCGAGTTATTTAGTGTCCGTTCAAGCACATTTCTTGTTCTGGGTTGAAATACAATTCCCAATTTAGCAATTTCATAATTTAGTGGTTCCTGCTATATCAGAGCTCTTTGAAATCTATCCCAAAAAGGGTATATAATATTGAAGGTGCACATAGGGTCATTCAGAGTAACTTCACACACACCCGCTACTGTGTATTTCCAAGTCTAATTCTGTCACTAAATCCATACCGGTGACCCAGCGCCTAAATACTAGGCCTCAAATTTAATTCCCTCTAAATCTCTCGTTACCCACCGCTGTACTGTTGTTGCTGGGCAAGATATTTAGTGTCCGTCAAAGCACATTTTTTGTTCTGGGTTAAAGTACAATTCCCAATTTAGCAATTTCATAATTTAGTGGTTTCTGCTATATCAGAGCTATTTGAAATCTATCCCAAAAAGGGTATATAATATTGAAGGTGCACATAGGGTCATTCAGAATAACTTCACACACACCCGCTACTGTGTATTTCCAAGTCTAATTCTGTCACTAAACCCATACCTGTCACCCAGCGCCTAAATACTAGGCCTCAAATTTAAATCCCTCTAAATCTCTCGTTACCGTTGTCCTGTTGTAGCTGGGAAAGTTATTTAGTGCCCGTCAAAGCACATTTTTTGTTCTGGGTTGAAGTACAATTCCCAATTTAGCAATTTCATAATTTAGTGGTTCCTGCTATATCAGAGCTATTTGAAATCTATCCCAAAAAGGGTATATAATATTGAAGGTGCACATAGGGTCATTCAGAATAACTTCACACACACCCGCTACTGTGTATTTCCAAGTCTAATTCTGTCACTAAATCCATACCGGTGACCCAGCGCCTAAATACTAGGCCTCAAATTTAATTCCCTCTAAATCTCTCGTTACCCACCGCTGTACTGTTGTTGCTGGGCAAGATATTTAGTGTCCGTCAAAGCACATTTTTTGTTCTGGGTTGAAGTACAATTCCCAATTTAGCAATTTCATAATTTAGTGGTTTCTGCTATATCAGAGCTATTTGAAATCTATCCCTAAAAGGGTATATAATATTGAAGGTGCACATAGGGTCATTCAGAATAACTTCACACACACCCGCTACTGTGTATTTCCAAGTCTAATTCTGTCACTAAACCCATACCTGTCACCCAGCGCCTAAATACTAGGCCTCAAATTTATATCCAGCTAAATCTGTCCCTAGTGCTGTAGCTGGGCGAGTTATTTAGTGTCCGTTCAAGCACATTTCTTGTTCTGGGTTGAAATACAATTCCCAATTTAGCAATTTCATAATTTAGTGGTTCCTGCTATATCAGAGCTCTTTGAAATCTATCCCAAAAAGGGTATATAATATTGAAGGTGCACATAGGGTCATTCAGAGTAACTTCACACACACCCGCTACTGTGTATTTCCAAGTCTAATTCTGTCACTAAATCCATACCGGTGACCCAGCGCCTAAATACTAGGCCTCAAATTTAATTCCCTCTAAATCTCTCGTTACCCACCGCTGTACTGTTGTTGCTGGGCAAGATATTTAGTGTCCGTCAAAGCACATTTTTTGTTCTGGGTTGAAGTACAATTCCCAATTTAGCAATTTCATAATTTAGTGGTTTCTGCTATATCAGAGCTATTTGAAATCTATCCCAAAAAGGGTATATAATATTGAAGGTGCACATAGGGTCATTCAGAATAACTTCACACACACCCGCTACTGTGTATTTCCAAGTCTAATTCTGTCACTAAACCCATACCTGTCACCCAGCGCCTAAATACTAGGCCTCAAATTTAAATCCCTCTAAATCTCTCGTTACCGTTGTCCTGTTGTAGCTGGGAAAGTTATTTAGTGCCCGTCAAAGCACATTTTTTGTTCTGGGTTGAAGTACAATTCCCAATTTAGCAATTTCATAATTTAGTGGTTCCTGCTATATCAGAGCTATTTGAAATCTATCCCAAAAAGGGTATATAATATTGAAGGTGCACATAGGGTCATTCAGAATAACTTCACACACACCCGCTACTGTGTATTTCCAAGTCTAATTCTGTCACTAAATCCATACCGGTGACCCAGCGCCTAAATACTAGGCCTCAAATTTAATTCCCTCTAAATCTCTCGTTACCCACCGGTGTACTGTTGTTGCTGGGCAAGATATTTAGTGTCCGTCAAAGCACATTTTTTGTTCTGGGTTGAAGTACAATTCCCAATTTAGCAATTTCATAATTTAGTGGTTTCTGCTATATCAGAGCTATTTGAAATCTATCCCTAAAAGGGTATATAATATTGAAGGTGCACATAGGGTCATTCAGAATAACTTCACACACACCCGCTACTGTGTATTTCCAAGTCTAATTCTGTCACTAAACCCATACCTGTCACCCAGCGCCTAAATACTAGGCCTCAAATTTAAATCCCTCTAAATCTCTCGTTACCGTTGTCCTGTTGTAGCTGGGAAAGTTATTTAGTGCCCGTCAAAGCACATTTTTTGTTCTGGGTTGAAGTACAATTCCCAATTTAGCAATTTCATAATTTAGTGGTTCCTGCTATATCAGAGCTATTTGAAATCTATCCCAAAAAGGGTATATAATATTGAAGGTGCACATAGGGTCATTCAGAATAACTTCACACACACCCGCTACTGTGTATTTCCAAGTCTAATTCTGTCACTAAATCCATACCGGTGACCCAGCGCCTAAATACTAGGCCTCAAATTTAATTCCCTCTAAATCTCTCGTTACCCACCGCTGTACTGTTGTTGCTGGGCAAGATATTTAGTGTCCGTCAAAGCACATTTTTTGTTCTGGGTTGAAGTACAATTCCCAATTTAGCAATTTCATAATTTAGTGGTTTCTGCTATATCAGAGCTATTTGAAATCTATCCCTAAAAGGGTATATAATATTGAAGGTGCACATAGGGTCATTCAGAATAACTTCACACACACCCGCTACTGTGTATTTCCAAGTCTAATTCTGTCACTAAACCCATACCTGTCACCCAGCGCCTAAATACTAGGCCTCAAATTTATATCCAGCTAAATCTGTCCCTAGTGCTGTAGCTGGGCGAGTTATTTAGTGTCCGTTCAAGCACATTTCTTGTTCTGGGTTGAAATACAATTCCCAATTTAGCAATTTCATAATTTAGTGGTTCCTGCTATATCAGAGCTCTTTGAAATCTATCCCAAAAAGGGTATATAATATTGAAGGTGCACATAGGGTCATTCAGAGTAACTTCACACACACCCGCTACTGTGTATTTCCAAGTCTAATTCTGTCACTAAATCCATACCGGTGACCCAGCGCCTAAATACTAGGCCTCAAATTTAATTCCCTCTAAATCTCTCGTTACCCACCGCTGTACTGTTGTTGCTGGGCAAGATATTTAGTGTCCGTCAAAGCACATTTTTTGTTCTGGGTTGAAGTACAATTCCCAATTTAGCAATTTCATAATTTAGTGGTTTCTGCTATATCAGAGCTATTTGAAATCTATCCCAAAAAGGGTATATAATATTGAAGGTGCACATAGGGTCATTCAGAATAACTTCACACACACCCGCTACTGTGTATTTCCAAGTCTAATTCTGTCACTAAACCCATACCTGTCACCCAGCGCCTAAATACTAGGCCTCAAATTTAAATCCCTCTAAATCTCTCGTTACCGTTGTCCTGTTGTAGCTGGGAAAGTTATTTAGTGCCCGTCAAAGCACATTTTTTGTTCTGGGTTGAAGTACAATTCCCAATTTAGCAATTTCATAATTTAGTGGTTCCTGCTATATCAGAGCTATTTGAAATCTATCCCAAAAAGGGTATATAATATTGAAGGTGCACATAGGGTCATTCAGAATAACTTCACACACACCCGCTACTGTGTATTTCCAAGTCTAATTCTGTCACTAAATCCATACCGGTGACCCAGCGCCTAAATACTAGGCCTCAAATTTAATTCCCTCTAAATCTCTCGTTACCCACCGCTGTACTGTTGTTGCTGGGCAAGATATTTAGTGTCCGTCAAAGCACATTTTTTGTTCTGGGTTGAAGTACAATTCCCAATTTAGCAATTTCATAATTTAGTGGTTTCTGCTATATCAGAGCTATTTGAAATCTATCCCTAAAAGGGTATATAATATTGAAGGTGCACATAGGGTCATTCAGAATAACTTCACACACACCCGCTACTGTGTATTTCCAAGTCTAATTCTGTCACTAAACCCATACCTGTCACCCAGCGCCTAAATACTAGGCCTCAAATTTAAATCCCTCTAAATCTCTCGTTACCGTTGTCCTGTTGTAGCTGGGAAAGTTATTTAGTGCCCGTCAAAGCACATTTTTTGTTCTGGGTTGAAGTACAATTCCCAATTTAGCAATTTCATAATTTAGTGGTTCCTGCTATATCAGAGCTATTTGAAATCTATCCCAAAAAGGGTATATAATATTGAAGGTGCACATTGGGTCATTCAGAATAACTTCACACACACGCTTCTGTGCATTTCCAAGTCTAATTCTGTCACTAAATCCATACCGGTGACCCAGCGCCTAAATACTAGGCCTCAAATTTAATTCCCTCTAAATCTCTCGTTACCCACCGCTGTACTGTTGTTGCTGGGCAAGATATTTAGTGTCCGTCAAAGCACATTTTTTGTTCTGGGTTGAAGTACAATTCCCAATTTAGCAATTTCATAATTTAGTGGTTTCTGCTATATCAGAGCTATTTGAAATCTATCCCTAAAAGGGTATATAATATTGAAGGTGCACATAGGGTCATTCAGAATAACTTCACACACACCCGCTACTGTGTATTTCCAAGTCTAATTCTGTCACTAAACCCATACCTGTCACCCAGCGCCTAAATACTAGGCCTCAAATTTAAATCCCTCTAAATCTCTCGTTACCGTTGTCCTGTTGTAGCTGGGAAAGTTATTTAGTGCCCGTCAAAGCACATTTTTTGTTCTGGGTTGAAGTACAATTCCCAATTTAGCAATTTCATAATTTAGTGGTTCCTGCTATATCAGAGCTATTTGAAATCTATCCCAAAAAGGGTATATAATATTGAAGGTGCACATTGGGTCATTCAGAATAACTTCACACACACGCTTCTGTGCATTTCCAAGTCTAATTCTGTCACTAAATCCATACCGGTGACCCAGCGCCTAAATACTAGGCCTCAAATTTAATTCCCTCTAAATCTCTCGTTACCCACCGCTGTACTGTTGTTGCTGGGCAAGATATTTAGTGTCCGTCAAAGCACATTTTTTGTTCTGGGTTGAAGTACAATTCCCAATTTAGCAATTTCATAATTTAGTGGTTTCTGCTATATCAGAGCTATTTGAAATCTATCCCTAAAAGGGTATATAATATTGAAGGTGCACATAGGGTCATTCAGAATAACTTCACACACACCCGCTACTGTGTATTTCCAAGTCTAATTCTGTCACTAAATCCATACCGGTGACCCAGCGACTAAATACTAGGCCTCAAATTTAATTCCCTCTAAATCTCTCGTTACCCACCGCTGTACTGTTGTTGCTGGGCAAGATATTTAGTGTCCGTCAAAGCACATTTTTTGTTCTGGGTTGAAGTACAATTCCCAATTTAGCAATTTCATAATTTAGTGGTTTCTGCTATATCAGAGCTATTTGAAATCTATCCCTAAAAGGGTATATAATATTGAAGGTGCACATAGGGTCATTCAGAATAACTTCACACACACCCGCTACTGTGTATTTCCAAGTCTAATTCTGTCACTAAATCCATACCGGTGACCCAGCGCCTAAATACTAGGCCTCAAATTTAATTCCCTTTAAATCTCTCGTTACCCACCGCTGTACTGTTGTTGCTGGGCAAGATATTTAGTGTCCGTCAAAGCACATTTTTTGTTCTGGGTTGAAGTACAATTCCCAATTTAGCAATTTCATAATTTAGTGGTTTCTGCTATATCAGAGCTATTTGAAATCTATCCCTAAAAGGGTATATAATATTGAAGGTGCACATAGGGTCATTCAGAATAACTTCACACACACCCGCTACTGTGTATTTCCAAGTCTAATTCTGTCACTAAATCCATACCGGTGACCCAGCGCCTAAATACTAGGCCTCAAATTTAATTCCCTCTAAATCTCTCGTTACCCACCGTTGTACTGTTGTTGCTGGGCAAGATATTTAGTGTCCGTCAAAGCACATTTTTTGTTCTGGGTTGAAGTACAATTCCCAATTTAGCAATTTCATAATTTAGTGGTTTCTGCTATATCAGAGCTATTTGAAATCTATCCCTAAAAGGGTATATAATATTCAAGGTGCACATTGGGTCATTCAGAATAACTTCACACACACACGCTTCTGTGCATTTCCAAGTCTAATTCTGTCACTAAATCCATACCGGTCACCCAGCGCCTAAATACTAGGCCTCAAATTTATATCCCGCTGAATTTGAATACAATACATTGGGCCAAATAATATATTTGTTGTTGTGGTGAACCATAACAATGAGAAAAACATCTAGTAAGGGACGCGGACGTGGACATGGTCGTGGTGGTGTTAGTGGACCCTCTGGTGCTGGGAGAGGACGTGGCCGTTCTGCCACATCCACACGTCCTAGTGTACCAACTACCTCAGGTCCCAGTAGCCGCCAGAATTTACAGCGATATATGGTGGGGCCCAATGCCGTTCTAAGGATGGTAAGGCCTGAGCAGGTACAGGCATTAGTCAATTGGGTGGCCGACAGTGGATCCAGCACGTTCACATTATCTCCCACCCAGTCTTCTGCAGAAAGCGCACAGATGGCGCCTGAAAACCAACCCCATCAGTCTGTCACATCACCCCCATGCATACCAGGGAAACTGTCTCAGCCTCAAGTTATGCAGCAGTCTCTTATGCTGTTTGAAGACTCCGCTGGCAGGGTTTCCCAAGGGCATCCACCTAGCCCTTCCCCAGCGGTGAAAGACATAGAATGCACTGACGCACAACCACTTATGTTTCCTGA
Organism: Bufo gargarizans; assembly: GCF_014858855.1. Lineage (NCBI taxonomy): Eukaryota > Metazoa > Chordata > Amphibia > Anura > Bufonidae > Bufo > Bufo gargarizans. The sequence goes on along the minus strand of NC_058086.1, from coordinate 155,746,437 downwards.
TGATGAGGACATGGGAATACCACCTCAGCATGTCTCTGATGATGACGAAACACAGGTGCCAACTGCTGCGTCTTTCTGCAGTGTGCAGACTGAACAGGAGGTCAGGGATCAAGACTGGGTGGAAGACGATGCAGGGGACGATGAGGTCCTAGACCCCACATGGAATGAAGGTCGTGCCACTGACTTTCACAGTTCGGAGGAAGAGGCAGTGGTGAGACCGAGCCAACAGCGTAGCAAAAGAGGGAGCAGTGGGCAAAAGCAGAACACCCGCCGCCAAGAGACTCCGCCTGCTACTGACCGCCGCCATCTGGGACCGAGCACCCCAAAGGCAGCTTCAAGGAGTTCCCTGGCATGGCACTTCTTCAAACAATGTGCTGACGACAAGACCCGAGTGGTTTGCACGCTGTGCCATCAGAGCCTGAAGCGAGGCATTAACGTTCTGAACCTGAGCACAACCTGCATGACCAGGCACCTGCATGCAAAGCATGAACTGCAGTGGAGTAAACACCTTAAAACCAAGGAAGTCACTCAGGCTCCCCCTGCTACCTCTTCTGCTGCTGCCGCCTCGGCCTATTCTGCTGCTGCCGCCTCGGCCTCTTCCTCCGCCTCTGGAGGAACGTTGGCACCTGCCGCCCAGCAAACAGGGGATGTACCACCAACACCACCACCACCACCTCCGTCACCAAGCGTCTCAACCATGTCACACGCCAGCGTTCAGCTCTCCATCTCACAAACATTTGATAGAAAGCGTAAATTCCCACCTAGCCACCCTCGATCCCTGGCCCTGAATGCCAGCATTTCTAAACTACTGGCCTATGAAATGCTGTCATTTAGGCTGGTGGACACAGACAGCTTCAAACAGCTCATGTCGCTTGCTGTCCCACAGTATGTTGTTCCCAGCCGGCACTACTTCTCCAAGAGAGCCGTGCCTTCCCTGCACAACCAAGTATCCGATAAAATCAAGTGTGCACTGCGCAACGCCATCTGTAGCAAGGTCCACCTAACCACAGATACGTGGACCAGTAAGCACGGCCAGGGACGCTATATCTCCCTAACTGCACACTGGGTAAATGTAGTGGCAGCTGGGCCCCAGGCGGAGAGCTGTTTGGCGCACGTCCTTCCGCCGCCAAGGATCGCAGGGCAACATTCTTTGCCTCCTGTTGCCACCTCCTCCTTCTCGGCTTCCTCCTCCTCTTCTTCCACCTGCTCATCCAGTCAGCCACACACCTTCACCACCAACTTCAGCACAGCCCGGGGTAAACGTCAGCAGGCCATTCTGAAACTCATATGTTTGGGGGACAGGCCCCACACCGCACAGGAGTTGTGGCGGGGTATAGAACAACAGACCGACGAGTGGTTGCTGCCGGTGAGCCTCAAGCCCGGCCTGGTGGTGTGTGATAATGGGCGAAATCTCGTTGCAGCTCTGGGACTAGCCAATTTGACGCACATCCCTTGCTTGGCGCATGTGCTGAATTTGGTGGTGCAGAAGTTCATTCACAACTACCCCGACATGTCAGAGCTGCTGCATAAAGTGCGGGCCGTCTGTTCGCGCTTCCGGCGTTCACATCCTGCTGCTGCTCGCCTGTCTGCGCTACAGCGTAACTTCGGCCTTCCCGCTCACCGCCTCATATGCGACGTGCCCACCAGGTGGAACTCCACCTTGCACATGCTGGACAGACTGTGCGAGCAGCAGCAGGCCATAGTGGAGTTTCAGCTGCAGCACGCACGGGTCAGTCGCACTACAGAACAGCACCACTTCACCACCAATGACTGGGCCTCCATGCGAGACCTGTGTGCCCTGTTGCGCTGTTTCGAGTACTCCACCAACATGGCCAGTGGCGATGACACCGTTATCAGCGTTACAATACCACTTCTATGTCTCCTTGAGAAAACACTTAGGGCGATGATGGAAGAGGAGGTGGCCCAGGAGGAGGAGGAGGAGGAGGAGGAAGAGGGGTCATTTTTAGCACTTTCAGGCCAGTCTCTTCGAAGTGACTCAGAGGGAGGTTTTTGGCAACAGCAGAGGCCAGGTACAAATGTGGCCAGCCAGGGCCCACTACTGGAGGACGAGGAGGACGAGGATGAGGAGGAGGTGGAGGAGGATGAGGATGAAGCATGGTCACAGCGGGGTGGCACCCAACGCAGCTCGGGTCCATCACTGGTGCGTGGCTGGGGGGAAAGGCAGGACGATGACGATACGCCTCCCACAGAGGACAGCTTGTCCTTATCCCTGGGCAGCCTGGCACACATGAGCGACTACATGCTGCAGTGCCTGCGCAACGACAGCAGAGTTGCCCACATTTTAACCTGTGCGGACTACTGGGTTGCCACCCTGCTGGATCCACGCTACAAAGACAATGTGCCCACCTTACTTCCTGCACTGGAGCGTGATAGGAAGATGCGCGAGTACAAGCGCACGTTGGTAGACACGCTACTGAGAGCATTCCCAAATGTCACAGGGGAACAAGTGGAAGCCCAAGGCCAAGGCAGAGGAGGAGCAAGAGGTCGCCAAGGCAGCTGTGTCACGGCCAGCTCCTCTGAGGGCAGGGTTAGCATGGCAGAGATGTGGAAAACTTTTGTCAACACGCCACAGCTAACTGCACCACCACCTGATACGCAACGTGTTAGCAGGAGGCAACATTTCACTAACATGGTGGAACAGTACGTGTGCACACCCCTCCACGTACTGACTGATGGTTCGGCCCCATTCAACTTCTGGGTCTCTAAATTGTCCACGTGGCCAGAGCTAGCCTTTTATGCCTTGGAGGTGCTGGCCTGCCCGGCAGCCAGCGTTTTGTCTGAACGTGTATTCAGCACGGCAGGGGGCGTCATTACAGACAAACGCAGCCGCCTGTCTACAGCCAATGTGGACAAGCTGACGTTCATAAAAATGAACCAGGCATGGATCCCACAGGACCTGTCCGTCCCTTGTCCAGATTAGACATTAACTACCTCCCCATAACCATATATTATTGGACTCCAGGGCACTTCCTCATTCAATCCTATTTTTATTTTCATTTTACCATTATATTGCGAGGCTACCCAAAGTTGAATGAACCTCTCCTCTGCCTGTGTGCTAGGCCTAAATATATGCCAATGGACTGTTGCAGTGGTGGGTGACGTGAAGCCTCATTCTCTGCTATGACATGCAGACTGATTCTCTGCTGACATGAAGCCAGATCCTCTGTTACGGGAGCTCTCTCCTCTGCCTGGGTGCTGGGCCTAAATTTATGACAATTGACTGTTGCAGTGGTGGGTGACGTGAAGCCTGATTCTCTGCTATGATATGAAGACTGATTCTCTGCTGACATGAAGCCAGATTGTCTGTTACGGGACCTTTCTCCTCTGCCTGGGTTCTGGGCCTAAATTTATGAAAATTGACTGTTGCAGTGGTGGGTGACGTGAAGCCTGATTCTCTGCTATGATATGAAGACTGATTCTCTGCTGACATGAAGCCAGATTGTCTGTTACGGGACCTTTCTCCTCTGCCTGGGTTCTGGGCCTAAATTTATGAAAATTGACTCTTACAGTGGTGGGTGACGTGAAGCCTGATTCTCTGCTATGATATGAAGACTGATTCTCTGCTGACATGAAGCCAGATTCTCTGTTACGGGACCTCTCTCCTCTGCCTGGGTGCTGGGCCTAAATTTATGACAATGGACTGTTGCAGTGGTGGCTGACGTGAAGCCTGATTCTCTGCTATGACATGCAGACTGATTCTCTGCTGTCATGAAGCCAGATTGTCTGTTACGGGACCTCTCTGCTCTGCCTGTGTGCTAGGCCTAAATATATGCCAATGGACTGTTGCAGTGGTGGCTGACGTGAAGCCTCATTCTCTGCTATGACATGCAGACTGATTCTCTGCTGTCATGAAGCCAGATTGTCTGTTACGGGACCTCTCTGCTCTGCCTGTGTGCTAGGCCTAAATATATGCCAATGGACTGTTGCAGTGGTGGGTGACGTGAAGCCTCATTCTCTGCTATGACATGCAGACTGATTCTCTGCTGACATGAAGCCAGATTGTCTGTTACGGGACCTCTCTGCTCTGCCTGTGTGCTAGGCCTAAATATATGCCAATGGACTGTTGCAGTGGTGGGTGACGTGAAGCCTCATTCTCTGCTATGACATGCAGACTGATTCTCTGCTGACATGAAGCCAGATTGTCTGTTACGGGACCTCTCTGCTCTGCCTGTGTGCTAGGCCTAAATATATGCCAATGGACTGTTGCAGTGGTGGGTGACGTGAAGCCTCATTCTCTGCTATGACATGCAGACTGATTCTCTGCTGACATGAAGCCAGATTGTCTATTACGGGACCTCTCTGCTCTGCCTGTGTGCTAGGCCTAAATATATGCCAATGGACTGTTGCAGTGGTGGGTGACGTGAAGCCTCATTCTCTGCTATGACATGCAGACTGATTCTCTGCTGACATGAAGCCAGATTGTCTGTTACGGGACCTCTCTGCTCTGCCTGTGTGCTAGGCCTAAATATATGCCAATGGACTGTTGCAGTGGTGGGTGACGTGAAGCCTCATTCTCTGCTATGACATGCAGACTGATTCTCTGCTGACATGAAGCCAGATCCTCTGTTACGGGAGCTCTCTCCTCTGCCTGGGTGCTGGGCCTAAATTTATGACAATTGACTGTTGCAGTGGTGGGTGACGTGAAGCCTGATTCTCTGCTATGATATGAAGACTGATTCTCTGCTGACATGAAGCCAGATTGTCTGTTACGGGACCTTTCTCCTCTGCCTGGGTTCTGGGCCTAAATTTATGAAAATTGACTCTTACAGTGGTGGGTGACGTGAAGCCTGATTCTCTGCTATGATATGAAGACTGATTCTCTGCTGACATGAAGCCAGATTCTCTGTTACGGGACCTCTCTCCTCTGCCTGGGTGCTGGGTAGTGTTGAGCGCGAATATTCGAAAAGCAAATTTTTTTCGCGAATATCGCAACTTCGCGATTTCGCGAATATTTCGAATATAGTGCTATATATTCGTAAAAACGAATATTCGTTTTTTGTTTCCCCCCCCCCCCCACAAAATTACAGTACACATATAATTGATTGTTTCCCAAAGGTCCAACAGCTCAGATCTTACTCACATTGCCTAGAAAGTGATTGAGGCGCGAATCTTCGTAAGGCGATTTTATTAGCGCACATGCGAATATCGGCACGTCCCAGAACAGAGGCAAAGGGCTTTGCATTCATACATTAGTGAATTGAGTTGCGAATCTTCGTAAGGCGATTTTATTAGCGCACATGCGAATATCTACACTTGTCCCAGAACAGAGGCAAAGGGCTTTGCATTCATACATTAGTGATTGAATTGAGCTGCGAATCTTCGTAAGGCGATTTTATTAACGCAAATGCAAATATCTACACTTGTCCCCAGAACAGAGAGGCAAAGGCCTGTGCATTCATATAGTATAGCACCATATTCGCGAATACGTAGAACTTCGTAAAATTCGATTTACGAATATTCGTATTTTTTATTTTACTTTCCACCTTACAGATTACATTGATCTGTACTCTGTCAACTACTGTCATCACCCCCCACTGTATCTCGATTGATTCCCAAAAGTCTCACATTCCCTAGAAAGTGATTGAGGTGCGAATCTTCGTAAGGCGATTTTATTAGCGCACATGCGAATATCTACACTTGTCCCAGAACAGAGGCAAAGGGCATTGCATTCATACATTAGTGATTGAATTGAGTTGCGAATCTTCGTAAGGCGATTTCATTAGCGCACATGTGAATTTTGCATAGCATATGTATTATGCGATAATTCGAATTATCGCATATGCGAAATAATAACGAATTTGAATAATCGCGAATATTTTACGAATATTCTTTCGAATATTCACAAAATTTCGCGAATTCGAATATGGGACATGCCGCTCAACACTAGTGCTGGGCCTAAATTTATGACAATGGACTGTTGCAGTGGTGGGTGACGTGAAGCCTGATTCTCTGCTATGACATGCAGACTGATTCTCTGCTGACATGAAGCCAGATTGTCTGTTACGGGACCTCTCTCCTCTGCCTGGGTGCTGGGCCTAAATATATGCCAATGGACTGTTGCAGTGGTGGCTGACGTGAAGCCTCATTCTCTGCTATGACATGCAGACTAATTCTCTGCTGACATGAAGACAGATTCTCTGTTACGGGACCTCTCTCCTCTGCCTGGGTGCCGGGGCCTAAATATCTGAGAATGGACTGTTCCAGTGGTGGCTGACGTGAAGCCTCATTCTCTGCTATGACATGCAGACTAATTCTCTGCTGACATGAAGACAGATTCTCTGTTACGGGACCTCCCTCCTCTGCCTGGGTGCTGGGCCTAAATATATGCCAATGGACTGTTGCAGTGGTGGCTGACGTGAAGCCTCATTCTCTGCTATGACATGCAGACTAATTCTCTGCTGACATGAAGACAGATTCTCTGTTACGGGACCTCCCTCCTCTGCCTGGGTGCTGGGCCTAAATATATGCCAATGGACTGTTGCAGTGGTGGCTGACGTGAAGCCTCATTCTCTGCTATGACATGCAGACTGATTCTCTGCTGACATGAAGCCAGATTCTCTGTTACGGGACCTCTCTCCTCTGCCTGTGTGTGTGCTGGGCCTAAATATATGCCAATGGACTGTTGCAGTGGTGGCTGACGTGAAGCCTCATTCTCTGCTATGACATGCAGACTGATTCTCTGCTGACATGAAGCCAGATTCTCTGTTACGGGACCTCTCTCCTCTGCCTGTGTGTGTGCTGGGCCTAAATATATGCCAATGGACTGTTGCAGTGGTGGCTGACGTGAAGCCTCATTCTCTGCTATGACATGCAGACTAATTCTCTGCTGACATGAAGACAGATTCTCTGTTACGGGACCTCCCTCCTCTGCCTGGGTGCTGGGCCTAAATATATGCCAATGGACTGTTGCAGTGGTGGCTGACGTGAAGCCTCATTCTCTGCTATGACATGCAGACTGATTCTCTGCTGACATGAAGCCAGATTCTCTGTTACGGGACCTCTCTCCTCTGCCTGTGTGTGTGCTGGGCCTAAATATATGCCAATGGACTGTTGCAGTGGTGGCTGACGTGAAGCCTCATTCTCTGCTATGACATGCAGACTGATTCTCTGCTGACATGAAGCCAGATTCTCTGTTACGGGACCTCTCTCCTCTGCCTGTGTGTGTGCTGGGCCTAAATATATGCCAATGGACTGTTGCAGTGGTGGCTGACGTGAAGCCTCATTCTCTGCTATGACATGCAGACTAATTCTCTGCTGACATGAAGACAGATTCTCTGTTACGGGACCTCCCTCCTCTGCCTGGGTGCTGGGCCTAAATATATGCCAATGGACTGTTGCAGTGGTGGCTGACGTGAAGCCTCATTCTCTGCTATGACATGCAGACTAATTCTCTGCTGACATGAAGACAGATTCTCTGTTACGGGACCTCTCTCCTCTGCCTGGGTGCCGGGGCCTAAATATCTGAGAATGGACTGTTCCAGTGGTGGGTGACGGGAAGCCAGATTCTCTGCTATGGAACCTCTCTCCAATTGATTTTGGTTAATTTTTATTTATTTAATTTTTATTTTAATTCATTTCCCTATCCACATTTGTTTGCAGGGGATTTACCTACATGTTGCTGCCTTTTGCAGCCCTCTAGCTCTTTCCTGGGCTGTTTTACAGCCTTTTTAGTGCCGAAAAGTTCGGGTCCCCATTGACTTCAATGGGGTTCGGGTTCGGGACGAAGTTCGGATCGGGTTCGGATCCCGAACCCGAACATTTCCGGGATGTTCGGCCGAACTTCTCGAACCCGAACATCCAGGTGTTCGCTCAACTCTATCCTTAACCATAGTTACAGCTCCACACGTCGGCACTGGCATGAACTGTACCAGACACAGACAGGCTCAAAGACCAGCCCACCTTCTGCTCAAAGTACATGTGCTGGGCTGGCAGAGCTTTTTTAGAGTAATGACTCCACCTTGGGTAGGCACAAGCCATCAGTTCTGTGAAATGTTCAGAGTCCATGATATGGAAAGGGAGGGACTGTAGTACCAGCAACTTGGTCAGGTGCTAATTCAGCTGCTCCGTTGGATGAGTGCATGCATAGGGTTGTCTCTGTGCAATTTCCTTGGTGATCAATTGCTGGCGAAACACGTGGCGAGGTCAGGAGCAATAGACTAAGTTAAGGATTGACCGCAGGTTGAGAAGCTCTGACTGCAAGAGAAGGCATGCGGGCCGCTGAGAGGTGCAGCAGTTGCTGCATGAGGCTGTAACACTACATTAGTGTCACTGTTTTCCCAGGCCACTTTATTTTGATGCTCCATGTGTTGATGCAGGGTCGTGGTGCCAATATTAGCACCTTGACAGTGATTCACCTTCTACCCACATATCTTGCATACTGTCACATTGACGTCCTCCAGAAACTTGATAAAAAAATCTGACACTGCTGAGTTTGGCATTTTACCCCCAAGACTCTGTACTGACTGCCTGCCATTGCCTTTGTGAATCTGTGCACCACTAGTTGTTTCTTGACAGATAGGCTCCTGAGTTGCATATAGTCTATCCCGAGCATGTTTGGCTCCAGATTTTTCACTGTTTCGACCATGCTGGCTCACTGGCATGCTGTCACCTTGCTACTGTCTCATGGGCCCGCTGACACCCTCAATTGATGATGATGATACCCCTATTTACCCTGCTCCCACGTGCGATCATCTACATTATCATCCACTAATGTCTGTTCATCACTTATGTCACCCTCACCAGCCTCATGACCATGTCCCTGACTGCTCGCAATATGTGCTTCCACCCAACTGTTGTCTCTAGTTGCATGCCTAAGGGAGGACGCAGAGGACCTCTCCTCCAAGTCTGTGCTGGCCTGTAGCTTCTGACTGTTCTCACTAAGATTGTCCTTGCTGAAGGACCAGCTCTGGCCTGCTGTTGCTACTACCACACTTTCTTCTGCTGCTACTTGTGTCGGCTACAGCAAGATTTTTGCCACTGCCCATTCCTTTTGAGGGCCCAGGCAACTATCTGTTGGCCAGTGTACAGTAACTGAATCTGTAATGTAACAGATTAATTATAAATGGCACAACAGATGAACTATATAAACGTGCCTATGTATTTGAATGCCTGCTGATAACGAGTCTGATGCACAGTACGTCTATGTATAACTGAACTGATTAATTATTAATGGATCATCAGATCAACTAGGTACACGCACCAATATATTAGACTGGCTGTTGAGGCTAGTCTGATGCACAGTCTATTTAAAGCAGAACAGATGAAGTATATATGACACAGCAGTGGAACAAGATGCACAGGGTGACTACACAGAGCCTGCACTGTCCCTGCAGTCTCCCTATGCTCTCCCTACAGTGTTTGAACACTCTCCCTATGATCTCCATACACTGTCCCTGCACTGTCCCTTTCCAATATTCTACAATTTAGCATAGTACATAAGGCCGAAAAAAAGACATTTGTCCATCCAGTTCGGCCTGTTATCCTGCAAGTTAGAAGACAATTTTCCCCACTTCAGGGGAATAAAAAATTCCTTCTCGACTCCAATCAGGCAATCAGAATAACTCCCTGGATCAACGACCCCTCTCTAGTAGCTATAGCCTGTAATATTATTACGCTCCAGAAATATGTCCAGGCCCCTCTTGAATTCCTTTATTGTACTCACCATCACCACCTCCTCAGGCAGAGGGTTCCATAGTCTCGCTACTCTTACCGTAAAGAATCCTCTTCTATGTTTGTGTACAAACCTTCTTTCCTCCAGACGCAGAGGATGTCCCCTTGTCACAGTCCTGGGGATAAATAGATGATGGGATAGATCTCTGTACTGACCCCTGATATATTTATACATATTAATTAGATCTCCCCTCAGTTGTCTTTTTTCTAAAGTGAATAACCCTAATTTTGATAATCTTTCAGGGTACGATAGTTGCCCCATTCCAGTTATTACTTTAGTTGCCCTCCTCTGAACCTTCTCCAGCTCTGCTATGTCTGCCTTGTTTACAGGAGGCCCAGAACTGTACACAGTACTCCATGTGTGGTCTGACTAGCGATTTGTAAAGTGGTAGGACTATGTTCTTATCACGGGCATCTATGCCCCTTCTGAAGCAACCCATTGTCTTATTGGCCTTGGCAGCAGCTGCCTGACACTGGTTTTTGCAGCTTAGTTTGCTGTTTATTAAAATTCCTAGATACTTTTCCATGTCAGTGTTACCGAGTCTTTTACCATTTAGTATGTACAGGTGACTTGCATTATTCCTTCCCATGTGCATAACTTTACATTTGTCAGTGTTAAACCTCACTTATCTGCCCAAGCCTCCAATCTATCCAGATCCCTCTGTAGTAGTATACTGTCCTCTTCAGTGTAAATTACTTTACACAGTTTAGTGTCACCTGCGAAAATTGATACTTTACTATGCAAGCCTTCTACAAGATCATTAATAAATATATTGAAGAGAATAGGGCCCAATACTGACCCCTGAGGTACCCCACTAGTGACAGTGACCCAATCTGAGTGTGTACAGTTAATAACCACCCTCTGTTTTCTATCATTGAGCCAATTACTTACCCACATACAGAAGTTTTCTCCCAGTCCGAGCATTTTCAGTTTATATACTAACCTTTTATGTGGTACAGTGTCAAATGCTTTGGAGAAGTCCAGATATACGACATCCATTGATTCACCGCTGTCAAGTCTAGAACTTACCTCCTCATAGAAACTGATTAAACTAGTTTGGCATGACCAATCCCTCGCGAAGCCATGCTGATATGGCGTTATTTGCTTATTTCCGTTGAGATGCTCTAAGATAGCATCTCTCAGAAAACCTTCAAACAGTTTACCCACAACAGATGTTAAACTTACCGGCCTATAGTTTCCAGGCTCTGTTTTTGGACCCTTTTTGAATATTGGCACCACATTTGCCATGCGCCAATCCTGTGGGGCATTTCCTGTCAGTATAGAGTCCGCAAATATCAGAAATAAGGGTTTGGCTATGACATTACTTAATTCCCTTAGAATACGGGGGTGTATGCCATCTGGTCCTGGCGATTTGTCTATTTTAATTTTTTTAAGTCGCTGATGTACTTCTTCCTGGGTCAGACAGGACACTTTTAATAGGGAATTTATTTTTACATTCTGCATGTCATCTGACAGTGTATTTTTCTCAGTGAATACATTGGAGAAAAAAATATTTAACAGCTTTGCCTTCTCCTCGTTGCTCTCTGCGACTCCCCTCCCCATTACTCTGTAGAGGGCCGACACCTTCAGATTTATACCTTTTAACATTTATATAATTGAAGAAAATTTTAGGGTTAGTTTTACTCTCTTTGGCAATTAATCTATTGGTCTCTAGTTTGGCCGCTTTTATTTGTTTTTTACATGTTCTTTTTTTCAGTACTTCCGTGGTACACTCGTGTTTTAGTGATTTATATGCTTTATTTTTGTCATTTATTGCTTTCTGTACAGTTCTATTTATCCACATTGATTTATTTTTGTTCCTTAACCTTTTATTCCTATATGGTATGTTCCTCTCACAATGAGATTTTAGGATGTTTTTAAAGATATTCCATTATGTGGCTGTATTTTTATTTTTGAAGACTTTGTCGCAGTTAGTTAGGCCTATGGCCTCTCTTAGTTGGCTAAATTTAGTTTTTTTGAAGTTTGGTATTTTTGTTCCTCCCTGTAGAAACGCTCATTTGAATGATAATTGCAAGGTGATTACTTTATGGTCACTATTTCCCAGGTGTCCCCCAACCTGCACGTCTGTTGTTCTGTCAGGCCTAGTGGTTAATACAAAGTCCAGTATGGCCGTCCCTCTAGTCGGGTCCTGAACCAGTTGGGAGAGGTAATTGTCTTTGGTTATTGCCAAGAACCTGTTTCCCTTTCCTTCTGAACTGTTCTAGTCCCTCCTTCCATTCCTCCCCCAGTCCTACTACATTGCCCCCGGTCTCTATCTGCCCTATCTTCCCCTCCTATAATGTAATTTTCCTCCCCTCCTATAATGTAATTTTCCTCCCCTCCAGTCCCTAGTTTAAACACTCCTCCAACCTTCTAGCCATCTTTCTCCCCAGCACAGCTGCCCCTTCCCCATTGAGGTGCAGCCCGTCCCTACGATAGAGCCTGTAGCCGATAGAAAAGTCATGCCAGTTCTCCAGGAACCCAAACCCCTCCTTCCTACAACAGTTCTTGAGACACTTGTTAATCTCCCGCTGCCTTTCTTGTGTGGCTCGTGGTACAGGCAGTATTTTGGAAAATACTACCTTTGAGGTCCTTGCCCTAAGCTTTTGACCTAAATCCCTGAAATCATTTTTAAGGACTCTCCACCTACCTCTAACTTTGTCATTGGTTCCGATATGGACCATGACCGCTGGATCTTCTCCAGCCCCTCCCAGTAATCTGTCAACCCGATCCACGATGTGTCGAACTCTAGCGCCAGGAAGACAGCACACTGTTCAGCAAACACGGTCTTTGTGACAGATTTCCCTATCTGTTCTAATAATGGAGTCTCCCAAGCTTTAGAAATAAATCTGATTAGTTACCACAGAGCGCAAGGAAATTCGCATTTGTGTCAAACTTTTCTCGAAACTTGAATCAAATTTGATTAGTTTCACTTAGATTTACTCAACACTAGCAGCCACTATTATAATATTGCATACTCTATAACTGGCATGTCTTATAATGATGAAAGGAACACCAGTGTAACTAAGCTCAGTTAATAATGGGGAACATGTGGAATGCAGAGCCCTAATTCTCATGATCATTGGGGGTCCAGTGGTAGGACCTCATCAATGTAATAGTTATCTCCTATCCTATCCTATTAATGATAACTTGAAATTCTACAAGTGGCTTGTAGAATGTCACCATCCTCTGCGTAAAGGTCACGTTTTACATTCAATAAGATCTGCATTGGGCTTTATCAAGAGAATACTGGAGCTTAAAACTTGTTGCTTTTCATTTCTGATGGGCTGATGGATTTGCTTTCAGTATTTGAAACTGCGACAAGAAATCTATTCAAATTTTTACTAAATAGATCAATTAAAGATCAATTAAGGATTATCCAGCTTTCTATTATTGATAAATTCACCGCGCAACAATGATTTTGCTACTGAGAGAGAAACATGTGATTTATACTAAAATGAGCGCGCCGATTCCAAATATGAACTCGGAATTTGCCTGACATGTCTAGATTTTAACCCCTTAAGGACCCTAGGATTTTCCATTTTTGCATTTTAGTTATTCACTCCCCGCCTTCCCATAGTCTTAACTTTTTTATTTTTCCATTCACATGAGGGCTTATTTTTTGTGGGACAAGTTGTACTTACCATGTGCATACCATCTAGTAGGAAGCGGGGAAAAAAATTCCAAATGGGGTAGAATTGTGATAAAATGCAATTCTAAAAAAGTTTTTTTTATTACTTTTTTTTTTTACACTGTACTTTATGCGGTAAAATATATACCTGTTATCTTCATTCTCTAGGTCAGTATGGTTACGACAATAGCACACTTGTATAATTTTGTGGTTGTAAACTGCTGTATGGCCACACGGCAGGGCGCAGAAGGAAAGGAACGCTATATGGTTTTTGGAGAGCAGATTTCACTGGGATAATTTTAACTTGCCATGTCACATTTGAAGATCCCCTGATGCACCCCTAGAGTACAAACTCCAAAAAAGTTACCCCATTTTGGAAACTATGGGATAAGGTGGCAGTTTTGCTGGTACTATTTTAGGGTACAGATTATTTTGTTGCTGCTCCATATTACAATTTGTGAAGCAAGGTAACCAAAAAATAGCTGTTTTGGCACTGTTTTTATTTTTTGTTATATGAAAATTTTATCTGACAGGTTAGATCATGAGCTATTTTTATAGATCAGGTTGTTATGGATGTGACAATACCAAAATAATACAGGATTTTTGTGTCTCCATATTTTGAAAACCATATATATTTTTTTAGACTCTTATGTAGGGGCTTATTTTTTTTTCAGTATGAGATGACGATTTGATTGGTACTATTTCGGGTGCGTATGACTGATGGCTTGCTATTACACTTTTTGTGATGTAAAGTGACAAAATGACTTTGATAACTTAAAAAAATAAAATAAAATGTATGGTGTTCACCTGATGGGTTAAATCATGTGATATTTTTATAGAGCACGTCGTTATGGACATGGTGATACCTAATGTGTGTGCTTTTTTTTTATTTTTTTTATTTTTTTTTATACACAAATATTTTTAAACAAAAATGACTCTCCATAGTCTGAGAGTCATATATATAGATATATTTTTTTTTTTTTTTTTGCGGGATGAGATGACTGTCTGGTACAATTTTGAGGTGCATATGACTTTTTGATTGCTTGCTATTCCACTTTTTTTTTTTTTTTTTTTTTTTTTTTTACGGTGTTCACCTGAGGGATTAAATCATGTGATATTTTTATAGAGAAGGTTATGGATGCGGCAATACCTAATATGTATACTTTTTTTAAAAAAATTTTTTTATTTTATTTTTATCTTTTTGATTGCTTGGTCTTGTGATTGGTCTTGTGATTGGTCTTGAGGGTCTGATCCCCTTTGCAATGCATTACAATACATCAGTATTGTAATGCATTGCCTGTTAGTGTATTACACAGAGTAATACACTGGTTGCCTAGGAGACGCATCCTGAGGCTGGATCTTCTGTGCACCTGTAGAAGGCAGGTCCCGATGCCTTGCAAGGCATTGGGCAGCCTCTGCATGGGATCGGGATACCTTGTCACAAATCGGGTCCCCACCACAGCAGCGCGGGGACCCGCTGCGCTCTTTCACCCGCCGCAAACCACTTCTATGTCGCAGTCAGTGTTGACCGAGGCATAGAAGGGGTTAATCCGCCGACATCGATGTAAACAGCGATGTCGGTGGATACAACAGGGGCCCAGCTATCAGGGAATGCCAGACACCTGCAGTGAGCTGATGGCACTGGTTGGGGAGAGCTGATGACTCTGGGGTGGGGGAAATGATGGCCACTTGGGGAGTAAAGCTTATGGCACAAGGGGGAGAGATGATTGCACTGGGGGAGTAGAGCTGATGGCTATGGGTGGGGGGAGTGGAGCTGATGGCTATGGGGTGGGGGGAGTGGAGCTGATGGCTATGGGGTGGGGGGAGTGGAGCTGATGGCTATGGGGTGGGGGGAGTGGAGCTGATGGCTATGGGGTGGGGGGAGTGGAGCTGATGGCTATGGGGTGGGGGGAGTGGAGCTGATGGCAATGGGGTGGGGGGAGTGGAGCTGATGGCACTGGGGTTGGGGAGAGCTGATGGCACTGGGGTTGGGGAGAGCTGAGGGCACTGGGGTTGGGGAGAGCTGATGGCACTGGGGTTGGGGAGAGCTGATGGCACTGGGGTTGGGGAGAGCTGATGGCACTGGGGTTGGGGAGAGCTGATGGCACTGGGGTTGGGGAGAGCTGATGGCACTGGGGTGGGGGAGAGCTGATGGCACTGGGGTGGGGGAGAGCTGATGGCACTGGGGTGCGGGAGAGCTGATGGCACTGGGGTGGGGGAGAGCTGATGGCACTGGGGTGGGGGAGAGCTGATGGCACTGGAGTGGGGGAGAGCTAAAGGCACTGGGGGAATGGACCTGTTTGCACGGGGGAAAGCTGATGGCAACGTTGGATAGTAGAGCTGATAGCACTGGGGGGAACTGATGCACTTGGGCTGATCACACAGTGGGGAACGAAGGGTGTTGGGCACTAATGGCAGGGGGTCTTATACGTTTTTATAAAGGAAAACAGTCAATTCATTTTTTTTCTTTTATATTACTCAATCGTAAAAAATAATCGATAGAATACTCGATTACTAAAATAATCATTTACTGCAGCCCTACACCTTGGGTGACAATAACTGACAATTATTATATTGCCTATTGTGTTCATTGAGGTCTATTTAAACACCATTGAACACTTAATTTGCACTATACCAATACAATGCTGCCACCTAGTGGCCTGTATTGGTATAGTCATCTAATACGCACCGAAGCCTGCTTGAGGCTTCAGCCTATTAGATCAATGTAACAGGTTCCCCAATCTCTGCCGGGGAAGGCTGTTACCGGAGCAGAAGTGCGCGACTTCCGGACTGCACAGATGCCATGGTCACATTTGACCACAGCATCTGAAAGGGAAAATGTATGCAATCGGCCTCATGGCTAATATTTAAAATAGCAGAAACCCGGCGGCTATGGTGCCCGCTACACGTGCGAGCGGGCACCTTGTTTGGGAACCGGACTTCCACCGTACATGTACAGGTAATTAAAGGGTTAAGTTATACATGCAAAGCCTATTCAGTTATAATATTAATGCATTATATTGGAGATATTCCAATGGATATGTCCAGACCTGTCCAGACGCACTCAGGCTGATGTCAGCAGTAAGTATATAAGGCAAGCTGGACAGATTTTGATAGTGATCTGTTATAGTGCTATCCATTTTGAAACTTAAGATGGATAAACGCAAATGTGTTAACGATCCAGACAATTTCTGCTACATATGTGGCAAATACACTACTTATGATCAGCGCAAGAATCTGACAAAGCGAGTGCGTCTTGCAGCTTGGGATGCATTTATGTTAGTAGTGCAGAACTTCCTTGGGAACAGACGAGCTGCTGAATTAGTAGACAACCTGCTTACAGCATATGAACAACTTGTCCGCCGAATGTCATTTAACGTGCATTTCTTAGGCCTCTTTCACACGGGCGTCATGTTTTTTGCCCGGATAAGAGGCGGGTGCGTTGCGGGAAAATGCGCGATTTTTCCGCGCGAGTGCAAAACATTGTCATGCGTTTTGCACTCGCGTGAGAAAAATCGCGCATGTTTGGTACCCAGACCCGAACTTCTTCACAGAAGTTCGGGCTTGGGATTGATGTTCTGAAGATTGTATTATTTTCCCTTATAACATGGTTATAAGGGAAAATAATAGCATTCTGAATACAGAATGCTTAGTATAATAGTGCTGGAGGGGTTAAAAATAATAAAAAAGTTAACTCACCTTCTCCTCTTGTTCGCGTAGATTCCGGTCTGTTCTTTAGCTGTGGACTGAATGACCTGAGGTGACGTCAGATCACATGCTCCAATCACATGGTCCATCACCATGGTGATGGAGCATGTGATCTGACGTCATCAAAGGTCCTTCAGCCCACAGCTAAAGAACAGACCGGCATCTACGCGAACAAGAGGAGAAGGTGAGTTAACTTTTTTATTATTTTTAACCCTTCCAGCACTATTATACTAAGCATTCTGTATTCAGAATGTTATTGTTTTCCCTTATAACCATGTTATAAGGGAAAATAATACAGTGAATAGACTGTCACCTAGAACCCATGCGTGAAAATCGCACCGCATCCGCACTTGCTTGCGGATGCATGCGATTTTCACGCAACCCCATTCATTTCTATAGGGCCTGCGTTACGTGAAAAACGTACAAAGAGGAGCATGCTGCGATTTTCACGCAACGCACAAGTGATGCGTGAAAATCACCGCTCGTGTGCACAGTCCCATAGAAATGAATGGGTCAGGATTCAGTGCGGGTGCAATGCGTTCACCGCACACATCGCACCCGCACGGAAAACTCGCCCGTGTGAAAGGGGCCTTACATTCCCATCTTGACTTTTTCCCACCCAATTTGGGACTTGTAAGTGACTAACACAGACAGAAGTTCTATAAAGATATTTATACAATGGAGAACAGGTATCAAGGCCGCTGGAATCCCAACATGATGGGGGACTATTGTTGGTTTTGCAATGGGAAAATGACCGTTCACAAACGCAAAAGCAGATGCTTGAAGCACTTTTAACAGTACTGGGCCTTGCTCAAGTAAGACTTTTAAACTGAAAAACAAGACTTTTTGAAATGTTATTTCATTACATTTTCATACATTGCTTACTACGCAAACTTTGATGTACATCAGTTAATTGTTGGAGTAAAACTCATTCTGTTCAAAATTATTCAATGCTTTTCAAGTACTTCATTCATTTAGGCATACGAATGCATAGATAGCAACATTTTGTGACGTGTTACAACAATTCTGACTTCGGATTTGTAATCCGCACACTCCATTTAGTCTAGGACAAATGGTTTTTGCCCAGTAGCAGATAATTTTTATTTATTTATTTTGCGTGGGGTAACCTATCCTCAGGACAGGCCATCAATATCCTGGGGATCGGACTCTCTGCCCCCTTGCGGATCAGCTCTTTGAAAGGGCCACGGTGCTTGTGTGAGTCCTGCAGCTTCACTGCTTACAGTACATTGCTCTGCCTAATGTTCGCAGTCAAAACACAAAATTTTTCATTCACTTGAATAGGACAAGGCTGCAATATTCACATCTGCTATGAACACTATGGTGCTCTGAGTATAACCATTGTGCAGAGTAATGTAAACATTGAAGAGGCTGCAGAGCTTGCACAAGTGCCGTGGCCTCTTAAAACAGCTGATTGGTGGCGACGTCCAGAGTCTGATTCCCACTGATCTAATATTGATGGCCTGTCTTGAGGATAGGACCTCAATATTAGAATCCCCTTTAATGATAGTTCTCTGAATCTTTAATATTGCATGTCATAGATAATGCTGCAGTTATGATGCGAACATAGTCTAGATGCAACTTGGGGAAACAACGAGTTGACTATGTGCTTGATTCTTTGGAAATCCTTCTTTACAGATGGAGCTGAGTTTGTCTCTATTTGGCAATTGTCTTGTGGTATTTTAGACCGTGATTAATGGAAAAATGTCCAGAGGTCAATCTATTCGCTAGTTAATCTGCGATAGATGGTTGACATAGTGAAGGGTCAAGACACAGACACCTCTCAGTGCTCTTACAGTATCTGTATCCACGGGTAGAGTAGAAGATGCTTTATATTCTTACTACAAGACCACTTCTTTAAGACCTAACCTTTTATTAAGGCTAGAGTTTCTTTAACAGAAATCAGAAGGCCAATACATTTGTTAATGTAATTTTGGGTGGCCATTTCAGAGTTTTCATTGTATATGTCACTGAACTTTATTTGCCTTCATAACAAAAAAACCAATGTGGCCAATGGATGCAGTTTTCAAGCATCACATACATCCAAGCCTATAGTAAGATTAGATTATATAATAAAAACAGAGAAAGGAAACTGAATTCAGTTTCATCAAGCAAAATGTTCAAACCTTCATCTTTTAAACTCTTTTGTCCACTCAAAAGTTTTAGATTATTGTATTCATTTATTACATATTAGAACTTTATCAGGTTCAGGTCTACCATTATTAAGGAGGATTCATTAGCATCTATTAAACACAAGTTTTAGAATGAATTGACACACACATAAAAGTGACAAACACTTTTTGGGGGAAACGTAGGTTTGACGCACGCTGTAGCACTGCAAAATGTAGTGACTTCTTGGGGGTTTTAGACACTTTGAAAAGTAGAGAATGGTGTGGAGCTAGCTTAGGTGGCCCATCACATTTATTATAATTAGGTTTCAGCGAATCGAGCTTCGGATTGTAGATCCGGTTGATTTGTTTAAAAACTTTGTTTTTAATGCTGTTTCCATGCAGCATTAAAATGTATTGTCTCTGTGTAGACAAACTTCATATCACCTGAAGTTGTGCGAGACTTTGAATTAGTAAGGAGCTCCTATCTGGGTATGTAAAAACATTTTAAAATAGGAGTCTGTAGTCTGCTTTGGTACCAAAGTACCAGCCGGTACCAAAGACCACTTCAGATTCCTGTTTTAAAATGTTTTTCAATGCACTCGATTTGCTCATGCCTAATAATAATCTATGTCCGGAACCTGGCATAGATTACAGTGGTGATCTACTCCAGTTCCCTTGCTGGTGTAGATATCCCCTTTGGTTCATGGACACGCACAGATGTACCATAAGCCTTAAGACGCCTGCACCTCTTAATAATTGAGGCACATGATGCAAGCAGGGGTAAGATTAAGACTAGTGTCTCTTGATAAATCCCCCCTTTTTTAATTTTCCAGAAAACACAGACCTTTTCTAATTATCCCTATGAAGCCATTGTGAGCTACTTAACCTCTTAGCGCCCAGGGGTTGGGCAGTCACCGATAGCCAGACCCCTGCTGTATGCGCCGGCAGCGGTGAAATCACAGATGCCAGCGCATTAACCCCTGCATGGCCGCGGTCAGCGCTGACCGCAGCACGTGCGATGTCTGTACAGGGAGGAAGCATCCATCGGGTCCCTGTGCTGCTGTGACAGGGACCCGATGGCAGGGAAGGCAGCCCGATGCCTTCCTTGGGCATTGTGGCTGCCTTCTGGGAGAGCCTGTGAGATCCAGCCCTCTGGATCTCACAGGCAAGCAGGCTGTAATACACTTACAGCCAATGTATCACAATACAGAAATATTGTGATGCATTTTAAAGGGAATCAGACCCCTAAAAATTGAAGTTCCAGAGTGGAACAAAAAAATTAAGTGAAGAAAAAAGTTTAAAAAATAAAATTAAGTTTCAAGTTAAAACATCTTTTTCCCATTGTAAAGTTTATAAAAATTTGACATATTGGGTATCTCCGCATCCGTATCGACTGGATCTCTAAAAATATCACATGACCTAATACCTCAGGTGAACACCGTAAAAAAAAAAAATGTTATAAAAACTGTGCCAAAAAACTTATGTTTACCTTAAATCACTAAAAGTGCAACATCAAGCGATCAAAAAGGCATATGCCCCCCCCCCCAAATTATTACCAATCTAACCGTCACCTCATCCCGCAAATAATAATGAGCCCCTACCTAAGACAATTGTCCAAAAAATAAAAAAACTTTGGCTCTGGAGACACTAAAACATAACATTTTTTTTTTGTTTCAAAAATGCTTTTGTGCTAAGGGCTCTTTCACACTTGCGTTCTTTTGTTCCGGCATAGAGTTCCGTCGTCAGGGCTCTATGCCGGAAGAATCCTGATCAGGATTATCCCCATGCATTCTGAATGGAGACAAATCCATTCAGGATGCATCAGGATGTCTTCAGTTCAGGACCGGAACGTTTTTTGGCCGGAGAAAATACCGCAGCATGCTGCGCTTTTTTGCTCTGGCCAAAAATCCTGAACACTTGCCGCAAGGCCAGATCCGGAATTAATGCCCATTGAAAGGCATTAATCCGGATCTGGTCTTAAGCTAAACGTCGTTTCGGCGCATTACCGGATCCGACGTTTAGCTTTTTCTGAATGGTTACCATGGCTGCCGGGACGCTAAAGTCCTGGCAGCCATGGTAAAGTGTAGTGGGGAGCGAGGGAGCTGTATACTTGCCGTCCGTGCGGCTCCCGGGGCGCTACAGAGTGACGTCAGGGCGCCACACGCACATGGATGACGTGATCGCATGGACACGTCATCCATGTGCATGGGGCGCTCTGACGTCATTCTGGAGCGCCCCGGGAGCCGCACGGACGGTAAGTATACTGCTCCCCCGCTCCTCACTACTACTATGGCAACCAGGACTTTAATAGCGTCCTGGCTGCCATAATAACACTGAACGCATTTTGAAGACTGATCCGTCTTCAAATGCTTTCAGTTCACTTGCGTTTTTCCAGATCCGGCGTGTAATTCCGGCAAATGGAGTACACGACGGATCCGGACAACGCAAGTGAGGCCTAAATGTAAAAAATATTTAAAAAGTAGACATTAGGTATTTCCGTGTTTGTAACAACCTGCTCTATAAAAATACCACATGACCTAACCCCTCGGGTGAACACAGTAAAAAAAAAAAAAATAAGTAAATAAACTGTCAAAGGCACCTTTTTGTCACCTTTAAATCACAAAAAGTGTAATGGCAAGCGATCAAAAGGTCATATGCACACCAAAATAGTGCCAATCAAACCGTCAACTCAGCCCGTAAAAAAATAATACCCTGCCTAAGACAATCACCCAAAAAAAAATTGGTCTCAGAATATGGAGACACTGAAACATGATTTTTTTTTTTTTTTATTCAAAAATGTAATTGTGTAAAACATAAATAAAGAAAATACATAAAAGCTCGGAGTTTGCAAAAAAGCACCTTAAGGACTCTCATACTGTGAGAAACAAGAGGTCCTCAATTGTAAGGAGGAAACCAGGCATTGCTCATCACTTCTTCAATACCATCCCTACAGTAAAGCATGGTGGTGGTAGCATCATGTAGTGGGGATAGGGCAGCTGTGCAAACCTCGCAGCATCATACCTAACAGGAATGAATACTGTAGTTGTTGCCAAAGGCACTTCAACAAGGTACTGAGTAAAGGGTCTGAATACTTGTCATTTAACTTTTTCCTTTTCAACAAATGAACAAAGATTTTGAACGTTCTTTGAACATTCTTTTTTCACTTTTCCGTTATGGGGTTCTGAGTGCAAATTGATGGGGAAAAACTAGTATTTTTTTTAAATGGTCAGGCCGCAAAATGTGAAAACAGTGACTTTATAAATCCATTGTAATTAAATGCAATGGACAATCAAAGAGAATGACTAGAATGAACTCTTTAATTATGTTCACAACATCTGCCGTGCTTGTATAGTGGGAACAAGAAGAAAGGATGCTTGACTGTTTCGGTCGAACGTATGTAAAGTAGGAGGCGCACTATCACAACTGGATGATTTGTATTTTTCAGGTTTATTGGTAGACGATGCGTTTCGGGGTACTTCTGACCCCTTTATCAAGTCTGAGGTTTTTAGGTTGTTGGTTCACCTTGTGCTGCTGATACATCAGCTGTGCCGCCGGCACCGCTGACATAAGGTTTTTGACCAACAACCTAAAAATCTCCGACTTGATAAAGGGGTCAGAAGTACCCCGAAACGCGTTGTCTACCAATAAACCTGAAAAATACAAATCATCCAGTTGTGATAACGCGCCTCCAACTTTCCATACGTTCGACCGAAACAGTCAAGCATCCTTTATTTTTGTTCCCACTGTCTAACCCGAGTGGTGGGGTGGCTCCCACCCAAGGGATTTGGAGAGATCTGGGCTGCACCAACTGTGAACTGTCTACAGTCACTGGGGTTTCACCCAATTAGGTGCAACCACAAAAGGTGAGCAAACAAAACCCTTTTTTTTGTGGATTTTCCACTTATTGAACATACTCACCCTATGAGCGCCTTTCTCTACCGTCTGGCTATCATTTGGTGCATGTATAGAGGATGGCAAAACTTTTGTGGGTACTATTGTTGCTTGTTTTCTGCTCTTTCACACAGCAAACACCAGGGGCTAATATCTGCAATTGGTGCTTGCACAGATTGCAGTCACTTAACCCCTCATATGCAGTGGTCAATTGTGATCGCAGCATCTGAGGTGGTTTCCCCAGGAGTGCTGTGCTCCCTGGGACAGAATGGATTCCTTTCGTGGAGATCAGGGAAGCTGTTCATTGGTTTATTGGTGGTGATAGGCTAAAGGCTATAAGGCCTATCACAGATATATTTTTAGACACCTGCTGGTGGCAGTGCTCCATAAATATGCTAAATACACTACTGTAATGTATGGGAATATAACTGAAAACTACAGGTTGCCCTAAAAAATGGGCCGTCAAATGCTCTGTAAATGTATGAAAAATAAATATTAAAAAGTTTTGCGGTTTGGAATATGGCGATGAAAAGAAGAAATTTAATTTTTCCAAAGTTCTAATTTTTTTAAGTTTTAAAATGCAAGACAAACTATTTAAATGTAGTATTTCTGTAATCATACTGACATGGAGAATGAAGAGTACAGGTTTACCATATAAGAAATGCCATATATAGAAAACACTTTTTTTTTCTTTTTTTTTTTATCCAGCTTCCCACTATATTGTCAGCAATATTAAATAGTGTAATTGGAAATTACAAAAGACAATCCCTCACATGAATATGTGAATGGGAAAATAAAAAGTTATGGCTTTGGGAAGGCGGGAAGTGGAAAAATGAAAACGTAAACACGGAAAATCGCTCTATCATGAAGGGGTTAAAGGAAACATGTTCACCATTAGATCTCAAAACTGATCATGCTGCTCTGTCCTCCGCTACATCTAAGATATCAGTGTTGAAAACCTTAATTATAGAAATTGCAATAAATTAGTAAAATGGGGAAAGAGGGAGGGAGCACATGAGTTACTGGAAATCACATCTCAACACACATCTTTTATCAGATCAAAGCAAGGCAGAACTGATGAAGTTAAAATCTTGTTTAAAACTCACAATTAGTATAATTGGCGCATTCATCATAAATCTTGATCTTGCATTCCAGTGTTAATTCATCTAGAACAGAGAGCCAGGGTTTTTTCGTTCTAACAACCCCGAAGAGGGAAAATGAAAATGTTATAGTTGGAAAGGCAGAGTAAAAATAAAAAAAAGCTGATTATTCCCATGTATACCTAATTACGACAGAAGAAAGATTATCAGAAGCTGTTCTAGTCGATATGAACGCTGAGGCGGAAGTTTCGAGATGGCGAATGGAATGGCTTGAAATAAACTAACGGTTCTTTTTAAGAAAGAAAATTTTGCCTGAACGCTAATTTCTGATTGCAGATGTTCTGTCGTGAGATTAGAAACTCGTATACCTTTCCAAGGAATATTAAAACAGACTGCCTAACCGCCTGTGTTTGTCCTACTAGCCTCATTCTTGCTGCTAGCAGAGCATGTCCCAACTGTTGTCAATTTATCAATGTAACGTGCACTAGTGGGCACAGTGTGAGCAGCCATTAGGACAGGTGCCTCTATCCATCACAGCCAGTCACTTATTCCTCCTTGTCAAGAAAACTAAATGGAGCTTTTGGAGTAATGTAAACAACTCTCTAATGGACAATCAAAGCACCACTTTCCGAGGCAAATGAGAAAAAAAAACACAAATCTGACAGATATTTCCAGGTTTTGGTGTACACTTGTCTTTTGACCTGTTTTTAATTTGATGCTATTTAAAAAGTGTAAATGTCACAAAAAATAACAAGTCAAGTACTTTTGTAGAAATACCTGATTACTGCTGACAAACACCTATTTCTAAGTGGGAGAAAAACAGCCGGAAAATCACTTTTGCAAATGCTTTTAACATAGAGCTGTCACCTACACACATAAATGGGTATCTAAAGAGCGGAATATAGCCAAGCGTATTGTATGTTGACTTTTGAAATTTAAGAACTTTGCATTTCTTTGTATCCCATTATACTAAGAAAATTGTAAAGCTTGCCATCTTTTCTGGTAAACTGTGTAGTTATCCTCATAGCTCTCACAATGTCTGTCACCCTGTGCACACCATGTTTGGGCTACATGTTGCGTGTAAACATTGGGGATTTCTAATGCACAAGATCGGCAGGCACCAGTTCTGTTTACCAAGCGTAGACAACCAACGTAAATGGGCACAGTCTGCAACGCCCCAGTTTATACAAGTTCAAAAAAAACAAGTGCGCCCCAGGGCTCCCACATTTGGGATATCGAAGCACGGTACATCTGACCACTATCCAAACCAAGGTGTGCAGAAGAGGATCAGCAGGTCTCTTAAATAGTCCTTCAATTCCTTATTAAGATGAGAGTGGAGCTTTAAAAAGGAATTGGAAGACTGCCTAGGATTCAGATTCTGTCCACATTGGTTTGTTATAACCAAAACAATCATCAAAAAGATGAGACTATGTGTGAGCATATACTCAATATTGTAAAAACACAAAATGGATGTTGAATAAGGCATTGGTGTACATTTTGGCCAAAGCGTAATAAGCCACTCACCGCGTCAAGGTTGCCTTCATGAGTGGTCCCTAACACTAGTTCCTACCTTTTATGGGCCATGACAGCCACATAAAGTCCAGGGAGCGCAGGTACAGCATGCATGCCAAGCACACTCTGCTTTTAACCCCGTCCGGTGCCATTACAGCTTTCATCGGATCCAGGGATGCAAGTACTCACATGCATGCTGGGCCCACTTTATACTTCTCCTGGAGCCTAATGGCTACTGGTAGGTGCTGTATAAGCAGACTCAGTTTTATACTGACTTTAAAACCAGCCTCCAGGGGGCAGATTAACTGGACAGGTGTGCTTGACTGCTTGGAGATCGCCACGCCTCCAATACGTACTACAAAGAGAAAAATATGGAAAATTTCAGCCCGCACAACCCCTAGCAGGTGCAGATTGCTATGGCAAAATAGAGATATAAATGTAAAAACACAAAATGCAATCGCACACTGCAACCAGCACTCTGCCCTGCCTTTATGCTGGATGTTGAATAAGGCATTGGTGTACATTTTGGCCAAAGCGTAATAAGCCACTCACCGCGTCAAGGTTGCCTTCATGAGTGGTCCCTAACACTAGTTCCTACCTTTTATGGGCCATGACAGCCACATAAAGTCCAGGGAGCGCAGGTACAGCATGCATGCCAAGCACACTCTGCTTTTAACCCCGTCCGGTGCCATTACAGCTTTCATCGGATCCAGGGATGCAAGTACTCACATGCATGCTGAGCCCACTTTATACTTCTCCTGGAGCCTAATGGCTACTGGTAGGTGCTGTATAAGCAGACTCAGTTTTATACTGACTTTAAAACCAGCCTCCAGGGGGCAGATTAACTGGACAGGTGTGCTTGACTGCTTGGAGATCGCCACGCCTCCAATACGTACTACAAAGAGAAAAATATGGAAAATTTCAGCCCGCACAACCCCTAGCAGGTGCAGATTGCTATGGCGAAATAGAGATATAAATGTAAAAACACAAAATGCAATCGCACACTGCAACCAGCACTCTGCCCTGCCTTTATGCTGGATGTTGAATAAGGCATTGGTGTACATTTTGGCCAAAGCGTAATAAGCCACTCACCGCGTCAAGGTTGCCTTCATGAGTGGTCCCTAACACTAGTTCCTACCTTTTATGGGCCATGACAGCCACATAAAGTCCAGGGAGCGCAGGTACAGCATGCATGCCAAGCACACTCTGCTTTTAACCCCGTCCGGTGCCATTACAGCTTTCATCGGATCCAGGGATGCAAGTACTCACATGCATGCTGGGCCCACTTTATACTTCTCCTGGAGCCTAATGGCTACTGGTAGGTGCTGTATAAGCAGACTCAGTTTTATACTGACTTTAAAACCAGCCTCCAGGGGGCAGATTAACTGGACAGGTGTGCTTGACTGCTTGGAGATCGCCACACCTCCAATACGTACTACAAAGAGAAAAATATGGAAAATTTCAGCCCGCACAACCCCTAGCAGGTGCAGATTGCTATGGCGAAATAGAGATATAAATGTAAAAACACAAAATGCAATCGCACACTGCAACCAGCACTCTGCCCTGCCTTTATGCTGGATGTTGAATAAGGCATTGGTGTACATTTTGGCCAAAGCGTAATAAGCCACTCACCGCGTCAAGGTTGCCTTCATGAGTGGTCCCTAACACTAGTTCCTACCTTTTATGGGCCATGACAGCCACATAAAGTCCAGGGAGCGCAGGTATACTCAATATTACCAACGAACGAAAACACACATGTATAATAATAATAGATTTTTATTGGATGACATCATAAAAGACAACATATAAATAGTCATAAATGTAATAGATAGCAGTAATGCAGTAGCGCTGCAAATCGGCAGCTCACCAAAGGTACAGAGGATGACTGTACCCCCTTCAAACACCACTCCTTATGCAGAGGCGTACATAGGAATCACTGGGCCCCATAGCAAAAATCTGAATTGGGCCCCTTAACCCCGCCTACTACCCACCATGGCCCCTCCCAATTCCTGACCTTGCTCCTCCCATGCCACACCCCCATTAAATAAATTTATACATGACCTACAGAAACTGTTAGGGGTTTCCTGGGGGTGACCTGTCACATGGGATATCTGCTGCAGCCTGCAGGTCTCCTTATTTGGGGTGCCATGTTAGGCTACTTTCACACTTGCCGAACGGATCCGTCCAGCCCTAATGCATTCTGAGTGGACGCGGATCCGCTCAGAATGCATCAGTATGGCTCCGTCTGTCCTCCGCTCCACTCAGCAGGCGGACACCTGAACGCTGCTTGCAGCGTTCGGGTGTCCACCTGGCCGTGCGGAGGCAAACGGATCCGTCCAGACTTACAATGCAAGTCAATGGGGACGGATCCGTTTGAAGTTGACACAGTATGGCTCAATTTTCAAACAGATCCGTCCCCCATTGACTTTCAATGTAAATTTAAAACAGATCCGTTTGCACTATCATGAACAAAAAAAAAAAAATGTTTTTTTTTTTTTGTTCATGTTAATGCAAACTGATCTGTTCTGAACGGATCTAAGCGTTTGCATTTTAGGAGCGAATCCGTCTGTGCAGACACCAGACGGATCCGCTCTGAACGCAAGTGTGAAAGTAGCCTTAAAGGGAATCTGTCACTAGCAATTTACCCCCAATTTTTTTTTCATGAATCCATGTTTAACAGAGTACCTGTTTTCCATCTGTCTTGTTCTTTTGATTGTGAGTCTTGTCATTTCTTCAAAAAATCGATTCTTATGATATGCAAATGAAGCTGTAAGGAGCCCAGAGGGGCGTTATTCTTTCTCCACGGTGCCCAGGAACGCCCCTCTGAAATGCCGTGCCCGGATAAATTTGAAAACTAATAACGCCTCCAAGTTCATCTAAATCGCCTCCCAGAGGCACGGCTAAGTGCTCAACACCCCCCCTCCTCAGTGCCGCGCTCTGCGGCAAACACCCCGATCCTCCTCTCGCCGGCATCCCAAATCCCGCGCAGGCGCAGTGCCGTCAGTCATCTTATCATAGCGCAGGCAATCGCCGGCACTGCGCCTGCGCGGGATTTGGGATGCCAGCGAGAGGAGGATCGGATTTGGGAGGCGATTTAGATGAACTTGGAGGCGTTATTAGTTTTCAAATTTAGCCGGGCACGGCACTTCAGAGGGGCGTTCCTGGGCACAGTGGAGAAAGAATAACGCCCCTCTGGGCTCCTTACAGCGTCATTTACATATCATAAGAATCGATTTTTTGAAGAAATGACAAGACTCACAATCAAAAGAACAAGACAGATGGAAAAAAGGTACTCATGGGTCCATGTTTAATAAAGTACCTTTTTTCCATCTGTGTTCTTCTTTTCCATGTCAGTCTTGTCCTTTCTTCTAAAAATCGATTCTTAGGATATGCAAATGACGCTGTAAGGACTGGAGCCCAGAGGGGCGTTTTTCTTTCTCCACGGTGCCCAGGAACGGTGCCCCTCTGAAGTGCCGTGCCCGCCTAAATATGAAAACTACTAACGCCTCCATGTTTAGCTGAATCGCCTCCCAGAGGCGCGGCTAAGTCTCAACACCCGCCCCCCTCCTCAGCGCCGCGCTCTGCAAACACACGATCCTCCTCTCGTCGGCGTCCCAAATCCCGCGCAGGCGCAGTGCCGGCGATTGCCTGCGCTCTGATAATACGGCTGAGGGCAACAGCTTCAACATCGTCACTGGGCTCGGCGCATGCCCAGTGACGATATTGAAGCTGTTGCCCTCAGCCGTATTATCAGAGCTCAGGCAATCGCCGGCACTGCGCCTGCGCGGGATTTGGGACGCCGACGAGAGGAGGATCGGGTGTTTGCAGAGCGCGGCGCTGAGGAGGGGGGCGGGTGTTGAGGACTTAGCCGCGCCTCTGGGAGGCGATTCAGCTAAACATGGAGGCGGGGGGGCGGCGCGGAGATGAGTTGATGTTGGGGCTGGGGCCGGGCCCTGGGGAGAAAAGCAGCCGCATAGCCGGCTGCAGGTCATGAGTGGGCGGGGCCAAATAGTGTGGGCGGGGCCTTATCTGCGCTACGGGCCCCCCAGTGCCGCGGGCCCCATAGCAGTGGCGTGGTCTGCCTCTATGGGCGGTACGCCACTGTCCTTATGGCTTAGCAGCAATATTCATGCGAGGAGACAAACCTCCTCAAACAGCCAAAGGAGGATGTGTATTACAGTAGTATAGGTAATTACTTGCAGGGAAAACACCTCACAAAAATTTTCGGCAACCATGGGGGATAATGTAAGATGTCTATGTGTACATGACAGAGCCACTTAAATGCAGCAACCCATGTGGAGCCTGTGGCGAAACCAACCTCGCCACTGTGTTTTGAAGGGGGCTGTTTGCCAGCCTCCTGCCCTGGGATTATGGTCCCTTAAGTTATTGGGTCTTAAGGCACTTGGGACGGAGCCCTCTGTCCCTGGATTGCATCATTTGCCTTACTTGCTTGGATGAAGCACATGGTGAGAACAATAGATAGCGGCCATTTTAACTCACACTGTTCTGACTTTTCAACACGGTGCTATCTTGCCTGTATTTGGTGCACAGAGACATCATTCAGTAGTTTGAAACTACCAAACAGGGGACACATTTATTAGTGACTATTTTCTGTATAACTTGTATATTTTCAGTGTAACTGTATCTTCCAAACTACTGAACGGATGTGGGTGAATTTTGGATATGTGGTTCACCCAGATCCCCCGGTTCCGAGGATATATTGGTGATGGGGTTATTGCATGTTTTGGGGTTTCTGTGATATGTTTTATAAAACTGTATTTCTCTGCCTTTGATAATTATATTCGCCAGTGTGTTCAATAATCATCACCGACAGAGGGGAGGATTTTGTGTGGGTGTGTTTCTATTGTCCCATTGTGTCTTTAAATGGTGATGTCTGTCCTGTTGTCTCCACATGTGTATTGGCGACTTCCCTTTTGTCCTGAGAGATATTGGATTGCCCTTGATTGTCTCCGGGACAGAGAGGAGGAAAGCATGATGCATTGTGGGGATGTGTTGTATCTGTCATGTATTTGCAAGAACTGTAATAAAAACCAGGCTGGGTGTGCCAGCACGGCAGACCACTGCTTGACCCTCAACACGGAGCCTTGTCTCGTTATTGGGGGGATTTCCTGTATGCTGTTAGAGACTGATTGCCAGGAGTGTAAGCTGATTGTATACTTTTCCTGTTCGTCTGCTAGCAGCTATTCGCGAGGTTCCAGTTTGGAGTGCTATTTTGTATCCAGTTCGGGAGTTTGGTGTTCTGCAGTAGCTGTGCCTGTCTCTCAGAAAGGGGCATATCGCCTAAACGGATTTTAACCCTTTGTCTGCTGAAACGGTCCGTTACAGAGCCGAATAGCAACAACTAGCCAGTGAATACCTAATAAGATATAATGGGGGACATACCTTAGACCTCTGGACGAGCGCACCCAGCGCGCGTTTTGCTCGGCTTCTTCAAGGGGCCCCATTTTTTATCAGTAACCTCCCTTCTTGATTGTGGGCCAATGATAAGGCTGCAATATCTTTGTCTGAGCTTAGCAACTTCCCTAGCAACCAATAGGAAAGTTGCCTACCCCTTACTATATAAGAACCTGTCATTGTCAGTGTCATTGCTGTTCTCTGTGCTTTCATCTAGATCTTGCTCATTATCCAATTATATAACCTAACTAACTAATATGTGTAGATATATGATACAGATAGTTAGTGGGAGATAGTCAGTGTAGGTTAGATAGTGATATAGTGTAGCTGACAGGTTCTAGTGCAGGGTGTTAGGTAGTGCGATAGGTTCTGCTGTCCATACATACATGCTACAGACATAGTGCTGTGATGTCACAAGTTCACAACAATACTTAGTGCACCAATCAGTAATATGTAGTCAGACCTGTTAAAATGTGAAGTTGCATGTATTGCGCAAAATATGCGCATCATTAGTGCAGATTTGAACTATCGCGAAAATACTGAGATCCCAAATTCTAGAAATCGCTAATTTATTGCAAATATTATGTGAAAAATTTGCAAAATATCACGAAAACTAATATTGCCTATGCCGCTCATTACTACTGACGATCATGCAACTGCTAGTCTGACATTAATCACATCTTTTATGTGGAAATTAAATAATCATTTGTCAGCAGCATGTCGCCATTTGTGCATGCATAAAAGGGGCTATGCTGCCGACAATGAAACTGAATGTAAAGGAACCATTGCATTAACAATCGTTCGGTCACATACTGTAGATGCAACTAAATTGTAATTACTGACTTTTTCAATTGCAGCTAGTTAAGAGCAACTAACTAGTCTGAAATGTATCCCTAGTCAAAGATGAGGTAGACTGCATTTTATAGGTTGTAATACCTGAACCCAGTGTGTACAGAACACAAAATTGCATTGCATTCCAGAGAAACAATTGACATGCTGCAGATTTTAAAATCCACATGGTGGGTCAATTTGTACACTGACAAAAATACTCTATGTACATGAGATTTTCTAATCTTTCATTTTGCTGGTACTGTATTTTTTTTTTCCACATGAAAAAAACACCTATAATTTGCAGTATGTGCAGATAGACTAAGGGTATGTCCACTGCACATTCACATCAAAATATGCCCTGACCTCTGCCTGTTTCATGACTCTGTGTATTGTATAATCCCCCGTTGCTTTGCGCAGGTGTCTCTAATCTCCGTGGCTCAGCAGCCAACCACACTATTCCATATGGTAGAGGCCTGGTGGCTACCCTGCAGTAAAGGCTAGATCTCTGTATATGGAACCAAGTGACCACCAGGGAAATGCCCTCTAGTAGCCCAAAGTCCAACCAGTTAATTGACAGAGGGGATCCACACTTGCTGCTTGTATAGCCCTCTGTCAATCGCACAGTAGGCTTGGCACCTATCTTTAGATTTTCCATTGGGGCTCAGGAACTCCAAGCTATGACCAGTTGCACGTAAGCAAATTTGTTATTTCTCATTGTTTATATAGCACTCTTGAGGTATTGCGGTAACCTAATCTTCCTAATCCATGTAGAGATGGTGGCTGCACACTAATCATGCACCTCCAGAAGCTAGGAGTCGCCCTCAATGACGGCCGGGCTCCCCACAGAGAAGGCAGAAACTTTTTATTGCCTCTGCCTTTTTCATCAATGAACGCTGTATATACAGGTTACATGGAGGCTGTGTCGCTTCTTGCTCTGGTCCTAGCAATCATGTGGTCACTGGGGGCAGGGCAACTGCACAAGCTGCCCACATGGGCTCTGCAGAGCAGCCTTGAAAAAAACTCTCTGGGCGCTGTATTCAGTTATAGGAACAACCGGCAATAAAAAAAAAGTGGCCCTAAAGATCTTGTATAACTTTTTTTTTTTTGGGGGGGGGGGGGCGCAAAGTGTAAAATAAAGATACAGTTTAAATGCATCTTAAAAAAATTCTAAAAAAAAACACATATACATACTACATTAACTTCTAGCCCTGCCCCCAGCAATCATAAACTATCAATTTCCTTATATCAAAAGACCAGTATGGAAAGGAGACCTACTTTAAACAAGTAATCAGAAAAAATACAATTTCCCACTTTTTTTTTTATTATTATTTGTACTATTTTACTAAGGGTAATCATGCCACAAAAAGTGGAAGCTGACCATCAAAGACAAGGCCATGAGCAGCCATAAACCAGGCCTAACAGCATTTTGGCACACTTAAAAGCATTGTTAAGGGCCACCTGGTTTTGCAGGTAATTGTGCAGCCATTAATAAACACACCCTAGTAATCTCATAATTGTATAGATAAACAGTTTTACCCACAAAACTGAGGGGAGATTACCAATCAAATTGAAAAATGCACCAACATGCTGCTCAACGGGGCCATCTCAGGTTCCACTCCATGTGGTCATAGTCTGGAGCAATTAAATTCTCATTGTTAAATTTTATGGATTTTAAAGCTGTTGATTGCACATTCAGGTAAAGTAACTTGTTCTAGTTTCCCAATCTACTTGAATAGTATTTTGAATGTGAAGCTTCATTATTCTGTACCTTGGGTGTATTTCTGATGTTTAATTATATTTGATGAATGCCAACCTCTATATTTAGTGAGGTACAAGAATATTTTACCTAATTTGATATTTCCCTCTGACAATTTTACTTTGTAATTGAAGGTAAAACCAGCACAGACATGTGTTCTATTGAGCTCTTACTTTGACATTTGGAACATCCAAAAAGCTGTGTCTTACATATTACATGGGCTGAGAAAAGATAAAAGCCTAAAATCATCTGATTATATTAGTGTGCACATACAGCAGCCAAGGTAACATGCCCCAATTTTTGTGTTTTGCAAGAAATGCGACAGAGAAGAGCTCCTTATGAAATTAGAGGTATATAGATATAAAGAGGTTTTATGCACCTCTACTGCTCTGTATAAATAATACCGTAAGTATGAGCACTTAGAGGAAGTCTGATGGACATATCAACCATGAGCAGTATACTCTTTATAGAAATGTCAACTGTCTAACAAATGGCGCTAGAATAATAAGAGTAGCACAAATACATCCACCCGTCCACATTTCTTTCTAGGCTTTCTCAATTAGAAGTACCTTATAGACCAAGTACCGTATTTTTCGCTGTATAAGACGCACCGGCCCATAAGACGCACCTAGGTTTATGGGGAGGAAAATAAGAAAAATAAATTTTTTAACCAAAAGGTGTGCTGTGTGTTTGGTGGGTTTGGAACTAATGGTGGTCTGTGGATGGCACTATTACTGGGGATCTGTGGATGACGGACACTGTTATGGGGGGGGGGATCTGTGGATGACGGACACTGTTATGGGGGATCTGTGGATGACGGACACTGTTATGGGGGGTATCTGTGGATGACGGACACTGTTATGGAGGATCTATGGATGACGGACACGGTTATGGGGGATCTATGGATGACGGACACTGCTATGGGGGATCTATGGCAGACGGACACTGTTATGGGGGATCTATGGATGACGGACACTGTTATGGGGGGATCTGTGGCTTGCACTGTTACGGGGGGGGGGGTCTGTGGCTGGCACTGTTATATATGTGCAATCCACAGACCCCCCCAGCCCATAACAGTGCCATCCAGAGACCCTCCCAGCCCATAACTGTGCCATCCACAGATGTCCCCCATAAAAATGTCATCCACAGATCCCCCGCCGCTCCAGTATACAAATATAAGATGTCTTATTCAATTAATAGTTATTAAACATGCCCACCAACTCCTAATAGTACCTTACATCCTAACCGCTTCAGTACAATGGAGGCAGGCAGGCCGGGCGGCCGGTGCGTCACTCACTGACGTCACTTGCCTGCGCCGCCTGCTTCATTCATAAAGTAGGCGGTGCAGGCACGTGACAGGGAGTTGCGCTGCCGCCCGCCCGGCCTGCATTGTACTGAAGCGGTTAGGATTTAAGGTACTATTGGGAATAAATGGGCATATTTAATAACTATTAATTGAATAAGACATTTTATATTAGTATACCGGTGGGGCGGGGCTATAGTACAGTGACTGCACCGCCCTGACACTACTGCCGGCCCCCAGCTCCTCCTCCCAGTCCCTCCCAGAGTTCCCGCTCGCTGGTACATCGCAGCTTGCGATGTAAAACTGACAGCATTTTGGGGGGAGAAAAAGTGCGTTTTATACGGCGAAAATACGGTAATTAAACTTGATTTACACAGATTTAGGTAAATGTCACTTTTTTTTATTTATTGGATTACAGTTTGAAGATTTACTATTTACATGCTCAGTTTCATCCTACATCTGCCCCCTGAGCTGTGATAGGGAGAGCTGGACACGCCCCCTGAGCTGCAGCAGAAGAGACACTCCCCTGAGCCGTCGGCTTGATATAAATCTAGCAGAGCAATGAATGTGGAAATCTCTGAATCCATGTGAGGTACAGGGCTGGTTCTAGCTTTCTTAGAAAGAGTTTATGTACTATATGATGTCTGATTTTCATTTTTTTACATTTGTCATGGGATAACCCCTTAAACTTTTAGTGGCTTCTGCTCTCTTGGACCGGGTCTGTTCAAGTATTACATAAGTTTCAAACTCATGTTCATCTGACCAAGGGGCAAACTTTATTTTTTATTTTTTGCAGTAGGTCTTTAGATTTCTGTGATTCAGTGCACTTTGGTTGCAGTTTTGCCCATATAAATAAATAGAAGGCATCAAGTGATGCATTCAAATTTTGGTAGTTCCTTTGCTAATTTTCTGTTATGTGAGAATGTTCCACCCATTATATAGCCATTATGAAGCCACTTGGAAGTAAAGTTATTATCTAGTTACAATAGTAACCTGTCAAGGTGGGGAATATAGTGGACTACAACTGAACAGTTTCTTCAAGTTAATTTGTTGGAAGTTGTAAAAATAGTTGCGTGTAAGGATGTGAGCAACTTTTACTGGGGTTAAATTGTGATGGACAACTGGATCAGAGCATCTTCAAAATGCAAGATATTGTGGGGTGTTCATGGTAGGCAGTGTTTTAATATCTACCAAAATTGGAAGCACAACTGGTAAACCAGTGGAATTGTATGTGGTGCCCAAGGCTCACCCTAAGTTCAGACCTGAGCGTTTTACAGCGCGTTCCTACGCGCTGTAAAACGCTCAACACGGAGAAACCAATGCTTCCCTATGGGAATGGTTCTCACCTGGGCGTTTTACAGCGCGTACGATCGCGCTGTAAAACGCCCGACGCTCAAACAAGTTCTTGAGCTTTTTTGGGGGCGTTTGTCGCGCGTTCCCGCACATAGATATTCGGGAAAGCGCGACAATGTGTGCACGCCTGTCTCTGTATGCGCGATTGTAAACGCCCGTACAATCGCGCATACAGAGCGCTCGTTTCAGAACGCTCAGGTCTGAACCCCCTGTTAATGATTCTTAAGGGAAGAGAAGAGCCCATCTGGACTGAATCCAGAGAACAGATACTGTAGCACAAATTCCTGAAAGTTGATGCTAGCTTGTTGCAGACCAGTCAGGGTGCCCATATTGACCACTGTCCACTACTAAAAGCATCTACATTTGGCACATAAGCATCACAACTGGACCATTAAGAAATGGAAGAAGGTGGCCTGGTCTGATGTGTCACTTGTCCTTTTTAAATCATGTGGATGACCAAGTGCATATGTGATGCTTATATGGGTAACTGATGGCACCAGGATGCTATAAGGGAAACATGAAAAATGTTTGGTGCTGGCAATAATGTGGCTGTAACTGATACCTTCCACCTACCTAAACATTATTCCAGAACAAGAATAGCCCTTCATGGCAGCATTACTTGCTAATAGCAGTGGAGTTTTTCAGCAAGATAATGTATCCCACTATACAGCAAAATTATTCAGGAATGGTTGGAGGAACGTGACAGGCAGTACCTACATTTAAGTCTGATTGAGAATCTATAGGATATGCTGAAAACACCATTCCAATCCATGGCCTCACCTTGCAACTTACAGGACTTGGGCCTCTTTCACACGAGCGTGTCTGGATAAGGTCCGGATGCGGTGCAGAAAACCCGCGCGAGTAGGTACGCAATTGCAGTCAGCTTTGGCTGCGATTGCGTTCCGTTCAGTTTTTATCGCACGAGTGCAATGCGTTTTGCACGCGCGTGATAAAAAAAATGAATGTGGTACCTAGACCCGAACTTCTTCATAGAAGTTTGGGTTTAAGGTTGTGTAGATTGTATTATTTTCCCTTATAACATGGTTATAAGGGAAAATGGCATTCTGAATACAGAATGCATAGTACAATAGGGCTGGAGGGGTTAAAAAAATAAAATAAAATTTAACTCACCTTAATCCACTTGTTCATGCAGCCGGCATCTCTTCTTTCTTGTTGTGTGAGGAATAGGACCTTTGATGACGTCACTACGCTCATCACATGGTCCGTCACATGATCCATCACCATGGTGATGAATGCAGTGTTATAAGGGAAAATAATAAAGATCGGGTCCCCATCCCGATCGTCTCCTAGCAACCGTGTGCGTGAAAATCGCACCGCATCCGCACTTGCTTGCGGATGCTTGCGATTTTCACACAGCCCCATTTACTTCTATGGGGCCTGCGTTGCGTAAAAAACGCACAAAATAGAGCTTGCTGCGATTTTCACGCAACGCACAAGTGATGTGTGAAAATCACCGCTCATCTGCACAGCCCCATAGAAATGAATAGGTCTGCATTCAGTGCGGGTGCAATGAGTTCAACTCACGCATTGCACCTGCGCGGAAAACTCGCCCGTGTGAAAGAGGCCTTAGAGGACCTGTCACCAAACTAGTAAATGTGAAATGTAAAAATCCCTGCTTTCTTGAGCATAGAATGCTTTGTTTGATGTTCCTGCAAGACCTTGTTTTTTATTTAAATTCCCCATTACGAGCCAGATAATCAAATCTGAAGTGCTTATCCACATAGGTGTGGCAGCCACGTCAAATTCTTTGCAAAGGGAGGTTTCTAATCTGCTCTGTTGTCTATGAAAGCCTACTGCTGCTTTCTGTAGTGTGATGTCCCTAGATATAGCCAATCTCACAAGAGCATGCTGTCTATGAAGAGTATAACAGTAAACACTGAACCAGTAAG
The DNA here is from genome assembly GCF_014858855.1 of Bufo gargarizans. Taxonomy (NCBI): domain Eukaryota; kingdom Metazoa; phylum Chordata; class Amphibia; order Anura; family Bufonidae; genus Bufo; species Bufo gargarizans. The sequence goes on along the minus strand of NC_058086.1, from coordinate 155,708,207 downwards.
GAAAGTTTGTCTCTCACACTTTACTGCTCCAGTATCTCCTGCCCAATCTTCAATGCTCCCTCAACTAAAAGTTTATCTCAGCAGCATCTCGCTAGGTCTGACCGAGATGCTGTCCTGACAGTATATACAGTATGTTTTTTGTAGAAAAGGGTCGGCACTGCTGTAGATGTATGCAGTGCACGAGACGATGGGGAGGCGTCCCAAAACTTACGTTAAAGAAGAAAGGACCGGCACTCGCAATGATTGTTCAATGATGCTGTAATTTATTCAGTCAAATATTATAGAGCATAGTGACGTGCTTTCTTCAGACTAGTCACTAATATGTGACTGAATAAATTACAGCATCATTGAACAATCATTGCGAGTGCCGGTACTTTCTTCTTTAAAGTATATACAGTATGGTCTTGTGAGATTTGCAACATCTCACGAGATCACACTGCAGTAGCAGGCTCTGATGGATCTCCTCTTGAAAATAATTTGAAGTGGTTGCCATACTTCATGTGACTCTGTAATCTTAGGTGGACTCAAGTAAAAAATGGAAGGCTGGAACAACATTATAGGGGTTATGCAGTGGGTAGATATTTATGACCTATCCAGAGGATAGGTCATCAAAATCTACCCCCTGCACAACTCCTTTAAAGGGGTTCTTCGGGAACTAAGAAAATTAAAATACATGAATATTAATTAATATATTCCCAGATACCTTACATTAGTTATAATGGCTCATTTTGTCTGGGGAGCAATCCTAAAAAAAACTAAAATGGCCACTGTCCTATTAGTACATAGAAAACCTGTCCTAATCAAACAGGAGTTGCTTCACAATGCTGAGCTAAAGAGCTGCCTCATCCTCCTCTATGCTCTGCTTGTCAGGGATTATGATCCTGAATACAGTTTAATATGGTCATTAGCTGAATCTCTGTAGGAATGGAGTTCATGAGCAGATGTGGCTAATGAGCAGCAGCACTTGTCTGCAGTCTCCATTACCACAGCCCCACATTACCACAGCCCGTCCTGTCTGTCCTCTCTGTACTTCATGTCTCCTCATGAACTCCATTCCTACAGACATTCCGCTGAAGAGCTTATCGGCTGTATTCAGGATCATAATCCCTGACAAGTAGTAGAGGAGGATGGGGCAGCTCTTTACCTCATTGTTGTAAAGTAACTTGGCCTGCTGTGCGATTAGGACAGGCTTTGTGTGCACTAATAGGACAGCGGCCATTTTGTTTCTCCTAATCATTGCTCCCTAGACAAAACGAGCCATTATAACTAATGAAAGGTATTTGGGAATATATTTATAATAAAGTAATATTTATGTATTTTCATGTTCTTAATTCCCTGAGAACCCCTTTAAAGTATTTCAGGGAAGCATGGATGTTTTAACTACAGTATCTAAACAGATCATGTTTTAGTTTAGTGACAGGTCCTCTTTAAAGGATAAGCTTATATCTTGGTACCAGATACTATAGGATACCATCAGAGGTGTTGTGGTGTCCATGCTTCGATGAATCAGAACTGTTTTATGGCAGGAGGAGGCTCTGCCAAATATTAAGCAGGTAGTGTTACTGCTATGGTTGGTGACTGTACATCTTCTATTAAATATGACCTACACTCACCTAAAGAATTATTAGGAACACCATACTAATACGGTGTTGGACCCCCTTTTGCCTTCAGAACTGCCTTAATTCTACGTGGCATTGATTCAACAAGGTGCTGATAGCATTATTTAGAAATGTTGGCCCACATTGATAGGATAGCATCTTGCAGTTGATGGAGATTTCAGGGATGCACATCCATGGCACAAAGCTCCCGTTCCACCACATCCCAAAGATGCTCTATTGGGTTGAGATCTGGTGACTGTGGGGGCCTTTTTAGTACAGTGAACTCATTGTCATATTCAAGAAACCAATTTGAAATGATTCGAGCTTTGTGACATGGTGCATTATCCTGCTGGAAGTAGCCATCAGAGGATGGGTACATGGTGGTCATGAAGGGATGGACATGGTCAGAAACAATGCTCAGGTAGCCCGTGGCATTTAAACGATGGCCAATTGGCACTAAGGGGCCTAAAGTGTGCCCAGAAAACATCCCCCACACCATTACACCACCACCACCAGCCTGCACAGTGGTAACAAGGCATGATGGATACATGTTCTCATTCTGTTTACGCCAAATTCGGACTCTACCATTTGAATGTCTCAACAGAAATCAAGACTCATCAGACCAGGCAACATTTTTCCAGTCTTCAACAGTCCAATTTTGGCAAGCTTGTGCAAATTGTAGCCTCTTTTTCCTATTTCTAGTGGAGATGAGTGGTACCCGGTGGGGTCTTCTGCTGTTGAAGCCCATCCGCCTCAAGGTTGTGCGTGTTGTGGCTTCACAAATGCTTTGCTGCATACCTCGGTTGTAACGAGTGGTTATTTCAGTCAACGTTGCTCTTCTATCAGCTTGAATCAGTCGGCCCATTCTCCTCTGACCTCTAGCATCAACAAGGCATTTTCGCCCACAGGACTGCCGCATACTGGATGTTTTTCCCTTTTCACACCATTCTTTGTAAACCCTAGAAATGGTTGTGCGTGAAAATCTCAGTAACTGTGCAGATTGTGAGATACTCAGACCGGCCCGTCTGGCACCAACAACCATGCCACGCTTAAAATTGCTTAAATCACCTTTCTTTCCCATTCTGGCATTCAGTTTGGAGTTCAGGAGATTGTCTTGACCAGGACCACAACCCTACATGCATTGAAGCAACTGCCATGTGATTGGTTGACTAGATAATCGCATTAATGAGAAATAGAACAGGTGTTCCTAAAAAATTCTTTAGGTGAGTGTATGTGCACTCTTGTACCTTTTGGCATTGCAAAGTAGCATTTTGGTAGATCTAAATCCTTAACTGACATTAGTTGGGAAAGAAGCTGGAAAGACTAAGCATTCCCTAGGTCTTGAAATGGTCTTTTTCTTAAGGCGATAATGGTTTACTGTCCCAAAACATACAACTTCTAAGTGCTAAAACTATAACTATTTAGGTAAATGAGTATATAGATTTAAAGAGGTTGTATATTTGAAAAACATTGTTGTTTTTTCAAAAGCAGTCTTCCCACCGGTTGTGTTTTATTGCAGCTCGGCTTCAGTCACTTCAATAAAGTTAAACTGCAATACCACACTAAAGCCATGGATGTCATGATCTCTTCCGTTAAAGATGTCAGGAGATCAAGGAGACTGGTGGAGCATGGATGAATCTTAACAGCCTCTTTGATTACTCTTTATTCAGTGTTTGTAACCTCATCCCCTGTTTCAGGTGTAGCATTACTCTACCCTATTTAGTGTTGCCCATCCCTTCTGACTGTGTGGTAGATAGCTTTATTTGGGTTTGGCTGAGCTGGTCTGAGGTTGTCTCTGGTGTTCCTGCTTGTCCATCACTACAGAAGTTAAGTGTCCCATTTCTTTGTGTGTTGTTTTTCCTTGATTGTTGTTACTAGGCCTCAGGGAGATGCCTGTTCCTTCATCTGGAAAGGAACAGGTTGCCTCAGCCCTGACCATATTCTTGGGGATCTCTAGGGTCCCAGGTTCCAGAGTATGGGCATTTCTACCTTCAAGGGGTGCCCATATGGTTAGGAGTCAGTGCCAGGAGTAGGGTCACTAGTAGGTGACCTTTTCCAGTCCATAGCATTGAAGCCTAGTGGCTTTCCCATTCCATCCTGGTTGTCAGTAGAGATGTCCCGAACTATTCGCCAGCGAATAGTTCCCGGCGAACATAGCTTGTTCGCGTTCGCCGCGGCGGGCGAACATATGCGATGTTCGGTCCGCCCCCTATACGTCATCATTGAGCAAACTTTGACCCTGTACCTCACAGTCAGCAGACACATTCCAGCCAATCAGCATACCCTCCCTCCCAGACCCTCCCACCTCCTATCAAATAGCAAGGACAGCATCCATCTTAGGGACAGCATCCATCTTAGATTCATTCTGAAGCTGCTTTGTCACAAATTTGACTAAGTTGTAATCGCAATAGCGATTAATACATGTTATATTAATCGCATTGCGAATTCAACTTAGAGCTGGGTACCTAATGGTTGTATTGCTAGAATATAACGAAGATTGAGAATATAGTGCTATATTCTTTATATTCTGAATCGTCAATTCTAGCAATACAACCATTAGGAACTCAGATTTAAGTTGTAATAGCAATGCGATTATTACAGGTTATATTAATGAGTTCCTAATGGTTACAGTGGCGTTGCTATGGCTGGTGTCACCCCTGCCCCCCCCCCCCCCCCGAAGCCATAATAAAGAGATAAAGAGAGAAAAAAAGAATTCACTAAGTCAGCTCCAATTAGATATCTGCATAGACACAGATTCTTGGTCTATGTGCAGATATCTGATTGGAGCTGACTTCTTATTTTCTCTTTTGCACGTAAACATTTAAACTATATTCCTTAGTAAAAATGACCAGTCCACACCATGTGGGTCTATATTTATGAGGGCCCCCCCTAAACAAAGATTATTAAATGTGGCCGGGTGGCCCCAGCCCACAGTTCAACCCAACCCCTTATGTCTCCTGGCCTGGGGCCGTCTCTATAATAATCCACAGTAATTTATAAATGGGGTTAGGTTATTAACTTATTATTATTGGGGTATTATTAAAATAATTTGGTCTATAAAGTCAGAGCCGCTCTACCTACCTCCTCCTCCCGACACCAGAGACTCCTGCAGGGCAGCTGCCGCGGCGCCCCACCACTCACCAGGCTGCAGTGAGTCACACCCCCGTCCCCCTTTACCACGTGACGGCGCGACCAATACAACCATTATGAACTCAGACCTAAGTTGTAATCGCAATACGATTAATACAGGTTATATTAATTGCATTGCGAATTCAACTTAGAGCTGGGTTCCTAATGGTTGTATTGCTAGAATATAACGAAGATTGAGAATATAGTGCTATATTCGTTATATTCGGAATCGTAAATTCTAGCAATACAACCATTATGAACTCAGATCTAAGTTTTAATTGCAATGCGATTAATGCAGGTGATATTAATCGCATTGCGAATTCAACTTACCACACTCTGCGTCAACTACGTAATTTTCCATGGGAGTTTTGCCATTGATCCCCCTCCGGCATGCCACAGTCCAAGTGTTAGTCCCCTTGAAACAACTTTTCCATCACTATTGAGGCCAGAAAGCGTCCCTGTGGGTTTTAAAATTCGCCTGCCTATTGAAGTCTATGTTCACGAACATTTGTGGAAATTCGTGTTCGCCGTTCGCGAACGGAAAATTTTATGTTCGCGACATCACTAGTTGTCAGTTTGGTGTTTCCTCCTATACCTCATCCGTGACAATGGATGGGTGTAATACTATTTTAGGAAGAAAGTTAGGAAGATGTTTTTCTAAACCCACCAATTAATTTTTATTTATTTTTTATTTTTTCGTGAATCCTTTAATATTCCCTGTAGCATTTTACCAAGTTGTAGAATTTTTTTTTTTTTTTTTTACAATTTATATAACAAATTCACATGTTCTCAGTAAAACAATGGCCTCAGAAGGCCTAATTTTGTTCACAGCCGCAACAGTTTAGAATACAACAGTTTATTAATTTGTCTTAGCCTTCTGTTTAATTTCAGAAATTTTAGCTAAAAAAATCCAACAATCAACTGCACCTGTTGCCAATTAAAGAATTAATGACACATCAATCAATCCAAATGTGCTGTATTAAGAGATTACACATGCTTTGCAGTCAGATTACTTTAGTAGTCATGCGGAGAATGAGATTTTGTGTTTTATGGAGATGGGTAAGGGTCTGACAGTCAATGCGTTTCATACAGTGACAAAGTGAAACATAAGAGGATTGTGATATAAGTGTATACAAGGTGCATAATGATCTAAATAATTCAATAGTCTTCTAAAGCTGGACAAACTTGCAATATATATTGGCGGACAGCTTCTTTGGCCAGCCACGATTCCTAACTAACCCTCACGATTCATCTATTTAGAGATGAACAAACTTCTTGACATTTGTAGCCGAATCGATTCAGCCAGAACCTGAAAAGGCTCTAATTAGCCTAAAAATTGGTATGACACTGAGCTGTCCTAGGACTCAAATTTTTATATCTGGTCATTCTTTTACAGATTTTAGTTTTTTCTACTCCCCTTCCCCCTTTTAAACTGTTTAACACAATGATAATAACAATGTCAGAGTGATAATGACATGTATAGCTTTATACTCACACATTATAGCTTTATACACACAATTCAAAATCAAATTAATGTGGCTTTTTCTGCAAAAGCGTCCAAAAAATTTTTAATGGGACAGAATGCCTCCCTTTTATTTATACAACTGTGTTAACTGTCAAAAGAAACTGTAGCTTTTTCTGAAGTTGAGCAAGCCTGGAAAATGTTCCCTTTTACTTTGGAGCAGTAACACTACATTATTTGTGTAGAAACAGTAAGGTCTGTAGGGGTAATAGTGGCAGGCAGCAACAGTAGTGGCAGGCAGCACCCGGCAAACCCGGGCAAATGCCGGGGCCCACTGAGCTGCTATAAGCACTTCCATCAATACAGATGGAAGCTCTCATTGCTGTCATTTCACTTACGCAGCACCCCTCTGGTGGGCGCTCTGAGTCACATGAGGCCGGCTGCTGCAGAGCTTCAGACATGACCCCTCTTCACTCCGTTGAACAGAGCAGCAGGTTACCTTTACCAGCCTCAGACAGACATAGTTTGTGAGTAAGTCACCCTCCTATCTCCTGTTGCTGCCCTGCACAGACCTCCTGACACAACTTCTTGTATGAATCCCTCTGAGCCCCTTCCACCTACTTGCTGTGTTCACCCCTCCTGTCCATCCAGGGCCCCTGTCTCACTCCTCTGCATCTCTTTATGGTGGCGTCTGAACCGCATTCACCATAAGGACCGTCTAACGTCACAGGGTCATGTGAGTGTGCCACCCACCCCGTTCTGTGGCCCTCACCCCGTACTGTGCCCCCTTATATCCTGCATTGTGCCCTCTTGCCAAACTCTGTACAGTGCCCCTAGTCTTTCCCTTTACTGTGCCCTCCTATACCCTTTTATCCGGTCACTGTATTGCGGTGGTATCCAATAACTGTATGGTCATAACTGTATCCCTTTCCCTGCCCATGCCACCTTTTTAGACCTGGCATGAGTGGGAAAAAGATGCAGATTGCAGTGCTAAGGACCTTTCTGCCACAATCGGTGTCAGAAATGTGCCTAACATAGATGTATTTCTATATAATAAATGAATTGTATTATTCGGGGGTAACATAGTAACATAGTACATAAGGCCGAAAAAATACATTTGTCCATCCAGTTCGGCCTGTCATTCTGCAAGTTGATCCAGAGGAAGGCAAAAAAAAAAAACCTGTGAGGTAGAAGCCATATTTTCCTCACTTTAGGGGAATAAAAATTCCTTCCCGACTCCAATCAGACAATCAGAATAACTCCCTGGATCAATGACCCCTCTCTAGTAGCTATAGCCTGTAATATTATTACGCTCCAGAAATACATCCAGGCCCCTCTTGAATTCCTTTATTATACTCACCATCACCACCTCCTCAGGCAGAGAGTTCCATAGTCTCACTGCTCTTACCGTAAAGAATCCTCTTCTATGTTTGTGTACAAACCTTCTTTCCTCCAGACGCAGAGGATGTCCCCTCGTCACAGTCACAGTCCTGGGAATGAATAGATGATGGGATAGATCTCTGTACTGTCCCCTGATATATTTATACATGTTAATTAGATCTCCTCTCAGTCGTCTTTTTTCTAAAGTGAATAACCCTAATTTTGATAATCTTTCAGGGTACTGTAGTTGCCCCATTCCAGTTATTACTTTAGTTGCCCTCCTCTGGACCCTCTCCAGCTCTGCTATGTCTGCTTTGTTCACTGGAGCCCAGAACTGTACACAGTACTCTATGTGTGGTCTGACTAATGATTTATAAAGTGGTAGGACCTAGGGATGAGCGAACTCGAACTGTATAGTTCGGGTTCGTACCGAATTTTGGGGTGTCCGTGACACGGACCCGAACCCGGACATTTTCGTAAAAGTCCGGGTTCGGGTTCGGTGTTCGTCGCTTTCTTCGCGCTTTTGTGACGCTTTCTTGGCGCTTTTTGAAAGGCTGCAAAGCAGCCAATCAACAAGCGTCATACTACTTGCCCCAAGAGGCCATCACAGCCATGCCTACTATTGGCATGGCTGTGATTGGCCAGAGCACCATGTGACCCAGCCTCTATTTAAGCTGGAGTCACATAGCGCCGCCCGTCACTCTGCTCTGATTAGCGTAGGGAGAGGTTGCGGCTGCGACAGTAGGGCGAGATTAGGCAGATTAACTCCTCCAAAGGACTTGATTAACTGATCGATCTGCAGCTGTGGATCATTGAGCTGCTGATCCTCAATTGCTCACTGTTTTTAGGCTGCACAGACCGTTTGTCAGTCTCATTTTTCTGGGGTGATCGGCGGCCATTTTGTGTCTTGTGGTGCGCCAGCACAAGCTGCGACCAAGTGCATTTAACCCTCAATGGTGTGGTTGTTTTTTGGCTAAAGCCTACATCAGGGTGAAGCTGTCACACCAAGTGCATTTAACCAGCAATAGTCTGTTTATTTTTTGGCCATATCCCAGTCTAATTCTGTCACTAAATCCATACCGGTCACCCAGCGCCTAAATACTAGGCCTCAAATTTATATCCAGCTAAATCTGTCCCTAGTGCTGTAGCTGGGCGAGTTATTTAGTGTCCGTTCAAGCACATTTCTTGTTCTGGGTTGAAATACAATTCCCAATTTAGCAATTTCATAATTTAGTGGTTCCTGCTATATCAGAGCTATTTGAAATCTATCCCAAAAAGGGTATATAATATTGAAGGTGCACATTGGGTCATTCAGAATAACTTCACACACACCCGCTACTGTGTATTTCCAAGTCTAATTCTGTCACTAAACCCATACCTGTCACCCAGCGCCTAAATACTAGGCCTCAAATTTAAATCCCTCTAAATCTCTCGTTACCCACCGCTGTACTGTTGTTGCTGGGCAAGATATTTAGTGTCCGTCAAAGCACATTTTTTGTTCTGGGTTGAAGTACAATTCCCAATTTAGCAATTTCATAATTTAGTGGTTTCTGCTATATCAGAGCTATTTGAAATCTATCCCTAAAAGGGTATATAATATTGAAGGTGCACATAGGGTCATTCAGAATAACTTCACACACACGCTTCTGTGCATTTCCAAGTCTAATTCTGTCACTAAATCCATACCGGTGACCCAGCGCCTAAATACTAGGCCTCAAATTTAAATCCCTCTAAATCTCTCGTTACCCACCGCTGTACTGTTGTTGCTGGGCAAGATATTTAGTGTCCGTCAAAGCACATTTTTTGTTCTGGGTTGAAGTACAATTCCCAATTTAGCAATTTCATAATTTAGTGGTTTCTGCTATATCAGAGCTATTTGAAATCTATCCCTAAAAGGGTATATAATATTGCAAGGTGCACATTAGGGTCATTCAGAATAACTTCACACACACCCGCTACTGTGTATTTCCAAGTCTAATTCTGTCACTAAACCCATACCTGTCACCCAGCGCCTAAATACTAGGCCTCAAATTTATATCCCGCTAAATCTCGTCCCTAGTGCTGTAGCTGGGCAGAGTATTTAGTGTCCGTTCAAGCACATTTCTTGTTCTGGGTTGAAAGTACAATTCCCAATTTAGCAATTTCATAATTTAGTGGTTTCTGCTATATCAGAGCTATTTGAAATCTATCCCTAAAAGGGTATATAATATTGAAGGTGCACATAGGGTCATTCAGAATAACTTCACACACACGCTTCTGTGCATTTCCAAGTCTAATTCTGTCACTAAATCCATACCGGTGACCCAGCGCCTAAATACTAGGCCTCAAATTTAAATCCCTCTAAATCTCTCGTTACCCACCGCTGTACTGTTGTTGCTGGGCAAGATATTTAGTGTCCGTCAAAGCACATTTTTTGTTCTGGGTTGAAGTACAATTCCCAATTTAGCAATTTCATAATTTAGTGGTTTCTGCTATATCAGAGCTATTTGAAATCTATCCCTAAAAGGGTATATAATATTGAAGGTGCACATAGGGTCATTCAGAATAACTTCACACACACCCGCTACTGTGTATTTCCAAGTCTAATTCTGTCACTAAATCCATACCGGTGACCCAGCGCCTAAATACTAGGCCTCAAATTTAATTCCCTCTAAATCTCTCGTTACCCACCGCTGTACTGTTGTTGCTGGGCAAGATATTTAGTGTCCGTCAAAGCACATTTTTTGTTCTGGGTTGAAGTACAATTCCCAATTTAGCAATTTCATAATTTAGTGGTTTCTGCTATATCAGAGCTATTTGAAATCTATCCCTAAAAGGGTATATAATATTGAAGGTGCACATAGGGTCATTCAGAATAACTTCACACACACCCGCTACTGTGTATTTCCAAGTCTAATTCTGTCACTAAATCCATACCGGTGACCCAGCGCCTAAATACTAGGCCTCAAATTTAATTCCCTCTAAATCTCTCGTTACCCACCGCTGTACTGTTGTTGCTGGGCAAGATATTTAGTGTCCGTCAAAGCACATTTTTTGTTCTGGGTTGAAGTACAATTCCCAATTTAGCAATTTCATAATTTAGTGGTTTCTGCTATATCAGAGCTATTTGAAATCTATCCCTAAAAGGGTATATAATATTGAAGGTGCACATAGGGTCATTCAGAATAACTTCACACACACCCGCTACTGTGTATTTCCAAGTCTAATTCTGTCACTAAATCCATACCGGTGACCCAGCGCCTAAATACTAGGCCTCAAATTTAATTCCCTCTAAATCTCTCGTTACCCACCGCTGTACTGTTGTTGCTGGGCAAGATATTTAGTGTCCGTCAAAGCACATTTTTTGTTCTGGGTTGAAGTACAATTCCCAATTTAGCAATTTCATAATTTAGTGGTTTCTGCTATATCAGAGCTATTTGAAATCTATCCCTAAAAGGGTATATAATATTGAAGGTGCACATAGGGTCATTCAGAATAACTTCACACACACCCGCTACTGTGTATTTCCAAGTCTAATTCTGTCACTAAATCCATACCGGTGACCCAGCGCCTAAATACTAGGCCTCAAATTTAAATCCCTCTAAATCTCTCGTTACCCACCGCTGTACTGTTGTTGCTGGGCAAGATATTTAGTGTCCGTCAAAGCACATTTTTTGTTCTGGGTTGAAGTACAATTCCCAATTTAGCAATTTCATAATTTAGTGGTTTCTGCTATATCAGAGCTATTTGAAATCTATCCCTAAAAGGGTATATAATATTGAAGGTGCACATAGGGTCATTCAGAATAACTTCACACACACGCTTCTGTGCATTTCCAAGTCTAATTCTGTCACTAAATCCATACCGGTGACCCAGCGCCTAAATACTAGGCCTCAAATTTAATTCCCTCTAAATCTCTCGTTACCCACCGCTGTACTGTTGTTGCTGGGCAAGATATTTAGTGTCCGTCAAAGCACATTTTTTGTTCTGGGTTGAAGTACAATTCCCAATTTAGCAATTTCATAATTTAGTGGTTTCTGCTATATCAGAGCTATTTGAAATCTATCCCTAAAAGGGTATATAATATTCAAGGTGCACATTGGGTCATTCAGAATAACTTCACACACACCCGCTACTGTGTATTTCCAAGTCTAATTCTGTCACTAAATCCATACCGGTGACCCAGCGCCTAAATACTAGGCCTCAAATTTAATTCCCTCTAAATCTCTCGTTACCCACCGCTGTACTGTTGTTGCTGGGCAAGATATTTAGTGTCCGTCAAAGCACATTTTTTGTTCTGGGTTGAAGTACAATTCCCAATTTAGCAATTTCATAATTTAGTGGTTTCTGCTATATCAGAGCTATTTGAAATCTATCCCTAAAAGGGTATATAATATTGAAGGTGCACATAGGGTCATTCAGAATAACTTCACACACACCCGCTACTGTGTATTTCCAAGTCTAATTCTGTCACTAAATCCATACCGGTGACCCAGCGCCTAAATACTAGGCCTCAAATTTAATCCCTCTAAATCTCTCGTTACCCACCGCTGTACTGTTGTTGCTGGGCAAGATATTTAGTGTCCGTCAAAGCACATTTTTTGTTCTGGGTTGAAGTACAATTCCCAATTTAGCAATTTCATAATTTAGTGGTTTCTGCTATATCAGAGCTATTTGAAATCTATCCCTAAAAGGGTATATAATATTGAAGGTGCACATAGGGTCATTCAGAATAACTTCACACACACGCTTCTGTGCATTTCCAAGTCTAATTCTGTCACTAAATCCATACCGGTCACCCAGCGCCTAAATACTAGGCCTCAAATTTATATCCCGCTGAATTTGAATACAATACATTGGGCCAAATAATATATTTGTTGTTGTGGTGAACCATAACAATGAGAAAAACATCTAGTAAGGGACGCGGACGTGGACATGGTCGTGGTGGTGTTAGTGGACCCTCTGGTGCTGGGAGAGGACGTGGCCGTTCTGCCACATCCACACGTCCTAGTGTACCAACTACCTCAGGTCCCAGTAGCCGCCAGAATTTACAGCGATATATGGTGGGGCCCAATGCCGTTCTAAGGATGGTAAGGCCTGAGCAGGTACAGGCATTAGTCAATTGGGTGGCCGACAGTGGATCCAGCACGTTCACATTATCTCCCACCCAGTCTTCTGCAGAAAGCGCACAGATGGCGCCTGAAAACCAACCCCATCAGTCTGTCACATCACCCCCATGCATACCAGGGAAACTGTCTCAGCCTCAAGTTATGCAGCAGTCTCTTATGCTGTTTGAAGACTCCGCTGGCAGGGTTTCCCAAGGGCATCCACCTAGCCCTTCCCCAGCGGTGAAAGACATAGAATGCACTGACGCACAACCACTTATGTTTCCTGATGATGAGGACATGGGAATACCACCTCAGCATGTCTCTGATGATGACGAAACACAGGTGCCAACTGCTGCGTCTTTCTGCAGTGTGCAGACTGAACAGGAGGTCAGGGATCAAGACTGGGTGGAAGACGATGCAGGGGACGATGAGGTCCTAGACCCCACATGGAATGAAGGTCGTGCCACTGACTTTCACAGTTCGGAGGAAGAGGCAGTGGTGAGACCGAGCCAACAGCGTAGCAAAAGAGGGAGCAGTGGGCAAAAGCAGAACACCCGCCGCCAAGAGACTCCGCCTGCTACTGACCGCCGCCATCTGGGACCGAGCACCCCAAAGGCAGCTTCAAGGAGTTCCCTGGCATGGCACTTCTTCAAACAATGTGCTGACGACAAGACCCGAGTGGTTTGCACGCTGTGCCATCAGAGCCTGAAGCGAGGCATTAACGTTCTGAACCTGAGCACAACCTGCATGACCAGGCACCTGCATGCAAAGCATGAACTGCAGTGGAGTAAACACCTTAAAACCAAGGAAGTCACTCAGGCTCCCCCTGCTACCTCTTCTGCTGCTGCCGCCTCGGCCTATTCTGCTGCTGCCGCCTCGGCCTCTTCCTCCGCCTCTGGAGGAACGTTGGCACCTGCCGCCCAGCAAACAGGGGATGTACCACCAACACCACCACCACCACCTCCGTCACCAAGCGTCTCAACCATGTCACACGCCAGCGTTCAGCTCTCCATCTCACAAACATTTGATAGAAAGCGTAAATTCCCACCTAGCCACCCTCGATCCCTGGCCCTGAATGCCAGCATTTCTAAACTACTGGCCTATGAAATGCTGTCATTTAGGCTGGTGGACACAGACAGCTTCAAACAGCTCATGTCGCTTGCTGTCCCACAGTATGTTGTTCCCAGCCGGCACTACTTCTCCAAGAGAGCCGTGCCTTCCCTGCACAACCAAGTATCCCATAAAATCAAGTGTGCACTGCGCAACGCCATCTGTGGCAAGGTCCACCTAACCACAGATACGTGGACCAGTAAGCACGGCCAGGGACGCTATATCTCCCTAACTGCACACTGGGTAAATGTAGTGGCAGCTGGGCCCCAGGCGGAGAGCTGTTTGGCGCACGTCCTTCCGCCGCCAAGGATCGCAGGGCAACATTCTTTGCCTCCTGTTGCCACCTCCTCCTTCTCGGCTTCCTCCTCCTCTTCTTCCACCTGCTCATCCAGTCAGCCACACACCTTCACCACCAACTTCAGCACAGCCCGGGGTAAACGTCAGCAGGCCATTCTGAAACTCATATGTTTGGGGGACAGGCCCCACACCGCACAGGAGTTGTGGCGGGGTATTGAACAACAGACCGACGAGTGGTTGCTGCCGGTGAGCCTCAAGCCCGGCCTGGTGGTGTGTGATAATGGGCGAAATCTCGTTGCAGCTCTGGGACTAGCCAATTTGACGCACATCCCTTGCTTGGCGCATGTGCTGAATTTGGTGGTGCAGAAGTTCATTCACAACTACCCCGACATGTCAGAGCTGCTGCATAAAGTGCGGGCCGTCTGTTCGCGCTTCCGGCGTTCACATCCTGCTGCTGCTCGCCTGTCTGCGCTACAGCGTAACTTCGGCCTTCCCGCTCACCGCCTCATATGCGACGTGCCCACCAGGTGGAACTCCACCTTGCACATGCTGGACAGACTGTGCGAGCAGCAGCAGGCCATAGTGGAGTTTCAGCTGCAGCACGCACGGGTCAGTCGCACTACAGAACAGCACCACTTCACCACCAATGACTGGGCCTCCATGCGAGACCTGTGTGCCCTGTTGCGCTGTTTCGAGTACTCCACCAACATGGCCAGTGGCGATGACACCGTTATCAGCGTTACAATACCACTTCTATGTCTCCTTGAGAAAACACTTAGGGCGATGATGGAAGAGGAGGTGGCCCAGGAGGAGGAGGAGGAGGAGGAGGAAGAGGGGTCATTTTTAGCACTTTCAGGCCAGTCTCTTCGAAGTGACTCAGAGGGAGGTTTTTGGCAACAGCAGAGGCCAGGTACAAATGTGGCCAGCCAGGGCCCACTACTGGAGGACGAGGAGGACGAGGATGAGGTGGAGGAGGATGAGGATGAAGCATGGTCACAGCGGGGTGGCACCCAACGCAGCTCGGGTCCATCACTGGTGCGTGGCTGGGGGGAAAGGCAGGACGATGACGATACGCCTCCCACAGAGGACAGCTTGTCCTTATCCCTGGGCAGCCTGGCACACATGAGCGACTACATGCTGCAGTGCCTGCGCAACGACAGCAGAGTTGCCCACATTTTAACCTGTGCGGACTACTGGGTTGCCACCCTGCTGGATCCACGCTACAAAGACAATGTGCCCACCTTACTTCCTGCACTGGAGCGTGATAGGAAGATGCGCGAGTACAAGCGCACGTTGGTAGACGCGCTACTGAGAGCATTCCCAAATGTCACAGGGGAACAAGTGGAAGCCCAAGGCCAAGGCAGAGGAGGAGCAAGAGGTCGCCAAGGCAGCTGTGTCACGGCCAGCTCCTCTGAGGGCAGGGTTAGCATGGCAGAGATGTGGAAAACTTTTGTCAACACGCCACAGCTAACTGCACCACCACCTGATACGCAACGTGTTAGCAGGAGGCAACATTTCACTAACATGGTGGAACAGTACGTGTGCACACCCCTCCACGTACTGACTGATGGTTCGGCCCCATTCAACTTCTGGGTCTCTAAATTGTCCACGTGGCCAGAGCTAGCCTTTTATGCCTTGGAGGTGCTGGCCTGCCCGGCAGCCAGCGTTTTGTCTGAACGTGTATTCAGCACGGCAGGGGGCGTCATTACAGACAAACGCAGCCGCCTGTCTACAGCCAATGTGGACAAGCTGACAGTCATAAAAATGAACCAGGCATGGATCCCACAGGACCTGTCCGTCCCTTGTCCAGATTAGACATTAACTACCTCCCCATAACCATATATTATTGGACTCCAGGGCACTTCCTCATTCAATCCTATTTTTATTTTCATTTTACCATTATATTGCGATGCTACCCAAAGTTGAATGAACCTCTCCTCTGCCTGTGTGCTAGGCCTAAATATATGCCAATGGACTGTTGCAGTGGTGGCTGACATGAAGCCTGATTCTCTGCTATGACATGCAGACTAATTCTCTGCTGACATGAAGCCAGATTGTCTGTTACGGGACCTCTCTCCTCTGCCTGGGTGCTGGGCCTAAATTTATGACAATGGACTGTTGCAGTGGTGGCTGACGTGAAGCCTGATTCTCTGCTATGACATGCAGACTGATTCTCTGCTGACATGAAGCCAGATCCTCTGTTACGGGACCTCTCTCCTCTGCCTGTGTGTGTGCTGGGCCTAAATATATGCCAATGGACTGTTGCAGTGGTGGCTGACGTGAAGCCTCATTCTCTGCTATGACATGCAGACTGATTCTCTGCTGACATGAAGCCAGATTGTCTGTTACGGGACCTTTCTCCTCTGCCTGGGTTCTGGGCCTAAATTCATGAAAATTGACTGTTGCAGTGGTGGGTGACGTGAAGCCTGATTCTCTGCTATGATATGAAGACTGATTCTCTGCTGACATGAAGCCAGATTGTCTGTTACGGGACCTTTCTCCTCTGCCTGGGTTCTGGGCCTAAATTTATGAAAATTGACTCTTACAGTGGTGGGTGACGTGAAGCCTGATTCTCTGCTATGATATGAAGACTGATTCTCTGCTGACATGAAGCCAGATTGTCTGTTACGGGACCTTTCTCCTCTGCCTGGGTTCTGGGCCTAAATTTATGAAAATTGACTCTTACAGTGGTGGGTGACGTGAAGCCTGATTCTCTGCTATGATATGAAGACTGATTCTCTGCTGACATGAAGCCAGATTCTCTGTTACGGGACCTCTCTCCTCTGCCTGGGTGCTGGGCCTAAATTTATGACAATGGACTGTTGCAGTGGTGGCTGACGTGAAGCCTGATTCTCTGCTATGACATGCAGACTGATTCTCTGCTGTCATGAAGCCAGATTGTCTGTTACGGGACCTCTCTGCTCTGCCTGTGTGCTAGGCCTAAATATATGCCAATGGACTGTTGCAGTGGTGGGTGACGTGAAGCCTGATTCTCTGCTATGATATGAAGACTGATTCTCTGCTGACATGAAGCCAGATTGTCTGTTACGGGACCTTTCTCCTCTGCCTGGGTTCTGGGCCTAAATTTATGAAAATTGACTCTTACAGTGGTGGGTGACGTGAAGCCTGATTCTCTGCTATGATATGAAGACTGATTCTCTGCTGACATGAAGCCAGATTGTCTGTTACGGGACCTTTCTCCTCTGCCTGGGTTCTGGGCCTAAATTTATGAAAATTGACTCTTACAGTGGTGGGTGACGTGAAGCCTGATTCTCTGCTATGATATGAAGACTGATTCTCTGCTGACATGAAGCCAGATTCTCTGTTACGGGACCTCTCTCCTCTGCCTGGGTGCTGGGCCTAAATTTATGACAATGGACTGTTGCAGTGGTGGCTGACGTGAAGCCTGATTCTCTGCTATGACATGCAGACTGATTCTCTGCTGACATGAAGCCAGATCCTCTGTTACGGGACCTCTCTCCTCTGCCTGTGTGTGTGCTGGGCCTAAATATATGCCAATGGACTGTTGCAGTGGTGGCTGACGTGAAGCCTCATTCTCTGCTATGACATGCAGACTGATTCTCTGCTGACATGAAGCCAGATTCTCTGTTACGGGACCTCTCTCCTCTGCCTGTGTGTGTGCTGGGCCTAAATATATGCCAATGGACTGTTGCAGTGGTGGCTGACGTGAAGCCTCATTCTCTGCTATGACATGCAGACTGATTCTCTGCTGACATGAAGCCAGATTCTCTGTTACGGGACCTCTCTCCTCTGCCTGTGTGTGTGCTGGGCCTAAATATATGCCAATGGACTGTTGCAGTGGTGGCTGACGTGAAGCCTCATTCTCTGCTATGACATGCAGACTAATTCTCTGCTGACATGAAGACAGATTCTCTGTTACGGGACCTCCCTCCTCTGCCTGGGTGCTGGGCCTAAATATATGCCAATGGACTGTTGCAGTGGTGGCTGACGTGAAGCCTCATTCTCTGCTATGACATGCAGACTAATTCTCTGCTGACATGAAGACAGATTCTCTGTTACGGGACCTCCCTCCTCTGCCTGGGTGCTGGGCCTAAATATATGCCAATGGACTGTTGCAGTGGTGGCTGACGTGAAGCCTCATTCTCTGCTATGACATGCAGACTGATTCTCTGCTGACATGAAGACAGATTCTCTGTTACGGGACCTCTCTCCTCTGCCTGGGTGCCGGGGCCTAAATATCTGAGAATGGACTGTTCCAGTGGTGGGTGACGGGAAGCCAGATTCTCTGCTATGGAACCTCTCTCCAATTGATTTTGGTTAATTTTTATTTTATTTTAATTCATTTCCCTATCCACATTTGTTTGCAGGGGATTTACCTACATGTTGCTGCCTTTTGCAGCCCTCTAGCTCTTTCCTGGGCTGTTTTACAGCCTTTTTAGTGCCGAAAAGTTCGGGTCCCCATTGACTTCAATGGGGTTCGGGTTCGGGACGAAGTTCGGATCGGGTTCGGATCCCGAACCCGAACATTTCCGGGATGTTCGGCCGAACTTCTCGAACCCGAACATCCAGGTGTTCGCTCAACTCTAGTAGGACCTTGTTCTCATCACGGGCATCTATGCCCCTTTTGATGCAACCCATTATCTTATTGGCCTTGGCAGCAGCTGCCTGACACAGTTTTTTGCAGCTTAGTTTGCTGTTTATTAAAATTCCTAGATCCTTTTCCATGTCAGTGTTACCGAGTTTTTTACCATTTAATAAGTACGGGTGACTTGCATTATTCCTTCCCATGTGCATAACTTTACATTTGTCAGTGTTAAACATCATCTGCCACTTATCTGCCCAAGCCTCCAGTCTATCCAGATCGCTCTGTAGTAATATACTGTCCTCTTCAGTGTTAATTACTTTACACAGTTTAGCGTCATCTGCGAAAATTGATATTTTACTATGCAAGCCTTCTACAAGATCATTAATAAATATATTGAAGAGAATAGGGCCTAATACTGACCCCTGAGGTACTCCACTAGTGACAGTGACCCAATCTGAGTATTTACTATTAATAACCACCCTCTGTTTTCTATCACTCAGCCAGTTACTTACCCACTTACAGACATTTTCTACCAGTCCGAGCATTCTCATTTTATATACTAACCTTTTATGTGCTACAGTGTCAAATGCTTTGGAGAAGTCCAGATACACGACATCCATTGATTCGCCGCTGTCAAGTCTAGAACTTACCTCCTCATAGAAACTGATTGCATTTGTTTGACATGACCGATCCCTCACGAAGCCATGCTGATATGGCGTTATTTGCTTATTTCCGTTAAGATGCTCTAACATAGCATCTCTCAGAAAACCTTCAAACAGTTTACCCACAACAGATGTTAAACTTACCGGCCTATAGTTTCAAGGCTCTGTTTTTGGACCCTTTTTGAATATTGGCACCACATTTGCCATGCGCCAATCCAGTGGGACATTCCCTGTCAGTATAGAATCTGCAAATATCAGAAATAAGGGTCTGGCTATGACATTACTTAATTCCCTTAGTATACGGGGGTGTATGCCATCCGGTCCTGGCGATTTGTCTATTTTAATCTTTTTAAGTCGCTGTTGTACTTCTTCCTGGGTCAGACAGGACACTTTTAATGGGGAATTTATTTCAACATTCGGCATGTCATTTGACAGTTTATTTTCCTCAGTGAATACATTGGAGAAAAAAATATTTAACAACTTTGCTTTCTCCTCGTCGCTCTCTGCGACTCCCCCCTCATTACTCTTTAACTGGCCGACACCTTCAGATTTATACTTTTTAACATTTATATAATTGAAGAACATTTTAGGGTTAGTTTTACTCTCTTTGGCAATTAATCTCTCGGTCTCTAGTTTGGCCGCTTTTATTTGTTTTGTACATGTTCTATTTTTTTCCTTATAGTTTTTCAGTGCTTCCGTGCTACCTTCCTGTTTTAGTGTTTTATATGCTTTCTTTTTGTCATTTATTGCTTTCTTTACAGTTCTGTTTATCCACATTGGTTTCTTTTTGTTCCTTAACCTTTTATTCCCATACGGTATGTACCTCTCACAATGAGATTTTAGGATGCTTTTAAAGATATCCCATTTTGTGGCTGTATTTTTATTTGTGAGGACTTTATCCCATTTAGTTAGGCCTATGGCCTCTTTTAGTTGGCTAAATTTAGCTTTTTTGAAGTTTGGTATTTTTGTTCCTCCCTGTAGAAACGCTCTCTTGAATGATAATTGGAAGGTTATTACTTTGTGGTCACTATTTCCCAGGTGTCCCCTAACCTGCACGTCTGTTGTTCTGTAAGGCCTATTGGTTAATACTAAGTCCAGTATGGCCGTCCCTCTAGTCGGGAGTTGGGAGAGGTAATTGTCTTTGGTTATTGCCAAGAACCTGTTTCCTTTGAGATATACAAGTTTCAGTTTCCCAGTCTATATCTGGGAAGTTGAAGTCCTCCATAATAACCACCTCATTATGATTTGCCGCCTCGTCAATCTCACTTAGTAGTAGGGCTAATATCGTTATATTATATAGATTCTAGTGTATTATACTGTGCCCTATATTTCCCAGTAGATAAATGATCCTTGGGAAACACAGTCCTCACCCCTGACCACCAGGACCAGTTAGCACTCTGTCTGTACATGGCGGCCTCACCTCTTCGCCATGCTGCTCTGTTGTGTACTGGTGCTTATTCTGACACTAGGGCTGGGTTCACATCCTATTTTTGCCATCCATTTAATGCATACCAAAAAATGTATACGTTAACAGATGCCTCAGACTGATGCCGTACAGTGGCGTCCGTTCACCATACAGCTCCAATGTAAAAAAAAACCATATACATTAACGTATGCATTTTTTTACTGGACTCTGCAGGATACAAAAACGTGGAGTGCTGAACATTTGTATACATTAAACCGATAGTAAAAACGTGATGTGAACCCACTGGGGGGGCGGAAGGGTGTACTAAAATTTTCTGTAGAGCTCAGTCAGTTCTAGCTACATCACTGCACAGCTCCTTATCTACTCCAGGCCTGGCCAAGCAATGGCATCATGACGTGTGTCTCACTTCTGCAGTGGGCCTGAGGAGAGAAGGAGCGTAGGGAGCTGCAGTTAATGAATGACAGGACCCTGCGCTCCAGCAATGATAGGTATGTGAGGGGTCCACTGGGAATAATTACACTGTGAGGGCCCCTTACATAGTATAATGACCTCCAGTGCCCCTATTTAGTATAATGATCCCTAATGACCCTCCATTCAGTATGATGACCACCAGAGCCCCCATTCAATATAATGACCCCCAGTGCCCCCTCCATACAGTATAACCCGTGTGGGGGCCACTTGGGGTCATTATTCTAAATGGGGCGGCGACTGGGAGTGGTTGTTTTTAATGGAGGGCCACTGTGGGGTAATTATACTGTGTGTGGGACCACGGGTGGTCATTATACTGTGTGGGAGCCACAGAGGGACATGTAAATGCACAAAAATGCCTCAAGGGGGCCCACTGGGATTTATCGCCCAAGGTCCCACATGAACCTGGAGCCAGCCTTGTAGACAGGTGCTAAGTTTGTTGAGTAAAGCAATGATTTAACTTAGATTGCTAGTGTAATTTGGCTGATGCTGTTACAGTCAGGTCCATAAAATTTTTTAATACCATAAAACTTTTTAATACTTGGTTGCAAATCCTTTGCAGTCAATTACAGCCTGAAGTCTGGAACGCATAGACATCACCAGACGCTGGGTTTCATCCCTGGTGATGCTCTGCCAGGCCTCTTACTGCAACTGTCTTCAGTTCCTGCTTGTTCTTGGGGCAGTTTCCCTTCAATTTTGTCTTCAGCAAGTGAAATGCATGCTCAAACGGATTCAGGTCAGGTGATTGACTTAGCCATTGCATAACATTCCACTTCTTTCCCTTAAAAACTCTTTGGTTGCTTTTGCAGTATGCTTTGGGTCATTGTCTATCTGCACTGTGAAGCGCAGTCCAATGAGTTCTGTAGCATTTGGCTATTTATGAGCAGATAACATTGCCCGAAACACTTCAGAATTCATCCTGCTGCTTTTGTCAGCAGTCACATAATCAAAAAATACAAGAGAACCAGTTCCATTGGCAGCCATACATGCCCATGCCATGACACTACCACCACCATGCTTCACTGATTAGGTGGTATGCTTAGGATCATGAGCAGTTCCTTTCCTTCTGCATACTCTTCTCTTCCCATCACTCTGGTACAAGCTGATCTTGGTCTCATCTGTCCATAGGATGTTCCAGAAGGCTGTGAAGGCTTTTTTAGATGTCGTTTGGCAAACTCTAATCTGGCCTTCCTGTTTTTGAGGCTCACCAATGGTTTACATGTTGTGGAGGACCCTCTGTATTCACTCTGGTGAAGTCTTCTCTTGATTGTTGACTCTGACACACATACACCTACCTCCTGGAGAGTGTTCTTGACCTGGCCAACTGTTGTGAAGGGTGTTTTCTTCACCAGAGAGAGAATTATTCGGTCATCCACCACAGTTGTTTTCCGTGGTCTTCCAGGTCTTTTGGTGTTGCTGAGCTCACCAGGTGCATTCCTTCTTTTTAAGAATGTTCAAAACAGTTGTTTTGGCCACCCTAATGTTTTTGCTATCTCTCTGATCGGTTTGTTGTGTTTTCTTTTCAGCTTAATGATGGCTTGCTTCACCGATAGTGACAGCTCTTTGGATCTCATCTTGAAAGTTGACAGCAACAGATTCCAAATGCAAATAGCACACTTGAAATTAACTCTGGACCTTTTATCTGCAAATTGTAATTGGGATAATGAGGGAATAAGACACACAGGCCATGGAACAGCTAAGGAGCCAATTGTCCTATTACTTTTGGTCCCTTAACAAGTGGGAGGCACATATGCAAACTGTTGTAATTCCTACACCGTTCACCTGATTTGGATGTAAATACCCTCAAATTAAAGTTGACAGTCTGCAGTTAAAGTTTCATTTCTAATCCATTGTGGTGTATAGAACCAAAAATGTTAGAATTGTTTTGGTGTCCCAATATTTATGGACCTGACTGTGTATATAGATTATGGTTTCTTTTTTGTGTATTGTATAATCATCCACTGCCCTAGGTATGATGATCTAGTTTTTGGGGCTATGAAAGTGGTCATCCTACTGCCAGTACAAACACAGTAATAATGACTGTGTGTGCTCAGGCAGGTTTTAAGGGATGTCTATCATTCATTAGTATTACAGCCTAGGCCTCATTCCCATGGTTGTGCTCTCTCCTTCAGTTGTGATGCAGTGACATTACCTGAAAGACTGAGTAAAGGAGTTTGACTGTGGATCGAGCAATCAGGCCATGTCCTCATCTACTTATCCCAGCAGGTGTAATTACGTCACTGTATCGTGCCTGGTGGGGAGAATGCTGATGTACTCTGCTCATCAAGAGAACAGGGCTATGTGAGTATTACAGCACTGGCGGCCTTCACTTATATTAGGAGGAGTACTACTATGGGGCGGCACTACTGTGAAGATGGACTAAGGGAGCATAACTAGTGTGTGGGGGAACTAAAAAGGCATAATGGTTGAGTGGATGGGGGTTTGTGGCAAGTGTAGGAGCAATCTTGACTAGTCTTTGGAGGGGGGATTGCTGGGAAGTTGTAATATGAAAAAATGTGTAAATGTTTATGGGGTATGAATCATTTTTTATGGCACAGTCATGTGGGCTCCTTGGCCCTCCCTCCCGATTCCCTTCTCTGCATTTGCCCTAATTACAGTGGTGATATACCATGATAAATACAAGAGAAAGGTAGCCAAGCTCACCTGCATAATTCACGAAACCACGGATCCTGCCATGAACGGGCAGAAGTCCATGAGGAAAGAAAAAATTTGATATCCAGCTTCCAAAATAAAAAGTATAAACAGCCTTTATTATTCCATCAGTATAAAATCCAAGAAGCAAAATACTTACGTTCGTGTGCATGAGGCCAGAGGCAGCTGCCTGCCATTTTGGTACACAGTGCCCCTGGGTAAATCAATTTGAGGCCCCCTATTACTCTCATAGAATGAGTTTAAATTTGCAAAACAAATGGAAGTCTACTGCATCAGACTATGCAAGAGCAAATGCTGATGTGAGGATTAAATTTGGCATGGAAGAATTATGAATTTTCCCATAAGGATTGTAATTATTTTATTATTAAACCGCCATTCATTCGATGGCGCTGTACATATGAAAAGGGGTATATATACATAATACAAAACAATTGTAATCAGCTTAAACTTACATAGAAAATAATAAATTTTAGGCCTCATGCACACGGCCGTTGTTTAGGTCCGCATCCGAGCCGCCGTTTTGGCAGCTCAAATGCGGGCCCATTCACTTCAATGAGGCCGCAAAAAATGCGGACAGCACTCCGTGTGCTGTCCGCATCTGTTGCTCTATTTCGTGGCCCCGCTAAAAAAAATATAACGTGTCCTATTCTTGTCCGCCCTTTGCGGACAAGAATAGGCATTTCTATTAAAGGCTGTCTGTACCGTTCTGCAAATTGCGGCACGCGCACGGACGCCATCTGTGTTTTGCGGATCCGTGATTTGCAGACCGCAAAACACACCACGGTCGTGTGCATGAGGCCTTAAGTCCCAGTTTCTTCCTTCTCTCCAGCTGAGAAAGCCAGCCTATCCTTATAAAGAGCCTGACCCATTAATCCAAGATGGCAGCACCTATTCCAGACTGGAGAAATGTGCTAAATATGCACAAATGTATAGGATTACGTTTTAATGCAGCCTTTAACGTAACATTATCAACAGTCGTATACACTGCAGTATTTTATCTTTTTTATTTTTTTTGTCCACTTTCGTCACCTTTGTAGGGAAAATGGATGATAGGTCACCTATTATAGCAGCCATGGTATTTTTGTGTGTTCAAGTGGTGTCTTCTCTTCCCTGTACATTTCAAGGTTCACAGTGTCATTTTCCTAATGGACAACAAAAGTGCTGCTTGCTTACATACTTATCTAATCTTCTGCTGGTGTGACTTTAAAAGGATAATTTCCTATTCTTACCACTCAAAACCACACAGAATAATTTACTTGAGTGCCTATGCTGTAACTGTAGACACCATGACTTCCAAAAGTAGTTTGTTACTAATTTTTTTTTTTTTTTATACACCGTGACTAGAGTTGAGCGAACACCTGGATGTTCGGGTTCGAGAAGTTCGGCCCAACTTCCCGGAAATGTTCGGGTTCGGGATCCGAACCCGATCCGAACTTCGTCCCGAACCCGAACCCCATTGAAGTCAATGGGGACCCGAACTTTTCGGCACTAAAAAGGCTGTAAAACAGCCCAGGAAAGAGCTAGAGGGCTGCAAAAGGCAGCAACATGTAGGTAAATCCCCTGCAAACAAATGTGGATAGGGAAATGAATAAAAATAAAAATTAAATAAATAAAAATTAACCAAAATCAATTGGAGAGAGGTTCCATAGCAGAGAATCTGGCTTCCCGTCACCCACCACTGGAACAGTCCATTCTCAGATATTTAGGCCCCGGCACCCAGGCAGAGGAGAGAGGTCCCGTAACAGAGAATCTGTCTTCATGTCAGCAGAGAATTAGTCTGCATGTCATAGCAGAGAATGAGGCTTCACGTCAGCCACCACTGCAACAGTCCATTGGCATATATTTAGGCCCAGCACCCAGGCAGAGGAGAGAGGTCCCGTAACAGACAATCTGGCTTCATGTCAGCAGAGAATCAGTCTGCATGT
This sequence comes from Bufo gargarizans, assembly GCF_014858855.1. Lineage (NCBI taxonomy): Eukaryota > Metazoa > Chordata > Amphibia > Anura > Bufonidae > Bufo > Bufo gargarizans. The sequence goes on along the minus strand of NC_058086.1, from coordinate 155,682,423 downwards.
CATAGCAGAGAATCAGGCTTCATGTCACCCACCACTGCAACAGTCCATTGTCATAAATTTAGGCCCAGCACTAGTGTTGAGCGGCATGTCCCATATTCGAATTCGCGAAATTTTGTGAATATTCGAAAGAATATTCGTAAAATATTCGCGATTATTCAAATTCGTTATTATTTCGCATATGCGATAATTCGAATTTTCGCATCGCATAATACATATGCTATGCAAAATTCACATGTGCGCTAATGAAATCGCCTTACGAAGATTCGCAACTCAATTCAATCACTAATGTATGAATGCAATGCCCTTTGCCTCTGTTCTGGGACAAGTGTAGATATTCGCATGTGCGCTAATAAAATCGCCTTACGAAGATTCGCACCTCAATCACTTTCTAGGGAATGTGAGACTTTTGGGAATCAATCGAGATACAGTGGGGGGTGATGACAGTAGTTGACAGAGTACAGATCAATGTAATCTGTAAGGTGGAAAGTAAAATAAAAAATACGAATTTTCGTTAATCAAATTTTACGAAGTTCTACGTATTCGCGAATATGGTGCTATACTATATGAATGCACAGGCCTTTGCCTCTCTGTTCTGGGGACAAGTGTAGATATTTGCATTTGCGTTAATAAAATCGCCTTACGAAGATTCGCAGCTCAATTCAATCACTAATGTATGAATGCAAAGCCCTTTGCCTCTGTTCTGGGACAAGTGTAGATATTCGCATGTGCGCTAATAAAATCGCCTTACGAAGATTCGCAACTCAATCACTTTCTAGGGAATGTGAGACTTTTGGGAATCAATCGAGATACAGTGGGGGGTGATGACAGTAGTTGACAGAGTACAGATCAATGTAATCTGTAAGGTGGAAAGTAAAATAAAAAATACGAATATTCGTAAATCGAATTTTACGAAGTTCTACGTATTCGCGAATATGGTGCTATACTATATGAATGCACAGGCCTTTGCCTCTCTGTTCTGGGGACAAGTGTAGATATTTGCATTTGCGTTAATAAAATCGCCTTACGAAGATTCGCAGCTCAATTCAATCACTAATGTATGAATGCAAAGCCCTTTGCCTCTGTTCTGGGACAAGTGTAGATATTCGCATGTGCGCTAATAAAATCGCCTTACGAAGATTCGCAACTCAATTCACTAATGTATGAATGCAAAGCCCTTTGCCTCTGTTCTGGGACGTGCCGATATTCGCATGTGCGCTAATAAAATCGCCTTACGAAGATTCGCAACTCAATTCACTAATGTATGAATGCAAAGCCCTTTGCCTCTGTTCTGGGACGTGCCGATATTCGCATGTGCGCTAATAAAATCGCCTTACGAAGATTCGCAACTCAATTCACTAATGTATGAATGCAAAGCCCTTTGCCTCTGTTCTGGGACGTGCCGATATTCGCATGTGCGCTAATAAAATCGCCTTACGAAGATTCGCGCCTCAATCACTTTCTAGGCAATGTGAGTAAGATCTGAGCTGTTGGACCTTTGGGAAACAATCAATTATATGTGTACTGTAATTTTGTGGGGGGGGGAAAAAACAAAAAACGAATATTCGTTTTTACGAATATATAGCACTATATTCGAAATATTCGCGAAATCGCGAAGTTGCGATATTCGCGAAAAAAATTTGCTTTTCGAATATTCGCGCTCAACACTACCCAGCACCCAGGCAGAGGAGAGAGGTCCCGTAACAGACAATCTGGCTTCATGTCAGCAGAGAATCAGTCTGCATGTCATAGCAGAGAATGAGGCTTCACGTCAGCCACCACTGCAACAGTCCATTGGCATATATTTAGGCCCAGCACCCAGGCAGAGGAGAGAGGTCCCGTAACAGACAATCTGGCTTCATGTCAGCAGAGAATCAGTCTTCATATCATAGCAGAGAATCAGGCTTCACGTCACCCACCACTGTAAGAGTCCATTTTCATAAATTTAGGCCCAGCACACAGGCAGAGGAGAGAGGTCCCGTAACAGAGGATCTGGCTTCATGTCAGCAGAGAATCAGTCTGCATGTCATAGCAGAGAATCAGGCTTCACATCACCCAACATTGGAACAGTCCATTGGCATATATTTAGGCCCCGGCACCCAGACAGAGGAGAGGTTCATTCAACTTTGGGTAGCCTCGCAATATAATGGTAAAATGAAAATAAAAATAGGATTGAATGAGGAAGTGCCCTGGAGTCCAATAATATATGGTTAAGGGGAGGTAGTTAATGTCTAATCTGGACAAGGGACGGACAGATCCTGTGGGATCCATGCCTGGTTCATTTTTATGAACGTCAGCTTGTCCACATTGGCTGTAGACAGGCGGCTGCGTTTGAGGCCTAGTATTTAGGCGCTGGGTGACCGGTATGGATTTAGTGACAGAATTAGACTTGGAAATGCACAGAAGCGTGTGTGTGTGAAGTTATTCTGAATGACCCAATGTGCACCTTGAATATTATATACCCTTTTAGGGATAGATTTCAAATAGCTCTGATATAGCAGAAACCACTAAATTATGAAATTGCTAAATTGGGAATTGTACTTCAACCCAGAACAAAAAATGTGCTTTGACGGACACTAAATATCTTGCCCAGCAACAACAGTACAGCGGTGGGTAACGAGAGATTTAGAGGGAATTAAATTTGAGGCCTAGTATTTAGGCGCTGGGTCACCGGTATGGATTTAGTGACAGAATTAGACTTGGAAATACACAGTAGCGGGTGTGTGTGAAGTTATTCTGAATGACCCTATGTGCACCTTCAATATTATATACCCTTTTAGGGATAGATTTCAAATAGCTCTGATATAGCAGAAACCACTAAATTATGAAATTGCTAAATTGGGAATTGTACTTCAACCCAGAACAAAAAATGTGCTTTGACGGACACTAAATATCTTGCCCAGCAACAACAGTACAGCGGTGGGTAACGAGAGATTTAGAGGGAATTAAATTTGAGGCCTAGTATTTAGGCGCTGGGTCACCGGTATGGATTTAGTGACAGAATTAGACTTGGAAATGCACAGAAGCGTGTGTGTGAAGTTATTCTGAATGACCCAATGTGCACCTTCAATATTATATACCCTTTTTGGGATAGATTTCAAATAGCTCTGATATAGCAGGAACCACTAAATTATGAAATTGCTAAATTGGGAATTGTACTTCAACCCAGAACAAAAAATGTGCTTTGACGGGCACTAAATAACTTTCCCAGCTACAACAGGACAACGGTAACGAGAGATTTAGAGGGATTTAAATTTGAGGCCTAGTATTTAGGCGCTGGGTGACAGGTATGGGTTTAGTGACAGAATTAGACTTGGAAATACACAGTAGCGGGTGTGTGTGAAGTTATTCTGAATGACCCTATGTGCACCTTCAATATTATATACCCTTTTAGGGATAGATTTCAAATAGCTCTGATATAGCAGAAACCACTAAATTATGAAATTGCTAAATTGGGAATTGTACTTCAACCCAGAACAAAAAATGTGCTTTGACGGACACTAAATATCTTGCCCAGCAACAACAGTACACCGGTGGGTAACGAGAGATTTAGAGGGAATTAAATTTGAGGCCTAGTATTTAGGCGCTGGGTCACCGGTATGGATTTAGTGACAGAATTAGACTTGGAAATACACAGTAGCGGGTGTGTGTGAAGTTACTCTGAATGACCCTATGTGCACCTTCAATATTATATACCCTTTTTGGGATAGATTTCAAAGAGCTCTGATATAGCAGGAACCACTAAATTATGAAATTGCTAAATTGGGAATTGTATTTCAACCCAGAACAAGAAATGTGCTTGAACGGACACTAAATAACTCGCCCAGCTACAGCACTAGGGACAGATTTAGCTGGATATAAATTTGAGGCCTAGTATTTAGGCGCTGGGTGACCGGTATGGATTTAGTGACAGAATTAGACTGGGATATGGCCAAAAAATGAACAGACTATTGCTGGTTAAATGCACTTGGTGTGACAGCTTCACCCTGATGTAGGCTTTAGCCAAAAAACAACCACACCATTGAGGGTTAAATGCACTTGGTGACAGGCGCAGCTTGCCCCTGATTTTGTATATGGCCAAAAAATGAACAGACTATTGCTGGTTAAATGCACTTGGTGTGACAGCTTCACCCTGATGTAGGCTTTAGCCAAAAAACAACCACACCATTGAGGGTTAAATGCACTTGGTGACAGGCGCAGCTTGCCCCTGATTTTGTATATGGCCAAAAAATGAACAGACTATTGCTGGTTAAATGCACTTGGTGTGACAGCTTCACCCTGATGTAGGCTTTAGCCAAAAAACAACCACACCATTGAGGGTTAAATGCACTTGGTGACAGGCGCAGCTTGCCCCTGATTTTGTATATGGCCAAAAAATGAACAGACTATTGCTGGTTAAATGCACTTGGTGTGACAGCTTCACCCTGATGTAGGCTTTAGCCAAAAAACAACCACACCATTGAGGGTTAAATGCACTTGGTCGCAGCTTGTGCTGGCGCACCACAAGACACAAAATGGCCGCCGATCACCCCAGAAAAATGAGACTGACAAACGGTCTGTGCAGCCTAAAAACAGTGAGCAATTGAGGATCAGCAGCTCAATGATCCACAGCTGCAGATCGATCAGTTAATCAAGTCCTTTGGAGGAGTTAATCTGCCTAATCTCGCCCTACTGTCGCAGCCGCAACCTCTCCCTACGCTAATCAGAGCAGAGTGACGGGCGGCGCTATGTGACTCCAGCTTAAATAGAGGCTGGGTCACATGGTGCTCTGGCCAATCACAGCCATGCCAATAGTAGGCATGGCTGTGATGGCCTCTTGGGGCAAGTAGTATGACGCTTGTTGATTGGCTGCTTTGCAGCCTTTCAAAAAGCGCCAAGAAAGCGTCACAAAAGCGCGAAGAAAGCGACGAACACCGAACCCGAACCCGGACTTTTACGAAAATGTCCGGGTTCGGGTCCGTGTCACGGACACCCCAAAATTCGGTACGAACCCGAACTATACAGTTCGAGTTCGCTCATCCCTAACCGTGACAAGACCTAGTCCAGTGTTAAGGCTGAGAACATCCACTTGCATAGGGAGTGGTGCAACTTCTGGCCCCCCATACTATACACAGCTCTGTCACTTATAAAGTAGTCATTCAGTACCAATAGGCTGCATAGGAAACCATATATTTGCTAGTGGACCCAGGTGATGGCTTTAGGGTACATTCGTATGACTGGCCGTGTGACTATGGTGTTATTCACACAGCCGTTTTTTTTTTTAACAGGCCATGAATAATGGGCGACATAAAATAGGACCCATCCTATTTTGTCCATTGTCCGTACAGTTTAAAGCAGATTTTTTTTTAATGGCGTTTTTTCATAAAGGCCCCTTTCACACAGGCGAGTATTCCGCGCGGGTGCAATGCGTAAGTTAAACGCATTGCACCCGCATTGAATCCTGACCCATTCATTTCTATGGGGCTGTTCACATGAGCAGTGATTTTCACGCACCACTTTTGCGTTGCGTGAAAATCGCAGCATGTTCTATATTCTGCATTTTCCACGCAACGCAGGCCCCAGAGAAGTGAATGGGGCTGCGTGAAAATCGCAAGCAAGTGCGGGTGCGGTGCGATTTTAACGCACGGTTGCTAGGAGACGATCGGGATGGAGACCCGATCATTTTATTATTTTCCCTTATAACATGGTTATAAGGGAAAATAATAGCATTCTGAATACAGAATGCATAGTACAATAGCGCTGAAGGGGTTAAAAAATATATAAAAAATAATTTAACTCTCCTTAATCCACTTGCTCGAGCAGTCTCTTTCTTTGCTGATTGCAGTCAAAGGACCTGTGGTGACGTCACATGATCCATCACCAAGGTAAAAGATCACGTGACGGACCATGTGATGACTGGAGTGTACAGAAAATAATACAATCTACAGAACACCGATCCCAAGCCCGAACTTCTGTGAAGAAGTTTGGGTTTGGGTACCAAACATGCCGATTTTTCTCACACGCGTGCAAAACGCATTACAATGTTTTGCACTCGCGCGGAGAAATCGCGCATGTTCCTGCAATGCACCTACACCTTTTCCCGCAACGCCCGTGCGAAACCAGCCAAAGGCATCCATGAAAAAAGCCTTTAAAAATGAACTGTTAGTGGCCTCTTCTTCACGGTCTTGTAAATGCACCCTTAGGCCCTGGTTTGTACTGCTTTTTTGTACAGAAGGAACCTGTAGCCATGTATTTAAAGGGAAACAGATCATCTCTCTCTGTATACAATGTGGGAACAGTAAAGACTTAAACATGGCTCCTTTCTTGCAAAAACAGTGCCCCCCTTGTCCATGCCTATGTTTTTGGTATGGCATCTCTGCCCCATTTCTAATCTCTTACAACCATTTTAAGGTATCTGTTCTTGAAATGTACTTACTGCATTTATAGTTGGAAAAAAAATGCCATGTGCTCAAAAGATGCAAGAAATACAGCAGAAAGAACACGCAGCTTTCCAAAACTGCGGACTGTATTTGTAGCATTCAATATGGAAAATATCTGGCAACAGCTATTCCACCCACATCTGTACACATGCCCAGCGATTCCATGCAAATGGCTTCTTGCTGAAGTATGATGGAAGAAATATATATAGAAACTCTACAAAAGAGCATACAAAAGTGGTCAGGGTATATGGATCAACTTGTACAATTAAACTTCCAAATTTATAGTCTCTTGTGTCTTGCTTTTCTTTTCATGCAGTCATATTCCAGGCTGCCATCTGTATTGATTTATGTTGAAACCTAAGTAAAATAAAAAGCTAGTTACTTCCTCCATCAGTAAACTACTACTATTAAAGGGAACCTGTCACCGGGATTTTGTGCATAGAGCTGAGGACGTGGGTTGCTAGTTGGCCGCTAGCACATCCGCAATACCCAGTCCCCATAGCTCTGTGTGCTTTTATTGTGTAAAACAATAAGATTTGATACATATACAAATTAACCTGAGATGAGTCCTGTCCCTGACTCGTCTCGTCTCATCTCACATACAGGACTAATCTCAGGGACAGGACTCATCTCAGGTTAATTTGCATATGTATCAAATCTTATTTTTTTACACAATAAAAGCACACAGAGCTATGGGGACTGGGTATTGCGGATGTGCTAGCGGCCATCTAGAAACCCATGTCCTCAGCTCTATACACAAAATCCTGGTGACAGGTTCCCTTTAAATAACACTTTGTAGGATATGTTCTTTATATCGTTTTTTATGAAAAAAATTATAAATGCCTTTCATCTACAGATATAGATTCATACAGACTCTGCTCAGAAAGGGATGGAAAAATGTGTTTCTCTCAAGGAGATGGTCACTGAGACAAAGTAGCCCCATAAGTGTCACAATGGCTAACTGGAGACTTAGACCCACTAGGTCACTAATGGATTTGATGTGCAGCTAAACTAGGAATCCGAGTCTAAGGCCTAGTTCACACGAACGTGTTTTTTGGTGTTCTGTATACGGTCTATATACGGAACCATTCATTTCAATGGTTCCGCAAAAAAAAACGGAATGTATTCCGTATGCATTCCTTTCCGTATTTCCGTTTTTCCGTTGAAAGATAGAACATGTCCTATTATTGCCTGCAAATTACGTTCCGTGGCTCCATTCAAGTCAATAAGTCCGCAAAAAAAAAAACGGAACACATACGGAAATGCATCCGTATGTCGTCCGTTTTTGCTGAACTATCTATTGAAAATGTTATGCCCAGCCCAATTTTTTCTATGTAATTACTGTATACTGTACATGGCATACAGAAAAACGGAATGGAAAAACGGAAAGGAAACGGAAACACAACGGAACTAAAAAACGGAACAACGGATCCGTGAAAAACGGATCGCAAAAAACTCTAAAAGCCATACGATCGTGTGAACTAGGCCTAAGGCCCATTTCACACGGGCAAGTTTTCCGCGTGAGTGCAATGCATGACGTGAACGCATTGCACCTTCACTGAATCCTGAGCCATTCATTTAAATGGGGCTGTGTACATTAGCGATGTTTTTCACGCATTACTTGTGCGTTGCGTGAAAATCGCAGCATGTTCTATAGGCCTCATGCACACAACAGTTGTTTTTTGTGTCCTCAAATTGTGCATCCACAAAAAAAACTGATGCGGCTTCTGTTTTTTTTGGAGGATCCATTTTTTTTTTCACAGATCCCTTTTAATAATGCCTATCCTTGTCTGCAAATGTGAAAAAAGTAGGACATGCACTATTTATTTATTTTTGCTGAAGGGAAACCCGGACAACGGACGCGGAACTCAAGCGGATGAACTGTCAGCATTTTTTGGCTGACCCATTGAAATTAATGGATCCCCATCCTATCCGCAAAAAAAAAAAAAACTGAACGGAGGCCGTGTGCATGAGGCCATATTCTGCGTTTTTCACCAATGCAAGTCCTATAGAAGTGAATGGCGCTGCGTGAAAATCGCATTGCATCCACAAGCAAGTGCAGATGCAATGTGATTTTTCACGGTTGCTAAGAAAATGATAATAAATGGGGATGAGCCACGGGACACCATTAAAGTCCATTTAGTTTATTATTTTCCATTATAACATGGTTATAATGGAAAATAATAGCATTCTTTAATACAGAATGAGAAGTAAAATGTCCATTGAGGGTTAAAAAATAATAAAAAAATTACTCGCCTCATCCACTTGATCGCGCAGCTGTTATAGTCTTTCTTCTTGCAGGACCTGCAAAAGGACCTGCGCTGACGTGAGCGCGGTGACGTCAGCGCAGGTCCTGCTGAATGAAGATAGATCACCATGGGAAGGGTCCTCATGAAGCCTGGGGTGTATAGATCAAGTCAAGGCCATTTGGCCAAGAGACTGGAGTGGCTTCATGAAAGGAAAGTGAGGCTGGAAGCAGGACATTGGACGTTCTCTGTAAGGCCTCATGCACAAGGCCGTTGTTTTGGTCCGCATCCGAGCCGCCGGACCCATTCACTCCGTGTGCTGTCCGCATCCGTTGCTCCATTTCGTGGCCCTGCAAAAAAAATATAACATGTCCTATTCTTGTCCACGCTTTGCTGACAAGAAAAGGCAGTTGTATGTAAAGGCTGTCTGTGTCGTTCGTGCGCGTTCCGCAATTTACGTGATGCCATCCGTGTTTTGCAGATCCCCGATTTGCGGACCGCAAAACACACCACGGTCGTGTGCATGCGGCTTAAGTGAGATGATTTATTGTTACAGAGAGCTAATATGGATGACAATGGCAGCAGTCCTTCAGCTACTTCCTGTCCCAGAAGTTGAAGGCGAATGTTGATGAGCTGACTAAAGACTGTGCGAGAGTTTTCATCTTTTGGTTTGGAGTATAATTTACATGTAAAAAGGCAAAAAAAATCTCTACATAATGTTATTGTAAAGAATGCAGTTTGTCTGATTGTGAAAATGAGGCCTTGTAGGATCTCTGCATAAGGCCGAGTTCACACGAACGTGTGTGACCCGTGCTCGTGCTGCGGCCCGCAAACAGCGGGCCGCAATGCACGATCGCCGGCCGTAGGTCAGCCGCATCGGATCGCGGACCCATTCACTTTAATGGGTCCGCGATCCGCCCGTTCCGCTAAAAGATAGGACATGTTCTATCTTTTTGCGGAACGGAGGTACGGGACGTAACCCCACGGAAGCACTCCGTAGTGCTTCCGAGGGGTCCCGTCCCGTGCGGCCGTTCCGCTATTCCGGATTTGCGGACCCATTGAAGTGAATGGGTCCGCATCCGTGAATCGGAATGCACACGGAACTGTGGCCGTGTATTGCGACCCGCGATTTGCGGGCCGCAATACGGCCACAGATCACACACGTTCGTGTGAACTAAGCCTAAGACTGAGGTAGGTGGCCATAATGTAGCAGCATTTTAGCATCTGTATTACAGCTGCTATACCTGGACCTTCTCAAAGTTAGAACCCTATGGTGATCGAAGTTCATATCAGAAAAACCTTAGGAGATCTGTGCAGTGCAGGCTTTATAAGGATGCTTAATGCAGTCACAGTCCAGCTGCAGTAGACCTGAGGAGAACTGTGTTGAGCTATACCTTCAGCACATTTCATGTATTTAGTGGTCTGAAATATCTTGTTGAAGAAAAGACATCCCTGGGCCAAGGAGTATAAATTGCTCTTAATAAGGTTTTACTTTTACAGCTAGTGTATGTTACTAATGTATTTTAGTGTTGGCTGTGTTTTCCTGTACATACAAATCAACATTGTGCGACCTTGTTATGGAAGCCACATGTGTATTCAATTCCAAAACTTAGAATTCCCAATTTATCGCAATAATATAAAATCTACAAGTATATATATAGGAAATATTTTTTATTTTTTTAGTTTTTAATTTGACTACTTGAGTCTCCTGAGTGACCATTTGTTTTACAGCGGTGACCTAATTTGATGCATAAAGTTTTCAGACTCAAAATGAGCCCTGTTAGCAATACAGATTTTGTCTAACATACATAATGAAACCAGCAAATTAGGTCCCATGGCCATAAACCTCATAGAGGGAAAGCAAATAGAGCATGAATCAAGAAGACTTTAGAAAGCCGTAAACTATTAGAATCATATAAATTAAAGACTAAACCCTAAATGTCGCTTAAATCTAGCTCATGCAATCTGTGTACACTGTAACAGACCTGAATATATTTGCCGAGCTCATTTGCTTGAAAACACGGCTATTAGTGTGTGAATCCATACTTGAAAAGAAGAGTTTGTGCTCGGCCTGGGGCATTGGACAGTGTTTAAAAGCCTGCGCCTGACTCGTGTTTCTATTACCAGGTGTGTGTCGAGAACTCGGCATAAAACCCTCCTTTGAAATGAAAATGGTAACTCGTTAAGGCAGCATGCCTAGTTATTTTCTAAATGTTTTTAATGGGCTTTCACCCCAGCTTTAACTGGAGCCAAATAATGCCGTCCAAATTGCAATGCTCTCTACGTTGTTAGTGCAGAACTAGCCTAGGTTTTCTTTACCACTTAAAAATATGGGAAAATGGAAAAGAGAAAATCCAATTCTTAAAAGAAATGTTTAAATTATTCTGTAGACTGCTGTAGACATGTAGGCAGTGGTTAAAGTCAAAGAAGAGTGTTCAAACTATGGATGCATCCAGCATGTTATCGATCTATCATCCATATTTTAAAGGGACATTGTGCATCTGACCGAAGACAATCCTACTGGTGACTGAGATCCTGAACAAAATGTCAGTATCGAGCTGCTCCAGTGCAAGCCAGGCACTGGCGCCCACGCAGTACCCTGCACAAGTTCAGGGTTCCTCATATTAATGGGATCCCATCTAACTTAACCACCCACTTGCCACTAAATGGCAGCTCACTTCCTAGGGGTGAGGATGGGGGGGGGAGCAGAAAGCTTATGGATTTTGGGAATCCTGAGTTGGCTGGAGTATGCTCAATACAATGAATACTTGGCTCATGCTGGAGCTGTTCAGTACAAATTTTAGCAAAATGTCTGGATCAAATCAAGGGACTCAGGGCCAGATTTATCATTAGCTTAGGTCAGAATAATGGAGTGAAAAAGTCCCCAAAAAAGCTCCAAACGCTAAAACTGCGCACAAATTTGCGACTTTTTTCTGCTCTGCACTATGCTCGCCAGTTTTTTTTAAAGTGGGCGTGTTTACTTATGTAAATTAATCTCTAGAAAGATTTACTATTGGGACTATTTAAAAAGTCGCTAAAAAGTCGCAATTTCACTCCAGTGAGGACCATGCTTATCTTATGAGACTTTTTAATAGAACATGCAACTTTTTCATAAAAACGTGCGACTTTTGTAAAGCTGCTTACTGACGGATAAACTGCTACCGTCAAACCACATTTATTACAGTCTTAAAGGGCCGATCATAAATCTGACTTGGCTAAAACTGACTTTAGCCATATGTGAAAGTGGAGTCAGCTGTCAGAGCAATGATAAATCTGGCCCTCAGAGTTTTGCTCAATGTATCTGTCACCTGAGCTGAGGTAGAGCAACATAAAACTGGGGACAGAGTCCCGTTAAGTTGGCCATACACATTAGTTATATTATTGACCAAACCCACCTTTTTTGGAAGGATTGGCCAACTATCAAATGCAGGGATCAGCAACCTTTTGTCACTCTAGCTGCTGTGAAACTACAACTCCAAACATGCATACATACTCTGCTGTTTTTGAAATGAACCTAGAAGAAAAGAGTCTGGGAGTTGTAGATACAGGACTGTTAAAGTGCTGGAGGTTGCTGATCTAATATGTATGTGGTTGTCCTCATTACTCCACCAAAGAAAGGTTGGGCTGTTTGATTTCAACAACCCTGATTTATTTTATTTTTATACACTACGTGCAGAATTATTAGGCAAATTAGTATTTTGACCACATCATCCTCTTTATGCATGTTGTCTTACTCCAAGCTGTATAGGCTCGAAAGCCTACTACCAATTAAGCATATTAGGTGATGTGCATCTCTGTAATGAGAAGGGGTGTGGTCTAATGACATCAACACCCTATATCAGGTGTGCATAATTATTAGGCAACTTCCTTTCCTTTGGCAAAATGGGTCAAAAGAAGGACTTGACAGGCTCAGAAAAGTCAAAAATAGTGAGATATCTTGCAGAGGGATGCAGCACTCTTAAAATTGCAAAGCTTCTGAAGCGTGATCATCGAACAATCAAGCGGTTCATTCAAAATAGTCAACAGGGTCGCAAGAAGCGTGTGGAAAAACCAAGGCGCAAAATAACTGCCCATGAACTGAGAAAAGTCAAGCGTGCAGCTGCCAAGATGCCACTTGCCACCAGTTTGGCCATATTTCAGAGCTGCAACATCACTGGAGTGCCCAAAAGCACAAGGTGTGCAATACTCAGAGACATGGCCAAGGTTAGAAAGGCTGAAAGACGACCATCACTGAACAAGACACACAAGCTGAAACGTCAAGACTGGGCCAAGAAATATCTCAAGACTGATTTTTCTAAGGTTTTATGGACTGATGAAATGAGAGTGAGTCTTGATGGGGCAGATGGCTGGATTGGTAAAGGGCAGAGAGCTCCAGTCCGACTCAGACGCCAGCAAGGTGGAGGTGGAGTACTGGTTTGGGCTGGTATCATCAAAGATGAGCTTGTGGGGCCTTTTGGGTTGAGGATGGAGTCAAGCTCAACTCCCAGTCCTACTGCCAGTTTCTGGAAGACACCTTCTTCAAGCAGTGGTACAGGAAGAAGTCTGCAAGGTAAGAAAAACATGATTTTCATGCAGGACAATGCTCCATCACACGCGTCCAAGTACTCCACAACGTGGCTGGCAAGAAAGGGTATAAAAGAAGAAAATCTAATGACATGGCCTCCTTGTTCACCTGATCTGAACCCCATTGAGAACCTGTGGTCCATCATCAAATGTGAGATTTACAAGGAGGGAAAACAGTACACCTCTCTGAACAGTGTCTGGGAGGCTGTGGTTGCTGCTGCACGCAATGTTGATGGTGAACAGATCAAAACACTGACAGAATCCATGGATGGCAGGCTTTTGAGTGTCCTTGCAAAGAAAGGTGGCTATATTGGTCACTGATTTGTTTTTGTTTTGTTTTTGAATGTCAGAAATGTATATTTGTGAATGTTGAGATGTTATATTGGTTTCACTGGTAAAAATAAATAATTGAAATGGGTATATATTTGTTTTTTGTTAAGTTGCCTAATAATTATATACAGTAATAGTCACCTGCACACACAGATATCCCCCTAAAATAGCTAAAACTAAAAACTACTTCCAAAAATATTCAGCTTTGATATTAATGAGTTTTTTGGGTTCATTGAGAACATGGTTGTTGTTCAATAATAAAATTAATCCTCAAAAATACAACTTGCCTAATAATTCTGCACTCCCTGTATATATATTTTAAAATCTTTGAGTAGATGAGATCCCAACAGAGGTTTCTGGCAGTGGTTTACTACACTCTCATCATTCAGAACACATGCATGCTAGTCTGAGTGGGGTGGGGTTAGGAAGAACAGCTGTCTACTGAACAAGCTTTCAGCCCACCATTATCTAAAGCATGGATGTCAAACTCATGGCCCTCCAGATGTTGTAAAACTACAACTCCCATCATTCCCTGATAGCTGTAGTATGCCCATGCATGATGGGAGTTGTAGTTTTGCAACAGCTGGAGGGCCACGAGTTTGACATCCCTGATCTAAAGTGCTTGGCTGGCTTTACACATCTGCAGTAATGGTATAATACTGATAATATACTGACTCAATATGATTCATAACATAGCCATATTGTGGATCCATATCATGCACATTTGCAATACATGGGTGTGAAATGGTCCTAAGCCTGCATATAGTCTGGGCTTCTATGTACAGACCATGGAGAACTACTGAGGGCATCTGATGACCAGGAACGTTCATTAAACATGTGAATGGAGAGGTGGCATTGCATGTTTGGTGTGCTCTTGATTTACTTCTATGGTAAGCAAACTCGGCTATTTTCGGAGGTCCCATAGTGGTGAATTGAGAGCAGCACACAAAGCACCCACTGCCACCTCTCCATTCACCGCTATACAACTGCTGGAATTAGCAAGATGACAATGTGCCATCAATGTTTGAGATAGGAAAACCCCTTAAGGGATCATTTAAGTGGGCTGATAATTAACAAAACAATCTTTCACAATCATTGCCTGGTCTCCAGCAATCCAATGACAAGATAATGAATTTGTTTATTGCTCATTTGTGGTGTGCTTTCCTTCACTTTGAGGGCACTGTTCTGGAGATAACACCAGGTCCCACCTCTTGGACCCACTCCTATCTGACACTGATGGCATATCCTAGTGATATGCCATCAATATATAAGATGGGTATATCCCTTTTAAGGCTACCCACACATGATGCCAGGCCGTGCCTGTACATGGTTTCTGAAACAAAATGCTTGTACAAGTGCAGGCCAGAAATGACATATAGGTTTCAGCCTTTAGTGGTGATCCCCATGCAGATCCTGCTGCCAGGATGTATCACATATGGCCGGTTAAAGCCTGAAATAAGCAAGCGAACTTCTGATTACCAGATTAATATTTTTTACATTTTCTTATCTATAGGTTTGGAGATTATTCATCTATCGTTAGGAGCTACATTTCCGCTTAAAACCAGGTTTCCGTGTCTGCAGTTATCATAAATTTTAATAAATAGTTTATAAAGTAATTCAGATAGGAAGTGTGCGTAGACTTGGACGCTGGTGGGAATCATGCCAACATTGCATATCATGTTAGAAGTGTGCTGAGTATCGTCACACAAATTAACTCAGACCATACTGCGTAGGATATTTGGGATATGCTGTAATGGTATTACATAATTCATCCAATCCCTGTGAGATAAGGAGGGCAATTTATAAAACCAGCAGTAAGTGCTCAGGGTGCATTTTCATATTCACTTTTTACAAAATCATCTTGCTGAGCTTTTTCCTACTTTGACTTTTTTTTTTTCACCTTTAATTTTTTTATTTTTTTTACCTGGCCGAGATCTGTTGTTCTATTACCAGAGGGCACAAATGGGAGGAATTGTCTGGGCTAAATTGCAATTAGGCAGCCCTGAGTGAGGCTGGCACCAGTTAACTTGGGATATTGGAGTGAAAAGGCCCATAATCAGCCTTCGGTCATGTAGAACAATGCATAAAATTAAATTGACATTAATGAATAATTGTGTAATGAAAATGGAAGAGGAGAGTTAATTGCATGTTACAGTGAGTGTAATGCCTAGATAACCTTGCATTTAATGCTATTCTTAGCCTGGCTGCCAAGACTTCTACAGAGCCTCTCTCAGCAGGAAGTCATTAAAAGCTGTGAGCAGATAATGCCGGCTCGGTGAAACCTAAGTGGCAACAATATAACAAGAGTTTCTTTCAGACCTTACCGTTTCCAGAAAAAAAAGGGCATGTAGGGGTAATTTGTACACATCTGAATGAAAACAGGAGACCATTCCAATCTATTTGAAGCTTGTCCACTTCTGCTGGAAACTATTACCAAGGTCAGTGCTTATTAAAGATGAGCATTTACCTGCAGCATTAGAGGTGCTGGCACCCAGCTGTTTGCCTCAAGTGACATACTTTTTCCTAATCTTGCTGGGCTGCAAAGTACCACTTAACCCTTTGATTTTGAAGATGCATGAAGGACAATTGCAATACCCTAGATCAGGGTCACTGCAAAGAGTAGTCTGGTGTTATGTTATATTGCTAAGGGAAGTGCTCTGGTTTACTGCATTTGTATACCCAATAGAACTGTATAGACAAGCAAGGGTTAACACTTTGGCTCATCCCCTTTGGTTGCCAGGTGATGGACCTGGGTGTGCCCCCTTTTAGTTTAGTCAGATGAGAGAGTGAGTCTGGCTGAGGGAGAGCTAGGATCCACTTGTGCAAGCTCCTCAGAGCTAAGAGAACCCTCATCTCTGAGATTTCTACAGCCAAGGAAGCCAAGATGGTTTGGCCAGCTGTATCTTTTATCTGCACCTCACAGTCTGGGAATTTGCAGAAATATTTAACAAGTACCTCATTGCATGCCATAGGATCTGCAGACTTCAGAGAGACAGAGGAGTACTACAGTCTCCATCATCGCTACTCTCCACACATTGCTATTGGGGAAGAATTACATTGTGATCTGCTTGCCTTGTTACTGTTGGATGTACTACTACTCCTATTCTGAACTTTTTGGTAAAGAGAGACCAACTGGTCTGATTTACTGATTCCATTACCATCTGCTGGCCACTGCACTTACACTCCTGCCTTGCACCCTGCCAAAGCACTCAACATCAAGGGCACCTCAATCACCACCATGCATCATTAAAGACCAGGTGTGCCCCCAGGGATAAAAAGGGCACATCCTCCAGTCATGGCACGGTCCCAGGTAGTGCCAGAGCTGGGGAATTTCCACTGTGTGTTCTATTACCACCCTCAGGGCCAAAACTAGCACTCCTATACTTTGCTTCCCTCGTCTGGGCTGTCTGCTGCACAATTTTGTGGCCACAACATGCTATCAAAGGTGGTTGTGAGTTTTTAAAGTTTTCTGTCCAACAATAAGCAAATGAGAATAAATGTAAAACACTGCAGTTGTCTAACTTTCTCATGATGTGCTTCACTTTGAATCCGTTTAGTAATTGTAAAATTAATTGACTGGGTGGAGCAAACAGATTCATTTGTCATACTACCTGAGACATACCAGTAATGCATCCATGGAGTTCATGTTGCAAGCAGCGAAGGTATGCTGCTCAAGCGCACTTAGTTTTATTAAAGGGATTTTCAGATGCTGTTGAAATGTGCAAAGTTTTATAAAAAGGCGTTTTCGAAGTGTTCAATACTGACGATTAGAGATGAGAAAATCAAATCCCACGAAGTGGAATTGAATTTGAATTTCAGGATAACGCCTCAAAGCCGAATTTCCTCATGCTTCATGTCAGAGAATCGATTTAAACCTGTAATGGTGTAAAAAAACAAAAAATTCAAACTCTCCTCCTCTATTTGCTGCCGACGGGCCGCCTGCCTCAATCTTGATTGAAAATCTCGGCTGAAATCCTGTGTGTGGTGATGTAATCTCGCTCCGCGCGAGACTTGGCTCCAGATCTTTAAGCAAGATGGTGGCGGCCGGCCTGTCGCGAGCAAATGGAGTTTGATTTTTCTTTTTTTTTTTGTAAGTATTACACAGTTTTTACACTCAGATGCAGCGATCATGTACTGCTACTTATAATTGATTGGGGCTAGTGGTTAACCAAGCCTCACTGATATTTCAGGGTTCAATATGCGTAAAGGCCCAACACTAGAAAGCGTGGGGAAATATCCTTGTTAAAATATAACTTTTATAAAGTATACGTTAAAAATACACCAAGGGATGCATCAATGTGACATACAAACATTTAGGGGGTCCAATTAGGTACCCCACCGCTGGTAGAGAAAAGGTAAGTAAATGGACCTGCTGCGCCTGTGAGGACGCAAGCAGTCTTACCCGACCAACCAGGTGGCTAGGATCAGTAAGGCTCTTTTTGTTGCCTGGACCGGACGGTGTCTTGGATTGGCAGGTTATCAGGAGGAGTGGTATTCCTGTACCCTATCTCACCCTTACAAACGGGGGAAGGGGGCTGCTCCCATACTGCCTATCTAAACAGAGTTCGCCCTTTTCAGGACGCCCCGTCCGGATACCTGTCCCTGGTTATGGACCTGATCCTGGCACTATAAAAATGCAATTTTCTTCAGACCTCCCGACGTGGCCCGTTTCTGTCCTATCGACTCCTCAGGGGAAATTGGTACGCGGAAAAAATAGCATATACCATATGTGACCACAAGTGGCAAAAAAGAGACACCTTGTGGTCAAATCAATGAAAAAATGGGGATGAAGAAGGCTCCTATAAATAAAATAGAATAGGAGCCAATATAATGACACCCCTGGTGTTGGAGTGCCAAGCCGCAGGGAAAAAGATAGTCCACTGCTCGTTGGTGTGTGGGATACGGTGGTCCTCACTAAAGGTGATGTCCCTCTAACTTCAGGGGTTCCTCTACATCTACCAGTAGAGGAACCCCTGAAGTTAGAGGGACATCACCTTTAGTGAGGACCACCGTATCCCACACACCAACGAGCAGTGGACTATCTTTTTCCCTGCGGCTTGGCACTCCAACACCAGGGGTGTCATTATATTGGCTCCTATTCTATTTTATTTATAGGAGCCTTCTTCATCCCCATTTTTTCATTGATTTGACCACAAGGTGTCTCTTTTTTGCCACTTGTGGTCACATATGGTATATGCTATTTTTTCCGCGTACCAATTTCCCCTGAGGAGTCGATAGGACAGAAACGGGCCACGTCGGGAGGTCTGAAGAAAATTGCATTTTTATAGTGCCAGGATCAGGTCCATAACCAGGGACAGGTATCCGGACGGGGCGTCCTGAAAAGGGCGAACTCTGTTTAGATAGGCAGTATGGGAGCAGCCCCCTTCCCCCGTTTGTAAGGGTGAGATAGGGTACAGGAATACCACTCCTCCTGATAACCTGCCAATCCAAGACACCGTCCGGTCCAGGCAACAAAAAGAGCCTTACTGATCCTAGCCACCTGGTTGGTCGGGTAAGACTGCTTGCGTCCTCACAGGCGCAGCAGGTCCATTTACTTACCTTTTCTCTACCAGCGGTGGGGTACCTAATTGGACCCCCTAAATGTTTGTATGTCACATTGATGCATCCCTTGGTGTATTTTTAACGTATACTTTATAAAAGTTATATTTTAACAAGGATATTTCCCCACGCTTTCTAGTGTTGGGCCTGTACTGCTACTTACAAAAGAATTTGCTTTGTGACAAAGTAATTCGTCACAAAGCGATTTTTTTATATTTTTTTTCAGCCAAATCGAACTTTTCAATTATTCACTCATCTCTACTGATGATCTTTTCTCGGAATAGGTTATCAGTATCTGATAGGTAAGAAACCTTGCCTATCAGCTGTTTGAGGAGGCCGCCATACATTGGTGACCGCTGTGGCTTCCATGCAGCTTACCAAGCACAGCTTCATCCATTGGAGACCGGCTATGTTTGGTATCTCAGACCAGGCAAGTTCACTTGAATGGGCCATGTGATCAATTAATATGATCTCATTAGCCTAGGAAGAGTCCAGCGTGCACACCGAAGCACCGCAGCTTCTTTAAACAGCTAATCTGTGGATATGCAGGGAGGTGGCCCCCACAATCTGACAACTATGACCTATTCTTAGGATAGGTCATCAGTAGAGATGAGCGAATCAAAGTTGAAGATGTAGAATTTGATCTAAATGTGGACAATTATGCAACCATATTATTTTATTATATTTTTTCTTCCCTCTACCTAAAAGATTTCAGTTTGTTTTTCCACCTTTAATGTGACCTATAAACTGTACAACTCAATTGAAAAACAAACTAAAATCTTTTAGGTAGAGGGAAGAAAAAATATAAAAATAAAATATGGTTGTATAAGTGTGCACACCCTTAAACTAATACTTTTTTGAAGCACCTTTTGATTTTATTACAGCACTCAGTCTTTATAGGTATGAGTCTATCAGCATGGCACATTTTGACTTGGCAAGATTTGCCCACTCTTCTTTGCAAAACCACTCCAAATCTGTGAAATTGCGAGGACATCTCCTGTGCACAGCCCTCTTCAGATCACCCCACAGATTTTCAATCAGATTTAGGTCTGGGCTCTGGCCGGGCCATTCCAAAACTTTAATCTTCTTCTGGTGAAGCCATTTCTTTGTTGATTGGATGTATGCTTTTGGTCGTTGTCATGCTGAAAGATGAAGTTCCTCTTAATGTTCAGCTTTCTAGCAGAAGCCTGAAAGTTTTGTGCCAATATTGACTGGTATTTGGAACTGTTCATAATTCCCTCTAGCTTAACTAAGGCCCCAGTTTTATCTGAAGATAAACAGCCCCAAAGCATAATGCTGCCACCACCATGCTTCACTGTGGGGATGGTGTTCTTTTGGTGATGTGCAGTGTTGTTTTTTCACCAAACATATCTTTTGGAATTATGGGCAAAAAGTTCAACCTTTGTTTCATCAGACCACACCACCTACACCTTTTCCCACATGCTTTTGGGAGACTTCAGATGTGTTTTTGCAAAATGTAGCATGGCTTGGATGTTTTTCTTCGTAAGAAAAGGCTTTCGTCTTGCCACTTTACCCCATAGCCAAGAGACATGAAGAATATGGGAGATTGTTGTCACATGTACCACACAGCCAGTACTTGCCAGATATTCCTGCAGCTCCTTTAATGTTGCTGTAGGCCTATTGTTAGCCTCCCAGACCAGTTTTCTTCTCGTCTTTTCATCAATTTTGGAGGGACGTCAAGTTTTTGGTAATGTCACTGTTGTGCCATATTTTCTCCACTTGATGATGACTTTCTTCACTGTGTTCCATTGTATATATAATGCCTTGTAAATTCTTTTGTACCCTTCTCCTGACTGATACCTTTTAACAATGAGATCCCTCTGATGCTTTGGAAGCTCTCTGTGGACCATGGCTTTTGCTATGGGATGCAGCTAAGAAAATTTCAGGATAGACAAACTAGAACAGCTGAACTTTATTCGGGATTAATCAGAGGCACTTTAAATGATGGCAGGTGTATGCTGACTCCTATTTAACATGCTTTTGAATGTGATTGCTTAATTCTGAACACAGCTACATCCCCAGTTTTATAAGTCTGTGAAGGTTCTCATTCTCATTTATTCTTTACAGATATACCAGTTTTATAAGGGTGTGCACACTTATGCAACCACATTATTTTAGTTTTTGTTGTTTTCTTCCCTCCTCCTAAAAGATTTCAGTTTTGTTTTTTAATTGAGTTGTACAGTTTATAGGCCACATTACAGGTGGAAAAAGTTCTGAAATGATTTATCTTTGTCTAGTTTTTTTTACATCACAGAAACCTGACATTTTAACAGGGGTGTGTAGACTTTTTATATCCACTGTATATGTTCAAGTAATATATGATGTGGGCTCAGCTCCACTATACAGCGAGGATGAGCTACTAGAGGACAGTCAGCAGCTACTGCTCAGCCAAGATCTGGAGGAGACACCTTCCTCCAGTAGGCTGACAAGTAGTGGTGAGGAGAGTCGCATGGGAGCAGGTGTTGCGAGCGGTCGGTGTTGCTCAGAGACCATTAAAGAGGACATCAGTGATGTGCAGACAGTACTTGATGATGATGTATCCGATCGCAATTGGAATCCGGGTGACTAAGGGGCTTCATCATCGGGAGAAGAGTGTCAGCTTGCACGTGAGGCAGTGGCGGATCCAGCAAGTCGCTAGCATGGCCGGGAGGAAGCAGTGGGAGGTCGGGAGCTAAACGGGGCCAGGGTAGACCACCTGCTTAGAAGGAGCCTACCTACCCAGAAATTTGTGGTGCAAGCATACACGGCGGTAGAATTCAATCAGTTCAGAGTGTTGGGGATAATATCACCTACTCGGTGGTGTGGCAGTTTTTTGTTAAGCCAACGGAGGAGGTGAAAATGGCCATTTGCTGAATCTGTGGCAGAAGGTGAATCGTGGCCAGGATGCCAATGTTAGCACCACGGCCCTGCATCAACACATGCAGAGTCACCATAAAGTGGCCTGGGACAACCGTGGCTCCGATGTGGTGGTCCAGCCTACCGCTGCATGACCCAGTGGAACGAAACCGATTTCAGGCAGTCAAGTCTCTACCACCTCAGCCGAAGGGGAAGGGAGTGGTCTGCCCTTCCCATCATTTGCTGGTCCTGATGCTCCTGCTCCTCGTCCTCCTACTCCTTGTCACTCATTCCGTCAGCAGATGTGGTTATCCTATGGCACAGAAGCTGAACATGCTTCTGTCCAAATTGCTGGTACTGCAGTCCCTCCCTTTCCAAGTGGTAGACTCTGCACCTTTCAGAGGAATGATGGCTTGTGCCGAGCCGAGGTAGAGAGTCCCAAGCCATAAATTCTTTGCCAAAGAGGCAGTAACAGCCCTGCACACATATGTAGAACAGAAGGTGGGCCAGTTTTTAAATCTGATGGTGTCTGCCAAAGTGCACAGCAGCGCTGATGTGTGGAGCTGTAACTACGGTCAGGGATAATACATGTCCTTTACAGCCCACTGGGTGAATGTGGTTTTTGCCCAGCCACACCAGCAACTTGGCCAGATGACGCCGCTTCCACCTCCATGTCCACAGTGTCCTCAGCCTCCACTGCAGGGACAATTCACAGTGCTCACGGCACATGTGTTCAATATGGCTGTCAAGCGGTTCCTGAAGTCTTCCACCCATCTGCAAGACATCCTAAAAATGGGAAGGAAACTTTGCATACGCTTCAGCAACTCGTACACAGCCAAACACGCCCTCCTTGAGCTGCAGTGTCAGAACAGCATCCCCCAACATAGGCTGATATGAGACGTTTCCACCCGTTTGAATTCCACCCTGCAATTGAACCGACTATACGAATATAATTTCATGATGTTTCAAGAGGACAGGAGTACTACCCTGTGTAACTTCAATGTCAGAAAGTGGCAGCTCATGAGTGACACCTGCCATTTGCTAAGGCCCTTTGAGGAGGCCACGTTATTTGTCAATCGCCAGGACTACGGAATGAACAATGTCATTCCACTGCCCTATATCCTGGAACAGATGCTGGTAAATCTGGCTGGTCAGTGGACTGAAGACTTGGCGCCTAAATCTCATGGCCACATGAGCCATGTAGGGGCTGAACTGGAGGAGGAGGGGGAGGACATTTCTTGTGCTCCAATGTGTCGCGAAATGGGTGGTTTTTCTACATAGGTAACAGGAGAGGAGGAGCAGGAGCAGCCGGAGGAGCAAGAGGAAGATGAGGCAGATGACCCAAGTACTGTCACGGACGTTCCCGTGGAAGGTACCAGGAGATCGGAGAGACTGGCAACTTGTGGGTTAAATTGACAAGTACACTGTGGATCTTATTGTGTCTGTGTTTTGGTGAATGCCACACTCCTTGCTTCAGGTGTTGCTTGTTGGTAATTTACCTTTCCCATAAGTAGCCGCTTCTCACTCTTGGAGGTGCGGTTTATAGATTTTCTTCACTCCTTTTTACTAGCTGGTCGGTTGTACTCTATGATTTGGTAGCGTAAAGCAGGAGTGGGTACAAAACACAGAAGACATACAAATATTCCATTCACGTGTCATCTGTTTTGGATCCACTCCTGTTTTTTTGGGCTTTAGCAAAACTGATGGATTACTGACCAAATGTTGACTGAATGAAGGCGGATGCTCAACAGACAGATCCGTTTTTTGTGGGTTATTGTTCTGATTGTTTAGAGCAGGCATGTCCAAACTGTGGCCCTCCAGCTGTTGCAAAACTACAACTCCCAGCATGCCCTAATAGCGGTAAGCTATCCAGGCATGCTGGGAGTTGTAGTTTTGCAACAGCTGGAGGGCCGCAGTTTGGACATGCCTGGTTTAGAGGAAGGGCAAAATAATCAGTGACGTCAACACAAACTTACAGCTGACACCAAGGGCGGCGTCAGCACCCAGCATACCCAGGCAAGTCCCGGGGCCCACAGTACAGCTGCCAGAGGCAAGAAGCAATGAGCGCTTCCATAAATACAGATGGAAGTGCTCATTGCTGGAGCGCAGGGGACACAGATGACTTTAATACTATGGAGAGGGCACAGTTTGACTTTATTACTATTGCAATGTGCCAGTCCGCAGGGGAAGAACACGTGAGGTTCACGGTGGGCCGAAGTGTACAAACAGTTCTTAGGTTTCTCGTGGTTTAGCAGACGCCTCCGTGGGCCAGCAGTGCAGTGAAGAGGAGAACAGCACTGGATTCTCCGGGGCACACTCTATTACAGGGGACACCGGCCAGGTGGTGATTGAGGTGCCCTCGATGGTGATTATGTTTCTAAATGCTTGTGCGGCTGGGCCCCTGAATTAAGTAATGTCGTGACGCCAGCACCTTGATGGTGCAAAATGTTGAGAGTTGTATTAGCATGGAGTTAGAAGAATAAGGCAGGTTTGAATCCAACTATAAACTTTACTATAACCAGGTACTTGATAACAATTTGCATCCAGTAATAAAATGGTCTCTGATACACATGTTGGATGTGATGAATCCCAGTGACAGGCTGTACTTGTAGTTATGTCTCAGGCTAGGGTAGTTAATTATGTACTCACTGATATTCAGCTCTTTAACCTGGTTCTGTTTCTCCAGATTATTAATGGTAAGGCTGTCGGAAGCTAATAGATCCTTCACCTTGAATCCAAAGGTCCTTAAAGCCTGGTAAAATGGCTGTTGTCCTTTGTGTCTTTATCCACTCTTTTTCACTTGAACTGTCTTTCACTAAACACAGCTAGCAACTGCACTCTCACTACTTCAACTCCTACTCCTCCTCTCTACTTACTAACTAGGCCTGAACTGAGGTATATACAGTCAGGTCCATAAATATTGGGACATCGACACAATTCTAACATTTTTGGCTCTATACAGCACCACAATGGATTTGAAATGAAACTAACAAGATGTGCTATAACTGCAGACTGTCAGTTTTAATTTGAGAGTATTTACATCCAAATCAGGTGAATGGTGTAGGAATTGCAACAGTTTGCATATGTGCCTCCCACTTGTTAAGGGACAAAAAGTAATGGGACAATTGGCTGCTCAGCTGTTTCATGGCCAGGTGTGTTATTACCTCATTATCCCAATTACAATGAGCAGATAAAAGGTCCAAAGTTCATTTCAAGTGTGCTATTTGCATTTGGAATCTGTTGCTGTCAACTGTCAAGATGAGATCCAAAGAGCTGTCACTATCAGTGAAGCAAGCCATCATTAGGCTGAAAAAAACCAAACAAACCCATCAGAGAGATGGCAAAAACATTAGGCCTGGCCAAAACAACTGTTTGGAACATTCTTAAAAACAAGGAACGCACCGGTGAGCTCAGCAACAGCAAAAGACTCAGAAGACTACGGGAAACAACTGTGGTGGATGACCGAAGAATTCTTTCCCTGGTGAAAAAAACACCCTTCACAACAGTTGGCCAGATCAAAAACACTCTCCAGGAGGTAGGTGTATGTGTGTCAAAGTCAACAATTAAGAGAAGACTTCACCAGAGTGAATACAGAGGGTTCCCCACAAGATGTAAACCATTGGTGAGCCTCAAAAACAGGAAGGCCAGATTAGAGTTTGCCAAATGACATCTAAAAAAGCCTTCACAGTTCTGGAACAACATCCTATGGACAGATGAGACCAAGATCAACTTGTACCAGAGTGATAGGAAGAGAAGTGTATGGAGAAGGAAAGGAACTGATCATGATCCTAAGCATACCACCTCATCAGTGAAGCATGGTGGTGGTAGTGTCATGGCGTGGGCATGTATGGCTGCCAAAGCAGCAGGATGAATTCTGAAGTGTTTCGGGTAATATTATCTGCTCCTATTCATCCAAATGCTTCAGAACTCACTGGACAGTGCTTTACAGTGCAGATGGACAATGACCCAAAGCATACTGCAAAAAGCAACCAAAGAGTTTTTTTGGGGGGAAAGAAGTGGAATGTTATGCAATGGCCAAGTCAATCACCTAACCTGAATACGATTGAGCATGAATTTCACTTGCTGATGACAAAACTGAAGAGAAAATGCCCCAAGAACAAGCAGGAACTGAAGACAGTTGCAGTAGAGGCCTGGCAGAGCATCACCAGGGATGAAACCCAGCTTCTGGTGATGTCTATGCGTTCCAGACTTCAGGCTGTAATTGACTGCAAAGGATTTGCAACCAAGTATTAAAAAGTGAAAGTTTGATTTTATGATTATGTCCCATTACTTTTGGTCCCTTAACAAGTAGGAGGCACATATGCAAACTGTTGTAATTCCTACACCGTTCACCTGATTTGGATGTAAATACCCTCAAATTAAAGCTGACAGTCTCCAGTTAAAGCACATCTTGTTCATTTCATTTCAAATCCATTGTAGTGGTGTATAGAGCCAAAAATGTTAGTTGTGTCGATGTCCCAATATTTATGGACCTGGCTGTATATCCTAGTGCTATCCACATCTAGTGGTGGAATGTACAGTGCTGCCCATAATTATTCATATTTCTGGCAAATTTTGACTTAGTTACTTTTATTCAACCAGCAACAAATTTTTTGATGGGAAATGACATGGGTGTCTCCCAAAAGATAATAAGACGATGTACAAGAGGCATTATTGTGGGAACAAAAAAAAATATTTCTCAGCTTTTATTTACATTTGAGCAAAAAATACAAGCTGTTCCGCACTGTGTCAAATCTCCGAGGACGTGGTCTGAAGCCAAAAGTGACACCTGTGCTGTCCAGGAGGATAGTTAGAGAGGTGAAAAAGAATCCAATGATCACCACCAAGGCCATCCTGGTGAATCTAGGCTCTGCTGGTGGCAATGTCTCAAGGCAGACAATCCAACGGACACTGCACAATGCAGACCAATGAGGACGCCACTTCTTCAGATAAGGCAGACAAAAGCTCGCTTGGCCTTTGCAAAAGCTCATCTGGACAAAGAAGACGACTTCTGGTCTTCTGTGTTATGGTCAGATGAAACAAAAATTGAATTGTTTGGTCACAATGATGTTTCCTTCATTTGGCATAAAAAAGGAGAAGCCTTCAACCCAAAGAACACCATCCCCACTATCAAACATGGTGGTGGGAACCTAATGCTTTGGGGGTGTTTTTCAGCCAATGGACCAGGGAACCTAATCACAGTAAACGGCACCATGAAAAAAGAGCAATGCATGAGGATTCTAAACGACAACATCAGGCAGTTGGCAGAGATACTTGGCCTTGGGCCCCAGTGTACATTTCAGCATCACAATGACCCAAAACACACAGCAAAAGTGGTGAATAAATGGTTAGCAGACAACATTAACGTTTTGAAGTGGCCCAGCCAGAGTCCAGACTTGAATCCAATTGAAAATCTGTGGAGGGAGCTAAAGATCAGGGTGATGCAAGAAGACCCTCCAATCTGTAAGATTTGGAGATCATTACTAAAGATGAATGGGCAAAAATACCTGTGGAGACATGCAAAAAGCTGGTCTGCAATTATAGGAAGCGTTTGATTGATGTAATAGCCAATAAAGGCTTTTCTATTGATTACTGAGAAGAGTATGAATAATTTTGGACTGGACACTTTTTGCTCAAATGTAAATAAGCTGAGAAATGTTTTTTTTTTTTCCACAATAATGCCTCTTGTACATCGTCTTATTATCTTTTGGGAGACAGCTATGTCATTTCCGGTCAAAAAATGACTTGCTGGTTGAATAATAATAACTTTAAGTCAAAATTTGCCAGGGGTATGAATAATTATGGGCAGCACTGTATGTAGTGCACCTGACAGCCTGGTAACAGGTATTTCACATAAGAAAGCAATACATCATGAGATAACATGTGACACAATAAGCTTTTGAAGTGCCCACATACACTAGTGGGACGCTGCACTATTGATAGGGCACAGAGGTCTTTATTACTATGGAGGGGGCACAGAGGTCTTTATTACTATGGAGGGGGCACAGAGGTCTTTATTACTATGGAGGGGGCACAGAGGTCTTCATTACTATGGAGGGGCCACAGAGGTCTTTATTACTATGGAGGGGCCACAGAGGTCTTTATTACCATGGAGGGGTCACAGAGGTCTTTATTACTCTGGAGGGGTCACAAAGGTCTTTATTACTATGGAGGGGTCACAGAAGTCTTTATTACTATGGAGGGGCCACAGAGGTCTTTATTACTATGGAGGGGCCACAGAGGTCTTTATTACTATGGAGGGGCCACAGAGGTCTTTATTACTATGGAGGGGTCACAGAAGTCTTTATTACTATGGAGGGGCCACAGAGGTCTTTATTACTATGGAGGGGGCACAGAGGGCATTACTACTCTGGAGGAGGGACAGAGGGCATTACTAATGTAAAAGGGGCACAATGGGCATTTCTACTTTGGTGGGGGCACAGTGGGCATTATTTCTGTGAAGGGGCACAATGGGAATTATTACAGTGAAGGGGCACAGATAGGGCTTTATAACTGTGAAAGGGGTACAGAGGGCATAACTACTGTGAGAGGGCACAATGTGGGCATAACTAATGTGAGGGGCACGCATCTGTACAAAACTACTGTGAAGGTTTTACAATGAGGGCAATACTACTGTGGGGTGCCAGAGAAAGGACCCGCCCCGGGAGCCAAACCCCGTAGGCACACCACTGAAGCAGGGAACTATTTGCTCCTTGCACCACCATTGAGCCGCCAGTGCTCCATAGCAGCAGCACCAGGTCCTCACACATCATCCTGCTGATCTGTGTAGGAAGAGGAGCGGGGCAGGCTGGGATGTGTCACAGTATCCTGCTGCTGCTGATGGGGAGCGGAGATCATGGGAGGAGCCACGTGACAGTATGTTTTTTTTTTTTTTTTTTTTTTACTTCCTGTGAAGGAGGCACATCTGGGCATAACCATTGTGAAGGGGGCACTGGGCACATACACATATCTTGGCTTATCCACGATAAGGGGGCACATATCTTGGCATATCTACTGTGAAGGGGGCACACACCTTAGCATATCAACTGTAAGGGGCACATATTTTGGGATATCTACTGTGAAGGGAGCACATATCTGTGAGTAGAACTGAGGGACTGAAACACTGGGTAGAAAATAAAAGTAGGCACATAAGGACTGATTCACATATATCCGCTCTGTAGCATGCTCTGTGTAAGGTATTTAATCTATAATACATGCAGTTTCATTGCTGTAAGCGCTGTGCAAAATGCCACAAGGGGGCCCACTGAAACTTTATCGCCAAAAGGCCCACATGAACCCGGAGCCGGCCCTGGCTGACGTACTCTCCACCCTGTTGAGGGGCTCTACTTGTATGAGCATTTAATAGAACAGGTTCTGTAGGCATCTACGTGGAATCAGCTGACGACTAGTGATGATCGCGAATATTCTAATTGCAAATTTTTATAGTGAATTTTGGCACTTCGAGAATTCTTGAAGATCTAGAATATCTTTGTAATCGCGAAAAATTTGCGAAATATTGCGTAAACAAATATTGCCTATACTGCTCATCACTGCCTGACGACGGTGTAAAAGAAGTGCGCTTCTTCTTGGCGCTAACATCGACCTGTAAGGCTGGGTTCATAATTGAGTTATTTGGTCAGTTTTGGCCCCGTGACTGCTCAAATAAATGAAGTGTGCAGTGATTCTAAGAGTGACGCCTGTCATCTGCATGTCATACTGACTCAGTATTATTTCACTACAACAGCAGACTACCTATGTGTGTTACTGCAAGGCACAGTGTTCTACACCACTACAAAGAACTGGCCGAATCGAATTTTAGAGAAATTCCCTCATCGCTATTCATAGGTTTTAAACGCTTTAAATTACTTCTGATCCAACCTACATATTGTTGATCTAATTTTTAACTGGACACTTTAGACCTTTCTTTTGTGCCATTAGATGACCGATATCATATTTTAAAAAAACTATTTAAAAAAAAAAAGGGGGTTATCCCATCTTAGACAATGGTGGCATATCGCTAGGACCTACAAGGAGAACATGGCCGGGGAGAGTCGTGGCTGGAGGACCCCGGATTTCCTGGGGTCCGTCCACCACCAGGCGGAGCCACCACTCTCATTAATTTCTATGGGGCCGACGGAAATAGCCGAGTCAGCGCTCGGCTATTTTCGTCGACTCAATAGAAATTAATGGAGGGCATCTGCGCATGCACCGTGCACCCTCCAAGTTTCTCTGCTCCGTTATCCTTGTAGGTGTGGGTCCCAGAGGTAGGACCCGCACCTATCTGACAATGGGCGCATATCCTAGCGATATGCCCCCATTGTCTAAGATGGGATAACCCCTTTAAGGAAATAAAATTTGGCGTAATTTTCTTATCATTTTTTTTTATTTTTACAAAAGATTTCTAAATGCTACTTCTGTAAGTTATCTACAGCTGGACCAACCACAAGACTTCAAAGGACCAGAGTGCATTTTGGATTTTGGTGGCCTCTTTTTCTATTGCTAGTTCCATGGCACCATACTACCAGTACAGATCTTGACACTATAAGGCAGTGATGGAGAACCTTTTACAGACAGAGTGGCCAAAGTGTAACCCAAAACCCACATATTTATGGCAAAGTGCCAACAGTGCAATGTAACCTGAATACTACAGTCCAGTATAGTATATTTATCATTTAGCTATAATAGCCTGCCTACATTCAGTGCGCTGCTTGTGCTGTTCATAGCGCGCTGTGCTCTGATAAATGGCAGGAAGAGTCTAAGGCATATTGATACGGCTTAGACATTTTCAAGGGTGTGGGTGCCCACAGAGAGGGCTCTGAGTGCCGCCTCTGGCACCCGTGCCATAGGTTCGCCACCACTGCT
Source organism: Bufo gargarizans (assembly GCF_014858855.1). Taxonomy (NCBI): domain Eukaryota; kingdom Metazoa; phylum Chordata; class Amphibia; order Anura; family Bufonidae; genus Bufo; species Bufo gargarizans. The sequence goes on along the minus strand of NC_058086.1, from coordinate 155,651,591 downwards.
ATAAGGTATTAGTGTTGAGCAAAGAAAAGTATGCAAAGCAGAATTCGATCCAAAGTTTAGGAAAAATGTGATTAGCCGCAAATACAATTTTCCCCGCGCTTCAAGGTAACAAATTGTTTTTTTTTCTAAAATGGCTGCTGTACATGGTACAAAGTGAAAGTAAGAAGCCTGGAAACATGATATAACCCATAATGCCGTGCAGCGAGCCAATCAGCAGATAGCCATCCCCTCTGATGTCCTATGAAAAGCCTCATCCCACACGGTCTCCGCCATTTCAATGTGAGCTGAGCTTGGAAAAAGACGCGCAAAATTCTTATGCGCTAGAGTAAGTTCTTATGTGCTAGAGTCAGTGTTTCAGAAGGCTTTTAATTGTAGCATATTGGATAAGGAGAGTGCAGCGACAGTGAAGAGAGATCATAGGGAGAGTTTTAAGACACTGTAGGTAGAGCATAGGTAGACTGCAGGGACAGTGCAGGTCGATTGTAATTGCCATGTGCATCTTGTAGAACTGCTGCCACAAACCCAGTTAATGTGTTACTTTATATCTAGAATTACTGTGCCTCAATATTAAAGGGTGGTCTAATATATCGCTGTCTGGTTTTAAAAAATTCGGCCAGTTCTCCAAATTTTTCGTAAAAACTCTATCCGAATTTATTCACGGCGAATCGTGTTAAACTGCTCTTTCCTGGCTGCTGAGAGTCTTTACAGTGGTTTAGAACACTGTGCCTTGCAGTAACACGCATAGGGAGTCTGCTTTGGTAGGGAAATAATACTAAGAATCAGTATGACATGCAGATGACAGGCATCGCTCTTAGAATCACTGCACACTTCATTTATTTGGGCCAAAACTCGCCAAATAACTCAAGTATGAACTCAGCCATACAGGTAGATGTTAGCGTAAAGAAGAAGCGCACTCCTTTTGTACTGTCAGCTAATTCCACATAGATGTCTGCAATGTTCTATTGAATGCTTATACAACTAGAGGCCCCCGACAGAGTGGAAAGCGTGTCAGCAGTAAGTTTGTGTTGATGTCACAGATTTTCACCATTCTCTGATCGGTCAGAATAATTACCTAGAAAAACGGATCCGGTCTGTGGAGCATATGCCTTCACTCGGTCAGCATTTGCTCAATAATCCATCAGTATTGCTAAAGGCAAAAACAACCTGGAGTGGATCTAAAACGGAGATGACACGTGAATGGAAAATGGGAACAGTATGAGAAGTCCACAGAGTGGATCTATAATATAGTGGTGAGGTGAAAGGAGCATGAGGAGACCACAGAAGGGCTCAATGACAGGGTCTGAAGGTGGAAGCAGTATGAGGAGGTCACCGAGTGGCACAATGACAGTCTGGAGGTGGCAGCACCATCAGGAGGCTGTCATTGTTTTCATGTACTTTTTGTATATATGTTGTTTCAAAATATATATATTTCCATTACGCCCCATGACAGCACCTGTGAGAGATACTCCCCCTTCCGGACAGGAAACAGGAACTTCCCAGATCTTTAAATTGGTCCATTGCCTTCCACCACTCAGTTCTTTCCTGTTTCCTGTCCAGAGACAGGAGGATTTCTTTTCAGGTCTATCTTTGGGATGCAGGACCTGTAGGGTTAAAACAATCGAAACCTAGTGGAGGTACCTGCCGGCGTGAGTCTCCACTAGGAGCCGCTGAGAAGTCTGGCGGTTTTACCTTCTTCAGAGCCATAGGGGGATGCCTGTAGCTGCCTCGTGGTCCCTGCCTAGCCGGGAAAGTTGCGGTGTGAGGGGGGAGGTGGATCTTCTCCTCTCATTGAGGCAGGCCGAATCTGGGCGTGCGCGACACACCGGAAGTGATGCGTGTGTTCCACCGGCCGGAAGGGGAGGAGCTTAACATGACGGGCGTTGCGCGGCCCATTTGAAAAAGGGAACGCCGGCCAGCCAGCGTGGAGGGAGCAGCAGCAAGCAGATACCGACTGGACGGCAGGCGGCACTTACGGCCCTCCATTTGCCCCCTTGAGGCAGCAGCATCATGCAGGAAGAAGGGGAAGTACAACCGCGCACCGACAGACAGCTTTCTGAATCCAGCATGGTACTCCTGGAGGTAAGAGGGGTTAACCCCCACCATCTCCCTTTGGGGAGTTATTATTATGATCAGTTTTAGACTGATTAGGCTGTTTTATTAAATGCAGGTTAAAGAAGCCCCAAAAAAAGCTTCCCACAAAACAAGAGCTAAGGAGTGTGGAATTTGCAAGCGAAAGTTGGACCCGTATTACCCCAAAACATGTTGCCAACCATGTCTAGATAAGTTAGTGGCAGATGAGTCCCCATCTTTATTACAAAGTATCCAAGACTTAGTTAAAAATGAAGTCCGTTCTTCTGTGGAAGATCTTAAAAAATCCCTGCCTAGCTCATCCAGACATATGAAGGCTCAGACGGTAGTGGAGGATACTAGGGATTCTGAGTCTGAGGAGGGCGCTATTGCAGACTATCCTCCTCTGAGGATTTGACAGGGAAGCCGTTATTCAGAGCGGAAGATACGGATCTACTATTAAAGGCAGGTTAGATCCACGATGGAGCTGGAGGAAGAAAAGGAGTCCAGGTCTAGGCCAGAACTTATGTTTGAGAGCCTAAAAAGTCTAGGGTGTTCCCCATTCAGGACTGTATCAAAGACCTGATTCAACGTGAATGGGAGAAACCCGATAAAAAATTATTTATCCCTAGAGCGGTCAAGAGAAAGTACCCCTTTGACGATCAAGAAGTATCAGCTTGGCAGGAGGTACCGAGGGTAGACGCTCCCGTAGCTAAGATAAATAAAAAATCGGCTCTCCCGTTTGAGGATTTAGGGTCCCTTAAAGATCCCATGGACAAAAGGGCGGATGCATACTTAAGGAAGAATTGGGAGACATCCACTTCTGCCTTTAAACCAAATATAGCGACTACTTCGGTGGCAAGGTCATTAAAGCTCTGGTTGGAGGAATTAGAGTCTCATATAGAGAACAAGACTCCTAGGGATCAGCTTCTGGAGGCTATACCAACCATGTCCAGTGCAGTGGACTTTATCTATGATGCTCCGCTGATGCATTGAGGCTTTCCGCTAGAGCGGCTGCACTGTCCAATTCAGCCAGAAGGTCCTTATGGTTGAAGGGGTGGAAGGGCTGATGTGGCTTCAAAGTCTAAGCTTTGTGCCCTCCCTTGCCAAGGAAATTTTTTGTTTGGGTCGGCCTTAGACGATATTTTAGATAAGGCATCTGATAGGAAAAAAGGATTTACCAGCACCGTCCTTTCCTAGACAGGGGAAGCCATTTCGGAGTAATGAGGAAAGGAAAGGGTTTCGGGGATCAGAAGAAAGAAGGGAATGGAGATCCGATAAATCAAAAAGTGTGCTGTTTAAATCCAGACCTCAAACTTCAAGTTCCACTCAACAATGACGCCAGACCCCAGGTAGGCGGTCGTCTTTCTTTGTTTTCTCCAGCCTGGCGAAATATTACCGCAAGCGCCTGGGTAAGGGGTATTATAGAGGAAGGCTACCGCCTAGACTTCAAGAGACTACCACCCAGGACATTCAAAATTACTTCCTTAAACCTAAATTCTCCAAAACAGACTTACGGAAGAAATAAACAACCTCCTGGAAAAGGCAGTCGTTGTTCCAGTCCCAAAGAACGAACAAGGAGAGGGTTTTTATTCAACCCTATTTCTGGTTCCCAAGCCCAATGGTACGTTCAGGCTGGTAATAAATTTGAAGAGTCTCAACTAATATCTGTCCTACCAGAAATTCAGGATGGAATCCATCTCCTCCACGGTCCTCCATCTGTTCCCCAACCGCGTGATGGCCTCAATAGTTATAAAAGATGCCTACTATCACGTGCCCATTCATCCATTGTCTCAGAAATACCTGAGGGTAGCATTGAAGATAGGAGAATCAATCGTCCATTTGCAGTTCAGAGCACTTCCCTTTGGGATATCACAGGCGCCGAGGCTCTTCACAAAGCTAATGGCGGAGGTAATGGCAGAAATAAGAAGGTCAGACATCATTATAATCTCATACCTGGACGACCTTCTCTTGGTAGGGCAGTCCCCAGAGCTGTTGAGATCTCAAATACAGAAGGTCCTGGGGACCCTGATGAGCCTGGGCTAGTTAATAAATTGGGACAAATCATCCCTGATTCCAACTTCCAAATGCGTTTTCCTAGGCATCCTATTAGATTCTCAGACACAGAAATCTTATCTTCCGGCAGACAAGAAGAAAGGTATTCAGCAGAAATCAGGTCTTTCAGCAAAACCAAGGAAGTTTCCCTAAGAAAAGCAATGTCTATTCTGGGTCTGATGAAGGCTTGTATTCCTGCTGTGAGGTGGGCCCAATCCAGGTCCAGAATACTTAAATGGCACGTTGTGTCCAAATGGGACGGGAGATCGCTATCCCTAGATCGCAAGATTGTAGTCTCGGGGTCAGTCACCCGGTCCCTAGCTTGGTGGCTAAAAATTCAGAACCTCAGTCAGGGACTGGGAGTAGAGTGGTTGAGACACGACCCCTTAATAATGACCACTGACGCAAGCCCTTGAGGATGGGGGGCCCATTCAGTTTTGGGGTTTTTCCAAGGCCCTTGGTCAAAAACCCAGAGTGCTCAGTCCCAAAATGCCAGGGAGTTAAGAGCAGTCCTGTGTGCGCATTAAAGGAAAGTCTCCCCTCTTTGCCTCAAAAACATCAGGATCCTATCCGACAACGCCTTGGTGGTAGCTTATATAAACAATCAAGGGGGAACAAGATCTCCTCAACTAATGCAGCTGGCATCCAGGATCTTCTTGTTAATACAGGGGAAAGCTCTTTCTCTCTCTCAGCGGTTCATTTGAAAGGCTCAGAGAATCACCAGGCGGACTTTCTCAGCAGACACAGATTCAGTCAGGCGAATTGGTGTCTGAATCAGGAAGTATTTCACCAAATAGAGGCCCTATGGGGATCCCCCACGATAGATCTATTCGCCTCGGTGGAGAACAAAAAGTGTGAAAGTTTCTTTTCTCTGAGCAGGGAGGATCAGTCGATAGGCACAGATGCGCTCTCACAGACATGGGGGAAGGGCCTAGTCTATGCTTTCCCTCCTATCAGCCTATTGCCCAGAATGATCCAGAAGATCAGGGGGGAGCAAGCAACAGTGATACTAATAGCACCGTTTTGGCCAAGAAGAGTCTGGTTTGATTGGTTGAGGAGACTATCAATAGCCGATCCCTGGATACTTCCAGAAAGACAGGACCTATTATATCAGGGCCCTCTACATCATCCGGAAGTCAAGAACCTCCACCTGACAGCCTGGATTTTGAGAGGACATTCTTCAGGTCTAGAGGCCTATCAGAACAAGTCATTGGGACTCTTTTAGCTAGTAGGAAAAAAAGTCACCTCCGAAATCTATCTGAGGGTATGGAAGACCTTCCTTTGGTTTGCAGGGCCAGGCCTAGACTTGAGCTCACCCAACATCCCGTTAATTTTAATTTTTTTTACAGGAAGGCCTTAACAAAAAGCTTAAACCCAGCACTCTCAAGGTCCAGGTCTCGGCACTGAGTGCCCTATTTGACTTTAGATTGGCTACTCATCCTTGGGTCAAAAGGTTCATTAAGTGATCCTCTAGACTATGTCCTGTAGTTAAATCTAAATCAGCCCCATGGGACCTTAACCTGGCTTTATCTGCTCTGACCAAGGCTCCGTTTGAGCCTCTTGGGGACATCCCCTTAAAGATGCTGTCCTATAAGACTGTATTTTTAGTGGCCATTAAATCCGCCAGACGAGTAGGAGAACTATCCGCTTTGTCCTCCTCCCCACCATATACTCAGATTCTGGAGGATAGAATTGCATTCAAACCGGATCCTGCATTCTTGCCCAAAGTAGTGTCAGTATTCCATAAATCTCAGGAAATAGTTCTCCCGTCTTTTTGTCAGGACCCAAGGAACGAAGGGGAAAAATCCTTTCATACTTTAGATGTCAGAAGGTGTGTCTGTGCATATTTAGAGTCTACGAAGGGCTTTAGAAAAACCCTGCAACTCTTTGTTCAGTTTCAGGGTCAGAACAGGGGCTTGAAAGTTACAAGCCGTACCTTAGCCAGATAGATCAAGAGAGCGATAGGACTGGCATATTCACAATAAGATTGTCAGGTCCCTTCAGATTTTTCAGCTCATTCCACTAGGGCAGTAGCCTCTTCCTGGGCAGAAAAAGGGTGCGCTACCATTGAACAAATCTGTAGGGCAGCAACATGGAGTTCTCCCTCTACGTTTTACAAGCACTATAGGTTGGACCTTTCATCTGTGCAGGATATGTCCTTTGGGAGAAAGGTGCTGCAGGCTGTAGTCCCTCCCTAATAGTTATCTAGTCTAGTCTCTCACAGGTGCTGTCATGGGGCGTAATGGAAATACTTCAGTTACTCTTACCGGTAATATGTTTTCCATGAGCCCATGACAGCACCTACATAATTCCCTCCCTAAAGAAAAAAAAAAGATATATATAAAAAATTATGACAAATGAGAAATCTATATTTCAGTATTGTGCCAAAGAAGAGATATGCCTGGCATATATTTGGCGCAGTGTTTTCTTCTGGTTTGCTTTTTTGCTTGTGTTATTCGTTTCACTACATATAGGTGCATTGCTGGTCCCAGGAATCTTGTCAAATACTGAGTGGTGGAAGGCAATGGACCAATTTAAAGATCTGGGAAGTTCCTGTTTCCTGTCTGGAAGGGGGAGGATCTCTCACAGGTGCTGTCATGGGCTCATGGAAAACATATTACCGGTAAGAGTAATTGAAGTATTTTCCTCACATGACGTCATTCGATTCATACAGCATAAGAAGTTTTTCAGTCACCATCATTTTTACTGAAAAAAACTACTTTGAAAGAAAAGATTTCACCACAAAGTCATTTGGTTTATACAGAGTTTTGCAGTCACCCATCAATTTCACCTAAAAAACTATTTTGAAATAAAAAATTTCACCAATGAAAGGATAATTAAAGTGGTTTTATACCTACTATAAATGGAAAAATAGAAGCTCTTTGCGCACATTTTTGATAAAACGTGTGAAAATTGTAGGCCCTCAAAACTGTAGACTTGGGTAAATCCAAGAGAGGTGGTATATTAGTGTTGGGTACCCATCTGCGGAAGCCACCTTGACGCCTGGTAAATGGGCCCGACACACGTTTGATCAAAAATGTGCGCAAAGAGCTTCTATGTTTCCATTCATAGTAGGTAGAATACTAATTTAATTTAGAATGATCCCCATTTCTCAAACCTATTGTTTGTATGTGAAATGTTGTGCAGCCATTTTTTTATCAACCATGTTTGCTCAATGGATATTGTGTGATTATGAATATGAATGTGCTAGTCTAAATTTTCTTGTAGTATATATTGAAGGGCGTTGCTCAGTCTAAAAGAGGCACTACCATCTGCCTGGGGCTTCTGAGGAGAGTATAAATGTAGCTGGTTCCTACACTGCCCTGAAAATGGTAGACTTAGGCAAGTCCAAGAGAGGTGGTATATTAGTGTTAGGTACCCATCTACGGAAGCCACCTTGACGCCTGGTAGATGGGCCCGACACACGTTTAATAAAAAATGTGCACAAAGAACTTTTATTTTTCCATTTATAGTAGATATAATACCATTTTAATTTAGAATGATCCCCGTTTCTCAGTTCTATTGTTTGTATGTGAAATGTTGTGCAGCCATTTTTTTTTCATCAACCTTGTACATTATGGTCAACAGACAGTTGCCTGGGCCCTCGAAAAGAACAGACAGTGACAAAAATGTTTCTGTAGCCAGCACAAGTAGCAGCAGTGGTGGTGGCAGCAGTCGCAGCAACAGGCCTGAGCTGCCACTGTAATCCAGTGGTTGTGTTTTGAGCAACAACCCAGCTGTACTGGAATGGTTTACTCGCTCTTCAATATCATCTCAAGTGACAACAGATACACACAGCCAGGAACTTGTGGGTTACTCTGACACCACACTTAGTTGGCCATGGCCCAGAAACTGCGTCTATGCCCTCACCTGTACTGAACCTGCCTCTTGCTTTTGCTGTTCCTTCTGCTAGCCATGTAAGTTACACTTTGGAACTAAACCAGAGTTCGGGAAAAGGTTTTTGACCGTTGAAATACATTTTTGAAGTTATTACCTGAAGTCTCACGATACTTAGCGAATTAATAACTTCGGCTCATCTGAGCCAATACATTCTAATATTGTACAGAGCGCGCGCCCACTGCAGTATTCAAACAAAGTTTTATGTGAATCGACTTTGGATGTTTCATCCGAATTCAATTCGCTCATCCCTACTCGTAATATAGAGAGGATTTTTTTTTTATAAATTTTTTTAATAAATGGCTTTATACTACACTAAGGGTACTTTCACACTTGCGGCAGAGGATTCCGGCAGGCATTTCCGTCACCGGAACTGTCTGCCGGATCCGTCAAAACGTATGCAAACTGATGGCATTTGTCAGATGGATCAGGATCCTGATCCATATGACAAATGCATTGAAATTCCGGATCCTATCTCTGCGGTGTCATCCGGAAAAACGGATCCGGCATTTTTTTATTTTTCACATTTGTGCCAGATCCTATTTGCCGAAAGACTCTGGGCCGGATCCGGCATTAATGCATTTCAATGGTAAAAAATGTTCCAGAATTTTGGACGGAGATAAAACCGCAGCATGCTGTGGTATTATCTCCGTCCTGAAAAGGCGAAAAGACTGAACTGAAGACTTCCTGAGCTGATTGCGCTCCATTCAGAATGCATTAGGATAAAACTGATCAGTTCTTTTCCGGTATTGAGCCCCTAGGACGGAACTCAGTGCCGGAAAAAAAATAACGCTAGTGTGAAAGTACCCTAATGCCACTATAGTAACTGTGGTTTGATGGCTATTGAAAGTAAACCTTTAAAATAAGACATTCTTAAATGTTTTTCTGTTTTTAATATCAATTTAATTATTTATCCATCCAACAAAATAGCAGGATCATCACAGCTAATTGAGAAGCTACTAAAGAGACATGTTTTCAGCATTTTCTTGAGTGGAGTCATCGACATTATGATATTAATATTGCTGAAAGGTACTTTTATACAATTTACAATTGCATTATGAATTTCTAGGAAATGAAATCATGTTTGTCTAACCTCTTGAGAATTGAGCTCACATTCAGACATTTACTTAGACAAGAGGTGTCGAGCCCTATGTGGACTGTCCTCCCTTCCCATAGGTGGTGTCTTCAATGGCTTCATTTATCATATGCAACATTAAAAATGAGAAGATGCAGGCCAGCTGCATCATACAAACAAAACAGGACACAGCAATACACCCTCTTGGCCTCCTTCACTCATTGTTTTCTACAAGTGTTTTTTTATTTTCTTACAATCAAGTTTTCTCAGGAATTTTTCAAGTCCTATAGGTAATCATGGGGAAAAGAGCAAAAATATTACCATACCCAGAGCATGCTACGTTCTGGAAAAAATGCAATTGACTTAAAAATGCTTACAGAACAAAACTTATTGTATGTAATGCGCTTCATATGGCGATAGAGAATGTAACATCTGAGCTCACAAAAACTCTGTATAAAAAAAACCCCTGAAGTTTAGGCATTAAAACTCAACAAAAATAGACTTAAGTGACACATCCATCAGAAAAGAGTATTTTGTTGACTCAATGGCCCTGATTTATCAAAGGCTGGTGCATGCGCTGCCAGTGAAGGCATTTAATTTATGAGGAAGGCACAGGCCTCATTCTTAATTAAATGCCTCTTTAGGCAATCCATGTGGCCAGTCATCAATTATGCCAGTTACCGGTGTAAATGTTGTGTTGGGTGCAGATGTCCCAGGCCACACCTGACCCTCACCACACCCTCTGCATAAAAATTCCGGTTAAGGACTAATCTAGTTGCAATGGTATAAATCTCCCGCTATATTTATAGAAGACATTTTTTTATTTTTTTTTAAAGAATTTCAATTTCTTAAAAAAATATTGCCATTACTACGGCATCAAAAATCGCAAAAATTTGGAACTTCTGAATGAGAGAGCAGTGTAACCTCATTTTACAGCACTGCTACTTACTAATGAGGATTACCGTATTTTTTCCCCCTATAAGACGCACTGGCCCATAAGACGCACCTAGGTTTTAGAGGAAGACAATAAGAATTTTATTTTATTTTATTACACCTCAGGTCAGACCACCAATCAGACCCCCAATATTAATCATACCTCAGCTGACAGCCCCAATCAGACCCCAATGTTAATAAGACCCCAATAAGACCTCAGATCAGACCCCCAATCAGACGTCAGCTCAGACCCCAATGTAAATGACCCCCAATCAGGCAAGAACCCCATGCCTTTCATCAGCCTCCATGCCTCTCATCAGCCCCCATAGAATCCCCCATGCCTCTCATCAGCTACTATTCCTCACATTAGCCCCCATATCAGTCCTTATGCCTCTCATAAGCCCCCATATCAGTCCTTATGCCTCTTATCAGCCCCCATTATCAGCCTTTTTTGGATTTGACCCTTTTCAGTCTGACCTGATCTCTGCCTAACTCTTGTATTAACCCTCCCTGACCTTTGGCCTGTCAGCTCTGCCTTTCCTGACCTCAGATTTCTCCTGAGTATTGCTTTGCCTAATCCCTGGGTGCTCCGCATTGGTGTCTCTTGACTGCCATGGCACTCTGAAGTGGCAGTCTGTTGGTTCCCATGTAGAGAAGGCCAAATCTCTGAATAGAGATAAAAGGATGTTTTAATTGTGATTCTCTGTAAGTTGCTGAAGAAAGTAAAGTATTTCCCCCCCTTATAGGGACAATTTTATGCTCTTCACCCTTTTAAGTGCAGTGTTACTTTGTGTGGAAAAGTTTAATTATGCAAATTTGGTTCTTATGAATTGCAGATTTCCTTTTAAAAACTTAGGCTATTGCTCTCTTCATGAATGCTGAAAAACAACCCCATTCTGAAAATGTGGGAATGTAAAACTGTTCGCTTGTCTGTTCTCGCCATTGTTATTACTCTCTATCCCTGGTCAAAGTTATTCTAGAATTGTTACTTCTCAATAGTCTTCTGGGATCTAGGATATAGGCGAGGAGATCTAGCATATGGGAAGTGATGAAAGATCATTTAAAGGGGGGCGGAGTTTCACAGCCAAGCTGCATGCATGCTGCTCCTGAGCTCCACTGCTGGCCTGCCCTTACTGGGCCATTTATTAGATTTATGACCACCTAAACATGGGAAAGACTTCCAGAGACAGGTTCAGGGACCTACAGAGAGCCCAAAAACTGGGCTCCAATCAAGGGAAAATCAATGCATGAAGCTGTCAGATGGTGTCTGGCTAAGCAGAGAAGTGCACATGTGACTGAAGCTGAGGACTCAGGAGGCTGACTGAGGGAGTGAAGTGGAGGATCCCTCGACAGCAGGAGATGACCAGAAATTCTCTAAATCCTTCCTTAAAGACCTGCTGACCCAGTCACTGGAACCTCTGGTACGTGAACTTAAAGACATTAAGCAGAACTTAAGGCACATGCACTCCGTGGCAGTCTGAACGACTAAGTATGATTACACTGACGAGCCACAAGAAAATGCCAGGCCGCATGTGAACGCACTATGTATTCCTTGATAGAAGACCAGAAAATCATGGTCGAGGAACAATTTAAGGTTAAAGGGTCTGCCTGAATCCGTGACCCTAGATATGTTTATTCCCGCCCTTATCTCCATCTTTACTGACCCTCTGGGCCAAGAGTCGGGCAATCTGGAGATGGACCGAACTCATAGAGTGCTTTACCCCCTAACAAAACAGCACGAAGCACTGAGGGACGTCCTCTTCAGACTGGTTCACTACCAGACAAAACAAAAAATCGTGGCAGCCTCTTGGTCCGCAGCCCCCATTAAGTATGAAGGCTCCACTGTCTCTGTATATCAGGATCTGTCCTCTGACACACTCTGCAAAAGTAATCACCTGAGACCATTGCTGGACATCCTTAGGAGCAAGAAAATTACATAACGTTGGCTGTACCCCTTTGGCTTGTTGATCAACTCACCTGGTCGTAAGCTGGTAGTTTCGTGCCTTAGCTGACCTGCAGAGGGTATGTGAGGCCCTAGAGATAGAGGCTCTGGACATAACCGATTGGCATTTTGCCCAAAATATAGCCTCCTTGACTTCACTCCCAGTGATCACCCCCTGGACACTGGTGACATCTGCCAAACAGCAGTCTGAAAGCCACAGCTTGCAAGATGACCCAGAGGAGACTACATCCAGCACAGGAGGGTCTACCAGATGACACCTGAGACCTACACCAGCCCACTTACATTGAACTGCCCATATGGAGGTCTTACAACCCCCTTATCTTTGCAGGCCCAGTGAGGTGGCTATAGGCTGTGTGGATGTAAAGTTCCTCCCCTCACAACCGACCGACTAGGTCCACAGCACTGTTAAATTTCTACCTTAACGGTTTAATTTCACTTATACTATTTAAGAGTCTTCTCTTACTGAGAAACATGTTCTTAGAATTGTTTTACTGTTTTCTCTCCCTGTCTACCCTGTCTGTTTACCCCCTCCCTCATTTTCCCCCCTGTCAGCTAAATATGGAAAGTATCCTAAGTTCTGAAGAAAATAACGGTCCCTTTCGTGGGTTACCTCCCTATCAGGGCTCCGGCACCCATCGTTATGAAGTCTCCACTGATTATCTAAATATTTTGTCTTTTCTTTTTTCTTTTATGATCTATCTATGGCCACTACTAAAGTCTGTACTTTCAATGTGAAAGGACTGAATGCACCAGCAAAGAGGAGTCAAATATGCAAATTCCTAAATAAGCATAAGGTAGGAATAGCTTTGTTACAGGAAACGCACTTTAGACACAAGCATGTTCCTAGTCTCTCACACCTGAAGTATAATCAGTGGTTTCATAGTACATCTCCCAGCTCTGCGTCCAAGGGGATTAGTATAGCCATTCACAAGACACTCCCCTTTGCCCTGCGTTCATCCCAAATTGACCCCGATGGGAGAGAGATCTTTCTCAAGGGGAAGAAAAGCTCCCAAATTACCTTGGGAAACATATATGCTCCAAATGTCCTCCAGATTGAATGGTTGTGTAAGATATTGCTTCAATTTAGAGACTTTACGGAGGGGTGTATTATTCTAGGCTAGGCATCCTCAAACTGCGGCCCTCCAGCTGTTGTAAAACTACAACTCCCACAATGCCTTGCTGTAGGCTGATACCTGTAGACTGCTCAGGCATGCTGGGAGTTGTAGTTTCGCAACAGCTGGAGGGCCGCAGTTCGAGGATGCCTGTTCTAGGCGGTGATTTGAACGTGGCAATTGACACGGCCCTGGACTCTTCCAGCTTCTCTACATCATTTCCTGAATGGCTCTAGATAAGTTGCAGGCATCCTTAGCGGATTCTACCCTGATGGATGTCTGGCAAATGATGCACCCTGGAGATAGACTATGCTTTCTTCTCCCATATTTATCAGTCATATCATCGGCTAGATTATCTATTTGTCCCACCCAAACAACTGCATCTATGTCAAAACTCAAACATTGGAAATATTATCCTATATGATCATGCACTTAAAACTTACAGGCGGAGAGCAGCCTATAGGTGACAATTGAACTGCACCCTTCTGAGTGTGGAAACGCCTATGAAACAAATAGAGGGAGCTCTACATGACTCTTTAAGATTGACTTATCTCCTGACGTGCTCAGGCAATTAACCCAGGAATGTACAGAACTTAAAAACTTCCCTTAACCCCTTCAGGACCCTGCATTTTTCACCTTAAGGACCAGGCCATTATTTGCAAATCTGACATGTCACTTTATGTGGTAATAACTTTAAAACCCTTTTACGTATCCAGGCCATTCTGAGATTGTTTTCTCGTCACATATTGTACTTCATGACAATGGTAAAATTGAGTAAAAAAATATGTATTTTTATTTATAAAAAATGATTTTTTTTTTTAAAAATAGAAAAATTAGCAAATTTCCAAATCTCAATTTCTCTACTTTTACAATATATAGTAATACTTCCAAAAATAGTTATTACGTTATATTCCCCATATGTCTACTTCATGTTTGGATCATTTTGTGAATGCCATTTTATTTTTTGGGAACGTTAGAAGGCTTAGAAGTTTAGAAGCAAATCTTGAAATTTTTCAGAACATTTCAGGTCTGAAGTCACATAGTGCAGCTTACATAATAGAAACCCCCCCAAAAATGGCCCCATTTTAGAAATGACACCCCTCAAGGAATAAAAAACTGATTTTGCAAACTTTGTTAACCCTTTATCTGTTCCACAAGAATTGATGGAAATAGAGATGAAATTTCAGAATTTCAATATTTTTGGCAGATTTTCCATTTTAATCCATTTTTTTCCCACTAACAAAGCAAGGATTAACAGCCAAACACAACTCAATATGTATTACCCTGATTCTGTAGTTTACAGAAACACCCCCTATGTGGCTGTAAACTGCTGTACGGGCACACGGTATTGCACAGAAGCAAAGGAACGCCATATGGTCTTTGAAAAGCAGATTTCACTGGGATAATTTTAAGCTGCCATGTCCCATTTGAAGCCCCCTGATGCACCCCTAGAGTAGAAACTTCAAAAAAGTAAATTTTTATCAAGCATGTTCTTATGGACTAATATGTCTACTTTTTTATGTAAGTTTTTATCTAAGTTTTACACAATTATATCATTTTTGAAACAAAAACTGTTTTAGTGTCTCCATAGTCTGAGAGCCATAGACCCAACTCGATCATAAGCTCTTGGTACAGCATGTGATGAGGGGGGGGGGGGGCCTTCTGGATTTTAAAACATACTACAAAGCAATACAAGGGATTAGATGTCTAGAATGGCTGCGAGCTTCAAACAAGAGACTAGATAAACAGGCGGAAAATGCTATGAGCCCCATACCCCTTAGTTCAGCACTAGTTGGTAAGAAGACTACCTCACTCATAAATGGCAACATATATAATTTACTCACCAAAAATACCCTATGCTACTGGCATGAACATGGACTGAAGAAAACATTGACATCTGACCCTTTGATTCTTACACAGTTCGCAGACGCCCTCCTAGACTCCTCACAGGCTTTTAGGAATATCCTACCTATTAATGTTTTTAATTTACGACTCCCATTGTTAGACCTATATCCTCAGGGGTCCTTGCCTACCACTTCCTAGCTCACTGCCCGCCCCCAGTTGAGGGGCCTCTTTCTCTCCCATATCCAGCACCTTATCCACTTCCTCAGACCCTTTACCCCAACATTAGCAACTCTCACTGAACAATCTGTTTGAGAAACTAGTAGTGTTGATTGAGCACCAAAGTTCTCGGGTGCTCGAGTAGAACACCTTGCGATTGGATGGAAGTCAATTGGAGAACCTGATCATTAAACCAGGCATCCCCCTGCTATGAAGAGGGGAGGGTGTCTGGTTCACATGAAAAGGTCAGAAATTGATGGAAACACCACTGAAATGGTTCAGGAACAGCATGGGTAAGATGTCTGAATGCAGCTTGGACTCCCAGGTCACTACTGGGAACGATGCTGTCCGAGTAGTATGCCACTTTTACAGACTGACAATAATACAAACCAAACCGAAGATAAAATCGATTTTAGAGGAAAAATTGTTAGGCAACATTCTTTCCTGTATATTTACTTGTATATAAAGTGCAAGTGCTGTCAGAAATTACAAGGAAGAGGCACTTCCGATACAACCTGTATATAACATAAAGGAGGACCTCATTCACATTGTGGTACAATTGTTCAGGTAGTGGGACTCCTATACTCATAAAGTCTATTCACTAAGTGAAAGGGCTGCCAAAAATTGCAAGGAATCGGCACTCCAATACACCTCTTTATTACACATAAAGGATGGCATCATACACACCCTTGAAAAATTGATTGATGGCCTGCTGGTGACCCTCAAAAACATTAGGGGTGAGGGCCTGCTGCTGATCCTCCCATCTAAAACATTAGGGGTGAGGGCCTGCTGCTGAGCTGATTATCTAAAACATTAGGGGCGAGTGCCTGCTGCTGATCTGACCATGGAAAAAATTATGGTTGAGGGTGTGCTGCTCAGCTGACCCTCTAGAACATTAGGAGGGAGTACAGCCTAATAAGCATGTTGATATGATAGAGGAGGACGAGAAAAGGAAGACTTGACCCTTTCTTGTGGTGGAAGGGGTGCATGGGAATACAGTGTATTTAATACACCATAAAAGCCACATTTAAAGTGCCTATGCTGAGCCGCTTTCCTCTGGTGCAGTAGAGAAGTCAGGGGCAATCCAGGCCTTGTTCATTTTGATAAGAGGTCAACCTGTCAGCATTTTAAGTTGACAGGCGCATGCTGCTTATCAGTTATTATGCCCCCAGCAGCACTAAATACCTGCTCTGACAAAACGCTGGCGGCAGGGTACAGGCCAGCACCTCCAAGGCGTGTAGAGTGCAAGTTCGTGCCATGCGTCCAGCTTGGACACCCAATAGTTGTAAGGCACAGAGGGATCATTGAAAACGCTGTCACGGTCTGCTACGTACTCCACCATCTTCCAAAACTTTTCTCTCCTTGTGACACTAGGCCGCACATCAGGGTGACGGTTGCTGGTGGGGTTTCATGAAACTGTCCCAGGCCTTTGAGAATGTTGCCTTGCCTCTGTTTGAACTGCTTTGTGTTCCCCTAGTCTCCCCTCCTCGGTTTCCCAATGAACTACGTACTTCTGCTGCCAGTGTTGTCAGGCTGGAAATTTCTGGAGCAATTTTTCCACAAGGACCTTCTGGTATTGCACCATTTTGCTAGTCCTCTCCACCACAGGAATGAGAGATGAGAAGTTCTCTTTGTAGCGGGGGTCGAGAGGGGTGAACAACCAGTAATCGGTGTTGTCCAAAATGCATATAACGTGAAGGTCACGGGAAAGGCATGCATAACATAAAGTCAGCCATGTGTGCCATAGTCCCAACAGACAAGACTTTGCTGTCCTCATCAGGAGGATGACTATCAATCTTTTCATTCCTCTTCCTCCTCTTCAGGCCCATCCACGCTGAACAGATGGAATAAACCTGCTGTGGGTACTACCCTCTGTAGCGGAGGCAAGCTGTCTCCTGCTCCTCATCATCATCATCATCATCCAATTCGGTCTGAGAAGATGAATGGAGAGTGGTTTGGCTATCACTCTGTGTACGGTCTTCCCCCATTTCCAGCTCTTACATATGCAAAGCGTCGTCCTTAATTGTGAGCAGTGAGCGTTTGAGTAGACACAGAAGTGGGATGGTTACACTGATAATAGGGGCATTGCCGCTCACCATCTGTGTTGATTCCTCAAAGTTGCGTAAAACCTCACAGGTCAGACACCCATGCCCACTCGTCGCTTGTGAAAATCGAAAGCTGACTGAAAAGGTGACAACCATGTTGCTGCTGGTATTCCGCTACTGCCCTCTGCTGCTCACAAAGCCTGGCCAACATGTGGAACGTGGAGTTCCAACATGTGCTCACATCGCACAACAGTCGGTGAGCTGGCAATTACAAGCACTGCTGCAGTGTTGCCAGATCGCATAAGCTGTAGATGACTTTCGGAAATGGGCACACACATGGTGCACCTTCATCAGTAGCTCAGGCAAATTGGGGTAGGTTTTGAGAAACCACTGAACCACTAAGTTCAAGAGGTGGGCTAGGCATGGTATGTTACGGCCATTATCAGACACAACCGTGCCTGGTTGTAGGTTGAGTGGCGAGAGCCACAGCTCAGTCTGGTCCCTTATACCCTGCTACAGCTCTGTGGCGGTGTGCCGTTTGTCACCTAATCAAATTAGTTTTAGCACGGCCTGTTGCTGCTTCCCCACTGCAGTGCTACACTGCTTCCAGCTACTGACTGATGGCTGACTGGTGCTGCAAGATGAGAATTCAGAGGCGGAAGTGGAGGAGGAGGTGGAGGAGTTGCAGCCATTAATGTAGGTGGTGGCGGAAATCCTGATGGAAGTAGGGCCCCCATCCCAGGGTACGATTCACTCCTGGCCTCCACAGCGTTCACCCAGTGTGCCATCCGGAAAATGTAGCGTCCCTGGCCAAAAGCACTTTTCCATGTGTCAGTCGTTAAGTGGACCTTCCCAATAACTGCATTGGTCAGGGCACGTGTGATGTTACAGGACACATGCTGGTGTAATGCGGGGATGGCACACCGGGAAATATAGTGGCGTCTGGGGACTGAGTAATGAGGGAGGGCCGCCGCCATAAGGCTGTGGAAAGCCTCAGTGTCCACAAGCCTAAATGGCAACATTTCCAGGGCCAGCAATTTGGAAAGGTGCGCATTTAGTGCTATGGCCTGTGGGTGGGTGGCTGGGTATTTGCGCTTTCGTTCAAAGGCCTGGGGTATGGACATCTGTACGCTGCACTGGGACACAGAAGTGTATGTGCTAGCTGATGTTGCTTGCAAAGGTGCAGGGCCGGAGGCATCCAGGCCTGCATCTTGGACAGGGGATTGGCCAGCATGTAACACAGGGGAAGAGGAGGCAGTGGTGTGACCTGCAGACATTGATTGTGGACCCAGGCGTTTGGCCTACCTATTAGGGTACTTTGATGCCAGTTGCGGGCCTGTTTGGTGTGGCCCACCTTCTCCTTTTTGCCACCCCACTGCCTTTTCCACCCTGTTGCGGTGCTGCGTATCCCTACCCCTCTGTACTGCTGTGCTCTCTCGGCTTGCCACCTTCCCAGGTTGGGTCAGTGATTTCATCGCCCACCACCACCTCTTCCACTTCCTCACTCTGGTCATCCCCCTGACTTGTTAACCTAATAACAACCTCACTTATTGACAACTGTTTCTCATCCTCATCATCAACCTCTTGAGACACTAATTGCCGTTGACTTATTGGCAACTGTGTCTCTTCCTCATCATCCACCTCGTGAAACACTAATTGCCATTCCCCACTTTCATCTTCTTGTAACTGTAGATGCTTAAGAGTGGGCATCGGTGCACACAATCTCCTCATGTCCCTCTTCAAGTGGGCTTGGCAAGAGGCCCATTCAAGGAATGGCAATGAAAAAAGCTCCTCAGAACATCCGAGTGTGGGATCACTTGTTTGGCAAGACTCTCCATTGTGGGAGGAAGGAGGATCAGGGTGAGGATTCTGTTGACCAGACTCTTGGCTACGGAGACTGGACTTTGTGGAAGACAGGGTGGTGCTTAACCTACTGGAAGCATTATCTGCTGCAATCCAACCGACCACCTGGTCGCACTGGTCTGACTTCAAGAGTTTTGTCCTGCGACGCCCTGCAAACTGGGACATGAAGCTAGGTATTGTGGATGATTTGTTTTACTTGTGCTCTGGCATCAGGCACAGTTTCAACACTCCCAGGGCCATGGCCTCTGCGTGAACCATCAGCATCACAGCCACTTCCCCATCCCTTACTGCTCGCCTTCTTCATATTAAATGTTATATGCACGCTTTACACACAAGATGTGGCACGGATGTCACAGTTCACAGCATGCACAGTATATGGAAAAAGTATGGAAAAAGGAAAATAGATTTCAGTTATATTTCTCCAATTTCTGGCCCTGACACACAGAAGTATTGGACAGATGTCTCTAGTCACTGCAGACACCCTCTATATAAAAATTATTGAAAATGATGGGGGAAAAAATGTGTACTGTAGCTATAAAATACTGCCAGCCTGCCACCAAACACAATAGTCCTTAAAATGACTTTTGGGTCTTTGAAATATTTTTCTACTGAATTAATTGCGATCAGAATCCCTATACTTTGTCCCTTCGGAAGCGCAGCTCTCCCTTACTACAAATGAGCCGAACATGCGTCATCGGGTGCTATATAGCACCCGATGACACGTTCTGGCCAGCCAATCGCTGTAATACCAGTAGCCAACATGGCTACTGGCATTACAGTGAGGGCAGTACTTACCTGCACATTTATTGTGCGTGGAGGAGACTCTAGCATGGCGCTCGAGCGCATGTGGTACTCGGCCGAGTACCGCCATGTGCTGAGCATAGTGATGCTCAAGCCGAACAGCAGCATGCTCGCTCAACACTAATAACTGCACTGCACAATGCCTAATAAGACGTAGAAATATTTCCTAGTATTACACCCTGTTAATGGCTGTATCACACAGCACTTGGACCCCAATAACAAGCAAGGTTTGCTAGAATTAGAGAGGTATCATCTATTGCAAACCTAAAGAAGCAGTTTAATGGCAATCGGATTGCTCCTATTACTCAGGCAGTACACTCCCCTATTGGACCCTGTTCTCCTTTTATAGTGTGTAATAATTCCCCCCTATCCTTTCCCTACACTTCTAATGATATTTCCCTGAACTTCTATTCAGCCCAAAAAAAGTTTTTCTACCACTTTCCATAGCGCCTGCTAACGTCTCTCCCTGCACGAAGTACACTGGAAAATGGCTGAATCCAAGATAGCTGAGGCCATTTATAGAGTTGTGACATCACAGGGGCTGGCTGCTGACTGGCTGCATGCATGGCATTGTTGGTGATCCCTCGTTCCCAGGGTTCCTTGCTCCATGTCCTAACACGTGCAGCAGCCATTTTAGGAAAAAATGCGGTTTGTTACCACAAAGCGTGAGCAAATTAAGATTCGGCGCATATCGAAAGTTTCCTGAAATTCGGATTGAATTCCACTTTGTCAACTTTAATTCGCTCAACTCTATAAGAGACCTTGCGCTCCTCCACCTTCCGTTTGAGAATGCCCCACAGATGATCAATAGGGTTTAGGTCTGGAGACATGCTTGGCTAGTGCATCTTTATCCTCAGTTTCTTTAGCAGTGGTCGTCTGTTTGGGGTCATTATCATGTTGGAATGCTGCCCTGTCACCCAGTTTCCGAAGGAAGGGGGATCATGCTCTGCTTCACTATGTCACAATATGTACTGGCATTCCTGGTTCCCTCAATGAACTATAGCTCCCCACAGCCAGCAGCACTCCTTCAGCCCCAAACCATGACACTCCCACCACCATTCTTGACTGTAGGTAAGACACACTTGTCTTTGTACTCCTCACCTACTTGCCGCCACACATGCTGGACACTATCTGAACTGAATAAATTCATCTTAATCTCATCAGACCACTGGATATGGTTCCAATAATCCATGTCCTTTTAGTCTGCTTGTCTTCAGCAAACTGCAGGCTTTCTTGTGCATCATCTTTAGAAGAGGCTTCTTTCTGGGAGGACAGCCATGCAGACTAATTTGATGCAGTGTGCGGCGTATGGTTTGAGCACTGACAGGCTGACCGTCCCACCACCACCCTTGTAACCTCTGCAGCAATGCTGGCAGCACTCATATGTCTATTTTGAAAAGACCACCTCTGTATATGACGCTGACCATGTGCACTCAACACTCGCTGTATGGTCTTGGCCACAGCACTATAGCTCAGTTTCAGGGTGTTGACAATCTTCTTATAGCCTAGGCCATCTTTATGTAGAGCCACAATTATTTTTTTCAGATCCTCAGAGAGTTCTTTGTCATTAGGTGCCATGTTGAACTTCCAGTGACCAGTATGAGCGAGTGTGAGAGCAATAACACAAAATTTCACACCTGTTCCCCCATTCACACCTCAGACCTTGTAACACTAACAAATCACATGACGCCGGGAAGGGAAAATGGGTAATTGGGAACAATTTGGCAATTTTCACTTAGGGGTGTACTCAGTTTTGTTGCCAGCAGTTTAGACATTTAATGGCTGTTTATTTTGAGGGCACACCAAATTTACACTGTTATACAAGCCATTCACTGACTACTTTACATTGTATCAGTAACATATCTTCAGTGTTGTCCCATGAAAAGACAAATAAGATATTTACAGTATCTCACTAAAGTGAGTACACCCCTCACATTTTTGGAATTTCCTTTTCAATGGCTTTTAGCTGTCTGTACACTTTCAAGAGCTGTCAGATGAATGCTGGTTAGGCGATATTCCCAACTAACCCCCGATACACATGCATGCTTTGGCCAAGCCTTCATGTGTTTTCACTGGGGAAAGAAAAATAAGTCCCTATCAGACACCTCTGGTGGGGATCTATCCTGAAAAGTTCACAGGTGGGGGTACGGAGTGTCAGACTCTAGCAATCAGATATTGCTGGCCTATCCTGAGGACAAGCCATCAATATAAAAGGAGTGGACAACCCCTTCCATTTGTGATGTGGGTGTTGTGTACCTATAAACAGATGAGTAACTTAATATCTTAATAATGTGCATTTTCTTTTGCAATCCTGTATATTTTTGTGCTTGAACAACACAGGCCAAGTATTTCAGGACCTCACATGATAAAGTTAATTCTTATCATTTTGCAACTTTCATATACAAAGTCCAGACGGAAGAATGTTAATTATTGTCAAATCCTAGTTAAATCTAATGGACTAGAAAGGGCAGCATGCTGCTGACTCCATAATTTGGGAAGACGCATTAATTTAAAACGTTAACTTTCAGAATACAAAAGGTGGTTTGTTCAAACACTTCTCCCTTGGGTGTTATGAAAAGGCTTTAAGGCGTGAACTCTTGAATCTGCCAAGAAGAATTTTAAAAACCAGATGCAATGTTGACCTTGTTAGTACATTCAAAAATATAACTGCTAAATGTTAATAAACCACATATTCTGTATTTGAGATGGTAATGGGATTTGGACTGCCATTCACATCCAGGGGAATGTTCCTCCACAGCAGGGTTTGGTCACCTTTGTGCCATGCCAGTAGATCTGTTGGATCTGTTAAGAAAAGGTTATTCAATAATTGACAGGGCAAAAATAAATTCAACTCTTTTATGTTTCAAGTGGGGAAAATGTGAAAGTAGACCAGTGTTAAGTTCAACCATTGCAAAAAAATAATAATTGGTATTGTAAAATTATACCTTTTGTCTTATTTTGCCATTTGCTTGGGTAATGTGCATGGGAGTGGTGACTAATAAATAGTTTGGTTTTGTGGTTTTTAAGTTGTCTACATTGCCCTTGGGTAAACTTAACTCCTTATAGAGAGTAACATTTTAATTTGTACATTTCAGCCAGTATAGTAGAATTGTACATTATAACAACATGCACATCGCATAGCCTCAAGCTTGAGGAGGTTTCAGGATATTAATGGCCTTTCCTCAGGATAAGCCATTGAGCGAATCGGTAGGGGTCCAACTCTCTGCATTCCCGTTGTTCAGGTCTTTGAAGGGGCTGAGGCCCTTCATTGTTTGCTTCAGTCTATCTGCCTGCACACAGCCTACTTTGTAGCAGTGGTACATGGAATTGCAGATTGATCCCATTTCAGGAAACAGGATAAAGTTGCAGACCTCTTCACCGCTACTGCTAAGCAGACAACACAGCTAGGCAGCACCATGTAAGCAATGGAGCAACGTGGCCCATTCAAACAGCTGATTGGACGGATTCCAAGAGAAGACACTTAAACAGGCCATCAATATCAGATTGTTACTTTCTACTATAAATTTGCAGAAAAGATACTTTTGGACCCAAGGTCAGATTCACTACACATTTGGCATTGTATCAAATAGGCACCAACCACTTCTCCTCTGATTTTACTGCAACAATCACTCCCAGGCAACAAACTACAATGCCCCAGATTTATGACAAATTCATTTTTTTTGTTTTTTAGTAGAATAAATTTTAGTCTAAAAAATTGTAATGTCTCTCTCCACCTCACCCACTTTATCTGACTTCTATATTGTAAAAAGTGGACCAGGTGCTTAATAAACGGGAAGCTTATTCTGACCACCATATTTTTCAATTTATTTTCACCACACAACTAGCTAAATAAATTGATAAATCTCCAGTCTTCCTTGTATAAGCTGGCTGCTCACAGCCACCACTAGGGGGAGCTCAGTGCATAGGAATTTAAGCAGTTACCATTTATTGGAAGCTAAAATAATCTGTTTGCATTGAGCTCCCCCTAGTGCCGGCTGTATGAAAACGCAGTGTTTTTACATTGAGAAGAGAGAGAAGTTCAGCACGGTCCTCCCCCTTCCCCAGGCCCCATAGACCTTGCATGGTAGTTGAAGTTACACCACTGTATGTATGCATACCATCTTAATGTGAAGTTCTCTGGTAAGTAATTATGGACAACAAAACGGTCTCTTGTTGTTTGTGTGGTATTATCCCTAACCATTTACTAGGTTTCGATCTCCACATACTAGCAAGTAATGTAACAAAACTTTCATCTTGGTGCAATAATTAGTCGTTTTTATTTTCAATCCATCACTAGTTAGCACATAATATATGAGGGACGCTTTGGCCTTACATTTCATGCCCTTTCTCAAGCAGAGATTGGTGCACTGGGTAGCTTGGACGGTGTAGCAGCACATGAGAGCATGGAGACACAAGTAGTGCAATACTGGTCCACATTTTGGACCCATATCACTGTGCCTATATCTATTTGGACTAGTTTTGTACAAATATCACTAAGGGACTTATACACTCACAGATATTGTAGCAATTTTCAGCCTTTTTTAGCACTTGCATTTATAATAGTGTTTTTGCACCTGTGGTTTTTAACGCATTTTTTTGCAGAAAAAATGCCAGTTCCAACTATTAGCTAAAAGTATAAAGAGAAACCTGTAATGCAAGACACGTTGTTTGACTAATTGGTACAATTTTTGTGTGTGTCTCTGGCATTTTTCTAATGTAACATTTTGAATCTATGGAATTTTTTCCATCTCCTTAGTCATCCACACATTTTCGGAACAAAAAAAAAAACTCCATACAAATGCACACGGTACGTAAAAAATTGTTTCAGTGGTAAAAAAAAAACGTCAGACCAAATTCATGCATGTAGGGCTACTAAATGAGATGTGTGCCCAGACCCATGTAGAAAATACTTCTCCAGGGGAAGCATAAGAAGTGGCTGCTTTGGGGCCCCAACTCAGAAAGCGCCCACACAGAAAGAGGACTGGAAGATTTGGTCAATGCCCCCTCGGCGGCAGGCTCGGACTGGCCCACAGGGGTACAGGGGAATCCCCCGGTGGGCCCCTGAGCAAGGTGGGCCCCTAGTCTCCCACCCCCTGCACAAGTGGCACATAACACAGTAGACTTACTGCACTTCATACATATATTCAATGTACAGCACCTGAACCAGCCTATGTTCATATTAAAAACTTGTTAGATTATTTATTATATTTGAATGTATCCGTATGGTGGCCAAAATAAATTTTACTAGTGGACCCTAGGCACCCCAGTCCGACACTGCTCGGCGGTATTATAAAATGAGATTATATAGCTACACTGTAGGAAACGGAGGGAGACGCTGCAGAGCCTTGTCTGAGAGAACGATCTTGACTAGCCACAGAAGTGGGGATTGTATGGGAGGAGGGGGGTTAGAAGAAGCTGCTAGGGAGGGCCCCATTCAAAAATTTGCAGCAGGGTCCAGTCATTTCTAGTTACGCCACTGTACATCTCTATACTTTACATAGGGAAGTTTGCTCATTTTTTTTTTTTAACCCTATTTATATTTTCTTGGAAAAATGTAAGCAGTGCCCCAAAAATTGATGAATTTTAGAGACCTGCTGCTGTAAAATGTGGTACAAATCCAGAAAAACAATCATAAGAGCACAACTGAAAATGAACAGAAGAGTAATTTTTGGAGAGAGCCCCACCACTTCACAAATGCAATACGAATGTGGTCCTTTTGTGATTAAATACATGCAATGTAAATTCTTAATGGATATTTTACAATAGGAACATTTTTACCCCGTTCCCTTTAAGGATAAACTAGGACAGGCATACCATATAATAAAACAACCATGTCTCCATGTATCTAAAGTATAGTGTCAACAAAATAGTGATAGCAGATGTAATTGCTCATCTTGTGAGGATCCTAGCAGACAGGCTCTACAAATCCCTCTGATAACATATCCAGTAAGAGTACTTTCCAACTTCCAGTGTGCAGAGAGGAAACTTTTAGATGTGTCCCACTTGACCTTTGCTCAGTGAGTGCTTACCAAGAAATAATTAGAAAGATAACCAGAATGACTAAATCCTTTAGGATAAAACTAATTGTAAGAGATATCTTGTGCATGCTATCTGTTTGTGCCGGCTGTACTGAGACACTAGTTAAAGGTGTTATACAGCCTCAGAAAAAATAGGGCTGGTTTCTTCCAAAAACAGCATCGCATCTGTCCACATCTTGCATGCGGTATTGTAGCTCAGCCTCATTCACTTTAATGGCGCTGAGCAGTAGAGATGTCCCGAACTATTCGCCGGCGAATAGTTTCCGGCGAACATAGCTTGTTCGCATTCGCCACGGCGGGCGAACATATGCAATGTTCGGTCCACCCCCTATACGTCATCATTGAGAAAACCTTGACCCTGTACCTCACAGTCAACAGACACATTCCAGCCAATCAGCAGCAGACCCTCCCTCCCAGACCCTCCCACCTCCTATCAAATAGCAAGGACAGTATCCATCTTAGATTCATTCTGAAGCTGCAGTGTCACAAATTTGACTAAGTTGTAATCGCAATGCAATTAATGCAGGTTATATTAATCGCATTGCGAATTCAACTTAGAGCTGGGTTCCTAATGGTTACAGTGGCGTGGTGTCACCCCTGCCCCCCCCCCCCCCCGAAGCCATATTAAAGAGATAAAGAGAGAAAAAAAAGAAGTCACTAAGTCAGCTCTAATCAGATATCTGCATAGACCCAGAGTCTTGGTCTATGTGCAGATATCTGATTGGAGCTGACTTCTTATTTTCTCTTTTGCACATAAACGTTTAAACTATATTCCTTAGTAAAAATGACCAGTCCACACCATGTGGGTCTATATTTATGAGGGCCCCCCTGAGCAAAGATTATTAAATGTGGCCGGGTGGCCCCAGCCCACAGTTCAACCCAACCCCTTATGTCTCCTGACCTGGGGCCATCTCTATAATAATCCACAGTAATTTATGAATGGGGTTAGGTTATTAACTTATTATTATTGGGGTATTATTAAAATAATTTGGTCTATAAAGTCAGAGCCGCTCTACCTACCTCCTCTTCGCGGCACCAGAGACTCCTGCAGGGCAGCTGCCACGGCGCCCCACCGCTCACCAGGCTGCAGTGAGTCACACCCCCGTCCCCCTTTACCACGTGACGGCGCGACCAATACAACCATTATGAACTCAGACCTAAGTTGTAATCGCAATGCGAATAATGCAGGTTATATTAATCGCATTGCAAATTCAACTTAGAGCTGGGTTCCTAATGGTTGTATTGCTAGAATATAACTAAGATTGAGAATATAGTGCTATATTCGTAATATTTATCAATTCTAGCAATACAACCATTAGGAACTCAGATCTAATTTGTAATCGCAATGCGATTAATGCAGGTTATATTAATCGCTTTGCGAATTCAACTTACCACACTCTGCGTCAACTACGTAATTTTCCATGGGAGTTTTGCCATGGATCCCCCTCCGGCATGCCACAGTCCAGGTGTTAGTCCGCTTGAATCAACTTTTCCATCACTATTGTGGCCAGAAAGAGTCCCTGTGGGTTTTAAAATTCGCCTGCCTATTGAAGTCTATGGCGGTTCGCCCGTTCGCGAACATTTGTGGAAATTTGCGTTCGCCGTTCGCGAACGGAAAATTTTATGGTCACGACATCACTACTGAGCAGTAGTACCAGACACAACCCATGGACAGGTGGGCTTCTGTTTCTGGGAAAAATCAGCCATGTTTCTCTAATTCTGGACAACCCGTTTAAATAAAAAATTCCTTGTCACAGACTTAACCTTGTTTCAAGATGCAAAACATGCTTCTATGTCTCTCTTGGACCCTCTGACTAACTCGCTGCCCCTGGCCCCTTTGACTGACTCAATGCCCTTGACATCTCTGATTCACCGCCCCTGGCCCCTCTGACTGACTCACAGCCCCTCTGACTCGCCGCCCCTGGCCTCTGTTTCGCTGCCCCAGGCCCCTCTTTTTCGCTGCCCTTTCTGACTGACTCGCCGCCCCAGGCCCCTCTGACTGACTCGCCGCCCCTGGCCCCTTTGACTGACTCAATGCCCCTGACATCTCTGATTCACCGCCCCTGGCCCCTCTGACTGACTCATAGCCCCTCTGACTCACAGCCCCTCTCCTCTCTTTTCTTACCAACCCTGTCCCCTCTGACTTGTCTCCCCTGGTCCCTCTAACTTGCCGCCCCTGACCTCTGTTTCGCTGCCCCTGGCCCCTCTTTTTCGCTGCCCTTTCTGACTGACTCGCCGCCCCGTCCCCTCTGACTGACTTGCCGTCAAGTGATGTGATTGCTGTGATGCCAGTGATTACCAGTAAATAACACTGCAGTGATTGCTATGAAAGCATATGGTTTATGTGAACTCATTGACATACAGTAAAAGCAAATCTTCCAAGTAACAAAGCTTCCTAGATTTACATTCACCTTTTTAAAAACCTATCACCCCCAAATCCAACTACTTTCTGTGGGACCAGCAATCAGCACTTTGTACTTAAATTAAGCCTAGAATAAATATGGAGAAGTCAGCGAGTCTGGTGACTGATTCAATAGCAGCAGATTGTTAGGAACACTAATGTGCTTTTAAAAATGTTTTGAACTAAAGCCAAGCATATTTCTTTTGTTTAGACTGAAATAAATTGCTCTAACACTTGAGTAAAATGTTTTATGTTACATTGCAAAGTTTAAAAGCCTGACTTTAGAAAAAAAATAAAAATCATGGATGAGCAAATTGTGGAACTCCATATGCTTCAGAACGACGTTACCTACAGAATGATCGCTCTGCACCATGAACAGCTACGGTGACTCATATGCTGTAGGTTGCCCTTAATGGAGTAAAAAAAAATATATTTTTTAGAAGTAGTTTACGACACAACCTTGGTTAACCCAAGGGAGAGATTACAGGTGCATAACAAAAAGGCTACAATTCTTTTTTTACCCTCTGGGAATCTCAAGATGAATACCCAATTCCCATAACATTTTGTGGTCCTCTCTTAGGAGAAGCCTCTGTTTCTAACATTGCCATCTGCCTGCCATTGTCAATTAGCAGTCTAACCAGAGATGAGGGGAGAGATGAGTTCATGTGTACAGGGGATTGTGGTAAGGGGAGGGGATTGTGGTAAGGTGATATTGATATACTGTAGGGGCACAACCGTATTGAGTACAGAGGTCTATGCAGGAAGTAATTGAAAAGGGAGCCTGCTTTTAATTCTAAATTTACGCATATGGTTGTCTACTCCCACATCGCCACAATTATCTCCTTGGTTGTGTAGAGCTCAGTCGTCTTAGAGAAAATTATGAAATTATATTAAAATTGGTCTGAGACCTGATAATTTCCATGGGTTTTTCATTATTTCTAGAACAATAAGAAAAAGCTCTGAGTCGTTTAACCTCTGAAGGCCTGAGCAGAATTGGAAGTGTATCATTTGAGTAAGCTTGTGTGCAAAATAGCAATTGGGTATCAAGCACTTTAGCTCACAGTGCAAACTCTTCTGAAACGCTATCATGTCTAGAAGCCATCCAAGGATTGACTAGTAGAGACCCAAGCGGTAGCCTATAACAATCTGACACTCATCTCTAAGCATCTTTAATTAGACAGCACGCAAAGTCATTGTGGTGCTTATGGAAAAGCAAGAAAATAGATTTTTTGGGGGGGAAAAAAATAAATCTTGGTATTCTTCAAGATTCTTTTATTGTGATCAAATAGTAAAGCTAGCTGTATGTCTCTACTGGCAAGGTAAGAACCCTGCAACAGGCAGAACTTGATGCAGCTGAATTATTTGAATTTAATAGTGTTGAGCGAGCATGCTCGGCCAAGTACCGCATGTGCTCGAGCGCAATGCTAGAGTCTCCTCCCTGCACGTTTCACAGCTGCTAAGCAGCCAATAAACGTGCAGGCAAGTACTGCCCTCACCGTATTGCCAGTAGCCATGTTGGCTACTGGCATTACAGTGATTGGCTGGCCGGAACGGGTCATCGGGTGCTATAATTCGGCTCATTCTAAGTCAGGGAGAGCTTAGCATAGGAAGGGACAGAAAGTGTAGGGAGTATAATTGAATTTAATTTTTCTACAAAAATGTTTTATAGACACAAGTCCTTGTAAGGACTATTTTGTGTGACAGCAGCAATATATGTTTGTAGCGCAACCTGCGCTAAATTGCTCAGTGTTAGGGAGAGCTGTGTGTAGGAAGGGACAGACAGTGTAGGGAGTGTAATAGGAAGATTTTTATACAAAAGACTTTTCAGAGACCCAAAAGTCCTTTTGAGGACTATTGTGTGTGACAGCAGCAATATGTATTTTTAGCACATCCTGCACAAAATACAGTGTTATAGGCAGCTGTGAACAGTTAAATTATCCGCGCCACAGCTCCTGTGTAAATTGTGCACATCCCTAAAATATCTGTGACATCCAGTACACTTTTTCCGTAGAAACTGCGAAGTGTGACATTACCTGTGGTGCCTGTCCTGTATAATGTTTCCTCATCACAAGTGCCTTTTGTAAAAAAAAAATTGCACATACACTTCCAAATCCTACGCTACTGTACATTTGACATACTTTCAAGCATATATCACATTTAAAATGAAGAAGGCGAGCAGTAAGGGATGGAGAAGTGGCCATGATGCTAATTGTGCACCAGAGGCTGTGGCCCTGGGCACGGAGAAAGATTGCCTGCTGCTAGAGCACAAGAAAAACCATCATCCAAGATACCTAGCTTCATGTCCCAGTTTGCAGGGCAGAGCAGGACACCACTCTTGAAGTCAGACCAGGTGGTCAGTTGGATTGCAGCAGATAGTGCTTCCAGTCGGTTAAGCACCACCTTGTCTTCCACCAAGTCCAGTCTCAGTAGCCAGGAGTCTGGTCAACACAATCCTACCCTGATCCTCCTTCCTCCCACCATTTACAGTCTGGCCAAACAAGTGATCCCACACTCGGATATTCTGAGGACCTCTTTTTATCGCCATTACTTGATGTGGCCC
Organism: Bufo gargarizans; assembly: GCF_014858855.1. NCBI lineage: Eukaryota > Metazoa > Chordata > Amphibia > Anura > Bufonidae > Bufo > Bufo gargarizans. The sequence goes on along the minus strand of NC_058086.1, from coordinate 155,620,720 downwards.
TCTCTCCAAGCACGCTTGACGAGGGACATGAGCTCTTGTGCCCTGATTCCCAACCTCTTTTCCAGTCAGCTTCCGCTATTCACAAGTGACGAGTGGGCATTGATGTCTGACCTCTGTGAGGTTTTAAGAAACTTTGAGGAATCCACACAGATGGTGAGCGGCGATAACGCTATTATCAACGTAACCATCCCACTTCTGTGTCTACTCAAACGCTCGCTGCTCACAATTAAGGATGACGCTTTGCATGTGAAACAGGTGGAAATGGGGGAAGACATTACACAGGGTGATAGCCAGACAATCCTTTGTTTGTCTTCTCAGCGCGAATTGGACGATGAAGAGGAGGAGCAGGAGACGGTTGCCTCCGGTACAGAGGGTAGTACCCATGGAAGTTTAATTCTACCTGTTCTGCATAGGTGGGCAGAAGAGGAGTAAGAGGATGAGGAGATTGAGAGTGATCCTCCTGATGACAGCGGTCTTGCCTGTTGGTACTCTGGCACACATGGCTAACTTCATGTTAGGCTGCTTTTCCCGCGACCCGCAGTTATACGCATTTTATCCGACACGGATCACCCTTCTCGACCCCGCTAAAAAGAAAACTTCTCATCTCTCATCCCGCTGGTGGAGAGGATGAGCAAAACAGTGCAATACCAGAAGATCCTTGTTGAAAAATTGCACCAAAAAGTTCTATCTGATAACGCTAGCGGCAGAGTCCGTAGTTCCTTGGCTAACCGAGGAGGGGAGACAAGGGGAACACACAGCAGATCCAACAGAGGCAGAGCAACACTCTCCAAAGCCTGGGACAGTTAAGCGTATCCGCCTGTCAACTGAAAATGCTGACAGGTTGACTCTTATAAAAATGAACAAGGTCTGGATTGACCATGACTTCTAGACTCCACAAGAGGAAAGCGGCTGAACATAAAGGCACTTTAAATATGTTTTTTTATAATGTACTGAATACACTGTATTCCCATGCATATATCAACATGCTTATTCGTCACTTATAATGCCCTTGCATATATGCCCTTCGTATATAATGTTTTACAGGGTCAGCTCACCTGTAGGCCCTTGCATATAATTTTTTAGAGGGTCAGCTCACCAGCAGGCCCTCACCTACAATATTTTACAGGGTCATCTCCCCTTCAGGCCCTTGCATATAATTTTTTAGAGGATAAGCTCACCTTTTGGCCCTCGCATATAATGTTTTACAGGGTCAGCTCACCAGCAGGCCCTCGCATATAATGTTTTACAGGGTCAGCTCACCAGCAGGCCATCACCTACAATCTATTACAGGGTCAGCTCACCAGTAGTCCGCACCTAAAATCTTTTACAGGGTCAGCTCACCTGCTGGCTCTCACCTAATTATACCTAATAGGTAAATTACGTGCATGCTGCCTTCTTGGATGTGGTAGCTGTAGCTGTTTCTCAGGCTCCCTCTCCGGAATTGAACAATGATTCCCCTCTAAACCGTGTTCTACATGGTTTGGGCTGAAAATAACATCGAACGTTGATAGATCAGACATCCAAATAGATCGTCGCCATCACGGGGACGTGCGATCATCCTCAGGTTATCTAGAGTCACCCAAGCGGCAGCAGGCCCTCGCCCATAATGTTTTAGATGGTCAGATCAGCAGGACCTTGCTCCAAATGTTTTTGAGGGTCACCAGCAGGCCATCAATCATAATTTTTTAAGGCTGTATATGATGCCCTCCTTTATGTGTAACAAAGGGTGTATTGTAGTGCCGGTTCCATGTAATTTTTGCAGCCCTTTCACTTAGTGCATAGGCTTTATGAGTGTAGGAGTCCAACTACATGAACAATTGTACCACAATGTGAATGAGGCCCTTCTTTATGTGATATACAGGTTTTATCGGAGTGCCTCTTCCTTTTTGGCAGCACTTGCACTTTATATACAAGTAAATATACAGGAAAGAATGTTTCCTAACAATTTTTCCTCTAAAATCTATTTTTTTTTCTAAGGTTTTGTGCGTATTATTGTCAGTCTGTAAAAGCGACTTGCGAGTACAAGATGCATCCAGACATCCTCCCCATGCTGTTCCAGAACCATTTCAGTGGTGTTTCCATCAATTTCTGCCATTTTCCTATGAACCAGGCACCCTCCCCTCCTCAGAGCAGGAGGTACCTGGTTTAATGCTCGGGTTCTCCCATTGACTTCCATTATACTCAGGTGCTCGATGTGTTCAGCCCGAGCATTATGGTGCTCGATCAACACTAGAATTTAATAAAAAGTATGAGTGCCAAAAGATTTTCTTAAATTCGTTTTAAGTATAGCTTGCACCAGGCCCTTTGCTAGACTGTCTTCTATATGTGCTGGCATACTGTAGGTTGTAACAATGAGTTGCCCTCCCTTTTTTTGCTGATTCTTAAAGGGGTTGTCTCGCTTCGGCATAAATGGAATTGATCATTTGGAAAAAGTTAATACAAGGTACTTCCATTGCATTATACACTGCTCGTATCCATGGCTTATGACCATCATGCATCCCGGCAGTGATGACTATGCTTGCACTATAGGAAAAAGTGCTGATATTTCCGGTGGCCGGGACTGTGGGAGCACACAGTCACGCATGCAGAGCAGCTCCCGTTCCACCCACCTCATAACTTATCTGGACTTTGCCATACCCCTGCCTTCTTTCTGCAGCGCTGCCTCTTCAGGTTGCCTGCTAAAAGTAAAGTCAAGTCTATCACTGGCTCACCAGGAGGTCAGTACATGGACACCTGATTTGCATTGCAGCAAAATGAGTGATTTTATACAGATTTCTAAACCATCAGTGAGAGTTTTTGTGTCACAAAATATATGGAGACAAATGAGCCTTACCCTGGGTTCACACCTGAGCGTTTTACAGCGCGTTCAAACGCGCTGTAAAACGCTTAAGACATGAAAACCAATGCTTCCCTATGGGAAGGGTTCACACCTGGGCGTTTTACAGCGCGTACGAACGCGCTGTAAAACGCCCGACGCTCAAACAAGTACTTGAGCTTCTTTGGGGCGTTTTGACGCGCGTTTGTGGCCATAGGACACTGCAGTCAATGACACAAACGCGCGTCAAACGCGCGTTTACTATTACAAAAAACGCGCGACAAAAACGCGCGTAAAACGCGCGTTTGAGGAACGCTCAGGTGTGAACCCAGGGTTAAAGTGTCACTGAGCTTTCAAAAAACTTTTGATATGTCATAGCAACATATCAGAACTTTTGATCTGTGAGGGTCTGACTGCTGAGACCCCAGTGATCTCTAGAAAGAGGAGAGAGATCTTGCACAGAGCACGGTCTCTCCTCACTGCCGAGGACACAATCGAGACAGGCTCATAGACCATTGACTGAGCCCATCTCCTGCAGCGAGGAGAGTGTGCTATGTGAACGCTAGCGATTGGTGGGGTCCTAAACAGTCAGCCCCTCACCGATCAATTCCTTTGATGTCGCTATGACATATCATCAAAAGTTCTGAAAGCTTAGTGACATTTTAAAGAGGACCTTTCATGGAAGTGTTTTTGTATAATAAAGAACCTTTACTTGCAGGGTGCCCTCCACTGATGCTGCCATCCTTGTTCTTTTTTTCAAATACTCCTTGCAGGCCCCACTGTGCCCTCTTGCGGTTTTCGCGCCCAGTATGTTAATACTTTGTATCGGTACAGGGATGAGGAGATGCCAGGGTTTCTCAGGGCTAACTGGCTGTGCCGCGGTCCAATTGCAGTGGAGCGTGTCGCAGCCAGGGAATAAAAACGGTTCTTTCTCCCTGGTTGTGACACGCTCCTCTGCGATTGGAAAGTGGCACAGCCAGGGAGAAAGAGATGCCCGCTGATAAATCCTGGCATCGCCTTCTCCCTCTACTGATGCTCACTATTAACATAATTAAACAAAAAAAAAATCCCTGAAAGGTCCTCTTTAAAGCTTTTACATGGTCAAAGTTCAGGGCAGTTATCAGGAACGAGCGTTCATAAAGACTATCATTAATTGACGATTTGCGCAATCGCAAATATATTGGAGCACTTCATCTGCATATAAAGCTATTGCAATGTTCTGCCGTGCCAACCATTTTCTCCAGTCTCAGGAAATTTCTAGCAGCTTGAAAAAAGTAGCAAAAGTGACCCACGCCTGTATTGCGCGCGCAATACACACAAATTACATTACCGATATTTGGAATCAAGAAAATAATGGCGAATTCGCTAATTTATGATGATTATTCGCCGAAATATTGCAAATTCGAAAATTGCCCCTGCCGCTCATCACTAGTGCTCACACTTTGAAATATGCATTTTAATATTAAGTCCTTAATCACTGATTTAGGCGATGATGCCCTTGCAATTAAAACGGGAGAATCCATTGTTAACCATGCTAAGTCATGGAAGCCTGACCATGGATAAGAGAATGGATACAAATAGTCTACAAAACAAATTGTAATCAATTACAAATTACTGCATACTCCATTAGGCCTATGGATTATGCACAAGACTATATTATGCTTTATGGCAGTGTTGGCCTGGGGTGCTTAGGGCCCACCCGCAAAATGTATTCTCGGGGCCTATTGTACAGCTATACACAAATACTACCTGCACAAATGGAGGCAGGCAGCAATACAATGCTCAAGATCAATGATTATGGAGTTTCCTTTAGCAACTTTATAAATGTCCTTGGGGAAAGAGGGTGCTGGCTGACTTGTCTCTGTGCCCAAGTCATCTTGGCTACCTGATGCATCTATAGAAAAACTAGGTACTTTGTTAAACAATCTACCCAGTTTTTTTATGTGGAGATTATCTGGTTGAGACACTGTCTACTCCATGTATGTAGTGCGGTCAATTTATTCTGCCATGTGCCACTGGTGCAGGGGGTGAGATACTAGAGTACCACCTTTGTCAGGGTCCACCAAGGGATTCACCAGTCTGAGTCTGCTGTATGGATCTGCAATATGGTCTCCTATTACTGTTGTGGGCTGATGCATTTCCACTTGCCTCCCATTTTACATGAAGACGCACAAATTTCATATATGAACCCGTGAGAAAAAGAAAATTCAGTGAGAGTCCGGTTTTGCCAATGCACTACCTTTCAAGGTGATATTCTCCATAATCTAGTTCCTCAGGAGGCCACAATACAGCGGTCCAGAGAGTGCCCACATAGTCTTAACTCGTAATCCTCAGGAATCTGTTTGGCGCTATACAGGGCCCATGCATATATCTCAGCTTTCACATTTTCCTGGGCCACTAGTTGAAACATTCCTTTAAAAAAAAAAACACATCAAATGCCATTTATATGAATTTTATACTGTTAAAATATCAGATTAGGAATATAGGAAGTGATATTCAGAAACAAAACCATATAGGATTAATATCAAATTATCAGCCATGTGGTGCACTTTTTAATACGTTCTGTATAGTACGTCAGTCTACAAAGGCAAAATAAGCGTAAATGGAGGATGGTATTCTGCATAACCAACATGTTTGTTCTTTTAGGCACATTAATGCCTTCCAATTTGGACAAACAATTTGTATTCAAAGCAACCTGTACTTATTTAGCTTCGGCCTGTTGTTGTTTTTCATAGCGCTGTTATAAGGCTCTCTGAGGCGTCTGTTGCTCACCATGTGGCTCAACTTTCAGCACGTCGCACACAAAAAAAAGGCAACCCTGCCAGCGATTATAAAACATGGCCATCGGCTCGAAGCATCTTGTGTTGAACCTCACAAAGATGCTCCCAAGCTGTCCATGATTAAGAGGAGGAGGAGCCATAAGGCATTATTATCAAGGAACTAAAAACGAGCAAGTAAATTGAGGCAAACTGCCGGGTGTACCCCAGAGAGGTCATTATGAATGAACACTTGTGAAACAGCTGTGAATTCACACACCGTTCTGTATTTTTTTCTTTCTTTTTTTTTTTAACACATATGAGATTTGGTATGAAACTAGTGAGATCTACAAACAGCTCCAGCTTTATATCTTCAGGCAACCCACCATCGAGCTTTGCGGAGGTCTTCCACTCTGTATTTGAAGTCCTCGTGTTTGACAAGTTTGCAATTAAATAAGATGTTTAGTTAGCTGGGAATGTCTTTTGTGGTTTTTGTCTCGCATATACAAAAGGTGCAGAGCACAGAAAGGTCTGCTTCTCAAAAAAAAAAAAAGGAATTTGGCAAACGATTCCTAAATCAGAGCAAATTACTCAAACGGAACAACAACAAAATGTGGATCCAGGGCTGCCTTTTACACATGTCGGCATTTTTTTTTATATACTTTTTTTAATTATTCGGTATCAACTTTTGCCTCCTGTCATTGTTCTGAAGAGGGCTGTGAGGTACGTATTTCTTGTCTTGTTAATAAGACCATTGTGATTCACAAGAGGAAAACAATTTTGCACTTCAATGAAAACTTACCTGTGTTTTTTTATTTTTTATTATTATTTGTACCATGTGTTTTAGGGCTATATGATGTTATTGAAGAGATTCTTTCTCTGGATATTAATATACATATCACTCTTTTTAATGTGTGATCTATCCTGGAGCACTGTAAATACTGTATATATTTTGAAAGGGTTGTCCGGAATTTTAAAGAGAATGCATCATTGGAAAAGGGCTAGTGATGAGTAAGCACCAAAGTCTTTGGTGTTTGGTTTGAACACATTGCTATATTCGTGTGATCGGCCGAGCACCCAAGTATATTGGAAGACAATGAAAGACAACCAGGCAACCCCTGCTCAGAAGAGAAGTGGATGTCTGGTGTATAATAAAAGGTTAGAAATTGATAGATACTCCATCAAAATGGTTTGGAAACAGCATTACAAGGGTAGCTGAATGCATTTTAGACTCCATTAAGTATGACATACAAAAGACAACCACACAAAGGCTATATGCCAAACATCAGGTATTATCTGTGAGACAAATTACATCCAGCATACCTTACAATGGCAGCCTTATGCACTATGAGATATTACAAACCAGCTCTTTTCTGACCGAGAACCAGTAAGCCTCAAAGTTATTTTGCATCTGTTGGATGGCTTGGGTGGACCTGCACACCTAGATCAATATCATTAGGGCTGCAACATCATTATCATTAGGGCTGCAACAAAGTTTTCTGATTGTCCTAACATAATATTCAATAACCTTTCTATAAAGTTTTGTCATGTAAAAACGAATTTGCATAAACATGGGCTTATGGGAAAGACATGCAAATGAGCAGAATCTGCCTTGTTTTTCAGCTGTCATAAGACTATGAACACAAATAGAGGGCACTATTGAGTTATGAACAGCGCCCTCTATTGGTTTTATAGTATTTTGACAAGACAAATATTCTTGTCAGAAGACTATGAAACCAATAGAGGGCGCTGTTCATAACTCAATAGCACCCTCTATTGGTTTCATAGTCTTCTTACAAGAATATTAGACTGTATTCTTATGACAAGCTTATTAGCCTTTTGCATAGAAAATTTGCGATTAGAATATTTTCAATCTACACTAGGCGGCTACATTGAAGAACCTAGAATATGACACATTTTCAGTTGTTTCACACTTTTTTGTTATGTATATAATTCCAAATGTGTTAATTCATAGTTTTGATGCCTTCAGTGTGAATCTACAATTTTCATAGTCATGAAAATAAAGAAAACTCTTTGAATGAGAAGGTGTGTCCAAACTTTTGGTCTGTACTGTGTATGTGTATATATATATATATTTAGTAATTACACATTTATTTTGGGCCATGCATTTTTTTAATAAACATAAATATGGGGTTGAGCACTTCCTGCCATTTGACACCACACCAATTTTGTAGTTTGAATATAGATATGTTTGGAGGTATATAAACTCCACATTTAAATGTGCCTGATTTTCATCCACAGACAACATTTAGGTGCGCCTGTGATGCCTGGGCCTTATCAGTCAGTCTTCAGCCTCCTCCCTCCTCCCATTGGAAGCATGGCTGCATGCTGGAGGTAACTGGGAGTTTGCTGTGAGTCAGACCTTATGCTCCTGTTATTCGCCCACTGGCTCCTGGTATTGCCCATACGGCACAGGTAGGTTAGTGGTGCGTCCGGGAACTTTTTGGCATGTGGTGGCATATTTTTATTTTTTTTATTTTACATTTGCGGGTCATTTAAAATTATTTTCTTTGTATCACTAATTTCTCCTGTAACTAGGGCTGACATAGTAGCACTAATTACATGAGGAATACAGCCCTCTGAGAGATTGAACTAGTCTGTACAACCTCATGGCAGAGCTGCTCTGGGTTTGATAAGACCCAGCAGCTCATGTAGACTCTTGACTCCCAGCAATGACATGACCACTGGGACTGGAGCAGGAAGCTGCATCCTTGCCTTCTCTATGAAGAGCCCAGCTGTCGCACTGTTGCATTTTAAAACGTCCCTGCAGCGATATGTGCCGATCTTGGAAAGTGAAGGGGCCTTTTCTTTTGCAGGGTACAGTGGCACATTTACTTTAATGGAGCTACAGCCAGGAACTGAGAGCTTTTTAGAGGTCTCACCCTCACCAATCAGTTTTATAGGAGTATTCCTTTAATTTTGCCTAGTGTTCATCACAATGCCTCTTTAAATCCCTATCCTCACTTCTGCACGCCTGTACAAAGCAAAATGCGTGAAAGAAAATTGTGATATGAACATGAATGTTATTGGAGGGACAACTAGGGTGAATAATAGTATATTCTAAAAACAATGTGTTGTCAGCAGGAGTTTTCAAATGGGCTTCATTCAGGCCCTAATTTTGCTTTCTAGGAGTAAGATTATTACTGATTTTAGACTTCATCCACTACAGCCCATTCTGTACCTCCTGTGTGCCTCTGATTTCATACGGACGCATACAGAGGGTTTTTTCATGTTGGATTTATACAGATTCAGAAATCACGCCATGCTCAAGGGGATAATACCTCTATAATATATTGCAGTATGGAAGCACCATATGGCTGCCCAATGAATGCCTACAGCCCTGTAGCACTGGAATATATAGACTGGTTTTATTTAACAAAAATATAGACTTGAAAAATAAGATTTATTTTTCAAATATTTTAAGCTCTGACTTCAAGCGTAAAGGATGGCAGGGGCATGTCTAGAGTTCATTTCTTTCAGGATGAGATTTATGAAAATACCACCAGGACATTCAATTTGTAAAGGAGAGCGTTTTCACAAGCAGATTCATGTCATACTGTACATGCACCTCTAACACTGCATTCAGTGATGCAGAACTAGTAAGGCTCGTTAGTACTCAGAGAGTTATTTAACAGTAGATTTTAATAATTTCTAGCAAGCAAACATCTACATTTAACAGACCGTGAAAGGGAAAAGGCCTACAGTGACAGGAAAATGCTCTCTGAGGCACTCCCTTTTTTTCAGGAGAGCGATGGTCTTGCAGCCTCAGTATGTGGTTTGTGATGTTTGTTAGGGTTGTATATGGTACTTCTGTATATCATTAATTTACACATTTGACAGCAGTTCAGCAATATCTGATTAATGAAATGATTTCATGGTGTGTATTACTGCTGACAGAGCACTTTGCCGTTTTTTAAGCTCCTTGCTTGGGTGTAGGTGGACTTTTTTTTCGTGAATAGGTGGAGGCCATCAATACATTCATGGGGTGCTGGTCTTTCTCTCTTGTAATATCAATGGAGCTATTATGTGGTATGCTTTATATTGCCCAATGCCCATATATTTGGGCAAGGGCTTCTGGCTTCTTTCTTCTTCTTCGTTATATATTGCAGGTTGCCTATTAAAGTCACTGGGTATCTATTGATTTCTGTAGGGTCCTGTTTGGTCCCCCACACTTGCTTCTCATATGCTATCAATTCCAGTTGAAAGAGAGGGTTCTACATGGCACCCCATCCTAGGGTTTTCTGAGTGTTCAATATTCATGACCTATCCTCAGGAGAAGGCCTCATGCACACGAACATGTGACGAGCGGACCCGTGCTGCAGACCACAAAATTGTGGTCCTCAATGCATGGGCACTGAACGCAGGGCCGCCGGATGCGGACCCATTCACTTGCATGCCGCCGTATGCGGACAGAAACCGCACAGAAGTACTTTGTGGTGCTTCCGTGGGGTCCCGCACCGACCTTCTGGATTGCAGACCCATTCAAGTGAATGGGTCCACATCCTTGATGCAGGGTGCACACTGCCGGTGCCCGTGTATTGTGGACCCGCTGTTGGTGGGGCAAAATACAGCCACGGCCGGGCAAAGGCCGTGTGCATGAGGCCTAAGTCATCAATATCTGAGCAGAGGGGGCGCAACTCTAGAGACCCCCGTCGATCAACTGTTTGTTCTGGGTTTGCTGTGCTCTGTTCATACAAGGCATCATGCCATGCATTGTGTACTAGTTATGCTTAGTTTTTCAGCCCAGGTTATTCATATAAATGGGGCTGATCTGCACATAGACCATGTGACCATTGAACATGATGTCTCTGGCCTAGGAATATGCCTTTTCAAATAGCTAATCAGTGAGAGTGCCAGGAGTTGGATCCCTACTGATCAGCTATTGATGACCTATTCTGAGGATATTGAACTCTAAGAAAAACCCTTTAATACTAGAGTCATCTGAATGCTATACAGGTATTTGAAGGAGATTACAGACCCATTAGCTTGGGTATAACTAGTAGGATAGTAGGCATAGCAGCTGCTATTGGGCCCAGTAACTAAGAGGCCCTGTCTCCACTTCAAGGTGGGAAGCAGATGAAGATAATTTACGTAATTGTGAATAATGGAAGGAGGGAGTGCAAAATAAATCTGACTGTGTTCAAGTAAAGGAGAAACATACTTGGGACAGAGAGAACAAAATAATCATAAGCCTTTCATATTCTGATGGAGGTGGACCCCATTTCAAGTTTTGCTATGGGATCCCCGCATACCATAATAATTTTTGCCCTTATAAATTTCCTACAGAATTTAATAACCGGGCATAAGCAATACAAGTTGCAAGTGGGTAGAATCGTAACATGCAACATATGCCAAGAAAGCAAACTGACTAGCTTCAACTTCACCCCTTAGGCCCCTTTCACACGGGCGAGTATTCACACGATGTGTGAGTTGCGATGCGTGTATTCAGAATGCTATTATTTTCCCTTATAACCATGTTATAAGGGAAAATAATACAATCTACAGAACACCGATCCCAGACCCGAACTTCTGTGAAGAAGTTCGGGTTTGGGTACCAAACCTGCGCGATTTTTCTCACGCGAGTGCAAAACGCATTACAATGTTTTGCACTTGCGCAGAAAAATTGCAGGTGTCCCGCAACGCACCCGCACATTTTCCCTCAACGCCCGTCTGAAAGATGCCTTAGTGACAACCCATAGGTGTTTTTACGGTGGTCACTAAGGGGCCTTGGGCTGGAGAGCTGCCTTTTCACGGCGGGACTTCAGCCCAAGCTAGCACTATAAAAAAGTGCAGGAGCTCCCTGCGGGCTGGGGGCAGTGATCAGAGACCTTGACAAGCGGTCTCTGATCACGTGATCGCTGTGATACAGTGCATCACGGCAACCACCGAAAATGCCGGCAGCAGAGCTGACGGCAGTATACATTCTCCCTCCTCTCATGTAACCGAGGAGGGAGAAAGTCTCCGGTGCGAGGGTCGGGTCCCCCAGCTTCATGATAGGTTTATGGAGATCACATACATTCTATTTACTAAACACAGCCAGGCTGTGTTTCTTTCTCCCCTCAGTGCAGTTCTGTGAGGTGCAGTTCTGTCCTGGCTGTGCAATACTGTGGGAAAAAAAAGAAGAATCAATTGATATACTGTCCGTCCGTAACTGGCGGGTAGTGGGCGTCGGTCAGTGGGCGTCCATCATTAGGCGTCTATTAGAGACGGGTAGTTACCGCCTTTCATGTGAGACCGTGTCCCTGGCGGTCAGAGGCCATCTGTCACTGTCATCTGTTAGTCGGTCAGTGGGCATCTGTTAGGGTCCGTCCATAATTGTCTGTCAGTGTTTTTCTTTCTGAGCTTTTTAGTAAAAAAAAAAAAAATGGCTCAAAGATTATATAGTGCAGAGCTGGCATATGAATTTCTGTGCTCTGAAAACTCTGAATCCGACACCGCTTCAGAGGCGGAAATATTTTCCGATAGCAGGGACTCTAGTTCAGCTTCCATCCCTAGACCTCATAGCCCTATGGTGTTAGAAGTCGCCATCTCATCTCATTCTCCACCCAGCGTTCCCATCCCCTCTACTAAGGTGGGTTCCTGCTTCATCATTCCCCCCCCCAAGTACTCCAATTTTTATCTACTCCCCAAATTATTGTGGATGTCACCAATTTTACCCTTATGATTGATCGTTTATTTGTGGACAATAAAGTCCTGGAATTAATTGTGCAGCAAACTAATTTGTACTCCCACGTCTATTTATACAAGACGGTGAACCCCCACAAGTGTCCCTGAAAGAAATAAAAGAAATTTGGGCTTACCCTGGACATGGGCATTGTAAAAAAAAAGCCATCTGTCCGATCCTATTGGGCTGTGAGTACTGTCCACTCAACCCCTGTGTTTGCAGCAGTTATGTCCCGAAACCGCTATGAAGCCCTAATGTGGTTTATGCATTTTTCAGATAATTCCAAAGTCCCCCCCCAGAACTGACCCAGCCTACGACCGCCTAAATAAATTGAGACCCCTTATTTCCCTACTTAAGGATTTATTCTTAAAATTATATACTCCTGATAAAAATCTATCCGTCGATGAATCCCTTTTTAGTTTTAAAGGCCGACTTTCCTTCCGTCAGTTTATTCCCTCCATGCGTGCCAGATATGGGGTAAAATTATATAAGGTGTGCGAGAGCACAACTGGCTACACCTGCGGCCTGTCTGTATATGAAGGCAGAGACTCCTAACTTAACCCCCTAGGCTGCCCCTAAAATATTGGGACATCGGGAAAAATTGTGTGGGATCTATTGGCGCCATTCCTACACAAAGGGTACCATGTGTACACTGATCATTTTTATACCAGCATATCCCTTTTTAAATCCCTCCATGCTGCAAACACAGGGGGCTTGTGGGACAGTCCGCAAAAATAGTGGGATACCCACAACGCTAGTGTCCAAGCGTTTGGAGAGAGGAACATCCTTCGCCCTTGCAAGTGACCAGCTGCTTGCAGCGAAGTGGAAGGACAGGAAGGATGTTTACATGCTCACCACCGGGCACATAGACACCACAGTAGCAGTTAGGGAGAGGGGGGCTACTACTGACAAACAAAAACCGGTGTGACAGACTACAATAAATTTATGGGAGGTAGACATCTCGGACCAAGCGGAAAAAACAGGGCCTAGTATATAAAGGTAGCAATCTACCTCATTCAGATTGATACCTATAATAGTTTTGTTTTATTTGAAAAGGCCCAAGGAACCCTCAACTTCCTTGAGTTCCAGGAGAAGGTGGTTGAGAGTCTCCTGTTTGAGTCCCCCGCACCTGGGCAAGCATTTGAATCTGAGAATGTTCGAAGGCTTTCAGAACGCCAGTTCCCTCACCCCATTCCTGCCAGCAAGACATATCCTCAGAAACTATGCCGGGTGTGTAGCAAACATGGAAGGAGAAGGGACACACAATTTTACTGCCCGGGTTGCCCATCACAACCAGGCCTCTGTAATTACCCCTGTTTTGTAGACCTCTTACACCCCACAACACGTCTAGAAATCCTGACATCATTTTGGGATATAGTGATCCATTACTGTTCCTACAGACGGTTCTGGACACTGTCCTTTTATATATTCTAGGTGACTGGTTGATTGTGTGCATAGCGGTTTCTACCTTGCTGGGTATGGTGCACTGTTATGGTGCCTGTTATGGTGCACTGCGTCACTTAGCACGTTCGTCTCTCATATAGGGATTGATGGGGCTAAAGACGTTGTACGACCAGTCACTGTCCTTGAGTGCCAGCTTGTCATTACCTCCATAGCTGTGATCTTGTGAACAAACTGGAATTTGCAACATAGTTGGAGACATGTTGCTCTGCTTTCTTGGACTTTTTGCTTTTCACTACAGTTCAGTTACTGCAACAAGTAATTCTATATCAGTCCAGAACACTGCTCACAACAGCATCAGAATGACAGAAATGCGGGACAACTGCTTCGTTGGCGAGACAGTCATATGTACAGGCAAATGCCTTTTTAGAAATCTGCCTCCCCTATATGTAAGTGCACAGCTTCACTTCTCCTCCGTATGCGCCACAAAGATAAGAATGTGGCGGGTTTCTAAGACAGTAACAGGGTTACCAATCTAAAAATATTTTTTCTCCAATTTCCTGTGAAAATGTTATTAACAATTTGAATAAAACCATATATACTCATTATTTCATCCTATAATAATTTTGCACTCAGCATGCTTACTACACCACTAGATGCATAGTTTAAGGGATCTAGTTTTTAAAATGGGGTCATTTATGGGGATTTTCTATCATTTTGCAGCTCAACGCCGTTACATGTGTGCAATGGGGCCTGAACCATTTTCAGTTTATTATCTGAAAGGCCCCAGGTGCTCCTTTATGTTTGGGCCCTGCAGTGTGTCAAGACATAAGATTAGGGCCACAATGGGGATATGTCTGAAGACAGGAGAAATGGGGTGATACATTTTGAGGTGTACTTCGTCATTTTCATGTGCTTTGTAGAAAAATAAAATTGACACTTTTGTGTAAAAATGGGGAAATTTTTTTTTCTGCTGGCTTAGCATTAATTTCTTAAAAAAATAGGGGGTCTAAAAGCTCACTACACCTCTAGATGTATACCTTAGGGGGTCTAGTTTTCAAAATGTGGTCATTTATGGGGGTTTTCTATAGTTTTGGCAGCTCAATGCCATTACAGGTGTGCAATAGGGCCTAAAACATTTTCAAGCAAATTTTGTGTTTTGAAAGCAACTGGGTTCTCCTTTATGTTTGGGCCCTGCCGTGTGTGAAGACATAAGATTAGGTCCACAATGGGGGTATTTCTGAAGACGGGAGAAATGGGGTGATACATTTTGGGGTGTACTTCATTTCCATGTGCTTTGTAGAAAGTCTTTTTTTTCACCTTCTTAGCATTAATTTCTTTAAAAAACTAGGGGGTCAAAAAACGAATCACACCCATAGACGAATACGTTAAGGGGTTTCGTTTTCAAAATGGGGTAACTTTTGGGGGGATTATATTTTTCTGACACTTATAAGCCTCTGCAAACTTGGCTTGTTGCAGGGAAAAATATGTTAAATTAATGTTAAAATGGTAAGTCTCCTACATAAAAAAAAAAGTAAGTTTATTTGTAAGTGCAGCCAAAATAAAGTAAAGCTATGGAAATATATTTCTGGTAAAAATATTGAATAGTATTCATGTATGTGAAATATTGCAGTTGAAAATAGGAAAATATGCAAAGAAAACAATGTCAGAATTACTTTGATGTGCAAAACCTTTGCGAAGTTATTCTCTGCTAAAGTGGTCATTAAGGCCCAAACAGGCTTGGTCAATAAGGGGTTAAAGGAGTTTTCCATTATCACAGTTATCAACATTTATCACCTATCCACATGAAAGATAAAAAAAAGTATGATAGCTGAGGGTCTTACAAGGACGATAGTCCCCAAATCACACGTGGGAATGGACCGGTAGTGAACATGTATGACCACCAATCCATTCCCTGTCAAAGGACCCTAGCTTTACTCTCTAAAAATAATTCAAGACTAACATCCACCATAAACTGAACCTTACTTCCATCTTCAAGACTTCTGATCTGCACAATTTCTCTGGAATGCCCTACCCTAAGCAATTCAGTTGATTCCCAACATCCAGTTTGTCGTCCCCCTGGATGGCCCATTACCTTATGTACAGTTGCACGAAAAAGTAGGTGAGCCCTTTGGAATTATATGGATTTCTGCATAAATTGGTCATAAAATGTGATCTAATCTTCATCTAAGTCACAACAATAGAAAATCACAGTCTGCTTAAACTAATAGCACACAAAGAATTAAATGTTACCATGTTTTTATTGAACACACCATGTAAACATTCACAGTGCAGGTGAAAAAAGTATGTAAACCCTTGGATTTAATAACTGGTTGAACCTCCTTTGGCAGCAATAACTTCAACCAAACGTTTCCTGTAGTTGCAGATCAGACGTGAGGAGTAATTCTTGACCATTCCTCTTTACAGAACTGTTTCAGTTCAGCAATATTCTTGGGATGTCTGGTGTGAATCGCTTTCTTAAGGTCATGCCACAGCATCTCAATCGGGTTGAGGTCAGGACTCTGACTGGGCCACTCCAGAAGGTGTATTTTCTTCTGTTTAAGCCATTCTGTTGTTAATTTACTTCTATCCTTTGGGTCGTTGTCCTGTTGCAACATCCATCTTCTGTTGAGCTTCAGCTGGTGGACAGATTGCCTTAAGTTCTCCTGCTAAATGTCTTGATAAACTTGGGAATTCATTTTTCCTTTGATTGCAATCCGTCCAGGCCCTGATGCAGCAAAGCAGCCCCAAACCATGATGCCCCCACCACCATACTTGACAGTTGGGATGAGGTTTTGATGTTGGTGTGCTGTGCCTCTTTTTCTCTACACATAGTGTTGTGTGTTTCTTCCAAGCAACTTAACTTTGGTTTCATCTGTCCACAGAATATTTTGCCAGTACTGCTGTGGAACATCCAGGTGCTCTTGTGCAAACTGTAAACGTGCAGCAATTTTTTTTTTGGACAGCAGTGGCTTCCTCTGTGGTATCCTCCCATGAAATCCATTCTTGTTTAGTGTTTCAAATATCGTAGATTCACTAACAGGGATGTTGGCATATGCCAGAGACTTTTGTAAGTCTTTAGCTGACACTCTAGGATTCTTCTTCACCTCATTAAGCAGTCTGCGCTGTGCTCTTGCAGTCATCTTTACAGGACAGCCACTCCTAGGGAGAGTAGCATCAGTGCTAAACTTTCTCCATTTATAGACAATTTGTCTTACCGTGGACTGATGAACAGCAAGGCTTTTGGAGATACTTTTATAACCCTTTCCAGCTTTATGCAAGTCAACAATTCTTAATAGTAGGTCTTCAGAGAGCTCTTGTGTGCGAGGCATCATTCACATCAGGCAATGCTTCTTGTGAAAAGCAAACCCTGACCTGGTGTGTGTTTTCTATAGGGCAGGGCAGCTGTAACCAACACCTCCAATCTCATCTCATTGATTGGACCCCAGTTGGCTGAAACCTCACCCCAATTAGCTCTTGTAGATGTCATTAGTCTAGGGGTTCACATACTTTTCCCACCTGCACTGTAAATGTGTACATGGTGTGTTCAATAAAAACATGGTAACATTTAATTCTTTGTGTGTTATTAGTTTAAGCAGACTGCGATTGTCTATTATTGTGACTTAGATGAAAATCAGATCACATTTTATGACCAATTTGTGCAGAAATCCATATAATTCCAAAGGGTTCACATACTTTTTATTGCAACTGTATTCTAACGGCTCTCTATTCACCAACCTCATCCTTTAGAGCCATCATCCTACTGTATCCACCCCACCCCTTTCAATCAGAAGTACTACAAATATTGGCTGGTGGCGGCTCATGCAGCTTTATATTTACTCCACTGACCAACAGCCCCAATGCAATTGAAGAGGATCGTTCATTATGTCCGTCTCTCAGAAAGGCATCAGTGAATAATAATTTATATAGCGCCACCATATTGTGCAGAACTTTACAAATCAGAGGGTTCCTGTACTAAACAATAGAGGTCACACAGTTACTGGCTAATACAACTGAAACACTAGGAGTGAGAGCCCTGCTCACAAGAGCTTGCAATCAATGAGTAAGTAGGGGTGACCCAAAAGGTAGGTGATTGTTATATGAAGTGGTCCAGCCATTTATTTGTTCTGAAAGGAGTGGTGTAGGCTGATCTACGTGTGCTCGTGCTTTGGATGAGGGGAATACTGTCAGAAGATCCAGTTCAGGTCTGGAGTTGGGAGCGGGGTGTTAGTGGGGGAAGAGTCAGAATCTGTGGCTATCCCGACCCCCCAGGTCTCGTCTCAGGGGTGAATTACACTACTGAGCTTATTAATGTACCACATAAGTTCATGGCCTCCTGTTTTAGATGAGAATTATGCTAAATGACTGTTTTCCAACACCCCAACATTTCATACTACAATTGCTACCATCTATAATACTGATCTAGGCAATAAAGGCCTACGTTTCGAGATTTTTGTCAGTACCAATTAAAACAGGTCATCTTAATGGGACATAAAATAGCCAGAATTAATACAGGTAATGTTTTCCCTTTTGGAAGAGTAACTTCTACAAGGAAGAGACTTATCAATATTTCAAATGTCATACACAATAGTGCAGCGCGATACAAAAAGTAATTGTCAGATAAAAGGATGTAAAAAAAAAAATATAGTTACAATGCATTCAACAGTTTATGGAAATAAAAGGGATAAAATAAACAGTATAAAGCCTTACTGATGTACAGCAGTGACATCCTGGCTGTGGGGACAGCTGAAAGTATGGGCAGTCGCTCCAATCAAGATAGGGATCCCCAACGACTGATAGTTTATCTGTTTTTAATAGACATTTTTTGCACTGTGGTGTGAATGTAGCCTTACTGGCAGTTTTCAATGAATGTCCACATGGGTGTTACCAGTTGGAGGTGTGTCCCTGCCCAGTCTGACGCTATGCAATTAGTGCTGCCAGTGTCAGACTGTGCAGGGACACACCCTAACTCTGTGATGGCTAACCTCCGGCACTCCAGCTGTGGTAAAACCACAACTCCCAAGATGCACGCTTTCTTGCATGCCGGGAGTCGTAGTTTAACCACAGCTGAAGTGCCGGAGGTTAGCCATCACTGCCCTTACTGGTAACCCCCACCTGGACCTTCCTTGCAAACTGTTAGCAATTGATTCACAGCAGGGATAATCGAGACAGCACAACATAGTCATAAGAATAGATGTTCCAGAATTGTTATAACAGGGAGGATGCAACTGGGTAGTACTAAAGCAGACCTATCCGAAAAAGTCCTCCTAATAAGTCGGATTATTACACAGGCTTGAATTTCTGTGCATAGCGCCCATATATAGATAATTCAGAGTGATATCCTATGTGACTCCGGTGGTGTATTGCACCCTGGCGTAGGCTTGATACAGCGGCCTAGAAGCTTCCAGATACACCTCTGCTTATAATGTTCTTCTGTATCACTGTGAACCCTAGATGAACCTTAACTCTATTACATGCACAATAAAGGAGGAAGAAAAAGCTGGGTCTACAACATTTAAAGCCCCTTTCTTTTAACCAACAACAAACCTCATTATTGCCAGCACAAACTTTAACTGATTCCTTCATTGGAAAAGATAATACCCCCCTCCCCGCCCCAGAGTGCTACGTTGAAAGCAAGCTGTTAGCAGAAATGAGTAATTATTGAAGCTCTAACAGGCAGCTTTCATTGCATTTGATTACAGCAGCCATATAATCACTTTTAAGGATGTTGTAATCACAGTAGCAGGCAATGGTTGGCTTGTTTCTTATTGTTTTCGCTCAGGGTGGAGGTAGGGGGCCTGCGAGAGAACCAGTTTCACCACCTAACTGCAATTTCTGCTGCAAAAGAATGGCACACAGCATTGAATGAGGAAGATCATTCAGCTAGCCAAATTATTAGCATTCTCCCCTCCCTGCCTCGCACAGAACAGGCCGTCGGATTCAGGAAATTGCTGTTATTCAATATGCAAGCCAAAGGTTTTTAATGACTATTGGGAAGGGACCGGCAAATAATTACTGCTTTTTTTTTTTTTCTCATGAAAAGACATAATCTAGTTGAAGCTAAACGGTGTAGTGCTACTTACTAGGGTGTTGTCACCGGTTAAGTGAGAAGAACAGCTCTGCGAAGGAAGTTAACAGGAATAAATTAGTTGGATCGAGGGAAGGGGGGAAAAAGGCATACTCATTAGTGTGATGTTATAGGCAACGTAAAAGCCTATCTTCAGTGCAATTAGGTAGACAAATGAATTGTACAATTGACTGATTCACACCTGCTAACTGCTGAGGGCTAAGCACAAATGTACAAAATCCACTCTTTACAGTTCATGCATACTTGCATAGTTTAATGGGAATTGCATTCCTAAATTATCCTCCATTCCTTCAGATTTTTACTTTTGTTAAGGTATAAATAGGTCAGCCTTTACTTCAGTAGCATTAGTGGGTCTGTAATAGCATCCAAATATTTCAAGTGATGATGGGCTTTCTGTTTGCAATTTGCTCTCCTTATGGTTTTGCCATTTTTTTTTTTTTTTTAATGTATTATACCTATTGTAATTTGTATACGTTTTATAACAGGGGTGCACAACCTGCAGCCCCGGGGCCACATGCGGTCCTCCATACCATTCTGTGCGCTCCCCAACCATATGGTCACAGATGTTTTTTGCCCGTATCTAGTAGCTGTTTGCTTGTGTTTTCCATGTTGTTGGGGAGAAGAGGAGTGGCATGCAGTGGGGGAGAATGGACAGACAAGTATTGAATGGGTTGTCCCATAAAAAATATATTTTTACAGTTTTCAAACCAGCAACTGGATCTATATACTTTTGTAATTGAAGGTCATTAAAAATTTTGTATAGCCACTGAGTTATTTAATAAAATGTATTCGTATAGCGCCACCTGCTGCTTGTTCTTTTTATTTCTTTGTCCGGCTTACTAAGAAGGCCGCACATGCTCAGTTTCATACTTCAACTGCCTCCTGAGCTGTGATAGGTGGAGCATGGACACGCCCCCTCAGCTGCAGCAGAAAAGACCCTCCCCTTGAGCTGCCAGCTTGATATAAATCTAGCAGAGCAATGACTGGGGAGCTCTCTGGAGCCATGTGAGGTACAGGGCTGATTTTCATTTTTTACATTAATCATGTGATAACCCATTTAATGGTGCACTGTAGGGCAATGTTCCCACAACTCCAGTCTTCAGGGCCCACCTACTGGTCATGATTTGAGAATATCCCACAGAATGATTAACTTTTAAGTAAGTTCTGATGCATTGATACTAATTATATCACCTGCTGAATACTAAGGAAATCCTGAAAACATGACCGGCTGGTGGGCCCTGAGGACTGGAGTTAAGGAACACTGCTGTAAGGGACCATATATATGGGCAGAAAAGGGGATCTCCTCACTCTCTCACGTGTGACACTCTCTAGAAAGAAGTCGATTAGGTGGATAGGTATACATGCATGCAGTGATCTTATTTATTGTTTATAGGAGAATTTAAATGGCCCTGGATCATGTGGCCCTTGGACCAGAAAAAGTTGTGCAACCATTCCTGATAAGCATGTGCACCTGAAGATCTATATGCATGTGTGTATGGTCTGTGTACATCTATGGGGAAAATACAGGCTGTATATGGACTCCAAATACAACTGAATGGACACTGCAGCCAAATCGATATCACAAATCACCTAGCCGCAGGCTTCATTTCACACGTCCATGGGAATATAAATATGCGCAGTAGTTCTACGCTTAGCTCTGTATTGGGCAGTGCACCTCAAACAATGTGCACGGGGGACCCCCTTCAGGCGGTGTAATTAAGGGCAGCATGGCTATCATTGTGTGTTAAGTGTTGAAAGCAAATCACAGCACTAAGGTGGGGTTTGTCATTTGACATAATTTTGATATCATCATTAATTATACAAGGTAACAGAATTATCACAAAGCAAAATCTACGTAAACTCAAAAGTGAATGAGAAGTTTGTCTCTCACATCTGTAGCTCCTGGGATTTAAGCGGCTGAATAGGAAGCAAACATAATGAAATCCAGTATTGAAGAATCGGAATGTATTCATGTTTATTGTATTGCTTTTATGCTTCATCTCAACTATAGAAATGGGATATGAGCGCCTCCGACAAAGGAGTGCTGGATATTGTAATGTTCGGTATTGTCTATCTACACTTAGAGAGCCCTGCAGGAACCGGTCTATTCATTTTGCTATTTATTTTATTTGTAATTGGGCCATGGGCTGGAAGTATTAATTACATTTAAGCTGTAGGAGTTATTAGAGAACAGAAATGAGAAAACGTTAACTAACAAACCAGGCACTAACTGGAAGTTAATGGTATGTGTAGAAGAGTGAAGTATAGTGTCTACAGAAACCATTTGTCTTGTCCTGGAGAAAGTATAAAATGCACAGCATGACTATGTTCCTCAATGCCAAACCTCAATTGAAGCTTAAATGTAAATGATGTGAAGGTTTCCATTCTGGCTTAAGCCCACACTGTGAGGGCCATCCAAGAAGGTGAATTGCTATTTTTATAACTTATTATTATTATTATTTTTTTATATATATAAATCTTAGGAAGATTTATTGAGAAAATACTTGTGTATCTTGACCAGCCTGTATAGTTAGTGGAATCATTTGGAGAGAAGTCATTGTGATATCTACAGAAATTTAAGGCCATGAACTACCAGTGGATTAACCCCTCCATATTTACGATGAACCATCATAATTGCAGATAGAGCTACCCTCCATCTGGCCCTTAAAAAGGATAATATATTACTTTAGTAAACTTTGGCCTAAATCGGCAAAGACCTTACATTAGAAAAAAAAAAACATCTGTCCAAGTACTGCTCTAATGTCCTCGGGATGTCCCAGATCTTGGAGCAGAAAATCAGTCCATCTACAGGGACAACAACAACATCTACGTTTTCGACATTAGTTGCCACCTTAGCAGTTCACATGCATCTGCAAATCATGATTGGAACATAAAGACTTGCGGTATCAGGATAGGGTCACCTTTGCTCACAAGAGCCTTTGAAGGAACGTGGATCAATGTATCTCTTGATCCACCTTGTTCTCCTTCTCTGCTACAGTGCTTCAGCTTGCACGCAGGCTTTTCCTCTGACCGTTATGGAAGCCCAGCCAGGCCAGCAGTCCTCAACAGACAAAAGCTACTTACAACATGTTGGTGGCAGGAATCGTAGCATGGCTGAATTGCAGGAAAAAGAAAAGGACTCGCGCATAGACCTTAAACTAGGAGAATTCCTCTTTTACAGGCATCTCCTCATGTAAAACGGCATATAAAAACACACGATACCTGTCCTGTTTTTGGCTTCCATATTTAAGTGGTTCAGGTATCAAGTTTTAGCAATAGTGAATTTGCAGCTCTGTCCAGTTCATTGTATTGTCCATGATATGTGCCTGGTATTGCATCTCAGCTCTTTTCAAGCTGTTATCACTGTGCTGCAAATACCAGACACAGACCATGGTAAAGAGTACTGCTACTTTTGTTAAAAGTAGGCCCTTTTTCTAATCTTGAGTATCCCTTTGGCAGGTATTTCAGTGTTCCGTTCTGCCAGAGGAACATAATACTGGAATTGTTATATCAGGAATAGCTGGATACTGCTGAGGCCCAACGGATCCCATTCACTATAATGTGGTCTGTCAGATTTCCAGCTCAAATGCTGACATTCTTCTGGTCAAAAAAAAAAAAGGCTGCATGGGATTCTCCAGCTTTCTTGACTGTTGTGCCGATTGAGTATACCTCAATACTTGCTCCCCACTGTGGTTGCGGATCCCTGGCTCTTTTCTGCAGTCTTCAGGTCCCTGTCCTGTAAACTGGATGGAAGTGGTCATGTGTGCCCCTGTAGCCAATGACTGGCCTCCCCGGTGACATGTCCACGAGCAGCATGTGACCCAGCAGTGACATGCTTGGGGACATGTCACCACTAAGATCAGCCATTGGCTGCAGCAGTGCACTGCTCCACAATGCCACCTTCTCCGCTGCACTCATACGGGATCTTCAACCAGAGTTTCTACCAGATGTGTCTGCTGCTTTTCCTGTTTGCCTACTTTTACTACTATGAAGCTGAAGCTGAAGTGGATAAGAAGCGGCCCCATCCAGTTGGGACTCGGGCTGAAGAGCCTGCAGCCCATGCGAGTGCAGCAGAGATGGCAGTATTGTAGAGAGAGGGACTGGTAAGTGCTGTGTAAAAGATCTTCCTTCTGAAAGGTAGAGAAAACTACCACTTTAAGGCTATGTACTGTATAGGCTTACCTTTATGACATTTTAATTAAAAAGTTTCTTTTAAATTTGTAATGCAAGAAATCCAATTGTGAAATATTTCTGAAGCAGTCATGAAGAATACACCATATACTGGATTTAAGCAATACATCTTCAGTCATGGACTCAAGGTAGGTGATCCAATGCTAAAGGACAATACAAAGCAAATTTCAACTGAATTTGGTCTAGTTCGTTACGGTCTTATTGAATAGGTTTGGTATATGATATTTCCCAGAATGATGCGTATGAACGTACTGGCCAATGTTAAAGGGGTTTGGCGAGAATTATGTACTAATGGTTTAGTCTATGCATAGGTCATCCGTATCTGATCAGTGGGGGTTCAACACCCGGGACCCCTGCTGATCAGCTGTTTGAGAAGGCACCTATGTTTCTGTGAGTGTCGCGGATTTCTTCAGCTTTCCCTAGGCCGCGTGATGTCACGTTCATCGGTCACATGGCCTAGGTGCAGCTCAGCCCCATTGAAGTGAATGGGGCTGAGCTGCGATACTAAGCACAGCCGCTATACAATGTACAGTGCTGTGCTTGGTGAGCACAGAGAACGCCGCGGCACTCACTGGAGCGCCACTCCCTTCTCAAACAGCTGAACGGTGGGGTTCCTGGGTGACTATCAGATACTATAAAATCTTAGAAAACCCTTTTTAATTTCATCCTTTAGGTTCAGTGTCTTTAATGTGCCTTGTCTGTTGGAAAATAGGACTTCCAGAAGACCAAACATTTTTAAAAGTAATGTTGCTGCGATAGATATTTTCCATTGTTCGTACCAGTGATGATGAGCAATGTCCCTTGTTTAAAAAAAATGGAAGAAAAATGTATACGTACCTTCATCTCTCATTACATATAGACCAGCATTCCTAAATTACCAGTTTATATATGGGTATAAAAAGCAGTATGTGGTTAACGTGTTTTTGTTTCTTACATTTTTTGCATCATTTAGAGAAATTTAGGATATGTTTTGTGGATACAGGCATGCCTATTGTCTTTACTTTCCCCTTGAGTGAATATCTATTCCTAGCTAAAAGATAGGTATTTTAGTTAATCAGCCATGAAAGGCTGAGAGCCCCCATCAGGAAATACTATTCTCTTTGACTAATGAGAAACAATTTGAATTTAGTAGGCACATCCACAATGGGATGGTAATTACATAACACAAAGAGGAAATGTCTGCCTTATGGCATTCCCCTCCCAGGCCATGCTGCCTTGTGCTGTATAATCACAACTAAAAACGCTATGGACGGAAGGTCACTTTCTTTGCACATGACCCAACATATATCACAGCACGAAGCATGACAATGGTCCTGGTAGTTATTTTAAGTACTGAACACATTTTACAAGTTTTTGGGCATCTCAATGGCAAGTCAAACATATGGCTGTGTGGCCTATTGGTGGGATGTATTATACTGATACTAGTATTGATTGGCTGCACAGCCATACAGAATGTCGGCCTGGGACATCATTACCTTGTCGATTTTTCGAGTAAAAAAAAAATCGTAGAGTATAACGAATATTCGCATTCATGAATATTCGGCGAATATTCAACAAAATTTTCACGAAATATTGCGAATTCGAATATGACCCCGTCTGCTCATCACTATTTAAGAACACACTGTAATGTTGGGTTTAAATAAAAATAAAAAAAGTCCCAAAAGTTTCAGATTTGCTAGAATTTTATTTATTTTATTTTTTGGGAGGGTGGAATTAGTAACAAATTTGATCCATTTAGAATCCATTTGCTCCTCTCTAATTCCTTCTGTTTGGATCTCTTCCTTGCTTGGCATTAAAAACTGCATGAGAAATTTGTGATTAAATGTATGAATCCACCCTAAAGTTGGGATTTATTCTTTTCCCTCTTTCTAGCTATACATTTTAACCATCAGCAAGATGACAGCTATTACTCCCGCCCCCTAAACCAGTGCAGAGAATTATGTTGCCACAACCAGTTGATTACACCGCAGTGATGGTGTTTCACCGCAATCTTGTGATATGCAGCTCAAGTCCTCTACCTTATCCCTAGAGATTGATAGACCGGCACTTGTTACCAGCAGAGAACGGCAATCTGCTCTAAAAGCTGCCCAATGATTATAAGGAGAATGCCGCCTTAAAGGGGTATTCCGGTAAAGTAACTTAATTTTTGAAAAACTGCATTAAGGCTGCAAGCGGTGACCCACCCAGAACCCATACCTGTACATATAACCAGAGTTTAAATTTACCTGGCAATCCATTTGTTTAGCTCCTGTGTGAGACTCACAGAACTACAACTCCCACAATCCCTAGCTTTCCTGCTGAGTGTTGATGTTTATTGATTGGCTGCCTATACAGTCCGGTCACGCCCCTCTATGCAGTAATCACCAGCACACTAACACGCCCTTTGTTTCACAAGACATTTAGCTAGAGAAGTGGTAGTAACACACGGAGCATGCTCGACCTAACAAAGACTCAGAACTACAGGTCGATGCCATGGTAATTTTAGGAAACACAGTGGGTAGCAGAGGAAGAAAACTACTTTTATAACTACTGAACGGTAAATATGTGAAATTTATATTATATTAGGTAATTATTGATGATGAATTAGTCTAAAACATAAGTTATATTTATAGTAGCCAGAATGCCCCTTTTAATAGGACATCCTATTATACAAGTCTGTTTTCTCTTTTTAAGGGCTCTTTCACACTAGTGAGTTTTTTTTGTTTTATACAGATGTGGTGCATTTAGTGAATGCATAGCATCAGACTGAATCCTGACCCATTCATTTCAGTGGGTCTGTTTACATGAGCGCCGTTTCTCATGCATCATCTCTGTATTCAGGAAAAAAGGCCCCATTCATAAAATATAGAAAATGTCCTATTCTTGTCCCTTTTGCAGACAAGAATAGCCATAGTTGCAATGTGTCCGCAAAAAAAAAATATAATTTTTTTTTTAACACGGACATCACACGGATGTCCTCTTTTTTTGCGGATCCGCATTTTGCAGATATAGTCATATGGGTCTGCATCCGACATGCACAAAATGCGAATTGGATGCGGAAACAAAATACATTCGTGTACATGAGCCATTATTGTGTATTGTGTATTTTTTCACACAGCTCTTGCTCCTTAGACGTGAAGAGGGCTTGCATGAAAAACGGAAGGCACCTGGATGCAATGCATTCACTGATGGTTGCTGGAAGATGTAGTGTGTTTTTTTTTGTTTGTTTTTTCACGCGCACAGAAAGCGCATGGAATCCAGATACAATCCTGGCGCAAGAAAAATCTGATTGAACGTGCTTGCAAATCCATCCGTTTTTTTTCCTGAACAGATCATGCGTATCTCATGTAAAAGAGGCCTAATTAATTGAAAATTGAAACCTAGGCTCCCTAAGTAGCAAATCTGAGAGGAGGAAACGCCTGTGTAACAAGAGCAGAGTGGTAGAACCGACGCATTTTGTATATAAGTTACTGTATCCATGTCATCCTACATAGATCACAAAATAATGTTTTGTTTTGAACAAGCAACATACTTACATTAATTTAATTCCTTCATGGATCAGGAAAATGTGTGTTAGTCACACGGTCTCTGAAGGACAGAATTCAATACTGATGCACATTCTATGAAGGACTAAGGCCTCATTCACATGGACATCTCACTGCTCTATGCAACCTCTGAGTTATTAAGACCTATAATATTGGCACTCATACATGTCTATTGAGCCATGCTTTACATTCATTAGCCTTTAATATAGCTAAAGTTAATATACATAAATTTAACAAAGTGTCCTGCTCTATTGGGCATCATATTACAGATTTTCTTTTTGCTTTATTAACAGTGCATGTTTACTGTATGCACTGAAAAAATCCTAGTAGATACTTAAAATGGACCCATAAAACCCATTATACTAATGGTGGCCAAAAAAGTGTTATTTGGGCATCCGTTTGGTTTCAACCAGGGCTTCAGATTTTACTGCATGAAATATCACCGGGGGGTCGACTGGGAAAGTAAAGTCAAAATTGGCCCCATGTTGTAGGTGGGTTTAAATTGACAGAAGGCCTGGCAACACAATTGGGCACGGCCAACAGAAGTAGGCAGGGCCTGCAATACTATAGGACAGAGCAATGTACCGCCCCAGGAGAACCAAATACCACATTACAACACAAAATCCTGCCACCTGCACAACAGTATTCAACTGTATCACTGCATAGGATAGAATCGTATCATTATGTAGCTGGCCGATAGCCGTGATAAGGGCTTGGGTGGCCCCCTACGCATTGGCCCACACGGAAATGTCCTTGGAGGGTCTATGGACAATCTTCCTCTGAATATAACTGCAGGCTGCACTATTCCATACATGGAAACCCATAAAAAAAAAAGATACAGATGACTAATGTCACTATCGAAAATGGTAAGAAAATGGTGCCAATTCTGAGGACACCTTTCAATAGCTCTAGAGATATTAAGTGGATGTAAAGGTTTCATAAATTTAGGGGTCCTTTATTAAGACCGGTGTTTTAGACACCGATCTTAATAACCCCTGTACTGGTGGATCTGCCAAAGTTGCGTATCCACCACCAGTCTAAATCTACGCCAGCTTTCTTGTGTAGAAAACGATAAATGAGACGGGCATGGTGGAGCACCCATTCCCTGCCCACACCACCCCACCTCTTTAGACCTGGTGTGAGCAGGGATAAGTGGCAGATTGCGACGACAGATATACGCCAGTTTTCTGATGTATATCAGTTCATAAATTACCCTCTTGGGCAAGGGCTACACTGTGTGTAGGATGTGTTGGATTTCTTGCGAATGCTGTGGCGATCCCATTCATTTCTATGGGATCACCATTGCTCAGCAATCCTGGCCGCGACAGGTGTTGTGCAACCAGTGTCGCCATGTAGCCCTTGCTTTAGTCTCTCCTTTGTTGCAACATGATTTCAGTAATCTGCAGCATTGCACTATACTTGGACTGGCGACTGAGTAGGAATCTGATGTGTTTGTGTGATACATAGATTGCTTCAATCTTACCCCTGCCCAGCCTGTACTGGACCATTTATCTCCATCAGCTCTATATGGGAAAAATGTTTCAATCACTGGCAGGTGGTGGCGTACTAAGGAGGCAAAGCCAATGTATATCATGTATGTGTCAGACTCCTACCCGGGATTGCCAGCACAGTACTCATGTTGCTGCAGATGAAACCGCATTCTGAAAATGATTCAGCACTTCGATCAGTACAATTGACATCCCAAGAACTTCAGATGTAGCAGTTCTAAACTTGAGTGTGATATCCTATCACAGCATGACCTCATGCTGCAAAAAGCAATTAAGGCTACTTTCTCACTAGAGTTTTTACTGTATCTGGCAGGGTTCAGCAAAAACGCTTCCGTTACTGATAATACAACCATCTGCATCCGTTATCAACGGATCTGGTTGTATTATCTTCAACATTGCCAAGACGGATCTGTCATGAAGTCCATTGAAAGTCAATGGAGGATGGATCCGTAATTCTATTATGTCAGAGAAAACTGATCTATCCCCATCGACTTGCATTGGGGGTCATGCCGGATCCTTCTTGCTCCGCATCCCAGGACGGAAAGAAAACTACAACATGTTGCCGTTTGTCTCCAGTATGGGAACGCAACTAAACGGAACGGAATGCGTTTTGGAGCGTTCGGTTCTGTTCAGTTCAGTTTTGTCCCCGTTGACACTTAATGGGAACAAAACGGAAGCTATTTTTCCCAGTAATGAGACCCTATGACTGATCTCAATAAAGGAAAACTAAAGCGCTATTGTAAAAGTAGCCTTAGTCATTGAAGACAACGAAGATCCTTGGCATTGTTTACTGAACTCATTAAGAATCAAGATGAGGATTGCAACATCTGTACTAAATGGTTTCCACGATTGATGTAAAAATGAAAATTGGATATCATATAGTACAGGGATGGCTAACCTGTGGCTCTCCTGCTGTTGTAAAACTACAAATCCCATCATGCTCTGCTGTAGGCTGATAGCTGTAGGCAGACTGGGCATGCTGGGAGTAGTAGTTTTACAACAGCTGGAGAGCCGCAGGTTGGCCATCCCTGAAGTACATAAAACTAAAACCAGTCCTGCACCTCACATGGATCCAGAGATCTTCCTATTCATTGCCCCAATTGTTCTACTGGGTTTACTTTAGGCTGGCAGCTCAGGTGCATCCTTTCTGCTGCAGCTCTCTCCCTGTATGGGCTCATGAATATATCGTTTTATTTTTATTTTATTTTTGTAGATCAGATGCAGAGCCATTCACTTCCATGGGGCTGAAAAAGAAGTGCTGTCTGCATCTGTATGTCCGTTCTGCGGCACCTGCAAAAAAAAAATAGAACATGTCCTATTCTTGTCCGTATTATGGACAAGGATAGGCCTGTTCTATTATGGGCCAGCCATTCCATTCTGCAAGATGTGGAATGCACACCGCCGGTATCTGTTTTGCGGACGTCAAAAACAGCTATGACCAGGTGCATGAGCCCTAAATGCCACAGCTTCTAACAGAAGATATGGTTGGTGGCAGTTGAAGACATAAACTGAGATCGGGCGACAACCACAGAGAGGTGGATAGAAAAAAAAGGAAAAGAACAACCAGCAGGTGGTGCTATGATGATACAATTTTTTTTGAATGGCTCACTGACTATATACTACTAATTACATTCATTTACAAATGTTTTCAGAACCAGGTGCTGGTTTAAAAAAAATGTAGAATATTTTCTTTGGCACAACCCCTTTTAAGTGAACTGTGTAAGTTCAGTTAGTAGCTCCTTGCCATGTGATACCTCTGTATGTGTATGATAAAGGTGTGTATACTTGTATGTACATACTGTACATACTTACCCTGGCCCATATTTAATAATGTCAGTGTACCTAGACCTTTCTATAAAATTGGCACATATCTGGTTTTATAAAAAAAATTATAAAAAAAAAATTGCGCCTAGCTCACCAATGGCATATCTAGAAAAGCTTATGATCTAAAATGGAAAATTTTGAGCCAAATTGCCCTATGGTTCTGGTGTAAAATTCTGTTGCAAAGTAAGTTAACCAATAGTTTATATATGGTTATACAAAAGTATCTAGCCATGCACCAAATGTATCCTCCAGCCTGAGCCCCTGTGATAAATCTGGTGTCTAGACGGCCCGTCCATGTTTACGCCATCTACAGGATTAGTAAATCTGCCCCACTGTGTAGAAATATAATGTAGTGGTAAATCTGTATTGTTTTAAATGTGACATAAAGCTTATTTTCTAAACATGAAACCAGCATGAGCAGTTTAAATTCTCCCCAGAGAACAGTAACAAGTTCACAGGTGCGGCAGGGTGTGCATTCATCTTTTCATGGGGATTACGGATCGCCCATCACAATCATTACCCATGAACAAGGCTGTATTTAGACTATTGGTGTCATCAGTATCCCAAGGGGTTGTAAACATGTCAGAAACAGGGGTAGGAAGGAGGAACCAGTGAAGTGGAACATTGAACTGCTCTAGAGACATGGTTAACCCTTGGAGTGGCATATGAAGGGATGATTAACCTTATGGTACATCCAGGGACAGGTATGTTAATGATATTAATGACACTAGTACAATTACCTGCAAAAAATATATATCCTACAGGTGCATGTTCTATTGCAGGGTGATTTTTTTTTTGGCTTATCATTTTTCATCCAACTTCTCCTCCAGATGTGGCCAGGATAAATATTCCCTTTATAAACATTCACATCACCATTTCATTCAAAAGTAATCCAAATGTTAGGAGTTTTTTATTTTTTATTTATTTTTAACCTTAAGGACCAGGCCATGGAATTTGACATGCGTCACTTTGTGGTAATAACTTTGGAACTCTTATACTTATCCAAGCCATTCTGAGATAGTTTTCTCGTGACACATTGTACTTCATGATAGTGATAAATTTTAGTCAATTTTTTTTTTTTTTCTTTTTTTTTTTTCTTAATCCCAAATTGACCCAAAAATTGGAAAAATTTCCAACTTTTCACATTTCAATTTCTCTGCTTTTAAAACAGATAGTGATACCTCATATAATAGTTATTACTTTACATGTTTACTTTGGATCATTTTGTGAATGCCATTTTAGTTTTTAGGGACGTTAGAAGGCTTAGAAGTTTCATAAAATTTCCAAAACTCACTTTTTAAGGACCAGTTCAGGTCTGGAGTCACTTTGTGGGGCTGACATAATAGAAACCACCCATTTTATATGGCACCCCTCAAGGTATTCAAAAAAACGTTTTTTACAAACTTTAACCCTTTAGGTGTTCCACAAGAATGCAGAGGACCAAGATCCTACTATAGCGTGAAAGAGCGCACTTCTTTTACACCGTAGTCAGCTGATTCCACATAGATGTTTACAGAACCTGTTCTATTAAAATAGAGCCCCCCTGAGTAGAAATGGTGTCGACAGTAAGTTTGTGTTGACTTAACTGATTATTTTGCCCTTCATCTGATTCGTCAGAACAATAACCCACCAAAAAATTGATTCTGTCTGAGTATCCGCCTTCACTCAGTCAGCATTCGGTCAGTAATCCATCAGTATTGCTAATGCAAAAAAAAAAAAAAAAAACAGGAGTGGATCCAAAACAGATGACACGTGATCAGAATATTTGCATTTCTTCTGTGTTTTGTACCCACTCCTGCTTTTGACTACCAAATCATAAGCCAATTCTGATGGGACCATACAGGCCTTACAGCTGCTACACAGACAGGATCTGTTGTGTGTCTGATTTTTCCTTACTTCTTATCAGAAGGGTCAAATAAATTATGTCAACCAGGCCAAAAAGGCAGAATAGTGGCCTAGTCATGAAGTGGGGAGGGTGGGAACAGCATGAGAAGTCCACATTATGGCCCAATGACAGTGTTGAGGTGGCAGCAGCATTAGGAGACCACAGAGTATCCACTGACGATGATGGATGTAAGAAGGAGCACTTGGCATCAGATGTGTGGCATCAGGCAGGTGGCAGCATCAGAATAGTAGCTGAGGCAAGTAGCCAGAAGAAACCGGTCTCTCTTGTCAAGGTTTGGGTAAGGCAGCATGGATGATCTAATCTGATGTATCAGGCATTGGTGGGTGGAAATTCTGGCTGATCCACACCTGATTCATCTTGACAAAGATCAGTCTCTCCACATTTTTTGTGGACAAGCGAGTTTTTCCTTTGTGTAACTGTCCCCCCCGCACTAAACACTTGCTCTGATGCCACACTACTTGCCAGGCAGGACAGTTTTTCCAGGGCAAACTCGGCCAGTTGCGGCCACAAATTCAGTTTGGCTGCCCAGTAGTCTAGCGGATATTCAATGACTGCTGGCAGGGTGCACTCCAAGTATGCCACTGCCTTCTGGTTCAGGTTCTGCTCTGTCTAGCTGCTGGTGAGTAGTTTCTTCACTATGTGGGTGAAGAAAACTGCTCATCAGCTACCATGGCAGCAGCCATGGCAGTGGAACGTGAGCGCAGAGGGTTCCCCGGTCAAACCTGCAAGAGGATGGAGATGGCGCAGATAGGCAGCGGCCAACTGACTACATAGGATGTCTCTTGAGTAGTTCAGTTTGTCCTCCCTCTCAGCGAGTGTAAAAAAAAAAGGCGCATTTTGGACTGGTAGCGAGGGTCTAACATGGAGAGCCAGTAGTAGTCCATCTGCCGAATGGTGACAATTCGGCTGTCACTACGCAAGCAAGTGAGCATGCATCAGGCCATTTGCGCAAGTCACTCAGAGGGACTCCCTGCTTCCATTTTCACTGCATACCGCCACAGTGTGTCTGGGTCATCTGCCTAGTCTTCCTCATCTCCCTCTTGTTCCCCCGGCTGCTCCTGCTCCTCCTGTCACCTGTGTAGAAAAACTACCCATTTCGCTACACATTGCTTGTGCTCCTATGTGCTCCTATGTCCTCCTCCTCCAATTCAGCCCCCACAGGGCTCATGTGGCCGAGAGATGTAGATGACATGTCTCCAGTCCCCTGACCAGACAGATTTACCAGCATCTTTACCAGTATATGAATCAGTGGAATTACGTTCATCCCATAGTCCTGGCAACTGACAAAGTGGCCACCTTAAAGGGCACGAGCAAATGGCAGGTGTCTCGCATGAGCTGCAACTGGATAAAATCGAAGTTACACAGGGAAGTACCTCTGTCTGCCTGTATCATCAAGAAATCGTTTTGCCTTTTTCAGTTTGTACAGTCGGTCCAACATATGGAGGGTGGAATTCCAACGGGCGGAAACATTGCATATCAGCCTATGTTGGGGGACGCCGTTCTGCTGCTGTAGCATAAAGAGGGTGTGCTTGGCGGTGTACGAGTGGCTGAAGTGCATGCAAACTTTCCTGGCCATTTTTAGGATGTCTTGCAGATTGGTGAAATACTTCAAGAAAATGCTTGACAACCAGATTGAACACGTGCAGAAACATTTAGGCCTGTGCCCCTCCCCTATGCAGGGCCTGTCACTTCTCTATCGGAAATACTGTTAGATCAAATAAGTAAATAAAAAGGAAATTAATACACTCCAAAAAGGGCTTTAATTTTCTCACTTCACCACACAACGGCTAATAAGCCCTTTTTCTTTTTCCCCACTGATACACGCCAAAAAAAGGCTTTAGGACATATAACTGTGGCCGTGAATGGCAAATATTTATTTAATTTTTTTCCACTAATACACTTGCTTGCTCAAACTCTTTCTCTCTTGTACTTACTCTCTTTGTGATTCTCCTGAGTTTAGATTTGCTGGTAGAACTTCTGAATTTAGAACTGATTCACTCACCTTTTATTATTAGGCAAAGCACAGGCCTGTCATCCCTCACCACCCCTTGACTGTTTAGTACCCAATCTGTACCCAATCTAGCATCTAGGGCTTTACTTTGGGATGCATAGAGTTGGGGGGGGGTGGGGGTTTCATCCCGAGTTCTAGGGCACGTTATTATTTAATAGCACAGTAGTTTTATCTAGATTTTGACCACTAGTAGTGCTTTCTATTATTTTTTTTATATATATTTTTTTTCTGATGTTCAGGTCTTAAATTCCTTCATAATCTTTCATGTGGATTAATGGAATGTTTCCTTATCTAAAGGAAATGCTACCAATAAGGCTGGATTACATGACTGATATTTGGAATAAAATATCTTGGAGAAGGTTTCATCAAACTTTGACCAGTTTTATAAAGTCCAATAAAATACTACTG
The DNA here is from genome assembly GCF_014858855.1 of Bufo gargarizans. NCBI lineage: Eukaryota > Metazoa > Chordata > Amphibia > Anura > Bufonidae > Bufo > Bufo gargarizans. Next base: position 155,585,603 of record NC_058086.1, on the reverse strand, counting down.
CACAAAAACAACAGTAAATCTTGTAGTTTGCTCTGGCAGAGGAATGGACTACCAGTCTTACCATATCTGGCAAAGCTAATACCACTGCACAGTGCCAGGCACCACTAGATCCCCTATTCAGCATAATGGTTTCCAAAGGCTTTCCAGCTTAAACGCAGCAGTATTTTTCTGGGAGAATGCATGCATTTATACCGGAAAACTTTTGCCCGGCAGTGTGCAGTGGTATCTAGCTTTGACAGATACGCTAAGTCTGATAGACTGCTCCTCAACAGTAGCAAACTGCTGGATTTATCTGCGGCAGGTGAACCTATGCTAAATGGTTTCATAAACTGCATTTTGAGGTCATTAGAGAGGGGCATTTCTGTATGTTTTCTGTTTGTCTGGATGTGTGGTACCAACTCAAAAATCTGCATGTGTGGCTTTAATCACTATTTATTTTTTTCTCTTGAAAGTGAGGGGTAAATTCTCACAAAAACAGTGTGAATGATCCTTACGAGAGACCACATTAGTCAGCAGTAGACAAATAATATAAAGTATGGAAAGCTGATAAATTTGGAGGTTATTACAGTCCCCATTAAAGATGGTATTCAGAGTGTTTCCTAAAATAAATTACCTCTATAAAAATGTCAGCAGAAATGTCTACAGTAGACAAAGTCTGTATATTTAAACTTTTGAATAAGCCAAATTGCATTTTTTTGCATATTTGTTTTTCTGGAAATGAAGCCCGGAAACCCAGGAAGAAATATTTCTTTACCTGACAGAATAATCCAGGTTCTGTTTTTTTATTTATCTCTCTATGAATGTTTACATCTGTTAAGCGTGCTTCCAGGAATGCTGGTTCCCCATTTTCTGAGGTTATTTTGTTTTCATTTGCCCTGAATGATATGCTTTCAACATCGCACCTTAAGGAAGCCTTGCACCAAGTGTCAAGGGTACCATAACTAGCAGGGAATCTGTTCTGCCAATAATTTTGCTTGGAGTAATGAGACAGGTCTACACAGCCTAAACTCTCCAAGCAAATAAACATGTAGCTGTTAATCTCCAGCATCAAGTCTACTTTTTTTATTTTTAGGCAGACCTGTAAAATACTTTGTTATCCTAGTACAGTAAATTAGGTAGTAATTCAGTCTATACCCTTGACACTAATTTACATTTAATTTAAGACCCTTGCTGTCAGTGAAGACAGGAGCATAATCTGTCAGCGCTAGCCGGCAGCTGGGTGCTTGGGCATAATGGAAGATGACAGCTTGATTACCATAGGTTCTATATATACGCACGGATGTCATTCTCATGGTTCTGAAAGAGTTAACCTTATAAGACATCATCACTTGTACTTGCCATGCTCACATTGCAGTAATACATTACATGGCACTTCTTAATACTGTTAATGTTTAGTTGAGTATATTTTTTTCCAAATCAACTCTTGCTTTAAGTGCTTCATGTATGAGTGGTTTAGAGTCATTAATTGGTTTGGTTTTGCATATTATTGGATATGCTTTGGAATAGATTGTGGAGTGTAATTTAAAGGGAACTTGTCGCGTAGAACAAATGTCTGAGCTGACATCAGCATGTTATAGAGCAGAAGGAGCTGAGCAGATTGATATATTGTTTTATGTGAAAAGATTCAGTGTAAGGTGTATTATAGTAAAAGTTCCTGCTTCTTCTGGGCTTTGAAGTCAAGGAGATGGTCCTATCAGTGATTGACCTGTATGCACAGTCATAGAGAAGGCTGTCAATCACAGATAGATTACCTCCTTGACCCCCAAAGCCCAGAAGGAGCAGGAATTTAAGTGAATAAAATACAAGTTAGGCCTCATGCCCGGCTGTGCCCGTATTTGCAACCCCCTCCTCCCATGCAACACCTACTCCTATGGCCAGTCAAGATAGTTTTCTCTCAGACCAGGCCCAACAGCCACTCCTTCTGTTTTCTTAATATATATACTGTGTCATGTCACTCAATAAACTATCACTATGTATAATGTAATTGTATAATACTGTTAAGCAGTGGTGTAATTAGAGTTCTATGGGCCACCAAAACAAACCTTGGATCTCCACCCCACCCTACACAAACCTGCAGCGCAATGGGTTGCCAAGGAATCTGGTGTCCAAATAATCATGAACCTGGTTGTCTATATAAAGGAAAGGCTGCTATGGATTCTTTGCTTGCTGATTGTGGGTCATTGTCATTCCTGGCTCTCGTTCCATGTGCTACTGATCTTGATCCCTGCCTTGCCTTGCTCCTGTAATCATAGTCAAGTGCTTTAGTTGAAAAGCATAAAATAAAATGCAGGAGCTCTTCATCAGCAGCACACAATTTAAACTATGAAATCAATATTGACAAGGCCTTTACCTATTTACATTGTGCAGGTAGATGCAACACTTGTTAGAGCGTCAGTGATATCTCCTTGGGCTCGTAAGCTCATGTAGGTAGCAGAGGTCAATAAGGTATCCAATAAAGTAAAATTATCCCTTTCCTGATGCTATCATCAAGGATTTACTGGAGAGTCAGTCTTTTCAAAGTTTAATTATTATTGTGTTAAAATTCCAACACATTTCGAAATCAGGCTGATTTCTTCATCCGGTAAGAGTTTTATAGCTGATGAAGAAATAGGTCTAATTTCGAAACGCGCTGTAATTTTTAACACAATAGTAAATTACCTTGTAAAGACTGACTCTCAAGTAAATACTTGTTAACGGCACCAGGAAAAAGATCTTGCTTTATTGGATTCCCTAGCATTTTAGTTTGGACAATTATATGATTGGACTTTGAGTTGTAGTTCCGAAAACCAAGAATGCCGGATTGTTTTTGTTACATCGGAATAACATATTAAAGGGGTTGTCCGGGACCAAATGTTTTTAAAAAAAACACGTTTACTCACAATGTACAGCTAAGGCTACTTTCACACTAGCGTTCGGGCGGATCCGTTCAGAACGGATCCGCCCATAATAATGCAGACGGAGGCTCCGTTCAGTACGGATCCGTCTGCATTATTTTAGCAAAAAAAAGCTAGTGTGGAAATAGCCTGGGACGGATCCGTCCAGACTTTCAATGTAAAGTCAATGGGGGACGGATCCGCTTGAAGATTGAGCCACATTGTGGCATCTTCAAACGGATCCGTCCCCATTGACTTACATTGTAAGTCTGGACGGATCCGCACGCCTCCGCACGGCCAGGCGGACACCCGAACGCTGCAAGCAGCGTTCAGCTGTCCGCCTGTCCGTGCGGAGGCGAGCGGAGCGGAGGCTGAACGCCACCAGACTGATGCAGTCTGAGCGGATCCGCCTCCATTCAGACTGCATCAGGGGTGGACGGCTGCGTTCGGGTCCGCTCGTGAGCTCCTTCAAACGGAGCTCACGAACGGAATACCGAACGCTAGTGTGAAAGCAGCCTAAGTAAAGACCTCCATACATTTTCAGCTACTTTTGCCACTTCTATGTGGCTCCAACGGTCCCCCACTCATTGTTTATATTCTGTTTATCTTTACCTGACTTCCGGCTGCACTGCCCTGTGGGTCCTGGGGCAGCGCAGCATCAGGTAGTTACAGCTGTCTCTCTGCTCCGCTGTAACGCCGCCCCCTCATCAATATTCCCCTCAATTCATTCTGCAGCTCACCGCACTGGAGGGGCGGAGCTGAGCTGGTTAAGGGGCGGGGCTTAGCGGGATGTCGGCCAGCCGCTGTAACTCCGCCCCTCATCCATATTTACCTCGATTCATTTGCTGCCAGTGACGTCACCGGGCTCCCTGAGCAGCGGAAGAGGAAGCTTTGCTTGCCTGCAAGGGACCCGGTACGTCACTGAGGAGAAGAAAACAGTAACTTCCGGCCAGGAATTTCAAAGATGAAAACGGGGCTGCAGAAATCTGTGCCAAAGGTACTACCTGCTTGTATGTAATGTGTATGCCACACTTGTACTATTAGAGTAATGTCCCCAATCCCGGACAACCCCTTTAAGCACATGTTTAGGACACTCTGAGGGTACATTTTCAGGTTTATCTGTTTTAAGATATGTTTTAAGGTTTCCTTTGGTGAAATATTAAACCTGAAAACATGTTTCTTATTTTTCCGTGCAGAAATGTAGCAGCTTACCTTACAATTAAGCACAAAAGCTTTAATATTAGACTGCATTGTGACTTCCAATTCTACGATGACTTCTATGCCTGCACTTGTAATTTGGAGCAATAATGTTGTGTCCTGTTTGAACTATGGCATACTTTCCAGACAAATATCTTTCTGATTGGTCTTTTCATTTTAAAAGGTTTGATATTGTATATTTGATGGGCTAACTGCAGGTTAGTCTAATGGATATATTCCTGCCTGGTATGACTTGAGTGTTTCGAATAGAAATGTTGCACGCCAAAGTACATAAGCCCTTGCTGCCAGGTGGCAATTTTATTTATTGTGAACGACAAACTTGTTGAGCTTTGACAGCCATGATAATGGAAAGCAACCTCCTTTTTATTATATTTTTTCACTTAGATTTTAAAACTATTATTTCCCCTCTAGAAATCATTGTTACCTGTAACGTCCATTTTATCTACAGAGCTTAGACAGTAAATTGAGGTGATGTTTAGTCTCTTAACAATAAAGCAAATGCAAATATATTGGCTAAAATGAAATCCCATTATACTCAGTAATTTGATAATTTCAATTAAAATACTATTGCATACTGTATTAAATAAACTTGGTGTCTTGATGGTATCTTTCAATGTGCTGCGAAACAGCTAGACAGGAATAGGGGATACCAAATTGCTATTTAAATAGAATTGTGCAAGCAGGTTTACAGGATTTTCTGTGACCATTTAAAGGGGTCGTCTCTCTGATATATTGCTCCGAATGGTGTAAAAAACAAAAAATGCATACTTGCCTCACTGATTTAACACCTCCTCCTTCCCATCTCTATCATTCTACAGCTTTTTCCGGGTATCTCTCGATATGCTGGAGATGAGTAATGCTGCAGGTGTTAACCCACGGGGTCACTGAATGCACTTGGCTTAACGCTACTCCTAAGGTTGTCATCTAAGTCCCCACACCACCCCTGGTTTTCACCCTTCCACCCTATACAGGGATCTGGCCTTTTCTGCAGGGGAACCACTAGGCTGCTACCTCTTGAAGTAGTCTCTATTCAGTGAGCTACTGGTTCTAGGCACCAAAGTGGACAGGCAGAATTAGTCAGATGACAAGCTGAGGTCAGGAAAGGCAGAGTTCATTCAATTCAGAAAGCAGGCTAAAAGATAGGGAAGACATCCCAGGGTACGTACCATAAGCAGACAGAGGGCAGGGCAGGTGCTAGAGGTAAAATACAGTAATAGGGCAGAATAAAGGCATAGAAGATCGGGTGGCACTGAACGCACCTTTGCAGGGATTAGACAAGTCAGGAACCTTTTCGCTCAGCCACTGCCCCACAGGTCAAGGAGCCTTTAAATTCCCAGGGAAGACTAGCCATGGTCTGGTGACTAAATAGGACTCTCTCACTAGCACTTTAGGATCCAGAGTATGTGCATGCCCTATGGGCAGAAAAGGGGGGCAGGCAGGAAATAAGAAGGCTGCAGAAGCCTAGCGTGGAGGAGTCACAGCAAAAAGGGTTTTGTTTTTTGTAAATTCAGATCACCCAGATAACCCCTTGTTAAGTCTGTGAAATCTAATTTTTAGTTCTAAATAAGTGAAATGTTGTCAAATCAACACTGCCAACATAGGCAGTGTAAACAAACAGCAGTGACACGTGTGCACCGAACAATGCCATATACTGCATAGTTAATAGGGCAGACATACAGTAAGTAAATACTTATAGCATACAATATGCAGATGATACCAGCACCTACTGTCCAAACCAGTCAAATGGTTTAAAAAATGTAAATCTTGTCATTGTAAATAGAGGTGAGCAAAGTATTGGGAAATTCGATACGGCTGCTTAGCCAAATTTTACAAAAGCACATTTAATTGTAAGTAGTGGGTGCAATGACGAGGACCTTCGATTGCGCCACTTCCTGTCATCGGACCTCTCAGATGCAGCAATCATACATACAAGTAATGTCCAAATAATCTTGCCATGCATTTGCAAATAAGGGCATCCTACAACAGTAATAGTCCAACACACAGGGCAAATGACAAGGCTATGGAGAGTGCAAATAGTAGTTTCCTACAATACCTAAATAACAGCAGTGAACAGTATCCAAATAACAGTGCTATTAAATGTGCCAAGCTCCATCCCATAGTCATATTACCTCACTGTTATGCTTGCTCATACTTTTATAGTCAGCCAGGAACAATGGTACGCTTGTTTAATTGCCAGCTGAGTCCTGTGGCTCCAAATTTCATCCTAAGGGTTCCCATTCACACGTCCGTAGTGTATTGTGGATCCCCAATACACCCGGCCGGCACCCCAATAGAACTGTCTATTCTCTCAGAAAATGCGAATGCGAATAGCACACTGTGTGCTGTTTGCATCCATTCCTTCCCCATAGAGAATGAATGGGTCTGCACCCGTTCAGCAGAATTGCGGAACGGATGCGGACCCATTCTACGGACGTGTGAATGGACCCCAAGTATGATATTTCTCTTTGTATTTGTGTGCCAGAAAGCTAGTTAATTTCTATCACTTATGTGGTTCCAAGCAATAGAAGTTGTCTCAAAAAGTTAATGTTGCCTTATACCAGCTACATGGCTGGAACGTACTTGATAGCACTTGTGACATGCCCCACGATGACTAAGTAGGGTTAAGGAACACTGGAAATGCACAGAAAATATCCCAGCATGTCCACCTTCATCTATTCTTTTTTTCCCCAATCCTATTTTTCTTATATTACAGTTGAAATGAGAAATATATGATGAAATCTTCAGTCCCAGGGGATCATCAGCCATGTCTCCTTTTTTCTCTTCCTGTTAAGTGGCCGGAGAAGGATCCTCCCTGCTATGTCCTGTCTTCAGTTGGACATAAAGACCGTTAAATCCCAACCCTTCAGCCAAAGATGGAACAGATCAGCAGGGCTTTAAAACCCTTGTTCTCTGTAGGATTTCTAAAAGACTGTTTGCATCAAGATCATGCAGAAAGTGCTGCACATTCAATAACCATTTTAGCATCTATTACGACTCTGTGCCATTCCTTTATTATCCCCACTAAAAGTTATAAATGAAGTTTAAAATGAAGGTCCAGATGAGTGCTACCTATTAAGGGTGTGTCCCTACACAGCCTGACATTCTCCAACTAGTGCTGCCGATATTACACTGTGCGGGGGACACACCCCAAATGGTAACACCCAACTGAACCTTCATTGCAAGCTGCTAGAAATGAAATCATAACTTCTAGCAGGAATAGTAAAGGAATGGCACATCAAAGAATTATAATTATATATGATCCAGAATATTTTTTCATGGGGAATAGTTTTTTTGGGGTTTTTTTGCGGGCGGAAAAACTGGTTCCTCTTTAAGAACCATCTTTTTAGTTTGGGGAGGACTAGGAAGCTTCAGGTTTTTATAGTGTTCTTAGCAGTGCCAAGCAGCCCTCCTGCTCTAACATTATGGGCATTCCGAACGACAAGTGTGAATTCAATAGTTAGTTTTCATTTGTCTTTACAGACTGTTTGTACATTGTTTAAAACACTAAGAAGTGTCTTTGATTATATTTTCTGGAACATTCTAAGATATTATGCAAACCTCATAAGATGCCTTCACGTTCTTATTTGCATTGCTGTTTCGCCCCTAAAAAAAATAAATGAGAAAACCTTTTTATGGCCACTTTTCAACTGCAGTCTCTAGCCATAATTCTCGGCAGCATTTTTAAGTAGAAATGAGCATTCTTCATTACACTGAAAGAGCTGGGAGAGGAATTCTTCCAATTTGTCACAAATTGGTTGTATTTGCATTTGCCAAGCTCTCGGAAATCAATCTTGCGTCTTTCCACAGATATTTACAAATCAACAGCATAGACCATAATGGAGATAATGTGCTGGGGATTTTTTTTTTTTTTTTTTGTAAAGTGATGTAAAATGTGGGTTTATGCATGTTAATGCAAATTGTTAAGATGCTTTTATTACCTAGCCAGGTCAAAATTATTAAAGATTCATGGATGCTCTGAAAGAAGTGTGAAATTACTTCATGTAATATTTGCATACTTAAGATTGGGACAGTTAAGTAAACTTGATAAAAATGAAAGAAAATCAGTTTATTTATTTTTCCCTATAGAAAGTAATGCTCTAGCTGCCACTTCACTAGAACAAAAGAATTACTGTGCTTATTGGATGCTTTGGACTACTGCCCAGCTTTCATAAATGTCTAGAAATGTTTCCTTGTGACCTGAACAGTAATGAAGATGTAAACTACACTGAGAACCAAACAAGAGAGACAAGGAGCCAGTAGGGAGATCATATTTTGACCATGTCCTTTACAGAAGGCTACCAGGTAATGGGTTTGCCTAATTGACCCAAGTTCTTGTTTAACCTCTTTTCTTAATTTTCAGTTGAGGTCTTACAAAGTACTTGATGTAGAAAATATTGCCTTTTGGAAAATTTAAACCCCTTGTCCCAACATAAAGTTCAATTGTCCGATGTAGGAAAGTGTCTCATTACAGTTAAATATACCAATTCAGATGTGGCAGAATTTATGATGAATATTCGCCCAAATATTCGCGAAATCGAATATTGCCCCTACTGCTCATCACTATTGGTGTATAACAATATGTTTATTTAAACAATACACCTATATAAAAACATACTAATATGTGGATGTACGGCACCCACAATGTGCACAGGATCAGAAATTACAAGTAATAACAACCTCTTGTGATAATAAAGGTAAAAAAGAAAGGAAAAAGGAAATTTAAAAAGTTAGTAATAATAATATAAAATGTAAAAAAAAATAGGAGGAAACTGAATATAAAGATGTGTGTATATATAGAGATAATTGGTGGTCACACATGATAATTTCAATAATGTCATCTAGATGTTGAGGAAAAATATGTTATGGTAAGTTTTTTTTTTCACATAAATGACGTGGATATCTGTTCGTGGTAGCAGTGCTGCTATGCTTTCAATTATATCAGTCACTATATACCATTGATATAAACAGATTTGTCCCATATATATATATATATATATATATATATATATATATATATATATACTGCTAGTTCGTGGTAACGATGCTGGTATTCTCTCAAGTGTGTCAATCGCTATATGCCATTGTTATAAAGAGAGTTGTCTCTCATAATTAGATAAGTAAGATATCGTTATGTTGGGGGCAATATAGCCATTACCAGGGGCGGACTGAGAACCCTCAGGGCCCCCGGGCAAAATAAATCAAGGGCCCCCTTACAGGCCCCACCCATGTTCTGCTGCAAGCCCCACCCTTGTCCCGCCTCCATGCCCCGCCTCCAGCCACACCTTACACAATCTTTAATAAGATTTCAAAGTTAAAGTGACACAAAAGGCACCCAGACCACTTCAGCTCATTGACGTGGTCTGGGTACAGTGTCCCTTTTGCAAATCGAGCTGCAATGTTCTAGAGAAACTGCATTGTTTACGTTCCAGCAATAAGTCAGCCTCTAGTGGCTGGCAGCCACCTGAGGGCTTCCTGGATTAAAACAGACCTTTGGTCCGGTATCTGACGCTGGACGTCCTCACACCCTGCATGATTACCTCCAGGGTCAAATTTTTCCCCATAGGAAAGCATTGATTTAATGCTCTCGTATGGGGTGATCTAATCTCAGCGTCCATTAGTGAGCCTCTGTTAGAAGCAGTGTGGGCATAACTACTGTGAAGGGGGCACATATCTGGGCATAACTACTGTGAAATGGGGGGAGGCCCTTCACAGTAGTTATTAATCCCTTTCAGCAGTCCCCCCTTCAGTGAATGGGGGACTGCTGAAAGGGGTTAATAACTACTGTGAAGGGCCTAGCCGTCTGGGCAACCCCACAGATCATCCCCCCACCCACCTTGTACTTGTTCCACTGATCCGCAACTTGCAGGCTACATGGGCATGAGTTCAGTCACTTCGGTGCGTAATCCCATCCTGTGGAGCGTGATCCCGCGAGACCCGTGACCTACAGCGGCAGGTCTTGCGGGATCACACGCTGCAGGATGGGATTGCCCACCGAAGTGACTCAACTCATTCCCGTGCGCCCACAAGTAGCGGAACAATTACAAGAGGGGTGGGGAATAGCCAAATAAAAAAATATTTTGAACCAAAAGGTGTTATGGGGGCTCTGTGGATGGCACTGTTATGGGGGCTCTGTGGATGGCACTGTTATGGGGGCTCTGTGGATGGCACTGTTATGGGGGCTCTGTGGATGGCACTGTTATGGGGGATCTGTGGATGACACTGTTTTAGGGATCTGTGGATGACACTGTTGTGGGGGGGATCTGTGGATGGCACTGTTGTGGGTATCTATGGATGACACTGTTATGGGGGGGATCTGTGGATGGCACTGTTATGGAGGGGATATGTGGATGGCACTGTTATGGAGGGGATCTGTGGATGGCACTGTTATTGAGGGGATCTGTGGATGGCACTGTTATGGAGGGGATCTGTGTATGGCACTGTTATGGGGGGGATCTGTGGATGGCACTGTTATGGGGGGCTCTGTGGATGGCACTGTTGTGGGGATCTGTGGATGACCCTTGTGGGGGGGATCTGTGGGTGACACATATATAGCACCTTATGCTATATATGTGTCATCCACAGATCCCCCCATAACAGTGTCCCTGTGAGTGAATGATCCCCAATACAGGGACTGGGGGCCGGCATCTGGTGTTGTAATGGCAGCGGGGCCCGGTGCAGTAACTGTATTCTATTACACCGGGCCCCGCTCACTGTAATACTAATATTCATATGTGAACAACTTGAAATCCTCTGCGATCCTCTCCCTCTGAGCTCTCTGTACTCACAAACTCAGTAGCAGGCCGGGCGGCAGCGCAACTCACTGACATCACGCGCCTGCTCCTCCCACTTTATGAATGAGGTAGGAGGAGCAGGCGCGTGACTTCAGTGAGTTGCGCTGCCGCCCAGCCTGCTACTGAGTTTGTGAGTACAGAGAGCTCAGAGGGAGAGGATCGCAGAGGATTTCAAGTTGTTCACATATGAATATTAGTATTACATTGAACGGGGCCCGGTGTTATGTTATTCTGCGGCGGGCCCCCATCCCGGCCGGGCCCTCGGACCATGTCCGAAGTGCCCGACCGGTCAGTCCGCCCCTGGCCATTACATTACCAGTCCTTCCGTAGCGCGATTTAGAAGTCCAAATTACCAGATGCGCGCTGTTTCTTCTGCTGCGCTCACCGACTCATAGTGTGGCGGCCCACATGATTGGGAGCTGCAGCGCTGTTCCTTCTCAAATGTGATGTGTGTAAGCCGGGTATTCTGATGCTTGTTGGTGTGTTTCGTCACGCTGGAGGGATACTTGACATTTTATGGAATTAGAAGAGATGTTTAAACTTGTTCATTGCTCCTTTCACTGCTAGATTACAATACGCTTTTCGGAGGTTTGCGCTACTTCCTCAGTGGCCTGCAGTGAATGATTTAGTAGCTCTTTTTAAAGAGATGTTCCATCATCTTGGGGTAGTCCCCCCCCTAAAAAGGCTTATAGCAAAAAGGTGGACTTGATTGTGCCACTTTCTGTGTATAGTATCAAATTATATACAGTATCTCACAAAAGTGAGTACACCCCTCACATTTTTGTGAATATTTTATTCTATCTCTTTATGGGACAACACTGAAGATATGACACTTTGATACAATGTGATACAATGTAAAGTAGTCAATGTACAGCTTGTATAACAGTGTAAATTTGGTGTGCCCTCAAAATAACTCAACACACAGCCATTTAATGTAACACTGCCAACAAAAGTGAGTACACCCCTAAGTAAAAATGGCCAAATTGTGCCTAATTAGCCATTTCCCTCCCTGGTGTCATGTGACTCAGTGTTACAAGGTCTGAGGTGTGTATGGGGAGCAGGTGTGTTAAATTGGGTGTTATCGCTCACAAACTCTCATAATGGTCACTGGAAGTTCAAGAGGTTGGCACCTCATGGCAAAGAACTCCCTGAGGATCTGAAAAAAAGAATTGTTGTTCTACATAAAGATGACGTAGGCTATAAAAAGATTGACAACACCCTGATACTGAGCTGCAGCATGGTGGCCAAGACCATACAGCAGTTTAACAAGACAGGTTCTCCTCAGAACAGGCCTCGTCATGGTCGACCAAAGAAGTTGAGTGCACGTGCTCAGTGTCATATCCAGGGGTTGTCTTTTCAAAACAGACGTATGAGTGCTGCCAGCATTGCTGCAGAGTTTAAAGGGGTGGGGGGAGGTCAGCCTGTCAGTGCTGTCCATACGTCGCACACTGCATTCAATTAGTCTGCATGGCTGTCATGCAGTGAATTCCATGCCCAAGAGAGTTAAGGAAGTGCTGGAAAATTAGGGTGGTCACACAAAATATTGACACTTGGGGCACAATTTGGCCATTTTCACTTAGGGGTGTACTCTCTTTTGTTGCCAGCAGTTTAGACATTCTCTGTGTGTTGAGTTATTTTGAGGGCACACCAAATTTACACGGTTATATGATCTGTACACTGGCTACTTTACATTGCATCAAAATGTCCTATCTTCAGTGTTGTCCTATGAAAAGAGAGAATAAAATATTAACAAAAATGTGAGAGGTGTACTCACTTTTGTGCGATACTATATATTCTTATATCTCAAAATCTAGTAAAAAAACCACTGCTGTACATTTCAATATGATTTCTCTTAATATGAAAATGTTTTTCCTATATGTAAACCAAGAAGAAAAAAAAAGTGTAAAAAGGTTGTGATAATAAAATAGGCAAAAATGCTGCATTTGCGTTAGTGGTGCGTTTATGACATGTGTTGGATTGTTATACCGTATGAATTATAGAAAATATATCTGCAAAGAAAAGGGGGTTAGTCAGCACATCCCAATGCGCAGGTGCACGCTGCCATGTCTAGAAACATAGAGAAAAAAAGGCAATGCAACAGCACCCTGCATATCAGCTAAAGTACAATAATGCCATAGTCACAAAAAATATTATAGTGCTAATGCTATGCTTATTTAGAAAGTTTGGCAAATGCATTTTGCACAACACCATCTGAGCCCATCTGCCGAATGTCAAGGCGATCTCTGTAAGACTGGTCCTAACACTAAATACTACCTGTTATGCGCCATAATGGCCGCCATAAAGTTCAGGAAGTGTTGGATCCACTATATTAACACTATAATATTTTTTGTGACTATGGCATTATGGTACTTTATCTGGTATGCAGGTTGCTGTTGCATTGTCTTTTTTTCTTTATAGAAAATATAGACGTGGAGGGAGGAAAGGTTTCATAGACCTGCATGTGTATCCCTTTATGATTGTATTATCTTCTAATATATAAAGCTGAGTGTGTGTACAGTACAGACCAAAAGTTTGGACACACCTTCTCATTCAAAGAGTTTTCTTTATTTTCATGACTATGAAAATTGTAGATTCACACTGAAGGCATCAAAACTATGAATTAACACATGTGGAATTATATACATAACAAAAAAGTGTGAAACAGCTGAAAATATGTCATATTCTAGGTTCTTCAAAGTAGCCACCTTTTGCTTTGATTACTGCTTTGCACACTCTTGGCATTCTCTTGATGAGCTTCAAGAGGTAGTCACCTGAAATGGTCTTCCAACAGTCTTGAAGGAGTTCCCAGAGATGCTTAGCACTTGTTGGCCCTTTTGCCTTCACTCTGCGGTCCAGCTCACCCTAAACCATCTCGATTGGGTTCAGGTCCGGTGACTGTGGAGGCCAGGTCATCTGGCGCAGCACCCCATCACTCTCCTTCATGGTCAAATAGCCCTTACACAGCCTGGAGGTGTGTTTGGGGTCATTGTCCTGTTGAAAAATAAATGATGGTCAAACTAAACACAAACCGAATGGAATAGCATGCCGCTATTGCCAGAACTATATAGAAAATGCCAATAGGACATGTTCTATAGGCTCTACAAAAAACGCAGTGTTCGCCGGATCAGGCCTGATCTTGTGCGCACACTTGCGTTCAGTCCTCCCCACCGCAGTGACAGAATTTTTATTTTTCAGATCACTGCAAAAACACCGTAAAATCGCTGCAGTGCTATAAAGATCACTTTTGAGGGGCATGGCGAGTTCATAGAAGATTATTTTATATTTTTGGCACAAGTTAGCGGATTTTTTTGTTTTTTGTTTTTTCTTACAAAGTCTCATATTCCACTAACTTGTGCCAAAAAACTAAATCTCACATGAACTCACCATACCCCTCACGGAATCCAAATGCGTAAAAATGCCCTGTGAAATCCTAAAAGTACTCATTGGAATTTGGGCCCCTTTGCGCATCTTGGCTGCAAAAAAGTGCCACACATGTGGTATCGCCGTACTCAGAAGAAGTAGGGCAATGTGTTTTGGGGTGTATTTCTACATATACCCATGCTGGGTGAGAGAAATATCTCAGTAAATTGACAACTTTGTATAAAAAAAATGTCAAAAGTTGTCATTTACAGAGATATTTTTCACACCCAGCATGGGTTTATGTAAAAATACACCCCAAAACACATTGCCCTACTTCTCCTGAGTACGGCAATATCACATGTGTGACACTTTTGCAGCCTAGGTGCGCAAAGGGGCCCAAATTCCAATGAGTACTTTTAGGATTTAACAGGGCATTTTTTATGCATTTGGATTCCAAACTACTTCTCACGCTTTAGGTCCCCTAAAATGCCAGGGCAGTATAAATACCCCACAAGTGACCCCATTATGGAAAGAAGACACCTCAAGGTATTTTGAGGGGCATGGCGAGTTCATGTAAAATTTAATTTTTTGTCACAAGTTTGTGGAATATGAGACTTTGTAAGAAAAAAAAAAGAAGAAAATTCAATTTCCGCTAACTTGTGACAAAAAAATAAAAACTTCCATTAAACTCACTATGTCCATCAGCGAATTCCATAGGGTGCCTACTTTATGAAATGGGGTCATTTGTGTTTTTTTTATTTTATACTGTCTGGGCATTGTAGAACCTCAGGAAACATGACAGGCTCAGAAAGTCAAAGTGCTTAAATTAATTTTTTTGCACCATAGTTTGTAAACGCTATAACTTTTACCCAAACCAATAAATATACACTTATTGCATTTTTTTTTTATCAAAGACGTGTAGAACAATAAATTTAGAGAAAAATGTATATGGAAATGGAGTTTTATTTGAAAAATTTTGCAACAGAAATTGAAAAATGTTATTTTTGGGCAAAAATTTCTGTCAATTTTGATTCATATCAAATAAAGTTAAAATATCAGCAGCAATGAAATACCACCAAATGAAAGCTCTATTAGTGAGAAGAAAAGGAGGTAAAATTAATTTGGGTGGTAAGTTGTATGACTTGGTAATAAACCGTGAAAGTAGTGTAGTGCAGAATTGTAAAAAGTGGTCTGGTCATTAAGGGGGTTTAAGCTAGGGGGGCTGAAGTGGTTAAATTTGGTCTACACTGCCACATCTACCGCCTCCTCAACCTCCTCCATATGGACCTCGTCCTCCTAGATCAAGATTATTATTTTTTATTTTTACGTATTTTATGTTCTTTTAAGTAATTTGCCTATCCACATTTGTTTGCAGAGCACTTGCCATGCTCTTAACCACATTTTGACGCCAGTTGCAGCCCTCTAGCCCTTTCCATGACATTTTTACAGCCATTTTTAGTGCTCAAAAGTTCGGGTCCCCATTGACTTCAATGGGGTTCAGGGTCAAGTTCGGGTCCCGAACTTGAACTTTCTTCCGAAGTTTTGTCGAATCCAAACATCCAGGTGTCCACTCAACTCTACTTCTGAATTGTTTGGCTATTTTTATGTTAGTCTCAAGCGCATAACATGAACATGCAACTAATTATACAGTGCATACTAATTTTAAAAGCTTTGGAGATGAATAACTGTGGCCAAACAACTCTGCTGGCACTGATTCCCAAAGACACTTATGGAATTTGACTGGTGTAGGGTGTTTTGGGCCTCATCCAACTGTATGCTTTTGGAGAACCTAGCGATGCCACCTTTTGCTGCAAGAGGTTTGTTGTGTTGCTTTTTTTCTTTTGGATGCATGATTATTTTGAAGGTTTACAGTACCCTTATATTGGAAATGAAGAGATCTGCCTGGCTTCTCTTTGAAAGGAATTTCAAGTCTACAGTGACTATGTAACTTTCATGGCTGCCAAATGATTGATCACAACAGATAGCACTTCCTGAGAACATAAGTTACGGTGACATCCCTTATCTAAACTGAAAATTTGCCCTCATTGCACGTACTGTTTATTTTGTGATGATTGATGCCGGTTTGCGGGTTTTATTTAGATTTAAATTTATTTTATTATTCGTTCCCAACTCTGACTTAACAAATATTTATGGCCATGACTTCTGAATTAGAATCAATTAATTATAAATGAGAAAGTAGAAAAGTTTACAATGGTTATTAATCCAGTTTTATCCATTTAAATTTCAAATGTATAAGGTTTAACTGGGTTTTTCTAACTGTGCCTGGGATTGCAGCCTGGACCCATTCATTTGAAAATGAGACAACACATGTATAAGACAAAATCCATAGTGGCCACAGAGCAGTACATTTGTATACAATGTGGTTTGCAGACACTGATCTGGAGACTTCTCCTGCAGTCCACCAGAGTCTTCTGTTTCCTGCTGGTGTGATGTATCCAACATCCAATTGTCAATCTTCCAAATCTTGCCTATCAATTAACATGAACTGGAGAGACCAAGATCCTGTCATGTTTAAGATGAAGATGGGCAAGAAGTCAGGAAATTGGCCAGACATTGACCAAAGAAAGGAGGAGGTATTCATCATATTCGTCAAACTTTCATGGTTCATGAATTATTTAATTAAATGGTGTTCGTGCAAAGGTGATTGCATTAAGGAAATTTGTCTGTTCCTGAAACAAGGTTCCTACAGAAAGAGACTTGAAATGGGGTGATATAGTAGAAACCATTGATATTCCATCTAAAGCATATTAATATACGTTTAGCAGGATTTTTTATTTATTTTTGTTATATATACAATATATATATATATATATATATATATATATATATATATATCATATAATATAATGAAGTGCATGGTAGAGGTGTGGAGGGGGTGTATATCTCACCTGGTTTTCCAGTTTAGTTGGGTGAGGTAACTGAAATCCAGAGATGTTTTTGCTTCAGCAAGACATAGCTTGCTGGATATGGTTTGCTTAGAGTTATATGGGCTGGATTTCTTTGGACTGGGAGACAGGTTGGTATCGGGAGTCTCTTGGTCCACAACAGGTGTTCATCTGGCCTGAGGTGAGGCCAACTGTGATTAATCACTGAGGGATAAAGCAACCCTCAGTGTATGTGACTCTGGGGGAGAGGATTTGACTCTAGAGAGAGAGGGAAGCCTGAGAGGCTTTGTGTGGTCACAGCCAGGAGGGCTGTTAGACCGTGATCCCCAAGGTGGCATGCTGGTCACAGCAATGAGGTTGCTGGACCATATGGTTGAGTGAAGCTGGATCTCTACCCTGGTGTGAACAGTGACTTAGAGGTGAGTTGGGGAGACCTCTGTATAGTGGGTGCCTAGCCAGGCAAGGATTTATTGTTTTGTGTTTATGTAACATGTTGTGAGGTGAAGCTGTGACTTCATAGTGCCGAGTGATGACAAACTTGGAAGTTTCATGTGCTGTGTGACAAATAACGCACTATTTGAGCTTGAAAACCCACTGCTTGATGAGAAGCCTGTCATTGCCACCCCAGGCAGAGAGCGATCCCTTACAATTATAGGTCATACTTATGATTAAAAACACCATCCTTGCACTCCTGTCCATATACCTGGTGCTTTTAATTAAAAGTATTGCCCAGAAACATGTAGGCCAAAAGCCCAGGAGAGGCAGGTGTTATAGTAGGTCCCGTCTGTTAGAAGCCACCTTGTTGCTGGTAGATAGATCAATAATATGCACAAAAAGCTTCTACTATTTATACAGTAACTATAGCAGTTATACAGTTATTAGTAACTTTTGTATCAATCCATTACCATATTGATTTAAAAGTTTAATTGGCTCAAATTGGGCAGCGGTAAATTAGACCCACCAGTAGAGATGGTCCTAAAGGGCTCACTATCCAGCTATACAGACCCATGAATATTTCCTTTAATCAAATGTTATGATCACCAAACACCGGAAATATCAGCAACAAAAATGAATGTTATTTTTGCATTAACCCCCAAAATGGTAGTTAACCTTCTGATATTGATAGGGACCCTGGCTCACCTGAGAATCCTCTGGAGGGTTTGTCCATGCCTGATCTGGATATCTTTAGCTTCTAATACTTTTATTTTTAATACTTTCAACTTTCAGACATGTCCATTAGAACAAGTGAACAAACATAAGAGACCTCTTAAAGCCGTAGGTGATTTTGCTGGGGAAATGCTATGGCCAGCCAGGGATTTCTCCTGATGCATGACATAGTATTTACATGGCAGCTATTCAGATAAATGGCTCTCTGTGTAACAGATGGACCGTTCAAGTCAACCAGAATAGAATCTTCTCTGATGTTCATATCGAATAGGGCAAATGGACTTGTCCTGAACTCATTCAAAAACACCCAGAAAACGTACAGAAGATTTTGCTCTATGGTGCCTTTAAAAATAGCCGTAGCCTATCCTCATCCACAAAGCTTTTTGTAAAATTGAACATTTTTTTACATTAGAAAACATGCAAATTGGAGTAAACTATTTCTCCCAAATGTCACTCCAGCTCCACAAACCTAGCTTGGATATATAGCTTTCTCTCTTCAGTAATAGCCAGTCGTTACCCAACTAGACAGAACCTAGCCTCATTTATTATCCTTGACTGAACCGAATGATTTTCCAGCCACTTAACTTATATGGCATCGCAAACTATGATAGCTATGCCTTATGTGATCAGGTTTGTCCATAAATATAAGTGCACTGTGCCTACTTAAAAGGCTTCTATATTCATTTATTATGTTTTTTTTTACATTTACATGGCTTATTCCATAATAGTTATCAAACTGCAGAGAAGGCATGTATAATGTGGGAATCGGTAAAATGACGCAATACAATGAAAAGCTGTTCTGCTAGGATCGCTTCCTGTTTTTGCAACTTCCTGAAAAAGTATAGGCTTCAAATATGGTAATTTTAAAGAGCCCTTATACCTGTGACTGCAGTTTGGCTCATGAATTTGACTAGGTCTTTCACATCACTTTTTTGATTGATAGTCATCATTCTTTCGTAGCCATATATAGAGTAATAGTGCATATAGAGAGTATATAGTGGTAATACATAAATATACTGAGGGTAATATGCTTAAATTATGTGGCTCATGCACATATTTTGGCTCCATATTTGCGCAGCGGTTGTACAGAGCCATAGCATGCAACCATAGAAGTATATGTGACTGTAGCACTTAAAGGGGTTAACCCATCAGACATAAAATAGTAAATTACACTATTTAAAACAATGTTAAAACCAGCCCTGCACCTCACATGGATCCAGAGATCTTCCCATTCATTTCTCCAATTGCTCTGCTAGATTTATTACAAGAACCTCAGCGGGTATGTCCCTTCTCAGGGGGTTAGTCCTTACTGCTGCAGCTCTCTCCCTATCATAGGTCAGGGGGTATGTCATATCTCCTTCACCTCTAACAGAAAGTACGGATGGTGGCAGTTGAAGGATGGAACTGAGCATGTGCGTCCACATCAGCCAGGTGCAGAGAGAAATGTGGAAAAGAACAAACAGCAGGTGGCGCTATACAGAAATATTTTATTGAATATCTCAGTGGCTAGGCTAAATGTTTAATAACATGCAATATAAAAGTATTCAGATCCGGGTCCTGGCTTGAGAAATTCAGAATACTTTACTTTTCGGGGGATGACCCCTTCTAATAATCTTTTAAATCAATACGTAATTATATTTTTGTGTGGATACTACATTTTTACAACAGTCTAGACATTGTCATTGCAAATCCACTTTATGATTGCACCATCTCTGTTCTTATTATGTTGCTATGCTTGGGCTTTGAAACCACCAAAGCAATTGGCAATTCAATATGATGACAATTTTTGTTTATCTATCATCTATGAATTGCTGGTGTATGGAGTAATTATTTGTTCTAGGTAGAGATTTCCCGCATTTGTTTTTTTCCATTTTTAAAGATAAGAAAAAAAATCTTGATTTTTCTTATTTCTCTCTTAAAGCTTGAACAGATGAGCAACACAGATTCTTTAGAGACAGTTTTACACAAAGTTACATCCATCCAATTCAATTATAAATTAAATTGACTAACGAACCATGGCTCATTATGGGAATCAATTACTCAGAACTGTCGTTGGACCAAAAATGTGTAAAATAAAAAATAATGGTCATACTTCAATATACCAGATTGTCTGTCTGTATTTGAAAACACAGTTTTTCTTGGTCCTGGCATAAACTTAAGCCCAAAAGGAATGATGATTTGTTTTCTTAACTGATGGTAGAAATGTTCTTGTAGAAAAAATGGATACATAATTAAACAATATTAATCTGGAGATTTCTTCTGACAATAACTTTGGGGGAGGCTGTCATTTTGTAGGAACCTGAGGTCATGTCACCATGTATGTAGATTTCACATATACTTATGCAAATGCTCTAGAAGCGGCCTCTAGTGGAATGCTAATAATGGACAAAGGAAATGCTAATTAGTTACATTAGGGGCATTTCAAAGGGATAAAAATAAAATATTCAGATGGAAGGTAACATAAAATGTAAAGGTCTTTTTTGCTTTAATAATCTTATCATGCAGAGGGTATAGGTATACAGACAGATGGGAGACTTGTTGTCTACTATATTTAATTGTAGAGTACTTTTAAACAAGTGATTTTTGTGTTTTTTTGCATGTCTTTATATTTAATGTTGGACATGCTAAGTAATGCTTCCATTCTGAACAGTGACATATTAAAGGGGTTATCCTTTGAATAATGGAAAAAATGAAAATCATACACAATCTAGAACATGACAACCTCTTTCTAAGGCCTCATGCACACGACCGTTCTGTTTTTTGCTGTCCACATTCCGCGGACCCACAAAAAACGGAAGCAGCCCATGCGCCTTCCGCAATTTGAGGAACGTAACGGCCATCCGTCAATATAAATGCCTATTCTTGTTCGCAAAGCACGGACAAGAATAGGACATGTTATATTTTTTTTAGGGGGGCCACGGAATGGAGCAACGGATGCGGACAGCACACGGAGTGCTGTCCGCATCTTTTGTGGTCCCATTGAAGTGAATGAGTCCAAAATGGCGGCTCGGATGCGGACCCAAACAACGGCCGTGTGCATGAGGCCTAACAAAGCTAGAACCAGCCCTGTTCCTCAAATGGACCCAGAGATCTCCCCATTCGTTGCTTCAATTGTTCTGCTAGATTTTTTTTTTATTGTCCAATGTGGGCAAAAAAACTTTATATATATATATTTTTTTTTGGGGGGGGGGTACTTTATTGCCTGTGCTCATCAGTGTCGTGATATTCCATCAGGGCACTCATAAATGTATCACCCGATGCTGTGTGCAGGAGTCGGGGGCGAGGAGTGTTTAGAGAATGAGTCCGAGACCGGAGATGAATGGGGTGAATGGGAAGTAGGAATTGTAAAGCTGTGAGGAGCAGGAAAGAAAAAAGAATGCACATTCCCCGCAGAATTGGTCTGGGTACTGAAACGAGAGGGGGGATTGGATTGGATTGGGAAGTGGAAGAAGGATAAGGTATTGGTGGGTTGGAATAGGATGGCCCATAAGACTGTGGTCGGGGAAAGGAAGTATGTGAAGGTTGGTAGTATTGGGATGGAGGATAGGAATGTGGTGTGGGAAAGGAGGGTGGTGGGGGAATAGGTCTGGGATAGGGAGCAGTGCACAAAATTAAACATAGTTAGAGTCAATGCCATCCGACATTGACAATTTTGTTCCAGAGACAGACGATCCATCCATGGAGCGAGAGTTAATAGAAAACTTTGATTAGGAGTAAGGGGATCTGACCACCCTGCCCCCTCTAGCGTCCGGATGTGAGTCAGAAGCTCCTCCTTGTTCCTAATCATGTTTTCCTCAACTCTCTTTAAATTGTCTTACTATTTTAGCGAATTCCTCTATCTCCGCGAATATTCTTCTACCTGTTCCCCGCCTCCTATGTACTCCTGCAAAAGCACTGTCAGCTTAATGTGTCACAGTTTTAATAGGGGTAGATGGACCAGGTACAGGATCCTCTGTATCTGGAACAGGATTTTCCATGACAGAAGATCCAACAGCCTGTTCGGTTGCCTTTTCTGGGGGACAAAGAGTCCTACAAAGAGAAAATAAAAAAAAAACATAAATTTTTTGACCATTCCAAAATGGGATCCCAAAATATTAAACTACTAGGGAAATACTTACTACCTTAATTCCGCAGACAGTCTCAAGAACTGCAGCAATGGAGCGTAGCGGTAGGTCCTAACGTTCCTCGCCCCAGACCCGCTAGGAACATTTCTTTCCATGTGGAGGTCACAGATAAATTTATCCCTCATCAACCTCCCTAGAATAATTATGATCTCCCCTAGTGAATTAAAACGCGTTTTAGTATACGTGCATATAACATAAGAGGTTCTGTTGGCACTGTAATCGACTCACCACAAGCCTATATATATATATATATATATATATATATATATACACACTGAAATGAAAAAGAAATGACAGCACAGTCTAAAGAAAAAATAATCGGGTGCAACAGCCCTGTAGGGGTAAGCACGACCCCAATATGCACAGTCAAAAACAAGCAGCACTCCAAAAGAAGTAAAATAAAACTTTTATCCCATGTGGGACAGAATCTCCAACGGTGGGGTACTGTGGTCACTGCTGCTGTTGGACATTTCTGGCAAAAAATTGGAATACATGATTTAGTATTTAAAAATTAATATATATTGTCATCAATTATTCCACACGGGTCATGTTGGAAAAGAAGGAACACCGACCTGTTCCCATACTGGGACATTGCACTAGCTGGATAGCTTGCTATATTTGAGGCATCTTAAAAAAACAAAACAAAAAAAAACAACACATTGGCCCACAACCGCACAAAGGACAAATTGATTCCAAGAGTCCTAATAATGAGCGTATTGGCTGCGTGCCTGTATAGCAGACTGCAAACTATGGGTGTGTAGATGCATCGCACAAGCTTCTGGCTGCCGACCTATTCGCTTGAATGTGTATGCTATACGCACAATAGGACCATTTTGAGTGGAGGCACATACCAGAAAGTGCATGGAAACCTGTGCAACATGAAGTGCACAAGGTTGGTGCTTAAGTATTGTGAACCCATCGTGTGCAGTTCACAATATGGGCACTGTCACGGTCCCTCAGGTGACTGATGTCAGAAAATCAAAGAGATTGGCTGAGTGTGGAGGAATCTATTAGAGCTTCCTTGATTTCTCTTGATTCAGTGTTGATAGGGCTAATGACAACTTCCTTTTTCTCAGCTGTTGCTCAGTGGTTATCACTTCTACCCTTTATAGTCTGACCCCACCCTTCTGACTATGCAGTAGATGGTTTCATTTGGGTTTGGCTGAGCTGGTGTGAGTTTGTCTCTGGTGTTCCTGCTCGTCTGTCTCTACAGAAGTTAAGTGTCGTGTTTGTTATATTCTCTGTGGTTTGTATCTGGGCCTGAGACCGAGACTTCCAATTATCATCTGGGGAGGAATGGGTTGTCTCTGGTCCCATTCTTTTCCAGGGCCTAATAGTGATATAAAGACCTAGGTATTCTGCATATGAATATTCCTACCTTCAGGGTCTATTCATGTTGATAGATGGTTAGGGCCCGGATTAGGGTTGTCTAGGAGGTGACCTGTTTCTTAGCTAGTTTCCCTCCTATGTTCAGTGTGGCATTCCCCCCCACACTGATCGTGACAGCCACAGAGCCATAACGTTGGACTAGTTTTGCCTGCATTAAAACAAGGGGTTAAAAACGGCACATACATGGTGGCTATGTCCATGGTATTCACTGGATTGATGTGGATGTGGAGAGATGTGGATGGCATTCCAAAACGCAAATATTTCCTGCTCTCCTGCACCATATTGTAATATATTTTGACTAGGAACATGTTTTGCACTTTTTTAAACTTTAAGTAAACTTTTACTTACTTTTTTGACCAGACAAACTTGCAGCAGTGTGGTTATATATAGAAAAGCTGTAAAGATGGCTGCTGGGAGGGTCAGGTGACTGTCTCATGATCTTTTTTCCATCTCTAGAGAACTTTTTCAGACGAGACATTTTTATTTGAGCATGCTCAGAATAAAAAACGGGACAGAAAAACGGATTGCATAACGGATCACATACAAAGCACTCTGTTTCAATCCGTTAATCATTGACTATAATGCAAAAAGTAACAGATTCATTACAAATCTGTTATTTTAGACGGGAGCAAAAGTCCTGCATGTAAGATTTATTTTCGTCTAAAATAATGTAAAGATGACGGATTGAAGCCAAACGGAGTGTAACTGACACTTTAGCACCTCAATTGAAGTGAATGGGATTTAAAACCTATCCATTCACTTAAGTTTTATTCATCCTCTGAATGGAAGATAGGAACAGTGATGTGAACGAAGGCCAACTTGTACAAACAAAAAAGTTCCTAATTTTAAAAGATACACCAAATAAAGTGAAACTGTTATGCCCCATAGGAAGGTGCATAAGTGGGGGGGTGCATGAATTTGGGATTAAAATGATACCAGTTAGTTTTGTATCAGTTTGTCTAAATTGTTCCATTGTCACTGGAGACGTTCTGAAAAAAGTATAATGCACAATAGAATTCATATTGATCCTTAGTAGAGTTGAGCAGACACCTGGATGTTTGAGTTCGACGGGTTCGGACGAAGTTGACAAAAAAGTTTGAGTTCGGAACCCGAACTTGACCCCGAACCCCATTGAGGTCAATGGGGACCCGAACTTTTGAGCACTAAAATGGCTGTAAAAAAAAGTCATGGAAAGAGCTAGAGGGCTGCAAATGGCAGCAAACTGTGGTTAGGATCATGGCAAGTGCTCTGCAAACAAATGTGGAAAGGGAAATGACTTCAAAGAACATAAAATACGTAAAAATAAAAAATAATAATCTTGATCTACAGTCGTGGCCAAAAGTTTTGAGAATGACACAAATATTAGTTTTCACAAAGTTTGCTGCTAAACTGCTTTAAGATCTTTGTTTCAGTTGTTTCTGTGATGTGGTGAAATATAATTACACGCACTTCATACGTTTCAAAGGCTTTTATCGACAATTACATTACATTTATGCAAAGAGTCAGTATTTGCAGTGTTGGCCCTTCTTTTTCAGGACCTCTGCAATTCGACTGGGCATGCTCTCAATCAACTTCTGGGCCAATTCCTGACTGATAGCAACCCATTCTTTCATAATCACTTCTTGGAGTTTGTCAGAATTAGTGGGTTTTTGTTTGTCCACTCGCCTCTTGAGGATTGACCACAAGTTCTCAATGGGATTAAGATCTGGGGAGTTTCCAGGCCATGGACCCAAAATGTCAACGTTTTGGTCCCCGAGCCACTTGGTTATCACTTTTGCCTTATGGCACGGTGCTCCATCGTGCTGGAAAATGCATTGTTCTTCACCAAACTGTTGTTGGATTGTTGGAAGAAGTTGCTGTTGGAGGGTGTTTTGGTACCATTCTTTATTCATGGCTGTGTTTTTGGGCAAAATTGTGAGTGAGCCCACTCCCTTGGATGAGAAGCAACCCCACACATGAATGGTCTCAGGATGCTTTACTGTTGGCATGACACAGGACTGATGGTAGCGCTCACCTTTTCTTCTCTGGACAAGCCTTTTTCCTGATGCCCCAAACAATCGGAAAGAGGCTTCATCGGAGAATATGACTTTGCCCCAGTCCTCAGCAGTCCATTCACCATATTTTCTGCAGAAGAGCAATCTGTCCCTGATGTGTTTTTTTTTTTAGAGAAGTGGCTTCTTTGCTGCCCTTCTTGACACCAGGCCATCTTTCAAAAGTCTTCGCCTCACTGTGCGTGCAGATGGGCTCACACCTGCCTGCTGCCATTCCTGAGCAAGCGCTGCACTCGTGGCGCGCAGATCCCGCAGCTGAATCCTCATTAGGAGACTATCCTGGCGCTTGCTGGACTTTTTTGGACGCCCTGAAGCCTTCTTGACAAGAATTGAACCTCTTTCCTTGAAGTTCTTGATGATCCTATAAATTGTTGATTGAGGTGCAATCTTAGTAGCCACAATATCCTTGCCTGTGAAGCCATTTTTATGCAACGCAATGATGTCTGCACGCGTTTCTTTGCAGGTCACCATGGTTAACAATGGAAGAACAATGATTTTAAGCATCACCCTCCTTTTCACAGGTCAAGTCTGCCATTTTAACCCAATCAGCCTGACATAATGATCTCCAGCCTTGTGCTCGTCAACATTCTCACCTGAGTTAACAAGACGATTACTGAAATGATCTCAGCATGATCTTTAATGACAGCAATGAAATGCAGTGGAAAGTTTTTGGGGGGATTAAGTTAATTTTCATGGCAAAGAAGGACTATGCAATTCATCTGATCACTCTTCATAACATTCTGGCATATATGCAAATGGCTGTTATAAAAACTTAAGCAGCAACTTCCAATTTCCAATATTTATGTAATTCTCAAAACTTTTGGCCACGACTGTACATGTCTATTCTGCACAAGGTACAGACAAGTCCTGTGGGATTCATGCCTGGTTCATTTTAATGAACGTGAGCTTGTCCACATTGGCTGTGGACAAGCGGCTGCGATTGTCTGTGAGAACGCCCCCTCCAAAGCATAAAGGGAAAGCTCAGGCTATGTGCCAAATTTGGAAACCCAGAAGTTGAAGGGGGCAGACCCGTCATTCAGTACATGGAGGGGTGTGCACACATACTGCTCTACCATGTTGCTGAATTGCTGCCTCCTGCTAAGACGTTCCATATCAGCTGGTTGTTATGGCGTGCTGACAAAGCTTTTCCACATTTTGGCCATGCTAACCCTGCCTTCTGAGGTGCTGCTGATGCCCCAGCTGCATTGGCAACCTCTTCCTTCTCCTCTGCCTTCGCCTTGTGCTTCCACTGTGCCCCCTGCTGTCAGGTGGGAATGCCACCAGCAGAGCGTCTACCAGCGTGCGCTTGTACTTGCGCATCTTACGATTAGGCTCCAGTGATGGAATTAAGGACGGTATGTTGTCCTTGTAACGGGGATCCAGCAGCGTGGCCACCCAGTAATCGGCACAAGTTAGAATGTGGGCAACTCAGCGGTCGTTGCGGAGACACTGCAGCATGTAATCGCTCATGTGTGCCAGGCTGCCCAGAGGCAATGAAAAGCTGTCCTCTGTGGGAGGTGTATTGTCTGTGTCCTCTGTATCCCCCCAGCCACACACCAGTGATGGCCATGAGCTGGTTTGGATGCCACCCTGCTGTGAACATGGTTCCTCCTCCTCCATCTCCTCATCCTCCACCTCATCATCCTCCAGAACTGTGCCCTGGCTGGACAATTGTGTACCTGGCATTTGTGGGTGCAGGAACCCACCCTCGGAGCCACTTGTGAATGACTGTCCGGAAACCCTATGAAATGATCCCTCTTCCTCTTCCTCCTCCTGTGCCACATCCTCTTCCATCGTTTTTTAAAAGAGGTATAGAAGTGGGATAGTAATGCTGAGAACGGCGTTATAGGCAATGGCCATGTTGGTGGAGTACTCAAAAGAGCTCACAAAAGGCCCGCAATTTCTGCAGCAGCTCGGACATATCTGGGTAGTTTTTAAGGAACCTCTGCACCACCAAATTCAGCACATGCGCTCGGCAAGGGATGTGCGTCAAACCGGCTAGTCCCAGAGCTGATACGAGATTTTGCCCATTATCACACCTCACCAGGCCGGGCTTGAGGCTCACTGGCACCAACCACTCATCGGACTGTTGTTCCATGCCCGTCCACAGCTCCTGCACTGTGTGAGGTTTGTCCCCCAAACAGATAAGTTTTAAAACTGCCTGAGGTCGTTTACCCCGGCTGTGCTGAAGTTGGTGGTGAAGGTGTTACGCTGACCGGATGAGGAGGCGGTAAAGGATGAGGAAGCGGAATAGGAGGAGGAAGCAACAGGAGGCTAACTGAAGCGCCCTGCAATCCTCGGTGGTGGTAGGACATGCGCTAAACTGCTATCAGCCTCCGGCCCAGCTGCCACTGCATTCACCCAGTGTGCTGTTAGGAAGATATAATGTCCCTGTAACGGATCACCTGGCACCCCGACTGAGTACCTCCGTTGACGGATGCTCCTAGCGTTTTCCTGAGGTTTCCAAGCACTCTGGCAGACACCACAATCACCGAACCGAAGCAGCATATAAATCTTCTTAAAGCATATGAATGCTGTAGACAGTTGAATAGGAAACCATACGAATAGGTTTACACTCCTAGCAGTCAAACTGGGACAGCATGCAATAAATCCTCCCCCAAGAATGAGACGACACTTCACCTCGAGGGTAAAAACAGGAACTCACTTTATTTAGACATAGCACACCTTCTTTAAACCCCCCCAACAGCCTCATTTGCATACAATAGGGCACATGGAGGTCTATGGTACAAGGAAGGGTGGTGCCCGACAATAGCAAGGGCTGATGGGAGATGGAGGAGGGACAGGAAAAGGGGGAGGAGAAGAGGCACAGAACACCAATGCCTTTAACATCACAGCAAGAGCAAGATGCACACAGCCCACAATACATCGCAATACAATCCAACCGAACCCATAACAACATACACAATATTCAAGACAGCCCGATTGCAATCTGCTACACAGTCTCAAAGGCCATTGTTCCCAAAAGTCACATGTCCACGGATGGTCCTTAAAGGGCCAGTAGCAGCAATATAAAATACCATATGCCCAAATTGCATTCAAACGTACAAATTTACCAGGGGCCATAGTCAGCAGGTAGGAGGAGGGTAGCCAGTCCTCTCCAATGCCCAGTGGCGAGGCGGGTTCCGCCACAGTCCCTGACCGTGCTTACTAATCCACGTATCCGTAGTTACGTGCACCTTGCCACAGATGGCGTTGCGCAGTGCACACCTGATTTTTTCCCCCCACTTGGTTGTGCAGGGAAGGGATGGCTCGCCTGAAAAAGTAGTGGCGCCTGGGCATGACGTACTGTGGGACATAAGGTTTTAAAACTCTGTCTCCCCCAGATGGAATGACAGCATTTCAAAGGCCAGTAATTTTGAAATGCTGGCATTCAGGGCCAGAGATCGCGGGTAGGTAGGGGGGTACTTTCTCTACCGCTCCATTGTTTGGAAGATGGAGAGCTGAACGCTTCTGTTGGACATTGTGGAGATGCTTGGTGACCCAGGTGGTGGTGTTGCTGGCAGATCCTCTGTTTGCCACTGTCACTCCAGAGGTGGATGAAGAAGCCAAGACTGCAGCAGAAGAGGAAACAGGAGGAGTCAGAGACCTTTCTTGGTTTTTGAGGTGTCTACTCCACTGCAGCTCGTGCTTTGCACTTAGATGCCTGGTCATGCAGGTTGTGCTCAGGTTGAGAAAGTTTATGCCTCGCTTCAGGCTCTAATTCCACAGCGTGCAAACTCCTCATGTCTTGTCGTCAGCACGTTGTCTGAAGAACTGCTACGCTAGGGAACTCCTTGGAGCTGGCTTTGGTGTGCTCGGTCCCTTGCTGCATTGAGCAGTAGCAGGCGTACTGTCTAGGGGATGGCTGCTCTGCTTTTGCACTCTGCTTCCCCTTCTGTTGTGCTGGTGGCTCTGTGCGACCACTGCCTCTTCCTCCAAACTACACAGGTCACTCGCATGACCTTGATTCCATGTGGGGTTGAGGACCTCATCATCCTCCACATCATCTTCCACCCAGTCTTCACCCCTGCCCTCCTTGTCGGTCTGCACACTTTTGAAAGCCACAGCAGTTGGCACCTGTGTTTCCTCATCATCCGAGATGTCCTGCGGTTATCCTCCCATGTACTCATCTTGAAAGATAAGTGGTTGGGCATCGATGCACTCAATCTCTTCCACTTCTGGGGCAGGGCTATGTGGGTGGCCCTAGCAGAGTCATCAAAAAGCAGAAGAGACTCCTGCATTACTTGGGGCACAGACTGCTTGGCTGATTTGCAAGGGGGTGAGGTGAAAGACTGCTGGACATCGGCTGCAGGTGCTAACTCTGATCTTTCAGCAGGAGACTGGGTGGGAGACAACGTGAAGGAACTGGAGGCACTGTCAGCAACCCAATCTACTATCACCTGTACTTGTTCTGGCCTCACCATTCGTAGAGCCGCATTAGGCCCGACCAAATAACGCTGAAGGTTCTGTCGCCTACTCGCACCTGAGGAAGGTGTTTCACTTGTGCGTGTAGCTGGCACAGATCGACCATGTCCTCTCCCTGCAACAGGCGCTCCACCAGCAGCACCACGTCCCTTATTTGACAATCTCCTCATTCTCTGCAAATTTAGTATTTTTCCAAAAATGGGTGTTTTTTTAAAAAAAAACAGAAGATAACAGCAGTATCTAATGCGTGTATTTCACACTGACAGATGCAGCAAGGGCTGTGAAATTTAGTATTTTTCCCAAAAAGGGTTTTTTAAAACCCAGAAAATTATTGCAGTATTTCAAGCTTAAAGGAAACCTGTCACCATGATTTTGTGCATAGAGCTGGGGACATGGGCTGCTAGTTGGCCACTAGCACATCTGCAGTACCCAGGTCCCATAGCTCTCTGAGCTTTTATTGTGTTAAAAAAAGTTTTGATTGATATGCAAATTACCCGATATGAGTCCTGTAGCCGGAGATGAGTCAAGCGGAATGGAGCCCAGCACCGCCCCGCGTCTTCCGAATCTCCTCCTTGCTGGCTGACGTCACAGAGCTGGAGCGATGCGCGAGCTAGCACATGCGTAGTTCGTTCCCTGTGCTGATGCCAGTACAGGGAATGAACATGATGCCGACACTGCGCATGCGCTAGCTCGCGCATCGCGAGATTTCGGCGCTCCAGCTCTGTGACGTCAGCCAGCAAGGAGGAGATTCGGAGGACGCGGGGCGGTGCTGGGCTCCTTTCCGCTTGACTCATCTCCGGCTACAGGACTCATATCAGGTAATTTGCATATCAATCAAAACTTTTTTTAACACAATAAAAGCGCAGAGAGCTAAGGGACCTGGGTACTGCAGATGTGCTAGTGGCCAACTAGCAGCCCATGTCCCCAGCAACATGTGCAAAATCATGGTGACAGGTTTCCTTTAAATTGCACACTGATAAATGCTGCATAGGCCCCAGATGGAGGGTATTGCCAAAAATGGGTGCTTTTTTTAAACCAAGAAAATTATTGCTGTATTTCAAGCTTGTATTTAACAATGACAGATGAAGCAAACACCGCAAAATTTGTATTTTACCGAAAAGGTGTTTTTTAAAACCCAGAAAATTATTTATAGTATTTCAAAATGCTGCATAGGCCCCAGATGGAAAGGTATTGCCAAAAATGGGTGATTTTTGAAATCCAGAATATAATTGCAGTATTTCAAGTTTCGATTTGACTGTTACAAATGCACATATGCTGTGCTGGGGCACAGAACTTGCATAAAATGGCCGCCGCCGCCCACCTAACTAACAGACGGATAAAAGTTATTTTTCTGTCACTGGGCTCAGGGCAGGGTAAAAAGATTGTACACTGCACCCACAAAAACTAAATCTAGGTAGATCACTGAGTTAACAACTACAAGCACTTTAGACAAAGATTCTGTCTTATTCTCCCCCTCACAGCAGCAGCCTCCTATCCCCACACTAATCAGAGCTGAGTGACGTTCAGCGCTATGTGACTCCAGCTTATATAGAGGCTGGGTCACATGCTGCACTGGCCAATCACAGCCATGCCATTAGTAGGCATGGCTGTGATGGCTTCTAAGGGCACACAAGTTAAACACTTGTTGATTGTCTGCTCTGCAGCCTTCCAAAAAGTGCCATTAACTCGCCGAACCCAAACTTTTACTGAACGGTTCGGGTCCGTGGTCCAAAAATCCTAAAGTTTAGTATGAACCCGAACTTTACAGTTCGGGTTCTCTCAACCCTAATCCTTAGTTTCTCTTTAAAAATTTTATTTAACAAGTTGTTACCATACACTATGAAATCCCGATCAGAAATCTTGTATCCAGGTAGGTCAAAGTTTGTATCTTTTATTTCTATTTTTTTTCAGTTTAAGGTACTCTCGGACCCAGTGCAAAATCTGTAACGGGCCTCATGAACATCAGTGCCATCAATGGCATATTATGGTTTTTTATATGGCTAATACCAGAGTTTAGGGAATCTCTGTACCTCATATAGTTTGCCCCTGGTTAGCAAAGAATAATCAACTCCAATAGGGGTTGTCCAGCTTCAATGGATTGTCCAGCTTTTAGAAATTGATGACTTATCCTCCAGATAGGTCAGACTGCAGGTATTCAGGGAAACATGGGAAGGGGAAAACATCTTTATTCACCTCTGGCCCCTTTACACAACCTTGACCCATAACAAACACAGACAACTGTATCATTTTATTGCTGGATGGTGATCGGCCACAGCTTCTTTATTAAAGCGGCAAACCTTAATAAACCATAATATCAGAGCAGTATGCCAAACGCTGGACTCCCAGCGGGCAAGTTAAACCGTAATCATCAGAGCGGTATGCCCACCGCTGGACTCCCAGCAGGCAAGTTAAACCGTAATCATCAGAGCAGTATGCCCACAGCTGGACTCCCAGCGGGCAAGCACGCCATCTGCTCCCACCATATCTCCGCTGTACTCAAATGCCGCCACGGAGGAGACCCGTTCTCCAAACGGGGCTCCGACCACCACCCAGCAGAACAGGGTCTGTTCAAAACCTTTTTACAGGCCGGAAAAGGAATTACTGACTAACATACAAAACACCAACATGTACCATTAAAAACCAATGCCAATAAGAAAACCGGTTGATGAAAACGGGGGATAGAAACCCGGGAGGAGAACATAGCCCAACCCCCATGTAAAATACTAGTCAAACCACCATGAAGGACGGTGTACAGTTCTGGTGTCCCGTAAACAAGCAGACATACCGGAGCCGGAGAGGGTTCAGAAGAAGGCAACACAACTCCTATAAATCTACCCACAGGACAGAGCCACGAAAAGAGGAAATCCCCTGCGTCCGGAGAAAGAAGGTTAGAGAGGTTGTTGATCCAGCTGTAAGCACTACACTATACAGCTGCAACATCCGATAACGGTGACAAACTACCACCCCTTAATCTATACCTTTGCATTGTATCCCGAACGCATCCACAAATATAGCCCAGAAACAACCCACCTGGGAGATTATCACCAACCTCCTAAAAAATGACCGAGACAAACATACGTAAGAACCATGAGGTCCAAAGCTACGGAATAGGCCAGGGAATTATCTCAGCTGGGTCTCCAGCATCACCGCGCCCCTGGCACAACTCCATACCAACCACCTGGAATCCCGGATCCTGTTCCAAAAACTTCCACCTCTCGACAACCAAAAACGCCCACCGGGCCGTGTTCCTCTCTCCGAACCCACGGAAGATATCCGAAAGGCCAACCAGCAAACCGCAGAACGCCACGACCTGAAAGAAAAAACAATTAGCCAGAGCAGCCACCACTTAGAGGATCGATCAAATAACTAGCCACAGAATACCTCTATTCCACACAAATGACATTTTTCACAACTCTTATTCTTCTCTTTTAATTATGTATGAAATTTGTCATATATCTCCTATTTTCTTTATATATTTATTTATTTCATTTATTTTTTTTTTTTTAAATGTAAAACCACAGAGGAAAACCACGCTGAGGAAAAGGAATTGAAGACCCCCATAGTAAAGTCATAACCGAATAACCAACTAACCGCCGGATAGAAACCGGGTGGAAGAGGAGGTACACACCACCTAAATTCACTGGTTCGTAATGTATAGACGGGCCCAAAGCCCAATAAAACTATTGCCCCATAAAAACCAGGGATAAAACCCAAACACAGTGCGGCCTAGAATGAAGAGACAAACACCTTGGATGAAATATCAATAAGCCAAAACAGAAGGCGAAGGGGACGAAACATGACTTACCAAAGTAAATACTCACTCATTACAACCGCAACGCCTACCGTACAATGGAACGATGCATAAAAATTATATTTTGGAGGGTCAGAATGACGGCCTTTTGAAGACCCATAAGAGGACCAATCGGTGTGTCTGATCCGCTCCAAACCGATAAGAACGGGGATTGAAAGGCTGCAGGTTAAAGTGAAATTACATGAAATGTGCTTGCATCTTCTTAAAGCTCTACCCTGAGCGACAAACGAACGGACCCGGATATCCGCTTCTGTCTTAACTTCCGGTACACCTGAGACACGTATCCTGAAACATACACCCAACTAGAGGCAGCGGAGCCACGTACAAACTCTGCGGCCGCTGCGCCCAATACCGCCGAGCCAAACAACCCAGCTGCACTAGAATAAGGCCTCTTGTACCGCACACATCGCGGAAATACCCCCGGATTAGTCCCCACTGAAACCCACCGAACTGCAACTCCTGTAACACTGGACACGAGGCAATTGAAATACAAACAAGAAAATTAGTGAGGGAGTCCAAACTCACAGCTGCCGAAACATAGGCCAGGGCCTAGAAAAATTTTATATACAAAGATATCACTAATACTGAATGTTTCTGCCAGGATTCAAACCCCAACCTTGTATACTAGAAGCAAGTACGGCAACCACTACACAAGAGGGATATCTTTACATGTTCCTTATTTCTCTTTTTTTTTTTTTTTTTATGTCCGGCCCCGTATGATGAATAAAATCCCGCCATATATGACAGTATTGAAAGCACAAATAGAACAAAGTAAACGATTACAATTACTTTCTTATCATTTTTATCTCATACCACGGCATAGTGCCAAAGGTAGGAGCCCAACAGGAAGTACCACTTTACACAGGAAAGAACCCGAATATACCACTACCCATACTCTACTAAGTTTATTATATTATTACGGAATATGAGAAATAACCACGGCATATTATGTCATTACTTGTATATCTATACCATACTCTATTTTATATTTACTCATTTCGTATATATATATTATCTTTATTTCCCTTCTTTTTTTTTTTATACCCTACTACAAGGAATGAACCAGTGGAAGCTATATTCAAGGAGGGACACTATACCAATGGCCAAAGCCGTAACTCGCCATACTCCTCAAAATAAAACCCCATGGATCGTGAGCCTAACAAATACCCGGAAACACCACAGTATAGAACAACTCACCATATATAACAAGTAAAACAGCTGGTGAACTTTTGTGAAAACAAGTGAACATTTTATTTTATATTTCTATATATTTTCATTTTATATTATTATTTCTAAAAAAAATTTTTTTTTTTTTTTTTTTAAGGCTAAAAGGGGTTTAAACTCAGAAAGCCTGGACGTTCGAGCTACCAGCTTGCCTAAAGCATATACTCACACAGCCATAAGAGCCGCCTGGTACAAACATACGGTGACACTATATATCACAAAATAAAACCCATAGCGCACCATCTATATAATGAGCATATAGCGTACGAGATACACAAACGGATATAGCACTAAAGTTCCAACAGGGATATGAACCCACAACCCTGTCCCTTAAAAGCATTAAACCACAAGACCACACCAGCTGCCTTGACAATGAACAAAATTTTAACTATATGTAATTTAAAAATTATTATTATAAATTATTTATTTATTTATCTATTTTTTTTTTTGTATACTGTATTAAAAGTTTCTCCAGAGATCCGAACTCACAACCTTTCACATGAGAGGCAAGGCATCCACCCTCAATAAAGCAGCAAGCTAAAAGAAATTTAGAAACCCCAAAAACGTTAGAATATTTTTTTTATTTTTTTTTAGGGTGCACGCATCCAATAGTGCCATAGCAAGTACTATATCACTATACAAGAACCACCCATTTCCCCAGCCCCGGTGCATCGGTACTCACCAGGCGTAGTGTTATCAGGGACGGCGCCACCAAGGTAGCAGGTACAGGAACTGCAACCCAAAGGGCCACTACAGTGACCAGGCTGAATGAATGGTAGGCACCTGCCTCTTACGGTTTTGATTACAACATCAGACCAGACTCCTCAGACGCACCCGACATACCATGAAAAGACGATGGTGAGCGCCGCCTGGAGGAACTGGGGCGCCTACTTCCACCAGAAGTGGCGACGGGCCCGGCCCTTGTGGGACCCACTCTGGCCTTGCCGCCTGGCACCTGCGAGAAGGAGGAAAAACACAAAGCAACCCCTGCTCCTAAATTAGGAGGGGAGGGAGGGAGACGCAAACAAGCAACTGAGACCCATAGTGCCCCATGGTTAGGAGGGCACGGATTAATTAACAGGGCACCAGTAATCCGCTGTGCAGGCAAAATTATATGTGCGGCACACTAGGTTGCAGCAGAGATAGAAGCTGCACAGTAAAAAACCCATAAGGCTACACTAAGAGGGCGGAGCTAGGGCCACAGTGGAGCCGGAGCCGGTCCCTGGTGCCTGGGGGGGGGGGAAGGGGTCACTTAAAAGCAGCAAGAACACAGAACCCCATGAGTACTGCTAGTAGGAGGGAAAAAAGGGGGGGGGGGCGGTAGAGAAAGCACTGTCGTTGGGGTGAAAAACTTCCACATGCCCCCACTGCCGAGCATAATTGCCAGCCACACAGGCGCCGTTTAGGGGATAAGGGGAAGGAGCAGGGCCACGGAGCGGCGCTGCGCGTCCTTGCGGGTCATTCAATAGAGGGACGCAGGTAAGATGAGGGCTGTGATGAAGAGGGGGGAGGGGGCTGCCGTGGGGATCGCAGGTCCCTCTCTTAGGCGGTGAGGCTGCTCGCATGGTGCGGCAGCTCCTGGCCATGCCTGACAAATGGAGCGGGGCGGGGAGGGGAGGGGAGGGGGGGGCGGGAGTTACCGCCGGCACCATTGCTTAAGCGCTGGGGCTGCTCGCATGATGCAGCAGCTCCCGGCAGGTTCAGTAAAATGGAGCGGAGAACAGGGAGCGGGGAGGGGGCAGGGGTGACCGCCGGCACCATTGCTTAAGCGCCGGGGCTGCTCGCCTGATGCGGCAGCTCCCGGCAGGTTCAGTAAAATGGAGCGGGGAGGGGGTGGGGCGGGGGTGACCGCCGGCCCCATTGCTTAAGAGCCGGGGCTGCTCGCATGATGCGGCAGCTCCCGGCCAGTACAGTGAGAAGGAGCAGGGGGGGAGGGTGCCAGGGAAAGCCGGTAATGCTCACAGATGAGCCGGCCAACCCAAACTCGCCAGGAGGCCCTGAGGCAGCAACTCCCGCGGAAGCTTGTAGTGGACAGAGCAAAGAGGGAGCATACCTCTCCAATTTTTGCTTCCACTTGCAAGAGGAAGTGCTGGAACAAGGGGAGGGGTATATGTACCTTCAGGATTCCTGAACCGCCCCCATCCTGTCTAAGGAGGTTACACCAGAGAATTAACCCCTTAACGGCCGACCTAATCTACCACCTTCTTAAACCTTACATGACTGGGCCAGATCCCAGAATGACCTAAAGGGGGAATGGGGGGGGGGGACCATCAGTCCCTAAGCACCCTCCCTATACAGTCGGGCGCTTGCCATCAATGTCATATCAGTACTTTCCACTGATCAGCGGTTTGTAGAACAAAAAAAATATATACAATTGCAAGAAAAAGTATGTGAGCCCTTTGGAATGATATGGATTTCTGTACAAATTGGTCATAAAATTTGATCTGATCTTCATCTAAGTCACAACAATAGACAATCACAGTCTGCTTAAACTAATAACACACAAAGAATTAAATGTTACTATGTTTTTATTGAACACACCATGTAAACATTCACAGTGCAGGTGGAAAAAGTATGTGAACCCCTAGACTAATGACATCTCCAAGAGCTAATTGGAGTGTCAGTCAACTGGAGTCCAATCAATGAGATGAAATTGGAGATGTTGATTACAGCTGCCCTGCCCTATAAAAAACACACACCAGTTCTGGCTTTGCTTTTCACAAGAAGCATTGCCTGATGTGAATGATGCCTCGCACACAAGAGCTCTCAGAAGACCTACGATTAAGAATTGTTGACTTGCATAAAGCTGGAAAGGGTTCTAAAAGTATCTCCAAAAGCCTTGCTGTTCATCAGTCCACTGTAAGACAAATTGTCTATAAATGGAGAAAGTTCAGCACTGCTGTTACTCTCCCTAGGAGTGGCCGTCCTGTAAAGATGACTGCAAGAGCACAGCGCAGACTGCTCAATAAGGTGAAGAATCCTAGAGTGTCAGCTAAAGACTTACAAAAGTCTCTGGCATATGCTAACATCCCTGTTGGCAAATCTATGATACGTAAAACACGAAACAAGAATTGATTTAATGGGAGGATACCACAGAGGAAGCCACTGCTGTCCCAAAAAAACATTGCTGCACGTTTTTCAATCAAAACCAACATCAAAACCTCATCCCAACTGTGAAGTATGGTGGTAGGGGCATCATGGTTTGGGGCTGCTTTGCTGCGTCAGGGCCTGGATAGATTGCTATCATCAAAGGAAAAATTAATTCCCAAGTTTATCAAGACATTTAGCAGGAGAACTTAAGGCCATCTGTCCACCAGCTGAAGCTCAACAGAAGATGGGTGTTGCAACAGGACAACGACCCAAAGCATAGAAGTGCAGAAGTGCTTAAACAGAAGAAAATACGCCTTCTGGAGTGGCCCAGTCAGAGTCCTGACCTTAACCCGATTGAGATGCTGTGGCATGACCTCAAGAAAGCGATTCACACCAGACATCTCAAGAATATTGCTGATCTGAAACAGTTCTGTAAAGAGGAATGGTCAAGAATTACTCCTGACCATTGTGCACGTCTGATCTGCAACTACAGGAAATGTTTAGTTGAAGTTATTGCTGCCAAAGGAGGTTCAACCAGTTATTAAATCCAAGGGTTCACATACTTTTTCCACCTGCACTGTGAATGTTTACATGGTGTGTTCAATAAAAACATGGTAACTAGAGTTGAGCGGACACCTGGATGTTGGGGTTCGACAGTTCAGCCGAACTTCAATGGGGTTTGGAGTCAAGTTTGGGTCCCGAACTCAAACTTTTTTTTTTAAGTCAATGGGGACCTGAACTTTTGAGCACTAAAATGGCTGTAAAAATGTAATGGAAAATGCTAGAGGTCTGCAAATTTCAGCAAAATGTTGTTAAGAGCATGGCAAGTGCTATGCAAACAAAAGTGGATAGGGAAATGACTTTAAATAACATAATATACGTAAGAATAAAAAATAATAATCGTGTTCTAGAAGGACGAGGTCCATATGGAGTAGGAGGTTGAGGAGGCGGTGGATGTAGCGGTGTAGGTGGAAGCAGCTTTGGAGGAGAAGGTAGCCTACACAGTTTTTTGGTTTTTAATTTCTTTTTCTTTTTTTAAATTAGGATACACCCCAAAACATTGGGAAATATAACCTGTGATAACCCCCTCCAGTCGTGCTAAACACACGTTCAGACAATACACTGGTTGCAGGGCATGCCAGCACCTCCAAGATGTAAAGGGCAAGCTCAGGCCATGTGCCCAATTTGGAGACCAAGAAGTATTTTTACCTGTCTACTAGGTATAGCAGTGGTACATAACACCCAAAAATTGGTGAATTTCACCCGAAAATGTAACTGACAAAGTAGGGAAATTACCTAAAATAAAATACGTACAAAAATAAAATAAAAAATTTGATTTATGAGGTGGAGGTCCATATGGGGTAGGAGTTTGAGGAGGCGGTGGACAAGGAGGTGTAGGTGAAAGCAGCGTTGGAGGAGGACACTGGTTTTTGGTTTAAATTTTTTATATATTTTTTTAAATTGGGGTACATTACAAAAGAGTGTGAAATATCCAAAATACAAGAATGAGCAATTGCGCTGTAGTATAACAATGGCTGGTTAAGGCCGGTATACATGTCTATTCTGCACAAGGTACAGACAAGTCCTGTGGGATCCATGCCTGGTTCATTTTAATGAACGTGGCTGTGGACAGGCGGACATTGGACATTGGCTGTGGACAGGCGGCTGCGCTTGTCTGTGATGACGCCCCCTGCCGTGCGTTACACACTTTCAGATAATACTGCAGTGCCAGGCCAGAACCTCCAAGGCGTAAAGGGCAAGCTCAGGCCATGTGCCCAATTTGGAGAGCCAGAGGTTAAAGGGGGCAGACCCGTCATTCAGTACATGTAGGCGTGTGCACACATACTGCTCCACCATGTTGGTGAAATGCTGCCTCCTGCTAAGACGTTCCATATCAGCTGGTGGTGCTGGTTGTTGTGGCGTGCTGAAAAACCTTTCCCACATTTCGGCCATGCTAACCCTGCCTTCTGAGGTGCTGGCGGTGCCCCAGCTGAGTTGGTGACCTCTTCCTCGTCCTCTGCCTTCGCCTTGTGCTTTCACTGT
Source organism: Bufo gargarizans (assembly GCF_014858855.1). Classification (NCBI taxonomy): domain Eukaryota; kingdom Metazoa; phylum Chordata; class Amphibia; order Anura; family Bufonidae; genus Bufo; species Bufo gargarizans. Next base: position 155,545,131 of record NC_058086.1, on the reverse strand, counting down.
GCCCCCGCTGTCAGGTGGGAATGCCACCAGCAGCACGTCTACCAGCGTGCGCTTGTACTCGCGCATCTTCCGATCACGCTCTAGTGAGGGAATTAAGGACGGGACACTGCAGCATGTAATCGCTCATGGTTGCCAGGCTGCCCAGAGGCAACATAAAGCTGTCCTCTGTAGGAGGTGTATCGTCTATGTCTTCTGTATCCCCCCAGCCACACACCAGTGATGGACATGAGCTGGTCTTGGTGCCACCCTGCTGTGAACATGGTTCCTCCTCCTCCTCCATCTCCTTCTCCTCATCCTTCACCTAGTCATCCTCCAGAACTGTGCCCTGGCTAGACAATAGTGTACCTGGCATTTGTGGGTGCAGGAACCCACCCTCGGAGCCACTTGAGAATGACTAGCTGGAAACCCTACGAAATGATCCCTCTTCCTCCTCCTCCTTCTGTGCCACATCCTCTTCCATCATCGCCAGCAGCATTTTTTCAAAGAGGCATAGAAGTGCTGCTGCTCGCACAGTCTGGCCAGCATGTGCAAGGTGGAGTTCCTCCTTGTGGGCACATCACATATGAGGCGGTGAGCAAGAAGGCCGTAGTTACGCTGCAACGCTGACTGGCGAGCAGCAGCAGGGTGATAACGCCGAAAGCGCGAACAGACGGCCCGCACTTTATGCAGCAGCTCTGACATATCGGGGTAATTTTTAAGGAATCTCTGTACCACCAAATTCAGCACATGAGCCAGGCAAGGGATGTGCTTCAAACCGGCTAGTCTGCTGCTACGAGATTTCGCCCATTATCGCACACCACCAGGCCAGGCTTGAGGCTCACTGGCACAAACCACTCATCGGTCTGTTGTTCAAGGCCCGTCCACAGTTTCTGCGCGGTGTGGGGTTTGTCCTCCAAACATATACGTTTAAAAAATGCCTGCTGTCGTTTACCCCTGGCTGTGCTGAAGTTGGTGGTGAATGCGTTACGCTGACCGGATTAGGAAGCGGAGTAGGAGGAGGAAGCAACAGGAGGCAAACTGAAGCGCCCTGCAATCCTCTGTGGTGGAAGGACATGCGCCAAACTGCTATCCGCCACATGCCCAGCCACCACTGCATTTAAACAGTGTGCTGTTATGGAGATATAACGTCCATGAGCATGCTTACTGGTCCACGTATCCGTAGTGAGGTGCACCTTGCAACAGATGGCGTTGTGCAGTTCACACCTGATTTTGTCCCCTACTTGGTTGTGCAGGGAAGGGATGGCTCGTCTGGAAAAGTAGTGGCGGCTGGGCATGACGTACTGTGGGACAGCCACCGCCATACGGCTTTTAAAACTCTGTCTACCCCAGATGGAATGACAGCATTTCAAAGGCCAGTAATTTTGAAATGCTGGCATTCAGGGCCAGGGATCGCGGGTGGGTAGGGGGTACTTCCTCTTCTGCTCCAGTGTTTGGGAGATGGAGAGCTGAACACTTCCGTTGAACATTGTGGAGATGCTTGGTGACCCAGGTGGTGGTGTTGCTGGCAGATCCTCTGTTTGCCACTGTCACTCCAGAGGTGGATGAAGAGGCCGAGACTGCAGCAGAAGAGGAAGCAGGAGGAGCCAGAGACCTTTCTTAGTTTTTGAGGTGTCTACTCCACTGCAGCTCGTGTTTTGCACTTAGATGCCTGGTCATGCGGGTTGTGCTCAGGTTGAGAACGTTTATGCCTCGCTTCAGGCTCTAATTGCACAGCGTGCAAACCACTTGTGTCTTCTCGTCAGAACATTGTCTGAAGAACTGCCACGCCAGGGAACTCCTTGGAGCTGGCTTTGGTGTGCTCGGTCCCTTGCTGCGGTGGGCAGTAGCAGGCGTACTGTATAGGGGACAGCCGCTCTGCTTTTGCACCCTGCTCTTTCTTCTGCTGTGCTGGTGGCTCTGTGCGACCACCGCCTCTTCCTCCGAACTACTTAGGTCACTCGCATGACCTTGATTCCATGTGGGGTCGAGGACCTCATCGTCCTCCACATCATCTTCCACCCAGTCTTAACCCCTGCCCTCCTTGTCAGTCTGCACACTTTTGAAAGCCCCAGCAGTTGGCACCTGTGTTTCGTCATCATCCGAGACATGCTGCGATGGTCCTCCCATGTACTCATCTTGAAAGATAAGTGGTTGGGCATCGGTGCACTCAATCTCTTCCACTTCTGGGGCAAGGATAGGTGGATATCCCTGGGAAACCCTGCTAACAGAGTAATCAAAAACCAGAAGAGACTGCTGCATGACTTGGGGCTCAGACTGCTTGGCTGATTTGCAAAGGGGTGAGGTGAAAGACTGATGGAAATCAGCTACAGGTGCCAACTCTGATCTTTCAGCAAGAGACTGGGTGGGAGACAATGTGAAGGAACTGGAGGCACTGTCAGCAACCCAATCTACTATCGCCTGTACTTGTTTAGGCCTCACCATTCGTGGAGCCGCATTAGGCCCGACCAAATACTGCTGCAGGTTGTCACCTACTCCCACCTGAGGAAGGGGTTTCACTTGTGCATGTAGCTGGCACAGATCAACCACGTCCTCTCCCTGCAACAGGTGCTCCACCAGCAGCACCACGTCCTGGGCCACGTCCCTTATTGGACGCTCTCCTCATATTTCTCAAATTTAGGATCTTGCCCTAAATGGGTGTTTAATAGCAGAATAGAACGACAGTATATAAAGGAATATGACCGCAGTATATAACCCTTGAATTTCACACGTGCTGATTCTGCAAGGGCAGAAAAATTTTGTATTTTTGCCCAAAAAGGGTGTTTTATTAATAGAAGAATATATCCACAGTATCTAAATGGTGTATCTCACAACGACTGATCCAGACTAGGCCGCAATTAAATTTGTTTGCCCAAAATGGCTGTATTTCAAATAACTGAATAGAACCAAAGTATGTAAAAGGTGTATCTCACAATGACATATGCAGCAAAGGCTGCAAAATAAACTTTTTTTTTTCCCAAACTGGGTGTTTGTTTAATAACTGAATATGAAAGCGGTATATAACTCTTGAATTTCACACGTGCTGATGCTGCAAGGGCTGTAAAATTGTGAATTTTGCCAAAAAAAGGTGTTTTTAAAAACTTAGAAAATTATGGCTATTTCTAGCTTAAATTGCACACTGACTAATCCTGCAAATGCACCAGATGTTGTATATTGCCAAAAAAGGGTGATTTTTTTAAAACCAGATTATTAGTGCAGTATTTCAAGCTTGGATTTGGATGTCACAAAAGCTCAGATGCAGTGCTGGTGCACTGAGCTTGCATAAAATGGCTGCCGCCCACCTAACAGACTGATGAACGTTTTTTTTTTTTTTGTCACTGGCAGGGTAAAAAGATTGTGCACTGCACCCACACAACTACATGTATGTAGATCGCTGAGTTAGATTTGAGTTCTGATCACAGATTCTGTCCTATTTTCTCCCTGAAATCACCAGCAGCATCCTCTCCCTACACTAGTAACAGCAGAGTGACGTGCAGCGCTACGTGATTCACTCTTATATAGAGGCTGGGTCACATGCTGCACTGGCCAATTACAGCCATGCCATTATTAGGCATGGCTGTGATAGCTTCTAAGGGCACAGAGTTGAACGCTTATTGATTGGCTGCTCTGTAGCCTTTCAAAAAGCGCCAAGAAAGCGGCGAACACCGAACCCGAACTTTTACTGAAATGTTCGGGTTCGGGGTCCAAAAATCCTGAGGTTCGGTACGAACCCGAACTTTACAGTTCGGGTTCGCTCAACCCTAATGGTAGCATTTAATTATTTGTGTGTTTATTAGTTTAAGCAGACTGTGATTGTCTATTGTTGTGACTTAGATGAAGATCAGATCACATGTTATGACCAATTTGTGCAGAAATCCATATCATTCCAAAGGGTTCACATATTTTTTTCTTCTTGCAACTGTAAATTAATATAATTAGTATTTAAAAAATTCAAAGGGTGAATGGCACAATTTTTCCCCTTTTTATAAAATGCTTGAAAATGCAAAAATAATTAGTGGTATTGACAAAACCGTAACTTGTGCTAAAAACTAATCTGTCATTTATCTTGCAAAGGAAAAAAAGTAAATTTTGACTTGCATGGAATCTCCAACCACACTCCGGTTCTGCTTCTGCTCAGGGGCGTGGATTTAAAGGCAGGTCCTAACAGAGCTTTCAGACTTAATCCATATTGGTTGGAGGTTATCAGTGAGCGGGACCTAATTAATGAGGACATTCTCGACTTCTGGCAGCGGAACGAAGGTTCCACTCACATTCATTTTGTATGGGACGCTTTGAAGGCCTATATTAGAGGCCTTTATTGCGGGAAAATAAAAAGACGAGTGGAGTTCCATAAGCAGGAGAACTATCAAGAGGTTGCAGGTTGCTCTGACTAAACATAGCAGTGATTCCCTTCGCTCACAGTTGAAAGAAGCAAACCAACAATATAAGACCTTTTTGGTAAATAAAGCCCAACATAAACTTTTTTTTCAAGGACAGATATGTTTTAGTGAGGAGGGGATAACAGGTAAACTGTTAGCCGCATTAGTTGCCAATCAAAGAGGAGCGACTAAAATTAGGTCTATCAGAAATACATTGTGCCAGATGGTAAATGATCCAGATCAGATTAGACAGGAATTCGCTATTACTCCACTCTATATAGATCTGAAACGGTATGTAGTCCCTCTACAATTAACTATTATTTAGATCAATTAGAAATGCCCTTTCTTTCGGTTCAGGAAAATGAAATACTTAATTACCCTATACGACTGGCAGAACTGGAGGCCGTCCTTTTGTCGGTTAAATATAACTCCTCTCCTCGGGCGGATGGTCTGCCATTTTAATTATATAGCTATCAAGCTAAGTCACTCCTCCCTATTTTGCTGAAGGTTCTAAATGAATCATATAGTTATGGCTCTCTTCCACCATCTTTTAGGGAGGCAATTATCACTTTAATTTTTAAAAAAGTTAAGGATGGTAGTGAGGTTAGGTCATATAGGCCCATATCACTCCTTAATGCAGACTATAAGATTTTTGGAAAATTTTTAGCAAATCGCCTTAAAAAGGTAATAGCATCCCTGGTTCATCCCAACCAAACAGGGTTTATACCCGGGAGACAGATTCAATCGAACTTATATGGGGTTTATTTGAACCTGCAGATAAAGGGGCGTTCGGACTGCTCCATCCTGTCTCTGGATGCTGCCAAAGGGTTTGACAGGGTGGAGCGGTCCTTCTTATGGCAGACCATGGCCCATTTTCGATTGGGGACTGCTTTCATTGCAATGACCCAACTGCTATATACCCAACCAATAGCCTGAATTAATATTGATGGTGTTAACTCCTCTATTATTAAGTTACAGCACGTCACGATACAGGGGTGCCCTCTTTCCCCTTTTTATTTGCATTATTTATGGAGCCGCTGGCCTGTAAGGTTCGCTTAGATCCGGGGGTTTGGGGTAGTGGGTGAGAGTGATAAAATTAGGCTATATGCAGATGACGTCATACTGTTTTTGGACGAGGGCTGGAAAGTTGTTCCGTATGTCATCCAGGTTAATAGAGGAGTTCAGTCAATTGTCTGGTTATTTAATTAATTGGGCTAAGTCCTCGCTCCTCCCGCTAAACCGAAATGCCCCCGAAGGTGGCTCCGGTGTCCGGAAATTGTCTTCGGATGATTCTCTGGACTACCTGGGGATAAAGATTGGTGTTCCTATAAGTAGATTCTATGATTTAAATCTTTCCCCGGTAATAGACAAGGTGAAGGAGAAAATTAGAGACTGGCAAAAACTGTCAATATCGCAACCTGACCGATTTGCCTTGGTGAAAATGATTATACTGCCTTTGATTTTGTACCCGATCTGCACCTCCCCCATTTGGATAGAGGATGTTTTTTTTTAAATAAATTAGAGACCTTAAAAAATGATCTAATTTGGGGGAGGAAAAGGGTCCGTATAAAGCAAAGGTATTTATGGTTGGCTGAGTCAGAAGGGGGACTATCACTTGCTTTCTTTCAAGGTTATTTTTTTTCCGCGCAGCTACAAAGGTGTTGTAATTTTAGAGAGAATGCACTTGGGCAGTACCTTTTCAAGGGTAATAGGTAGGCCACTTGAGAATAATTTTCACTCACTTAGAAACAGGACAGTTTGGAACATTGGACACTAGTTGTTTAATCCCTAGGACTCTACAGAGGGTATGGAATAAATTGAAAATGATCTTGAAAGTTCCATATGCTTTTTATTGTACCCCTTTGTGGGAGAATTGGAACCTACCGGAATTTCTGAAAATAACAGATCATACCTATTGGAGTCGTAGGGGTATCACTAGAGTGGCACACTTGTTTGTGGTAGATCAGTTTAAAGCCCTACGGGACTAACTTTACAAACCATCACTTTTTTAGATTTGTTTTATGTATGCACGTTTAAAACGCGCGTATGAAGCTACATCTAACAAAAAATAGATGATCACCCAACAACATTTATTTTTTGATTGTTTTGTTCACTCGGGGAATAGGATTAAAATTGCACATATTTATTCTAAATTGTAAGATTCATTGTCCATGGTTACTCCTTTTAAAAGTACTCATACATGGGAACAAGAACTGAGATCTCCCCCACTTCCCTGGCCACAGATATTTAAAAATATAGAAAAGGTAGTATCTGCAACCAGTTACAGACTTATTCAGTTTAAGATTTTGCACAGGCTATACTATACACCGCAAATGCAGGCTAAGTTTTTTAAGAATAGAGGTCGGGAATTTTTTTGCCAGAAGTGTGGTAGCCCCAATGTTGGATATATTCATCTTCTATGGTAGTGTAGTACAATAAAGCGGTTCTGGGAGCAGGTATTTACAGCTTTGCAAGGAGACTCTCCTCAATCCTCTGCTCCGGACATGGTCTCTGCGATTTTGGGTTTGTATATACCAGAAAGTCCTTACTCTCCTGGTGACCAATTAATATGGTTGAAGGGCTGTTTGATAGCAAAGGTTCTGATAATTAAGAAATGGGGCTCCCCCATCTCTCCCTTGTTTGTGGAGTGGAGACTGATTATGTCCCAAATAAAGTCCTATGAGGAAGTTGAGATGCGGAGGAGGGGAGGCACGTGAACATGCTATTTTGTCTTAGAATTGGGGCGGATTGTTTATTTTTTGAAATTGAGCTGCAACTCCATTGCATCAGGGGGACTCCGTGGATTGGTCGGGGGGGGATGCGTGGTTCGGGGTATCAGCGACTGCAGCCAAGAATGGAAGGGAGGGGGGGGTATTTATTAATTAAAAAAATTATAAAAAAAAAAAGTGTTTAGGTGGGATTAAATGTATTAGGTTAGAGTCTACAGATCTGGATTTAATGTTATTGTTTGTGATGGTGTATGGGCTGTATTAACATGTACTATCTATGTCTGTAAGTTCTATTTTTTTTTGTCTAAAAGTTTTGTAACTATTTTGAAGAAAAAAAAAAGTGTGCAGAAGTGGTAAAACATAAAAAAATTAACTTTGACATCACTGTGTAATTGTCACAGCCATGGTTATGGTCGTGACTCCTTGGGACCCGCATGCATTTGCCCGCGGTCTTATTCTTGTCAATCACAGGTGAGGGCTAGTATCTTGCCTCACGTGTGGTTGCCGCTGCCAACTTGTGGTTGTTGGGCAGTGGAGCAGCCGGAGCTGGTGGCTGGGCGGCTCGCTGTCCATGCGTGCGGTGGTCTTTGGTAATGTGTGTATGTTATGCCCTTTGTATGTCTGGTGTGCACGAAGTTTATGTTAGGTGTGCACTGTGACTCTTCCCTTCACTGTGGCTGCCCGTGGCAACGTTTGGTTTGGATGTGTACATGTGGTGGCAGTGTCTCGGCCTTCTGGCTGACTCCCAGGACATGGTTGCCACCCATGTCGTTGCCTGCGGTAACAGCTGCAGTGTGATCTTCATTTGGACACTTCCCCTTTAAGTGGTTTCACTCCCTGGTTAGTGTTGGAAGGGTTAATTACTTCCTGGAGCGTTTTGGTTTACACCGTTAACGGCGCGGTTGGTGGCTTATTCCCCGCCACCTTACCTTCCGTGTCCGTGTTTATCCCTCGTCCCTCTCTATGTTCCTATCTCTGGTCGTCTGCTGGCAGCATTCCGTTAGTGTTTCCGGCTGTGTGCTAGGTAGGAGTGTCTGTTGGCAGCGACTGGAGTGGGGACGTTAATAGAGAGTGGACGCAGTGTCAGTGCGGTCTCCTCGGGCTGTTTCTTTGCTGGTCTCTGGTTCCTGTGTGTTGTTCCAGAGGCTGGCAGTCGGATCCTGGTTCCTGTGTGTTGTTCCAGGGTCCGGCAGCAGCCCTGGGGAGACTCGCAGGTACTGACACTGATTCCCCTTCTCCTATCCCCTTGTTGGGTCCCGCACCAGTTTCTTTTTCATTTTTTTGGTGGGGGGGGGGCTTTGAGGGGTGGGAGTGTCACGGCCATGGTTATGGTCGTGACTCCTTGGGACCCGCATGCATTTGCCCATGGTCTTATTCTTCTCAATCACAGGTGAGGGCTAGTATCTTGCCTCACGTGTGGTTGCCGCTGGCAACTTGTGGTTGTTGGGCAGTGGAGCAGCCGGAGCTGGTGGCTAGGCGGCTCGCTGTCCATGCGTGCGGTGGTCTTTGGTAATGTGTGTATGTTATGCACTTTGTATGTCTGGTGTGCACGAAGTTTATGTTAGGTGTGCACTGTGACTCTTCCCTTCACTGTGGCTGCCCGTGGCAACGTTTGGTTTGGATGTGTACATGTGGTGGCAGTGTCTCGGCCTTCTGGCTGACTCCCAAGACATGGTTGCCACCCATGTCATTGCCTGCGGTAACAGCTGCAGTGTGATCTTTATTTGGACACTTCCCCTTTAAGTGGTTTCACTCCCTGGTTAGTGTTGGAAGGGTTAATTACTTCCTGGAGTGTGTGTGCATGCTGATCCTACTTCTCAGTCTTCTACAAGATAAGTGTTTTGCATTCATTTGTGTTTTTCTGTTTGCTGGATCCCAGGTGACCCTGACTCTCTCCGTATCTAGTGTAGGGAGCCGGTGGTCGTGTCCCCTCACTATTATAGGGTGTTCAGGTGTTATACAGTCGAGGTACGAGGATATGCGATCATCTACCATTGGGATTTAAGCATAGGCTGAGCAGTAAGGGAGAGAGCCAGGTCTGATGCAGGGGTCTCCTTTTTGTTCCTTAGCTTTGGATCTAGTCAGTCGTTTATTCATTTTGTGTTTCCTTGTTTCCTGTACACCTTCCGTGACAGTAATGGATAGCGGATGTGGATACACTGCGCCAACTAACCGGCTTGGCTTTAGGCTATACCCAGCATTATCCTGGAGGTGCCCTGGTATTAACCCTTTGACCACTATACAAGGATCTGGTCTTCACTGCAATGGAGCCACCTGGCCGCTACCTTTTGAAATAGTCCCAGTGTAGTTGGCAGTTTATCCACGGTCAAGCACCGAGAGATTAGGCAATACTTATGATCAAGAGACAGGCAGAGATAAGGGCAGGCAGAGTCCATGAAAAAACATAAAACAAGTGAGGTGAGGGCAGGCATCAGTGGATAAATATAGTAAACTGGGCATTGTTAGGGAAGGCAGCAGAGGGTCAGAGTAAATTAAACAAGCAGAGCTTTGGTACACAGGCATACAAAGTACACCTTCACTGGAAAACTATTAAACTAAGAACCTAAAGCTCAAGCACCTCTCCCTTAGGAGATGCCTTGCGTACCCACAGGTATCTAGCCATTAGATGGCAAAGATTGGAGAAATTGTACACTAGCCCTTACAGAGCTCACATGTCCTATGTGGTACAGGAAGAAGCCTTGCAACCTGAAGCAGGTTGCTACCTTCAGTAGCACCGAGGCCTCCTCGCTGTTTCCCGCATCATTAGGATGAATGGAGCTGAGCCGCGCCCAGGCCAGTGATAATAGTCGTGACAACACCGGGCCTGCGGGAAACAGCAAGAAGGCCATTGAGTGTCGCTGCTTTCTCAAACAGCTGAATGGCAGAGGTCCTGGGTGTCAGATCCCCATCGATCAGATTCTGATGATCAATCCAAACGATAGATCATCAGTAATTAAAAGGTAACATAGTAACATAGTACATAAGGCCGAAAAAGACATCTGTCCATCCAGTTCGGCCTGTTATCCTGCAAGTTGATCCAGAGGAAGAAAAAAATAATAAAAAATGACTATGTATAAATGAGTCATGTATTGCCATTTTACTTTACTCCTATAAGTTCAGCAGAAAAAAGTTTAAATGAAGGTTGCTTTTAATAGTGCGTGTTGATAATGAGAAGGTGAAGCTTCAAACTAAGCTGTTGCACTCATTTGTGTATTTAAAATGTCCTAGTTTTCAAACCTTGCCACAGAAGAGAATGCTGAATTAATGAACACATGTCGAAGATAAAAATTTTCACTCTGGGTTCAAGTTAGGTGGATAATGTTGAGAAATACATCAGTGATCATTTTAGCCTGCTCTCCTGGTGATCAGAATAAGATGTAAAAGTGCAGAAATGAACTTTATTGACTTTCTTTTCCCTTTTTGTCTTCAAGTGTAGCTATTTAATAGCAAAAAAAGTAAAAAAAAAAAATCAATTAATGCATTGACACTTCCCCTTTTAACCTTCATAGCCATGAAAAAAACGAAGCTAGTTTTCTAGCTTTGAATGCTCTATTAATAGTTATAGCAGTGTTATCTTACACTGACAATATGAGCTGCTGTAATTTGTCTTTTGACAAAATGATGTCTTATCATACATTAGTCACCCAAGGAATTTAATTGTCCAAAGGCTTCAAAAAGTAAGGCCATTTGGCCATAAAACGCTAGTATTAATCCTTGGTTCACTCTTTGCATTCCACTTTTTTATTTTCCTTAAAGAGGTTAGCTACCTGTTGGCTACTTTACATGTTAGAGAGGACAATTTGGCATAAGAAGTTGTCCAGCACGCATAGGAGCATCCGATAAAACCCAAGTTTATTTCCATGTGTAATACACATTGCGCATCACGTGTCTAGATAGGCAGATGCACCAAATTTTTCTCATTCTGGATGATAAATTTGGTGTATGTAGAGACACTTTCTCTAATTTGACACAAACTGTGTTAACTTACTTAATGCCAAAGTTGTGGCACAATTTTTGGTTTATTTTAAAACACACATTTTCTTTCTGTCCCTTTGGCAGTCAGTGTATTATTATTTTGAATGCATTTGATTCATAAATGGGTCTGAAAACTAAATGCACAAAAATGTGCCAAATTTGGGGCCAGTTCTAGGCATAATTATATTGGTAAATGTGGGACACTGATGTCCGTTTGTTCATATGCACAATTTGTGTGGCAGAATACTCCTCACCATTGAAATTGTAAAACCCAAGAAGGAAAAGTCACAGAATTATGAAAACTACAGAGCCTATAGACATTTTAATGATATGCTAATTACTAAATATTCCAAAAATCTTTATACAGTATCAAGTATGAGTGCCATGTGCAAAAATACACACGCGTATAAGGTTTGGCATGCTATCAGAGGTTATTAATGGTTGTCTGAGGAATGTTCTGCCATGCACACAAATCATCAAGATCCTCTGCTGCAGCTTTCTTTTCAACTGCGGACCAAGAACGGAGACACTGTAGGCCATGGTAGCATGTTTAGGCCATGCAGGCTGCTCACAGTAACATTATCAACATGTGGCCTGGCGTTGTCTTGTTGAAAAACGCTTCATGGGACACAAATCATACAAATCAATGTAATACCGAACATTCAAGACTAGAGGGGTCCGGCTTCCATATATTATGCCAGACCACACCATAATGCCAGGAGGACTGGTGTGACGTTTCTTGTAAAGGCTTCTTTATAGCGATGCCCACGTGGTCTCAAGACCAATCTCCAGCCATCATTGCATCCAAAACAAAAGCAGAACTCATTGCTGAAGAGGATAGCACCCCCATTCCAGTCTCCCTAGCCGTCTTGCTGCGTACCAGGATAGTCTTTGAGGGGGGTGGCGTGAGGCTAATGTAATACTTGTAGCTGGGCATCTGGCTCCTAGCTCAATGTTAAGCAAATGCCTTCTGATGGTTTGTGTAGACCCTGTGCTACCCAAGGCATAGTCAACAAATTATCCCTTTTTGGTGGCAGATGCCTTCTGTCTTCTGACCTGTAAAATGGTAGCCACCATTTTAAGAAATTTACCAGAAAGATTTGGGTTTGACTGGAATCCGCATTTTTGGAAAATTTGACACAACTTTACAATGGCACAAATTAGAATCTATCAGCTTATCTCCAATCATCTATAACCCTGGAAAACTTTATTTTCATGTTTTCATATATTCAAACTCCCATTGCTTCATTTTGTATTTTATTTTCTCTATACATTTTTGTCTAATTCTTTTATAGTATTCATCCAGAATGTGAAATGTAGATGTGCAGCAACCCCCTGTGACGGATACCACGCCTCGTGCCCACTTGATATCAACTACTACGAGACGCGGTATTGTCCCTGGTTACCTAGACGTGACGTTACACCCTCCTGGAGGGGCATGTAAAATTAGCTTGGTACATTTTACACAGACACCTCCTGACCATGTCGGCACAGAGAGGCAACAAGCTGAGAGATCCTCTTCACTGCCACAGCGAAACAGCGCCTTCTCAGCTCGGGTAATCTGCCACCAGCTTCTCGTTTTATATAAGCCCGGTCCACTAACGGGATTATATAGAGTGAGAAACCAACCCGCGGTAGCTTATAACTAGGCCGAAACACTGACAATGGGAATCATGGTCGAGATACAAGACAGCACAAGATTAACTTATATATTTAATCGCCTTAAGGGCACACTAGATAAGACAATATAAACTAAGAATATATACAGTGGTCTGAGGTTGCAAATACAGGTAATATGGTACAAACAGGATTAAACAGAGCACAAGTCAGTTACCAGCAGGGGAGGACTGGCAGCCTTAGTCCTGGGGGGCAAATCTAGTCAAATGGCCCATTTTTAGCCCCGCCCATCATTAAAAGCCCCTCCTACATATAATAGGCCACTCCCAACACACACTTTACAGCTGACATTCTATAGTTGCGGCCTGTCTCTACACATCATACGGAGAGGGGGGGCCGTCCTGGCTGCACTGCCTGCTTATATAACAAGCTACAGCCAGGAAGCTCCTCCGCTCTCCTCCCTACCCTGATCCTGCTCAAGGCCTGTGGTTCCCCCCACCATCTGCCACCCGCCCGTGGCCTGCTGCCCCCTTTCGTCATCCTCACCCAGTTCTGAATCCTCCTTCTGCAGATGTCAGGTGGAGGAGCCGGAGCATCTCTTCTCCTACATAGCGCCACATACCTCTTACATCCAGTGATGTCACCTTTGTTGTAGACGTTCTCTTTCCTCATCTTCTCCATTCAGACCAGACCGCCATGATGATTTTTCTGCCATCTCCCTTCTCTGCAGAGATTGAGAAACAGACATTAGTTTCCTGCCACCCCCAATACTATACTGCAGAAACAGTCCCCCTGGAAATACTACTACCACACAGATAGTGCCCCCAATACTGTACCCGCTATGCCCCCAATACTATACTGCAGAAACAGTCCCCCTGGAAATACTACTACCACACAGATAGTGCCCCCAATACTGTACCCGCTATGCCCCCAATACTATACTGCAGAAACAGTCCGCCTGGAAATACTACTACCACACAGATAGTGCCCCCTTAAACAATTATTGGCACACAGTGCTCTAAAAAATAACTGCGCCCAGACACTAATAGTATAAAGATAATGTCCCCCAAAAATAATTGTGCTAAGCTGATACTATGCCAGGGTGCCCCCAAAGTAACAGTGCTCCCCAAAATCCCACCAATAGAAATAATTCTCTGCCAGAGCACACTTAGTAGTAATAATGCCCCTATAGTGCCCTAGTAATCATGTTCTTCATAGCCCCTAGTAGTAGTAAAGCTCCCCATAATACCCCCTAGTAGTACTAATTTTCCCTATAATATGACAGTACATGAAATACCCCCGCTTAGTGCCCGCAGTTGAGCTAATGTCCCCAAAATGTATGCCAGTATAAAATACCCCTATATAGTGCCCCAGTAAATGCCCTCATACTGCTCCTCTCCCCCTTCCCCATAGTGTCCCCATAATATGCCAGTAAAAAAATGCCCCTTAGTGCCCCCAGCAGATGCCCCTATAGTGCTCCTCTCCCCGACAATGTACCAGTAAAAAATGCCCCCTTAGTGCCACCAAATGCCATAGTGCCCCCCATAATGTTCCAATACAAAAGGCCCCTTTAGAGCCCCCACTTCCCCATAGTGCCCCCAAATAATGCCCCTATAGTAGCACCAGATGCCCCATAGTGCTGCTCTCCCCTATAGTGCCCCCCCAGACTGTGCCAATAATTAAAAAAAGCCCCTTTAGAGCCCCCAGTTACCCCCATAGTGCTCCTCTCCCCCATGGTGCCCCCCCATAATGTGCCAGCCCTCCCCCCATAGTGCCAGCTCCCCCATAGTGCCAGCTCCCCCTATAGTGCCCCCCCATAGTGCCAGCTCCCCCTATAGTCCCCCCCATAGTGCCAGCTCCCCCTATAGTCCCCCCCATAGTGCCAGCTCCCCCTATAGTCCCCCCATAGTGCCAGCTCCCCCTATAGTCCTCCCCATAGTGCCAGCTCCCCCTATAGTCCCCCCCATAGTGCCAGCTCCCCCTATAGTCCCCCCCATAGTGCCAGCTCCCCCTATAGTCCCCCCCATAGTGCCAGCTCCCCCTATAGTCCCCCCCATAGTGCCAGCTCCCCCTATAGTCCCCCCCATAGTGCCAGCTCCCCCTATAGTCCCCCCCATAGTGCCAGCTCCCCCTATAGTCCCCCCCATAGTGCCAGCTCCCCCTATAGTCCCCCCCATAGTGCCAGCTCCCCCTATAGTCCCCCCATGGTGCCAGCTCCTCCTATAGTCCCCCCCATAGTGCCAGCTCCCCCTATAGTCCCCCCATAGTGCCAGCTCCCCCTATAGTCCCCCCCATAGTGCCAGCTCCCCCTATAGTCCCCCCCATAGTGCCAGCTCCCCCTATAGTGCCCCCCCATAGTGCCAGCCCCCCCTATAGTGCCAGCCCCCCCTATAGTGCCCCCCCATAGTGCCAGCTCCCGCTATAGTGCCCCCCCATAGTGCCAGCTCCCCCTATGGTGCCCCCCCATAGTGCCAGCTCCCCCTATAGTGCCCCCATAGTGCCAGCTCCCCCTATAGTGCCCCCCATAGTGCCAGCTCCCCCTATAGTGCCCCCCATAGTGCCAGCTCCCCCTATAGTGCCCCCCATAGTGCCAGCTCCCCCTATAGTGCCCCCCATAGTGCCAGATTTCCTCCTCATAGTGCCAGATCTCCCCCCATAGTGCCAGATCTCCCCCCATAGTGCCAGCTCCCCCTATAGTCCCCCCCATAGTGCCAGCTCCCCCTATAGTCCCCCCCATAGTGCCAGCTCCCCCTATAGTCCCCCCCCATAGTGCCAGCTCCTCCTATAGTCCCCCCATAGTGCCAGCTCCCCCTATAGTGCCCCCCATAGTGCCAGCCCCCCCTATAGTGCCAGCCCCCCCTATAGTGCCCCCCCATAGTGCCAGCTCCCCCTATAGTGCCCCCCCATAGTGCCAGCTCCCCCTATGGTGCCCCCCCATAGTGCCAGCTCCCCCTATAGTGCCCCCCATAGTGCCAGATTTCCTCCTCATAGTGCCATATCTCCCCCCATAGTGCCAGATCTCCCCCCCCCCCCATAGTGCCAGCTCCCCCTATAGTCCCCCCCATAGTGCCAGCTCCCCCTATAGTCCCCCCCATAGTGCCAGCTCCCCCTATAGTCCCCCCCCATAGTGCCAGCTCCTCCTATAGTCCCCCCATAGTGCCAGCTCCCCCTATAGTGCCCCCCCTATAGTGCCCCCCCATAGTGCCAGCTCCCCCTATAGTGCCCCCCCCATAGTGCCAGCTCCCCTTATGGTGCCCCCCCATAGTGCCAGCTCCCCCTATAGTGCCCCCATAGTGCCAGCTCCCCCTATAGTGCCCCCCATAGTGCCAGCTCCCCCTATAGTGCCCCCCATAGTGCCAGCTCCCCCTATAGTGCCAGCTCCCCCTATAGTGCCCCCATAGTGCCAGCTCCCCCTATAGTGCCCCCCATAGTGCCAGATTTCCTCCTCATAGTGCCATATCTCCCCCCATAGTGCCAGATCTCCCCCCCCCATAGTGCCAGCCCCCCGCAAAGAAGAAATAAATAAATACTTACATCCATCAGCAGCGATGCCGGCCTGTGTCCCTGCTGTGTGTGTGTGCGTGCTGCCGGCTCAGGCGTCGCGATGATAATGACGTCATCGCGCTGCCTGAGCCGGCCTCTGATAGGCTGCAGGCATTAGTGCCTGCAGCCTATCAGAAGAACAGGGGAGGGACACGCCTCTCCCTCCCCTGCCCCACAGCACGGCCGCAATGACATCCAGGGCCGCGCCGCCTGTGGTGATCGGCGGTGCGGCCCTGAAGAATAAAAAAAATTTTTTTTTTAGACCGGCGGCCCAGCGGCCGTTTATTTAGGGCGGCCTGGGGGGCAATTGCCTCCCTGCCCCCCGGCCCAGCCTGCCCCTGGTTACCAGGTAGATGAATGTTCCTTTGCTGTATTCACATGGAGGGCAGTGATGTCAGCTGGTTTCCAGGTCTCTCCAAATACATTTGCACGATGTGACCCCCCTTTCAGAAAAATACACACCCGCTTGCTGCCACAAGCCTTTTAACCTGTAGCCGATCCCTCCCTTCCTGACCTTTGGGAGGGGTCCACCCCCCCTTCTGGGCTGTTAGCAAATGACCCACAAAACGCTTTAGGGTTCATAGCTCCAGGTCAGAAAGTCACAGGGAGATGGTTCTGGGACCAACAGATCAGCCTGGGTTCCGGCTACAAGTAGAGTCCAAGCATGGTACCGCTATTTGGTTTCTGTGGTTCTGTGGAGAGATATGTATATCTCCCCTCCCGGGCATCCTACCACCAAACTAAGACCATGTTCATAGTGGCCACAAATATGTATCCGGTTTGGGCCTGTGATAGCCGGGCGATTCATGATTCCTTATAAATCGCCGGTTCCATGCTGTCTGCTAGATTTGATTGAACTGGGGAATGGCTGCAGGGAGGTTTTCTTGCAGGATCCATGCTGTCTGAATGGAGTTGTGAAATGTAACCAAATGTGGCCTGCTAGGAGTTTTCTGCTATCTGGCTGGGGCTTTGAAGCAGGGCCCTCCTATGGAGTTCACTACCTCTGCTAGCTGACAGCTTATGGCTGGTGTGGGAACATGGCTGACATGAAATAATAATCCATATTCCTCACACCCCCTGAGGAGCCAGTTTAGAGTATAGGAATGGCAGGGGCCCTGATGAAGTGTTGTCACAGGGAATTCCCTCAGGGCTGTTACTCCCTGGGGATCAATGCAGTGGAAACATAGAATGGAATAAGGAGGCCAGAGTAAGGGAGAGTTCACATACCTTGTGCATCAGTTATACACATTTGGCATCTGTTTGAGCCATTTCCATCTGAGATCATTTTTGTAGACGGATTTAAAAGTACTGGAGGCAGAACTTTTTTCTGTAAAAAATAAATAAAATAAAAATGGATCTGACAGAAATGTGCAGGGGAGGAACAGGGTGATTAACCCAGTTCTGCCAACCATTGCCAACCTTTCTTGCTGATAACTATGGTCAGAAACCAACAATAAAATGCATAAAATAACATAAATAATTTGTAGTACCCCTGATGTTTTTTTTTTTTTTCTTTAAAGGGAACCTGTCACATTGAACATGATGTCTGAGCTAAAGGCAGCTTGTTATCAAGTAGGAGGAGCTGAGTAGATTGATTTTATAGTTTAACAGGGAAAGATACATTTTATCAATTTAAAATTTATAAATTTAGCGAATCGAAGCTGATGAAGTGGAATTTGTTCAGAATTTTAGGAAAAATTTGATTTGCACCGAATGCAAATTTCCTCATGCTTCGTGGTAACAAGTTGCATTTTTTCCTAAAATGTCAGCTGCACGTGTGAGGACTTGGAGAAAAGAACTCTGGGACAGTGGGATCACCCATACTGACATGCATGCAGCCAGCCAGCCCTGTGATGTCACAGTCCTATAAAAAAGTGCAGCCATCTTCGATTCTGCCATTTACCAGTGTGCTTAGTGCAGGGAGAGACGCCTGCAGGCGTTAGGGACAGTGATAGAAAAAAAAACGTGATTGAGTAAAAAAAATGATTTACAAGTGCAGGGAAAGATTATTCAAGGTGTAGGGAAAGAGTAGTGAGGAATCGATCCACAGCATTTCTGTTGAACGGGGTTCAGTCGGGGAGGTGACAGCCTGAATACAGGCATCAACAGGGTTTATTATAAGGAAATATTTCTACGTCTTATTTGCCCTTGTGCGGTGAACTTATCTGTAGTAAAGCCTTTTGTGACATGTCAGTGCAGTTATTTCTTTTAAAGCCTTTTGTGACGTGTTAGCGCAAAAGGAAAATATACATTTGCTGCTCTTTGGTGCACTAATCTGTAGTAAAGGCTTTTGTGGGGTGTTTTAATTTCCTTTTTATTTATTTGATCTAACAGTATGTCAGACAGAGAAGTGCCAGGCCTTGCACAGGGGAGAGGCCTAAATGTTTCTGGCGCAGGCAGAGGTTCCAAACTCCTATAAATGCACAGCACACCAGCGGTGATATTCATGCAAATATTTTATTAAACATATATGCAAAAAAGTACAATACATATTAAAACTCAGAAGGAAATGCAGACAAGTGTGGATGAAAAATACCCCCTAAAACCAGTATGTATATCCATACATGCTTGCAACAAATTGCCTCTGTCTGCATGATACAGTAGGGACCCCCGCAAAAGTGCTGCAGAAAATGATGATGAATCACACCAGAAAAATACTGGATGCGTCAAAGAATCTATCTATCAGCATAAACAATTGTTATGTAAACCTACTCCAGAAGGGGAGTCACCTCAGTGAAAAAATATATTCACATCACAGATGGGATACCATACTGGAGAGCTGAGGAGACATTGGAGTATGGAGAAAATGCAGCACAGCAGGGGCACCAGTGATCATACAAACAGCTAAGGCATAAAAAAGTGCATAGCAATGAAGAGACCAACCTGGATAGGGGGGAACAAACCCGACGACCGTTTCGCTCTCTGGCTTTTTCACAGGGCACAATACAACTGCCAGGAGTCAAAGTACTTGTAGCCCAGTCCCTCCTCACTAGCCCAATCAGATACGGGGGATCAACAACTATAGCTGCAGCACCTGTGAGATGTAATCACACAGCCGGCCTCCGGTGGACGTGCCGACACATAGCACGCCCCTAGATTAAATCATGGGTCATGGGACCAGAACGGCCCCTCCCCCTGGCCTGCGTCATAGACATGTGACCAAGGGTGGGCTAGACACACCCTAGGTAATCACATGACCCACACTAGGCATCTGTGGCAGCCAGGCAACCACCACATAGCAGCCGGAGGACAGAAGCACGAATGATCACAGCTAAGTGCAGCAGTCAGATAAATACAAGAGGAGATAGGTAATACATAGTTGCATCCTCCATTATGTAAAAGCTACAGCCTGATGACCTTTATAACATTGGTAGGCCGATTGATCCATGTAAAATGCTATACAAAAAGTTCATTCATTAGACATCTTAAATATTAAATACAAGTGATGATTGGTACAATACAATCTACTGTGATATACGTACTCCTAATTAGAATCATGGGTCAGTGCAAAAAACCCACATAATATCGTTTGTCCTGATTATAGGGTATCATCTACCATACCATATGTAGGTCAAAAATAATTTATAATATTGAATACTGGACAATCACAATTACAATATAGATGCCCAGTATCCTGAATTAACATAGCAGGGATGATCATACAGAGACAGTATATATATATACATATAAAAGTGCCAAACACATTTAAATATACTAAAAATGTACACACATGTACAGAATTCATAAATATACATAACATTGAATCAATAAATGACCATGATTGTGATTCAAGCATGATCACACCGTGTACAAAAACTAAGTGGTCGAGAATTATATAATACCTAATAATAAAGGGTATAATAAAATAAAATAAATGAACTAAAAAACGTGTTAATACATAAGTGCCCAAATATAAAGTGACAGTGCGCAGTGCGTAAGTGAAAGTGCCATGCAGAGGCAGAGGTTGCAGCAGAGTAAGGGGCTGTGGCAGCAGTTGTCAGTTCGAGAAGCCCGAGCTCCCAGTCTCAACTAACGGTCGTGTCGTGACCAGCAACCCAGCGGTTCTTGAGTGGTTGACTCGATCTGTGTCGCAAGTGACATCAGACACCCCCAGCCAAGAGTCTGTGGGTTTGTCAGACACAATCCTTAGTTGGCATGGCCAGGGAGCAGGCCCTGTGCCCTAACCTGTCCTCAACCTGCTTCTGTCCTTTTCTGTTCCCAGAGCCACAGAAGCATTGTATGCTGTGGGCTCAGCTCCACTATACAGCGAGGATAAGGTACTAGAGGACAGTCAGCAGCTACTGCCCTGCCAAGATCTGGAGGCGATATCTGCCTCTTCCTTCGCTAGGCGGGCAAGTAGTGATGAGGAGAGTGGCGTGGGAGCTGGTGTTGCAAGTGGTCAGACTCCTGACCAAGAGACGGTTGAGGATGATATCAGTGACGTGCAGACAGTACTCGATGATGATAATGTAGCTGATCGCACTTGGGAGCTGGGTGACTAAGGAGCTTCATCATCATCATCGGGAGAAGAGGATGGCAGCTTGCCCATGAGCCAGCGGTGAAGCCAGCAAGTCGCTAGCGTGGCCGGGAGTCAGCAGGGTGGCAGCAATGGGAGGTGGGAAGCAAAACGTGCCCGAGGTAGACCACCTGCTTCACAGCAGCCTACCTGCCTGGGAAGTAGGGGTGGTAGCATTCAGTCATTGCATAGTGCTAGTGGTAAAATCACCTACTCGGCGATGTGGCAGTTTTTTTTTTAACCACCGGAGGAGGTAAACGTGACCATATGTAGAATCTGTGGGAGGAAGGTGACGCGTGGCCATGCTGCAGTGTTGCAATACAGTGGTCTGGGAGAACCGTGGGTCCGATGTGGTGGCTAGCATGCCGCAGCAACCGCTGCATCACCCAGTGGCGCACCCAGTTTTAGCAGTCAAGGATCCACCACTTCAGCCGAAGGGAGATATCTGTCATTCCCATCATCTGCTGGTCCCAATGCTCCTGCTCCTCCTACTCCTAGTCACTCATTCCATCAGAAATCAATTCGGTGATCGATCTTCCGGTCCTGATGCTCCTGCTCCTCGTCCTCCTACTCCACGTCACTCATTACGATCACCGAAGAGATTGCCATGAGACAACAGTATGCGTGCACTCTTCCAACGGCACAGAAAGCTGAATGTTCTCCTGTCCAAGTTGCTGGTGCTGCAGTCCCTCCCTTTTTAAGTAGTGGACTCTGCACCTTTCAGAAAACTGTTGGCTTGTGCTAAGCCGAGGTTGGGAGTCCCAAGCCGTCATTTCTTTGCCAAAAAGGCAATACCAGCCCTGCACACACATGTAGAAAAGAAGGTGGGCCAGTCCTCAAGCCTGTCTGTGTCTGCCAAAGTGCACAGCAGCGCAGACGTATGGAGCTGCAACTGCGGTCAGGGACATTACATGTCCTTTACAGCCCACTGGGTGAATGTGCACAGGCACACCAGCAACTTGGCCAGGTGACGCTGCTTCTGCCATCATGTTGCCACGCCATTGGTCCACCAACAATGTCCGCCTCTGCCCTCATCTTCTGCCATGTCCTTGGCCTCCACTGCAGGGACAATTCACACTGGCCCTCCAGTATACCACATGTGCAGGGCATGGTGGTGTCACACGGTTCTGCACCTCGTTTGCCTGGGCGAACAGAGTCACACAGGAGAGGAATTGCTCCTTGTCCTTCAGCAAGAAATCGAATTCTGGCTTTCTCTGTGACAACTGAAAATCTGAACAATGGTGACCGACAACGTGAAGAACATTGTGTCGGCGCTGCATCAAGGAGGGCTGAGCCATGCGGCCTGCATGGCACACGTGTTCAATCTGGTTGTCAAGCAGTTCCTGAAGTCTTCCACCAATCTGCAAGACATAATAAAAATAGCCAGGAAACTTTGCATGCATTTCAGCCACTCGTACACAGAGAAGCACACCCTCCTTGATCTGCAGAGGCAGAACAGCATCCCCCAACATAGAGAGGCCATAAACGATTGCCTGATGATCCAAGTGGAGAGGAGTACTCCCCTATGTAACTTCGATGTCAGCCAGTGGCAGCTCATGCGTGACACCTGCTGTTTGCTAAGGACCTTTGAGGAGGCTACATTGATTGTCAGTCGCCAGGACTATGGGATGAACAATATCATTCCACTGCTTCATGTCCTGGAACAGATGCTGGTAAATCTGGCTGGTCAGGGGACTGGAGAGGTGTTGCCTGGATCTTGAGGCCACATGAGCCCTGTGGGTGCTGAAATGGAGAAGGAGGAGGAAATTGGAGCACAAGCAATGTGTAGCGAAATGGGTGGTTTTTCAACACGGATGATAGGAGTAGCAGGAGCGGCCGGAGGTGTAAGAGGGAGATGACCCAAGCACACTATGGCAGTATGCAGTGGAGATGGAGGCAGGGAGTTCCCCCCCCCCCCTCTCTGAGTCACTTGCACAATTGGCCCACTGCATGCTCACTTGCTTAGGTAGTGACAGCCGAATTGTCCCCATTCGCAGGGGGATGACTTCTGGATCTCCACCTTGTTGGACCCTTGCTTCTGGTCCAAAATGGGGGCCCTTTTTACACCTCCTGAGTGGTAGGACAAACTGAACTTCTCTAGAGACATCCTATGTAGTCAGTTGGCCGCTGCCTATCTGCTCCATCTTCCATCCTCTCGCAGGTCTGACTGGGGGGGGGGCCCTCTGCGCTCACGTTCCACTCCATGACTCCCAACAGGCCCCACCCCCTTGCAGTCTAGGGGCGGAGCCAAAACCAGAAGCACAATTGAAGGGCAGGGCCAGCTCATTTACTTCTGCCTGCTCGGCCTCTGAGCAGGGCAATGAGAGGGAGGAGCTACCTCAACATGTGCATCGGGCATAATGGCCATACCAGCTACATCAGCAGCAGCCTGAGTCTATGAGCAGCTTTCTTCACCCGCATAGTGAAGAAACTACTCACCAGCAGCTAGGCATAGAGCAGAACCTGAACCAGCAGGTGGTGGCATACTTGGAGTTCACTCTGCCAGCCGTCATTGAAGATCCGCTGGACTACTGGGCAGCCAAACTGGATTTATGGCCGCAACTGTCCGAGTTTGCCCTGGAAAAGCTGTCCTGCCAGGCCAGTAGTGTAGCATCAGAGTGGGTGTTTAGTGCGGTGGGGGCCATAGTTACCCCAAGAAGAACTCTCCTGTCCACCCAAAATGTGGAGAGACTGACCTTTGTCAAGATTAATCAGGTGTGGATCAGCCAGGATTTCCACCCACCAATGCCAGATGCATCAGACTAGATCATCCATGGTGCCTCACCAACACCGGTTTCTTCTGGCTACCTGCCTCAGCAACTATTCTGATGCTGCCACCCACCTGATACTACACATCTGATGCCAAGTGCTCCTTCTTTCACCCACCATCCTCAGATGGTACTGTTATTGCTGCCCACCTCCACACATTCACTGTGCCACTCTATGGTGTCCTGATGCTGCCGTCACCTCCACACTTTGTCATTGTGCCACTCTGTGTCCTCCTGATGCTGTTTCCACCGCACCTCTATGTCATAGGGCCACTATATGGACTTCTCATGCTTTTCCCACCCTCCAAACTTCATGACTGGGCCACTATTTAGCCTTTTTGGCTTGGCTGACATAATTTATTTAACTCATCTTCTGATCTGTCAGAAGGAAGGAAAAAGGAGACGCACAACGGATTCTCTCTGTGTAGCAGCTGTAAGGCCTGTATTGACCCATCAGAATTGGCTTATGATTTGGTATCCAAAAGCAGGAGTGGGTACAAAACACAGAAGACCTGCAAATATTCCGTTCACGTGTCATCTCTGTTTTGGATCCACTCCTGTTGTTTTTTTGGCATCAGCAATACTGATGAATTATTGAGCAAATGCTGACCGGGTAATGGCAGATGCTCCACAGACCGGATCAGTTTTTTGTTCTGATGCATCAGAGCAGGGCCGGACTGGCCATAGGGCAGACCGGGCATTTTCCCGGTGGGCCGGGTCGCCTCAGGGCTCGAGTCTAGGGGGAACGGGTGGGAACGACGTTCCAGCACTTTTTTCATGGCAGGAACGCATGTTTCAGAGCAAAAGGACCAGGAAGCGGTCAATGCTTTGTACTCACCGCTTCCTGCTCCTCGGCTGCTGGCTCTGCAGGCTGCGCACAGGAGTGAGTCGCTCTGTGATGTCGTCACGTCACGCTGTGCGCAGCCTTCACAGCACAGCCGACAGCAGGAGAAGAGGAGCGTCTGCATCCAGGAGCAGGAGAGGTAAGTGTTTTTTTTTTTTTTCATATATTACAGGCAGTGGGCTGATGAGAGGCGCTGGGGGGCTGATAAGAGGCGCTGGGGGGCTGATGAAAGGCGCTGGGGGGCTGATGAAAGGCGCTGGGGGGCTGATGGAGAGGCACTGGGGGCAGCTATGAGGCTACTGGGGGCTGTTATGAGGCATGGGGCTATTATCTGAGGTCTGATTGGGGGTCATTTATATTGGGGTCTGATCTTAGGTCTTATTGGGGTCTTATTAACATTGGGGATCTTATTGGGGCTGTTAGCTGAGGTCTGATTAACATTGGGGGTCTGACCTGAGGTGTAATGAAAAATATTTTTTTCTTATTGCCCCCTCTAAAACCTAGGTGTGTCTTATGGGCCGGTGCGTCTAATAGGGCAAAAAATACAGTACTTGCTTGCTCCAGCCGACTTCCCCTGCCCTCTGCGAACGCCGCACGCTGTGACATCACGCAGAGGCACTTGGGTGAGTTCCCACACTTTTTTTCCCAGGACTTGACCCCTGGTTAGCCTGATTGTGTTTGGCCGGGCACGGCCGCTATTCCCGGGCACGGACGCTATTTCATTTCCCGGGCACGGCCGTTATGCCCGATGCACATGTTGAGGTAGTTCCTCTCTCTCATTGCCCTGCTCAGAGGCCGAGCAGGCAGATGTAAACGTGCTGGCCATGCCCTTCAATTGTGCTTCCGGTTTTTCCTCTGCCCCTAGACTGCAAGGGGGTGGGGCCTGTTGGGGGTCATGTGATTGGGCTGCTCAGTCAAAAATGTCCGGGCCTATTTTTTGTCCCAGTCCGGCCCTGCATCAGAGGAAGGGCAAAATAATCAGTGAGGTAGATGCAAACACTGCTGACATCCTTTCCACTCTGTCGGGGGGCTCTACTTGTATAAGCGTTTAATAGAACAGGATCTGTAGACATTTATGTGAAATCAGCTGATGATGGTGTAAAAGGACCTGTAAGGCTGAGTTCATACGTGAGATTTTTGGTCAGTTTTGGCCCTGTGACTGCCCAAATAACTGAAGTGTGCAGTGATTCTAAGTGCGACGCCTATCATCTGCATGTCATACTGACTCACAGTAATATTTCACTACCAAAGCAGACTCCCTATGCATGTTACTGCAAGGCACCGTGTTTTATAGCACTATAAAGGCTCTCTCCATCTAGGAAATAGCCATTTTTTATGTAATTTCCTGTGAATTTATTCGATCTAACCAAATAGAATTTTTGAAAAATTAGTTCATCTCTAGTTCTGGGCTTTGGAGTCAAGGAGGCGGTCCTATCCGTGATTGACAGCTACAGTATCTCTGTATACACAGTCATAGAGGGTGGCTATCAATCAGTGATAGGACCGTCTCCTTGACTTCAAAGTCCAGAATGAGCAGGAATAAAATGAATTAAATACAAGTTATTCAGAAATCTTTCTCTTAAACCTAGATATCAATCTGCTCAGCTCATGCTTCTCTATAACATGCCTGTAAATTATTTAGCATTTTCATGGTGACAGGTCCCCTTTAACATCCATACTAAACCGTAAAAATATGAGGGGAAAAAAACTTTTTTTTTGTAGGGCCTTTTCAAGGTGAAGCTAACTCTTTGTTACGTGTGTTTAGAAGGATTTGTCTTCATTCAAGGCTGCTTGTATGTTTCATTTCACCACAGGGTCCATTCAGAAGTATCATTTTCAAAGGTCACCATTTTGTTCCCGAAGCAGTTGTGTCAGAAGATTAAATGGCACTAGAACATTCATTTTCCATTAAAATTAAACATTTTCTCATGAAGTGGGTAAATAACAAGAACAACTATTATTTTAAGGCTTGAAAACATCCAGGAAAGAATAAGTTGAGATGTTAACGTACAGACCAATTATATAAAATCTTTCATATTGCCTTGATTCATTTCAAGCCTTGCACAGGCTATTTTGTCTGTGAAATCATGTGGAACAGAATGCAATTTGTGTCAGAAGCCGGACTGTAGAAGGACAACTAATTCTAATTAGTACAAATTCCCTGAAGGCCAGAAAGAGGCCTGGTGTGGTAACCGACTGCCTAATACAGTTTCTATTTTCCAACAGGTAGGTTGAGGCCTACTAGAGGTTGCCATGACAATATATAATAGCGGTCCTTTTTAGAAGCAACAACAAATATTAATTAAGTACTTGTTCACAATTGAATTGATCTTCTTTAGCAGAGTTTGAACAAGGAGAGCATCTATTTTAATTAGTTAAATTCTTAGCATTGAAAGAGAGAATACATTATTCTCTCAAATCTAAAAAAAAAGTGCCATTTGATTAGCCATAGAAAATAATTTTCTTTTTTACAGAATGGATCAGACAAAAGTACTGACCGTAGACTCCCATAAATTTAATAGATACCTTTTTAAAAACAAAAATTCCAAACCCATTCTTAAAATGATATATTAACCCTTTCATGATTTCATGCAAAATTTTACCTTTTTGGAGTCCTGCATTCTAAGGGTACATTCACTTGGTGGATTTTGACACTGTCAAAATCCGCCATGGTTTCTGCCTCGAACTGCAACGTTTGTCTCCCGTTTAAAACAACGTTTAAAACAGAGGCCAGGTAGACACCACCTGGCCTCTGTCGGAATTTTGCCGCAGTGTCAAATTCCGCTGTGTAAATGGCCCTGCTTTATTTTCTTGGGTTTCTCAATCTACCTAAAGTTTTTTGTGCCAGACACTTGGGGCATTCTTATTATTTAGAGTTGAAGTGGACATTATTTATTTTTTAACAAATTCCTTTCTTTAGCTCTACATAGATCCCTCTTCCTTCACTTTAGACTCGGCCTCTGCTCATGGATCATAATTGCATCACAGCTTGCATCTTCTCTGCATGCGTCTAAGTCCATTTTGCAAAGGGAATCCCTGCTACATCATTACTTTCTTAGCAACTGCCTGAATGCAGGAGCAGCAGTCCACATTCAGGGACACCATGCTCAATATGACTGCTGTGACGAGGGGTTTTCTGTTCTGTCACAGTACAGGATCGTGCTGTCAATGTGAGAGTGAGATCCTGCCTATAGCATTGTGTGCAACAGAACGCATTGTCATCAAACCTGCTGTGTAAATTAAAGGAAATGTGTCATCAGAAAATGACCTAATTAAAACAAGATTTTATGTTAAACATGCTTTTAAAGAATTTTTGGTCATGTTACAATTAATTTTTAATGTTACGATCAATATTCTTACGTTTTCACACTGACATGCCTAATAGGCACCACTTCTTGATCTGTACAGATGACTTTTCAGCAGTCTTCTCATTATCACAGGATGGATTATATGGATAACACCAGATTAAATGTTCACAATATGTGACATCACAGCTTATATACTCCCTCCAGACCTCTGCATAGGTCACAGAGCATGAGTAGAAAGAGGTCCCATAGAAGTCTAAGGTCCACTCCTACTCTCAACTCATTAACTATATTTATTGCCCCTGTTTGTCTATTGTGTCTATGACCCATGGTGGCCGTTGTCAAGCAAATCTCTAAATGATCAACAGCCAAGGCAAGATGGCTGCCGCTATAATTCTGTTCAGGAGATGGATTTAAAAAAAAATCTGCAATCCTACAATAAAACTAGATGGTGGCATGTGCCCTTTCTTTCTAATGATTTTATTTTTTATTTTTTTTAAGAAGCAGTAAAACAAAACTTTAAGAGACACATTTCCTTTAGCCACCCAACTATTTCCCCTGAGTACAGCTCAGTGTCACGGATGATGTTGCAGATAGCTGGAAGTTCTGAAAAAACGTCCGACTGGCTTGATACCAAACTAAGGAGTATATAGGTGACCCCTATAAAACCCTAAGAGCTCACCCTGACTGCTAAGCACATACAAGAGTCTCAAAGGTAGACGATTGTATGCCCACGTACCTAAGACTGTGTGACACCTGAAAACCCTATAAGAGTGAGGGGACACGACCACCGGCTCCCTGCACTTCATACGGAGGGAGTCAGGGTCACCTAGAATAAAGCCAGCAAGGAAACACAATACATGAAAGGACTTATCTGAACAAGCAGCAGCAGAAGCCTCCAGCAGTGAACACTTCAATCCAGGAAGTAGTATAAACCGCAAAGTGAGGCAGTATGGGAGGTGACACCTGGGAGAAGGAAATGAGATGAGAAAGTGAAACCAAAACAAAGAACATCATGCAAGAGGTAGAGAAGGACGTCTGTCAGACCTTCTCACAGAACTGGCTGTGACACTCAGGCTCTGGGAAAAGCACTTAACTGTTCTGCCTGAGCCCAGGGCAGAAGGGGAATGGGGGGCTGCTTTTGCTGCTCATATCTGCTGATTGGTAGCAGCTAGAGGCAGCTGTCATTCCAGGCTTTCATGCAAGACTAAAATGACAGCATTAGCACAACACAAGGAGAAATTGAGTCGGGAATAAACGTGTTAAAACCTGCAATTACTTACACTTTCAAAAATCACAGAAAAAAGATAAACATCCTGCAAAATGTAATAAATTAATATGCGGATGTGCATAGCTACATTTATTAACCCCTTCAGGAACCTGCCATTTTTCACCTTAAGGATCAGGCTGTTTTTTGGAAATTTTACTTGTCACTTTGTAAACACAGAGAGAGAAAATGCACCAAACAGATATAACACTGACTCTGCTGGCAAGACATAAATGAAGGTATTAAAAGCTGAGACTTTTGCCAATATATTCCAGTCATGGAGATATCGGAGCCCATCATGCACCACTTTGTGTTAATAACTTTGGCACGCTTTTACTTATCCAAGCCATTCTGAGATTGTGTTCTCATGACACATTGTACTTCATGATAGTGGTAAAATGTACAAAAAAAAAATCGAAAAATTTGCAACTTTCCTAATTTGTATTTCTCTGCTTTTTAAAACAGATGCCTCATATAATAGTTGCTACTTTACATTTCCCATATGTCTACTTTGTTTGGATCATTTTGTGAATACCATTTTGGGGGGACATTAGAAGGCTTAGAAGTTTTGAAGCAAATCTTGATTTTATTTTTATTTATTTTTTATCTCCCAAACCCACTTTTTAAGGACCAGTTCAGGTCTGAAATCACTTTGTGAGGCTTACATAATAGAAACCACCCAAAAATGACCCTATTTTACAAACTACACCCCTCAAGGTATTCAAAACTGATTTTTACAAACTTTAACCCTTTAGGTGTTCCACAAGAATTAAAGGAAAATGTAGATAAAAATTCAGAATTAAATTTTTGGGCAGATTTTCCATTTTTTCCAGTAACAAAGCAAGGGTTAACAGCCAAACAAAACTCTATTTATTGCCATGATTCTGTAGTTTACAGAAACACCCCATATGTGGTTGTCAACTGCTGTACAGGCACACCGCAGGGCGCAGAAGGAAAGGAACGCCATATGATTTTTGGAGGGCAGATTTTACTGGGATAATTTTAAGTTACCATGTCACTTTTTAAGACCCCCTGATGCACCCCTAGAGTAGAAACTCCCAAAAACTTAACCCATTTCGGAAACTACAGGATAAGGTGGCAGTTTTTTTTGTACCATTTTAGGGTACATATGATTTTTGGTTGCTCTATAATTAGACTTTTTGTGAAGCAAGGTAACAAAAAATAGCTGTTTTGGCACAGATTTTTTTTGTTATTTACAACATTCATCTGACATCAGACACGATAATACCAAATTTGACTACTTTTTTTGGTAGTTTGTTTCAGTTCTACATAATAAAGCATTTTTGAAAATTTGTCTCCATATTCGGAAAGCCATAGTTTTATTTTTTTTTGATTAGTTTTTTTTGGAGGGGCGACTGTCTTATGTAGGGGCTCATTTTCTTTAGGATGAGATGACTGTTTGGTACTATTTCAGGGTGCATATGGCTTTTTGATCGCTTGGTATTCCACTTTTTATGATGTAAACGGATAAAAAATGGCTTTAACACAATTTTTAGCTTATTTTTTTTAATGGTGTCCACCTGAGGGGTTAGTTCATGTGATACTTTTATACAGCAGGTTGTTATGGGCGTGGCAATACCTAATATGTATACTTTTATTATTTAAGTTTTACACAATAAAAATCATGTTTTAGTGTGTCCATATTCTATGAGCCCTTTTTTTTGGGGGGGGGGGGGGCGATTGTCTAAGGTAGGGTCTCATTTTTTGTGTGATGAGATGATGACACTATTTTGGGGTGCATATGAATTTTTGATTACTTATTTTTGTGATGTGAAGTGACCAAAAAATTGCTTTTTGTGAATATATATTTTTTTTTTACTGTGTTCACCTGAGGGGTTAGTTCATGTCGTAATTTTTTAGAGCAGGTCATTACGGATGTGGCAATACCTAATATGTATACTTTTTAAATTCTTTTTACATTTAACACAATAAAAGCATTTTTGAAACAAAACAAAATCATGTTTTAGTGTCTCCATAGTCTGAGAGCCATAATTTTTTGTTAGTTTTTTTGGGCGATTGGCTCATTTTTTGTGGGATGAGGTGACTGGTAAATTGGTACTATTTTGGGGGCATATGCTTTTTTAAACGCTTGGTGTTGCACTTTTAGTGTTGTAAGGTGACAATTTTTTTTTTATTTTAGCACAGTTTTTATTTTATTTTTTTGACTGTGTTCAGTTCACCTGAGGGGTTATGTCATGTGATATTTTTATAGAGCTGGTCGTTACGAATGCGGCGATACCAAATATGTCTGTTTTTCTATTTTGTTTACAATTTGTTTTAGGCCCCCTGCACACGGCCGTGTTTCTCAGCCGTGTGCGGGCCGTGGAACCGCGGCCTGGATCCCTCCTGAGAGCAGGAGCGCACGGCGTCACTGGTTGCTATGACGCCGTGCGCTCCCTGCTGCCGCCGCAATACAGTAATACACTGGTATGATCTATACCAGTGTATTACTGTACTGTGCCGGCAGCAGGGAGCGCACGGCGTCATAGCAACCAGTGACGCCGTGCGCTCCTGCTCTCAGGAGGGATCCAGGCCGCGGTTCCACGGCCCGCACACGGCTGTGAAACACGGCCGTGTGCAGGGGGCCTTATTTTGGGAAAGGGGCATTTTAGTTTTTTTTACTTGAAACTTGCAGGAGGAGAGAAAAAGAATTATAAAAAAAAGTATAGAAATTTGCCATTATCATTGTATTGACACACATAATAAAGTTGTTATTTAGACCCCATAGTGAATGCCGTAAATAAATTCCACAAAATAATTTTAAAATTGCTGTTTATGTCCCCTCTTAAAAATAACATAATGAGTTAGTTAATACTCTATGTACCCCGAAATGGTTCCTAAAAAAAACTGCAACTAATTCCACAAAAAAAAAAATTAGGATATAAAAATTAAACCGTTATGACTGCTGGAGCATAAACAGGGAGAATGTTACTGGTCCTTGAGGCTAAAATTAATTATGTCACTAAGGGGTTAAAATGCAATTACAATAAAAAAAAAGTGACATTATTGGGAGTTTTTTTTTTTTTCAATTTTAAGGTGACTGTTAAGGGGTTAACAGTCTGTAGAAAAAGGGAGCAGCCCATTAAATCACATAATGTGGCTAGAAAGAGGTTAAGGTAGACATTATGAACATCCAAGAGAAAGTTTTAGCACCAGGCAAATATTTAGAATTTAGCTGTTGGCCAGACAAATCTCTACTTGCTTCCAATTGATACATCTGAAGGAAGCAATGCTGCAGATCCCTCACTATGCTCTATCCTCATCTTGATTCTTAATGAGTTAAAGGGAGCCTGTCACCACATTTTTCCATTATAAACCCCTACTGGTGCCTTGTAGATCACAATTACTGTACCTAAACATATTTTTTGTTGATATATCTTGGTCCCTCACCCCCCCAAAAAAAAAAAATATATCTTAATTCCAATATGTGAACTAGCTGAAAAGAGCCCAAGGGTAATGCCATTGGACATTTGAGCCCAGCCACACTCATTAGAATCTAGGCCTGCTCCTCTTATCTTTATCTTCTGTATACCTTTCTCTACTCTTGACATCTGAAACGCAGCTCTTGAAATGTCATGAAGCTGCATATCAGCCATCTGTTTGCACCTGTCCCATCTGCTCCCTTGTGGGCATTGGCATCATCAACTGTGGTGCGTATGTGCTGAAAGGGTTGATGTCGCCAATGCCCAGAACAGGCAGAACAGGCACAAACAGATGGGTGATATCCACCTGTGCAAGATATCAATCGGTAGGTTTCTGATATCAGGAATGGATGGAGGGGTAGAGAAGATGAAGATAGGAGGAACAGACCATGATTCTAATGGGAGTGGCAGACCAAGTTCTGCCCCTTAGGCTCTTTTCAGCTAATTTGCATATAGAATTAATAAAGAACTGTCTCAGGTTAAGCAAAGATATGTGTCACGGCTGAGGATGGGGAAAACCCTCAGCCGTGCGGTATCAGAAGGCGGATGGTCAATGCCAGGCTAGGACAGGAATCAGGGAGCAGGTCACTTCCTACACATCCCTAATTCTGACCCTGTCTCCTATCCGTATGAGCCAACCCTGATGGTAGGAGGGCTCACACTCCGGAACCTGATATTCCTGCTAGCCCTCAGGGTGGCCCTGGACTTGGAGCAGGGTAAGACGACCTGTTCCTCCTAGAAAACGGAGGGACAGGAGTCTCACTGGCCAAGCTACATAGAAAGGGGGAACATGAACAGACATATGGCAATGACAGGTAAGTGAGACAAATACCACACTTACCTGCCACAGACACACAACCTGGAACCCAAGTACAAGTTCTGCTGTCCAGAACAACACAAAGGACACAGCACACCACAGACATCACACAGGAACCCAGGAAACCATATGCTGCAATAACAAGGAGACCAAACAAACATCTTCTAAACACCATACGTGAACTTATGACCACAAGGGTGGCCCCCACTGGCAGATGGAATTACACAGGAGGCTGCTCCAGCTAGCCATGGCTGAAGTACCCCTCAGACTAGAGATATTCACTGAGGCTTTATAGGCCAGTAGCCACACCCAGTGTTCACACACACAGAAGGGAATTAACCCTTCCAACACCAGGCAAGGGAAGACGGCCACTTAAAGGGGAAGTACACACATAAACCCACACTTCACCTGTTGCCGCGGGCAACGGCATGCGTGGCAATCATGTCCTGGGGATTAGCCATAGGGCTGAGACACTACCACCACATGCACACAACACCACACGTTGCCACGGGCAACCAAGTGAAGGAAAGTGTCACAAAACACACCATAGGCCGTGACACTCTCACCCCTCAAAGCCCCCTCACCCACACAAAAGGGAAAACAAGTGTGGGACCCCAAACATGGAAGGAAAAAATAGCAGGATCAGTGTCAGCGAGTCTCCTCAGGACTGCTGCCAGCCCCTGGAACAACACACAGGGACCAGAGACCAGCAAAGAAACAGCCCGGAGAGACCGCACTGAACACTGCATCCACTCTCAGCAAATGGTTCTCACAAAGTCGCTGCCAGCATGCATCCTCTCCCAGCACACACTAAAGCCAGTCCAACGAGGACTGCAGCCAGCCACAGCAACAAAAGGTAGAGAACCACTGAGATGTGGACGAGGAGAAACCCAACCACAAGTGCCAGTTCACACACACTGCAGCCACTGCTACAGAGAACTGCACTGTACTAGGGTTCCCCTTTCACCCTCCCTCCGGAGGATAAACATGTGTGCCAGAAAACGGCAGGCGCCACATGCTGCGCCCTCTTCCGAAGGCGGGATATTCCCACCCCTCAAAGCCCCTACCAACAACAAAAGGGGAAAGTTGGTGAGGCACAAAAAACAATGGGAGGGGGGAAGGGGAATGACAAACAAGGGGACACCAACACGGACAACGGTGAGAAAGGAATGGCGGGGAATGCCACTCACCGCGCCGTAAACGGTGAAACCCCCATAACGCTCTCCCTCCGGAGAACGCGCATGCACCCCATCCGCAGATGACGGTACATGCTGCCCCCTCTTTCGAGGGAGGTGCCACATGAGGAGCCATTGTGGTCATACTGTCACGGCTGAGGATGGGGAAAACCCTCAGCCGTGCGGTATCAGAAGGCGGATGGTCAATGCCAGGCCAGGAATCGGGGAGCAGGTCACTTCCTACACATCCCTAATTCTGACCCTGTCTCCTATCCGTATGAGCCAACCCTGATGGTAGGAGGGCTCATACTCCGGAACCTGATATTCCTGCTAACCCTCAGGGTGGCCCTGGACTAGGAGCGGGGTAAGACGACCTGTTCCTCCTAGACACAGAGGGACAGGAGTCTCACTGGCCAAGCTACATAGAAAGGGGGAACATGAACAGACATATGGCAATGACAGGTAAGTGAGACAAATACCACACTTACCTGCCACAGACACACAACCTGGAACCCAAGTACAAGTGCTGCTGTCCAGAACAAACCCAAAGGACACAGCACACCACAGACATCACACAGGAACCCAGGAAACCATATGCTGCAATAACAAGGAGACCAAACAAACATCTTCTAAACACCATACGTGAACTTATGACCACAAGGGTGGCCCCCACTGGCAGATGGAATTACACAGGAGGCTGCTCCAGCTAGCCATGGCTGAAGTACCCCTCAGACTAGAGATATTCACTGAGGCTTTATAGGCCAGTAGCCACACCCAGTGTTCACACACACAGAAGGGAATTAACCCTTCCAACACCAGGCAAGGGAAGACGGCCACTTAAAGGGGAAGTACACACATAAACCCACACTTCACCTGTTGCCGCGGACAACGGCATGCGTGGCAATCGTGTCCTGGGGATCAGCCATAGGGCTGAGACACTGCCACCACATGCACACAACACCACACATTGCCACGGGCAACCAAGTGAAGGAAAGTGTCATAAAACACACCATAGGCCGTGACAATATGCCTGGGATACAGTTAATGTTATCTACTGAGCTCCATGAGCAGTTTATAATGGAAAAAGGTAGTGACAGACTCCCTTTAAGGGCCCTAGGCATCCCTGTCCACCTCTTTTTTTTCCAGTAGAACAGTTCTTTACTTGAAAACCAAGTTCAAGCACATCAGTTCTAAGCATGCATGGACTGGCAGTTACACAGCTTTGCAATTCCACAGATCTCACAGGATACATGGCTGTGTAGTAGGTCTTTTAAAGCAATTTGCCTCACATTACACTTCTCTAGCTGACTTAAGTACAAACATCCAGCAATAGAGGTGCAACACTTCACACAAGGCAACCAAGGGGCAGACTAAGTTCATAGTTATAATTTCCGCAATTTCCTTGGTGTGACGTGGTATTCTTTTAAACAGCTGTCCAGGCACCCTTTGGAATGCATGTCCAGGCACCATAAGACTTAAGTCTTCTGAACAAGTTTGCTACAGAACCTCTAAAGTCCTTTCAGACAGCTTATCTCCACAGAACTTCTACACAGCATCTCTACTGAACACTGGAATAACTTTCAGATATATATTTTACTATCTTCTCTTTGTTTTTCTCTAGTTGTTGAGATTCAGGACTGTGTTGAGCTGCATCTGCTTTCATCACCGTCTAGACACTGTAATGCTGAATTCTACGCACTTCCCATGGGGAGGGTGACAACAACCCCACCTAGTGATGGTAATTAAGTCCTATTAGCACCTTGTGCATAAAAGTACATGAAACGCATATCTAACTTAAAAGCACATTTTTAAACCTTTTGCAGTGTACCACTACCGAAGTAGTGGAACGCCGCAAGTGATCAGTTCAACCTGTAAGACTCCACTAATCTAACGCTATGTTCTGCTAATGATCTTTCAGGAGTCTGATCATAATTCAAAAAATGACATGTAAAATTGTTGTCTCTTTTAAACAGTCATAGAGCCTGTGTGCTTGGTAATTGATGAGCAAACTCACAGTGGCTTATTTCCTAACATAATTCATCTTTTCAATATTACTTTTTAACAGATGGATTTTCATGAAAAATCATCTCTTCTAGAAACGCCCCACAGCATATGTAAAAGAAATGGCAAAATGGTTTGACATTTTTTTATTTTCTGCATGTGTAATGCATATTTCTCAAGAGGAAATCCGAGGTGGAGATTCTTAGCAGTTAAAGATTACCAAGATAAATACAGGAGATTTAATTATAGTAATTAACAAAACAATTAATTGCACTGTCACAAGAAAAGTCTAATTTTGTTTTGATTAGGTTGAGATCAATACCTTTTTTTTCTGCCCACTAATTTAGGTGTATATTGGGTACTCCTTTTGTTTGAATTTTAAGGTGTGAGTTCTATAATAACTGTCCTGCTTTTATTATTTTTTCATTCACAATGACAATTTCCTTAAATTGATCACATGCCTTAAGGTGGCCATATACCTTAGTCTAAAGTTGATCAAAACAAACTATTTTAACCAAAACGAACATTCGTCATGAAATTTAACAATGAACGATTGTTTTAGCTGATCAATGATGAATTATTATCATTAAAAAAAAACTTGGCCGTGTTTGATATTTTCGCCTGTTGGATGAAATAACTTTCATTTAAAGAACATTCCCATAAAGATCTTTTATCCCCCGCCTGGTTTCATTTAGCATATATAGCCTGTTTGTACATCGGTTATGGCCAATATAGAATAAAGTGTCTGCGAAAGGAACGTTCACCTGATGAATTTGCTATTTAACCATCAACCCAGTTCTATCTAATGTTTATGACCACCTTTTAAGGTGGCTATACATATTAGGTAGAAGTAGACTGATGCTTAAATAGCAGTTGAACAAATAATTATCTGGTGAATAATCTCTTTGCAGACACTGCCATGCACATTTTAGTTCATTACAGTTGTTAAATCTGGTTATATATGCTAAAAGAAAAAATCTTTCATCCGACCATTGTATGAAAATTTGCTGACATCCTTTCCGATTATGGTGGGCTCTTATTGGTTGGCTAAAATGATCATTAATAAATGTCACCCAAAGAAAAATCATCCGTTTTGACCAGTCTAATGCGTATGTCCACCTTTATTTCAGTTAGTTTTGTGGTTATATGCCATTCATTTTGTTGTAATCATTGTGAGTAGAGAGGAGAAAATCGAAGCTGACGAAATGGAATTCATTCCTTATTTCAGGAAAAATTCAATTTGCACCAAAGGCGAATTTCCTTGTGCTTTGTGGTAATGAATCGGGTTTTTCCTAAAATGGCTGCTGCACGTGTGAGAACATGGAGAAAGAAACTCTGGGAAGGCGGGATCACCCATGATGCCATGCATGCAGCCAGCCAGCCCTGTGATGTCACAGCCCTGTAAATAGCAGCAGCCATCTTAGATTCTGCCATTTGCGAGTGTACTTGATGCAGGCAGAGCCGTCTGCAGGCTCTAGGGACAGTCATAGGAAAGACTTGATTGTGGTGAAAAACTATTTATAAGTGCAGGGAAAGGATAGGGAGGAATCATTCCACAACATTTATGTAGAACAGGGTTAAGTAGGGGAGGTTACTGACTGGATAATTGGAACAATCCTGTTACCCCTTGTGCACTGACGTGTACAAGGGGTCCAGGGATCCAGTCAGTGTGTCTGTGGCAGGTAGAGGTGGAAGTCTTTCACTCTCCTGCCATATCCATAGTTTATAGTTACATCCCCTTGCAGCTCGGCCAGTTTTAGACTCCTGTTTCTCCGCATCCAGGAGGAACAGGTGGTCTACCCAGCTCCTAGTTCAGGGATCGGCGGAGGGTGAGTAGGGATCCGAGGTTCCTGAGCATGGGCCCTCCTACCTTCAAGGTCGGCTCATGCAGCTAGGAGTTAGGGTCGGATTAGGGATGCGTTAGGAGGTAACCTGCTCCCTTATTCTGTTGTCCTGGCCGATCAGCAACTAACATCACGTGGCATCGCACGGCTGAGGGTTTTCCCCATCCTCAGCCGTGACAGCCTAGTTCTCACGGCCACATGAGCCATGTTTGGGCTCAACTGGAGGAGGAGGAGGACATCGGAGCACAAGCATTGTGTAGTGAAATTGGTGTTTTTTCTACACAGGCGACAGGATAGAAGGAGCAGGACCAGCCAGGAGCTACAGGGCAATGATGAAAAGGACCCAAACACACCATGGCAGTATGCAGTGGAGATAGAGGCAGGGAGTCCCTCCGAGTCACTTGTGCAAATGGCCTGCTGCATGCTGACTTGCTTGGGTAGTGACAGCCGAATTGTCACCATTCGGCAGAGCCGCAGAGGGATGATTTCTGGCTCTCCACCTTCGCTAAAGGTCCAAAATAAGGGCCTTTTTTACACCAGCTGAGAGGGAGGACAAACTGAACTACTATAGAGACATCCTATGTAGTCAGTTGGCCGCTGCCTATCTGCGCCATCGTCCAGCCTCTCGCAGGTCTGACCGGGGGGGCCCTCTGCACTCACGTTCCACTACCATAGCTGCTGGGGAGGGGTGGGGTGGCAGGAGCAGTACCAGCTCTATCAGCAGCAGCCTGAGTCTACAGTCGTTGGATGAGCAGCTTTCTTCACCCGCATAGTGAAGAAGCTACGGTCACGGAAGATGTACAGGAAACAAGACAATGCAAAATGAATATATGACTCACTGGATCCAAAACTAAGGAACAAAAGGGAGACCCCTGCATAAGACCTGGCACTCTCCCTGTCTGCTCAGCCTATGCGAAAATCCCAATGGTGGATCATCGCATATCCACGTACCTTGACTATATACCACCTGAACACCCTACAATAGTGAGGGGACACGACCACCGGCTCCCTACACTAGACACGGAGGGAGTCGGGGTCACCTGGGATCCAGCAAACAGAAAATCACAAATAAATGTACAGCACTTAACTTGTAGAAGGATGGAAAATAGGATCAGCATGCACACACACTCCAGGAAGTTGTATAAGCCGCACACTAATGCATTATGGGGAGGAATTTAAAGGGATGCAATCAGTCCAACTACATGACAGCTGAGAGAGGCTAACGAGATGAGGAACTGAAATTCAAAACAAAGAAAACTCAAGGAGGAGGTTCTGAAAGGCTTCTGTCAGAGCTTCTCAGCTGTCTGGTTGTGACAGCTACTCACGTCACCAGTAGTGATGAGCGGCATAGGCAATATTCAAAATCAAGATATTTTGCAAATGTTTGGCCACACTTTCGCCATAAGTTCGCAAATTTGTGATTACTGATTTTTGCAATGTAATATGTGCATATTGCATGTGCAATTTTATTACCTATAAAATATAATAAACAGACAATTACATAAAGGCTGTATGCCAAAAGCCAGGTATGTGCTATACAATAACCTATCCATAAGACAGATATAGTCAGCATATCTTACAATGGCAGCCTTGTGTACTATGATAAGTGAGGGAAGAAATAAAAAACAGAGTGAGGGGTGGGGGAATGAGGATAATGGAGGATAAGGTATCAAAAGCGCCAAGATGACCACTGGGTAGTGGGGAAGAAAAAAGAATAAAATGGCAAATATCCTTTCCCGAGGCAGAACCCTTAAATAGACAGTGCACACCCAGTGCACAAAAATATTATGTGCTGGTTTTCAGATGGTGGTTGAGGGGGAATTAGCACAGGGGCGCCAGGGGAGTGGTGTATATGACTAGGTTTGTGCTATAAGTTAAATAGGAAATTTTGATGAGGTATAAAAATAAATCATTGGTGAGGTTTTTTATTTTTATATTTTATTTTTATTAAGAGTGGGTATATAAAATAGGTTTATAAAAAAGGTCTATAAAAATAGGTCTATAGTGTAGGGTATTTAAAATCAAGAGCTAATGGTACTGAAGCAGTATGATATTGCAATACTGGAGAATGTATAATATATATATTTATACATATATAAAAGACGGAAAGGTGGTACTTACTTCACCAGAGAGGGAGGTATAGGATAAGCATATGACACCTATACCTTCCCCTCCCCCTGAGATCGCTTGGTAGGATGGTATGAACTTGCCTCCACGTCCCAGGGGAATAACACCAGTGTTCCAAGTGGAGAGTTCTTTATTTTTTGTGCTCCCTTTCTCAAGAGCAAATAAAATACAATAGAGCAGTGTACATAGCACCATACATATATAGGGGTGGTAATCAGACAATTATCTGTCAAATGGCGGCAGAATTCAGCATGGACCGGAAGTGGAAGGGGCTTCACTTCCGGTCCAATTAGCTGCATCATGTGTCCCATGATTCCTGGGTGATATTGACAATAATGACAGGCATGTCATTAGCAGCTAATTGGACCAGAAGTGAAGCCCCT
Organism: Bufo gargarizans; assembly: GCF_014858855.1. Lineage (NCBI taxonomy): Eukaryota > Metazoa > Chordata > Amphibia > Anura > Bufonidae > Bufo > Bufo gargarizans. Next base: position 155,504,422 of record NC_058086.1, on the reverse strand, counting down.
ACCACTTCCGGTCCGCGCCAAATTTTGCCGCCATTTTTATGCCAGCTAACTCTTCTCTCACTGCTTAGGAGGGCTGCATAAAAAAATTCTGTTTTCTAATTGTCCGAATATTATATTCAATAACCTTTATATACTGTTTTATCATGTAAAATCATTTGCATAAACTTGAATATGGGAAAGACATGCAAATTAGGGTACTTTCACACTTGCGTTGGATTCCGGCAGCCTGCCGAACCTGGAAATCCGTATGCAAATGGTTAGTATTTGTTTCCGGATGTGGATCCGGTGTCGTCCGGAAAAAACGGATCCGGTATTTTTTTTTCTAATTTTTCCCATTTTTAAACTTGGTACTGGATCCGGCAGTAATACATTTCAATGGAAAATAGTGCCGGAACCGGCATTCCGGCAGGTGTTCTGGAATTTTGGCCGAAGAAAATACTGTAGCATGCTGCAGTATTTTCTCCGGCTAAATACTGTAAGAGTTACTGAACTAAAGACATCCTGATGCATACTGAACGGAATGCTTTCCATTCAGAATGCATTAGGATAAAACTGAAGCGTTTTTTTCCGGTATTGAGCCCCTGTGACGCAACTCAATACCGTAAAACTTTAACGCAAGTGTGAAAGTACCCATAGCAGAATCTGCCTTGTTTTTCAGCTGAAACACTATTTGCATTCCTTTCCCATATTCAGGTTTATGCAAATGAGTTTAGATTTCAAAACAGTATAGAAAGGTTATTGAATATAATATTAGGACAATTATAAAACTGAAAATTTGTATGCAGCCCTCCTAAGCAGTGAGAGAAGAGTTATCTGGCATCCCAATTTTTATTTACTATTTTTGTCACCCTAATGATAATGATCTAGGTGCACAGGTCCCCCCAAGCCATCCAACTTAAATCAAGCAACTTTGAGGCTTACTTACTTAGTAAGATGAGAGCTGGTCCTGGCAATATCATACACAAGGCACAAGGCTGCCATTGTACATACCCAGCTTTTGGCATACAGTCATTGTGTGTTATATGTAATGATTTAATAGTATAAATTCTTTAGAAAAAAATTATTAATGATGGGTTAAAAAACACTTTAGATTAAAAAACATTTCTAATAAAAATGTATTACTGATAGGTAAAATAATAACTATAAAAAAATCTAGAATATTTGCAATTACAAAGATATATAACATTATATTGTAGATCTTTGCAAATACTTGAAGTGCCGATATTCGTGATAAAAATTTGCAATTAGAATATTTGTGCTCAACACTACTCACCAGCAGTAGCATCTAGACCTGGAGATGCTGGTGAGTAGTGTTGAGCATAAATATTCTAATTGCAGGGTGTACTCAAAGTATGCAGGTGGTGGCATACTTTGAGTACACCCTGCCAGCCGTCATTGAAGATCCGCTGGACTACTGGGCAGCCAAACTGTATTTGTGGCCTTAACTTGCAGAGTTTGCCCTGGAAAAGCTGTCCTGCCTAGCCAGTAGTGTGGCATCAGAGCAGGTGTTTAGTGTGGTGGGGGCCATAGTTACCCCAAGAAGAACTCAAGAGGAATTAGGCATGGATCAGCCAGGATTTCCACCCACCAATTCCTGATGCATCAGATTAGATCATCATTGGTGCCACACCAACACTTCGACAAAAGAGGCTGGTTTCTTCTGGCTACCTGCTTCAGCTATTATTCTGATGCTGCCACCCATCTGATGCCACACATCTGAAACCAAGTACTCCTTCTTTCACCCACCATCTTCAGCTGCTACTGGTATTGCTACTCACCTCCACACTGTCACCTTGCCACACTGTGGCCTCCTGATGCTGCCACCACCTCCAGACTCTGTCATTGGGCCACTCTGTGGTCTCCTCATGCTGCTTCCACCTAACCACTATGTCATAGGGCCACTCTTTGGACTTCTCATGCTGTTCCCACCCTCCCCACTTCATGACTGTGCCACTATTTTGCCTTTCGGCATGGCTGACAACATAATTTATTTGACCCTTCTTCTGATCTGTCAGAAGGAAGGAAAAATTAGATGCACAACGGATCCTCTCTGTGTAGCAGCTGTAAGGCCTGTATGGTCCCATCAGACTTTGCTTATGATTTGTTAGCCAAAAGCAGGAGTGGGTACAAAACACAGAAGACATGCAAATATTCCATTCACGTGTCATCTCTGTTTTGGATCCAATCCTGTTTTTTGAGCATTAGCAATACTGATGGATTACTGACAAATTCTGACCGAGTGAAGGTGGATGCTCCACAGACAGGATCCGTTTTTTGTGGGTTACTGTTCTGACTGATCAGAGGAAGGGCAAAATAATCAGTGACGTCAACACAAACTTACTGCTGACACCCTCTCCACTCTGTCGGGGGGGCTCTACTTGTATAAGCGTTTACTAGTACAGGTTCTGTAGACATCTATGTGGAATCGGCTGACGACGGTGTAAAAGGAGTGCGCTGCTTCTTGGCGCCAATATCGACCTGTAAGTCTGAGTTCATACTTGAGTTATTTGGTCAGTTTTGGACCAGTGACTGCCCAAATAAGTGAAGTGTGCAGTGATTCTAAGAGTGACGCCTGTCATCTGCATGTCATACTGACTCTAAGTATTATTTCACTAGCAAAGCAGACTCCCTATGCGTGTTACTGCAACGCACAGTGTTCTACACCACAATAAAGACTCTGTGCAGCCGTTTTTTACGTAATTCTCCGCAAATAAATTTTTGCGCTCATCTCAAATTGTGAGTAAATATAGCAGTACAAAATGCCATGCAACACTGCCATAATGGCAATGCAATCTATTACTTAAAAGAGTATTCCAGTTTGCATAACATCTTATAAAATAATTGATGAAGGTAGCTATAATTTTGTAAAGTATTTATTTTACTTATCTTCCGTTCTGGGCTGTGGTCACATGACCATGCAGCTCTTTATTTCTTGTGATATGTCCATGGACATTTCAATAATTTTTAACTGTGCTAACTGTTAATGTGCCTGATGAAGAGGGTTTCCGCCCCGAAACACACAGCTAAATAAAATTACTTCTAAGCCTTATAGTAACCTGTTTAAGGATTCTTCTGGGAAGTGTGCAGAGAATCGGGACCCGTTCTTTACTTGGTTCTTCAAGTTGACTTTGCGGCCGGAGCGTACATCGTTGTGGCTGCCTCCCTGTTCAATGCTGCTTGCTGTGCGAGATAGAAAAAAATGCCAGTGATCAAAGTGTAATGTCTCACACAACAAGAAAAGGGAAGTGCAATAAAGTGGCACACGCACCAGGATTCCTACTTGTCCTGCACTGCTCTTGGATTGGCCAGCACTGCTCACTTGAGCAGTACTGCCAATCTGAGGGCACAAGAAAGTGTATTGGGCTACTGAATGCACAGTATGCATCAGGCAGTATGGGAAGCAGTGTGGCCATCTTGGATGAAAGAAGAGGAACTGGCAGATCTGCAGCTGAAAATATAAAAATATCACTCGGTTGACGGTTAGTAATCAGTTTTTTTTTCCAGTTAAAGACTTTTTTCTTCTTGAGCCAGAGGGTCACTTAAACGAAGACATAATACTTTTGCCTAAAAATTATTCTATTTAACCATGTGATGTATGGGTTTTTGTAGATATCAGACAAAAAAATACAAACTATTGAATTATATTTTACCAATTCTTCCTTACTGTCATTTACCATCATACTCCCTAAAAATTTCTGACTGTGTTAAAAGGGAAAAAAAAATGTAATTTTTCATATTGAAATTTTTGATGGCCTACAGTAACTGGGGAAAACTATTTATTTAAATGGTAAGGTTTCTAAGTGAGGGAAAATGAGCTTGGCTATCCACATAAATAATTTTGACATGATAAATATGTGAGTTTGATGATAACTGATAAGTGAAGCAATTACCTTGCTTTTCCTGGATTACATTAAATGAAGATTCTGATAGAGTAATGAAAATAGACAAAAGAGACAAAAGGCATCTATAGAGCTTTTGGGCACCGCGTTATCTCTGTTCTACCATATTGAAGTAGAAGAGTTATCACCAATCATGCTTTCTATGTAGCTCCTTGCTTGTAAGCGAGAACACTGAATAAATTGTCACACCAAATCTACTGATAAATTGAGACTGGCAGACCTTTTAAAGTGTGTAAATAAACTTATCAGCAGTCTTCCGTTGGTCCAAAAGATATGGATATTTTGCATAGAATAGATTGTAGAATAAAATTTCCCTAATTTGCTGACATCAGTAGCTCATTGTCTGCTCATTGGTATTAAATAAACATTTCATCTTTTGATCTCAGATGATCACTGTCACTGCACTTTGACTGCATACAATGGAGGCACAGAAATCGCAAACCACTGATATTTTAATTTATCTAGGGGAAAATGATCTTTCTGGCCAAGATGCAAATAAAGCCAATGTGAGAGATTGGAGAGAAGTATTTATAAAGATCCTTAATCTTCTGCTGAATTACTTGTGGCTCTTTTGAGACTGAGGGATGTGAGAAAGTCTTGTATCAGTCTCGAGCACAAACAAGGATTGGCAGTATAAATACGTACACTGAATTCGCCCATATGATTACTGCAATCTGCCAATCAACAATTGTATTATTTCAGATTTGTGCATTGCAGTCAGAAACTACCGCCATGCCAACACGTCAAGCTAGTGCAATGTGAGCCACACACGACATGCTCATTTTCAGGCATGAATGATGTTTGTCAACACTTCTAAAGGGAAACACCTGGTAGAAAGAGGATTATGAAGCAACTTTAAATATTCTTCGTTATAATTCCTACAGTGCCTTGAAAAAGTATTCATACCCCTTGCACATTTCCATATTTTTTTTCATGTTACACCTACACATTTCAATGTACTTTATAGGGATTTTATGTGAAAGAGCAACGCAAAGCAGCAAGTATATGCATTTGTATTCAGCCCTCCCAAGTCAATACCTTGTAGGACCACTTTCTACTGCAATAACAGCTGCAAGTCATTTGCGGTATGTCTCTACCAGCTTTGCACATCTAGAGGCTGAATGTTTTTTGCCCATTCTTCTTTGCAAAATAGCTCTAGCTCAGTCAGATTGGATGGAGATTGTCTGTGAGCAGAAATTTTCAAATCTTGCCACAGCTTCTGAATAAGATTTAGGTCTTTGACTGGGCCACTCTAACACATGAATATGCTTTTAATCTAAACCATTCTTTGCAGCTCTGCCTGTATTTTTAGTCATTTCTTCTTGCTATTCTTCCATAAAGGTCAGATATGTGGAGTACAGGACTTGTAGTTGTCCTGGCGACAGATTCCACCACTTGAGCTGTGGATCTCTGCAGCTCCTCCAGAGTGACCATGAACTTCTTGACTGCTTCTTTAATTAGTGCTCTCCTTGCATGGGATGTCAGTTTAGGGGTGGACAGATGTCTTGGTAGGTTTGCAGCTGTGCCATAGTCCTTCAACCCTTCCCTGGTGGTCTAGTGGCTAGGATTCGGCGCTCTCACCGCCGCGGCCCGGGTTCGATTCCCGGTCAGGGAAAAGCGCATCTTTATTTGCTTACTCGTTTTGTGGATTACCATGGCAGCCCAGTGGTTAGCACTGGAACCTTGCAGCATTGGGGTCCTGGGTTCGAATCTGATCAAGGGCAATATCTGCACAGAATTTGTATGGTCTCCCTGTGTCAATCTTGGAGAATTTAAGATTGTAAGCCCAATTGAGTACAGCGTGATGCCAAAGTCTGTAAAATGCTATGCGTCTGCGCTACAAGAAATGCATAATAGCAATGGGACAAGGATTTTAAAACTGCTACAAGAGGACATAGTTTTAAATTAGAGGGGCAAAGGTTTAAAAGTAATATCAGGAAGTATTACTTTACTGAGAGAGTAGTGGATGCATGGAATAGCCTTCCTGCAGAAGTGGCAGCTGCAAATACAGTGAAGGAGTTTAAGCATGCATGGGATAGGCATAAGGCCATCCTTCATATAAGATAGGGCCAGGGGCTATCCATAGTATTTAGTATATTGGGCAGACTAGATGGGCCAAATGGTTCTTATCTGCCGACACATTCTATGTTTCTATGTTTCTTCTATTTTTGGATGATGGATTGAACCGATTTTTATAATCTACCCCTTCTTTACACTTCTCGACAACTTTATCCCTGACCTGTCTGCTGTGTTCCTTGGTTTTCATGAGGCTACTTGATCACTAATGTTCACTAACAAACCTCTGAGGCCAGGGGCAGACTGGAAACTTAAAGTGGCCCTGGAAAAAATACTAAAAATTGCCACATTTTGTAGTTGGGTCCAAATTGATGGAGGGCAGGGCTAGAAAAACATTTATACCATCCCAACAGAGTCAAGTATCACAGTACATCACAAAATACTGCCAGCAGCAAAAAATACATTGCCAAAAACTTTGCTCGGACGTGAGGAGGGCCCAGGTGGTCCCCTGGGCATTGGCCAACCGGGAAACTTCTCTAAGGTCTATAGCCAATGCACCCTTGTATGAGACCTTCACAGAACAGCTATAGTTATACTGCGGAAGTTTTTTGCGGAACCATTGAAATGCATAGTTCCGTATACAGAACTCAAAAAACTGTTGTGTGAACGAGCCCTTAGGTCACTTTATTTTAATGATTTTTTTTAATTTATTTTTTTGTCTCTGCTTGCAGTCACTAAATGGGATCCTTTATGGTTCAGGGAATAAAACTCTATTCTGATTGTGATGGATACACAGGTGCCAGTTAGCTTCGGTACAATTTATTTTTTCTCTGTTTTGTTTAACTTTTTGTGTTTTTTGTTTTCATTTACATTTTATTGACCACAGTGTTCTCTATATATAGAGGGTTTTATCCTACTAATGTGCAGCTTTTTAGTTTTTATCCATGTCAGCCTGAAGGGATGGATCCACCATTCTCACTACCACCTGGCCCACCCAAAAAAGTGCAGGATAGCATAATATGTTCTATGTGGGATGGCCACAATTTTGTTAAACAATTTTCATTGGCATAACCAATTCCTGTCCTTTTGAAACTTATCAGCTGATGCTAGTGTGCATGTCCTCAATGCTTAGCTACCAGCATGTAGTGCCAAACTGGAGTATCTGTCATCAAGGGCAAGAAGAAAAAACCCAGTTGCAGTTGTGACATCTGTAAAAATAAGGAAAAAAAACTAATTGAAAGGATCCATTGACAAAACATCCTTAACGCTAATTTACATGCACCGACTGAGCAGGAAATGATGGAGAAGGAACCGTTCCTTCCCATTAATTCCGCCTCATCAGAGGAGGTGAGAGCTGAAAATACATGCAGTAATCACCTCCACTATGTGAGGACAAGGGATGGCTATTACAATTGCTTGTCCCCATGCTGATTCGATTCGGCTGATTCACAGAATTTTACTAAAAAATTAGCTTTGTGGAGAATTACTTAGTCATGAAGCGCATTTTTTTGTAAGTAGAAAGTGCAATGACTGGGAGCTGTGATAGCGCCGCCCCTCATCATTGTACCCCTCAGATGCTGCGTTCATACATCATCACTGCATCTGAGTGTAAAAACAGTGTGAAATTAACATAATATTTTTTTTAAATCAAACTGCCTCCATTTGCTCGGGACGGTCCGGCTGCCGCCATCTTGCTTGAAGATCTGGAGAGAAATCTCGCACTGAGCGAGATTACGTCATCACGCTGGCCGGTGTGGTGGCGTCATACGTCACCATGCACGGGATTTTCGGACGAGATCTTCAATAAAGACGGCGGCTGGCTGCCCATCGTGAGCAAATGGAGGAGGTAAGTATGAATTTTTTTGTTTGTTACACTATTTCATGTTAAATTAATTCACTAACACAAAGCGCAAGGAAATTCGACTTTGAGGAGAATCAAATTTATCCTGAAATTCAGTTTAAATTCCACTTCGTGGGATTCGATTCGCTCATCTCTAGTGTCAGCATAAACTATACTTTCACCCAATAAATTAATGTTTGCTCATTCTTGGGCTAATCGGTGGCAGCTGTACACAAGCGACTTATTGGGAACACGCGTTCTTAAGCGCATTCGTTCACAATAAGTCCCAGGAATATTCTTATGTATAGGGAACTTATAAGAAGAAATAAAAAGATAGGCAGAACAGGGAGGGTAAATGCGATATCTTCACACTGGTAGTAGAAGGTAAGACACCTCCATTTCGGCTTCTCCACTCTTTTTATACACAATATTAATCCCTCTTGCCTATGTTTTAAACCACCAATTACCAATGGATCTTTGTTCCACCAAACCAGCTATACCTCATCCTCCGACCCCCTACCCTTGCGTACATTGGACTTTCGTTAACCCATTAATTGCCTCCAATACCATCAACTTTCAGGTCTCTGTCTACTATCCATGAAGGTTTGGTTTTCTTGTGTGAATTTGTAATGGTAGTGAGCATGCACCATATTTTTTTGGACTACAAGACACACCCAGGTTTAGACAAGAGGAAAGTAAAAAAAGATTCTGTTTTTGCCAAATTATTTTTTAGTAGGAATACTATGGTAAATATATTTTATCTTAAGAAGGAATTGCTGTAAATGGTTGGCTAAAATACCATATATTCTAGTTCACCTCTTTCTAAAAATTAAAAAGCCCAAATAATAATTTACTTTTGAATTTTGCCTACTGCCTTACAGTTGGTAGCCCATTCTAGTTTGTGAAGTATATGGGAGTCTCATGCTTTCCTATAATGTATATGTATGTGTACCAAGCTATAGACACAGCTGCTGTTAATTCTACTCTACCACTTTCATGTATAAAAATAAATCCACGTATTTATCCAAAAAGCACAACTTGTCCTTCAAACGGTATTTTTTTCCCCCCGACGTATTCACAAACAGTTCTGTTTTAATCAAACATCAATTGAACAATTCTCAGTTCTCAAGTCCTGCTCTGATAAACAATAGCTTTGACAAATGACACGTCACCCTTTGATGTTGAAGTGATTTTTTTGGGGTATTCCATTTATATTTAAATGCACTTTAATCATATCGATGAGCGAAATATGTACCATGCATGTTTTCTTTATTCATCTTTTTAGATTTTGGAAATTTGTTTATTCTATGAACGCATATACATGTAAAATCATGTATTTGGCTTTCCTGCCATCTGCCATAAATGTTTATAAAGTATAATTCCCACATTAAATTAGTTGTGTCTAGATTTTGTGTTCCATAACTATGCGGTGAAGTTATGCGAAGGACTTATTTATTTGATAACATCCACACTGCTGTTATTAATTTAATATTTCTTGCAATAAAATGTTATACAAAATGTTTATTAAGAACTATGAACTGGAACTGGAAGAGCAAATAGAAACCTGTAATATCAGTGGTACATAATAGATATACAAACCTGTAACCCTTCTAACCAATGAGGTAAAAGGCAAAAATTGAAACGTTATCCATAACCAAATCAAATTGATTATATGAGTGAGTGGAAGCTGGAAAATGATTTTAATCTGAGATTATTAACAGAAAGGGGTTAAGGAGTGCAATTAAAACCAAATGGTGACTTCTTGATATAAAATAGTGACTGACATCAAACAAAAAGAACTTAGAGGGAACCTGTTAGTGGTTTGGGGAGCAAAAATGTTCTACCAGTACCTGACAGTTGACAAAGTCTCCTCAAAGAGCCTGAGCAAACAGCAGGTGTCACGCATGAGCTGACACTGGCTAACGTTGAAATTATACAGGGGAGTACTTATGTCCGCCTGCATCATCAATAAATTGTCTACGGCCTTCCTCTGCTCATATAGTCGGTCCAACAGGTGGAGGATGGAGTTCCAACTTGTGGAAACGTCATATATGAGTCGATGCTAGAAACATAGAATGTGTCGGCAGATAAGAACCATTTGGCCCATCTAGTCTGCCCAATATACTGAATACTATGAATAGCCCCTGGCCCTATCTTATATGAAGGATGGCCTTATGCCTATCCCATGCATGCTTAAACTCCTTATTTGCAGCTACCACTTCTGCAGGAAGGCTATTCCATGCATCCACTACTCTCTCAGTAAAGTAATACTTCCTGATGTTACTTTTAAACCTTTGCCCCTCTAATTTAAAACTATGTCCTCTTGTAGCAGTTTTTCTTCTTTTAAATATTCTCTCCTCTTTTACCTTGTTGATTCCCTTTATGTATTTAAAAGTTTCTATCATATCCCCTCTGTCTCGTCTTTCTTCCAAGCTATACATGTTATGGTCCTTTAATTTTTCCTGGTAAGTTTTATTCTGCAATCCATGTACTAGTTTGGTAGCTCTTCTCTGAACTCTCTGCCTTTCTGGAGTGTCAGCTCATAGTTAAATGGCGGAAACTGCGTAAGATGAGGTTTTTAAAGAGCTGTGACATCACAGGGGCTGGCTAGCTGCTGATTGGCTGTCTGCACGTCATTATGATCTTGCATTCCCGGGTTTCTTACTTTTACACTTTAACACACATGGCTGCCATTTTAGAAATTAAACGATTAGTTACCACGATGTGCCAGGAACTTCAGGTTAGTTGCAAATAGAATTTTTCATAAACCTCATATAGAATTCCATTTCGGATGCTTCGATTAGCTCAACATTAGCTATCATGTTCGAGTAGTGACAGCTGCATTGTCAGGATTCGGCAGAGGGATGACTACTGGCTACCCACATTGTTAGACCCTCGCTGCAGGTCAATAATGGCAGCATTTTTTAGACCTTCTGAGAGGGATGCAAAAATGGAGTACTGTAGAGACATGCTGTGTAGTTGGTTGGTCGTTGCCTACGAGCGCCATCTGCTGTCCTCGGAAAGGTATGACCATGAAGACCCTCTGTGCTCAGAATCCACCATCTCTATAAGCAGCGTTTTAAGTCTGGAGTCTCTGATGAGCAGTTTTCTTCAACCGCCTTCTGAAGAAACCAGTAAGCAGCAGCAGTGGGACATCCAGCAGAACCTCAACCAGCAGGTGGTGGCATACATGGACTGCACCCTGTCACCCATGCTCCACGATCTTCTTGGCTATTGGGCATGCAAACTTGAAGTGTGGCCTCAACTGGGCAAGTTTGCCATGGGTATTTTGTCCTGCCCAGCCAGTAGTGTGGCTTTAGAGTGGGTGTTCATTGCGGCGGAGGGCATAGTTACCCTTACAAGAACTCTCCTCCTTTCCTTCCGACATAAACGTTTTATAAAGAACAGTCAGCCATGAATCAACCAAGATTTACAGATACCGGTGCCTGTAGTGTGCTAGCACACTGGAATATTTAGAAAAATTTACCTTTTATTCTGACCATGGACTGCTGCCACCATTCAGATGCTGCCTGCTGCCTCTACTGCCATTCCTACAGTGAGGTTTCTTGGCCTAATTATATGTACATCTAACATTTTTAAAAGGATATACCGTATTTTCCGGCGTATAAGACGACCGTGTGTATAAGACGACCCCCAACTTTTCGATTTAAAATAAAGGTTTTGTGCTATACTCGCCGTATAAGACTACCCCTGAATGCCCATTCCTCCCTGTCTTCAAGACGATCTTCTCCAATCCAGGGAACTGACTGGGATCTGTGGATGGCACTGTTATGGGGAAGGGGATCTGTAGATGGCATTGTTATGGGGAGGGGGAATCTGTGGATGACACTGCTATGGGGAGGGTGATCAGTGGATGACACTGCTATGGGGGCTCTATGGATGACACTATAACATCTTATGCTATGTGTCATCCACAGATCCAGCCCATGACAGTGTCATCCACAGATCCCCCCCCTAAACGGTGCCATCCACAGATCCCCCCCCTAAACGGTGCCATCCAAAGATCCCCCCCTAAACGGTGCCATCCAAAGATCCCCCCTAAACGGTGCCATCCAAAGATCCCCCCTAAACGGTGCCATCCAAAGATCCCGCTAAACGGTGCCATCCAAAGATCCCCCCCTAAACTGTACCATCCAAAGATCCCCCCCCTAAACGGTGCCATCCAAAGATACCCCCTAAACGGTGCCATCCAAAGATCCCCCCTAAACGGTGCCATCCAAAGATCCCCCCCTAAACGGTGCCATCCAAAGATCCCCCCCTAAACGGTGCCATCCAAAGATCCCCCCTAAACGGTGCCATCCAAAGATCCCCCCCCAAACGGTGCCATCCAAAGATCCCCCCAAACGGTGCCATCCAAAGATTCCCCCCTCCTAAACGGTGCCATCCAAAGATTCCCCCCCTAAACGGTGCCATCCACAGATCCCCCTCCCCATAACAGTGCCATCCACAGATTCCCCCCCCCTAAACGGTGCCATCCAAAGATCCCCCCCCCTAAACGGTGCCATCCAAAGATTCCCCCCCCCTAAACGGTGCCATCCAAAGACCCCCCCCCCCTAAACGGTGCCATCCAAAGATCCCCCCCCCTAAACGGTGCCATCCAAAGATCCCCCCTAAATGGTGCCATCCAAAGATCCCCCCCTAAATGGTGCCATCCAAAGATCCCCCCCTAAACGGTGCCATCCAAAGATCCCCCCCTAAACGGTGCCATCCACAGATCCCCCCCAAATGGTGCCATCCACAGATCCCCCCCCCAAATGGTGCCATCCAAAGATCCCCCCTAAACGGTGCCATCCAAAGATCCCCCTAAACGGTGCCATCCAAAGATCCCCCCCTAAACGGTGCCATCCACAGATCCCCCCCCAAATGGTGCCATCCACAGATCCCCCCCCCAATGGTGCCATCCAAAGATCCCCCCCTAAACGGTGCCATTCACAGACCCCCCCCCCCCAAACGGTACCATCCACAGATCCTCCCTAAACAGTGCCATTCACAGATCCCCCTATCCGACGCTCACAGGAGTACATTTATAAACTGTAATCCGTAACTTTAACTTTAATCATTGCTCATCTCTTTACTAGGATACCTTACTCTCAGCTCCGATAACATCAGGCAGTGAGTGGCACTCACTCACTGACGTCACGCACCTGGCGTGGCCCTGTATATTCTAACCCCCAGACAAGCGTCCTGGTCACCATGGGAACGCCTGGAGGTTAGAATATACCATCAAATTTGAGTTTTCACAATCTCACTGAGATCGTGAAAACTCGGATCCAATGTTATATTTTACCCCCCAGGCAAGCGTCCCCATTACCATGGGAATGCCTGGGGGTTAGAATATACCATCAGATCTGAGTATACCCGGCATATAAGACGACCACCGACTTTTGAAAATAATTTCTAGTGTTAGAAAGTAGTCTTATATGCCTGAAAATATGGTACATGCCAGTGGGCCTTGCTATTACACTGCTGTTGTTGGGTTCTGCTACTACTGTGATCTTCTGTTCTGTAATATTACTGCTGCTGCCCCCCTCCCCACTCTGTCATTGGGCCACTACTTTATACTACATTTTATGAAATTTATTAGACACTTGGCCAGCACACTGTCGGTTTAAAAATACTGCATTAGGCAGCAGTAACTTCCAAGCGTTCACACGGAGATTGGGCCACCAAGTGGGAAGAATATGCCTTAGGGTGGGTTCACACCAGCATTTTGCTGGTTTGAAGCCTTCCGTTTGACAGATCAGCCTGCCTGTTCTTTAACCACCTCAGCTCCTCTAGCTTAAACCCCCTTAATGACCAGAACACTTTTTACAATTCTGCACTACACTACTTTCACGGTTTATTGCTTGGTCATACAACTTACCACCCAAATGAATTTTACCTCCTTTTCTTCTCACTAATAGAGCTTTCATTTGGTGGTATTTCATTTCTGCTGACATTTTTACTTTTTTTGTTATTAATCGAAATTTACTGAATTTTTTGCAAAAAAATGAAATTTTTCACTTTCAGTTGTAAAATTTTCCAAATAAAACTACATTTCTATATAAATTTTTCTCTAAATTTATTGTTCTACATGTCTTTGATAACAAAAATGCAATAAGTGTATATTTATTGGTTTGTGCAAAAGTTATAGCGTTTACAAACTATGGTACAAAAATGTGAATTTCCGCATTTTGAAGCAGCTCTGACTTTCTGAGCACCTGTCATGTTTCTTGAGGTTCTACAATGCCCAGACAGTAGAAACACCCCAGAAATGACCCCATTTTGGAAAGTAGACACCCTAAGGTATTCGCTGATGGGCATAGTAAGTTCATAGAAGTTTTTATTTATTGTCACAAGTTAGCGGAAAATGATGATTTTTTTTTCTTACAAAGTCTCATATTCAACTAACTTGTGACAAAAAATAAAAACTTCCATGAAATACCTTGGGGTGTCTTCTTTCCAAAATGGGGTCACTTGTAGGGTATTTATACTGCCCTGGCATTTTAGGGGCCCTAATGTGTGAGAAGTAGTTTGAAATCCAAATGTGTAAAAAATGCCCTGTGAAATCCTAAAGGTGCTCTTTAGAATTTGGGCCCATTTGCCCAGCTAGGCTGCAAAAAAGTGTCACACACGTGGTATCACCGTACTGAGAAGAAGTAGGGAAATGTGTTTTGGGGTGTATTTTTATTTATACCCATGCTGGGTGAGAGAAATATCTCTCTAAAAGTCAACTTTTCCCATTTTTTTTAAATACAAAGTTGTCATTTTAGAGAGATATTTCTCTCACCCAGCATGGGTATATGTAAAAAGACACGCCAAACTTTAGGGCCCCTAAAATGTCAGGGCAGTATAAATACCCCACATGTGACCCCATTTTGGAAATAAGACACCCCAAGGTATTCCATGAGGGGCATGGCGAGTTCATAGAAGATTATTATTTTTTTTGCACAAGTTAGCTGAAATTGTTTTTTTTTTAGTTTTTTATCACAAAGTCTCCGTTTCCGCTAACTTGGGAAAAAAAGTTCAATCTTTCATGGACTCAATATGTCCCTCAGCGAATACCTTGGGGTGTCTTCTTTCCAAAATGGGGTCATTTGTGGGATGTTTGTACTGCCCTGGCATTTGAGGGTCTCCGCAATCATTACATGTATGGCCAGCATTAGGAGTTTCTGCTAGTCTCCTTATATTTAGCATACGGGTAATGAGATTTTTTTTTTTTCGTTCAGCCTCTGAAAAAATGAACGGCACAGATTTTTTTCATTCGCATCGATCAATGTGGATGAAAAAATCTCTGTCCCCCAAAAAAGAGGGGAAAGACGTCTGCCAGGACATAGGAGCTCCGTCCAACATTCAAACCCACTCAGCTCGTATGCCCTGGCAAACCCGATTTCTCCATTCACATCAATCGATGTGGATGAATAAATCATTGCCAGGATTTTTTTAGATTTTTTTTTATATACAAAGTGTTTGCCAAAGCATATGAACACCGCCCCTCAGCTCATAAGCCTCGGCAAACGTATCTTTTTTACTGCAGAAGAGAAATCTTGTCTTGCAGCACCGCATACACCGACTTTTGTGTAATCTGACAGCAGCGCAATGCTTCTGTCAGAATGCACATCAGTGCTGCAGCTGGTTCATCGGTTGGTCCACCTAGAAGGTAAAAAAAAAAAAACAGGCCGCAACGCAATAAATTTATTAACATTAACTTTATATAACATTTGAACAGAACATTAACTTTTATAAACTTTATTGAACTTTTGGAACAGAACATTACCTTTTTGCTTACCTGTGATTTTTATTTATTTTTTTGCTTTTTTTTACCTTTATAGGACAAACCTCTCCTTCCCCATGGGACAATATGCAAAGCGCAAAGCGCCCAGAGATGTGGCGAAGTACATTATGCACTTTGTCCCAGGTGAAAGGAGAGGTTTGCAGCAGCTGTGAGTGAAAGGGCCCTAATAGCCCTGTGTGCCTGTCCTGTGTGACGCAATCCCTATGCTAATAGTGTACCTGTGTGTGGTACTTCCGGAAACACTCCCCTAAGCATAGGGCAGGGTGGTCAGGGCAGTCAGAACAGAAATAGCGGGTGTCACACCTTATTCCACTCCTGCTGCAGACACGGCATCTTTTTCGGGGTGAGGCTTGGGTTGAGGTACCAGCAACGACATTGGGGAAATGTCGCTTGTGTAGACGGCTCACTACACTGGTGGATGGGGCCACGGAACCTCCTGGATACAGGAGGTTCTCGATGATCTCTTCCTGAAATTTGAGGAAGGATCCTGTTCTCCCAGCCTTACTGTAGAAAATAAAACTATTGTACATAGCCAATTGAATTAAATATACAGACACCTTCTTATACCAGCGTCTGGTGTGGCGGGACACTAAATAAGGAGCCAACATCTGGTCATTGAAGTCCACCCCTCCCATGAGCAAATTATAGTCGTGGACCAAGAGGGGCTTTTCAATGACACTGGTTGCTCGTTCAATTTGTATTGTTGTGTCTGCGTGTCTGTGTGCATAAAGACTGGGCATAAAAGCTTCCCGTGTTGGCGGCTATAAATTGAGTGGCATACCGAGTCCAACAGCTAAAAAAAAAAACAGTACCGATCCGATCTGAGCTTTCTCAACCTGAACTTCAGACTGGGCGGTGAAAGGGGGAACTACTGGTGCGGCTGAAGTTGGGGGCGGCCAATCAGGGTTTGCCAGCACCTCACTGACTCTAGGGGCTCTACGGGCCTGTCTGTGCGGTGGCTGCGACGGGGGAACTAATGCACGTGCCACCGTACCAGCTTCAACTGCCCTTCTGGTGCTCGCCACTTCACCATGTTCTACGGCAGTGCTGGTACTAGGTCCTGCGCTGCTGGTGTATGCCTCACCACGTAATCCGACAGCGCCAGCCCCACTCTGCTGCCCTTGAAGCGGGTCCTGCGCAACCTGTGGTCTAGCAACACTGGGCCGGGTACGTCTGGTGGTATCAGGGACCTCAACCTCATCGTCCGAACTTTGGGTCAGACTGCCACTGCTTTCTACAGGTTCGTATTCTGACCCGCTGGATTCGTCAGATGAGGGTTCCCATTCCTCATCCGACTGGGTCAGAAGCCTGTAGGCCTCTTCAGAAGAATACCCCTTACTTGCCATTTGGTCAACTAAATTTAGGGGGTATTCCCTGAGACTACCCAAGAAAAAAAACAAGCCTGTCTTACAAATGGGAGGCTAGCAAAGTACAGGAAGCCGCTGCGATTGATAAAAAATATCAAAACTGATTTTTTTTATCGCCGCAGTGCTTGTAAAGTGATTGTGCAATAATGAAAAAAAATTTGTCACTGCGGCGGGGCGGGCGTGGGTGAACGCACGTGTGGGGCGACCGAACAAGCCGATCGGGCAAACACTGCGTTTTGGGTGGAGGGCGAACTAAGGTGACACTAATACTATTATAGATCTGACTGTGATCAGTTCTGATCACTTACAGATACTATAAAAGTACCAATGCTGATTAGCGATACGCTAATCAGCGAATTAGTGACTGCGGTGCGGTGGGCTGGGCGCTATCCGACGCTAACTACCTAACAAAGGGGCCTAAACTAACCTAAAACCTAACCGTCAATACTAGTGGAAAAAAAAAAATTTGACAGTTTGCACTGATCACTTTTTTCCCTTTCACTAGTGATTGACAGGGGTGATCAAGGGGTTAATTGGGGTGATGTGGGGTGATCTAGGGCTAAATGTGTGGTGTTTGTGCACTTACAGTGATCTGTGCTCCTCTGCTGGGACCAACTAACGGAAAGGAACCAGCAGAGGAGCACAGAAGCCATTTAACACATTATATTTATAAATATAATGTGTTAACTGACTTGTGATTTGTTTTTTTTTAAATCACCAGCCTGCCAGCGATGATCATTGGCTGGTGACGAACTCCTCCTGCGACTTTTGCCGGCCCACAATGCGCATGCGCGGGCCGGCTATGCGCGTCAAGGAGGAATGAATCGACCGCCTACGGACCGCAATCCTGCGTTAGGCGGTCCGGAGGCGGTAAAAACATTTTTTATTTACCCTACACTTTAATTGAGGACTGATGTCATTGTTTTGACATCTGTTTGCTGCAATTCCGTCTAAAATCAGTTTTTATGCCGGATTTGAAAACTCAGCTTTTAGGCAGATTGGCCTGGGAATACCTGATTTTAGTGTGTTTCATGACAAATTAATTGTAACAAATCGAATTTCTTGTGGAACTTCAGTGAAGCTGCAGAATTTAATTTATCAAAACTTTGCTCCTCTCTAATAGAGGCCATAAACCACCACAGTTATAGAAAAGAAAATGTTTTCTGTCAGATTATTCTGTGTAGGGTGCACTACTGAGGTTCTGTAGACTATCTGGATTTACAGACCTTGCAGCAGCAGTAGACAATGGTGAGGGCAGGTTTGGAGGTCTTAAAGGCTTACTAAAATATGGGAGCCTCATCAGTAATGAGGTAATGCTCACATTACTAGCACTTTTGCAACTTCTTAGATTATAAAAATCTGCACAGTCAATTTGGTCAAAACCAAGAGACTCATGTCTTAAAACTAAATCCCTCAGCTAAAGAATAAAAGCCAGCAAGGATGCTTACAAAGAAATGTTTCACAACAGATACATTCTCAAGTCCTTTTCAAATCTATGAAATATTCCTTTCCTTAATTGAAAATTATTTTACCTACAGTAATGACTGAATTGCACATAGAGCTATTGACGCACAGTTTTATACATTTATTTATAGGTCTATTTATTTCAGTTGTACACCACTGTCTATTATATAACCATCCATTCAAGTCGTCCTTTTGTAAAAGTTTTTCTATATTATGAAGGATTTTCAATATAGATGTTTTAAACCTTGGTGTCACAGCCATCAGGCCGTTCAATTGTGCTCCAGAGTAAATTCATGCGCGTTAATATAATTAAAGGGTTTCTACCACTTCGGTGTCACATATTTAGCTGTCAGACACTAGCGATCCGCTAGTGTCTGCTCTGCCCAACCATCCTAATATAATTGCTTTTGGGGCAGCCGTTTTGATAAAAAAAGAACTTTTATTAATATGCTAATGAGCCTCTAGGTGCTATGGGGGCGTCATTAGCACCTAGAGGCTCCGTCTACCTTCAGAAACTGCCGCCGCCCAGCGCGTCCCTCTAGCCCGCCCATCTCCTCCTGAATGCGATCCTCCTTGTGAGCGCCTGTATTCCGCGCATGCGCAGTGAATGTCTGACAGCTTCCCTGCTCAGACATCTCCACTGCGCCTGTTCCTCGGAGCACTATGGCGTCATCGCGCAGGCGCAGTGGAGATGTCTGAGCAAGGAAGCGGTCAGACATTCACTGCGCATGCGCAGAATACATACGCTCACAAGGAGGATCGCATTCAGGAGGAGATGGGCGGGCTGGAGGGACGCGCTCGGC
Source organism: Bufo gargarizans (assembly GCF_014858855.1). Taxonomy (NCBI): domain Eukaryota; kingdom Metazoa; phylum Chordata; class Amphibia; order Anura; family Bufonidae; genus Bufo; species Bufo gargarizans. Next base: position 155,485,238 of record NC_058086.1, on the reverse strand, counting down.
GGCGGCAGTTTCTGAAGGTAGACGGAGCCTCTAGGTGCTAATGACGCCCCCATAGCACCTAGAGGCTCATTAGCATATTAATAAAAGTTCTTTTTTTATCAAAACGGCTGCCCCAAAAGCAATTATATTAGGATGGTTGGGCAGAGCAGACACTAGCGGATTGCTAGTGTCTGACAGCTAAATATGTGACACCGAAGTGGTAGAAACCCTTTAAATAGCCATTTCTTAAAGGAACACTATACACACATAAAAATGCTCTAGCACTTCCCCTTCATCTCCACTTTTCCCTTGGTCATATTTTCTCATATTACAATTAAAACTGAGAAACATAAAGATGTTTTCTCTTTGAGGAAAAGGGGCCTGCATGACCTCCTGGGACAAGTGTAAGACAAGTGGCTGCAGCAGGGGTCTCCCTGCTGTTTCCTATCTGCAGTAGGGCTAAACATAGTTGAACCCTGCCTTTTGGCTAAGCCCCATCCTTTTAGTTGCTTTCCAAGGGGAAGATGAAGAGGATCAGCAGGAGATTAAGGGGGGTCATTTACTATCAGATATTTGCCTATAATAGGCGTATTTCTGGTGCAGATTGCAACACAAAGGTTATTTGCGCTGCAACCTGCGACTTTTCCCTGCTCACTCGCTATTGGATTTTTCACTGCAGAATTTATTCAGTCATTTATTAATACATAGTGATGCATTTCAGCACTAAATCGTGCCTTCTTCAGACTGTGAGACAATCCTACCATTGCACCTTATATACATTAACAGGCCAACAACGGAACTGACGTCATATGATGTAAAGCTCCTCCCACTTGGAGGCCGATACAGAATCTGCGATGTAGGTACCATAGACCATAGGAATCAATGTGAAGCGGTGAGTATTCAAGTCCGCTGAAAATGAAACATGATTGACGATGTGAATAATATGCAAACATGATTAAGCATGATTAAATAAAACCAGAAATATTATAATCTCTATTGAGACCTCTTGGTTCCACCGTTTGCAACCGGTGGATCCAGTATGCTTCTCTCTTTAGTAACAGTTTGTTTCTGTCGCCGCCACGGCGGGGTAATGATACACTTTCCATGACCTGGAAGCGCAGTTGAGATATTGCATGTGGTTTCTGATGAAAATGATGTGGTAGTGGAAGCAGTAAATTCTCAGTGCGGATGGTGGATTTGTGTTTACTTAGTCTGTCTTTTATCCGCATGGAAGTTTCACCTACATAAAGTAGGCCGCAGGGACATTTGAGGATATATATGACATATTTGCTGTTACACGTGAACATACCCTTAATTGGGATCTGTTCACCAGAATGGGGGTGAGTTAGATAGGCGCCTTTAATGACACTGGAGCAATTTACACAATTCAGGCATGGGAATGTAAAATGGTGGCTGAAAGTAAAAAAAAAAATCGTACTAGCCTCATCCACTTGATTGTGGAGAGGCAATCCGCTCCCACCTTGATTGAAGAAAATCTGCCAAAGGACCTGTGGAGAGTGTGATGATGTTGCCACGTGCCCCCAGTGTGATCATGTGGTGACGTCATCACACTCGCCGCAGGTCCTTTGAATTAAGACTGGGGTGGACAGCCTCTCCACAATCATGTGGATGAGGCAAGTATAATTTTATTTTATTTTTTTTAACCCCTGAAAGTCTGAATCCGAGTCTCAGATGCCACGATCTGAGTTGAACGCGGCATCTGAGTGGTTAAATGAGGGGGGGGCAGCGCGATCGCCATTCCCTATCATGCCCTCTACATACAAGGAAAAGAGATTTGTGACAAAGTAATTTATAATGAATCAAATTTCTTGTTGAAATTCGGCAAAGGTGTTGAATCACATTTTTCAATACTTACTATACCAGTAAGGGCAACTATATTTCTTTGCTATTTGCATTAATTTCCAGGAAAAAAAAATAGACATTTCCTAGATACAGTGAATTGATGATTTTTTTTAACTGTTAACACACTATGCCCATTTTAGGTCTCATATTCAGTGCAAATTATATACATTATCTTAATAAACGCAGAGCAACAAATTGCTTGCTTAGGCTTAGCCCTAAATAACGATATTTTAGCTGCCTGCAGTTTTTCCTAGGTAGAAGATACTAGGTTGGTACTGTTTATACACTGAATTCCATAATAAAACAATATACAGTCATGTGAAAAAATTAGGACACCCTTTGAAAGCATGTGGTTTTTTGTAACATTTTTAATAAAAGGTTATTTCATCTCCGTTTCAACAATTAAAGTAGAGATTAAAGTAATCCAACTAAACAAAGAAAACTGAAGAAAAGTCTTTTCAAGATCTTCTGTAAATGTCATTCTACAAAAATGCCTATTCTAACTGAGGAAAAAGATAGGACACCCTCACATGTATTCCCTCTTAAATTGGCTCAGATCTCACACAGGTATATCACACCAGGTGCACATAATTAGTAGATCGTTACTCTGCATGTTGAATGAGGCTTGCCCTATTTAAACCTCAGACATTTAGTTTGGTGTGCTCCTGACTGTTGAAGTGAGAGTGAGCACCATGGTGAGAGCAAAAGAGCTGTCAGAGGACTTCAGAAAAAAGATTGTAGCAGCCTATGAGTCTGGGAAGGGATTTAAAAAGATCTCAAAAGATTTTGAAATCAGCCATTCCACTGTCCGGAAGATAGTCTACAAGTGGAGGGCTTTCAAAACAACTGCCAACATGCCCAGGACTGGTCGCCCCAGCAAGTTCACCCCAAGAGCAGACCGCAAGATGCTAAAAGAGGTCTCCAAAAACCCTAAAGTGTCATCTCGAGAACTACAGCAGGCTCTGGCTACTGTTGATGTAGAAGTACATGCCTCTACAATCAGAAAGAGACTGTACAAGTTTAACTTGCATGGGAGGTGTGCAAGGAGGAAACCTTTGCTTTCCAAGAGAAACATCGAGGCCAGACTGACATTTGCCAGAGATAAAGTTGACAAAGACCAGGACTTCTGGAATAATGTTCTTTGGACAGATGAGTCCAAAATTGAATTATTTGGACACAACAGCAGAGGACATGTTTGGCGTAAACCAAACACAGCATTCCAAGAAAAGAACCTCATACCAACTGTGAAGCATGGAGGTGGAAGTGTCATGGTTTGGGGCTGCTTTGCTGCAGCAGGACCTGGTCAGCTCACCATCATAGAATCCACGATGAATTCTACTGTGTATCAGAAGGTGCTTGAAGAACATGTGAGACCATCAGTTAGAAAATTAAAGCTGAAGCGGAACTGGACCATGCAACATGACAATGACCCAAAACATACTAGTAAATCAACCAAAGATTGGCTGAAAAAGAAGAAATGGAGAGTCCTGGAATGGCCAAGTCAAAGTCCAGATTTGAATCCCATTGAGATGCTGTGGGGTGACTTGAAAAGGGCTGTACGTGCAAGAAACCCCTCAAACATCTCACAGCTGAAAAAGTTCTGCATTGAGGAGTGGGGTAAAATTTCCTCAGACCGATGTCGAAGACTGGTAGATGGCTACAAGAACCGTCTCACTGCAGTTATTTCAGCCAAAGGAGGTAACACTCGCTATTAGGGGCAAGGGTGTCCTATCTTTTTCCTCAGTTAGAATAGGCATTTTTGTAGAATGACATTTACAGAAGATCTTGAAAAGACTTTTCTTCAGTTTTCTTTGTTTAGTCGGATTACTTTAATCTCTCTGTATTGTTGAAACGGAGATGAAATAACCTTTTATTAAAAATGTTACAAAAAACCACATGCTTTCAAAGGGTGTCCTAATTTTTTCACATGACTGTATAGTTAGGCTCCCCCTAGTGGCAACTAAAGGCAGCTAGAATTTTATTTAGCTTTGTTCATTCTGATCAAAACTTCTATAACAATAAATAAAAAGGTCACTGAGTATTGGTAAAACTTCTTATGTCATAAAGACGGTGGTCGGAGTGCTGAGACTACCACCCATTGCTCGATCAAAGAGAGGAAAAGAGCATATCATGCTCCTTCTCCTTTCTGCAGATTCGAAATTGAGACAGACCCATTGACTTCTATTGAGCCCTTCTTCTGCAGCAAGAAGAAAGTTATAAATTAATGTTTCTCTCTTGTTCTAGTGATCAGTGGGGGTCTCTATATAAAAAGTTTTACCAAAACTAAGTTCAAGGGTGGATATTCTCTTTAAGCATAACAGAAACACTTTCAGACTTCAACTTCTATGGACTGAAAATGTAAAGTAACTTCTATACCATAGTCTGTTTTAGCTAAACACATTGCTATGATTTGGAATGACTGAATAAGAAATATATGATTTTGGTCATGGTATACCGCAAATATCACCTGGAAACTGGTACATATTTAGAGACTTGGCTCTACTTACCTCCTGGCATGAATATTTCCTTTCTATAAAATGTGCTGCCAAAAGAACAAGCAATAAAATTAATAAGATTCCTGTGTCTCAACAAGTTTCAAAGTAATTTTTATATTCACTTAAAAATGAATGATTAATAAAAAAATAAAATAATATAAGAGCAAATGTTAATCTGGGGTTGAGTTTTACACAACAGCCACAAATGTATCTAGTGATTATGTTTTACCGATAATATTTATCTCCTTTTCAACTTTTATATTATCTCATGTCTTCTTTACAAATCCTTTCCTTTAATATTTTTTGTAAGACATGTAACCTTGTTAAATGTCTCCTTGACATGGTACATTGAATCTATTCATTTTAACGTACAATACAGTGAAGTACAGTACAGAATTTAGTTTTCAAAAAGAAAAATTATTAGCAGTATTGAACAAAAGGTGAATTCCACAATTGGCAATAGAGATGAAAGTATTTACAATTTCTGTTTGCAGAAAGCCTTCATATTTGACCTCTAGTATTGTAACCAGTGTTGCAGTAAAAGATTCCAAAGTCTTTATTTTTCTGCTTTCAAAGCAAATGTACCCGCTCAATAGTCATGTTTGCTGCAAAGGGTACTTACCTCAAGAGATGTACTTATTGCTCCATACATATATATTTTTCCTGCTGAACTCTGTGCATTGTATTCAGTTTTTTGTGGGGGTTTTAAAATCTTAGATTAACCCTTTATGGATGACACGTTACATTACTGGTAGGGGGTATACACCAAACCATAAATATAGGCACTCACATAGATTTGAAAAGAGAGGTAATTGATATCAAGTATATCCCACCAAAAGAGAAATTTTAACCTCCAATTATTACAACAAATTGTACTTTGAGTATAATACATACAAATATAAAATTACATAAAAGGAATAGTAGCAAATATCAGCCCCTAGAGAGGATAAGGAGAGGGCAACAGAGTCTGTCCACCAGTCATCAATCACTTAGGGTAATGGCTATCACCATAATGAGACAGGATATAGTGGTTTTGGGGCCTTAAGAAAGCAGCAGTGTAGAAAAACATAGCATCATCAATATATACTACTATAGTATCATGCCTGATATGCTATAAAAAAGCATAAACATCAAGCCATACCAGAGTGTGGGAACGTGACTCTGCAGCCGCCTCCATCCAACGCCATTTCACCAAAAAAATCATGCTTTATTTTGTAAAACTGAAACAACCAAAAAAGTTGTCATATTTTGGTATTGTCGTGTCCGAAACAACCTGCTCTATAAAAATACCACATGATCTAACCTGTCAGATGAACATTGTAAATAACAAAAATAATAACAGTGCCAAAACAGATATTTTTTGTTACTTTGCCCCACAAAAAGTGTAATATAGAGCAACCAAAAATCATATGTACCCTAACATAGTACCAACAAAACTGCCACCTTATCCTGTAGTTTCCAAAATGGGGTCATTTTTTGGGAGTTTCTACTCTAGGGTTGCATCAGGCGACTTCAAATGTGACATGGCAAGTTAAAATTATCCCAGTGAAATCTGCCTCCAAAAACCATATGGCATTCCTTTCCTTCTGCGCCCTGCCATGTGCCCGTGCAGCAGTTTACGACCACATATGGGTTTTTTCTGTAAACTACAGAATCAGGACTATAAATATGGATTAAAATGGAAAATCGGCCAAAAAAGTGAAATTCTGAAATTTCATCTACATTTTCCTTTAATGCTTGTGGAACACCTAAAGGGTTAAGAAATGTAAAAACGGTTTTGAATACCTTGAGGGGTATAGTTTTTAAAATGGGGCTATTTATGGGTGTTTGTTAATGTAAACTTCACAATATGACTTCAGACCTGAACTGGTCCTTAAAAAGTGGGTTTTGTAAATGATTTGCTTCTAAACTTCTAAGCCTTCTAATGTCCCAAAAAAAGAAAATGTAACTTACAAAATGATCCAAACATGAAGTAGACATATGGGAAATGTAAAGTAATAACTATTTTAGGAGGTATCACTATCTGTTTTAAAAGCAAAGAAATTGAAAGTTTGAAAATTGTGAATTTTTCCCAATTTTTTGTAAGTTTGGTATTTCTTTTAGAAATCAAAATAAAATATTGTGACTCAAATTTACCACTATCATGAATTACAATATGTGAAGAGAAAATCTCAGAACGGCTTGGATAAGTAAAAGCATTTTATAGTTATCACATAAATTGACACGTCCGATTTCCCCAAAAAATTGCCTGGTCCTTAAGTTGAAAAATGGCATGGTCCTGCAGGGGTTAATGTTCTCTGACTCTTTTGCATCCTTATGCTGCATGATATACTTGGTGCTTCCAAGAGTGATTCTTTAAATAACACTTTTGATTTTGTACTGATAAATTATTGCAGAGTCTGTTTATTGAATCTTGTCAAGTCTAAATCATGGCTGACTTTAAACCATTAGTTTTGGTCAGTTTTTTATATAGTCTCCTTGCAGGGTAGGACTGGCCATAGACTCTACCAGGAAACGTCCTGGCAGGTTGATGCCATGGGGGCCACTTAACCTGCTGGTATCCTTCATGTAGCCACAGGTGCCCTCCTGAATTCAAATGTATCACTGTCCTCAGGATGGCGATGGTGTTGAATACTGTGGTGGGGAAGAGGATCTAGCAGCTCCCTTTTTTTTATTTTTATTACTTTCCTCTGCCGCTTGGGGAGAATACTAATGGAGCCATTATGTTGGGCACACAATAAAGGAGAATACTTACTACTGGGGGAAGTATAGAGAGGTATTAGTAATACTAAGGACGCTATAGGGGGCATCATTAATATCTGGGACTCTATTTGAGCACTATTAAACTGGGGTGCTATAGGGGAACATTGTTAATACTAGAGGTGCTAAAGGGGCATTATTGCTACTAGGGGCATTTAGTTGTCATGCTTTTTGAAAAAGTACACTGGCTTGCACAGGTTGATGGCCATATCCAGTAGACTGTCCTCGCATTTGAGCCATTCGTATGTGGCAAATGACTCACTCCTGGACTTGCAGCAACACAACTATCTGCCATTAAACCACTTGATCCACAAAGTCACTGGAATTCCACTGTGCATACAATAGAGCAGGGGTGGCCAACCTTAGACACAAAGAGCCCCCCCAAAAAAAACATATGACTACCAGGAGCCACAAGCTATACATTTACACACAAGTCACCATATATTTCGCCCTACAAGATGCACCTAGGTTTTAACAAAGAAAAATAAGAAAAAAAAATATTTTTCATCTGATCTGAGGTCTGATAAAAAATATTTGTTTCTTATTTTTCATTAGTAGAGAAAAAATAAAAAATATATTTTTCATCAGACCTCAGATCAGACTCCTAAATCAGATCCCCAATCCTCATCTGACCTAAAATAAGATCCCCAAACCTCATCAGACCTCCAAATCAGACCCCCAATGCTCAGATCAGACAACACAAATCAGACTCCCAGTGTCAGATCTCCCCCCCATGCTCAGATCTGACCCCTCAAGCTCAGATCTGATCCCCCCATGCTCAGATCTGACCCTCATTGCTCAGATCAGATCCCCATTCCTTAGATCAGGACCCCCATTGCTCAGATCAGACTCCCATTGCCCAGACCAGGACCCCCCCATGCTCAGATCAGAACCTCCCATGCTTAGATCAGACCCCCATGCTCAGTTCTATGATTTTAAAAAATCTCTTCCCTCTCCTGATCAGGCACTGGGCTCCTGCTTGGGCACCTGCTACTCTGCAAGTCTGAGACGCTTTCCACTGTGACCCGATGAGCACAACGTCAGGTCATAGTGCGTGTCCCCACGTACTACGTACTCACACTGTGTGCATCAGGATGTACTGGGGAGTGAGCTGGAGCTACAGTGCCCGATCAGGAAAAGAGATGAGCATGGGGTGGAGAGTGAGCTGGCCTGACTGCTTCCCGGCTCCACAGCTGGAACCGCACTTGAAGAAACAAAGAGCCGCATGCGACTCAAGCGCCACAGGTTGGCCACCCCTGCGCTAGAGCATCTGTACAAACAGCATAAGGTGGTGGATGATTTTCTCATGCACCAGACCACCTCAGCAGGGAGCATGCATTGTTTTGGGGTCATGCAGTGGCAGCTCATTACAGAGGCGTGTCACATACTCGGGCCCTTCGAAGAAGCCACTAGATTTATCAGTAGAGACCACTATGGCATAAATGTTGTCATCCCCCTGATATTTATCTTAGAGCAGATGCTCATGCTAATGTAAAACGAGATGGAACTGGACCCTATGGAATGCTGCCGAGAATGGCACGCTGTATGCTTGCTTGCTTATGTAATGAGAGGCATATCCTTACCATCAAGCAACCTGATGAATACTGGATAGCCATGTTTTTAGACCCTTGCTATCAAATGGAAGTATGTCTTCCTGTTGCCGAAAGGGAGGCGAAATTGCTTTCTGACCAGGATACACTGTGTATGAAGCTTGCTGCCGCTTTTGGCAAGCAGATGCCTGCTACTTGTATGTCTGACCAGAAGGCCCCTCTCCCACAGTCTCAATTACCACACGCAGCAGAAGCAACAGCAGCCATTTCATTATCATCAACATGATAGAACAGTATTCCCATGTGCTGCAACAGGTTGACACAAATCAGCAAATGGTGGTGTACAGCCTGAACAGCCAGGTATGACTGTGGCCTTTCTCTGGCACATAGTGTTCCCTGACCCCATGGACTTCTGGGCAGACAAATTAGAACAGTGGTTGAAACTGACCCAGTATACTCTTTGTTCTCTCTTGTCCAGCCTCTAGTGTCATCTCAGAGAGAGTTTTCAGTGCGTCAGTGGCTTTATCACGCCCCTATTGACAAACCTGCCCTCCGTCAGTATACAAAACATAGCTTTTCTCAAAATGAATGAGGCATTGATCTATGAGGATTTTACACACCTCCGGCTGAAACCGAGAATAGACCTATCATTGCTGATTGTGCTCTATCATGCCACTGCTGCTGTCTGCCTGCCTACCATCATGTTCCATACTATGTATGCTGCTGCAACAGCTGATGCTCCCTGCCGCTAAACCTACAAGTGCCACTTCCATTACCCATACTGCCATTACTATTATTGCTACACAGCTGCCACTTCTACTACTCCAACACAGCTGATCACACTTCTAATGCAGTGTGTGTTCCCTTGTTGTCCTGTTACTGCTGGTGTTACTATTGTTACCAATTATTTTCCTAAACTTACTCTTTCCACATCCACAGTGTACTACAGCTAATTAAATAAAAGAATAATTTTTCCAGGTTTTTTTAAATTCAGAACACGTCACTGCTTCATACAATTAACACGTGTGTGTATATAAATATGGGCAATCCATTGTTTCTTTTGACCACGTGCGTTTGTGTGTATAAATAAGGACAGGTATTTGCCCCGTTAAGACATAATTTTTGGACTCTTAGGCCTCTTTCACAGGGGCGTCGCGTGTGAGGGCCGAATAGGATGCTGGTGCGTCGCGGGAAAATGCGTGATTTTTTTTAGCGTTTTAATGCTCTTTGCACGAGCGTGAGAAAAATCGGCATGTTTGGTACCCAGACCCAAACCCGTACTTCACAGAAGTTCAGGTTTGGGTTAGGTGTACTGTAGATTTTAAAATTTTCCCTTATAACATGGTTATAAGGGAAAATAATAGCATTCTTAATACAGAATGCTTACTAAAATGTGGATTGAGGGGTTAAAAATAATAAACAAATTTAACTCACCCCATCCACTTGTTTGGGTAGCAGATCTCTTCTTTCTTAAGGACATGGTTAAAGGACCTTTGACGTCACTGCGCTCATCACATGGTCCATTACCATGTTGATGGACCATGTGATGAACGCAGTGACGTTATCAAAGGTCCTTTACCTGCGTCCTGAAGAAAGAGAAGATCCGCTATGCAACCAAGTGGATGGGGTGAGTTAAATTTGTTTATTTTTTAACCCCTTCATCCCTAATTTACTTAACATTCTGTATTAAGAATGCTATTATTTTCCCTTATAACCATGTTATAAGAGAAAATAATAAAGATCGGGTCCCCATCCCGATCGTCTCCTTAGCAACCAGGCATGAAAATCGCACCGCATTCGCACTTGCTTGCGGATGCTCGTGATTTTTTACACAGCCCCATTCACTTCTATATTTTCACGCAACGCACAAGTGATGCGTGAAAATCACCGCTCATGTGCACAGCCCCATAGAAATGAATGGGTCCGAATTCAGTGTTGCGTTCACCTCACACATTGCGCCCGTGTGAAAGAGACCTTAGCCCCAACAAGCCACAGTTTTTTTTTTTCCAATAACACCTTGTGTATTTAAAAGCCATCTGCTCCCACGATCTGTTGAAGGTTTCTAAATAAAAAAAATGCCATGGCGTAGTGCGTTTAAAAAAATACTGATTAACACCGTCAGCCATGCATTTACCCATAGCTATATATGTCAGTGGCACTTTGCTATGGTTGTCATTGGGTGAAAGAGCTTAAAAAGGGGGTAGGGGAGCAAAAAGTAAATAAAATAAATATAAAAAAATTAAGAATCTGAGTTCTCAGTGACCTCAGAGTGTCATATATCAGTTTTCCGGCCAATTGGCGCACATTTAGTTTGCATAGAATTTAATTCGGTCACAAATCGATTATTTTGAAAAATTTGAATTTTTCCTGAAACAAATTTCAAGAAGTTTGCTTATCTCTAATGTTCTGCTAAATAAGGGAGCAAGTGTAGAAAGAAGTTCATATATGTAGTACTGGAACATGTAAATGTAATTTGTGTGCATAACCTTAGAAGATGTATAGTATGCTGCATGTAGTGTACAGGCTGCTAATCACTTATGTGAATCCATACATTACACACCAGCCTTTCCCTCAGTCAGCCGGTTCCTCATTAACATTATTAACAAGCAACTGATACAGGTCTAGAAGTGTCTACATAATTTATGTTCTTAACCACACAGTTGTTAGATCCTATAATCAGATTTGTGTAACTGGCCACTGCAGACTACTCAACATAAAATGCCCAAAACATCTTACATTTACATGAGATTTAAAATTTACACAAATTCTTTACAGGAAAAGCAAACAGCAATTTTTGGCCACATAAAGGTATTTTCCTTTCACATCTAATTACTTTTTACACAAAATTCATGGGTGGCTTCTTGCTAGGAATGAGAATCTAAATGTTCAAAGGAAAATTCTGGGTTTTTCCTTATACTGCAAGTCACAATACAGTAAAAAGTTTCACAATCCTCCATAATTTGCATGCTGCAACAGAAACTTCAAATTCAGTGGTGGAAAGTTGTCTTGACAGCCTCCCTCGGGCTCTCATTTCAATGAACAGTTCCCCTAATATATTTTCTCTCCCACTGTGCATCAGAATGTGTTAACTTACTTTTTAAACACCATTAGATTTACCAATCATAACCGCTGATGCCTAAAATTGAACCATGGCTCATGAATACAGCAGGATATACCTGCCAGCACCCTAATGAGTTAAATGACTGTGTTAGAAAGGCTTGCATGGTTTAGGGTATGCCACCTGTAGGTGCTGCTTGTAAATTTTTACTTTTTGCTTTTGATGTTGCTCTGGAGGCATACAGCATAGTAGTTGTGCAAGTTTAGTTCTAATTAATTACCGTTTTGGTCTAATTTTAGTCAAATGTTTGAACTACTTAACTAAATAGACAAATAAAATAAAAAATCTAATACATATATATATATATATATATATATATATATATAAACTTTTTTTTTTTTTTACATTCTTATTTTTTCATAAAAATCTTCCCATTTTAGTTGCCCTGATAGCTGGTAACATGCTTAAATTCCCATACAATGTTTGAGCATGGATTTTGGTAGTCATAGTGCTGTGGAGCGACTGTGGAGTCCCCTGTGTCACTTGAACACATTCGGCTTAGGGCTACTCCCAAAAGCGTTATCAAAGTGCCCCTTCCTTGGTTTAACCTCTATACAAGGAGTAGTCTCTGTTCAAGTGACTACTTACCAATGGGGGTCAAGAGACACTGGTGTGGTGCACCGAGAGAACCATAGTCCAGGACAGGTTGAGGTCAGAGTAGGACGAGCATGTGCAATTCAATAAACAGTCTGAGGTCAGGACAGGCAGCTCAGGGTCACCACAGAGACCAGGCAGGGGAAGGGTCAAATTAGCAAAACGGGCATTAGGGAGTACATGGGCAGACAAATGTATAACAGCACACCTTTGCAGGACACTAGTGTGCTAGAACCTATTGCTCAGGAATTTTCTCACAAGGGGAAGTGGCCAGCCATTGGCTGGTGTAGATTTGTATGTGTCTACAGGCTCTTTAAGAGCCCGAGGGTGTGCGCACACCCTAAATGCACAAAGAGGCTTAGCTAGCAAGCAGGTTGCAGCCTGCCTGGCGGGACAGAGCTACCCCAATGGATGTGTCTACTGGAAAGGCGGGGTAAACAGGAGGTGGGCCAGCTCTGCTGAGAACCAGGGCCGGCCTTTGGGGTGTGCGGGCTGTGCGGCCGCACAGGGCGCCATAGCAACAGGGGCGCCGGGCGGCCGACAGCCCGCAATGTAATATGGGCAGGCGAGGCGGCACTTATGTTCTCCCCCCCCCCCCCCCTCCTCCTATATTCAGCAGGGGCGGTTTAAAAAAAAAAAAGTTGCTTATATAAGTTGGGGGCGGCTGGCGGCGCCCCTCACTCTGCGCAGCCTGAGTGGCTGAGGCTGAGCGCTTGCCGCTCTAAAGAATCCTGCGCCTGTTAATGTAGCGTGGCCGAGCTCTGTTCGGTCCGCGGTACAGGAGCTTTTGTTTCCTGTACCCGGCCGGACTGACAGGAAGTGCTCACTTAGTGTGCACTTCCTGTCAGTCCGGCCGGGTACAGGAAACAAATGCTCCTGTACCGCGGATCGAACAGAGCTCGGCCACGCTACACTAGAGGTGGAGGTGGGAGTAGAAAGAGAGTGACAAGGGGGGAGGAAAGAAAGAGAGTGACAAGGGGGAAGGGGGGAGGGGGGAGGAAAGAAAGAGAGTGACATGGGGGGGGGAATAATGAGAGGGGGGGGGGAATAATGAGAGTGATGGGGGGGGAATAATGAGAGTGATGGGGGGGGGAATAATGAGAGTGATGGGGGGGGGAATAATGAGAGTGATGGGGGGGGGAATAATGAGAGTGATGGGGGGGAATAATGAGAGTGATGGGGGGGAATAATGAGAGTGGGGGGGGAATAATGAGAGTGATGGGGGGGGGATAATGAGAGTGATAGGGGGGGGAATAATGAGAGTGATGGGGGGGGGAATAATGAGAGTGATGGGGGGGGGGAATAATGAGAGTGATGGGGGGGGGAATAATGAGAGTGATGGGGGGGGGAATAATGAGAGTGATGGGGGGGGAAATAATGAGAGTGATGGGGGGGGAAATAATGAGAGTGATGGGGGGGGAAATAATGAGAGTGATGGGGGGGGAAATAATGAGAGTGATGGGGGGGAAATAATGAGAGTGATGGGGGGGGGAAATAATGAGAGTGATGGGGGGGGGAATAATGAGAGTGATGGGGGGGGGAATAATGAGAGTGATGGGGGGGGGGAAATAATGAGAGTGATGGGGGGGGGAATAATGAGAGTGATGGGGGGGGGAATAATGAGAGTGATGGGGGGGGGGGAATAATGAGAGTGATGGGGGGGGGAAATAATGAGAGTGATGGGGGGGGAAATAATGAGCGTGACAAGGGAGGGCGGGTGGAATAATGAGAGTGACAAGGGAAGGGGGGGGGAAAGAGTGACAAGAGAGGGAGGGGGGGGGGGGGGGAAGAGAGTGACAATGGAGTCCCCAGAGCCAGACTGCAGCCAGAGTCCAGATCATCTAATTGTCCTGGCGGTAAGTAGACAATGCAATATGTGTATTATTTAATTGTTTAGTTATTAATACTACATTGGAAACGAATTTTCTCAGCTGGACACCGGCCGACACTGCGCATGCGCTGGGAGCCTCACCAGCGGTTAGGGTAGGGAAAAAGCACTGGCCCGTACGTAATTTTTCCCTTCCCTAACCGCTGGTGAGGCTCCCGATGCATGCGCAGTGTCGGCCGGTGTTCAGCTGAGAACATCCATCCGATCACTGCGCCTGCGCATTGGCCCATAGTTTTTCCCTACCCTAACCGCCGGCGAGGCTCCTGGCGCATGCGCACTCTGCTGTGAAATTTCCCTAACCTGTCGTTGTGCGCCTGCGCGGCACACCTCCTCACGTCATGTCCGGTGCGACCGGAAGTGACGAGGGTAGGGAAATCTCACGAACTAGGGAAGTATAACATTACACCGGCCTTTGGGGTGTGAGGGCTGGTAACTACTTGGTTGGATAGTCAGCCAGCCTATGCCATGATGCCAGCAACAAGCAGTGTTTTTTTTTTTTGGGGGGGGGGGGGCGCCACAAGGTTATCTCGCACAGGGCGCCTGAACACCTAAGGCCGGCCCTGCTGAGAACCAAAGCAGAAGAGATTAAAGGGGTTGTACAGAAATTTATATTGATGACTTATCCTCAGGATAGGTCATCAATATCTGATAGGAGGGGGTCTGACAAACCCGCCGATAAACAGTTTGACGAGGAAGCAGAGTACCATGTGAACACTGCTTCCTGGTCTTTTCACTATGTGTTGTCTCCTGTGGAGCAGCAGCATAGTGTCATTTCAAGTACTTGCTCCAGTCACTTAAATGGCGTGAGTATCTGTCATTACACTGCACTTCTGAGACAAAATGCAGTGTAATGAAGAGGAAGTAGCGCTCGCATGGAATGCCGCCACCTCTTCAGACAGCTCATCAGCTATGATGCTGGTTGTCGGACCCCCTCCAATCAGATGCTGATGACCTGTCCTGAGGAAATGTACGTATAATTTATCAATATATATCACACACACTGTGGATTTTTGCATCAGGTGTTTTATGATGTTTTAAAGGGGTTGTTCAACAGTTTGTAAAATCTTCAAAGGGTCAGCAAGGCTTATGAAACAAAGAAAGAAGCTTAACTTACCTGTTAAAGATCCCACCAATCTCATCCCAGGAGCTTCCAGTCCCTTTTGGACCAGAAGTGATGACATTACATCCACTGACAACATGACCGCTCAGCCAATCACTGACATGCATAAACTGAAGCCAGTGATTGGCTGAATGGTCACATGAATAATTAATGTGACGCAATCACCTCTGGTCCTACAGGGAATAAAAGCCTCAGGGGCAAGACCCACAGCACTAGAATGGAGGAAACTTTAGCAGATAAGCTCAGCTCCGCTACTTGTTTTACAAGCCTGGCTACTTACAAGCCTGGCTACTACAAACTGTCGGACAACCCCATTAAGCCTATCACAAAGCTCATTTAGAAGCTCCATCAGATACAGTATGGTATATAGTAAGTCCCATAAATGAATATCTCTCATCTGCAGACATCTCCTGCTGTATGCCATTTTAAAGTGCTTCAAATTAACGCTGTTTTTATTATACGTCATGGTCCTGATCTGTATTGACGAGGCGCAAGAACTCCAAAATGGCTGTCTACAGAGGGATGTCTTTTTCCTATTGCAAGAAACTATGGTTTTTGGAGATTTCTCATGTCATAGATCTTTAGCTAGTTGGACATCTATACCTTCGGGTCCATTCACACGTCCGTATATTTCTATATCCCGAATTGCGGTCCTTTTTTCCTGAAAATGTTTCCGTATGTCATCCGCATTTTGTGGATCCATTGACTTTCTATTGTACCACGGACCGCAATTTGCGGATAATAATAGGACATGCTTTTTATATTTTTGATCTTGCTGAACGGAATCACGAATGCGGACAGCACACATTATCCTGTCCGCATCTTTTCGGGACCCATTGAAAATAAATGATTCCGCAACCATTCCGCAAAAATTGGAACTGATCCAGAAAGAGAATGCGGACGTGCGAATGGACCCTTACAGTGATTTTCTTCCTTCTGCAGACCTCCTTTACATGCCTTTTTCCAAGGAGCATTGCCTGTAAAACTCCTATGAGAGCTGGCATCCCTGCAAGGAGAAACAGTACTCCCAATAAATAAATAACAGGAAAAAAAAACTATGTACAAAAATTTAGGATCACAAACCAATGTTTTAACTTTGCTCAGGATATTCCAAAAGTGACTTGCCTTGTGACCTGGTTTGAGCCTCTGCATACAAAGACATGTTCTCGTGAATACTAGCAAACAGCAGTTATTACAGTACAATATTAATACAACTCTTGTTAGCTGTGGAACCAGTTCTGAAGATACAGACTAATTCCCAGTAAAATGATTACCCCATCACAACCTGTAGTCTAACTCTTATATGTAGACTATGGTTCATATACGAATGACCACTTATCTGAGGGAAGCTGCTCATGAGTTTTTAGAAATACAGCACATTCCACTCAACAGAGGTGGAGAACATTTAGTAAATCTTTAAAGTATTGGTTTATCATCGTATGTAATGGGTTCATGCAAGTTACATAATTTCACTGAGATTAAATCATATAATTAATACAATGCGTTGATACTGACCCTTTTCCTTCCTCCGGGTGAACATGGCTAGAGAATATTAGGGGTATAAAGTTTGAAACATTTGTAGGTAGTTGGGGAAAAATGTCTTGTCAGTGCTTGAAGTTCCTCTAGTGTTTCTTTCTGTCTCCACGTTGAGTAATAAGATGTCATTAAGGTAAAATAAATTGAACTACTCAAGGAAGAAAAAGGAAGTGAAAGTGCAAGTACTGGTTTGGCTAAAAGTTTAATTCTTCGGTTCCAAGTGACATTGCTTTTATTCTAGAGAGCCAGGCAAGCTCCGACAGGAGGGGTCTTATAATGAAGATAGATGCATCTAGTTATCAGCAAGCAATTTACTAAGGTTTGATGCAACCTTAAACACTACAGATTGCTCAATGGCACCTGCCACATGGAGACTAATTAATGAATAGCTGTCCCCAAATTAAGAGTGCCTTTTATAGATGAATTCAGTCCACTCATTAAAAGATGCTCTCACTCCACACAAATGTTTCTACCTTGAGCATTTAATAGGCTGAAGGGGAAGTTGTAGAGAGAGAGAGTGCAGCCATCAAACCAATTACCTAATCATTAAATGAAATGTAAAAAAAATCAGGATTTTGTCTCTATATTTTTACATGTGATGTGCTAATATTAAAGCATACCTAAAAGCTCAAGTCAATACATTGAAGGGTGCTTTAGCTGCAGTGTTTGCTACACTGTTAATGCTTTGTATCAAACCAGTCTGTGTTTTGATACAATAGGAAAATGCTAAGTATCACTCTGATTGTAACGGATCTCCTGGCACCCCGAATGGGTACCTCAGTTGATGAATGCTCCTAGTGCTTCCCGAGGGTTACAAGCACTCCGCTCGACACAGGAACCAGGAACAGGAACAGCTCTTACAAGAGCTAGGGGTTATAGCCAGGGAAGTATACAGCGTATAGCAATCCTCACACACATGAGACGAGGCTCTATGGTGAATGTAAAACAGGAACTCTTTATTGAACACACAAGCATTGCCTTTTATACACATTTTCCAACAAGGGTACCACTCCCGTGGACCTGGTTGGGAACTGAGGACAAAACATAGCAGCCAATCCTTTACAGTTTTACAGTTTAAACCCAAAAACTACAATGGCATTGCCTGTGATGCAATCAACAAACACAATGGACTTGGCCTGTGACATATTTAACAAACACAATGGACTCGGCCTGTGACATATTTAACAAACACAATGGACTTAATTACTCTCAGGCATAAAATACAAATTTTTTCCAACCACAGAAAACACCCCAAAACGCCACATAGCCCCATAAAAGTTATATCCCCTGATAGCCTCGATCTGGGTGAACATCCCATCCAAAAATCACCAGATTGGTTCAGGGCTTCAGGAATTTCCTGGAAGTCTTATTTTTGCCCCACCATGCACATGGTCACATGCCCCAAATAGTTCCAGTAAATAGTCCAAGGGGCAGAAACAGAGCCTTTGAAATCCAGTATGCCCAAATAGTGTCCTAGGGGCCATAGTCACAGGGCAAGAGGCTGGCAAGCAGGCCTCTTCAACTCCCAGTGACGAAGGTGCTTTCGTCACACTGATTATGTTTAAACGTTTGCAATCTGGCATTTATCCAGAAATTATTAAAGGGGTTGTTCACCCCTGGGGACCTTTTCCACACACCTCAGAGTGGCTGGACCCACAGTGGTAATCATACTTATCTGATCCCCACCCCTGGGTTCTGGTTCTATAACTGTCCAGCAGGCTCTGCAGGTCCCAGATCTCCCCATGTCGACATCTGGTTTTACACTGGTTGTCACTTGACCTCTGAAGCCAATGACTAGCCACAGTGGTCACATGTCATGTGTCATGTCACTGGGTTACATGATGTGGTGGAGCAATGGATCCGAAACACACTGGCGGGGATCAGCTTAGTATGATTACCACCTCTTGGTCTGACGATGCTGGAGGGTGGGTCTGAAGAAAAGGTCCAAAAGGGTGAGTATCCCCATTAATGGATACCAATAAGACTATTAGATTTGATCCCATTCTGTAAGGTTTAAGCTCAGGTGAAACATCAGTGAACCCTTGATTGTCAATCTTACCACATGTTTTAGCAGGGTCGACCACCACCTTCTGCAGCTCCTTCTTGACTACTTCTTTCATCTTTTTATATACACTCACCTAAAGAATTATTAGGAACACCATACTAATACGGTGTTGGACCCCCTTTTGCCTTCAGAACTGCCTTAATTCTACGTGGCATTGATTCAACAAGGTGCTGATAGCATTCTTTAGAAATGTTGGCCCATATTGATAGGATAGCATCTTGCAGTTGATGGAGATTTGAGAAATGCACATCCAGGGCACGAAGCTCCCGTTCCACCACATCCCAAAAATGCTCTTGAATCAGTCGGCCCATTCTCCACTGACCTCTAGCATCAAAAAGGCATTTTCGCCCACAGGACTGCCGCATACTTGATGTTTTTCCCTTTTTACACCATTCTTTGTAAACCCTAGAAATAGTTGTGCGTGAAAAAATCCCAGTAACTGAGCAGATTGTGAAATACTCAGACCGGCCCGTCTGGCACCAACAACCATGCCACGCTCAAAATTGCTTAAATAACCTTTCTTTCCCATTCTGACATTCAGTTTGGAGTTCAGGAGATTGTCTTGACCAGGACCACAACCCTACATGCATTGAAGCAACTGCCATGTGATTGGTTGACTAGATAATCGCATTAATGAGAAATAGAACAGGTGTTCCTAATAATTCTTTAGGTGAGTGTAAATACTGAAGGTGTCTATACACAAAGTTGGCCAAGCTTGACTATTTTAGTGGAAACAGCCAAATCGTACACATTTGGAGGTGTGCTGACTACCCCAACAGATTTCAGGGGACAGATCAGTCATGCTGAAAGTAAAAAAATGCCTGATCTTTTGTTCTCACAGGAGTTGAGCCATCACTAGAGGTGTCTGTCAATAGCTTACTCACCTCTCCCCGTCGAGAACACATGCACACTCAGCCAAACTGAGCATGTATGTGTATGGAAAAATTGGGAGGAATAGCAGCCAACAGCTGATGAAGGTGCATGGCTAGTTTTAAAGGGGTTTACCTACAAAAAAATATTCTACATCTTTCAAACCAGCACATGGATCGGAATACTTTTGTAATTGCAAAATTACATAAGCCCTGATTTATTCACTGAAATCTGTATAGACCTACCTGCTGTTGCCCTTTTTCCTAAACTCTGTCCAGCACACTGAAGAAGACATACACGTCGAGTTGCATCCTTCAACTGCCACCAGCTACTGCAGAAAGGACATGCCCTCCAGTGCACATTCCCTGAGCTGCTGGTCTGAAATAATTCTAGCAGAACAATTGGAGCAATGAATGGGAAGAACTCTAGATCCATGTGAAGTCCAGGGCTGGTTCTAAGTTTGTTAGAAAGAAATTATGTATTTTATATGTCTCGTTTACGGGAGAGAAACCTTCAATTTGTACCTCAATAGAGTCTTACTTTGCCCACACCTTGTCCTGGTCCTAACCCATGATATGGGAATACAATATAGGATAGGTGCCTCAGTTTGTGCAAAAGACAATGGGAGAATAGTTACTGATAAATTACATTGCATTAAATATTAGAAGCTGAAGATTTCTGTTTAATGTAGAAGTTCTAAAGCCTAAATCTGGCTTCAGTGTTTTTTTTTTATCTCATCTAAAATTATTTTTTTATTGTATAAATTTATAAATACAGATTTTGACCATTGGCAAACTGCAAAAGTCCTTTACGGACTTGTCATTCATGGGAGCTATTATTGGCATTTAAAAATGACCTTAGGAGGTTGCAAAGCAATAGACGAGCAACAGCATAACGAAGAAATAAAACCATTAATGCATTTTCCAATATAACAGTTTAAAGAGATTTCAGCAATATTTCTGAACAGATGGATTGCTCTGGCTATTTTGACTGGGTGGTTAATATGATTTTGGATTGTTGTAGTTGTGTTCTGATGTTTCGCCGTGCTGGGAAAGTGTTGTGAGAACTGTATATGAATGAATGTTTTTAGTTTCTGCCATGCATAGGCCCCCAGGCTTTTCTGTATTTGCTCTCTTTCTGCATGGCTTTATCAAATAAACAGAGCTACTGGCACCATCTGCAAACCTTTTGAAATGATGCCCATTAGTACATTTTCTAGATTTTATCAAAATAGTATTACACCACTTTGCGGGTATCCTGGCAATGGAATACCAATTACAATATTTTGGTCATGCCACATTAAAAACAAATGAGGACCCTGCCAGATGTAGTACAACTGGGCGGCCATCAAGGTCATGAGGAATAATGTTTATTGCCCCAAAATGGGTTTAGTAAAACAAGTTGAAAAGACACTCATTGTGATTTATGGAAGAAATGCCTGCATGATCTTCTTTCAAAAGGAATGGAAAAAAAAAATAAAAAAAAATAAAAATAATAATAAAAAAAAAAAAATATATATATATATATATATATATATACTATATATGTGTGTGTATATATATATAATTATATTTTTTTTATATATTTTTTTTTTGGGGGGGGCGATTCTCTATAGATGTTACACCTTTTTTGCCTTATTGCAGTTGATAAATCCAGAAGGGGTTTTCTGGGCTTTTAATATTGATGAACTATCCTTTGGATAGGTCATCAATATCAGATTGGCGGGGTCCGACACCAGGCACCTCCGCCGATCAGCTATATAAGGAGACTGCGCGTGCAGTGTGCATGTGCGGTCTCCCTTCTCTCTTCCTGCTAACCGCTGCTATCTATGGCAAAGCAACAGTGAACAGGAAGAGAGACGGGAGAAGGCACACTGCACGTGCCGTATCCTCATACAGCTGGTCGGCAGGAGTGCCGGGTGTCGGACTACCGCCGAACTGATGTTGATGACCTATTCTGAGGATGGGTCATCAATATTAACCCCTTAATGACCCTGCCATTTTTCACCTTAAGGACCAGGCCATTTATTGCAAATCTGACATGTGTCACTTTGTGGTGATAACTTTAAAACGCCTTTACTTATCCAAGCCATTCTGAGACTGTTTTCTCTTCACATATTGTACTTCATGACAGTGGTTAATTTGAGTCAAAATATTTAATTTTTATTTGTAAAAAAACAACAAATTTACAATAAATTTGGAAAAATTAGCAATTTTTTAAATTTACATTTCTCTGCTTTTAAAACAGATAGTGATGCCTCCTAAAATAGTTATTACTTTACATTTCCCATATGTCTACTTCATGTTTGGATCATTTTGTAAGTGACATTTTCTTGTTTTGGGAGTTAGAGGGCTTAGAAGTTTAGAAGCAAATCTTTAAATTTTTTTAGAAAATTTCCAAATACCCACTTTTTAAGGACCAGTTCAAGTCTAAAGTCACTTTGTGGCCCCTAAAACTCAATTTATTACCCTGATTCTGTAGTTTACAGAAACACCACATATGTGGTCTTAAACTGCTGTACGGGCACACGGCAGTGTACAGGAGAGTAACGCCTTATGGTTTTTGGAAGGCAAATTTCACTGAGATTTTAATTTGCCATTTGAAGACCCCTAGAGTGGAAACTCCAAAAAAGTAACCCCATTTTGGAAACTACAGGATAAGGTGGCAGTTTTGTTGGTACTATTTAAGGGTACATATGATTTTTGGTTGCTATATTTTACACTTTTTGTTAGGCAAGGTAACATAAAATATCTGTTTTTGGCACCGTTTTATTTTTTGTTATTTACTATGTTCATCTGACAGGTTAGATCATGTGGCATTTTTATAGAGCAGGTTGTTACGGGCGCGAAAATACCACATATGACACATATTTTGGTTGTTTGTTTCAGTTTTACATAATAAAGCATTTTTGAAAAACAATTTTTTTTTTGTGTCTCCATATTCTGAAAGCCATATTTAGTTTTTTGGTTTTTTTTTGGGGGGGGGGCTCTTTTATGTAGGGGCTCTTTGTTTCTTAGTATGAGATGACGGTTTGAGTGCCACTATTTTGGGGTCCATATGACTTTTTAATCGCTTGCTATTACACTTTTTGTGATGTAAGGTGACAAAAAAGGCTTTTTACGGTGTTCATCTGAGGGGTTAGGTCATGTGGTATTTTTATAGAGCAGGTTGTTATGGATGTGACAATACCTAATATGTCTACTTTTTTATTATTTTTTTACATTTAACACAATAAAAGCATACGTGAAACAAAAAAAAGTCATGTTTGTGTCTCCATAGTCTGAGAGCCAGAGTTTTTTAATTTTTTTGGGTGATTGTTTTAGGCAGGGGCTCATTTTTTGCGGGATGAGGTGACTGTTAGATTGGTACTAATTTGGGAGGCATACACCTTTTTGATCGCTTGGTGTTGCACTTTTAGTGATGTAAGGTGACAAAAATTTTTATTTTTTCTTTAGCACAGTTTTTATTTTATTTTTTAATGGTGTTCACCTGATTGGTTACTTCATGAGATATTTTTTATAGAGCCGGTCGATACGGACGCGGCAATATCCCTATTTAAAAAAATAATAATCTTACTTTATTTTAGGAAAAGGACGCCTTTTTTTTTACTTGAAACTTGTAATTTTTTTTTTTGCAAAACTTAGTTTTATTTTTTTTACTTTTATTTAACTTTATTTTTTATCCCACTCTGGGACTTTTGGGGGTCTCATCCCCTGTACAGTGCATTGCAATACTTCTGGATCTCACAGGCTGTCACAGAAGGCAGCCACGATGCTTACGGAAGCATCGGGCTGCCTTCGGGTCCCTGTCACAGCAGGTCCCTCCCTCTACAGACCGCATGTGCCGCGGTCAGCGCTGACCGTGGTACATCAAGGGTTAATGCGCCAGCATCTGTGTTTTCACCGATGCCGGCGCATACAGCAGGGGTCCAGCTATCAGTGACTGCTAGACCGGTGCCGCTGATCGGGCGGGGCGCAGATCCTGCACCCACCCAAACAGCCCACCGTACATGTACGGCCCTGGTCCTTATATGGTTAAAAACCTGGAAAACCCCTTTAATTTGTTGGAGAAGTGGACATGGATAGCAGTGTTAAAGGGGTTCTGCAATTCTGGAAAACTTTTGATACGCCATTAGGGATGAGCGAACCCGAACTGTATAGTTCGTGTTCGTACCGAATTTTAGGGTGTCCGTGACACGGACCCGAACCCGGACATTTTCGTAAAAGTCCGGGTTCGGGTTCGGTGTTCGTCGCTTTCTTGGCGCTTTTTGAATGGCTGCTAAGCAGCCAATCAACAAGCGTCATACTACTTGCCCCAAGAGGCCGTCACAGCCATGCCTACTATTGGCATGGCTGTGATTGGCCAGAGCACCATGTGACCCAGCCTCTATTTAACCTGGAGTCACATAGCGCCGCCCGTCACTCTGCTCTGATTAGCGTAGGGAGAGGTTGCAGCTGCGACAGTAGGGCGAGATTAGGCTGATTAACTCCTCCAAAAGACTCCATCCAATGATCGATCTGCAGCTGTGTATGATTGAACTGCTGCTATTGAATTGCTCACTGTTTTTAGGCTGCCCAGAGCCTTTTTCAGTCACTTTTTTCTGGGGTGATCGGCGGCCATTTTGTGTCTTGTGTTGCGCCAGCATTAGCTGCCACCAAGTGCATTTAACCCTCAATGGTGTGGTTGTTTTTTGGCTAAATCCTACATCAGGGTGAAGCTGTCACACCAAGTGCATTTAACCAGCAATAGTCTGTTTATTTTTTTGGCCATATACTACATCAGGGGCAAGCTGTCACCAAGTGCATTTAACCCTCAATGGTGTGGTTGTTTTTTGGCTAAATCCTACATCAGGGTGAAGCTGTCACACCAAGTGCATTTAACCAGCAATAGTCTGTTTATTTTTTGGCCATATACTACATCAGGGGCAAGCTGCGCCTGTCACCAAGTGCATTTAACCCTCAGTAGTGTGGTTGGTCAAGCTGTCACACCAAGTGCATTTAACCATCAATAGTGTGATTATTTTTTGGCCATATCCCAGTCTAATTCTGTCAGTAAACGTATACCTGTCACCCAGCGCCTAAATACTAGGCCTCAAGTTTATATCCAGCTAAATCTGTCGTTACTGGTGTGGCTGGTCAAGTTATTTAGTGTCCGTCAAAGCACATTTTTTGTTCTGGGTTGAAATACAATTCCCAATTTAGCAATTTCCTAATTTAGTGGTTTCTGCTGTATCAGAGCTATTTGAAATCTATCCCTAAAAGGGTATATAATATTCAAGGTGCACATAGGGTCATTCTGAATAACTTCACACACACGCTACTGTGCATTTCCAAGTCTAATTCTGTCAGTAAACCTATACCTGTCACCCAGCGCCTAAATACTAGGCCTCAAATTTATATCCAGCTAAATCTGTCGTTACTGCTGTACTGTTGTGGCTGGGCTAGTTATTTAGTGTCCGTCAAAGCACATTTTTTGCTCTGGGTTGAAATACAATTCCCAATTTAGCAATTAACTAATTTAATGGTTTCTGCTGTATCAGAGCTATTTGAAATCTATCCCTAAAAGGGTATATAATATTCAAGGTGCACATAGGGTCATTCTGAATAACTTCACACACACGCTACTGTGCATTTCCAAGTCTAATTCTGTCAGTAAAACTATACCTGTCACCCAGCGCCTAAATACTAGGCCTCAAATTTATATCCAGCTAAATCTGTCGTTACTGCTGTACTGTTGTGGATGGGCAAGTTATTTAGTGTCCGTCAAAGCACATTTTTTGTTCTGGGTTGAAATACAATTCCCAATTTAGCAATTTTCTAATTTAGTGGTTTCTGCTGTATCAGAGCTATTTGAAATCTATCCCTAAAAGGGTATATAATATTCAAGGTGCACATAGGGTCATTCTGAATAACTTCACACACACGCTACTGTGCATTTCCAAGTCTAATTCTGTCAGTAAACCTATACCTGTCACCCAGCGCCTAAATACTAGGCCTCAAATTTATATCCAGCTAAATCTGTCGTTACTGCTGTACTGTTGTGGCTGGGCAAGTTATTTAGTGTCCGTCAAAGCACATTTTTTGTTCTGGGTTGAAATACAATTCCCAATTTAGCAATTTCCTAATTTAATGGTTTCTGCTGTATCAGAGCTATTTGAAATCTATCCCTAAAAGGGTATATAATATTCAAGGTGCACATAGGGTCATTCTGAATAACTTCACACACACGCTACTGTGCATTTCCAAGTCTAATTCTGTCAGTAAACCTATACCTGTCACCCAGCGCCTAAATACTAGGCCTCAAATTTATATCCAGCTAAATCTGTCGTTACTGCTGTACTGTTGTGGCTGGGCAAGTTATTTAGTGTCCGTCAAAGCACATTTTTTGTTCTGGGTTGAAATACAATTTCCAATTTAGCAATTTCCTAATTTAGTGGTTTATGCTGTATCAGAGCTATTTGAAATCTATCCCTAAAAGGGTATATAATATTCAAGGTGCACATAGGGTCATTCTGAATAACTTCACACACACGCTACTGTGCATTTCCAAGTCTAATTCTGTCAGTAAGCCTATACCTGTCACCCAGCGCCTAAATACTAGGCCTCAAATTTATATCCAGCTAAATCTGTCGTTACTGCTGTACTGTTGTGGCTGGGCAAGTTATTTAGTGTCCGTCAAAGCACATTTTTTGTTCTGGGTTGAAATACAATTCCCAATTTAGCAATTTCCTAATTTAGTGGTTTCTGCTGTATCGGAGCTATTTTAAATCTATCCCTAAAAGGGTATATCAGATTCAAGGTGCACATAGGGTCATTCTGAATAACTTCACACACACGCTACTGTGCATTTCCAAGTCTAATTCTGTCAGTAAACCTAAACCTGTCACCCAGCGCCTAAATAATAGGCCTCAAATTTATAGTCAGCTAAATCTGTGGTTACTGCTGTGCCTGTATTAGTGTAATACGGTACCTAAATAGATAGCCAGATAGTGTTAGTTGTCTTTAAAACAAGGCCTGAATTTGAATTCAATACATTGGGTAAAATAATATTTTTGTTGTTGTGGTGAACGATAACAATGAGGAAAACATCTAGTAAAGGACGCGGACGCGGACATGGTCGTGGTCGTGTTAGTGGACCCTCTGGTGCTGGGAGAGGACATGGCCGTTCTGCCACAGCCACACGTCCTAGTGTACCAACTACCTCAGGTCCCAGTAGCCGCCATAATTTACAGCGATATTTGGTGGGGCCCAATGCCGTTCTAAGGATGGTAAGGCCTGAGCAGGTACAGGCTTTAGTCAATTGGGTGGCCGACAGTGGATCCAGCACGTTCACATTATCTCCCACCCAGTCTTCTGCAGAAAGCGCACAGATGGCGCCTGAAAACCAAGCCCATCAGTCTGTCACATCACCCCATGCATACCAGGGAAACTGTCTGAGCTTCAAGTTATGCAGCAGTCTCTTATGCTGTTTGAAGACTCCGCTGGCAGGGTTTCCCAAGGGGATCCACCCAGCCCTTCCCCAGCGGTGGAAGACATAGAATGCACTGACGCACAACCACTTATGTTTCCTGATTATGAGAACATGGGAATACCACCTCAGCATGTCTCTGATGATTACGAAACACAGGTGCCAACTGACTGCTGCGTCTTTCTGCAGTGTGCAGACTGAACAGGAGGTCAGGGATCAAGACTGGGTGGAAGACGATGCAGGGGACGATGAGGTCCTAGACCCCACATGGAATGAAGGTCGTGCCACTGACTTTCACAGTTCGGAGGAAGAGGCAGTGGTGAGACCGAGCCAACAGCGTAGCAAAAGAGGGAGCAGTGGGCAAAAGCAGAACACCCGCCGCCAAGAGACTCCGACTGCTACTGACCGCCGCCATCTGGGACCGAGCACCCCAAAGGCAGCTTCAAGGAGTTCCCTGGCATGCCACTTCTTCAAACAATGTGCTGACGACAAGACCCGAGTGGTTTGCACGCTGTGCCATCAGAGCCTGAAGCGAGGCATTAACGTTCTGAACCTTAGCACAACCTGCATGACCAGGCACCTGCATGCAAAGCATGAACTGCAGTGGAGTAAACACCTTAAAAACAAGGAAGTCACTCAGGCTCCCCCTGCTACCTCTTCTGCTGCTGCCGCCTCGGCCTCTTCTGCTGCTGCCGCCTCGGCCTCTTCCTCCGCCTCTGGAGGAACGTTGGCACCTGCCGCCCAGCAAACAGGGGATGTACCACCAACACCACCACCTCCGTCACCAAGCATCTCAACCATGTCACACGGCAGCGTTCAGCTCTCCATCTCACAAACATTTGAGAGAAAGCGTAAATTCCCACCTAGCCACCCTCGATCCCTGGCCCTGAATGCCAGCATTTCTAAACTACTGGCCTATGAAATGCTGTCATTTAGGCTGGTGGACACAGACAGCTTCAAACAGCTCATGTCGCTTGCTGTCCCACAGTATGTTGTTCCTAGCCGGCACTACTTCTCCAAGAGAGCCGTGCCTTCCCTGCACAACCAAGTATCCGATAAAATAAAGTGTGCACTGCGCAACGCCATTTGTGGCAAGGTCCACCTAACCACAGATACGTGGACCAGTAAGCACGGCCAGGGACGCTATATCTCCCTAACTGCACACTGGGTAAATGTAGTGGCAGCTGGGCCCCAGGCAGAGAGCTGTTTGGCGCACGTCCTTCCGCCGCCAAGGATCGCAGGGCAACATTCTTTGCCTCCTGTTGCCACCTCCTCCTTCTCGGCTTCCTCCTCCTCTTCTTCCACCTGCTCATCCAGTCAGCCGCACACCTTCACCACCAACTTCAGCACAGCCCGGGGTAAACGTCAGCAGGCCATTCTGAAACTCATATGTTTGGGGGACAGGCCCCACACCGCACAGGAGTTGTGGCGGGGTATAGAACAACAGACCGACGAGTGGTTGCTGCCGGTGAGCCTCAAGCCCGGCCTGGTGGTGTGTGATAATGGGCGAAATCTCGTTGCAGCTCTGGGACTAGCCGGTTTGACGCACATCCCTTGCTTGGCGCATGTGCTGAATTTGGTGGTGCAGAAGTTCATTCACAAGTACCCCGACATGTCAGAGCTGCTGCATAAAGTGCGGGCCGTCTGTTCGCGCTTCCGGCGTTCACATCCTGCCGCTGCTCGCCTGTCTGCGCTACAGCGTAACTTCGGCCTTCCCGCTCACCGCCTCATATGCGACGTGCCCACCAGGTGGAACTCCACCTTGCACATGCTGGACAGACTGTGCGAGCAGCAGCAGGCCATAGTGGAGTTTCAGCTGCAGCACGCACGGGTGAGTCGCACTGCGGAACAGCACCACTTCACCAACAATGACTGGGCCTCCATGCGAGACCTGTGTGCCCTGTTGCGCTGTTTCGAGTACTCCACCAACATGGCCAGTGGCGATGACGCCGTTATCAGCGTTACAATACCACTTCTATGTCTCCTTGAGAAAACACTTAGGGCGATGATGGAAGAGGAGGTGGCCCAGGAGGAGGAGGAGGAGGAGGAGGAAGAGGGGTCATTTTTAGCACTTTCAGGCCAGTCTCTTCGAAGTGACTCAGAGGGAGGTTTTTTGCAACAGCAGAGGCCAGGTACAAATGTGGCCAGCCAGGGCCCACTACTGGAGGACGAGGAGGACGAGGATGAGGAGGAGGTGGAGGAGGATGAGGATGAAGCATGGTCACAGCGGGGTGGCACCCAACGCAGCTCGGGCCCATCACTGGTGCGTGGCTGGGGGGAAAGGCAGGACGATGACGATACGCCTCCCACAGAGGACAGCTTGTCCTTACCCCTGGGCAGCCTGGCACACATGAGCGACTACATGCTGCAGTGCCTGCGCAACGACAGCAGAGTTGCCCACATTTTAACGTGTGCGGACTACTGGGTTGCCACCCTGCTGGATCTACGGTACAAAGACAATGTGCCCACCTTACTTCCTGCACTGGAGCGTGATAGGAAGATGCGCGAGTACAAGCGCACGTTGGTAGAAGCACTACTGAGAGCATTCCCAAATGTCACAGGGGAACAAGTGGAAGCCCAAGGCCAAGGCAGAGGAGGAGCAAGAGGTCGCCAAGGCAGCTGTGTCACGGCCAGCTCCTCTGAGGGCAGGGTTAGCATGGCAGAGATGTGGAAAAGTTTTGATAACACGCCACAGCTAACTGCACCACCACCTGATACGCAACGTTTTAGCAGGAGGCAACATTTCACTAACATGGTGGAACAGTACGTGTGCACACCCCTCCACGTACTGACTGATGGTTCGGCCCCATTCAACTTCTGGGTCTCTAAATTGTCCACGTGGCCAGAGCTAGCCTTTTATGCCTTGGAGGTGCTGGCCTGCCCGGCGGCCAGCGTTTTGTCTGAACGTGTATTCAGCATGGCAGGGGGCGTCATTACAGACAAACGCAGCCGCCTGTCTACAGCCAATGTGGACAAGCTGACGTTCATAAAAATGAACCAGGCATGGATCCCACAGGACCTGTCCATCCCTTGTGCAGATTAGACATTAACTACCATATATTATTGTACTCCAGGGCACTTCCTCATTCAATCCTATTTTTATTTTCATTTTACCATTATATTGCGAGGCTACCCAAAGTTGAATGAACCTCTCCTCTGTCTGGGTGCCGGGGCCTAAATATATGCCAATGGACTGTTCCAATGTTGGGTGACGTGAAGCCTGATTCTCTGCTATGACATGCAGACTAATTCTCTGCTGACATGAAGCCAGATTCTCTGTTACGGGACCTCTCTCCTCTGTCTGGGTGCCTGGGCTTAAATATATGCCAATGGACTGTTCCAATGTTGGGTGACGTGAAGCCTGATTCTCTGCTATGACATGCAGACTGATTCTCTGCTGACATGAAGCCAGATTCTCTGTTACGGGACCTCACTCCTCTGCCTGGGTGCTGGGCCTAAATATATGCCAATGGACTGTTGCAGTGGTGGCTGACGTGAAGCCTGATTCTCTGCTATGACATGCAGACTGATTCTCTGCTGACATGAAGCCAGATCCTCTGTTACGGGACCTCTCTCCTCTGCCTGGGTGCTGGGCCTAAATATATGCCAATGGACTGTTGCAGTGGTGGCTGACGTGAAGCCTGATTCTCTGCTATGACATGCAGACTGATTCTCTGCTGACATGAAGACAGATTCTCTGTTACGGGACTTCTGTCCTCTGCCTGGGTGCTGGGCCTAAATATATGACAATGGACTGTTGCAGTGGTGGCTGACGTGAAGCCTGATTCTCTGCTATGACATGCAGACTGATTCTCTGCTGACATGAAGCCAGATCCTCTGTTACAGGACCTCTCTCCTCTGCCTGGGTGCTGGTCCTAAATATATGACAATGGACTGTTGCACTGGTGGCTGACGTGAAGCCTGATTCTCTGCTATGACATGCACACTGATTCTCTGCTGACATGAAGCCAGATCCTCTGTTATGGGACCTCTCTCCTCTGCCTGGGTGCTGGGCCTAAAATATGCCAATGGACTGTTGCAGTGGTGGCTGACGTGAAGCCTGATTCTCTGCTATGACATGCAGACTGATTCTCTGCTGACATGAAGCCAGATCCTCTGTTACGGGACCTCTCTCCTCTGCCTGGGTGCTGGGCCTAAATATATGACAATGGACTGTTGCAGTGGTGGCTGACGTGAAGCCTGATTCTCTGCTATGACATGCAGACTGATTCTCTGCTGACATGAAGCCAGATTCTCTGTTACGGGACCTCTCTCCTCTGCCTGGGTGCTGGGCCTAAATATATGCCAATGGACTGTTGCAGTGGTGGCTGACGTGAAGCCTGATTCTCTGCTATGACATGCAGACTGATTCTCTGCTGACATGAAGCCAGATCCTCTGTTACGGGACCTCTCTCCTCTGCCTGGGTGCTGGGCCTAAATATATGCCAATGGACTGTTGCAGTGGTGGCTGACGTGAAGCCTGATTCTCTGCTATGACATGCAGACTGATGCTCTGCTGACATGAAGCCAGATTCTCTGTTACGGGACCTCTCTCCTCTGCCTGGGTGCCGGGGCCTAAATATCTGAGAATGGACTGTTCCAGTGGTGGCTGACGTGAAGCCAGATTCTCTGCTATGGGACCTCTCTCCAATTGATATTGGTTAATTTTTATTTATTTTATTTTTATTTTTATTCATTTCCCTATCCACATTTGTTTGCATGGGATTTACCTACATGTTGCTGCCTTTTGCAGCCCTCTAGCCCTTTCCTGGGCTGTTTTACAGCCTTTTTAGTGCCGAAAAGTTCGGGTCCCCATTGACTTCAATGGGGTTCGGGTTCGGGACGAAGTTCGGATCGGGTTCGGATCCCGAACCCGAACATTTCCGGGAAGTTCGGCCGAACTTCTCGAACCCGAACATCCAGGTGTCCGCTCAACTCTATACGCCATGACGACTTATGAAAAGGTTTTGAATATGGGGGTCCGAGAGCGGAGACCCCTGCCAATTTCTAGAATGAAGAAAGAGAGTTACGACGTTCTCGCTGTAGGAGATGTAATACAGACGGGCTCATAGACTTCTTATTGTGGCCATCTCTCTTCCGTCTTCTGCAGTAAGGAATGAGAGCACGCTATGTGAGCACATCTTTCTCCTCATTCAAGCGATTGGCACGTGCCTCAGTACTTGTACCCCCACTAATAAAAACTTTTGATTATGTCTATATGACCTATTCAAACTTTTGCCAAAATACAGGGCAAAAATGGCATACAATCACAAAGTCTCGAATTTTTACACAAGTGGTGAGTGCCAAAATGTGTAGCGATAGAAAACCGGCACAAATCAAATGATAAATTCCCTTTGTGTTTCCTTCCAGCTATTTGGCAAATTGATTCCATAGTGCAATAGTCTTTGCCGACTAGACAAACCTTGTCTTCCAGTCCCTGGAGAGGTCTGCATTTCACTTAATTGTAGCTGGTAGTGAGAATGTAGCTCCTCTGTCTAATTGAATTCATGTGAGACGGACATTCATTTCTGTGTCATGCATCAAAACAAAAGCTGAGCAAGTTCTGTTGGATGTTAAAGAGCACTCGACAAAGGCAAGGCAGCACCGAGCTGGTAATAAAATGAGTAAATGAGCCATGTTATGCATCCACTGCTGGAGACTGGTCGTCTTTTATTTCATAAGTGTGCATTATTGATGGAAATGATACATGCCAAAACACGGCACAAATTAAGGAAACCATTCTCTTCATAGCCCACTACAATTGGCCCCCAAAACCCGCCCTCTTCTTTTATATAGCATTGACAGCGGTATCAGAGTAGATATAGATTCAGCTGTAATAAATATTGATTAGTCCTTGATCAGTGTATCACATTAAGGGTAGCATCGATTTGCATATTGGAAAGTTTAATGGAATTAATGGAGAAGAGAGTCTTTAAAGATTTACTCCTATGTTTTTATTATAGTCCTGAAAGCTATTGAGGTAGGGATCATGCCTTACAGTTCTGGTGGACGAATGAAGATGAAGACATATAGGGGGTCATTTAATAATCTGAAATATGCCTAAATTAGGCGTATTTAAGGTGCAGATGGTGGCGGAACATTTACGCTGGGTTCACACCTAAGCGTTTCGCAAACGCGCGTTTTTATGCGCGATTTTGTCGCGCGTTTTTATACGCGTTTTTTGTAATAGTAAACGCGCGTTTGGGTGATTGACAGCAGTGTTGTCCAAAGAGTCTATGGCCCAAACGCGCGTCAAACGCGCCAAAAAAAGCTCCTGTACTTGTTTGAGCGTCGGGCGTTTTACAGCGCGATCGTACGCGCTGTAAAACGCTCAGGTGTGAACCCAGCGTTATAGTACCAAACCATGCATTTGATCACCAAAATAGTCTGGTGTTTCTTTGAATGAGACGGAAGGCCTCCACAAAGACTGACACTCTACTGGAGCGGAATGATGATGGGCCTCATTTATTTCTTAAATTGCTTTGGTATAATGAAAGCTGAGCTCTGATTGGTTGATGTGGATATCTAAGGGTACTTTTGCACTTGCGTTTTGGGCGGATCCGTCATGGATCTGCAAAAACGAATCAGTTACAATAATACAACCGCATGCATCCATCATGAACTGATCCGTTTGTATTATCTGTAACATAGCCAAGACGGATCTGTCATGAACTCCATTGAAAGTCAATAGGAGACGGATACGTTTTTTATTGTGCCAGATTGTGTCAGAGAAAACGGAATGGTCCCCATTGACTTACATTGTGTGCCAGGACAGATCTGTTTGGCTCCGCTTCGTCAAGCGGACAGACAGCGTTTTGGTGTCCACCTCCAGAGTGGAATGGAGACTGATCGGAGGCAAACTGATGTATTCTGAGCGGATCCTTTTCCATTCAGAATGCATTAGGGCAAAACTGATCCATTTTGGACCGCTTGTGAGAGCCCTGAACGGATCTCTCAAACGGAAAGCCAAAATGCGAGTGTGAAAGTAGCCTAAGACAGTTTTGATGAATGAGGCCTGATGAGCCTAATCCTTTACATACCACACAAGAGCAGAATCTGTTTCTTGTGGCATACCCTATAGTACTAAATGTATTATCTTTATCCTAAGGTTGTATGACAAAGCTTTGCACAACTTTTGATCTCTTTAAATGGTTGATACACTGAACTCAGAGTATTTTCCGCTTGGTCAGAACTACAAGGCCTTGTGAAGACTTTACAGATTTTCACCCAATTGTTTCTGAGCTGCTTTTATAGAGCTGCTTAGATATCAAGATGCAGAGAGGGAGTCTTTTTAGTGCACAGTGAGAGACCTCCACCAGTCATACATGAACAGGCACCCGCTGTAACGCTAGCCATACAGAAGGTCATAATTGGCCACATTGCATTCAAATGTACCCACCGGCAACATGCCAGACCAAACTGACCAACAAGGAAGTCTGTTTGCCATTTAAAAAATAAAATCAACTGGCCGAATAAGACCATTTATGCTGTACACATGGAGTATCTGCCAGTCGTAGACAAATTTTACCTGTCCAATCACATTTTTGGCTTTGTTTTGGTCTTTTCTCCTGTATTGGCATCTTTACTGCCTCTGTTCTTGCCTCTATTGTAGAGGTAAGTGGCTGATTGAAGGGCAGTTATTAAAGGTGTGATTTGCCTATCCGAATCTTTGCTGCAGACCCCTCAAGCATTGCCAGACCCATGGTGGTAATTATACCTGATCCCCGCAGCTGGATTTCGGCTTCATCGCTGCCCTGTCGGCTCTGTAGCTCCTGGGTCTCCTGTGTCAACAACCAGTTTGACTCTGCAATATGACCTGGGACAGATTCGGAACTTAAAGTGGCCTGGAAAAAAACTAAGTGGCCCCATGTTGTAGGCGGGTCCAAATTGACAGAAAGCAGGGCCAACACAAGTAGGCGGGCCAGCAATATCTTACTGCGGCACAAAATACAGCCCCAGCAGAGCCAAATATCTCAGTGTAAAACAATAGAAGCTTCCCCTCTGTGGTGACCGGCACTAGCTGCCACATTTTGTCCTCCTACTGCAGTTGCCTAAGGATAGCAATAGAGTTGAATTCAAGAATCATTAGAGCACCTGTGGTCATTAGCCAGGTACATAACACTTGACGCCCCCAGCATTATTAAATCTGGGAGCGACAGATAATTACCTGGCTGGTGGCTGATAAGAGAGCTCAGGCCTCGGCCAACTGGGAAGTTTCCCTGTAGAGTCTATGGCCAATCCACCCCTGGAAATGACGCATGGGTGACGCCTGACTGGTGCAGCCAGTCATTGACTGCAGAGGTCATGTAACCTGGGATCAAACTGGATGTTGATGTGGGGAGACCCAAAACCTGCAGAGCTGGTGGGGCAGTGATGGAGCTGGAACTTAGTGGCGGGAATTAGGGACATATGATTACCACCGTGGGTCCCGCCACACCGTGAGCCTGTAGAAAAAGTTCACAAAGCTGAACAACCCCTTAAAGCAGCAGTATGGATGGAGATGCAAGAGGAGCTACAGTTACTGCCAGACCCTACTGCAGATACAAGATGGGGTACTTTGCCTTGTACTTTGTGTGTGGAGAGGCGTTGGGAAATTGGGTTTATTATAATTAAGAATGTGATTGTTTGGTAAGGAAAGGACAATTCAGTAATTGATTATCCATTTGACAGCTATCGTGCTGAAATTTAGGCACCAAGGGTAGGAAAGTATATTGAGAGCCCCCTACCTTGATCACAAGTAGAGCTTGTCCTTTCCCTCTAAGCAATACATATATCCAGTACAAAGCAAAGTATACTGCATCTTCTGACATGTTGGGTTGCTTTACTTTATAACCATCTGTGCACACTCAACTCGTTTCTGCAAAAAGATTAAAAAAAAGTTTTTTTTTCTTTGTACAATACAACACATACTGTTAGTTTAGCTATAGAGTTACCTGTACATCCGCCTTTCCTATTTCTCACAGTCAGCCCATTCTAATTACATGCTTGCATGCAACATTGGCACTGAAATAAAGCCAACGTCTCTGTGTGCAGATTTGAAAGTCGACACTTCTATTTCTACCTGTCGGTAATTTAAAACTGAATCACAATTATTGATATTTGCTGCAAACATCGTATGTATTTCTGATGTTTCCTTCTTTAATATTTAGTTCCCCCCCCCCCCCTTTTGATTATACACAGTAATTGCATTACATCACCACCTTGCAAGAATTAGTCGACCTTAAAGGGGTTATCCAGGAATCCTATGGATAGGTCATGAATGTCAGATCGGGTCCAACTCCCGGCGCCCCTACCAATCAGCTGTTTGCAGAGGCCTCTGTGCTCACTGGAGCTCCAGGGTACTGTCACGACCATGGTCATGGTCGTGACTCCTGGACCCGCATGCAGTTGCC
This sequence comes from Bufo gargarizans, assembly GCF_014858855.1. NCBI lineage: Eukaryota > Metazoa > Chordata > Amphibia > Anura > Bufonidae > Bufo > Bufo gargarizans. Next base: position 155,448,541 of record NC_058086.1, on the reverse strand, counting down.
CGCGGTTTGGTTTATTGTCAACCACATGGTGAGGGCGGCTGGAATGTTGCCTCACATGTGGTTGCCGCTGGCAGTATAGCAGCCTGAGCTGTTGCTGCGCAGCTTGCTGTCAAGAGCATGCGGTTACTCCTGGCAACCTCTCCTTGTATGTATGCACTTTGTATGTCTGGTATGCACGAGGTTTATGTAGGTGTGCACTGTGACACTTCCCCCTCACTTGTGGCTGCCCGTGGCAACGTGTTGTATTGTGTACATGTGGTGGCAGTGTCTCAGCCTTCTGGCTGCCTGCGGTAACAGCTGCAGTGTAATTGTGTGCGTATTTCCCTTTAAGTTGCTCTCTTCCCTTCCCTGATGTGAGAAGGGTTAATTCTCTTCCTAGACTGTGAGCACTGGGTGTGTCTGTGTGGGTGTGGCTACATGAGCTATTTAGCCTCTGCTGAGAGCAGTAGTCAGAGGGGTACTTCAGCCATGCTCTGCTGGAGTCGTCCTCCTACTTTATACCATCTGCCAGTGAGGGCCACCCTTGTGGTCATAAATGTTATGTGATGTTAATTTTATGTTTGTGGTGTCTGTATTATTGCAGCTATGGTTCTGGCTTCCTGTGTGTCTGTGTGTGCTGTGTCCTTTTATGTCTGTGTGTGGGTTTCAGCACTTGAGCTCAGGGATCCAGTCAGTGTGTCTGTGGCAGGTAGGGGTGGAAGTATTTCACTCTCCTGCCATATCCATAGTCTGTTTATGTTTATATCCCCTTGCAGCTCGGCCAGTTTAGACTCCTGTTTCTCCACGTCCAGGAGGAACAGGTGGTCTACCCAGCTCCTAGCTCAGGGATCGGCGGAGGGTGAGTAGGGATCCGAGGTTCCTGAGCATGAGTCCTCCTACCTTCAAGGTCGGCTCATGCAGCTAGGAGTCAGGGTCCGATTAGGGATGCGTTAGGAGGTGACCTGCTCCCTTATTCTGTTGTCCTGGCCGAGCAGCGACTAACATCTCGTGGCATCGCACGGCTGAGGGTTTCCCCCATCCTCAGCCGTGACAGGTACACTGCCGTCTCTTCACAGCTTATTAAACACAGCTGTATACATTGTATAGCGGCTGTGCTTGTTATTGCAGCTCAGCCCCATTCACTTGAATGGGACTGAGCGGCTCCTAGGGCATGTGACTGATCATCGTGATGTCACTGGTCTAGTAAGAGGCCCAGGCGCTAATGGAGCATCCCAGCCTCTTTGAACAGCTTATCTGTGGAGGTCTCCGGAGTATTACCCCACCGATCTCCTATTGATGACCTATACTGTGACTATCTGCCACAAACACGTTGAGGGCTGAATAAAGATTGGTCCACAACATTCGGATTTCTTGTATCCCATGTATAATTGGTTGTATAATTGGTGCAAGAGTGCACCTAGCATGAGAAGTGTGGGGATCAAGTTTTTGAGCTACATCTTGTCTACCCCTGCTCCAGTGGCTTACATAGAGAAGTAAGGGCCCCATAGCAAGGATCAAACCAGGCCCCCACACAGGACAGAAGGATTTCCGCCTAAACCCCTTTCAGTGACCTTTGGGACATTTTTTACACTGCCTTATTTGCTAAGAGTTGTTTCTTTAGAGAGTAGAGTCCTGACCAAGTTTTCCCCCCCAGTAGAAGAGGAGAGGATCCCAACTGGGCCACCTCTTGCCCTAGGCTCCATAGCAGTCGCATGGTCTGCCGCTGTGGTAGTTACGCCCCTGCCCTCCTCTCAGATGGAGTGAGTACTAAGCTATTAGTGCACTGCGATTATTTTCCACTGTGTTAGGACGAGCTCCTCTGTGCAACAAGTTTTATTTCCTAACTTTGCTATATTGCAATTGGGGTTATGATTCTGTTTTAGGGAAGAAAAATCTTCTGACTGACAAACATGGTGGGCAACTTTGTCTCCCATTCATTTCTAGGTTTAGTGGAGTAATACAACTTGTTGCATGACTATTCATTCAACTATTGGAGTGGAGCAGTGGAGTGGAATTTTATCATTTTTCTGCAGCTCAACAAATTTTCAATCTTCTGCGACTTTTGGCTGTCTCACTCATGGCACATTGGGTTTGTGTTACATATATTTTATGACCCAGTTCAAGCCTATATCCCTCAACATTGTTTAGTTTCTGCAGACCAGAGACCTGTATCCTTTGTTCTAGTAAATAATATGGCTGTAATGGTATCTGTTCTCTATTAAACTTCTAGCTTAAATTTTCTGCTGGTAATTTAAGGTACCGTACCACTTACCTTCTCTCCTAACGTGATCTTGTAGACTGACGTAATTCAGACAGTGGGTGATCTCTAGAAATGATATAAGTGGATGTTCAGCAGACCAGTGTGTATGGAAATTGTTGTTAAACTGGCCACATTTCTCAAAATCTGAAAAATACATAAAGGAATGATCTCATAGTATGTGCAGAATACATCTGCTAAAATATTCTACTTCATCTGTGATACTAGGCTGTCTCAGTATTGCTAAACTTCTCCCTGTCATTGGATGTGACTTTTGTCAGACATCATCATGGTCCAATGTTTAGAATGTTGTATTACAAAAATAAAGAATGTCTGTATCTCTAGTAGGCTAATGTATTTTATGTATTTATTTTTTCTTATATTTTAGTATCAACTTCAAGAAGGGTCTATGTGGAAACAACTGTGTCAATGGAGAAATCTACTTGTCTATCTTTTAATAATAGCAGCCATTATATTGACGCCCATCTCTGTCCAATATATGAAAACGCTAACCGATCCAACCCCGAACAATTTATTTAAAGTTGTAGCAGTGTGTTTTGGCGTTATAGCTGAGACCCTACTACTCAAGTAAGTACATGAACAACTGTCTATCAATTCAAAATGTTTTTTTTATGTTACATACAGTAATGTACAAATGTTTTAAGCAGGTGTGGAAAAAATGCTGCAAAGTAAGAATGCTTGAAAAAATAAGTGCTAATAGTTTATTTTTATCAATTAACAAAATGCTAAATGAATGAACAAGAGACGTTTAAATCCAATCAATATTTGGTGTGATCACCCTTTGTATTTTATAAAGAGCATCAGTTCTTCTAGGTACACTTGCACAAAGTTTTTAAAGGAACTCTGCAGGGAAGTTGTTTCAAACATCTTGGAGAACTAACCACAGATCATTTGTGGATGCAGCCTTGCTCAAATCCTTCTGTCTCTTCATGTAATCCCAGACAAACTCGATAACGTTGATTGGGGCTCTGTGTAGGCCATATAACCCATTCCAGGACTCCTTGTTCTTCTTTACACTGAAGACTGTATTCCCACCCCACCCACATCTGATCCATATTTTTTTATGGACTGGATGCAGACCTATGGGCTGCAAAAAAAATGTAGACAGCACACAGTGTGTAGTCCGCATCTGTATGTCCGCATGTCTGTCATGCAAAAAAGTAGGACATGTCCTATTCTTGCCCAGTTTCTTGACAAGAGTAGGCATTTTGACAATGTGGTCCTTGGAAATTGTGGGAAGCACACGGCAGGTATCTGTATCTTGCGAATCCTCGGTTTGCGGACAACAAAACACACAGGACTGTGTGCATATGAGGCTTTAATAACATTGGCTGTATGTTTGGGACCGTTGCCCTGCTGCAATTTTTTTTTTTAATTTATAAAATAAGCACTTCTGTTTTTTAAAGTGTCTTTACATTGCAGAATTTTTCCATATCTGCCCAAAACGTTTGCACAGTGCTTTAGGTCTAGTACAACCAGCAGATGACTATTGACTTTCTCTGTGATATATACGACATAAATTTGGGTTTATGACCAGCTAAAAATCTTGGATTATAGCAATGAGCTTTGGGTGTGACCAGACCAAATGGTGAGTGTCACTAGGTATCTGTTTTAAATTACCACAAGCTTAGCCTAAAACTGACATAAACCTGCAATACACCAGTGATGGGCCTCAACTCTACCTAAAAAAGTGATGGAGCCAAATTTTCCCATCATTCTAGAAGGGAACGATAGACTGTTGTAGACTTGATCCCCAACAATGAGCAGTGCCAAGCAAAGGACTGGATAGATCAAAATATAGCCAAACCGTTGTGCCCACAACAAATGTCATAGATCTAAGGCCCCTTTCACACAAGCGAGTTTTCTGAGCGGTTGCAATGCAATGCATGACGTGAACGCATAGCACCCGCACTGAATCATGACCCATTCATTTCAAAGGGTCTGTGTACATCGGTTCTGCGCTGCGTTAAAAACGCAGCATGTTCTATAGGCCTCATGCACACGACCGTTGTGTGCATCCGTGGCCGTTGTATCGTTTTCCGTGATTTTCTGCGGACCCATTGACTTTTAATGGGTCCGTTGAAAACTCGGAAAATGCACCGTTGTTCATCAGCGGCTGTGATCCGTGTTTCCTGTCCTATTTTTTGGACGGACAACGGTTAACGGACCCATTCAAGTCAATAAGCCGTGAAAAAACACGGATGCACACAAGATTGGCATCCGCGTCCGTGAACCGTGGCCGTAGGCTACTTTCATACAGACGGATCCGAAGATCCGTCTGCATAAAAGCTTTTTCAGATCTAAGTTTTCATTTCGTGAAAACTCAGCTCGACAGTATATTCTAGCACAGAGGCGTTCCCATGGTGATGGGTACGCTTCAAGTTAGAATATCCTACGAACGGTGTACATGACTGCCCCCTGCTGCCTGGCAGCACCCGATCTCTTACAGGGGGCTGTGATCTGCACAATTAACCCCTTTCACACTTGCGTTTTTCTTTTCCGGCATAGAGTTCCGTCACAGGGGCTCTATACCGAAAATGAACTGATCAGTTTTATCCCCATGCATTCTGAATGGAGAGTAATCCGTTCAGTTTGCATCAAGATGTCTTCAGTTCAGTCGTTTTGACTGATCAGGCAAAAGAGAAAACCGCAGCATGCTATGGTTTTATCTCCGGCGAAAAAAACTGAAGACTCGCCTGATTGCTGGATCCGGCATTTTTTCCCATAGTAATGTATTAGTGCCGGATCCGTCCTTCCGTTCTACGCATGCACAGACTTAAAAAAAGGTGAAAAAAATAAATGCCGGATCCGTTTTGCTGGATGACACCGGAAAGACGGATCCGGCATTTCAATGCATTTTTTCGACTGATCAGGCATTTTTAAGACTGATCAGGATCCTGATCAGTCTTACTAATGCCATCAGTTAGCATACATTTTGCCTGATCCGGCAGGCAGTTCCGGCGACGGAACTGCTTGCTGGATCTCTCTGCCGCAAGTGTGAAAGTAGCCAAAGAGAGACTTAAAACAGACACCAAAACACCATGAATAATAGTGTTTATGGCCTAAACTAGGTTGTCTTATTAAGGGGTCAATGGCTTCCATCCTAACTACTAACCTGTGCTGTACCTATTAGTGGACTACAGGCCATATATCTGTAGTTGGAGAAGGTATTGTGGTGTGGATGACAAAAAACAGCTGCAACCTCCAGATCACTGCAATGATGATGATCCATAAAAGATTTTTAACATTTATAGCACATTATTGGAATTAGAGATGAGCAAAGCTATAAAAAATTTGATTCGGCTGCTTTGCCGAATTTCTTCATCACAAATCGCGTTCCATTGCATGTAGCGGGCGCAATTACGGGGAACAGTGATCGCGCCACCCCATGCCATTAAACCCCTCAGATGCCGTATAACATTGAGGCTTTTCAGGGGTTAAAAACAAAAAATACATCATCCTTTTGCTCGCGGAGAGGCCATCGCGGCCATCTTGGTTAAAGAAACATGCCAAATCTCTTGCATGCCGATGTGATGATGTCATCATGCTTCCTGGCCAGCATAATGATGTGGTGACATCACAAGTCAGCAAACGCGAGATTTGGCACATTTTCTTCAAGTTGGCCGCTACTGCCTCTACGCGAGCAAATGAATGAGGTGAGGAGTTTTGTTTTTTGTTTTTTGTTTTTACCACCATTTCAGGACAAATTGATTCGTTACCACGGAGCACCAGCTTCGTGGCGAATCAAATTTGTAATGGAATTCGGATTAAAGTCAATTTGTTTCACTTAGATTCGCTCAACACTAATTAGAATGATGGAATAAAGAATTTCCTAAAACCTGGTGAGAGAGAGAAGCTGCACTGAAGAGAATAAAACAAGGCATTTGGGTAGAGCGCACCAAGGCGTGTACATTTTCTGGATTAGTTTTGTGTTCAACTAAAACCCATAAATGCTTTTGTCCTGTGATTGCCTGGCACTGAGCTGTGCAAGTCTTTGTGAGCTTGTGCCATTAAGCCCAGTAAACGCTCAGTATTTTCCTTTTTGTTCTTTGTTGATTTCACGCAGGAAAAAAAAAGGCAAATGTTTCTGCGCTTTATTTTTTTTTTTTTCAGCTTCTTTCATTATGAGGAAGAAATTAAACATCCCTCCAAGTTAGTACTTAAAATATCAAAGACATTGTTAAATGCCTTTGAGTCACTATGCAAGTAATTCACTTGTGCAAAGGCAGCTACACGGTAAATGAAACCGTACGAGGGAGGTTTCCAAAGCTGAATAAACACAAAATTAATTAGTCTGAAACTTCCTGATGGATCTATTTAATGAAAGCCTGTTATTGTGTCAGCCACTCAACACCACGGATTTGTTTTATTGTGCTCTGTGTTGCTTTTTTTTTTTTTTTGTATATTGAACCAACATGAAGGTGGAACGTAGATGTTATACAAAGGCCTTCCAAGTATCTCAAGATATGACAAGTTACGCAAGTCATTCATGTGTAGGCTTCACACGTCTCATGTTGATACTGGATGGGGTTTACATATTTCCCAGCATGCCCCTGTCACCTGCCAGGAAAGGGACTCTGGGTAGTGAATGTCATAACGTGCTCTAGAGCTTATGTAGCCTCAAGGCGTTGACCGGGACTACAGAAGTCTCTGATTACCCAACAGTTGCATGTGTGATTATGGGATGTGTCCCGTCATGGAGATTTTGGATGATAATTAGTATGATGGTTTTTGTTTAGCTACGGTTAAGCAAATCCTCATCACGCTATACAGCTTTCTTTGTTTAGTGTGGATGACATGCAAATCCTATGCTGTGATATTGGAGTATCACATGAGGACTGTCCGCTGCAGCCAATCTCTAGCCATTTGCTAAAACTTCCTGATAGAATAATGCCTTTGGGTGCACGATTAATACACCATTACCATATATTTATGTAAAATTAGATGTCTTACCATATCATTAGATCTGGTTTCTCAGGCTGTGCAATACATTGAAATGTATAGAAATTGTAAAGCTGGCCATACGCTTTTAGTCACAGTTTGGCCGACAACCATTTCTAACAATAAGCCCCGGCAAGACACCTTCAAGAGCAGCTTATATCCCTTCAGTTCTCTTATCCCCACATTTGCTAAATGAACATCAGCCAGGCTTTATATGCACATTAGATTGTTATCCAGTCCCACCAAAATCTGAGGTTTTGGCCCACCTAAGTTTGTGCTCACCTTAAAGGGAGTCTATCACCTAAAATGACCATTATACACCCCAAACATGATGATATCCATTACATTCCCCATTTTATAATCTTACCTTTCATATTGCTGTCCGTCGCCTATTCGCTCTTAAAAACACTTTTATTCCATATGCTAATCGGGTTCTGAAGGTGCCCAGGGGCGGCGTTTATGCGGCCGGTGCCCAGGCTCCACGGCGCTGTTCAAATCAAACCCCTCCCCTTTCACCCCTCTGGCCCGCCCTCGGTTCTTCAGATACCATCCTCCAGTCAATGAGCAATCCGGCGCCTGCGCCTGCGCCGGCGCCGCCCCTGGGCACCTTCAGAACCCGATTAGCATATGGAATAAAAGTGTTTTTAAGAGCGAATAGGCGACGGACAGCAATATCAAAGGTAAGATTATAAAATGGGGAATGTAATGGATATCATCATGTTTGGGGTGTATAATGGTCATTTTAGGTGATAGACTCCCTTTAAAGGATGAAACTTATACTCTGGGTAGGCCACTTGTGTATATGGGGGCTTTGAAAGTGCCTACCCCAGTAGACCAGTGGTAAAGTATGTTTATTCAGATTACCATGGGCTCCACAAGCCTAGTGAAAGCTGCCATCCGCCTAAGTGTTCCTGGTGATGACCCCTTACCTGCATGCATTACTAGCTTCTAGTTCTGTGATGGCTAACCTCCTGCACTCCAGCTGTGGTAAAACTACAACTCCAAGATGCACACTTGCTTGGCTGTTCTCAGAACTCCACAGAAATGAGAGGAACATGTTGGGAGTCATAGTTTCACCAGAGCTAAAGTGCTGGAGGTTAGCCATCACTATTCTAGGGTTTACATGGGTATTCCATGCCCCATAAGTAGTAATTGAGGAAAGCACAGGATTACGACTAGAGATAAGTGAAGTTTTGAAAACTTTGATTTGGTAAGTAGCGGGCGCAATGACTGGGAACTGTCACTGCCATTGAACCCCTCAGATGCCGCGTTCGTTGCTGATTGCGGCATCTGAGATGAAAAACTAGGGCTTACAGGGGTTAATCGGTTAAAAATAAAAATAAACTCGCCTTATCCATTTGAGTGCAAAGAGGCTGCCGCAGCCATCTTGACAGAAGATCCAACTGGCCAGTGTGGTGACGTCATACATCGCCGCGCACAAGATTTCAGGCTGGATTTTCAATCAAGATGGCTGCGGCGGACATGCTGAAATGGATGAGGTATGATTTATTTATTTTTCCGCCAGTTCAGGCAAAATGTATTTATTACCACGAAACATGAGGAAATTCGGCTTTGCGGCAAATCGAATTTTCCCTGAATTTAAGATTGAAGTCCACTTTGGATACTTCGATTTGATTAACACTAATTATGAGTATGGGGGTATGCAGGGCCGGTGCCACCCATAAGCAAAGTAGGCCACCACGTAGAGCGCACTCTTGCTGGGGGCGCCCGCGGTGGCCTACTGTGCTTACAGGTGGCGCCTGCCCTGCCCGCCGCTCACCCCCTGCAACCTGTTGCATCCCAGTCTCTATGGGGTATGGACTGCTGGCTGCGCTGCCGAAGTATCGCCGACTCCTCACACACAGCAGAGAGAGCGGGCTGCGGGCAGATAGGCATGTATAGTGCGGCACGAGAAGAAACAGTGACCTCTACTGGACAAAGCCCATACTGCGCCTAGGAAACAACTACCCGTCTCCTAGGCGCAGTATGGGCTTTGTCCAGTAGAGGTCACTGTTTCTTCTCGTGTCGCACTATATATGCCTATCTGCCCGCAGCCTGCTCTCTCTGCTGTGTGTGAGGAGTCTGAGATACTTGCGCAGCCAGCAGTCTGTACCCCATAGAGACGGGGATGTCACAGGTTGCAGGGGGCGAGCGGCGGGCAGCATGGCAGTGCAGAGCACCAGAGCGCTCATGTTGGGGTTTGTGTTTGGCGCCCTCACCTTTCAGCATGTGAGCTCTGGTTCAGACACGGTAAGTAAGGCAGCAGGCTCCATTGACAGGGGCAATAGGAGAGGACCCCTACTACTGTTTGCGGGTGTAGTGTGCCTCCACATGTGCCATGGAGACCATGGTCAGTTCTTCTATGTGCAGCTCAGTATGGTGCCATACGCCTGGCTTCACCAGGATTACAATGCCAGCTCAGTCCCAGTACACTGGGGGGGAGGGGGCATATTCCTGTCCAGTGAAAAAGGGGCAGGCCAAAGGGCGTGGTCAATGGGCAGAATCATGGTGCGGCAAAATAAGCTTTTGCCTAGGGTGGCAAAAATCCTTGCACCAGCCCTGGGGGTATGATAAAGACATGTAAAGAGAGGAGAAGGAATAAGTAAAGTGTTTATGTATAAATGAGTAATCAGAAGACTGAATCCACACTGACAATTAGTGACATTTAGTGACATTTCCTTTGCCAGCTTAACCCTTAGAGGACCTTGCGGTTTTCAATTTTTGCTTTTTTCTCTTTCACTCCCCGCCTTCCACAGTCCTAACTTTTCCATTCACATAGCCTTATAAGGGCCTATTTTTTGCAGGACAAGTTGTACTTTCTAATTGCACCATTTACGGTTGCATACAATGTAGTGGGAAGCGCGAATAGAATTCCAAATGGGGTGGAATTGGGAAAAAATGCAATTCTGACAAAGGTTGTTTTTTTTTCCATCACCACATTCTGACCCTCTATAGCTTTTTTGTAGTTATGTGTACGGAGCTATGTGAGGGCTCTCAGCCGGGGAACACTGTTATAGGTGTGGGAGCGTGCGGCTCCCGCTTCCAGACTGCTCAGATGCCGTCGTCACATTTGTAGAGAAAGTTAATACAAGGCACTAATGTATTGTGATTCTCCATATTGCCTCCATATTGCTGGCTTTATTCATTTTTCTATCACATTATATACAGCTCATATCCAGGGATTGCAGCCATCACTGCAATGCAATTACAAGGTGGCCGTGATGGGAGCTGCTGGGAGAAGATTCAGTAAAACCTAATTTTTTATGGTGTTTTCAGATTGCATTGGATTTTGTGGAGACTAGAGATCAGCATTTTTTTTTAGAAAGTTCGATTCGGCTGCTTCGCGGAATTTTACAAATAGATTCATGTCGTGATGCTGCGATAGCGCCGCGCCCATCATTGTACCCCATCATCATCACGCGCGGGATTTCGGCCAAGATATTCAATCAAGATGGCGGCTGGCGGCCCATCGCGAGCAAGTGGAGGAGGTAAGTAAGAATATTTTAGTTTTTTACACTATTTCAGGTTAAATTAATTCTCTATCGCAAAGGACTAGAAAATTTGGCTTCGAGGCGAATCGAATTTATCCTGAAACTCGGATCAAATTCTACTTCGTTGAGTTCAATTCGCTCCTCTCTAGCGGGGACAGGTCATCTTTAAGAGAAGAAAGTAGCTTGTGAGCTCAGAGACATTTCATTGTTTGGGTGGAGCACTATCCTACTTAGTCTTGAAGTGTTGTTGGTTCAGTGCGTTCAGATATATTGGACTAATAAATTTGACTTTCATACATTTCCTCTTTGTTTTTGTTTTTTTATAAATTATACTGCAAAATTTGAGAGGAGTTTGCTGAAGCAAATCTCTTCTATTCCCGCGTGTCTTTTAAATTATCAAACATTAAAAAGGAAAACATTTGTCACATTTGGAGAATAATTCCAGCCTGTGAAAGGCAGATGGTTCACCATACAATACAACAGTACAATGATTAGGCTCTCAGTCACTGTAGCCAATGTTTTTATAATTTCGGGACTTATCAATTAGCATTTTAACATAAGATATAAATGCATACATATTGTACATTGTATTAACTGTTATACATCCCAGACAAGGCAGATTATTTAGACCATGAAGAAATCTTGTCGATGGTGGATATTTTCAGAATGGCCATAAAATTCCATCCACTTCATGGTCTGGAATTTAAGAAAATCCAGCATATAGAGAACAGTCCCACATTAGATTACCAGTAATTTACCACATTGTCCAGGATTTACCATTATATAAAATGGGGATAAAAAAAATTCTATGCACATTTCTAAATGAATTCTATTTGCAAACAGGTTTACAGTATTTGCAGTCATATTGCTATTCCGCCATCTCTACCTTTTTGCTAACATACATTTGGTTGCCGGCATGACTGCAGGATGAGGTTTGTTTGTAGTCTGTAACCACGGATACATGAGCTGTAAAGACCCAAATCAATAGGAAATTAATATTCAAGGTTGTTTGCAAAATAAATTCAGTTTACACTGTGCCTGCATTAGAGCAGCGATCAGTAACCTTTGGCACTCTAGTTGCTGTCCAACTACAACTCCTATCATGCACACTTACTCCACTGTTCTTCTAACTCCCATAGACGTGAAAGCAGGATTCTGGGAGTTGTAGTTTCCAAACAGCCTTCCAAACACCTTCTGGTCCACCCTCGCAATGCCCCCTTTTCACACCAGAGCAGAGTGCGACGACATTTGAGATTATTTTTATTTATTTTTTCCACGCCAGAATTCTTGTGTAAAAGCCATGGTAAATGCCCCCCATTGCCATTAAAGTAAAATGTAGAGGTGCAAACCTTTATTTGTGTGAGGGAGACATTGAGTTGCGCTACTTGATACATGCTCCAGTCATTTCCACAGTGCCGCCAAAACAATGGCAAAATTATTAACGCCATTTGACTACTTTGCAACATGGTCACTCAATTCACCTTTTTTGTGTTTCCAAGAAGGCAATAATTGTACTGCTAAAGTGTGGTCATGGCATAAAGCCAAGGGGTGCAGCTCAATGCATTTCAGGGAGCACTGTCATTATGAGGCTTTATCTCACATTGAAGCAATTATTTCAACTGTCTTATATCAATTATTTATCTATTTCATTGTTATTAAGATAAAGTGTTATTTTAGGTATCTCGTTCCAATTGTAAGTGGCTAACAAAGCTAAACTTGGGGGGTCTAATGAGGGGAATTTAAGTTAGTTTTTCTGGAGTTTGTGATATAATTTGTGCCAAATGTATCAAAAATTGCACATAAATAAATGTGGCACATCTTTACAAAGAACACTTTTGTCTAGAGATGTTACCCTCCTGCTGGAGTAAGATTGTACCTTTTACAACACATTTTTTTTGTACAAAAATGGCATGTGGCTTTTTAATATCTTGGAGATTAGCATAACAAGATACATTATATTTATATATATATATATATATATATATATATATATATATATATATATATATAAAATTTATCTCAAGCAAAGTATCTGTAAAATGAGTCATCTATGGAGAACAGATTTTTTATATTAGGCCTTATGTGTTTGGTCATTGATTTCCATCAGTGATTTTTAGCCAAAACCAGGTGCTGGTCTAAACACAGAACAGGTGCAGATCCATCCCTTATACCTTATGTCTTTGTAGCCTCCACTCTTGGTTTTGGCTCGCAATCACTCACGTGCGAATCAGGCCTTAAGAGGGAATGTGTCATTAGAAATGTACCTACTGTTTTCAAACAAGTTTTAATGTTAACAGATTTTTGTGTCAATATCTATAGTAAAAGAAAAATGTATAATTCTTGCAGATTTTACTCTGGCCACTGAGATACATAAGAAGCTGCCATTTCCTGCAACTTAAACATCAGTTATCAGTAGTCATCTCACCATCCCAGACAGAATCATAGCAAAAGGTATCGCCTGTGTAAAGGGCACATTCCACATAGAAGACAGTGTCAGACCCTCCACCTGTATGCAGAGTGACCACCCCCCCCCCCCCCACACACACAGTTAATAAAATATGCCTAGAACCATAGAAGTCAATAAATATCTTGAGTTTACAGGTTACTATGATCCATGTGGCTGCAGTAAAGCATATCTGTGTTGACAGCAGCAAGATGGCTGCCTCCATAATCATGGGCAGAACATAGGTTCAAATAATCTATAATAATATGAAATAAAGTATAAAAAAGAATATCAGTATGTGGTTTTATTTTATTTTTCTAGTTCGGAAACTGGCATTGTGTGGCATTTTTCACAGTTGTGTGAATGTAGCCTTCAAAGGATTATCCTGGAAATAATATTGATGACCTATCCTGAGGATATGTCATCAATATCCGATCGACGGGGGTCCAACTTGTGGGACCCTGTCCATCCGCTGTTAGAACAGGTCGGACACTCTGTGACTGCCTCGGCCATGTGATGCCACCGTACATTGGTCACATGGGCTAGTTGCAGCTCAGCCTAATTGAAGTCTATGGGGCTGAGCTACAATACCAAGCATAGCCGCTATGCAATGTACGGCCCTCTGCTTGATAAGTTGCTGGGAGTCCACAGCTCTCGTCAAAACTTTCGGCAAGTGACAAAAAAAGCTGTCATAATCAAACAAGAGTCACCTTGCGGTGTTGGTGGTAGTTCACACCATGCAGCGATTCTGCCTCAGAGTCCTTGACCATAGCAGCACCAACCTGTTTTCGCGCCAAACAGGTAGTAATTCTTTAACCAGACACATGGCTCCCAGATTCCAACACAGAGACCTGGCTTCTGAACCCAGCTGCCTGTTTAAGGACAGCTAGGTCTGCCAAAACCCAGACCAGCATTTTAAATACGGTCCGGTATTTGAGCTCACCTGGCTGTAACTCAGCCCAACAGCACATGCTGGGAGGAAAATACCAGTTTTCCCAGACAAAACCTCTCACTGTGTCACATACCGCCCCTTTGTTCAACCCTGAGGGGGTGAACACACGCCAGACAGTGTACCCGGGACAGGGCATCCGCATTTCCCTGTAACCATCCGGCCCTGTGTTCCACCGAAAACCCAACGTTTTGTAGGCAGAGAAACCACCGGGTGAACCGGGCATTTCTGTCCTTGGCCTGGCTCATTCACTTATACCGGGTCTCAGCTGGGGTGAGCTTACAGCTGAGGAAGACTACGGGATGCTCCTCCCCGTTGACTTCCTGAGACAGTACAGCACCGAGGCCTACTTCGAAGGCATCGGTCTGTACTATAAACCTCCGTTTTGAAGTCGGTCATCACCAAAACCAGGGACCCGCACAGGGCCGACTTCAAAGAGGTGAAAGCCTCTTCAGCCCGATCATCGCAGAGAACCTTCATTAAATTGTGTCCCTTCAAGTGTCCTGTAAAGGGCACGGCTAGAGTAGCAAAGTGGGGAACAAACCTCATGTAATAGCCCACCATTCCCAAGAATTACTTTATTTGCCTAGTGGTGACAGGTCGTGGCCAATTCCATATTGCCTCTATTTTGTTCACTTGGGGTTTGATGACTCTGCGCCCAATGACATACCCCAGGTACTTAGTCTCTTCTAACCCTTTCGCACACTTTTTTGGGTTAGCAGTTAGGCCAGCTTTCCGAAGGGAGTCCACTACAGCCTGCACTTTGGTTAGGTGACTTTCCCAGTCGGTACTGTGGATGACAATATCGTCCAGGTAAGCCAAAGCGTACCCACGATGTGGATGAAGCACAATGTCCATTAGTCGCTGAAAACCTCCGGGTTTTTTTTGCCTTCCTCTGGATCAACTTGCAGGATGACAGGCCGAACTGGATGGACAAACGTCTTTTTTCGGCCTTATGTACTATGTTACTATGTAAAAGTGGCGGGGGCCATGCAGACCAAAGGGTAAGACCTTATATTGATACAGCCCCTCAGGCGTGATGAAGGCAATTGTCTCTTTGGAAGCCTCCGTTAAGGGCACCTGCTAGTACCCTTTCATGAGGTCCAAAACAGAAAAATACCGGGCTTGTTCTAACCTCTCGATGAGCTTATCCACCCGGGGCATAGGATGCGCATTGAATTTGGAAACCTCATTAAGTTTTCAAAAGTCGTTACAAAACCGCAACATCCTGTCTGGCTTGGGTATCAACACTCACTTTTTCACTCCTCAATGACATCTAGCTGCAACATGAGCTGAACCTCCTACGATATGGCTTGTCACCGAGCCTTGGGTGCCCGGTATGGTTTTAAACTGACTTTTTCCTGAGGCTCAGTGACAATGTCATGCTGGATTATGGAAGTGCGTCCAGGGAGGTCAGAGAACACATCAGTGTTCCGACTAACGAACTCCCTGGCCTCCTGAGTCTAATTAGAGGAGAGGCTCTCAGCACTTTTTACTGCGGCAGGGCCGGTACCTCTTCTCCTAGAAAACCCGTCCGCGAGCTGGCTACTGTACAGGTTTCCCTATCTTTCCAAGGTTTGAGTAAATTCACATGGTAAACCTGCTCTGGCTTTCACCACGCTGGCTGGTGTACCTTGTAGTTTACATCTCCAATTTTCTCGAGTACCTTGTAGGGCTCCTGCCACCTAGCCAGGAACTTACTGTCCACGATCGGCACCAAAACCCGATCACCCGGGTTAAATATCCGGACCCGAGCCTGCCGATTATATACCCGACTCTGGGCTCACTGAGCTTTCTCCATATGCTCCCTAACAAGCGGCAACACTGTCTCTATCCGATCTTGCATCTGGGTAACGTACTCAATGACACTTTTATGTGGAGTGGGTTGTTGTTCCCACGCCTCTTTCGCCACGTCCAAGATACCGTGAGGGTGTCTGCCATACAGCAGTTCGAAGGGCGAGAACCCAGTAGAGGCCTAGGGTACCTCTCGCACTGCGAACATGAGATAGGGCAGAAAGAAGGTCCCAGTCCTTCCCATCTTTAGCCACCACCCTTTTCAACATATTTTTCAATGTTTGGTTAAACCTTTCTACCAGACAGCCCGTTTGCGGATGGTAAATGGACATCCGTAGCTGTTTTGTGTGCAGCAACTTAGAGTTTCCTCGTCACCTTGGACATTAAAGGGGTCCTTTGGTCGGTCAGAACCTCTTTAGGTAGTCCTACTCGGGAAAACATCTCCATTAATTCCTTAGCTATGAGTTTGGCCGAGGTATGTCGCAGTGGCACCGCCTCCGGGTACCGAGTGGCGTAATCTAGAATGACTAAGATGTATTGATGCCCTCCTTCGATGATCACCTTCTCGCAAGGGATCTGTAACCCTTTCTATGCCTAGTGCACTCAAGGCTGAAAAATCGCCTCCATGCACTAGGGCAAAATTGCAGACTGGCAGCAGAGACGTTTCAGCCTTGAGTGCACTAGCCATAGAAAGGGTTACAGCTCCCTTGCGAGGAGTTGATCATCGAAGGAAGCTTCTTAATAGAGAGGCTTTCTGGATGTTCCAACTCAGCACTTGCATTCCAACAGGTTTAAATAAAAGACAGGATTTGATCCTGCAATGTAATTAAGTATATACCTGTATTTGAACGTTGCATTGAAGAAAGGTTTTCAGATTTAAGTCTTTAAGGCTACTTTCACACTTGCGCTTGATCGGATCCGTTCTGAACGGATCCGATCATATTAATGTAGACGGAGGCTCTGTTCAGTACGGATCCGTCTGCATTAATAACTTTAAAAAATTTCGCAAGTGCGCAAGTAGCCTGCGCGGATCCGTTCAGACTTTCAATGTAAAGTCAATGGGGGACGGATCCGCTTGAAGATTGAGCCATATGGGGACATCTTCAAGCGGATCCGTTCCCATTGACTTACATTGTAAGTCTGAACGGATCCGCACGCCTCCGCACGGCCAGGCGGACACCCGAACGCTGCAAGCAGCGTTCAGCTGTCCGCCTGTCCGTGCGGAGGCGAGCGGAGCGGAGGCTGAACGCCGCCAGACTGATGCAGTCGGAGCGGATCCGCATCCATTCAGACTGCATCAGGGCTGGACGGAGGCGTTCGGGTCCGCTCGTGAGCTCCTTCAAACGGAGCTCACGAGCGGACCGACGAACGCTAGTGTGAAAGTAGCCTTAAAAAAATAATATTATATGTTCGGATCTTAGAAGTTAAGTCATGTGATATCCAAACCACCACAGATTGGTGTGGGAAGAGTATACAAGTAACTGCTTAGTATATGTTACTCATGTCATGATTAAGGACCGAAATATGAGGGTCCGAAACGCGTAGACTGTATTCTTGCTCATGAGGATTGGAAAGTTTTTACTGCATGAATAAAGTGTCTCCTGTTGTTAAAGAGCTGGATTTTCTCATCAGATTTTTCACTAGTTTGCAGCAACTAGTCCAGGCTGGTGTCCGTGCTCACAACAGGTGCAACAGGTGAACCATAAAACGGGAAAACACTGACTCTGCCCCAAGTTGTTGTTGTTCAACATCTACTATTAACACATTTTCCCAGGCCCAGGATAGGGTTGGGTCCTGACGTTGGGCGGTACCAAAATTATCCCCGGAGACATTGAGGTCTGCCAATTCAGGACCCGCCAGCAAGTCCTCCACGTCTCCCACCATCACACTTAGCAGGGTTGTCTCCCCCTCTTCCACCGAAGTGGCGTTCACTCCTACCGCTGGCCCTTCGGTCTCAGGTTTACAGGGTTCTGGTCTCCCCCCTGAGTTGGGACATTCTGCTAGGGTTACCCCTGTCTTATGGGTATCAGTCACTCTCATAGCAGGCCACAGTGCCGGGAAGTCCAGGAAGTCTTTCCCTATTATGAGTTCATAATGTATATTTGTGGTGACAGCCACCTTGTGGGTCCATCTACTGGCCACCGTAGTTAGAGACACCAGCATGGTGGGGTAGTCTTTTAAGCCTTCGTGGATGCACATCACCCCAACTTTCCAGACAGTATACCCAGGGGACCGCACCAGGGTAGCCCTTACTATGGTCACCAGACTCCCTGAGTCCAGCAGAGCCTCCGCCAGTGTGTCTCCCACTTCCACCTGGCACAAATGATCTAGAGACTCTGGGGTACCAGTTGCACACAGCCTCTTGGTATAAAGCGACTGACGGTAGCCATAGTTAGTGTCCATGGGCTCAACCCGATGGTGACAGTCAGCCCTTACATGGCCAGGCTCCTGACACCACCAACAGACTATCGGAGCCAGGTTTGCCATGGGTACATCCCCGGCGGTTTTATCAGCTCAAATCTCCAGGGCCTGGGGTGGAGATTTCCGGGGTTTGCCGACTACCCCTCTTGACAGAGCCCTCCTTTAGATTCCTAGTAGCTTCATAGCATTCCACCAGGTCCACCACATCTCAAGGGCATTGTCAGGAGACACCTGACCGATCCAGTGCTGGAAAGGGTATTTCAAAGCCCTCCAGAACATATCTGCTAACAGACGATCCAGCATAGTAGTGGGACTCAGCATGTCAGGCTGTAGCCATTTTTGTGAGAGGTGAAGTAGGCTATAAAACTGGGGTCTTGCAGGCTCAGCCGGGTTGAACCCCCACTGATGCACCCGCTAGACCCGGACCAAAACATTCACCCCCAGTCTTGCCAGAATCTCATGCTTGACTTTCTGGTAGTCGGCCACTTGATCGTACGGCAAGTCGAAATACACTTGCTGGGAATCGGATGCCAGGAACGGAGCGACGACCTCAGCCCACTGGTCACGGGGTAGCTTTTCCCTGATGGCCACTTTCTCGTACATTGCCAGGTAGGTTTCGATGTGGTCTGCGGGGGTCATCTTAGGAATCGCGGCACGGGCTGCTTTCTGGGGTGCTCCAGCTGTCTGCAAAGCCATCACATGTTGTAGCAGCAACTGGTTAGTCTGCTGCTGCTTATTAGCCTCGCGTTGCTGCAGGTTTGTCTCTCGCTGCTTCAGATTAGCCTCCATGAGGACCTTAACAACAGCCTCCATTTTGTCTTGGGGCACTGGTTGTAATACAGCTGGTTTAATGTACGACATACAACTGTGCCTGAAAAATGCAGAAACCAAAAAAAATAGGCATTCATGCCAGTCTCGCTGCTCATGCATGCATCCTCCAACAATTCTGGGGTTTCGATCTCGTAGACAGAATTAGTGGACGCAGTATAGAGGCAACAACAAGTTCTTTGGATCAAACAGTCCAATGTTTTTTCTTCATACTTTAGGCAAGTGACAAAGCAAGCAGTCATAATCGAACAAAAGTCACCTTGCAGTGTTGGTGGTAATTCACACCATGCGGCAATTCTGCAGACAATAGCAGCACCAACCTGTTTTCACACCAAAAGGTAGCAAGCCTTCATCCAGACACATAGCTCCCAGATTCCAACACAGAGACCTGGCTTCTGAGCCCAGCTGCCTATTTAAGGACAGCCAGATGCTATCAAAAACCTGGATCAGCACTTAAAGTCCGGTATTTGACCACACCTGGCACATGCTGGGAGGAAAATACCTGTTTTCCCAGACAAGACCTCTCACTGTGTCACAGTATATACACACAATAACATGCAGTTGCCCGAAAAAAGTGAGTGTGTGAATTCCAATATGATGACTTAATACACAAGTTACAAATATTTAGTTTTCAAACGAAATCCCCAATAGTTAATAATTGCATATAACATGTATTCTTATAACAGACATATTGTTAACTCTTTAAAGTCCTCCTGTTTTATGGAATTCCGTATGGAAGGCTGGTAGGCTACACAAACTGATTGGCTTGTCAAGTTGTGGACATATTTTATGCAGTCAGTGAAATTTATGAAATGTTACAGTCTCAAAGAACAATAATGAAGCCTAACACCCTTCCATTTGACAGATTTACAATGTTGAGCTGTATTGTTCTGATGAATAATATACAATACAGAACACCTCGAAAAATAAATGTGCATTTGAAAAACTTTTTTTTTCTCTCCTTGTAATGGAAGCCTGCACTGTTTAGATGCCATCACAGTAAGGATTTGAATTCTTAATATTGGAATGATATTGAGTCCTATCAGATAAGTGAGTCAATCTGACATAGTCCTAAGCCAGAAAGTTTTGGAGTTTTAGCATGGCTGTATTATAGATCCATTAAGTTGCATAATGAGTCCATAAGGAATCTGTGACTTAAAGGGGAAAAAAGTGCCACATTCCACTAAAATGTATTGACATGATGTCCTTAAAGCAAATACAAAGTACCAAACATGCATGTGTTAAGTTGTGAATGGTAGAGAGAAGAAATCCACTGTCAGAAACCTCCACCTCCCCACTCCCCTAATTCCTCTGGTGGGCAACTTCAAAAGGACCCTCCTGTCTATCCCCAAAATCTTGGGTCGTGGACATGCTGCAGTAAAGTCCCGTGCAGCTA
The DNA here is from genome assembly GCF_014858855.1 of Bufo gargarizans. NCBI lineage: Eukaryota > Metazoa > Chordata > Amphibia > Anura > Bufonidae > Bufo > Bufo gargarizans. Next base: position 155,428,021 of record NC_058086.1, on the reverse strand, counting down.
CCTCTTATTAATCTAATGAAGATTGCACTGCATATCCAGCCTGCCTTGTTAATGACAGTGCGGTATTGAAGGTGATGCATGGCCAATAATAATGCAGACCCACTATGCAGTGCAATGCTGTGCCCCAAACTCCCCACATTGTCGTGTGGTTGTACCCTTACAATCATGTCCATACAGATTTATTGCTTGTGGGCAGCACATCCTTTATTTCAACAGGGCTGTTGCCACCCATTAGTGGTGTGTGCTCATTCCCTGGTTCATGTGCAGTATATTTACACATGACAATTGTTGGGAACAAGTGTTCATCATGACTATATGAAACGGTCCTGACAAACATTAAGGGTACGGCCCCACATCATTGGGTCTTGATGCGTTTTTGGAAGCCAAAATCAGAAGTATATCATAAAAAGACAGAAAGTATAAAGGACAGATAGGACTTTTCCTCTTTTTCACTCCTGATTTTGGCTTCAAAAACTGCATCGGGAACCTGACCGTGTGTCCTTTTTCTAACGCTGAACATGGTGTAGACCTAGCTCTAGAATGTCGACAGCTCATCTGGGTCTGCCGAATAACTCTGTGGGGGATATTTATCAATGCAAATGAAAACTGACTTGCCGATAGCAACCAATCCGATTCAACCTTTCATTTTTCAAAGCACCTTTGGAAAGTGAAAGGTGGAATCTGATTGGTTGCTATTGGCAAGTAAGCCAGTTTTCCTTTGCACTGGTTTTGATAAATCACCCCCTGTACGATTATGGCAAACGCACATTAGCCACATATTTTATGACAATGCAATTGGGTTGATGGCCCCTAGGAAATATTGACCTTGATTCGGCACTATCCTACAGTATTATATCAGAGAGCCATAGACAAGCTGTGTGCTGCTGTGAGACACTAAGTAATGGGGTGTCTAGGGCCCAACAGTACAATTCAATCTGGGGGCCCATTGTACAGCTACATTCAAAAATTACCTGCTCCCTCAGCGGCAGACAGAAAGATGCTACAAGATGATGGATTATGGGGGGTCCCTGCACCAACTTTGAGATGGTGGGTCCCTGGGGAAAGTTGATACTACCTGGTCTGTCTCTGTGCCCAGATGTAATCTCAGCTCAGTTTGTTACATAATCTGCCCACTTTTCCATATGGACATAGACTGGTCTATCTGTATGTAGTGCCGTCAGTGTACTGTGCCACTTGTGCAGGGTGTGGGAGGCTAGGGGTCCACATTTGTCACAGGCCCATTGGAGGATTCACCTGATTCCCTGTGGGCCAGTCCAAGCCTGGCTACTAGTGTACAATACCTCTATAATACTACATGTGTTTTAAAATGCCATTTCTTTTTTTATTTGTACTCCAGACCCAGGAAAAAAAACTGCTGTGTTCCTCCATTTAAAAGTGGAGTTACAATATACGCTCTATGGGTGCTGTATTGCAGATTCGTACAAGTATCCTTAATACGGCTGTATGCATGAGACCTTCCACCTTTAGCCAATAAAACAGTCAAAAAGGAGAAAAAAAGCAGCAGAACGTCCTGAAAAATTTAATTTCCTTCTCTTTATTTCATTAGGTTGCCACCTTTTGCGAAAAGTAATGAAAAGCAAAATGGACGTATTGTGCGTTTAATACATCCCAAAGAACGTGCTTGTATCTGAGCACTGCATTTAACGCGAAGCAGCAGCGACAAGTCGTCTTGTTAGTTCAAATACAATCGTCATAAAATGTTTATCAGTTCAAAAGGTGGCAAACTCCGAGAGCAACCAAACAGCCCCACTTAACGTAATGAGCTTTGTTTGCAAACAAGTCTTAATAAGAAGTTACCACCCAGTTAAATCTTTAATGTTATATGTATAGTGGGCCATACACCATCTGCTGCTTGTGTGGGTGTAGACACGTGTTTTTTTTTGTTTTTTCTGTGTATGTATATATGTATTATGCATTTGTATATTTTAGGAAATTCTACATAGCAAAACGTAGGCAGCTCCCTGTACATGGGTGCACTTTTACGAGTGTATTTAAAATACACTATCCACTTAAATTAATGAAGCACCACTAAAATTTTAATAACCTTCAATTTTCTCTAATGTCTTACCATACCTACCTGCGGAGAACTTCAACTGAAAATAGCCTGGGCTACGTAATGCACATGTACGCCCAGTGCTACTTCTCAGCGGGCTCTTTATTTAATTTCAATTAAACTCACAACATTAATTGTTCAGCTTTCCGTTCTGTACCCACCTCTTGCTCCCCTCCGGTCTGCAACAGGTTTGACGCTGGAGCTGAAACTAATGACTATGTAAACTCCTCATCAGAAACAGGAGGCCCGTGGAATATGTGACATTTTTATCACCTTGTTCCGACTTCCGTTTTCAATAAAAGCACAAATTGGAAATAAAGCCTGGGGTCTGCTTAATCATTAGTAAATTAAGAATCTGTTTTTAATATCCCCCAACTTGTAAATAATGTATTAATTGAGTGGCTTGAACGCTGGAAAGTCTGCTAAATGTGTAATGAAAGTAGTTTGCTATTATTGGAGGATGCATACCAAATGCAGCAAATTCAATAAGCCAGTTGTTGTTTGTGAAAATGGTGATATAATTAGCAGGCACCTGCAGCTGTTTTTCGAAGCTGAACAACGGGCCTGAAATGTGTACAAAGTGGATCTGGATGTCACGACGTGATGAACAGGTTTAATTTTTTTTTTCCTTTACCTTTTTAAAAATTAAACAAAGTGGAATATCTTGTCACTTGATAAAAGACCAGTGTTCCATCTACCCTGGAAAGATTAAACTTAGGATCACTTTCCCATTGTAAGATGCACTTTAATTTTCTTCCTTCTTTTTTTTCGATTAAAATGAGATTTGTTTTTTGTATGTACACTCTACAGTCTGGAACCATATTAAACCGCACTCAAATGGGCTTATTTGAACTGTAAATTAGTCTTTGGGTGTTTTTTACGTTGTTTTTGTTTGTTTCTAAACACTGGGGTCATATTTTTGCTGCGTATGAATGAGAGAGCAATTTTTTTTTCTTGTTGCTCAATTTAGGGGGTTACTGGCTTTCCTTAAGGAGACCAGCCATGTATGGAGACTTGGTGGAAATGCTCCATGGAAAAATAACACAGCAAAATGTATCTCCCAGGGAAAGAGAACCATCTTGCTAGCAGCACCTTGTCGCTCAAATAAGTCCTCTTGCACATGGAAGAATTGTGTGCGTGGAGCCTGTAGAGCAGCATATGGATTCACTCTGGTTGTACTACAGAACCATAGGCCCAGATTTACTAAGCCTGTTGATATCATAAACTTAGACTGTCTAGATCTGCACCAGATTTATCACAGTGACTCAGGTTGGATGATAAATATGGTGCATGGATAGGCAATTTTCTCTTACTCCACACCAGGGGCAGACTGTCCATAGACTTTACAGGGAATTTACCTGGTGGGCCGCTGTCCATAGGGGCCACCAGAGCCCGGTGGCTGCGTACATACTACTGGGGCACTATAGGGGTCGTTATTAGTGTTGATCACGAATATTCGAATTGCGAATTTTATTTAATCGTGAATATCAGCACTTCGAGAATTCGCGAATATTATGAATATCGCAAAATATATTCATAATTGTGAATATTTATTTTTTTAATACAAATTTAATCAAAATGTTATGCTAATTTTCGGAATCAAGAAAATAATACCTGGAGATCACAAATTCTCGAATATATGGCGAATATTCGCCCAAATATTCACGAAAATATCTAAAATTCGAATATTGCCCCTGCTGCTCATCATCAGTAGTCGTTATTAGAGGAGGTTCAGGCAGCCTGCTAAATGTAAGGCTGGATTGGTGCTGTGGCTGTATCTCACCTCCTAAGCCCCATGCTTCAAATCTTAATTAGAGACAATTGGGGGGGGAGGACAGAACGTGGCAGCTATTGATGGCCACCATAGAGGGACAAGCTTGTGGGGAGGTATTCTGTGCTGCATTGTGGTATTTGGTTTTGTGGGATGGTATTCTGTTTGGCGCTATGGTATTGTTGAACTTGCAAATTTGTATTGGTACCATCTACTTTTGTTGGTCTGCCTTCTGTCAATTTGGACCCACCTACAAAAATGAGGCTGCTGTTAAGTTTTATCCATGGCCACTTTAAGTTCCCAGTCAACTCTTCCTCCATATCATCTATTGGTTGGCTTACTTTAAAGAGGACCTTTCACTCGTATACAAACTAAAAACTGACTCTATCTGTGGGCAGAGCGGCGCCCAGGGGTCCCCCTGCACTTACTAGTATGCCTGGGCGCCGCTCTGTTCGCCCGGTATAGGCTCCGGTGTCTCAGCTCCGTCTGTTGTACTGGACTGATTTTTTTGTAGGAGGCGTGTCCCTTGCTGCAGTGCTGGCCAATCGCAGCGCACAGCTCATAGCCTCATAACATGCTCAAAAGGGGAGGGACGTGATATGTCCCTCCCCTTTTGAGCATGTTATAAAAAGTGTAGAAAACCTAGATGCACCAAATAGTTTCATTTTGTGCCACTTTTTAAGACCTTTTTGATGCAGATTAATAAATGTGGGCTGCCTTATGGTCCTTTTGCAACAGACTGTATTACAGACGTTATTACTCCAAATATTGCTTTTAATAGGGGCACACATAAATTACACATGGGGGGGGGGGGATTTGAAGGGTAATGACTGATTAGACCATCACTGGCCAAATCAGGTCACCTCTGCAGCCAGTGACTGGCTGAGCAATCATTTCCTGTGTGTCAAGAGGCATAAAGAAGTAGACACTGACAGGGGACTGGGACACATAGGAATGGAATCTGTGGGGAACTAGTGAGGTATGACTTTATTTTTTTTGCACCATTCTGGTACCATCCATGTTGTGTTGAACTGTTAGACTCTAATGTGGCCATCTACTATTGAAAAATGGCAATATTTTGTTTGTGACATGCCATCTCATGTATATGTGAATCATGTTCGCAATGTACGATATGCTGTTCATTATGCCTTATGTCACTGCGAGAGGTCAGCCTGGCACTAGATATTGTGGGTTAAAAGCTCTTAGTAATTATTCCAGGTTCAAAATGTATATTGAGTGGTGACATCACAGGTTATATGAGAACCTTGGGATAATGCCCATGTGAGCCATATATACTCTGAAAGGAAGTCTATAGATGCTATAAATGTTTGCAACTGTGCTGTAATTTATGTCAAATGCACTTTATATGTTGAGAAACTGTATGGTAATGTGCCTGAAAATAATTGCCATGCATCCGCAACACTGGGCTGAATCAGAGGTTAGTGTCACGTTAACTTTGTTCCCATGCTACTATGTTCCTATAATGCATAAACAGAAGTTCATAGAAGGACTTTGTGGTAGAATGCAGACAATGCTGCAATAACAGATAGAGATGACCAGCCTCACTATGTGGTAGTTAGCTACCAAGTGGAAGTGAGTGATGCTTGCAATCTGGCAAAATTGGAGAAGCAGCACCAAAAGCAGAGGTAGCAAACCAAAGCAGCACTTAGCCTTGCACCCACAAGTATTCAAATGACCTGTAATAGACTGGGTCAGAAGGAATAGAACAGCCAGCTTGACGCAGCTACCAGACTTAATTATAGACAGTGAGTATAAACAGATAGCTGTAACAGTCATGCCTAAGGACTGTAAACATGTATGTGCCAAATGGAGATGAACTGCAGCATGTGCTCGCACCTGTACAGAGTGTGAGCTGGGGCCTATACCAAGCAGCATAGCCATCTTGATTTCTGCCACTAAAAAAATATATTAGCTAAGGTGAGTCCATACTTATCCTAGCCTCCATACATGCGCTGTTATAAATCAGATGATGTAATCTGAGACCTCTGGGCACCTGAAAAGAATTTGGATATCCTGTGACTTCCCTGCTGCTCCGTATGCATATAGCTAATGTAGGGTTGAGTGAACCCGAACTGTAAAGTTTGGGTTCGTACTGAACTTTAGGATTTTTAGACCCCGGACCCGAATCCAAACATTTCTGTAAAAATTTGGGTTCGGTGTTCGGCGATTTCTTGGGGCTTTTTGAAAGGCTGCAGAGCAGCCACTCAACAAGCGTTTAATTGTGTGCCCTTAGAATCCATCACAGTCATACCTACTAATGGCATGGCTGTGATTGGCCAGTGCAGCATGTGACCCAGCCTCTATATAAGCTTAGTGTAGGATACTGCTGCTGTGAGGGAGAGAATAGGACAGAATCTTTAATCAGAACTCCAATTGAACTCAGCGATCTACATAGATTTAGTTGTGTGGGTGCAGTGCACAATCTTTTTACCCTGCCCTGAGCCCAGTGACAGAGAAAAATAACTTTTATCCGTCTGTTAGTTAGGTGGGCGGCGGCGGTGGCCATTTTATGCAAGCTCAGTGCACCAGCACCGGATATGTGATTTTGTGACATTCAAATCCAAGCTTGAAATACTGCAATAATAATCTGGTTTAAAAAAAACACCTTTTTTTGGCAATATCCTACATCTGGTGCTTTTGCAGCATTAGTCAGTGTGCAATTTACGCTAGAAATACAGCTATAATTTTCTGGGTTTTAAAAAAACACCTTTTGGGCAAAATATACAATTTTACAGCCATTGCTGCATCTGCACGTGTGAAATTCAAGCGTTATATACAGCTATCATATTCTGTTAGTAAAAAAACACCCTTTTGGGGCAAAATACCTAATATTACAGCCCTTGCTGCATCTGCACGTATGAAATTCAAGTGTTATATGCTGCTGTCATATTCTGTTAGAAAAAAAACACCCTTTTTGGGCAAAATACTTAATATTGCAGCCTTTGCTGCAAATGTCATTGTGAGAGAAACCATTTAGATACTGTTGTTCTATTCTGCTATTAAAAAAAAACACCCATTTTGGGCAAAAATCTTAAATTGCGGCCTAGTCTGCATCTGTATGTGTGAGATACACCCTATAGATACTGTGGTTCTATTCTGCTATTAGAAAAACACCCATTTTGGGCAAAAATCTTAAATGGCGGCCTAGTCTACATCTGTACATGTGAGATATACCATTTAGATACTGTTATTCTATTCTGCTATTAAAAAAACACCCATTTATGGCAAAAAACAAAATTTTGCAGCCTTTGCTGCATATGTAATTGTGAGATACACCCTTTAGATACTGTTCTATTCTGCTATTAAAAAAACACCCATTTTGGGCAAAAATCTTAAATTGCAGCCTAGTCTACATCTGTACATGTGAGATATACCATTTAGCTACTGTTGTTATATTCTGCTATTAAAAAAACACCCATTTAGGGAAAGATCCTAAATTCAAGAAATATGAGGAGAGCGTCAAATAAGGGACGTGGCCCTGGTTGTGGTGCTGCTGGTGGAGCTTCTGTTGCAGGGAGAGGACGTGGTCGATCTGTGCCAGCTACACGCACAAGTGAAACCCCTTACTCAGGTGCGAGTAGGCGACAGAACATGCAGTGGTATTTGGTCGGGCCTAATGCTACTCTACGAATGGTGAGGCCAGAACAAGTATAGGCGATAGTAGATTGGGTTGCTGACAGTGCCTCCAGTTTCGTCACATTGTCTCCCACCCAGTCTCCTGCTGAAAGATCAGAGTTGGCACCTGCAGTCGATGTCCATCAGTCTTTCACCTCACCCCCTTGCAAATCAGCCAAGCAGTCTGAGCCCCAAGTCAGCAGAGTTTCCCTGGGCCATCCACCTAGCCCTGCCCCAGAAGTGGAAGAGATTGAGTGCACCGATAACCAACCACTTATGTTTCAAGATGGGATACATGGTAGGACCATCGCAGCACGTCTCGGATGATGACGAAACATAGGTGCCAACTGCTTGGGCTTTCGAAAGTGTGCAGACCGACAAGGAGGGCAGAGGTGAAGACTGGGTGGAAGATGATGTGGAGGACGATGAGGTCCTCGACCCCACATGGAATCAAGGTCATGCGAGTGACCTGTGTAGTTCGGAGGAAGAGGCGGTGGTCGTACAGAGCCACCAGCACAGCAGAAGAGGGAGCAGGGTGCAAAAGCGGAGCGGCCATCCCCTAGACAGTACACCTGCTACTGCCCACCGCAGCAAGGGACTAAGCACACCAAAGCCAGCTCCAAGGAGTTCCCTGGCGTGGCAGCTCTTCAGACAATGTGCTGACGACAAGACACAAGTGGTTTGCACGTTGTGCAATCAGAGACTGAAGCGAGGCATAAACATTCTCAACCTGAGCACAACCTGTATGATCAGGCATTTATGTGCAAAGCACGAGCTGCAGTGGAGTAGACACCTCAAAAACAAAGAAAGGTCTCTGGCTCCTCCTCCTTCCTCGTCTGCTGCAGTCTCGGCCTCTTCATCCACCTCTGAAGTGACAGTGCCACCTGCCACTCCGCAAACAGAGGATCTGCCAGCAATACCACCATCAGGGTCACCAAAGATCTCCACAATGTCCCACGGAAGCGTTCAGAACCCTTTCTGGGCAAAATATACAATTTTACAGCCATTGCTGCATTTGCACGTGTGAAATTCAAGAGTTATAGACAGCTGTCATATTCTGTTAGTAAAAAAACAAAATTTTTGGGCAAAATACTTAATAATGCAGCCTTTGCTGCATCTGTGATTGTTAAAAACAAGCTTGAAATACTTCAATAATTTCTGTCTTTGAGAAAACACACATTTTTGGCAATAACCTTCATTTGGTGCCTCTGCCGTATTCGTCTGTGTGCAATTTAAGCTAGAAATACAGCTATTTAAGCTAGAAGTACCCCCCTACCCACCCGCGATCCCTGGACCTTAATGCCAGCATTTCAAAATGACTGGCCTTTAAAATGCTGTCATTCCGTCTGGTGGAGACAGAGAGTTTTAAAAGCCTTATGACGGTGGCTGTCCCACAGTACATCGTGCCCAGCCGCCACTAGTTTTCCAGGCGTGCCATCCCTTCCCTGCACAACCAAGTGGGGGACAAAATCAGGTGTGCACTGCGCAACGCCAGGTGCACCTCACTACGGATACGTGGACCAGTAAGCACGGTCAGGGACGTTATATCTCCATAACAGCACACTGGGTAAATGCAGTGGCGGCTGGGCCTGAGGCGGATAGCAGTTTGCCTCATGTCCTTCCACCACCGAGGATTGCAGGGTGCTTCAGTTTGCCTCCTGTTGCTTCCTCCTCCTACTCCACTTCCTCATCCTCTACCGGCTCCTCATCCGGTCAGCGTAACACCTTCACCACCAACTTCAGCAAAGCCAGGGGTAAACGACAACAGGCAGTTTTAAAACGTATCTGTTTGTGGGACAAACCCCACACCGCGCAGGAGTTGTTGGTGCCAGTGAGCCTCAAGCCCGGCCTGGTGGTGTGCAATAATGGGCGAAATCTCGTAGCAGCTCTGGGACTAGCCGGTTTTACGCACATCCCTTGCCTGGCGCATGTGCTGAATTTGGTGGTGCAGAGATTCCTCAAAAATTACCCTGATATGTCAGAGCAGCTGCATAAAGTGCGGGCTGTCTGTGCGCGCTTTCAGCGTTCTCACTCTGCTGCTGCTCGCCTGTCAGCACTGCAGCATAAATTCGGCCTTCCCATTGACCGCCTCATATGCAACGTGCCCACAAGGTGGAACTCCACCTTGCACATGCTGGCCAGACTGTGCGAGCAGCAGCAGGCAATAATGGAGTTTCAGCTGCAGCACGCACGGGTGAGTCGCTCTGCAGAACAGCACCACTTCACCACCAATGACTGGGCCTCCATGCGAGACCTGTGTTCCTTGTTGCGCTGTTTGAGTACTCCACCAACATGGACAGTGCCAATAATGCAGTTATAAGCATTACTATCCCTTTTCTATGCCTCCTTAAAAAAAACACTGCTGGCGATGATGGAAGAGGAAGAGAGATCATTTCATAGGATTTCCAGCCAGTCATTCACAAGTGGCTCCAAGGGTGGGTTCCTGCACCCACAAACCATAGGTACACAATTGTCCAGCCAGGGCACAGTTCTGGAGGATGAGGAGGTAGAGGATGAGGAGGAGGAGGAACCATGTTCAAGCAGGGTGGCATCCAGACCAGCTCACGGCCATCACTGGTACGTGGCTGGGGGGATACAGAGGACACCTCCTACAGAGGACAGCTTTTCGTTGCCTCTGGGCAGCCTGGCACACATGAGCGATTACATGCTGCTCTGTCTCCGCAATGACCGCCGAGTTGCCCACATTCTAACTTGTGCTGATTACTGGGTGGCCACGCTGCTGGATCCCTGTTACAAGGACAATGTACCGTCCTTAATTCCCTCACTGGAGCGTGATCGTAAGATGCGCGAGTACAAGCGCACGCTGGTAGACGCGCTGCTGGTGGCATTCCCACCTTACAGCAGGGGCACAGTGGAATCACAAGGCGAAGGCAGAGGAGGAGGAAAAGGTCGCCAACGCAGCTGGGGCACCGCCAGCACCTCAGAAGGCAGGGTTAGCATGGCCGAAATGTGGAAAAGGTTTTTCAGCACGCCACAACAATCAGCACCACCAGCTGATATGGAACGTCTTAGCAGGAGGCAGCATTTCACCAATATGCTGGAACAGTACGTGTGCACACACCTACACTATGTGACTGATGGGTCTGCCCCATTCAACTTCTGGGTCTCCAAATTGGGCACATGGCCTGAGCTTGCCCTTCACGCCTTGGAGGTCCTAGCCTGCCCTGCAGCCAGTGTATTATCTGAATGTGTGTTTAGCACGGCAGGGGGCGTTATAACCTGTCCACAGCCAATGTGGAGAAGTTCACGTTCATTAAAATGAACCAGGCATGGATCCTACAGGACTTGTTCGTACCTTGTGCAGAATAGACATGTATACCAGCCTTAACCAGCCATTGTTATACTGCAGCGCAATTGCTCGTTCTTGTATTTTGGATATTTCACACGCTCCTTAATTAAAAAATAATAATTATAATAATAAAAAACAAAAAACAGTGTTGGCTACCTCGTCCTCCTCCACAGCTGCTTCCACCTACACTGCTACGTCCACCGCCTCCTCAAACTCCTACTCCATATGGACCTCCAACTCATAAATCAAGTTTTTTTTGTACGTATTTTATTTTATGTCATTTCACTAATTTGTCTGTTTAATTTTCGGGTGACATTCGCCAATTTTTGGGTGTGATGTATCACTGCTATACCTAGTAGAAAGGTTAAAAAAATTCACTAATTTGTCTGTTACATTTTCGGGTGAAATTCACCAATTTTTGGGTGTGATATACCACTGCTCTACCTAGTAGACATGTAAAAAAATATCACTAATTTGTCTGTTACATTTTCTGGTTAAATTCACAAATTTTTGGCTGTGATATACCCCTGCTCTACCTAGTTGACAGCCTAATACATTTCACAAATTTTTCTGTTACATTCTTGGGTTGACATTTTACAGTTTTTGCTGTGAATAAACCCCTGCTCTGCATAGGTGACAGGGACCGAAATTTTTTAAAATCGGTTCCATTGCAGCAATTGACCTCCCTTGGATGGGGTCTCCCTTTCTCACGCTCCTTCTCCGGCGTGGAACCCTGATTCGCCAATAACCGTGATCAACATGGTAGGCTGAGAAAAAAACATCGAAAGTTGATAGAGAAGATATCCAATTTGATCGTGGATGTCATAGGGACGTGTGATCAGGGGAAAGTTATCTAGAGTCAACAAAGCGGCAGCAGGGCCTCTCCTGGCTAACGCTTCCAAATTAATTTATTATTAATCATTCCAATAACAGGGCTTCTTAACCCCTTCAACCCTGGGCCTGTTTTCACCTTCCTGCCCAGGCCATTTTTTGCAAATCTGACATGTCACTTTATGTGGTGATAACTTTAAAACGCTTTTAAGGACCAGTTCAGGTCTGAAGTCACTTGAGGCTTACATAATAAAAACCACCCAAAAATGACCCCATTTTAGAAACTACACCCTCAAGGTATACAAAACTGATTTTACAAACTTTATTAACCCTTTAGGTGTTCCACAAGAATTGATGAAAAATTGAGATGAAATTTCTGAATTTCACATTTTTTGGCAGATTTAACATTTTAATTCATTTTTTCCAGTAGCAAAGCAAGGGTTAACAGCCAAATAAAACTCTATTTATTACCCTGATTCAGCGGTTTACAGAAACACCCCACATGTGATCGTAAACTCCTGTACGGGCACACGGCAGGGCGCAGAAGGAAAGGAACGCCATATGGTTTTTGGAAGGCAAATTTAGCTGAACTAACCACATTTTGGAAACTACGGGATAAGGTGCCAGTTTTATTGGTACTATTTTGGGGTACATATGATTTTTAATTGCTCTATATTATTTTGTGAGGCAAGGTAACCAAAAAATTGATGTTTTGGCATCGTTAAAATATTTTTTTTTACAGAGTTTACCTTGCCGTAACGATCTGCTCTATAAAAAGTCATGCGACTTTTTTATAGAGCAGATCGTTACGCACGTGGCAATACCTAATATGTCTACGTTTTCTTAAGTTTTACACAATAATAGCATTTTTGAAACCGAAATAATAATATGTTAGTGTCTTCATAGTCTGAGAGCTATAGTTTTTTTATTTTTTGACAGATTCTCTCCTGTGTGGAACCCTGATTCACCGCTGACCATGATCAACATGGTAGGCGCAGAAAAGAACATCGAAAGTTGATAGAGCAGCTATCCAATTGGATCGTGAACATCACAGGGACGTGTGACATGGTGGGGCAGTATGTGTGCACACGCCTACACGAACTGACTGATAAGTCTGCCCCCTGCAACTTCTGGGTCTCCAAATTGGGCACATGGCCTTTGCTTGCCCTTTACGCCTTGGAGGGGCTGGCCTGCCCTGCAGCCAGTGTATTGTCTGAACGTGTGTTTAGCACGACTGGAGGGGGTTATCACAGGTTATATGTACCCTCATTTAAAAAAATAAATTTAAAACCAAAAAGCAGTGTAGGCTACCTCCTCCTCCACCGCCGCTTCCATCTACACCGCCACATCCACCGAAGACTCAACCTCCTGCTCCATATTGACCTAGATCAAGATTATTTTTTATTTTTACGCATTTTATGTTATTTAAAGTAATTTCCCTATCCACATTTGTTTGCAGAGCACTTGCCATGCTCTTAACCACATTTTGATGCCATTTGCAGCCTTCTAGCCCTTTGCATGACATTTTTACAGCCATTGTGGTGCTCAAAAGTTCGGGTCCCCATTGACTTCAATGGGGTTCGGGTTCGGGGTCAAGTTCGGGTCCCGAACTCAAACTTTTTTGTGAAGTTCGGCCGAACCCATCGAACACGAACATCCAGGTGTCCACTCAACTCTAGTGTTGGGTCATTACTTTTTGGTAAAATTGGATACTACTTTCAATGTTTCTTCTGTATTTTCGTATGAATGAGAATACGTCATATCTTTAGATTACACCACGCAACAAAAAAAGCCTTTTTGTCTGCTACTCGGCAAAAACCATTTGTCCTATACTAAATCGAGTGTGCAGACTACAAATATGAAGTCAGAATTGTTGTAACTAACACGTCACGAAATTTTGCTATGCTTAAGTATGCCTAAATGAATTAAGTACTTGGAAAGCATTGAATAATTTTGAACAGAACGAGTTTTACTCGAAAAATTACCTGATCTACATCAAAGTTTGCGTATTAAACCGTGTATGAAAATGGAATGGAATAACAAAATTTCCAAAATACTTGTTTTTCTATTTAAAAGTCTTACTTGAGCAAGGCCCAGTACTGTTAAGAGTGCTTCAGGCATCTCCTTTTTTTTTGCGTTTCTGAACGGTCATATTTTCCAGTTGCAAAATCCAGCAGTAGTTCCCCATCATGTTGAGATTCCAGCAACCTCGATACCTGTTCTCCATTGTAGAAATATCTTTATGGAACTGCTTTCCATGTTCGTCACGAACGTGTCCCAAATTGGGTGGGAAAAAGATGGGAATGTAAGAAATGCACTTTCAATGACATTCGGCGGACAAGTTCATAAGCATGTTGTCTACATAGTTTGCAGCTCGTCTGTCCCCAAGGAAGTTCTGCACTACTAGCACAAATGCATCCCAAGATGCAAGACGCACTCGCTTTGACAGATTCTTGCGCTGATCATAAGTAGTGTATTTGCCACATATGTAGCAGAAATTGTCTGGATCGTTAACACATTTGCATTTATCCATCTTAAGTTTCAAAACTGATTGCACTATAACAGATCACTTCATCAAAATCTGTCCAGCTTGCCTTATATACTTACTGCTGACATCAGCCTGAGTGCGTCTGGACATGTCCATTGGAATATATCATTAATATTATAACTGAATAGGCTTTGCATGTTTAACTTAAAATCTAGCCGTGTCAGGCAAATTCCGAGTTCATATTTGGAACCAATGCGCTCATTTTAGTATAAATCACATGTTTTTCTCTCAGTAGCAAAATCATTGTTGCGCGGTGTTATAGATATCTGTTCAGTTTCATAGACTTGAATATATTTGATGACAAAACTGTTGGTTGTTGATAATTGGTTATAGAGTGTGTTGAATCTGACATGGCATGTGGAATTTCGAGTTCTGCTCATGTCCTACATAAAGGCTAAAATGATTCTCAATACCCATAGTTTCTATTTTTGTAAACTAAACTAATAATAAAGTTCACCAGGCTCCATTAAAATCAAAGAGTTTACTTCTGGCTCTGCAAGTTGTTTATGGAAAATTACTTACTCTTTGATCTACTCTTCACAGATATTACCTAACATGAGCATTCTCCCTGTAGCCATTCATATTTAGTTGAGAATTTGATATAAACATTCCATTAAGCTGATAGAAATTCTAGTTCTATTTTGCTTAGATTTGCTTAATATTTCTTTTTATCTAGAATATGCAATTTCTTTACCTGATTCAACCCATGATGAGAGTTGTTAGCAACAATCATTGTCAGGTACCAGTACAATTGGTCCCATCCAATGAAAATATGTACACGTTTCCTCAGTCACATTTGTAAGAAGTATATAATTGGTTGTCATCAGGGTAAAAAGTTGATCTGGAAGTAGATCTGTTGAGATTGTCTAAAAGCTGTGAAAAGAGGAGGACCTAGGACTGAACCCTGAGGTAACCCAAATGCAAGGGGAAGAAAAGAAATCCAGCAAATGATCCACTGAGCAAGGAAAAAGATTACTAATGCAAGTCCTATGGTAAGAAGTAGAGGGAGCCTGGAGACTTATTTTGTTCTTTGACCATATGCGGAAATTGAAAGGAAAGGGATGGATATCATGGGCACTGGGAGAAAGTTTTATACCAATGCTTTCAATTTTGCTTTTAAAATACATAGCTGGGTCTTCAGCCCTGAGAACTGTGATAGGCATGTGCACTAGGCTGCCATGGGAGCAAAAAGTATGTCATTGTGGAGTTTTGGATAGTGTAGAAATGAGTAAGGCTCTACTGTAGAAATAGATGGTAGCAAATGTGAAACATGCTTCAAACTGCTTTGGGAGGTTGAGTGTAAGAGGGGATTCTAGCTTCATACCAACTTGACATTCATTTAACTCATGTTTATTGTACTTATTTTTGTTTTATGTTGCTTGAATTCTTGAACCATTTTTGTCTGTACAAGGCACTGGAATTATGGGCAATTGCGGACCTGTGAATGGACCCTAAGGCCTCATGCACACGGCCGTGTTCCGCGGCCGAGAGCGGACCGTGGAAACCCGGCCGGGATTCCTGCTGACAGCGTGAGCGCACGGCGTCATTGGTTGCTATGACGCCGTGCGCTCCATGCAGCCGCTGCTGCACAGTAATACACTAGTCATGCTGTCAGCAGGAATCCCGGCCGGGTTTCCACGGTCCGCTCTCGGCCGCGGAACACGGCCGTGTGCATGAGGCCTAACAGTGTTCAAAAAGTTGTACGTACCAGAAAAATGGTACCAATAAAAACTACAGTTCGTCCTGCAAAAAACAAGTGTTGAAAAGTTAGAATGGGGTTAAATGCAATCCTAGGTGATCCCAGAGTGTCCTACACAACATTTCTGGTCAAATTTATTCAGACCGAATTAAATCTGATGGCTAATTCAACTGAACAGGACCCGAAACACATTTGGGGATATTCACTCATCTCTAAAACCAGCTAAGTAACCAAAACCACTTGCACAACCCCATGCTGTCACACATTAAATTAATCTGGAGGATGCTTTAACCCTGGGTTCACACCTGAGCGCTTTACAGCGCGTTCAAACGCGCTGTAAAACGCTTAAGACATGAAAACCAATGCTTCCCTATGGGAAGGGTTCACACCTGGGCGTTTTACAGCGCGTACGAACGCGCTGTAAAACGCCCGACGCTCAAACAAGTACTTGAGCTTCTTTGGGGCGTTTTGACGCGCGTTTGTGGCCATAGGACACTGCAGTCAATGACACAAACGCGCGTCAAACGCGCGTTTACTATTACAAAAAACGCGCATAAAAACGCGCGACTAAAACGCGCGTAAAACGCGCGTTTGAGGAACGCTCAGGTGTGAACCCAGGGTAAAGGGCTTGGCTGCTTTCTGGCTACTGTTGACCAATGTGCTTGTAAGATGATTATATCGCACAATAATATAGTCTTTGTTGAAATTTTGCACCATTTTCTATATTTCATATTATATGCCACTTTGGTTGCCAAGTATTTTGTGCTGTCCACAGTGAGGTCCTGTCCATAAAATGGCTGCTGAAAGAGGGTCATGCAACCTCCATGTGATGTCTCCTCTGTTCAAATACACTGCACCTGCCATCTGTATGTCTCTACTGTTGGGATTTTACTGCAGGTGCACTATGTTTTAATGCAGGAAACATCACGTGGAGGTGATTTGCCTGGTCACATGGCCTTCCATGAGTGGTCATCATATGGACAAGACTTCTGTGTGGACAGCACAGAGTATTTCCCTAACAAGGGAACATGGCTTATGAAATATAGCAAATGGCACAGAATATCAACAAAGGCTTCACTAGTAATTGCCGACAATCATCGTAGATGCACATTGGTTGCAAGTAGCAAAAAAGTAGCCAACCCCTTCAACTGGCATGTACGGCACACACCTTTTTGAATGGTTGGTTTTAGGGGCACTAATAAATGGGTGCTATAGAATCTGCCACCCTGAAGTTCTCTAAGCATCTCATCAATGCTCTTGATTAAAGAGGTCTGTCTGATGAGATTCCATGTAGGATGGGACGAACCCTTTAAAAATGGATTATGAATCTTTTTAGTCTTTCAAACCAAATAGTTTATCTGGCTTTATGATAAAATGTATTTAATTTCTCGTCACATTTTCAAGAAAGGAACCACAGGTGCAAATTAAAGTGAAAATCATTGTACAAAGTGCACCCATCATTTGACCTGTTAATTACAAAATGTAAAGAACCATAATTCCATTTCAATTCCAGAACAGAAGGACAATGTGTTTGCTCATTTAAACAATGTGCTATGAGTATTATTTAATTAAGATCTGGGGTGCAGCTGTTTTGCGAAAAGCTGTTTCATATGGCAAGTCTTGCTCCAATACAGATTTTATCTTTCTTTGTGTGTGCGGAGCGCACAGTACAAAAAGACTGAGATGCCAGGTGTGTGTACGGGGAATTTGGGGAGTTGCAAGCGCCAACGTACTCATCAGCGTAGTACAATAGGATATAGCATGCCAAATATAATATAACAAACTAATTAAACCTAGTTCCTTGCAAAAGAGAAAGGTCATTGCTTGAAGGCATTTGCAGTATGAAATAAATTAAATTTGATTTGTAATCTGATTGCAAAAAGCTATTAAACACAAAGGTGCAGTCTTCCAGGTAAAGGTAAAGACAAACAACTTGGTTAATTGAAGTGCAACGCTGAGTGGGTGCATGTGTCGTTTTAAAGGGAAAGTTTGTTTGTTTTATTTTTTTTTGTTTTATTTAGATTTAATGAATGAACAGGAGGGCATGAAATGACTTGTTGTCTTCCACATTTACGCTGGGTTCACACCTGAGCGTTTTACAGCGCGTTCAAACGCGCTGTAAAACGCTCAAGACATGAAAACCAATGCTTCCCTATGGGAATGGTTCACACCTGGGCGTTTTACAGCGCGTACGAACGCGCTGTAAAACGCCCGACGCTCAAACAAGTACTTCAGCTTCTTTGGGGCGTTTTGACGCGCGTTTGTGGCCATAGGACACTGCAGTCAATGACACAAACGCGCGTCAAACGCGCGTTTACTATTACAAAAAACGTGCATAAAAACGAGCGACAAAAACGCGCGTTTGAGAAACGCTCAGGGTGTGAACCCAGCGTTAGAGTATGCCTACATGGGACGTGTATTTCAGCGCTAAAATCTGTGGCAATCCATTGCAAACTCAGCGTGATTACCTGTGAATTTTGTCATGTATTTTCGTGCATATTTGCTTTCAGATCTCACTCTATGCATTGAAGAGGATAAAATCTGTGCCGAAAATATGCAACATCAACTGATATGCTGCAGCTTAAAAATCGGCAGGTCAAATTTTTCGGCAGATTCCATGTAGATTATTTTTCTGCAGCATATTGATGAGCTTTGGAAAACTCTTGTCTGTTATTGTAACATCATGGTGGAAGTTAATCAAATTTGACCTAAATTTGTGTCCACTCCAAATCCAAATATTTGCCAATTTCAGTTCGGACAACTTTTTTTTTTTTAAATGGCCATTTTCCAAATGGTAAGATAGAAAAAGTAGAGGTTCACATGACCTTAGGTGCTGTGTGTGTGTGTATATAATTCGGCAGGAATTTGTTGCCAAAATGAGAACATTTGTTTTTCAGTTTGTTTCTTAAAAAGTCTGTTGTGACTACTAGAACCCATGCCTTTTACCAATTCCATATATTGCTGTCACTTTAAGGATACTAATGCTGGATAGGCGTTAAAGAGCGTGAAATTAGTTGCATGCAGTCCTAGGAGACTCCAAAATGTCATCCGCAACTTTTCAGGGCAACTGGAACAATTTTGATTTGGTTTGTTCAGTCCTAAATTGGGTTGCCCAACCAACTCACTCATCAGTAGCCTATATGTGTGTGTGTGTGTGTGTGTGTGTGTATATATATATGTAAACATTACATTTCCCCTGCAGACAACATATTCATCTTTCCCCACTCCTACTTTTAATGTAAAAAGGGGTAAGATGGACTGAAGTGTAAAAGCTCAATAAACTGAAAAATAGATTTTTCAATTAGATTTAACCAATTTTATTTATTTTAACGTCTTTCCATACCTTTTGTCCAACGTCACAAAATGTTTGTGTCAAGAAGACGCCTGAGGTCAGCTAGCACTCCACAACCACTTCCTACTGCTGTAACTCTGAAGCTACATGACATCTTAACCTTTAAGAAACTGCTTCCAGTCAGCATTTAAAAACACCCAAATCTTATTTGACCTTTTGCAATTTGGTACAGATTTAGTGGAGAAAAAAAAATGACGTACCAACAAATTGTTTTCTAGCTATGGCCTTTTTAAAATGTTCATTGTGTACTGTATTTTTACTTTGCCTCTACCATATTATTTGAAACCAATCATTAATCATGAAAGATAAACACCTGTTTTTATGATCTGGATTTTTTAATAGTTTTGCTTCATGCCTGTGACATTTAAAGCAGTCATTTTGCTGAAATGCAGATCAGATTTGTACTATAATATGCATGGAAGTTCATTTTTTTTTCCTTGTAAATGTTACACTTGTCTCCAAGAGTGTGTGAATATGTACAATTGTATGTCTTTTCTCTATTCACGATTACTACGTATTCTGCATGGAGATTTAATTTTCCACATTTGCTTTTTGCATTGTGAATGTTGTGAGGCGTTCAAGAATGTGATGTTAACCCACTTGTTAATTGCTCCATATAGGAACTTAAAACTGACGAAGACTTGCTCTCATAAGATACATAATTTGTGGAGAAAAATTGGCATGGCATGGTAAAATGAAGACCGTTTTAATAGATTTTATTTTGTTTTTCATCTATGAAAAATGTTCTTGTTGGATGTTATATGGAGAGAAAAAAGTTCATGGTGTCATGAAACTTCCAAATTACACTTTGCTGAGTGGGACAAAAACTCAGATGTCAAAAATGGGTAATAACAATCCTGTTCACCTCTGCTACTTTTGATGCATGAAGTATGATAGACAATCTTTGAGTTGGTTGTCTGAGGCTCTCTACCATTCCATCTCGAAGTATACCCAATGAGATTTTATGGGTGAATTCCCACACCGCCCATGGCACTTTTTGAAATAGAGGGCATGGAGAAGGTGGGGGGCACATTTATCTTCCTTTACACCAGTTTTTTGGTTTCCAGCTGCCGTAGATTCTGTTTAGGCATTCTGTTTTGGAGAGTTTCTGCTTGAATTTCTTTACAGGATGTCAGAATAGCCTCCCAGAGCTGCTGTTTTGATGTGAACTGCCTCCCACCCACAAGTTTATCTCCTTTTTAAGCCTATAGCAGCCAATGACTCAGGGGTATTCTTTGCAGCATGAGAGTGCCTTGTTGTGCATGAAGATGAATATGCTTCTGAAGGCAAATTTCTTCTTTTTGTACTATAGAAAAGAAAAGGTGGTAAGTCAGAAATTCGATCTACTTTGCTGAGGTCCTTTTCAAACTTGCAGGGACCCTAAAAGCGCCTACCAGTGCTCTCCCCATGATTTCAGCCCAAAACATGACTCAGCCACCTCCTTTCTGAAATTGCAACCTTATTGGGACATGGTGGCCATCCACCAACCATCCACTAGTCCATCCATCTGGACCATTCAGGGTTATATGGCACTTATCAATAAACAAGACTGTTAACTATGAATGTCACAGCATTTGAACAAGATGCACGAGGCGATTGTACTCAACCTGCAGTTTCCCTGCTGTCTCCCTATGCTCTACCTGCATTCTCAAAAATCTCTCCCTACGATCTCCCTGCAATCTCCCTATTCAATATTCTTTTTTTAACCAGTTTTTGGCAACACTGTCCCTAACGCATGAGCGTTTGTCGCGTCTCCCCCTATGCTCAGCTTGCAGTGAAATGGCGGAGACCATGCAGGATGAGGCTTTTATAGGGCTGTGACATCACAGGGGATGGCTATCTGCAGATTGGCTGGCTGCACAGCATTATGGTTGATCTCATGTTCCCAGGCTTCTTACTCTTACTTTGTAACATGTGCAGCCACCATTTTAGAAAAAAATAATTTTTGTTGCCACAAAGCTCGAGGAAATTTGCATTTGTGGCAAATCAAATTTTTCCTAAACTTTGGATTGAATTCCACTTCGGCTGCTTCAATTCGCTCAACAGTAGCTACAGCCAGAGGCCACGTAAAGTACTTCTTCCACTAGAGTTGTGCGTAATCAGTCTGAGCAAGTTTGTATCTGGCTAATATACAGCTTTTCAAGACTCTCCCACACACTGAAACATTAAGGCACATTTACTATTATGGCCTGAGATTTAGACTGTGTACTTAGGTTGTGTAAAGTTACATTAGACAATTTATCAGTTGCACTTCAATTTTGCACCAACATTCTGGAGTTATTTTGGCGCACAGTTTCTCAACCTAAGCTACTGCACTTTCATTTTAAACCATGCCCCTTTTCCCGCTAAGCCAAACCCATTTGACAAGTCATCCAAAAAATGTCTAAAACACTTATAGCTTATGCGGTGGAATTCTGGTGCATTTTCCTTAGTGAAATTTTCCCCATTATGCCTATTGCACTAGGACACATGCACATGACCATACACTCATGCACACAGCCATATGTATTTAGCGGTACGCAAAATATGGATGACATTCCTGTGATTTCTGTGTGGCTTATGTTTTTTTTGGGTTTTTTTTCTTCCCCATTGACTGTGATCCACATTTTGTGGCTTATCCATGTGCTCTCTGGATCCATATGTCCTAGAGCATATCCTATACTTAACTGCAGTCAATGGGTAAACAACAAAACAAGGTGCAGCACAGACATCATCTGTATTGCAGACCATGTTTTGTGAACAGCAAAATACATATGCCTATAGAAAATATTAAAATTCTGAGACAGTACTCTACAGGTATGATCCAATTAAGACAGGTTTTTTTTTGTTATTGGAAATCCAAAATCGGCATACAAAAAAAAAATTGGAAATATGGAACGCTTCATGAATTTGTGTGTTGACCTCATGTACGGGCTACGTTAATTATCTTTATATCACTCCAATTGTAATATATAAATGGCGGATACACAAATTTGTGAAGTGTGACATATTTTTGCTGCTCTTATATTCTCTTAATTGACTTCATAACTGTTGAATATTGTCCCTCGATTTGGATATTTCCTTGTGTACGTTGACTCGTACAAGTGGAAACCAAAGGACGTTTTGTTCACTGGCATGTGGAGTGTGCAGCTTAGAATTGTCTATTTTACCTTCAATGAGATGTCCAATAGTTACCCTGAAATTAGACCTGTAAGACCAAAAATGTTAAAAGGTGGTATATTGGCATACTGTACTTAGTCAAAGTAAATAACCGGGCACACCATGGGTGCCTTCTATGCAAGCATGACATAAGAAAGGGTATTTATGTAGGTACACATCAGAGGGGAGACCAGTTGTGTGGTTGCAACTGTCAAGTAGAGTTTTTCTGCAAAATCTGATGGCTCATACCGTGGCAATACAGTACAATATAAAGCATTCAACATTACCTTTTAACTATGTTAATTCGTCTCTACAGCAAAAAACTAGTAAGAATGTGGAATAAAATGAATCGGACAGCTTTTTAAACCTTTCCTTTTGATAGATGAAAACTGTCTAAGCTATGCTCTCCAGTGACATGTCATATTCTGAAAATGGATCTAATTATTTTCAAAATGCTTTTGCTTTTAACTGCAAATAATTTCTCGAAATTACAATATAATGTCCCCACAATAGAAAACCAATGTAGCGGTGGAGATAAAAATGCTGCAATGTGTTATCACTTTGTGGTCACGTGACTGAATTTTGGGCTCTCTTGAAAAATATAACTCTGAGAAGAACAGCTGCAGAAAATGGAATGCATTTCTGGAAACGGTAACGGTACACTTCGGAATTAATAAAATCCATGATCGTTTTTGGAACGTATGACATCTACACTTTAATTGGTTAGAACAATCTCCTACAAACATCTTGTGCATTTGTCCTTTTACTTTTTCAGGACCCTAGAGTTTAGGAGTATTTTTTTTTCTTCAACCAGTGTTGTCTCTTGCATCCCAAAAGAATTTGTACATGTACAGATTTTTATTTTTATTTTACAGTGTATGCCAACAGTCTTGTGCATATACTTTTCCAGGTGTATCCATTTTCTTTGGCCACCACCAACTCATTTGTGGTCAGATACAAAGAGAAATATTGAAAAAAACATTTGGGAAAAGTGAAAACAGAATGCACAAATGCGTGGTACTCCTCAAACACTTCTAGTTATTCATAATTTCCAAGGGTCCATTATGAAAATATTATCTGTCTCCGATGTATTTTAAATCGCTATTATAGTGATTAACAGTTTTTTTTATTTTATATCTGAACATCTGATAATACATGCTTGATGCTGGACTATATATTCTATTGTAATGGGAAGTTTAAAAAATGTGTATGGAGCAGTGGTTTTACAGTTCCGTACACGGTTTACTTCTGGTACCTGTGGCTGCTAACAGCTGATTGATGGGGGTGCCTGGCGTCAGACCCCCACTGATCTCTTATTGGTGACCTATCTGTAGGATAGGCCATCAAAATGTTGGTACAGGAAAATGCCACTTAAAGAGCAAGG
The DNA here is from genome assembly GCF_014858855.1 of Bufo gargarizans. NCBI lineage: Eukaryota > Metazoa > Chordata > Amphibia > Anura > Bufonidae > Bufo > Bufo gargarizans. The sequence continues at coordinate 155,404,278 of NC_058086.1, read as the reverse complement.
AACCAAAACCCCAGGGTAGCTGCATTAATGTATTTTGCAATCACTGTTTAGTCTGCTTAAAGGAGAATTCTAGGATTTGTTATTAATGGCCTATCTTAGGGATAGACCATGAATATCTGATCAGCAGGCTTCCCTGCACTCCTGCCATTCAGTTGTTTCATTGTAGCTTTGGAACTACCTAACTCTACCTACTGTGTAGTGGACGGAGTTGGTTATTGCAGCACCCCTCCCATCGAAGTGAACGGGAGCAGTGCTGCAGTAACTATCTCCATCTGCTGTACAATATACTGAGATGAAACAGCTGATCAACAGGGGTGCAGGGTCTGGGATCCCCACCAATCAGATTTTGATAGCCTATCCTGAGGATGGGCAATTAATACCAAAATTCTGGAATACCCCTTTAACTGTCATCAATGCCTGTATGTGACCTGGAAGAAACAAGACAAATGTATTTTTGTCAACTAAAAAAATGGGGTTAAGAACTCTTCAAATATCAAAAATTCTGCAAATTCGTACCACCTTGTTCCCTCCATGTCAGCTCTGCTGTTACAGGAATAGACCTTGTAGGCCCACCAGTGCCTCACCACTCATCTCTGCTACTGCACTATGTGACTCCCATGCTTTCTTACACAGCGAATGTGTTGTGCATTTAATTTGTTTCATTAATTATATTGAAGTATATAGCCAATAAATAACATTTTGGTCATTGCTTTGATGTTGCTATTAATTCTTTAATTATGAAACCTTCCCTGGGGGTGGCCATATTGGAGACACACATTTCCTGCCTGTATTTCCTTAATAGACAGTGCCACAGAGTTTGTGCGTATGTTTTATGGTAGTTGAAATGCATGGGACAGAGAAATATCATTGCTTTTTACAGTGTCCAGGAAGTGGTTGAGTACAGCCACCAGAGATCAATGGAGATGCAGTCAAAGCTCTCTCACTCTGGTCATAGTGTATTGTGTTTCTATTCCGCCTTTTCTAGGCTTAAAGTAGTACAATAGATTGGTCATTAACTCCTTTTAGTCATAACAAGATAATTATCCTTACCCTATGCCTGAACATGCAGCAAAAAACCAAAATCGTGGGTTTACACAGCTGGATTGTTGGGCAGATAACCAGGGATGAACGTCCCCACAAACGTTTGTTCTCAAAAATCTCCCCGTCTAAAGGTGCAGCTCGTTCTCCTTCTGTGGAGGTGATGTATGTAAATGAAGCGCTTCACCCCTACTGACCGAGCACCTGCCTTAAAACGTAAGATTCTTTTGTGGATAGTCAAAAAGATTTTATTTATTTTTTATAATTCCATAAAGAAACCTTGATTTAAACTGTCAATTTCTAAAGATACATTTACTTTGAAATAGAATGGAACACTGGCACCAAAAGGGCAATTTTTTTTATTTTTTTTTATATATAAATTATGGGTCATTGGTATTTCAAACCAATGTATATAGGATTACTAGTGTCTTTAGGTCCTTTTTACACAGACTAATGTGTCAAGCAACTATTGGGAATGACCCTAAATGTTCCCAATAATTGCCTGTTCGTCAGTGCAGATGAGGGCTGCATTTACATGCAGCAATCACTTCTGCTGTATGGGGAAAAGGAATCACTACACCAGTCACTTGTCCCTACAGAAAACCATTGTTTAAGGCTACATTCACACGAACGTATTTTGTTTCCGTGTCCGTACTGTTTTTTTTTTTGCGGATTGGATGAGGCCCCATTCATTTCAATGGGTCCGCAAAAAAACTTCGGACAGCACACCACGTGCTGTCTGCATCCGTATGTCCGTTCCATTGCCCCGCAAAAAATATAGAGCATGTCCTATTGTCCATTTTGCAGACAAGGATAGGCATTGTTACAATGAATCTGCCCCAAAAAAATTAATGCCATACGGACACCATCCATTTTTTTTGCAGATCCGCAATTTGCGGACCGCGAAGCACATAGGATCGTGTGAATGTAGCCTAAACAGGAGGATCTGCTACACAGAAACAATGATTTTTGGTGTCTTCGAATGATCGCCGGCACCTTTTACACAGGCCAACTATAAGAAATGAGCGTTTCTACCAACACTTATTCTCAATAATCAGCCTGATTATCAGTCCGTGTAAAAGGACCTTTGCAGTTTTGTATTACAAACAAGAATAAACTGTTTTGATTGATAATATGCATAATCCACATGTGAGATGTAATATATTGCCATTTTGTAACAAAGTGTACTATACGAATGCCCTTGTTTCTCTTAATCCTTGTCTACAAGTAGACCTAACAAGCAAATAAAACTGGGTGTCAATAATTTATTAATAGGGATGAGCGAACACAAACTGTATAGTTCGGGTTCGTACCGAATTTTGGGGTGTCCGTGACACGGACCCGAACATTTTCGTTAAAGTTCGGGTTCGGTGTTCGGAGCTTTCTTGGCGCTTTTTGAAAGACTGCAAAGCAGCCAATCAACAAGCGTCATACTACTTTGCCCAAGAGGCCATCACAGCCATGACTACTATTGGCATGGCTGTGATTGGCCAGTGCAGCATGTGACCCAGCCTCTATTTAAGCTGGAGTCACGTAGCGCCGCACGTCACTCTGCTCTGAGCAGTGTAGGGATAGGATGCAGCTGCTGCTGTTAGGGCCAGATTAGGCAGTGATTTACTCTTCAAAAACACTTAATGAAGTGTTCGATCTACAGCTGTAAATCATTCAACCTCTGCTATTTAATTGCTCACTGTTTTTAGGCTGCCCAGAGCGTTTTTCTGTCACTTTTTTTGTGGGTGATCGGCGGCCATTTTGCGTCTTGTGGTGCGCCAGCACAAGCTGCCACCAAGTCCATTTAACCATCAATAGTGTTTTTTTTTTTTTTTTTTGCTATATCCTAAATCAGGTGCTTGGCTGTGCTTGCTATTTTATTGAGGGGTGAAATACAATTGCCAAAATAGCAGTACCCTAAATCTGGTGTTTCAGCTGTGGCTAGCCAGTTGTAATACTGTCTGCTGTCTGGCAAAGGATATATTTTTGTTCTGGGTTGAAATACAATTCCCAACTTAGCAATTCCCTAAATCAGTGGTTTCTGTTGTATCAGGCCTACTTTAAATCTATCCATAAAAGAGTATATTAGATTGAAGGTGCGGATAGGGTCATTCTCAATAACTTCACACGCTACTGTGCATTTCCAAGTCTAATTCTGTCCATAAACGTATACCTGTCATCCAGGGCCTAAATACTAGGCCTACAATTTATATTCAGCTAAATCTGTTGTTACTGCTGTGCCTGTATTAGTGTAATACGGTACCTAAATAGATAGCCAGATAGTGTTAGGTGCCTGTAAAAAAAAAAAAACGCCTGAATTTGAATTCAATACATTGGGCCAAATAATTTTTTTCTTATTGTTGTGAATGGTAACAATGAGGAAAACATCTAGTAAGGGACGCGGACATGGTCGTGGTGGTGTTAGTGGACCCTCTGGTGCTGGGAGAGGACGTGGCCGTTCTGCCACAGCCACACGTCCTAGTGAACCAACTACCTCAGGTCCCAGTAGCCGCCAGAATTTACAGCGATATTTGGTGGGGCCCAATGCCGTTCTAAGGATGGTAAGGCCTGAGCAGGTACAGGCATTAGTCAATTGGGTGGCCAACAGTGGATCCAGCACGTTCACATTATCTCCCACCCAGTCTTCTGCAGAAAGCGCACAGATGGCGCCTGAAAACCAAGCCCATCTGTCTGTCACATCATCCCCCATGCATACCAGGGAAACTGTCCGAGCCTCAAGTTATGCAGCAGTCTCTTATGCTGTTTGAAGACTCTGCTGGCAGGGTTTCCCAAGGGCATCCACCTAGCCCTTCCCCAGCGGTGGAAGACATAGAATGCACTGACGCACAACCACTTATGTTTCCTGATGATGAGGACATGGGAATATCACCTCAGCATGTCTCTGATGATGACGAAACACAGGTGCCAACTGCTGCGTCTTTCTGCAGTGTGCAGACTGAACAGGATGTCAGGGAGGAAGACTGGGTGGAAGACGATGCAGGGGACGATGATGTCCTAGACCCCACATGGAATGAAGATCGTGCCACTGACTTTCAGAGTTCGGAGGAAGAGGCAGTGGTGAGACCGAGCCAACAGCGTAGCAAAAGAGGTAGCAGTGGGCAAAAGCAGAACACCCGCCACCAAGAGAGTCCGTCTGCTACTGGCCACCACCATCTGGGACCGAGCACCCCAAAGGCAGCTTCAAGGAGTTCCCTGGCGTGGCAGTTCTTCAAACAATGTGCTGACGACAAGACCCGAGTGGTTTGCACACTGTGCCATCAGAGCCTGAAGCGAGGCATTAACGTTCTGAACCTTAGCACAACCTGCATGACCAGGCACCTGCATGAACTGCAGTGGAGTAAACACCTTAAAAACAAGGAACTCACTCAGGCTCCCCCTGCTACCTCTTCTGCTGCTGCCGCCTCGGCCTCTTCCTCCGCCTCTGGAGGAACGTTGGCACCTGCCGCCCAGCAAACAGAGGATGCACCACCAACACCACCACCTCCGTCACCAAGCATCTCAACCATGTCACACGGCAGCGTTCAGCTCTCCATCTCACAAACATTTGAGAGAAAGCGTAAATTCCCACCTAGCCACCCTCGATCCCTGGCCCTGAATGCCAGCATTTCTAAACTACTGGCCTATGAAATGCTGTCATTCAGGCTGGTGGACACAGACAGCTTCAAACAGCTCATGTCGCTTGCTGTCCCACAGTATGTTGTTCCCAGCCGCCACTACTTCTCCAAGAGAGCCGTGCCTTCCCTGCACAACCAAGTATCCGATAAAATCAATTGTGCACTGCGCAACGCCATTTGTGGCAAGGTCCACCTAACCACAGATACGTGGACCAGTAAGCACGCCAGGGACGCTATATCTCCTTAACTGCACACTGGGTAAATGTAGTGGCGGCTGGGCCCCAGGCGGAGAGCTGTTTGGCGCACGTCCTTCCGCCACCAAGGATCGCAGGGCAACATTCTTTACCTCCTGTTGCCTCCTCCTCCTACTCGGCTTCCTCCTCCTCTTCTTCCACCTGCTCATCCATTCAGCCACACACCTTCACCACCAACTTCAGCACAGCCCGGGTAAACGTCAGCAGGCCATTCTGAAACTCATATGTTTGGGGGACAGGCCCCACACCGCACAGGAGTTGTGGCGGGGTATAGAACAACAGACCGACGAGTGGTTGCTGCCGGTGAGCCTCAAGCCCGGCCTGGTGGTGTGCGATAATGGGCGAAATCTCGTTGCAGCTCTGGGACTAGCCGGTTTGACGCACATCCCTTGCCTGGCGCATGTGCTGAATTTGGTGGTGCAGAAGTTCATTCACAACTACCCCGACATGTCAGAGCTGCTGCATAAAGTGCGGGCCGTCTGTTCGTGCTTCCGGCGTTCACATCCTGCCGCTGCTCGCCTGTCTGCGCTACAGCGTAACTTCGGCCTTTCCGCTCACCGCCTCATATGCGACGTGCCCACCAGGTGGAACTCCACCTTGCACATGCTGGACAGACTGTGCGAGCAGCAGCAGGCCATAGTGGAGTTTCAGCTGCAGCACGCACGGGTCAGTCGCACTGCGGAACAGCACCACTTCACCACCAATGACTGGGCCTCCATGCGAGACCTGTGTGCCCTGTTGCGCTGTTTCGAGTACTCCACCAACATGGCCAGTGGCGATGACGCCGTTATCAGCGTTACAATACCACTTCATGTCTCCTTGAGAAAACACTTAGGGCGATGATGGAAGAGGAGGTGGCCTAGGAGAAGGAGGAGGAGGGGTCATTTTAGCACTTTCAGGCCAGTCTCTTCGAAGTGACTCAGAGGGAGTTTTTTTGCAACAGCAGAGCCCAGGTATCATTGTGGCCAGCCAGGGCCCACTACTGGAGGACGAGGATGAGGAGGAGGTGGAGCCGGATGAAGCATGTTCACAGCGGGGTGGCACCCAACGCAGCTCGGGCCCATCACTGGTGCGTGGCTGGGGGGAAACGCAGGACGATGACGATACGCCTCCCACAGAGGACAGCTTGTCCTTACCTCTGGTCATCCTGGCAAATATGAGCGACAACATGCTGCAGTGCCTGCGCAACGACAGCAGACAATGTGCCCACCTTACTTCCTGCACTGGAGCGTGAAAGGAAGATGTGCGAGTACAAGCGCACATTGGTAGACGCGCTACTGAGAGCATTCCCAAATGTCACAGGGGAACAAGTGGAAGCCCAAAGTGAAGGCAGAGGAGGAGCAAGAGGTCGCCAACGCAGCTGTGTCACGGCCAGCTCCTCTGAGGGCAGGGTCAGCATGGCAGAGATGTGGAAAAGTTTTGTCAACACGCCACAGCTAACTGCACCACCACCTGATACGGAACGTGTTAGCAGGAGGCAACATTTCACTAACATGGTGGAACAGTACGTGTGCACACCCCTCCACGTACTGACTGATGGTTCGGCCCCATTCAACTTCTGGGTCTCCAAATTGTCCACGTGGCCAGAGCTAGCCTTTTATGCCTTGGAGGTGCTGGCCTGCCCGGCGGTCAGCGTTTTGTCTGAACGTGTATTCAGCACGGCAGGGGGCATTATTACAGACAAAAGCAGCCGCCTGTCTACAGCCAATGTGGACAAGCTGACGTTCATAAAAATTAACCAGGCATGGATCCCACAGGACCTGTCCATCCCTTGTGCAGATTAGACATTTATAACTACCTCCCCTTAACCATATATTATTGTACTCCAGGGCACTTCCTCATTCAATCCTCTCTTTATTTTCTTTTTACCATTATATTGCGGGGCAACCCAAAGTTGAATGAACCTCTCCTCTGTCTGGGTGCCGGGGCCTAAAAATATCTGACAGTGGCCTGTTCCAGTGTTGGGTGACATATGAAGCCTGATTCTCTGCTATGACATGAAGCCTGAATCTCTGCTATGGGACCTCTCTCCTCTGTCTGGGTGCCGGGGCCTAAAAATATCTGACAATGGCCTGTTCCAGTGGTGGGTGACATGAAGCCTGATTCTCTGCTATGGCATGAAGCCTGATTCTCTGCTATGACATGAAGCCTGATTCTCTGCTATGGGACCTCTCTCTTCTGTCTGGGTGCCGGGGCCTAAATATCTGACAATGGCCTGTTCCAGTGTTGGGTGACATGAAGCATTATTCTCTGCTATGACATGAAGCCTGATTCTCTGCTATGGGACCTCTCTCCTCTGTCTGGGTGCCGGGGCCTAAAAATATCTGACAGTGGCCTGTTCCAGTGGTGGGTGACATGAAGCCTGATTCTCTGCTATGACATGAAGCCTGATTCTCTTCTATGGGACCTCTCTCTTCTGTCTTGGTGCTGGGGCCTAAATATCTGACAATTGCCTGTTCCAATGGTGGGTGACGTGAAGCCTGATTCTCTGCTATGACATGAAGCCTGATTCTCTGCAATGGGACCTCTCTCCTCTGTCTAGGTGCCGGGGCCTAAATATCTGACAATGGCCTGTTCCAGTCGTGGGTGACGTGAAGCCTGATTCTCTGCTATGACATGAAGCCTGATTCTCTGCTATGACATGAAGCCTGATTCTCTGCTATGGGACCTCTCTCTTCTGTCTAGGTGCTGTGGCCTAAATATCTGACAATGGCCTGTTCCAGTGGTGGGTGACATGAAGCCTGATTCTCTGCTATGACATGAAGCCTGATTCTCTACAATGGGACCTCTCTCCTCTGTCTGGGTGTCGGGGCCTAAATATCTGACAATGGCCTGTTCCAGTGGTGGGTGACGTGAAGCCTGATTCTCTGCTATGACATGAAGCCTGATTCTCTGCAATGGGACCTCTCTCCTCTGTCTGGGTGTCGGGGCCTAAATATCTGACAGTGGCCTGTTCCAGTGGTGGGTGACATGAAGCCTGATTCTCTGCTTTGGGACCTCTCTCCAATTGATATTGGTTAATTTTTATTTATTTTATTTTTATTTCGATTTATTTCCATATCCACATTTGTTTGCAGGGGATTTACCTACATTTTGCTGCCTTTTGCAGCCCTCTAGCCCTTTCCTGGGCTGTTTTACAGCGTTTTTAGTGCCGAAAAGTTCGGGTCCCCATTGACTTCAATGGGGTTCGGGTTCGGGGCGAAGTTCGGGTCGAGTTCGGAACCCGAACATATCCGGGAAGTTCGGCCGAACTTCTCGAACCCGAACATCCAGGTGTTCGCTCAACTCTATTTATTAACTATAGTCTCCTGAACTTCCAGCCTTTTAAATATAGGTGAGAAATTTCAGTATTGTGGAATGTTTCCTAAAGTCTTAATAAATGCTATTAGTTATTATTTCACGCACTACTAAAACTTAAAATATGAGCAGCCTCTCATGTAAAAGAATTACACTGCAGTCTATAAATTTACCATGAAATAGTCTGAACTTTATATGAAAATTTTAATGAAGCTCTCACACAAAAACTAAAAAATTTTATGGATGAATATCCTTGCTTAAAAAAATCACCATGGTCATACTCCTGCTTTAAACAATTAAAATGTTGTTTATAGTCTTGTATAAAATCCTGGTTACCATTCTGAACTGCTGATCTACCATTAGAATTTTAATATGTTCCCCTGGGGGTCAATAGGTGGTGAACTTAGTTTGGTTCATTATATAACGAGTTTCTTTTCTTTCTTTTTTTTATATATATATTTTTATTATGCTTTATTTTTAAAGAGCTACCCTATTTTGTGGAAGAGGTAAAAAGGTTTATATATTGGCAACCACCTGTGGTCTTCCTCAAGCAGGGGAACCAGGGAGGATAGCGGGGACGGTTGTGTGCGGTATCCCGAATAGAGTTGTTTTACAGTGAGGCATTTTTAGCAGCAGGTATTGCAGTATTGTTGCGGTACTGCAGCACAAAATATAGGGAGCATCAGCGCCAGTGGACTATTGAAATTACAAAGGTGAATAATACGTTTTTAAAGCTGTGTTTTTTAGGGTAATCAAATATGGAAAATTGGAAGATTAGTTAGCGCTGCTTACATAAAACGTTCTGGTAGAACCTACCAATGTTTTCTTAATGAGATTACACCTTCGAACTCTAAATTAGTATCTTACTTAGGAAGACACCAGTTAAAACGTGTAATCTCACTAAATAAAACTTTTATGCAGCGCTAACTAATCCTCTTTTAGTCTCTATTAGATTGTACTGCATACGAAGGGGGCTGTATTCACCATCCCATTGGAGGTAGCTGCCACTTACTTGCATCTAGTTCTTTCCAGTGTTCAGCACAACTCTATCATGTGAGGAGCCTTTGACTTGATGTATTATCATGAATTCTAAAAACTATGGAGAAAAATAAATAAATATATATATATATATATCAATGAAAAATGGCGGCACAGCCAAATGGACAAATCTGGGTGCACGTCTTTGAGGGAATAGGCTTCTTACCCCAATAATAGTCCAGAAAATGAACGGCACTCCAATAGATCATGGACAAATAACTCCTTTATTCACCCATGCAGTGCAACGTTTTGGCTCAATACTAGAGCTTTTTTCAAGCTTGAAAAAGGCTCTAGTATTGAGCTGAAACGTTGCATCGCATGGGTGAATAAAGGAGTCATTTGTCCATGATCTATTGGAGTGCTGTTCATTTTCTGGACTATATAGTGATCCCTCAGGATACAATATTTTCAACATGCAATGGTCTTTTCTGACCTATGGTAAGTTGAAGCTAGACTTAACATACAATGTTATATATAAGGACTTGTTTTATCTGTCTTAGTTATCTGCTTATTTTTCTCAAATCTTAATTTTCTCTTATCTTGGATGATATTTTGGGGCTTTGAAACCGATTACTCAACTTACAATGGTCGTTCTGGAACTAATTAATACTGTAACTTAAGGGTCCACCATTGTGTGTGTGTATATATATATATTATACACACACACATATACAATGGACCCATAAGTTACAAAATTAATTAATTTCCGCCAAATACTGATTGAGTGGTGCTACATACCTTCTTCCACAAAATCCTGATTTGAGGGGTGCTTTATACCTGTTTCCGCCAAATACTGATTGAGGGGGGCTACATACCTTCTTCCACAAAATACTGATTGAGGGGTGCTATTGCTATATACCTTCTTCCACATTGGCTAATTTTTGGGGCCTGTACTGGCCGACAGTTAAATATTTTATCTCTAGCCACATAATCACACCCTTGTCTCACTCCTCTGCGTCTTTTCTTATGGTGGCGTATGAACCACATTCACCATAAGGACCTTCTAATGTCACAGGGTCATGTGACTGTGCCACCACCCCGTACTGTGCCACTCACCCCATACTGTGCCCCCTTATACCCTGAATTGTTCTCTTACACACCCTGTGCAGTGCCACAGTCATTCCCTGTACTGTGCCCCCTTTACACTTTTAACCCGCACGGTATGGCGGTGTTATCCGGTGACTGCACAGAGGTGTTATTCGGTCAATGTATTACGGTGTTATCCAATAACTGGAGGGCCATAACTGTATCACTTTCCCTGGCCACGCCATCCTTTTTTAGATCTGGCATGAGCGGGAAAAATATGCAGATTGCGGTGCTAAGGAACTTTACACCACAATCTATGTCAGAAATATGCTTAACATAGACTTATTTCTATATAATAAATTACCACCTAATTGTATTTATTATTCGGGGGTAGGGCTAATATCTTTATATTATATAGATTCTAGTGTATTATACTGTGCCCTGTATTTCCTAGTAGAAAATGATCCTTGGGAAACACAGTCCTCACCCCTGACCACCAGGACCAGGTAGCGCTCTGTCAGTACATGGCGGCCAAAAATGTTTGCCTTAACAGATACCTCAGACTGATGCCGCACAGTGGCGTCCGCTCACCATAAAGTTCCATGGTAGAAAAAATACTTGCGTTAACGTATGCATTTGTTAAAATGGACTCTGCAGGATTCAAAAACGTGAACTGCTGCACATTTAAGGAAAAATGGCCCCTGATTAAAATACATATTTGTTGAGGAAATTTTTGTCAATGATCCACCTCTGATATATCACTGTCCATGTTGTGGGGCTATTTGTGTACTTCTAGTAAGTGTTTTCTGGCTGCAAATATGACCTGAAGGTTTTTCATGTTCGCCTGCCATTAAAGTGAATGGGGCCCGCCACGATGTGCGGTTTGCGAACATTTGATTGCGAATCGTCCCGGCCAATGTTCGTCCATCACTAGTATTTAATGGAGCTAAGCTTATTGTTACATAGCTACATATTTTTTAGTCTCCTGGTCCTTCCCAGACCCACATAAAGGTCTTCAGTGTGCAGTATGCATGTACAGTTACTTCAGGAATGCAGCCACGTATCGGGCACCACTAACCAACTACATTACAAGGAATTAAAGGAGGTAAGAACCACAAAAATACTTTGCTATACTAGGATATCCAGTTTTGCATAGCATTACTACATCATGTGGTGGCATGTCTCACTTTGTGTCCATTATTATCAATAGTTTTTATGGAACTTTTTCAGCTATGTAGGACTAATGGTAGGTTTACATGATCCAATTGTTGAACCAATTATTAGGAATGTATGTTACTCTGAATGCTCGCTCCCAATAATCGTTCCATGTAAATGTGCTGTCGATCACCTGATGAACGAGAAGAATGCTTGTTCATCAGGTGAATTAATTGTTGATGCATCACATTAAATCATTGTTTCTGGAAGGCAAATCATGCTGTGTGAACACCGAGCTACTGCCCAATAAAAATGAAATGATCGCTATATAGGTAATGCAGCTCTTCTCCTCTGCTGACAAGCAGCTATTTATTGGGGAGGAATGGTCCCTTCCCGATAATTGACTGCTCTGACGGGCAGTCTAAATGCAGCATATCTCTAAAAAGGTGAAGAAGCCAAGAGGATAAGAGTTACTCATATGGGGAAAAGTTTATAGATAATGACACTAGTAGATCAGTAGTTAAAAAGATAAGTGGAGTGTTTTTATTGTTTGTGAAAAGCTTTTTGTACTTTTGAGGTTCAGTATTGATTTTTTACTTTTCTTAAAAGCTTTAATACTGCTGCATTTTTAAACTTGAATGTAGGTGCTATTGTAGTTGTTAAATACAGCAGAAGAAATACGGAAAATATCTGTATTACTGACATTATTTGCTTTCAGAATGTACACCAAAATGATTAGAGATGAGCGACTTTCTCAAATTCGGTCGGTTCGCCAAATTTTCTGTAAAGATTCGAATCAATCTGAATTTATTTGTGGCGAATCGCATTGAACAGCTATTTCCTGGCTGCAGAGAGCCTGTAATGTGGTGTAGAACTCTCTTGCAGTAACACGCATAGGGAGTCTGCTGTGGTAGTGAAACAATACTGTGAGTCGTCACTCTTAGAATCACTTCACATTTCACTCATTTGGTCAATTACGGGGCCAAAACTGACCAAATAACTCAAGTGTGAACTCATCCTTACAGGTCAATGTTAGGGCCAGGTGCAAAGAACAATGCAGAGGCCCAAGATCCTACTATAGCATGACTAAGCGCACTCCTTTTACATAGTCATCAGCTGAATCCACATAGATATCTACAGAACCTGTTCTATTAAACACTTATACAAGTAGAGCCCCCCTGACAGAGTGGAGAGGGTGTCAGCAGTAAGTTTGTGTTGACGTCATTGATTATTTTGCACTTCCTCTGATCCGTCAGAACAATAACCCCCCAAAATACAGATCCTGTCTGTTGAGCATCCGCCTTCACTAGGTCAGCATTTGGTCAGTAATCCATCAGTATTGCTAATGCAAAAAAAAAACAGGAGTGGATCCAAAGCAGAGATGACACGTGAATCGTATCTTTGCATGTCTTCTGTGTTTTGTACCCACTCCTGCTTTTGGCTACCAACTCATAAGCCAATTCTGATGCAAAATAGGGCACATGTCATACAGGTCTTACAGCTGCTACATAGACCGGATCCATTGTCTCATTTTTCCTTCCTTCAGACAGATCAGAAGAAGGGTCAAATATATGATGATGTCAACCAGGTCAAAAAGGCAAAATATTGGCCCAGTCATGGAGTCGGGAGGGTGGGAACAGCATGAGAAGTCCACAAAGTGGCCCAATGAACAGAGTGGTGCGGTGTCAGAAGCATGAGGAAACCACAGAGTAGCACAGTGACATAGTGGTGAGGTGGCAGCAGCATGAAGAGACCACAGAGTGGTGAGGTGGCAGCAGCATGAGGAGATCACAGAGTGGCCCAGTGACATGGTGGGGGGCAATACCAGTACCAGCTGAAGATGGTGGCTGGCAGTAGGAGCACCTGGCAACAGGTGTAGCATCAGGCAGGTGGCAGCATCTAAATAGTAGCTGAAGCAGGTAGCCAGAAGAAACGGGTGTCTCTTGTCAAAGTGTAGGTGTGGTGCCATGGATGATCTAGTCTGATGCATCAGGCACTGGTGTTTGAAAATCCTGGCTGATCCACCCCTGATTCATCTTCACAAAGGTCAGTTTCTCCACATTTTGGGTGGACAGGCGAGTTCTCCTTGGGTAACTATGGCCCCCTCCTTGGGGTAACTATGGCCCCCGCCGCACTAAACACCCACTCTGACGCCACACTGCTGGCCGGGCAGGAAAGCTTGTCCAGGGAAAACCCGTCCAGTTGCAGCCTCAAATAGAGTTTGGCTGCCCTGTAGTCCAGGGGATTCTTCGATGTGGGGTGGCAGGGTGCACTCCAAGTATGCCACAACCTGCTGGTTCAGGTTTTGCTCTATGTCTAGCTGCTGCTGCTGCTGGTGAGTAGTTTCTTCAGTAGGCGGGTGAAGAAAACAGCAACTCTAGACTTAATTTGCTGCTGATGGAGCTGGTACTGCTCCTGCCCCTCCTCTAGTTCAGCCCCCGATGTAGTCACCACGTCTCCTGTCCCCTGGCCAGCCAGATTTTGCACTATCTGTTCAAGGACATGAATCGGTGGAATGACCCACGTTCATCCCGTAGTCCTGGCAATTGACTAATAGTCCTCAAACGGCAGGTGTCACGCATGAGCTGCCACTGGCTAACATCGAAGTTACACAGCGGAGTAACTCTGTACGCCCGTATCATCAAGAAATTGTTAATGGTATTGGTCTTTCTCGGTTTATATAATCGGTCCAACATATGGAGGGTGGAACCGTCGCATATCAGCCTATGTTGGGGGACGACGTTCTGCTGCTGCAGCTCAAGGAGGGTGTGCTTTGCGGATCAATACCCAAATAATTGCCCCACATGGGCTACACATGGGGCAATTATGTGGGTATTGATCCGTTCAGGAGTATCGCTTGGCACGCAACTGCTATTTTTGAACATAGTCAGGTGAACATGTAAATGAAGAGAAAGTTTTGAATGTTCTATTTTATTGCAGTGTTTTACATATATGCATATAAGTATTTAAATGATTGAGCAATACTGAAAACAGGCCCATAATAACGAGGCAATGTTATAAGGGAATTTTTAACAATGAGATAAAAAGTGAGAGGATGTGACGTGGTGATAAATACCATCCATACCCAAAAGTGAAACTGAAACGCCCCAGACGAAGCAGGAGCAAAACTCGGGTCGGGCTTTATCATATGTTCCATGTGATGTTCAAGATTACGATTTTGTAAGTATAATATAGTGTGAACTATTTTACATGCGGGCCTGTGCTATGTTCGATACTCTCTTTGAAAGGCGTGAGAAGCATACCACTACCGCTCATTAGTTCAGAGACTAAGGAGCTGCAAAAGAAGAAGGATAAGGAGGATATTGGAGGAAGCAGCATAAAAAGAACCAGTGATTTTCTGCTTTCCTTTATTGCAGCACAGACTCTAACCCCTTTTTATAGGTTTTGGACTGAAGGAAGTGGGGACCTACTTCTACAAAGGGACTGCAGCTAATATCAGCACGCAATCTAATACACAAAACTTTTGTATATTGGCTACATCTTCATCATCCGCTATTGTCTGCAAGTCACTGATGTCCCCCTCAACGGTCTCAGGGCCAGCGCCTGACCGTTCGCAACACCTGCTCACACGCACATTATCACTACTTGCCCACCTACTGGAGGAAGCGCCAGATTTCTCCTCAAGATCTTGGCTGGACAGTAGCTGCTGACTGGCCTCTAGTAGCTTGTCCTTGCTGAAAAGTGGAGCTGAGCCCACAACATATAATACTTCTTGCACTGAGGGAACTGAAAATAACAGAGGAAGGTTCAGGACAGGTGGGGGCACAGGGCCTGCTCCCGGGCCATGCCAACTAAGCATTGTGTCAGAGGAACCCACCGACTCTTGGCTGGGGATGTCTGATGTCAGTTATGACAAAGTAGAAGACAGAGTCAACCATTCAAGCACTGGTAGCTGGTCAAGACACGACCGCTAGATTCAGGCCTCTTGCTGCAACTCCTGCTACCACCCACCCTTCTTCTGCTGTCTGCGACAGAAAGATTTTGGCCACCGGTCGTTCCCTTTGAAGGGCCTGTCATCTGTCTGTCTGACATACTGTATAATATAAGAATTAAATTAAAATACCCCCAAAAAAAGGCTGTAGTACAATGTAACTTCACTGCTGAACGGCAATTAAGACACATATATTCCCTCCCCCCCCCCCCCCCGCCCCTCCAAAAAAGAAATAATCACAATTCACCACAGAACAGATAATAGGAAGTAGGTTTATTTTCCTTCAATACACCCCGTAAATGGCTGTAGTACAATGTAAGTTAACCGCAGAATGGCAATTAAAACATATATTTTTTCCTTTTTTTTTCCATTAATACACCCCAAAAAAGAAATATAACAATCACAATTTACCGCAGAATGGCTAATTGGACATACGTATATTTCCTTTTAATACAGCATGTAAATAGCTGTAGTACAATGCAACTTCACCGCTGAACGGCAATTAAGACATATATATTTTTTTTCTGATGAATGAAATCCCCTCTCCAAAAAAATAAAAAATAACAATTACCGCTCAACCTAAAAAAAAATTAACTTCACCGCTCAACGGCACTTATGACACATATTTTTCCCTTTTTTTCCCCCCCTAATTATACACCCCCCAAAAAAGTAAAACAATGTAAAATCAGAGCAGAATGACTTATAGAACGTACGTATCTATCCTATTAATACACCCCGTAAATGGCTGTAGTACAATGTAACTTCATCGCTGAAAGTTAATTATGACATATATTTTGCCCTTTTTTTTTCCTATTAATACACCCCCCCCAAAAAAAGTAAAACAATGTAAAATCAACGCAGAACAGCTAATAGGATGTATGTATCTTTCCTATTAATACATCCTGTAAATGGCTGTATCACACAGAACTTGCACCCCAATCACAGGCAAGGTTTGCTGGAATTAGTGATGTATCATATAGTGCAAACAACCTAAAAGTGGCAGTATAACTGCAATTTATATCCCCAATTAGTGCAGCAAGGTGTAATAGAATTGCTCCTATTACCAAGGCTGTACACTCTCCTATTGCACCCTGTTCTATTTTTATAGTGTAGATTATGCCTCCCTATGCTTTCCCTACACCTTGACTAATCTTTCCCTGTACTTGTAAATAGTTTTTTCAGCACAATGAAGTCTTTCCTAGCACTGTCCCTAGCACCTGATGACGTCTCTCTCTGCACTAAGTAAACTGGAAAATGGCTGAATCCAAGATGGCTGAGGCTATTTTTAGGGCTATGACATCACAGGGCTGGCTGGCTGCTGATCGGCTGCATGCATGGCATTGTGCGTGATCCCTCATTCCCAGAGTTCTTTGCTCCATGTCCTAAGACGTGCAGCAGCCATTTTAGGAAAAAATGTCATTCATTATGTCATGGACGGTGTACAGGAAACAAGACAATGCAACATGCATATAATGTCACGGACGGTGTACAGGAAACAAGACAATGCAACATGCATATAATGTCACGGACGGTGTACAGGAAACAAGACAATGCAACATGCATATATGACTCACTGGATCCAAAGCTAAGGAACCAAAAGGGAGACCCCTGCACAAGACCTGGCACTTTCCCTGGCTGCTCAGCCTATGCAAAAATCCCAAAGGTGGATGGTTGCATATCCACGTACCTCGACTATATAACACCTGAACACCCTACAATAGTGAGGGGACACGACCACCGGCTACCTACACCAGGCACGGAGGGAGTCAGGGTCACCTGGGATCCAGCAAACAGAAAATGACAGATAAATGTACAGCACTTAACTTAGTAGCAGACTGGGAAATAGGATCAACATGCACACACACTCCAGGAAGAAGTATAAGCCGCCCAGTAATGCATTATGGGGAGGAATTTAAAGGGAAGCAATCAGTCCAACTACATGACAGCTGAGAGAGGCTAACGAGATGAGGAACTGAACACCACAACAAAGAAAACTCAAGAAGGAGGTTCTGAAAGGCTTCTGTCAGAGCTTCTCAGCTGTCTGGTTGTGACAGTACCCCTCCCTCTACGAGTGGACTCCGGACACTCAGAGCCCACCTTCTCAGGATGGGACCTATGGAAAGCCCTGATGAGACGAGCGGCCTGAAAGCCCTGATGAGACGGATGTCCGTCACTGGGACCCACATCCTCTCCTCAGGACCATAACCCTCCCAATGAACAAGGTACTGAAGAGAACCGCGGACAAGACGAGAATCCACAATCCTAGAGACCTGAAATTCAAGATTCCCATCAACCATAATCGGAGGAGGAGGCAAAGGCGAGGGTACAATGGTTTGAACATAAGGTTTCAATAAGGCCTTATGAAAAACATTATGGATCTTCCAAGTCTGAGGAAGATCAAGACGGTAGGCAACAGGATTGATGACAGACAGGATTTTGTAAGGCCCAATAAACCTAGGACTAGGGATGAGCGAACCCGTACTGTATAGTTCGGGTTCGTACCGAATTTTGGGGTGTCCGTGACACGGACCCGAACCCGGACATTTTCGTAAAAGTCCGGGTTCGGGTTCGGTGTTCGTCGCTTTCTTGGTGCTCTTTGAAAGGCTGCAAAGCAGCCAATCAACAAGCGTCATACTACTTGCCCCAAGAGGCCGTCACAGCCATGCCTACTATTGGCATGGCTGTGATCGGCCAGAGCACCATGTGACCCAGCCTCTATTTAAGCTGGAGTCACGTAGCGCAGCACGTCACTCTGCTCTGATCAGCATAGGTTAGAGGTTGCAGCCGCGACGTTAGGGCGAGATTAGGCAGTGATTAACTCCTCCAAAAGACTTCATTCAGAGATCGATCTGCAGCTGTGGATGATTGAACTGCTGCTATTGAATTGCTCACAGTTTTTAGGCTGCCCAGAGCGTTTTTCAGTCACTTTTTTCTGGGGTGATCGGCAGCCATTTTGTGTCTTGTGGTGCGCCAGCACAAGCTGCCACCAAGTGCATTTAACCCTCAATGGTGTGGTTGTTTTTTGGCTAAAGCCTACATCAGGGTCAAGCTGTCACACCAAGTGCATTTAACCAGCAATAGTGTGGTTATTTTTTGGCCATATACTACATCAGGGGCAAGCTGAGCCTGTCACCAAGTGCATTTAACCCTCAATGGTGTGGTTGTTTTTTGGCTAAATCCTACATCAGGGTCAAGCGGTCACACCAAGTGCATTTAACCATCAATAGTCTGGTTATTTTTTGTCCATATACTACATCAGGGGCAAGCTGAGCCTGTCACCAAGTGCATTTAACCCTCAATAGTGTGGTTGGTCAAGCTGTCACACCAAGTGCATTTAACCATCAATAGTGTGGTTATTTTTTGGCCATATCCCAGTCTAATTCTGTCAGTAAACGTATACCTGTCACCCAGCGCCTAAATACTAGGCCTCAAATTTATATCCAGCTAAATCTGTCGTTACTGCTGTGGCTGGTCAAGTTATTTAGTGTCCGTCAAAGCACAGTTTTTGTTCTGGGTTGAAATACAATTCCCAATTTAGCAATTTCCTAATTTAGTGGTTTCTGCTGTATCAGGCCTACTTTAAATTTATCCCTAAAAGGGTATATCAGATTCAAGGTGCACATAGGGTCATTCTGAATAACTTCACACACACGCTACTGTGCATTTCCAAGTCTAATTCTGTCAGTAAACCTATACCTGTCACCCAGCGCCTAAATACTAGGCCTCAAATTTATATCCAGCTAAATCTGTCATTACTGGTGTGGCTGGTCAAGTTATTTAGTGTCCGTCAAAGCACAGTTTTTGTTCTGGGTTGAAATACAATTCCCAATTTAGCAATTTCTTAATTTAGTGGTTTCTGCTGTATCAGGCCTACTTTAAATTTATCCCTAAAAGGGTATATCAGATTCAAGGTGCACATAGGGTCAGTCTGAATAACTTCACACACACGCTACTGTGCATTTCCAAGTCTAATTCTGTCAGTAAACCTATACCTGTCACCCAGCGCCTAAATACTAGGCCTCAAATTTATATCCAGCTAAATCTGTCGTTACTGGTGTGGCTGGTCAAGTTATTTAGTGTCCGTCAAAGCACAGTTTTTGTTCTGGGTTGAAATACAATTCCCAATTTAGCAATTTCTTAATTTAGTGGTTTCTGCTGTATCAGGCCTACTTAAAATTTATCCCTAAAAGGGTATATCAGATTCAAGGTGCACATAGGGTCATTCTGAATAACTTCACACACACGCTACTGTGCATTTCCAAGTCTAATTCTGTCAGTAAACCTAAACCTGTCACCCAGCGCCTAAATAATAGGCCTCAAATTTATAGTCCGCTAAATCTGTGGTTACTGCTGTGCCTGTATTAGTGTAATACGGTACCTAAATAGATAGCCAGATAGTGTTAGTTGTCTTTAAAAAAAGACAAATCACTGAAGAAAGTGCACCAAACGGATATACCACTGACTATACTAGCTGGTCATACAAGCAGATGTTAAAAGCTGAGACTTTTGCCAATATATTCCTGTCAGGAAGATATCGGAGCCCAACATGCACCACGTCACGGTTCTCAGCATGGCAAGGGGTCCTACCACTGCGCTAACTATGGTGTGAACACGGTCTGAAGGTGATGAAATCCAGCTCACAGCCAAGCTTCCACACAACCGCATAGCAGGACAGCTAATGCAATGTGAACAAAGCAAGACTGTAAGCCACACCCATATCAGATCATGTGATGGAGGTTTCCAGGTGCAAAAGAATGTTCAATTGCCAGATGAAGGCACATTCAATACTTATAAAACAAAATCACAGACATATAGTGGCCAATATGGGGGAACTGCCCAAACACCAAACACTGTAGCGTGTTTATCATTGGGACTGCTCCCCCAATGAGAAACACGCCACAGTGTTTGGGGTTTGAGCAGCTCCCCCATACTTGCCACGGTATTTTAGTGGTTCACATGCGGTGGGACTGCTCGCCCAATGATAAACACGCTACAGTGTTTGGTGTTTGGGCAGTTCCCCCATATTGGCCACTATATGTCTGTGATTTTGTCTTTAAAAAAAGGCCTGAATTTGAATTCAATACATTGGGTCAAATAATATTTTTGTTGTTGTGGTGAATGATAACAATGAGGAAAACATCTAGTAAAGGACGCGGACGCGGACATGGTCGTGGTGGTGTTAGTGGACCCTCTGGTGCTGGGAGAGGACGTGGCCGTTCTGCCACAGCCACACGTCCTAGTGTACCAACTACCTCAGGTCCCAGTAGCCGCCATAATTTACAGCGATATTTGGTGGGGCCCAAAGCCGTTCTAAGGATGGTAAGGCCTGAGCAGGTACAGGCATTAGTCAATTGGGTGGCCGACAGTGGATCCAGCACGTTCACATTATCTCCCACCCAGTCTTCTGCAGAAAGCGCACAGATGGCGCCTGAAAACCAAGCCCATCAGTCTGTCACATCACCCCCATGCATACCAGGGAAACTGTCCGAGCCTCAAGTTATGCAGCAGTCTCTTATGCTGTTTGAAGACTCCGCTGGCAGGGTTTCCCAAGGGCATCCAACCAGCCCTTCCCCAGCGGTGGAAGACATAGAATGCACTAACGCACAACCACTTATGTTTCCTGATGATGAGGACATGGGAATACCACCTCAGCATGTCTCTGATGATGACGAAACACAGGTGCCAACTGCTGCGTTTTTCTGCAGTGTGCAGACTGAACAGGAGGTCAGGGATTAAGACTGGGTGGAAGACGATGCAGGGGACGATGAGGTCCTAGACCCCACATGGAATGAAGGTCGTGCCACTGACTTTCACAGTTCGGAGGAAGAGGCAGTGGTGAGACCGAGCCAACAGCGTAGCAAAAGAGGGAGCAGTGGGCAAAAGCAGAACACCCGCCGCCAAGAGACTCCGCCTGCTACTGACCGCCGCCATCTGGGACCGAGCACCCCAAAGGCAGCTTCAAGGAGTTCACCGGCATGGCACTTCTTCAAACAATGTGCTGACGACAAGACCCAAGTGGTTTGCACGCTGTCCCATCAGAGCCTGAAGCGAGGCATTAACGTTCTTAACCTTAGCACAACCTGCATGACCAGGCACCTGCATGCAAAGCATGAACTGCAGTGGAGTAAACACCTTAAAAACAAGGAAGTCACTCAGGCTCCCCCTGCTACCTCTTCTGCTGCTGCCGCCTCGGCCTCTTCTGCTGCTGCCGCCGCCTCGGCCTCTTCTGCTGCTGCCGCCTCGGCCTCTTCCTCCGCCTCTGGAAGAAAGTTGGCACCTGCCGCCCAGCAAACAGGGGATGTACCACCAACACCACCACCTCCGTCACCAAGCATCTCAACCATGTCACACGGCAGCGTTTTTCGAGAAAAAGGCACACGGTCGCCATTTGGCAGGAGAGGAACCCTGAGACAAGACCGCCCCCACACCCACCTCAGAAGCTTCAACCTCAACTATGAAGGGTAAAGAAATATCAGGTTGCACCAAGATGGGAGCGGAAGCAAAACTCTCTTTGATATTAGAAAAAGCCTTACGCGCCTCTACTGACCAAGAAGAAAAATCTACCCCCTTTCTTTTCATATCAGTGAGTGGTTTAACAATAGAGGAATAATTCAAAATAAACTTCCTGTAATAATTGGCAAAGCCCAAAAAACGCATCAGCGCCTTCTGATTCTCAGGAAACTCCCACTCAAGCACAGCGCGGACCTTCTCGGGGTCCATGCGAAAACCAGAAGCGGAGAGAAGAAACCCCAGAAATTGAATTTCTGGAACCGCAAACACACATTTTTCCAGTTTTGCATATAATTTATTCTCCCGCAGGATGAGCAAGACCTGACGTAAATGTTCCTTATGAGTCTTGAAATCAGGAGAAAAAAATCAGGGTCACCTGGGATCCAGCAAACAGAAAATGACAGATAAATGTACAGCACTTAACTTAGTAGCAGACTGGGAAATAGGATCAGCATGCACACACACTCCAGGAAGAAGTATAAGCCGCCCAGTAATGCATTATGGGGAGGAATTTAAAGGGAAGCAATCAGTCCAACTACATGACAGCTGAGAGAGGCTAACGAGATGAGGAACTGAACACCACAACAAAGAAAACTCAAGGAGGAGGTTCTGAAAGGCTTCTGTCAGAGCTTCTCAGCTGTCTGGTTGTGACACATTACCACAAAGCGAATCAAATTTTTCCTTAAATTCGGATCAAATTCAACTTCGTCAACTTCGATTCGCTCATCTCTAAGAAAAAATTGAGGAGTAGAAAGTCTCTGATCTGCTGAATTTTGAAAGGGTAGGATTTTGTCTCTGTTTGTATCATCTTACGGTACATGGCACAAGGCTTTCGTCCGGGTAGCAGATGAATCCCTTTATCTAGTTTCAAGAACATGATCATACCTTCCAATTCTTGGACATTATTTTATTCCTACAAAGAAGGGAGTCGTATCTCAAATTGAATTTAGTTAGTGTGTGTAATAGTGAAATAAAGAAGAGAAAGTCTTTGCTATCCTCTCTCTCTTGCCTTCTGCCTTCGTGCTGACGTTTGGCCACCTGTTTCTTAGCCATTGCACAGTAGCCATAGTCTCATTTAGGATACTTGTTCCAACCTTCCAATTCCTGAGCAACAGGTCCACTTGGTCCAGTATACTGATAGTGTATTTTGTCTCTGATTACTGGTTTTGATCTGCTTGTACCCCCCCCCCTTCCCAATTGGCTACCTGCTTTCACACCTACCATAGATCCTGTACTCCACCTGCCCTGAAATCAGCCTTCCCCCCCATTATGAGCAAACTCAGGCTGCCCTGATTTCTTCCCATCTGTCTTCTGCCTGCCATTTTTGTACCACATTCTGGTGTTAAGTGCTCCGTTTTATGTCAGCTGTTTCTAAAAGAGACTACACCTGGGGTAGATACTTACTTCAGGACAGTGGCGTAGCTACAGGGGTCGCAGCGGTCGCAATTGCGACCGGGCCCCTGAGTCAGGGGGTCCCACGGCCCCCCCCACCGCCTCCTATTCAAAATCCAGGCCAGGGCCCGCCCCGGGGGCAGTGCGCACGGCGCAGCGCAGGCTGTTGGCGGCTCACATGTCTGTCATGTCAGAGGGGGCGGGCGGGCGGCCGCAACATTGAGTGAGGTCTGACTGAGTGAGGAGGAGCCGGAGGCGTGGTTTCCGCGCATCTCCGGCTCCCAGTCAGATCAGACACTCAGAAGCAGGCGGTAGTGGCAGTGCGGACGTGCGGTGGCTGCGGCGGCGAGGTGAGTTTTGAGACTGTCTAACTGGTGACAGACAGTGTCTCTACTCTGACTGAGTGGCAGGCGGCGGCAGCGCAGAGCCCAGGGCCCATCTTGATGATGATGGGATTGGGAATAGAATGGGATTGGGTCTTGGGATCATGGAGTGAGTGGTGGGAGTCTGGGACTGGGACTCAGAATTCTGTGTGAGTGGGAATCTGTCTCTGTGGCTGAAGTGGTTACTGGGCACACTACTTACTGTGTGTGTGTGCCAGGCCCAAGGGTCAGACTCAGGCCGCAGGCAGGCAGTGTGTGGGCCTGCACCAGGCAGGGGCACTGGCCCCTGGCCTGGGCAGGCCAGGCAGTGACTGCTGTTACTCTGAGCCAGGAGAAGCAGTGCACTGCAAGCAAGTGTGCGTGCATGACACTGTGCCAGCCTGCCAGGGGCAGGCTGCAGGCAGCGGCCCAGGCCCCCAGCGTGATGCCCACTGTCTGTTGCTGACTGGCGCTGGGCACTTAAATTAATGACAGTGTGTGTGCCAGGGGGCAGGCCACAGGCAAGCAGTGTGTGCGCCTGCGCTAGGCACGGGCACTGCCCCTGGGGTAGGCAGTGAGGGAGTCTGATGGGACTGACTTGTAAAAGTTAGATGAGAGAAAAAAGTGCACTCAGACTTTTCTCTCTCATCTAACTGAAGACGCATGGTAAGGCCCCATTCACACATCCATAAGTGTTTTGCAAATCCACGGGCCCGTGGATCCGCAAAACACTGACATCGGTAATTTGCGATCGGTAATTTGCGGACCGCACATTGCCGACACTGCATAGAATATGCCTACTTTTGTCTGCAGATGCGGAAAAGAGTAGGACATGTTCTATTTTTTTTCTATTCAACTGCGTGTGCAGGCTGCACATCGTGCGGCCCCATAGAAATCAATGGGTCCACAATTCCGTTCCGCAAAAATGCAGAACAGAATTGCGGACGTGTAAATGGGGCCTTATTGGTAGGTGCCAGACCAGATGTGACAACTCCAGACCCTCAGACTTTTCTATGCTCATGGCGGTGGGAGATCTGGGATGGGTGTTTGGGTGGGAGCTCTGGAAGGGGTGGTGGGAGGCCCGATAGATATGTGGGGGCTGGGGGGGGCCATAATTTTTTTTTGCTATGGGGCCCATGCATTTCTAGCTACGCCCCTGCTTCAGGATTTCTTGCTTTGAATCCAGATTCCAGAATAATGGGTTGGAGAGTAAGTAGTGGAACTTTACTCAAAGGAAAAGTCAGCAAAAAAAAATTCTGCCAGTTAAAACCAGATAGTAACAAATCGTCTTTTTTTTTTTTTTTCTAACCTTTTTTTTATTTTCATATTTTCATATTTTTTCAATTCTATTTCCTGTACATGATTATGGGATGGCCATCATGCCTGAGCTGTTAACAGCATTTAGAAAGAATAAATAAAATCGCTTTACGGCAGCCCCATGGTCCATAGACAATGGTCTGGAGGGGACCTCATTGACTTAGGCAACTTTATTATCTGCGGTGTGTATCTCCGAATTTGGAGCTGCCAGATGCAAATGGAATGCCTGCTGGCCCCATGAAGTATAATGGGGTACGGCAGTGATACGGCCTCATTCCGGCAAAAATGCCAAAAATCTACCGGACACATACCCGCTGCGGTTTGTGTCCGGCCGATTCTCACCATTTTTGCTGAATCAAATGGCTGGAGATGCTAAAGTAGCCTTATATGGGAAAGTTTTCTCAGCTTGCTCTGTGACCAATGCAGAGGTCATTGTACAATGAAAGAATAGATAAGACAAGATCACCCATTCACCAAAATCAATTGAAAAAGCTTATCTGTCATTCTAATCCGGCCTGTAATGCTATTTCCTCTTTGTATAGATAAGTAGGTAACTGCAGAATTTTATGTTTTGTTTCAATATAGATAGTGACATGAAAAATTAAAAAGAACAATACCAAAAATACTTTAAAAATATCTTAACCATAAAAACTTGATTCAAACAAAAGGTTATTTTCTGATTATACATTTGCTTTAAACTCTGCTCCTGGGTTTATTTCCTAATCCAAACCCATAGAAATCTGTGTGGGTACACAGCTTATCTGATAAACCTGTGATAGGTACGTTTAGGACTGACTATTTCAGAATTAGAATAGTGTTCATAGACCTATGTCTTCAGATGGCCCACAGTGCCTTGGTCCATTACAGCATTCCTTAAATGTAAGTTCTGGGGAAGAAAAAAGTGTAGCAATTATGGTTACTAAGGGGTCTATTGATCTTATGTTCACCATGCTAAATTATTTCTCAAATACTTATTTAATCTAATATATAAAGCTGAGTATGTGTGTGTGTGTGTATGTATGTATGTCCACTAAAGGAAACCGTACCGTCACATTTACAATAATGAAATTTGGCACACAGGTACATCAGGTGTTTTTTGAAGGTTTTAGACGGGGTCTCTGCTCTCTAGCACGTACCGTTCCTGAGATATTACCAAAAAATGCATTAGCCAATAGAAGCCTGGTCACGTGACCCTTATCAGTAAAAATAAGCTCTCAGGCCCTTAGTCTCCACATACACCAGGTTTCCATAACAACCCAGCCATTTTTCTTCACTGCTGTAGGTCAGCTTTGAGGGGGAAGGGCGCTGTGGATGACACTGTTAAGGGAGCGGAGTGCTGTGAAGGTCACAGTTCAGGGGCTGGTAGGGTGGCCATTCAGGCCACCCTCAAAATACGGACTTAAAAACCCCTTCCCTGGTCCCGCTAAGTCATGCCCCGACCCGTTTAGGCCATGACCCTCCCACTCCGCAGCCGACAGGGATTGAAAAAATGAAGGCAAAAATCAACTTCTGTCAGCTGCAGGAGTGGGAGGGAGGGTGACTTTCTCCCTGCAGCTCACACTCAGACAGTACAGTGCTGCTGTCTGAGAGTGAGCTGTTCAAAAGGATATCCCTGTGTCCTTCCAGGCCCTGTGTCGGACGGGGGACAGGGAGTCTGAAAGCCGGACTGTCCGCCCTAAAACCGTACCTCTGGCCACCCTAGGGGCAGGCTGCTGTGGAAGTCACAGTTAAGGGGACGGTCTGCTATGGAGGTCAGTGTTAAGGGGCAGATTGCTGTAGAGGCCACTGTTAAGGGGCGGGATGTTGTGGAAATCAGTGTTAAGTAGACGGGGAACTGTGGAAGTCACTAATAAAGGGAGGTCACTGTTAAAGGGGCGGGCACTGTAGAGGTCTCTGTTAAGGGGCAGGGAACGGTGAAGGTCACAGTTAAGGTGACGGTCCGCTATGGAGGTCAGTGTTAAGGGGGCGGGGTGTTGTGGAGGTCACATTTTAACAGAACAGAGCTCTGTGGAGGTCACTATTAAGGGGGCTGGATATTGTTTAAATCACTGTTAAGGAGACTGGGAACTGTGGAGGTCACAAATAAAGGGGCAGCCACTGTGGAGCTCACTGTTATGGGAGGAGGGGACTGTGGAGGCCACTATTATAGGGGCAGTGGGGTACTGTGAGGTCGCTGTTAAGGGAGTGGGTACTGTGAGGTCACTGTTAAGGGAGTAGGGTACTGTGGCAGTCACTGTTAAAGGGGCAGTCGCTGTGGAGGTCTCTGTTAAGGGGGCCAAGAATGGTGGAGGTCACAGATAAGGGCGGGTATAACCTATGGTCAGTGTTAAGTGGCTGGTGCTGTAGAGGTCACTGTTAAAGGGAACCAGTCTCCTGGAAAACACATATTAAACAAACCACAGTACCTTAAAGTATCCCCCAGTGTGTTTCTAATCATGATTTTCTTTCCTCATTCTGTCTCCTCATATTTGTTAAAATGGCAGTTTTAATGACTGCATCTTCTCAAAGTCGGGCTTGAAGTCTAGGGGGCAGCGGCCTCCTTGCTTCAAGGCACGATAAGCCTGCCCCTTACCCATCCTCTCTACATTGTGATGGACATCTTCCCGTGATGCCGAGACCACGCTCTTCTCGCGCATGCGCCGTGCGCTGCCTGTTACAGCGCAATCCCGGCTGCCTCACTCACCGCCTTCATTTTTCAGACTGCGCATGCGCCGCTCAGTTCCATCGCGCTCGCGCCAGGGCCTGAAGACAGTGATCACGCTCACGCTAAAGACGAGAAGTGACAGCTGGGCACAAGCGCAATGGAACTGAACAGCGCATGCTGCAAAATGAAGGCGGTGAGTGAGGGAGCCGCGATCGCGCTGTAACAGGCAGCGCACAGCGCATGCGCGAGAGGAGCGCAGTCCCGGCATCACGGTAATATGTCCATCACAATGTAGGAGAGGAGTAAGGGGCGGGCTTATCGTGCCTTGAAGTGAGGAGGCCACTTCCCCCTAGACTTCAAGCCTGACTTGGAGAAGGTGACAACAGACATTAAAACTGCAATTTTAACAAATATGAGGAGACAGAATTAGGAAAGAAAATCAAGATTAGAAACACACTGGGGGATACTTTAAGGTACTGTGGTTGGTTTAAAATGTGTTTTTCAGGTGACAGGTTCCTTTTAAGGGGGCGGGCCCCTGTGGAGGTCACTGTCAAGGGGGTGGGGTGGGGTGCTGTGGAACTCACTGTTAAAGGGACAGGCTGCTGTGAAGGTCACAGTTAAGGGGGTGGGCTGCTATGGAGATCCTATTTTAAGGAGATGGGGCACTGTGGGGGGGGGGGGTCAGTGATAAGGGGTGGGGGGCTGTGGAGGTCACTGTTAAGGGGGCGGGGTACTGTAGATGTCACTGTTATAGTGGATACTGATGATATCTTTTAACGACACACACAAACATTAGATGAAATATACCCGTGTGAAGCCGTGTCCTTCAGCTAGTCCATCCTATAGTTCTTCTCAATGGCAACCCATGTAAATTACCACACTTTTTAATATTCATAATCTAAATGAATAGCTCTCTATGATAAGATAAAAAGCTGAATGCAGTGTAGGTACTGTATATCATTTTATAAAATAACAAGCAAGGGAATTCATATAAATTTATATGCAACCAAGTTCAAAAGTCTACTGTTCGAAGCTACTTTTCCAAAAACAACTATTGCTGGT
The DNA here is from genome assembly GCF_014858855.1 of Bufo gargarizans. Classification (NCBI taxonomy): domain Eukaryota; kingdom Metazoa; phylum Chordata; class Amphibia; order Anura; family Bufonidae; genus Bufo; species Bufo gargarizans. The sequence continues at coordinate 155,375,605 of NC_058086.1, read as the reverse complement.
GCTTCTGTTTCCAGTCTCTCATCACTATGTATAATGCAAATCTCTGAACAGAACACAAACTAGACTCATGATGACTGGTTTTACTGTTTTTGTAGTAGCTGACTTAAAAATTCAGGTGAGCAAATAATGTCAGCCAACGAGTTAGGTGAGGCTTGTTTGACTGTACTGATAGCCAGAGCTAAAGTTCAGTCATTTCTGAGACAATCAACAGCTCATGGCTGTGTAGATGACTGTTAGAGTTGACAAAAACAACATCTAATGTTCTGTTCTGCTTGATTTATTATACCTAAGTGTAGCCTTTAGCTTGTGGACTCTCTTCAATTTGGAGCAAGCATTTCTTCTCCACTTGTCAGGTCTTGGCTTCAGGGTAATATACTGATAGCTATTTAATTTGAATTCTTTCAGGCCCATGTACTGAGGCTAAAGGTACTTGCATGGCATAAACATTGTAAAAAGAAAATGTGACCTTATAATCTTTCCATCTACATATTAAGAGATGTGTTACATTGATTTTCTTTTTTTATTGTGCATACCTTAAGTGATGAGAGATCCTGTAATACATGGAACTACTCATACTTGACAAAAGTGCAACATATTGTCACGGACGTTCCCGTGACAGGTGGCAGCAGATTGGTGAGACTGGCATCACGTGGTTAGATCTGACTGGTTTTCCCTGTGGATCAATAGGTGTCTGTGTTGTTTCTGGTAATGGCCACACCACTTGCCTCAAGTGTTGCTAATGTGGTCATATAACCTTCCTTGTTTAGTGCTGCTTGTCCCACAATGCTGTGCGGTTTATAGTTTTAGTTGTAAAGAGCTGGTGTGTGGATCTTTCTTTTCCCTTTTGTATTTTGTTTGGGTTCTGTGTGTTGCATTTCCATATTGTTTGTATTAGGCCTGTAGGAGACTCCTGTTCGTCCTTCCTTTTGGAGCAACAGGTAGTCTTGTCCCTGCCATTAGTACCAGGGTCCTATAGGGCTAGATAAGATTTTAGGTATTCCTGCATACGAACACACCTACCTCTGGGGTCTGTTCATACTGGTAGACAGTCAGGATTTTGGTTAGGGTTTTACTAGGAGGTGTCCATCTTCGTTCCCTAGTTCTCAGGCCTGATTTCTTGTCCCCCCTTCCCTCTTATGCTCGGTGTGGTGTTTCCCTCCCACACAAATGTGTTACACTTGCAAGCTTGAGTGAAACCATTTTAAGAGATTTTAAAGTTGCTCAATACATTCTCAACCCAATGGAGATTTGTTTATTTTTTTTTTTAAGTGGGCACTAAAAATTGTAACTGAAGCCCTAGCCTAAAAAGTACAGAATCTAACAAGTACAGCTGATTTTACAGTCGGAACTAGATAGTGCTTAGATCTCATGGAACACCATTATGGCTAGGTCCACCACATGGCAAGTATGAGCCATGTTATTGCTAAGTAGCAAAACGTACAAGATACATGGCCACTTTAACTATAGGACAGATGGTTTCACCCTTTAGCATGCCGTGTGACACCTTCATCATGTTTGATGTTACATGATGCAGCAGTGTTAAACACTGCCATAGTCTGTCGTCTTCCTTGGCTGCTGTAAAGTTGTTCCAGTGTCTGTCTGTCTGTCTCTCTCTCTATCTATATATATATATATATATATATATATATACCCTAAAGAATTATTAGGAACACCATACTAATACGGTGTTGGACCCCCTTTTGCCTTCAGAACTGCCTTAATTCTACATGGCATTGATTCAACAAGGTGCTGATAGCATTCTTTAGACATGTTGGCCCATATTGATAGGATAGCATCTTGCAGTTGATGGAGATTTGAGGGATGCACATCCAGGGCACGAAGCTCCCGTTCCACCACATCCCAAAGAAGCTCTATTGGGTTGAGATCGGGTGACTGTGGGGGCCATTTTAGTACAGTGAACTCATTGTCATGTTTAAGAAACCAATTTGAAATGATTTGAGCTTTGTGACATGGTGCATTATCCTGCTGGAAGTAGCCATCAGAGGATGGGTACATGGTGGTCATGAAGGGATGGACATGGTCAGAAACAATGCTCAGGTAGCCCGTGGCATTTAAACGATGGCCAATTGGCACTAAGGGGCCTAAAGTGTGCCCAGAAAACATCCCCCACACCATTACACCACCACCACCAGCCTGCACAGTGGTTACAAGGCATGATGGATACATGTTCTCATTCTGTTTACGCCAAATTCAGACTCTACCATTTGAATGTCTCAACAGAAATCGAGACTCATCAGACCAGGCAACATTTTTCCAGTCTTTAACAGTCCAATTTTGGTGAGCTCGTGCAAATTGTAGCCTCTTTTTCCTATTTGTAGTGGAGATGAGTGGTACCCGGTGCGGTCTTCTGCTGTTGTAGCCCACCTTTCTTTCCCATTCTGACATTCAGTTTGGAGTTCAGGAGATTGTCTTGACCAGGACCACAACCCTACATGCATTGAAGCAACTGCCATGTGATTGGTTAACTAGATAATCGCATTAGGGCTCTTTCACACCTGCGTTCCTTTCTTCCGGCATAGAGTTCCGTCGTCAGGGCTCTATGCCGGAAGAATGCTGATCAGTTTTATCCTAATGCATTCTGAATGGAGAGAAATCCGTTCAGGATGCATCAGGATGTCTTCAGTTCCGGACCGGAAAGTTTTTTGGCCGGAGAAAATACCGCAGCATGCTGCGCTTTTTGCTCCGGCCAAAAATCCTGAAGACTTGCCGCAAGGCCGGATCCGGAATTAATGCCCATTGAAAGGCATTATCCGGATCCGGCCTTAAGCTAAACGTCGTTTCGGCGCATTGCCGTATCCGACGTTTAGCTTTTTCTGAATGGTTACCATGGCTGCCAAGACGCTAAAGTCCTGGCAGCCATGGTAAAGTGTAGTGTACTTACCGTCCGTGCGGCTCCCGGGGTGCTCCAGAGTGACGTCAGGGCGCCCCAAGCGCATGGATCACGTGATCGCATGGCACGTCATCCATGCGCATGGGGCGCTCTGACGTCATTCTGGAGAGCCCCGGGAGCCGCACGGACTGTAAGTATACCGCTCCCCGCTCCTACTATGGCAACCAGGACTTTAATAGCGTCCTGGGTGCCATAGTAACACTGAAAGCATTTTGAAGACGGATCCGTCTTCAAATGCTTTCAGTTCACTTGCGTTTTTCCGGATCCGGCGTGTAATTCTGGCAAGTGGAGTACACGCCGGATCCGGACAACGCAAGTGTGAAAGAGGCCTTAATGAGAAATAGAACAGGTGTTCCTAATAATTCTTTAGGTGAGTGTATATTACACACATGTGATACCAGAGCCACTAGTGATGAGATTGCAGCCCCATTGTGCAACTACAGAGTTGCTTCAAGAATCAGTCCAGAGCAAGGGAGCTATTACTGGAGTCAACCAGATACCAATAGCATTAAGGGCATTCAGGACCAGAGTGAGGTCCTGAGGCAAATCGCTGAAAAAATATGTGCTCCCAGTGTATTATTGCGGACTCTGAGCTATGAAGATGGGACTCTTGCCCACTATTGATCTTATTATTGTGTAGAAAACCCACTGCACCTGGCTTTGTTGATTTTGTAGCTGCGAAACCGTTTCAGTAAAGAAAAATGTAATGGCATAGCTTGTCCACGTCTCTGTTGGCCTTCCACCGGCACGTTACACCGTAAATGGCTTTCTTGCACAAAAAAATGGTCCCAAGTGCATTCAATGGTGTAACCATTCAACCTGTCCTTCCATCTTACATTCAAACGTTTAGGAGTTGCTAGTCATAAGAAAATTACAATGTGTAAATGAGATGTAAGAAATCACATTTTAACATTAATGTAAGGGTAATAAACCTCATATCACGTACAAAGGAATTGCAGCTGTACACAAGGTTAGACCAGGTTTACACACTGTGCCTTAGTTGTGAGTCATGTATTAATGGCCTAAGCTTTCTGTCACCTGAATGTGTTCACGTCAATTAGGACACTCCCTATAGCACATTACTTCTTATAGAATATCAAGTGTTCTTTTGTTATAGCAAAAAAAGGTCTATTATCCTTCTGACTATGCTTAGTCCTGGTAGACATTAAACAGGTCTTCAAAGTAAAACAAAATGCTAAATCATATTATGAAGTTGATGGCTTTTGTTCATGGCTACAATCGTGAAGATCTGTACTGTGAAGTGAATGGGCGGTAATGTAAATGGCTATAGCGTGACAATGAAAGCAGGTTATTTTGAGGTCAAATTAAGACTGTAAAATAACTTCTCAAGAAATAAGTCTGAGGAGATCAATCTCCACATTGAATCCCTTTAGTCCAGTATTGAAATATCATTATTTATTTTTTTAGGGGGGCAACCTCCTTTTAAAGTACTAAATCTTAAAGAAGTTATCCCATGATTACTGTAAAAAAAAAAAATCTAATAACCTATAGTACATAACCATCTATTTCTAACAAAGGTAGAACCAACCCCCCAACTCGAATAGATCCAGAGATCTCCCCATTCATTGCTTCTAATGCTCTGCTAGATTTATTTCCATCTGGCAGCTCGGGGAAAGAGAAGGGGGAGTCCTTTCTCAAGGGGCATGTTCTTTCTCATAAGGTGTGTCCTTTTAAAACTGAGCATGTTCAGCCTCCTCAGCAAGATGGACAGATAATTAAAGCGGTTGTCTCACTTTCAGCAAATGGCATTTATCATGTAGAGAAAGTTAATACAAGACACTTACTAATGTATTGTGATTGTCCATATTGCCTCCTTTGCTGGCTGGATTCATTCACAAAACAAATACAGAGGCTTACCAGAAGTGGCTGTGCATCTCTCGGCACAACTGCAGACAATGCATGTTGGTAGCCTCTAACTGGCAACAGCTCCACTCCCTGGAATTCACTTAAAGGGAACCTGTCACCGGGATTTTGTGTATAGAGCTGAGGACATGGGTTGCTAGATGGCCGCTAGCACTTCCGCAATACCCAGTCCCCATAGCTCTGTGTGCTTTTATTGTGTAAAAAAACGATACATATGCAAATTAACCTGAGATGAGTCCTGTCCCTGACTCATCTCATATACAGGACTCATCTCAAGTTAATTTGCATATGTATTAAATAGTTTTTTTTACACAATAAAAGCACACAGAGCTATGGGGACTGGGTATTGCGGAAGTGCTAGGGGCCATCTAGCAACCCATGTCCTCAGCTCTATACCCAAAATCCCAGTGACAGGTTCCCTTTAAATTCATTTTTTTCAGTACATTATACACTGCTCGTTACCATGGTTACGACCACCCTGCAATCCAGCAATGGTGGCCATGCTTGCACACTATAGGAAAAAGCTCTGGCCTCTCCGGTAGCTGGGACTGCAGGAGTGCCCATAGTCCAGTTCCTTTTCCTATAGTGTGCAAGCACGTCCACCGCTGCTGGATTGCAGGGTGGTCGTTACCATGGAAACGAGCAGTGTATAATGTACTGAAAAAAAAGAATTTAAGTGAATTCCAGGGAGTGGAGCTGTTGCCAGTTAGAGGCTACCAACATGCATTGTCTGGAGTTGTGCCGAGAGATGCACAGCCACTTCTGGTAAGCCTCTGTATTTGTTTTGTGTGAATATCAATATCCTAGTTGGATTTCATACAGGGTAGGGCCCTTGTACCTTTTATGGTTTAGGATATGTGCAGAGGTCATTGTGCAGGGAGTATGAGGAGGGAAGCTGTGGCTATTACCTTTTGAGAACAGTAGATCCTGTGTTGTACTGTGCTCAACGCATAGCATCATTCAGCTTATTTAGCATAAACTGTTTAGTGGTGGATCAGTTATGGTCTGGGGACGCTTGGGTCCGGAAAAAGTACAAGGAAGAGCAACTAAACTTATAACTGGTATGGAGGCCTTTAGTTGTGGGAAAAGATTAAAATAATTACATTTAGTATTGAAAAGTCATCTAGGGGGGGGACATGATTAACTTGCATAAATATACACAGTCAAGTCACATCATTATGACCACCAAGGTATATCCACAATAACTGCCATGTGCAGCACGGACATCAGACAGGCTGGGAGTGACTTAGGTCCTTGTAGGTTGTTACAGGTATCCCACAGTTGCTAGAAGGTGCATGGGGAAGGATTCATAGAGCTAACAGATGCCCAATTGGTTTCAAGTCTGAGACTTTTTGTAGCAACTCCTTAGAAGACCAGGGTAGGACTTAGAAGTCTTGATCATGCTCTTCCATCCAATGTCTGACATTTCTATCCATCTGACCTGTCTGATTTCAGGATTAAATCTTGATGGGCCCACTTATCCATGTGGATGGCACTCTCAACCAATTTGGGTATGAATCCATCCTTGCAGATCACCTACACCGTACATGCTGATTGTCTTTCCTCGGATGGTGGATGAAATCTTCCAGCAAGACAATGCGTCTTGCTGGAAGATTTCATCCGCCATCCGAGGAAAGACAATGAGCATGTAGGGTGTAGGTGATCTGCAAGGATGGATCCATACCCAAATTGGTTGAAAGTGCCATCCACATGGATAAGTGGGCCCATCAAGATTTAATCCTGATTTTTAACTTCCAATACTGCATTAGGAAACCTGTCTGTGTGGCTTTACCCACTTTGCCACACATCATTTCATGAAATTCCTGGTCTGCTCTGGTCAACTGTAAGACTGGCTGTAAACATTGGATAGCTGTTGACCAAATGCTTGTTCATCTGAGAGCTATATCTATTGACTACCCCATACTCATACATGCTTGGTCAAGAATGTGTGTGTCCTACATGGGAAAAGGAGGAAAAAAACACTACCAGACACTTCTGGGAGCACTCATCTTCCCAAGAACAAAAGGATCAAACCGTTGAAATCAACATGACATAATGTGTTTGGACATTAATAGAAAAAGCTTCCACTTTATGACAAACAGCTCATCGACGGCTTAATTTCAATTTTAATGTGGTCATAATGTGCTCAGAAGATCATTCATGAGAGGGAGGGCTGAAGATGAGCTGTCAGAAAAGCTCTTCAATGGATTTCCCTGTAAACAGCATTCTGCAGCTTGCTACGTACTGTGAAACATAGAAGCTGCAGAATCCAAATAAAGCAGAATTTTTTATAAGAACCTATTACAAAAATGTATTTTTTTTAGACCAAAATTCATCTAAATCAGTAGAAAAGTGCTGAGGAGGACTGAGAGGCTGTGAGAACTGAATGTTCCATTTATCTCACCTAAGTAAATTTTTTGAATAATGACCTTTAATCACAATGACCTTATTTGCCTAAAGCAATCTAATCTTCACATTTATCCAATATTAAACATCTTGAAAGACAGATTCTTCTAACATGAATATGATTGTGCTAAAATGTAATTGGGTCTGGAGCCTATATTAATCCCCTCTATAAGAGATTCCTTGCAAGAAATGAGATTCTACGTGGGGGGAAATTAGAAGCCGCTTGTTTCATTTGGCATCAGCAGTAACAACTCTTTTCATGACCTCAATAAACACATTTGTACCACCTTTATTTGGCTCCCCATTGTTTCTCTGCCTTTAATCATTCACCTGTAAACCTATTTAACCACTACTGAGAGAGATCCTGTTAAAATGATTAGACGTTTCTGTGCAATTAGAGTAGGTTTACATATGCAGCACAAATTCTGGTAGTCTACTATGGCAAAGACAAGGATTATCAGAGTTTACCATGTTCTGTAGAGTCAGATGTTGCCACACCACTGGATCCCCACTGGCATGCATGCAGTGGTATTTGTCCAGCTGAAAGATGGCATTTATGCTGGAAAGTGTCTGGAACCCCTTGGGATCCCAATATGGTCAATGGGGATCCGGCGGTGTGCGGCATTAAGTTGTGGTTGGGCATTATATCTATTATCAATAAACGCTATGTATATATGTCATATCAAAGCCCCTTTTCAATCAATGCCTTACTTTGGAATATGTACCATTAGTGTTAGGAAATGTCGAATTACAAAAATGGTTGCGATTTCTTGTATCCATGGACAATCTCTGCTATTGCAGCTCAACCCCCTTTAAGCAAAGTAGGCAATTGCAAACCATAACTTGCTAGCAAGAGTGGCTCTGTTTCTGAAGATAGGAGCCATTTTCCAAGCCCATAGAATCCAATTAGACATGGCTTTAAAGAGTAATAGGTTAAGTTATTGTCACGGTCCTAGATCTAGGAGACTGGCTGCATGTGATGGGATCTGACAGCCTCTCTGGTTTCACTCTTCTGTGTTGTTGCTGGGTATGACCACACCTCTGGTCTCAGGTGTAGCTTAAGTGGTCATTCCTACTCCTCTATTTAGTCTGGCCTCACCCATCATGCTATGTGGTTGATAGCTCCTTTTGGTTGTGAAGAGCTGGTGTCTGGTTCTCCTGAGTTCTTGCTCGTCTGCATATTTTGGAGTTAAGGGTCTTTTCCCTATTTCTTGTTCGTGGTTTTCCCCTACCTTTTGGCATTAGGCCTGAGGGAGTCTCCTGTTCCTTCAGCTGGGAAGGAACAGGTCATGTCTTGTCCTGACACTATTTCCAGGGCCCTTTAGGGTCAGATAGGGCCCTAGGTTACAGCATATGAACATTCTTACCATCAAGGTCTATGAGACTGCCAGAAATGGCAGAGCCAGTGCTCAATTATTTTCTGAACTTCCAAAGTGTTGAACGGAGGGTTGCCGCGCTTAGGCGGATGTTATCCTTCCCACGTGGGGGTCCCGTTCTGGATCTGACACTGATAACATATTCAAGTGATATGTCATCAGTTTATGAGATGGGAATACACATTTAACAAGCACTGCTGCCTGTTCTGAACCCAAACCAATTATAAATTGATTGCATATCACTAGTATATTCCATAACTTTTTATCTCCCAACTTGTTGGATAAATCTAAGAAGGAAAACCCAATATGTGAGCTGAGGATCCGCAAACTGTGCCTTAATATGTACGCTAACAGACTGACCCGAAATCTTAAACTGCTCAGTGGAAAGGCCAAAATCTTGCTACACAATAAGCTTCTTTCTAAGAGTGTTATCATTCAGCTCTATGGCTTTGTGATGGAATGTAAATTTGTAGTTCTTTATCAGAAAAAAAATTGCCACTTTAAAGTACTCCTCCTAGTTATCAGTCATGAATTTATGGTCTTTTCTGCAAATGACCAAATTGATGATAAATCTCTATAATGTGTTCCTAAAAGAATCAGTCTTTATGTTTATGGTGGTATCGTACAGTAGTTCAGCCATCTGGCACCCACCTCAAATCCCATGTAATTCCAACTTTACCCTTTGGGATTGTGGGTGCATCATCCAATCATCTTCCGTCTGTCATCCACTTCAACGCTCCTCTGTATGTTACTAACATTTCCTTTTGGCTTAGATCAGCCTAGGGTATTTCTTTGTGCCTTCATAACACTTTTTAGTACACAGTAAATTTTTATTAATTGGATGGCTCAATTTTTCAGAGCTATGGAAAGGCAGATTAGAAGCTAAAGGGAGCTGAAGGAAAGTAAGTGCAGAGAGCACCGGAGGAGCTGGTGCAGAGGATGGGAGTGGTAGTGGCCCTGATGCAGTGTTGTGTCACAGTGTACCCCCACAGGCAGTTGCTTCCTGGAAATGTAGTACTGAAGAATGAGGCTAGAATTAAACTTGGTCTATTTACTAAGGGCAACATAGAACTTCAAATCCTTTCAATAGCAGCAGAATTTGAGGGTAATCTTCTCTAAGACCAGTAGGGATCATATAGGCAAGATGGACGGCTGCAATTTACAACTTAGGTCATACTGACCTAGCAATGTACTGGGTGATGGGTCTTTTCTCTAGTACCTTACTGGTCTTAGAGAAGATTATACTCAAATTCTGCTGCTATTGAAAGGATTTGAAGTGTTGCCCTTAGTAAATAGACAGCAGGATCTGGAGATGCTGGTCATGGCAGTTCACTTTGCTGTCAAGCTACTCAAGCCTTCACTTAAGACAGGTGTATAAGTGATCACTCTGGAGAATCTGGAAAAGGAGCAGGAGCTTTAACTTGCACTTGCTCTTCTCACAGAGATTCTCCTCTCCTGGCAGCAAGCAGGAGTAGGACCAGCCCACTCCCCTACCATGAGGGGAGGAACAGGGTAATTATCCCTGTTACATGCCAACCTTTGCCATCCACATATTGGCAACAATGGCCAAATACATATAAACAATATACATACAAAACTATATACAATATTCTAGTACCCATAGGTCTTGGGGTACTACACAAGAATTTACCAAAAAAATGCCACTTTCAGGAAATACTTAAATTGGAGAACCCAATGTGGGACTATGATTCCTCGGGCCCAGCAGATCTACCTTTAATTGAATAGTAGACTATGTTGCTCTCGTTGCACACATAGGACATATCAATGTAATAATTCAATAGGTCTAACAGGTTATTTATGAGTCAACCCCATAAGAATAGCATAGCAAGTGGTTGGCTATAAATTTAGCTCTAAAAGTGGTTGTCGTTTTCAGGAACACTGGGGCTCATTGTTGTTTCTTGAATCCTCTGTTGGGCCAGTCCAACCCTTTAACTGATATCCACTACTGAACGGAGCATTCCATAAAAATCACATCCGATAAATAGCTAATTATTTCTGCCATCAAGCCAATTTATTAGACATTACAGCTCAAGCTCTAACATGCAAAATTAAAACCTCTTATGGTTTGTTTTCCAATTGTTCTATTGAACTCAGTACTGTGCATGTTTTAACGCTATTTCCTACTTCAATACTAATGTTCCCGGCAATCTGAATATTAGAGGAAGAACAATTCCAGATTATGTCTGTGACCCATTTCCTTTATGGGTTTAATTTCATTGTTAAAATGCTTTTTTTTAACAGCTTTATTAAATAGAAGTCTAATGCTATAATAAATACATATAAGTATTTAACATGGTAAGCTTCTACTTCTGTTGCCAAGAAATAAAAGTCCGACATTGGATAAAGGATAAGTGTTCCATTAAGTAACAATACATTATAAAGACTTTTGCTGAATCACAATAGAGTCTTTAGTGTCTGCAGTACTTAAAAGTTTTATAAACCACAGCTTCATTGAGCGCTACTGTGTGTGTGACAGTTTTTAAGTGACTGACATGACACACTGTGTGGGAAACAAAGCTTGCAAGTGGTACTTGAACAGGTGTATGACTGGCTTACTGGAAAAGCAGCCATTTGAAAAGGCGACCATGGGAACGGAATGTTCTTGTATGGAAGGGACAGGAAATCACTCTTGGCCTCTCTACACTTCTATGAATCAGATCTGTGTATCAATATAATTAAATTCCCCTGAAATCTGATTTTCATATATTTTTGGAATCACCACATGAATGAATTCCATCAAATAGAATGTAAAACTAAACTCGTAAAAAGCACATATGGTACAGAAGTGTAACTGGAAAGTGATGACCCTAATGTCAACCGTTGATTAGAATCCCATGGGTACAGGTCAAAGCATCTATATTAGTTGCTCCTCTGCATCAGTACCAGTCTCTATTAGATGTTCAGCCTCCTGGGTGCTGAAACCAATCTATTAGCATTATCTTTTGAGTGCAGGTACTAATTTTTTGATTAGGGGCTCAGGCTTCTGGATACTGGTACAAGTCTCTGTTGAGGCTCTGCTTCATGGGTGAAGTTGCCTCTGTCGCAACTCGGCCTCCTAGATGGAGATACCAGTCTTCTCGGCTGATATGCAGGCTGTGCCCAGGATGTATAATTTTCTTTTTACCAACTTCCTGTGACTGGTTGAGTCCTAGGTTCAAAAGCTTTGGTTACCTTGTCTGTATTCTACCCAGTATGACCCTATAACCATCCTTACAGCACGGAATAGAAAATTCTACCCTCACTTCCATGGCAGCAGAAACACAACAACCTAAAGAACATTTTGGTACTACCTTCCTGGCAAGTTTGGTTTTCCTTCTGTCACTGAAATGGAGATACAGGAATGCATGCAGCAGTTTGATGGCAAACACAAAAGGGGTACAAGAAAGTTTATGCTATATTTCGTCCTTGCTTCTCAGGAGGGAGCAAGTCAATACTCTGGCCAGCTTGTGGGAGGAGGACCTGGGGTCACAACTGCTACCCTTATAATTATGTCACTAATGTTGTTTTAATTTATTAATATCTAGCTTAGACTGAAGCTGTTTGGTTACAAAAAATGGTTAAACAGCAATATAGTTTTGTTCTACCATATACACTATATGGGCAAAAGTATTGGGACAAATGCACATTAATATGGAGCTTGTCCCTGTTTGCAGCTAAACAGTTTCCACTCTTAAGGCCATCTACAAGATTTTAGAGGGTGTTGGAATTTTTGTCCATTCATCGAGAAGAGCATTCCTGAGGTCAGACACAGATGTTGGACTAGGAGGCCTGGTTCGCAGTCCCCATTATAGTTCATCCCAAAGGTGTTTGATCAGATTTCCGCAACAACGCAGCCTAACCATGCCTTTAAGTAGCCTGCTTTGTGCACTGGGGCACAGTCATGCTGGAACAGAAAAGGGCCTTCCCCAAACTGTTTGCACAAAGATAGATGCATACAATTGTCTAAAATGGTCTTGGAATGGGGGAGCATTAAGACTTCCATACACTGGAACTAAGGGTCCTAGGCCAACCGCTGAAAAATAAACCCATAGTAGTATTCCTTTTCCACCAATCTTTCCAGATGGCACAAAGCACTTAGACAGACAAGTAACGTTTTCCTGGCATTTTCCAAAACCCAGACTCATCCATCAGACTGCCAGATAAATAAGTGTGATTGGTCATGTCGCAGGACACATTTCCACTGCTCCAGAGTAAAGTGATGGCATGCTTTACACCACTCTGATGCTTGGCATGGTCTTTGATGATCTAAGGCTTGCATGCATCTGCTCAGTCATGAAAATCCATACCATGAAGCTCCCAGCACACATCTAAAAAATGAAAGGGGAAATTTGATTAGTTGCTAGGGGCAACAAAGCCAGTTTCTCTTTGTACTAGTTCTGATAAATCTCCCCGTCTGCGCCTCTGTAACTTTTCATGGTCTCCACATCATGGCATGGAGTTGCTGAGGTTGATTGTGGAATATCTAAGAGGGAGGAAATGTCAAACTGACTTGTAATAATTACATGCTATTACAGTACCATGCTGGAAATTGGTGAGCTCTTTAGAATGAGCCATTCTTTCACAAATATTTGTAGGGGAAAACTGCGTGGCTGGGGGCTGGATTTTATACACCTGTGGAAATGGGACTGAATAAAACACCTGAATTCAATGATTAAGTGTGACCCAATACTTTTGTTCATATAGTGTTCAAATACAGTATATAAATGAATTGATATACAGTGCAATTAAAACCTTGATAGTGTAATACTTTGCTGGTTTAGCACTTTTGGCACTTCTGTTTTTATGTCCTAAGAATGATATCGGCACTTCGAGTAAGAGCCTAGTTGAGATTACAAATTGTCTACTCCCTACACATGTGCCCTAGTCCATGCCCACGGTCAGCTGGTGATGGTTATTAATAGAGATGAGCGAATCGAATCAGACGAAGTGGAATTCGATCCAAATTTTAGGAAAAATTCGATTCACAACTAAAGCGAATTTCCTCGCGCTTCGTGGTAACGAATCGTAATTTTTCCTAAAATGGCAGCTACACGTGTGAGGACATGAGGCAAGGAACTCTGGGAAGGCGGGCTGATCCATAATGCCATGCATGCAGCCAATCAGCAGCCAGCCAGCCCTGTAATGCCACAGGTGTATAACTACGGCGGCCATCTTAGAGTCAGATATTTTCCAGTGTTCTGAGTGCAGGAACAGACGTGGGAAGGCACTAGGGACAGCAATAGGAATAAAAACGATTTATAAGTGCAGGGAAAGGATAGGGAGAAATAATTTCACAGCATCTTAGTGCAGGGAGAGACGTCTGAAGTCACTAGGAACAGTGCTAGAAAAACCTCATTGTGAAAAAAAAATAATGAGATTTTTCAAGTGCAGGGAAACATTATTTGGGGATCCAAATAGTCATTATACAGCTCTGGCATTCCAGTAATTTGTTCTTGTTATTGGGGTGTAAGTGCGATGTTGAAAAGCCTTTAGTGGCTTATATCTGTGGAAAAAGAAAAATATATACGTATTTCACTTCTGCAGTTATATGTGGTGAAAGTGTCCTATTTCAGTACAAAGGAAAAAATATACGCACGTCACTGTTGCATTTATTTGTGGTGAAAGAGTTTAGTGGCCTATTTCAGTATAAAACGAAAAATATACGCATTTCACTTCTGCAGTTATGTGATGAAAGCATTCAGTGTCCTATTTCAGTACAAACAAAATTAATTCAATCGTCGGCTTTGCGGTTATATGCGGTAAAATCTTTATTGAAGTATTTCAGTCAAAAAACAAAATTTATTCAGCTTTCAGCGGTTATATGTGGTAAAATCTTTAGTGACGTAACTTGATGAACTTCGCGACTCTTCCGGGCTCAAAGCTATCTTGACACTTTGTCTTCTCATTGTCTGTAGCTACTAGAGGCCTGTTCTTGCCAGGCAGGTTCCCCCAGAAGTATCTGGGTCGATGAGCAGCCGATACCGCACTTGCATTAATCTTGACAGGATTCGTCTTCAGGTGGAGAAAAATTGTTTTTGGGAATATTTTCTCCATCGTAACCACGTCGTCAAATAAACTGAAGACTGTCCGATTCTCTCCGGTCTTAGGCAACACTTAATTTTTATTATTGAATATTAAATTGAACTAAAACTTGATTAAAATTATAAGAAAGTAAATTTAATTTTGCCAATATATTATCCCAAACTTAGAGGGAAATTCACGGACAATCAATTTGCCAACCCTTTTGTGCCGGAGAACGTGTATTATTAAATCGTGTTTTAAGCAACACTTAATACAGTTGAGAAATTTTAACCTTCTGTTCTGCCCCATATTCCCTATAAATGAATAGACGAAGCAGCCACTCTGTGGCGTCCTCATGATGCTGCCACCGCCACCTTCCCACTCTGTCATTGTGCCACTTGGTAACTTCCTCATACTGCTGCCACCTCCACACTCTGCCATTGTGCCAGTCTGTGGCCTCCTCATGGTGCTGCCACCTCCAGACTCTGTCATTGTGCCACTCAGTGGCCTCATACTGCTGCCACCTCCACACTTGGTCATTGTGCCACTTGGTGGCTTTCTTATGCTTTTCCCAATATTCCCACTTCCTGACTGGGCCACTATTTTGCCTTTCGGCCTGGCTGACATCATCATTTGTTTGACCCTTCTGATCTGTCAGAAGGAAGGAAAAATGAGACACACAACGATCCGTTGTCTATGTAGCAGCTGTAAGGCCTGTATGGTCCCATCAGAATTGGCTTATGATTTGGTAGCCAAAAGTAGGAGTGGGTACAAAACACAGAAGACATGCAAATATTCCATTCACGTGTCATCTCTGTTTTAGATCCACTCCTGTTTTTTTGGGCTTTAGCAATACTGATGGATTATTGAGCAAATGCTGACCGAGTGAAGGCGGATGCTCCACAGACAGGATCTGTTCTTTGGGGGTTATTGTTCTGACGGATCAGAGGAAGGGCAAATAATCAGTGATGTCAACACAAACTAACTGCTGACACCCTCTCCACTCTGTCTAGGGGGCTCTACTTGTATAAGTGTTTAATAGAACAGGTTCTGTAGACATCTATGTGGAATCGGCTGATGATGGTGTAAAAGGAGTGCGCTTCTTCTTGACGCTAACATCGACCTGTAAGGCTGAGTTCCTACTTATTTTGTCGATTTTGGCCCCATGACTGCCCAAATAAATGAAGTGTGCAATGATTCTAAGAGTGATGCCTGTCATCTCCATGTCATACTGACTCACAGTATTATTTCACTACCACAGCAGACTCCCTATGTGTGTTACTGCAAGGCACAGTGTTCTACACCACTATAAAGGCTCTTAGCAGCCAGGAAATAGCCGTTTTTAACGCAATTAATATGACTCAATAATGCCTTTAGTTTTATATGCCATTTTCACTGAAAGATAGTCCCAAGCACTGAATTGTCAATTTTTATGTGAAGTATTAGAGAAGCCCTTTAAAGGGCATCTGTCAGCAGATTTGTACCTATGAACCTGGCTGACATGTTGCATGTGCACTTGGCAGCTAAAGGTGTCTATGTGGGTCCCATGTTCATATGTGTCTGCATTTCTGAGAAAAATGTATTTTGACAGGACATGGTAGTAAAACCTTCATCATGCTTTGGCCTATCAATCAAAGTGGAGAGGGCACAGCAGTTGCAGAGAGAGCAGAGCCCCTAGAAGTAACTGCAATGCTGGCTCTGCTATTTCCGTCGGGCCCATAGAAGTGAATGAGAACAGTGGCCTGTCATGCGCTGTCTGCTCCTATTCACTTCTATGGGGAGTGCGCTTGGTGGTGGCCGGACTGGAGTCCTCCAGCCACCACCTTGCGTGGCTCCGTTCCCGATATAGGTGCGGGTTCCAGTGGTGGGACCAGCACCTATGAGACAATGCGGGCATATCCTAGAAATATGCCACCATTGTCTGAGATGAGACAACCCCTTTAAGGCAGTTCCACTTTAAAAGGTGTTGTTACAGGAACACAACATTGAGGTTGCACTTAGATACATGGTCTTGGACAAACGGAAATGTTTGGTCCTTTTGGTTTGATCACAGTATATACCCAGACAAATTCTTTCATGTTCTCCATCCTATATAGAAGCCAGCTGTCTATATTGATGCAAACAAGATATGATGTGTCTTACATTAAATCTTCCCTTATCTATAAATTATTCACTACGCAGTGCATTCAGTATACCATTTGCTTTGTTCAGGTGTTTTTTCTTTGAAGTCTATTAACGTTATTATAGACATTAATGCAAGGGTATAAACTTTTACATCACAATCCATTATAAGCATCATCTTTTTCTTCATATCCCGCTACCTGAGAAAATATTGTTCACATCATAAGTGATCCGAATCACTTACAGTACTTGTCAAAAGGAAGCCAATTTCAATGAATGATGATTATCGTTATTTTACAAATTCTCTAAATCTTAAATCTAGAATCTTCAAATATAGTAAAATATCACATTTACTCATAATGTTAACCTGGCATACTATGTAAAATAAGGCTTAAACTCTGTATTCTCATACTGTGTCAAACTCTACATACCATCTTCATATAAAATAGTTAGATCAGCGTAAGATGACCAAGCATCAATGGTTAATGGAGATGGAGAAGAGGCAGCTTGAAGTGCCGTGCAGTGGAAGAAGTGCAGTGGTGCTGATCATATGAATGCTTTACCTGGTACTACCAGTCCCCCCTCTTCTTCCTTTTTGCCCCTCTTTACTACTTTTTCTCTTTTGACCCTTAATCATCTCTCCCATCTTCATTTCTCCTCTTGCATCTTCTTCTTTCTCTTCCTCCTCCTCCCTTACTCCTTCATCTTCCTCCTCCTTGCTTCTTCCTTCTCTACTTTTCTCCTCCTTTCCCTCTCCTAGATTTACACATTTTAGCATAATTTTAATCTTACTCTGACCCTAACAGTCATCTGTGAAATAAAGAATGGTCAAGGACAATAAAAAATCTTAATACTTTGCTGGCTCTCTTTTGATATTCTTAGGTAAATCTGTCAACTCTTTTGACTCCAACCTGCAGACCCTGCCAGAAAGGTAATACTGAAACTAGTTTAGACATGGCGATCTAGTTCTGTGCTAGCATAACCCAGTAAAAGGAGTTCCATTCCTTCACATATCGCATATAGCAGTGGTGGCGAACCTATGGCACGGGTGCCAGAGGCGGCACTCAGAGCCCTCTCTGTGGGCACCCGCACCCTGGAGAAAGTCTATGGTGTACCAATATGCCTTTGACTTTTCCT
The DNA here is from genome assembly GCF_014858855.1 of Bufo gargarizans. NCBI lineage: Eukaryota > Metazoa > Chordata > Amphibia > Anura > Bufonidae > Bufo > Bufo gargarizans. Next base: position 155,357,749 of record NC_058086.1, on the reverse strand, counting down.
GCCATTCATCAGTGCAGGACATGCTATGAACAGCACAGGCAGCACATTGAATGGAGGTAAGTTATTATAGCTAAATGATAAAGTACATGGAAGATATATAAAATTGGTGTTCAGGTTAAATTGCCGTGTTGGCACTTTGCGATAAATAAGTGGGTTTTGGGTTGCAGTTTGGGCACTCGGTCTCTAAGAGGTTCACCATCACTGGCATATAGTATAGTCATATTGTATAAAGTGTCCTGCTCTTTCATCAATAAACTTTTCCAAAACCCTGACCTAGGGAGTTTAAATGTCTGTTCTAGCCTTCCCTGAAGTCATATGACATGCTTTCCAAGGGGACAGCTTAAGCTGCCACTCAAGATAAGAGGAGGGGTTTGTAATGGTTTAGTGGGAAGAAGAACAGGCAGTCAGTTATTGGGAATGGACCGTTTCTTCTAGATAATGGCCTGCTCGTCAGTGAAGTTGAAGAGCTGCATTTTCATGCAGCAATGTCCTCCACCATATGGAGACAAAAGAGTGAAGGGGAGACAGAGAAACACTAGTATGCTGCTCTGTGTTTCAGGGAAATGTATGTGCATTGGTCTGGTGGGTACTGTTTCATATTATAGAGAGTGCCTAGTATGCATGAGTAGTATTGTAGGCCAAGCAAAGCTGCTATATGTTTCTGGGGAAAATATATGCAAATTTGCATTTTCTTACCTTTGCTGGTATCAGACAGAGGTAACCTTTCTTTTTTTTTTTTTTCTTTTTTTATCTTTCTCAAAAACCCAGATATATGAAAATTCGCTTTCTTTCAAAAATATAAATAAATCTTAGCAAACTAGGTTCTCTCTCTCTCTCAAGGAATCACAAAAAAAATCTGATTCTTTAGCATCCAAATTCTTAGGGAAATTCCGGACAAATTCTGAATCAATTTGCACATTTCCAAGTTTTATTTCTTTATTAATTAGCCCCGATTCAAGGCTAACTGGTTGTGTGGTCAATAGTAAAAGGAATGCCTATGGCGGATGGGTGCAAAAGCTGTTGTTTTTTTTACGAGTTAATAAAGAAGTTGATCAGAAGCATCTAGACGTTGGCTGCATTCATCTTCCACCATCCTACAGGCGATCCAGGCAAGGGGGGTATTTGGTGTCCAGGTGTCTTGGGTTTATCCGGGTGAGGTGAGTGAACATCTTCTGATTTTAACCTTTTGGCACCTCATTTATAATTGACACTAACATATCACCGGGTGTGTTCATCCTGACCAAGTTTCCTAAAATGGAAAGGTAATATTGACTAATCTTTTAATCTTTAAAGGTGATTTGGCTCTCTTAGCTGAGATCAATATTGTCCTTGCGCCTTGGGTCCAGCTTTTGCACCCATCAGCCATAGACATTCTGTTTACTATATGCGTTTCACATGCTGATTGATATCCACATGGTTTACCCCACTGGGCAGCCTTATCCTCCATTCTTGGTTCCTCCATACTCTCCTTTCTAGCTATCTATATCCGTATTCTGTCCACACAACACTCTTAAAGCCAGCCTACCCACTAGTACTCTCCACCCACTGGCGGCTCTAGTCTATCTTCAGGATTTACCTCCTCAAGATTCGATTAACCCTCACTTTTTTTTTCTTTCTTTTTTACATATATACATGTGGGATCAAGCCAGTTGACTAGTGCCATTGGTCATAGCCTTGTGATGCAAATGTTATGCATTTGCAGAGACCGGGCCACAGTGGCGCAACCGTGGCTCACAGTTTCCTGAAGCTCACTGGGCCAGCGTGCAGTGATTGCAAGGGGGCGCTGTTCCCCTTTGGGGAACACTCTGGTTCTGGGGTTCTCTTGATGTTGCTGTTTTATGGTGCAAGGCAGGTTGTGATGCCAGCACCTTGTGGTGCAAATGTAGTGTGGTAAAATGATGAGACCAGAGAAACACTAGTATGCTGTTCTGGGTTTCTGGGAAATGTATGTGCATTGGTCTGGTGGGTACTGTTTCATATTATGTTGGTGTAACAAATCCACAGTACTTTACTGAAGCCGGTCAGTAGGATATCCACATAGGCACTATTCATATGAAATGCAGTCTTTACAGTCATTCCAAGTAGTTGCCAAAGGTTGTATACGGAGGCTAGCTTCTCTCTCTCAATTAGACTGGTCAATCTGATGAGCTTTCTCTATCATCAGATATAGAAGTATATGATATACACAGTATCCTCAGGGGAATGCAGTCTCTGAAAAGGGGGCCCTCCTGTCCGTTGGTTATGGTGGGTAGCTTGTAGCTTACAGAGTTTCAACCACATGCAGAGGAGGCTGTAGCCAGATTAGCGGCATTTACCTTTTTGCCAAAGTCTGCAATCCCTTTCTGTTGGCTAAACCTTCTGTAGATCTTTACCTTTGATGGGGCTGGCACATAAGTTGCTTGTTGGCTGTCAGAGAATGGAATCTCCCTACAGGAGCTGCAGCCTCAGCAGTCAGCCATTAACTTCAGTATCTTCCCCCTAGAGAGGAAGGGTAGAGCCAGCCCAGACTAGCCTCATGGGACCTCACAATCTCTACACAACCTTGTGGGATCTGCAGTACATGCACACAATATATAAAATACAATGATACTTACACTTTCAATGCTTTGCAGTGTATTTCAGGACAATGCAGATTCTATGGTTTCTCTCTATATGCACAGAACAAAGTTGGATTATAAAACCTCCTCCAAACGACATAATGTAAAGTAAATCAACTATAGCATTTGTGACGCTTTTTATAATATTAGTGTATGTTCACTGTGTATTCTCTGTATAATATTTTAGGAGAAAAGAAAAGCACTTAACTAAACCAAGTATGTTTGTCATATTAACAGTATTGACTCAGGTTGCAACCTGCTCAGCTGACATTAAATGAAACACAAGCATTATCTGATTGCAATAATGTAACAATAAATGTTCCTTTGCCTACTGAAACACTAATGGATTTCCTTTTCATCTGAATGCTAGTTGGGACATGTAATCCATTGACATGCTTAAAACGCCTTCCTGCCAATGTCATGAGCACTGAATACTTTTTCTTATCAGTATTTTTCTTTTTTCTTTTAAGGAATCTCATGGTTAAGTGTAATACATAACAATTTTCTGAAATAGATCATTAAAGTTTTTTTTTTTTTATAATGGTCCAACTGCATTTCCACTCTAGTAACATCTCCATGCGATTGCTGAAAGGATAGTGTTTCCAAAAGCATTTCTTTCAATAGGGGTGTGTGTATGTATGTGTGTATATAATATATATATATAATATATTTATACGCACGCCTATAACCATTAAATAATTGTATATATAACTGGTTAAAGCAACACTTATCAAGACTGGCATACTCATACGTCAGTCTTGATATCCCCACACTAGCGTGAGATGTGCCTATTTTATTAAGAGCCAGATGGCTCTTAACAAATGAGACACATCTCTGCCCTGCCGCGTGCCAGTAAACTGAGTCTATGCCAGCTTGCAAATGACGTAGACTTATCATTTACGTCAGTTTCTGGCGACGGTTATTTTAAGTCCGGCGATCTGCATGTAGCCTCTCCCCCTTTCCTTGCCACTTTGGAAAAGTGGCAGGAACCTCAAGTTGCAAAAGGTTGCAACCTGATTTCTAAAGGCTATATATTGTAATGCAGATGAGCTAATGCTGCAATCTTGATCTTGTTTTAAATCTTGGATTGTCAGTTTTCAAACAGAACAAGCTCTGCTTAGGCTGTATTGTTGGTAAATGTAATTTAATATGTGATGTTGTAATGATATTTAAGTCTGCATTGTATTATTGTTGCCAAATATCCTGAGTCTGGGCAACCCCTGACACACACAGTAGGAGCTGGCGAGCTATTCTCAGTGCTATCTCCATTCCTGTGTTAGTTATTGGCAACAGGAATGGTGATCCTGGATATGCAGGAGGAGAAGATATCAATTAGAAGGGACCATTGTATGGTGCCATGCACTTACCTGAAAATGGATGTTGTGGAGCTAGAAGCATTGTGGTACAGCTTCTTTAGGTGGGCTTGCTGAACTTCCATATATCCGTGGTTTTGGTGTCTGAGTGTATGATCACTACACACAAGTGACAGAAAGGTCAAATCAGTAAAACTGCAGCTTGAAGGAGAAGGGGAGCAGTGCTCCAGAGGATCTTTGCAAAGGGTTAATGTACTGTTACAGAGTCAAATGTATGAATGCCAAATGGCAATGTATGGACACAAATGGTTCACTAACTGACAGACTATGCCCAACCCCTGGTTAGTTAGAGAGTCTTAACCGAGCAGAGCAAGAGATAAGACCCACATGTCTGAGCTCCTGAAAAGAAGGCCCACGGAGAAGCCTCCTCCAGGAGAGTTACTTGAATCAAAGGATAGTCCCAAGAGAAAAGGAACATAGTCATAGAAAGTCTAGAACCACCAAGGCTGTGTACTGGATTCAGACAATAAGATACAATTTCTTTATGGCATTTAGACTTCACTGCTTGAAAAAAGGGTTAACTGCCGCAGGCACCCACCACATTTTGAGATGGACTGGCTATCTGGATCGAAGATCTGCATCCATCAGCCTTGGAATTACAAAAATAGTTAATGAAAATGGAATTGCATGCCTGTAGTTATCTTGGAAAATTAGAGTACCACCACCATAATTGCCGCTTACCATACATAGCCACTAGGGGCAGGGGTGCACCTAGCCTTACTGCTGCTTGAGGTGAAAATTGAAACGGCGCCCCCCCCAACCATAATGATAAAGGCATACTGTGGTGCAGTTGAATATAGAGAAATGAGCGCTCATTTCCTACAGCCCTGCCCCCGCTTTTCTCTAGGCCTTGCTGCCTGAGGCAAGTGCCTCATCTGGCCACATTGGAAGTGCACCCCTGACTGGGTAAAGTAAGCTTTGTGATATACCTCAGGACTGTACCAATTGCCAGATTGTGAGAGATTACACTGTAACTGGAGGAAGTAAGAGATTTTGTCTACAGGTGACCACACCAGTGAAACACTGATAAGGGGTCAGTATCTGTAAATACCCTATTCCTGCAAGAAGCAAGAGGCAGTGGTAGGCCTGTCATTAACTGTGTGAATTATGGACTTGAACTGTCCTAAGGGATTTGAACTTTGGATAAAAGACACCGGTGAAGGTGAATCAGGAAGCAGGAGATATCGGGATGCTGGTGAAAAAGTGCAAACAAGACCTAGGAAAGGTTTGTTGTTGTAGGGAATAGCCTTGGACCCACAGCGGTACGGAAGGATCATGTACAAAGTGTGAACGTTTCTGCTACTGTTTGGCGGTTTTTAATCCAAGTATATGTACCCATCAAGTGTGAGGAAAAACCATCAAGCTTGTGAACCTCTTCTAGAGATTGCAACCAATATGCTCATGTACTTGTAACCACTAATAGTCATGTGCATCTTCATTCCCTGTTTGCACTAAAGTGTCTTCTGTATTCCAGTGAGGTATGGCACTCCTTGTACAGGGCGACTATACTGTCCCTGCTAACATCATTTTGTAGGCAAAATTACTACTTTACCTTTCAGGGTAAACACTATTTTACCCCGAAATCTAGGCACAAAGATTGTTGGATATTTTATGCGGTCACCTAAATCATCGTTTGCTGGCAGCAGATCGTGCTGTCTACACAGCTGCTTCTGTTGACAAACAGTGATTCTATATGGGAACTAGCAATGGCATTAGCGACCACTCCTCCCCATACTGTCGAGGAGATCGCTGATGTAAGTGTAGTGGTCTCCTTCACTAACGAGCACAAGGTTGTCTGGCAGGAACGCCTCCCTCCTGATAATCGTCTGCTCTTTTGAGAAGATTAAAGGGGCATTAACAATTTATAATTTTAGAAATGTAAGAATATGAAAAAATGGGTAGCATGCATCTTGTTTTAGGGCTGTATTAGACTTGCAGATGAACATTACAATTGTCGGAAAGGATGTGTTCCTTACCGAGAATCGCCTACTTGTCAGGGAAGGAGACCACTGCTATTACATGCAGAGATCTCCTCCACAGTATGGGAGGGGTGATCACTAATGCCATTGCTCATCCCCATATAGAATGCTTATTTGCTGACATCAGCACGATCTGCTGACAGCAAATGTTGTTTTGTTTTTTAAGCCTGCATAAAAAATTTGATTGCCAGATGAACAAGTGTTTGCTCATTCATTAGGTGATCGGCGGTACTTTTACACAGGCAGATCATCGTTAATGAGTGTTCCTACAAATGTTAGAGAGGATTTGTCTGACCTTCTGAAGGTCTAATACAGCCCTTAGGCACTGACATACAACAATCTTGGCATATTGTTAAACTGATTTACATACAATGGCCTCTAAGTTGCTACAATTATCCTGTCCCTCTATTGATGAATAAATCTTGCTGCAGTTGTCACCAAGCACGAGGAAGTTTGGATTCTTTTTATTGAGCTGTATGAACACTTTTCTTTGCGTGACTATCACTAGCAGTTGGAATGGTTCACATTATTGTTTTGTTATTTGGAAAGTAAAGACTATTTGTCATTAGCTGCTTGTGTCCCTGTAGTTTTAGCTCTTACAAGTCTTAAGTAGGGATGAGCGAACTCGAACTGTATAGTTCGGGTTCGTACCGAATTTTGGGGTGTCCGTGACACGGACCCGAACCCGGACATTTTCGTAAAAGTCCGGGTTCGGGTTCGGTGTTCGTCGCTTTCTTCGCGCTTTTGTGACGCTTTCTTGGCGCTTTTTGAAAGGCTGCAAAGCAGCCAATCAACAAGCGTCATACTACTTGCCCCAAGAGGCCATCACAGCCATGCCTACTATTGGCATGGCTGTGATTGGCCAGAGCACCATGTGACCCAGCCTCTATTTAAGCTGGAGTCACATAGCGCCGCCCGTCACTCTGCTCTGATTAGCGTAGGGAGAGGTTGCGGCTGCGACAGTAGGGCGAGATTAGGCAGATTAACTCCTCCAAAGGACTTGATTAACTGATCGATCTGCAGCTGTGGATCATTGAGCTGCTGATCCTCAATTGCTCACTGTTTTTAGGCTGCACAGACCGTTTGTCAGTCTCATTTTTCTGGGGTGATCGGCGGCCATTTTGTGTCTTGTGGTGCGCCAGCACAAGCTGCGACCAAGTGCATTTAACCCTCAATGGTGTGGTTGTTTTTTGGCTAAAGCCTACATCAGGGTGAAGCTGTCACACCAAGTGCATTTAACCAGCAATAGTCTGTTCATTTTTTGGCCATATACAAAATCAGGGGCAAGCTGCGCCTGTCACCAAGTGCATTTAACCCTCAATGGTGTGGTTGTTTTTTGGCTAAAGCCTACATCAGGGTGAAGCTGTCACACCAAGTGCATTTAACCAGCAATAGTCTGTTTATTTTTTGGCCATATACTACATCAGGGGCAAGCTGCGCCTGTCACCAAGTGCATTTAACCCTCAATGGTGTGGTTGTTTTTTGGCTAAAGCCTACATCAGGGTGAAGCTGTCACACCAAGTGCATTTAACCAGCAATAGTCTGTTCATTTTTTGGCCATATACAAAATCAGGGGCAAGCTGCGCCTGTCACCAAGTGCATTTAACCCTCAATGGTGTGGTTGTTTTTTGGCTAAAGCCTACATCAGGGTGAAGCTGTCACACCAAGTGCATTTAACCAGCAATAGTCTGTTCATTTTTTGGCCATATCCCAGTCTAATTCTGTCACTAAATCCATACCGGTCACCCAGCGCCTAAATACTAGGCCTCAAATTTATATCCAGCTAAATCTGTCCCTAGTGCTGTAGCTGGGCGAGTTATTTAGTGTCCGTTCAAGCACATTTCTTGTTCTGGGTTGAAATACAATTCCCAATTTAGCAATTTCATAATTTAGTGGTTCCTGCTATATCAGAGCTATTTGAAATCTATCCCAAAAAGGGTATATAATATTGAAGGTGCACATTGGGTCATTCAGAATAACTTCACACACACCCGCTACTGTGTATTTCCAAGTCTAATTCTGTCACTAAACCCATACCTGTCACCCAGCGCCTAAATACTAGGCCTCAAATTTAAATCCCTCTAAATCTCTCGTTACCCACCGCTGTACTGTTGTTGCTGGGCAAGATATTTAGTGTCCGTCAAAGCACATTTTTTGTTCTGGGTTGAAGTACAATTCCCAATTTAGCAATTTCATAATTTAGTGGTTTCTGCTATATCAGAGCTATTTGAAATCTATCCCTAAAAGGGTATATAATATTGAAGGTGCACATAGGGTCATTCAGAATAACTTCACACACACGCTTCTGTGCATTTCCAAGTCTAATTCTGTCACTAAATCCATACCGGTGACCCAGCGCCTAAATACTAGGCCTCAAATTTAAATCCCTCTAAATCTCTCGTTACCCACCGCTGTACTGTTGTTGCTGGGCAAGATATTTAGTGTCTGTCAAAGCACATTTTTTGTTCTGGGTTGAAGTACAATTCCCAATTTAGCAATTTCATAATTTAGTGGTTTCTGCTATATCAGAGCTATTTGAAATCTATCCCTAAAAGGGTATATAATATTGAAGGTGCACATAGGGTCATTCAGAATAACTTCACACACACGCTTCTGTGCATTTCCAAGTCTAATTCTGTCACTAAATCCATACCGGTGACCCAGCGCCTAAATACTAGGCCTCAAATTTAAATCCCTCTAAATCTCTCGTTACCCACCGCTGTACTGTTGTTGCTGGGCAAGATATTTAGTGTCCGTCAAAGCACATTTTTTGTTCTGGGTTGAAGTACAATTCCCAATTTAGCAATTTCATAATTTAGTGGTTTCTGCTATATCAGAGCTATTTGAAATCTATCCCTAAAAGGGTATATAATATTGAAGGTGCACATAGGGTCATTCAGAATAACTTCACACACACCCGCTACTGTGTATTTCCAAGTCTAATTCTGTCACTAAATCCATACCGGTGACCCAGCGCCTAAATACTAGGCCTCAAATTTAAATCCCTCTAAATCTCTCGTTACCCACCGCTGTACTGTTGTTGCTGGGCAAGATATTTAGTGTCCGTCAAAGCACATTTTTTGTTCTGGGTTGAAGTACAATTCCCAATTTAGCAATTTCATAATTTAGTGGTTTCTGCTATATCAGAGCTATTTGAAATCTATCCCTAAAAGGGTATATAATATTGAAGGTGCACATAGGGTCATTCAGAATAACTTCACACACACCCGCTACTGTGTATTTCCAAGTCTAATTCTGTCACTAAATCCATACCGGTGACCCAGCGCCTAAATACTAGGCCTCAAATTTAATTCCCTCTAAATCTCTCGTTACCCACCGCTGTACTGTTGTTGCTGGGCAAGATATTTAGTGTCCGTCAAAGCACATTTTTTGTTCTGGGTTGAAGTACAATTCCCAATTTAGCAATTTCATAATTTAGTGGTTTCTGCTATATCAGAGCTATTTGAAATCTATCCATAAAAGGGTATATAATATTGAAGGTGCACATAGGGTCATTCAGAATAACTTCACACACACCCGCTACTGTGTATTTCCAAGTCTAATTCTGTCACTAAACCCATACCTGTCACCCAGCGCCTAAATACTAGGCCTCAAATTTAAATCCCTCTAAATCTCTCGTTACCGTTGTCCTGTTGTAGCTGGGAAAGTTATTTAGTGCCCGTCAAAGCACATTTTTTGTTCTGGGTTGAAGTACAATTCCCAATTTAGCAATTTCATAATTTAGTGGTTCCTGCTATATCAGAGCTATTTGAAATCTATCCCAAAAAGGGTATATAATATTCAAGGTGCACATTGGGTCATTCAGAATAACTTCACACACACGCTTCTGTGCATTTCCAAGTCTAATTCTGTCACTAAATCCATACCGGTCACCCAGCGCCTAAATACTAGGCCTCAAATTTATATCCCGCTGAATTTGAATACAATACATTGGGCCAAATAATATATTTGTTGTTGTGGTGAACCATAACAATGAGAAAAACATCTAGTAAGGGACGCGGACGTGGACATGGTCGTGGTGGTGTTAGTGGACCCTCTGGTGCTGGGAGAGGACGTGGCCGTTCTGCCACATCCACACGTCCTAGTGTACCAACTACCTCAGGTCCCAGTAGCCGCCAGAATTTACAGCGATATATGGTGGGGCCCAATGCCGTTCTAAGGATGGTAAGGCCTGAGCAGGTACAGGCATTAGTCAATTGGGTGGCCGACAGTGGATCCAGCACGTTCACATTATCTCCCACCCAGTCTTCTGCAGAAAGCGCACAGATGGCGCCTGAAAACCAACCCCATCAGTCTGTCACATCACCCCCATGCATACCAGGGAAACTGTCTCAGCCTCAAGTTATGCAGCAGTCTCTTATGCTGTTTGAAGACTCCGCTGGCAGGGTTTCCCAAGGGCATCCACCTAGCCCTTCCCCAGCGGTGAAAGACATAGAATGCACTGACGCACAACCACTTATGTTTCCTGATGATGAGGACATGGGAATACCACCTCAGCATGTCTCTGATGATGACGAAACACAGGTGCCAACTGCTGCGTCTTTCTGCAGTGTGCAGACTGAACAGGAGGTCAGGGATCAAGACTGGGTGGAAGACGATGCAGGGGACGATGAGGTCCTAGACCCCACATGGAATGAAGGTCGTGCCACTGACTTTCACAGTTCGGAGGAAGAGGCAGTGGTGAGACCGAGCCAACAGCGTAGCAAAAGAGGGAGCAGTGGGCAAAAGCAGAACACCCGCCGCCAAGAGACTCCGCCTGCTACTGACCGCCGCCATCTGGGACCGAGCACCCCAAAGGCAGCTTCAAGGAGTTCCCTGGCATGGCACTTCTTCAAACAATGTGCTGACGACAAGACCCGAGTGGTTTGCACGCTGTGCCATCAGAGCCTGAAGCGAGGCATTAACGTTCTGAACCTGAGCACAACCTGCATGACCAGGCACCTGCATGCAAAGCATGAACTGCAGTGGAGTAAACACCTTAAAACCAAGGAAGTCACTCAGGCTCCCCCTGCTACCTCTTCTGCTGCTGCCGCCTCGGCCTATTCTGCTGCTGCCACCTCGGCCTCTTCCTCCGCCTCTGGAGGAACGTTGGCACCTGCCGCCCAGCAAACAGGGGATGTACCACCAACACCACCACCACCACCTCCGTCACCAAGCGTCTCAACCATGTCACACGCCAGCGTTCAGCTCTCCATCTCACAAACATTTGATAGAAAGCGTAAATTCCCACCTAGCCACCCTCGATCCCTGGCCCTGAATGCCAGCATTTCTAAACTACTGGCCTATGAAATGCTGTCATTTAGGCTGGTGGACACAGACAGCTTCAAACAGCTCATGTCGCTTGCTGTCCCACAGTATGTTGTTCCCAGCCGGCACTACTTCTCCAAGAGAGCCGTGCCTTCCCTGCACAACCAAGTATCCCATAAAATCAAGTGTGCACTGCGCAACGCCATCTGTGGCAAGGTCCACCTAACCACAGATACGTGGACCAGTAAGCACGGCCAGGGACGCTATATCTCCCTAACTGCACACTGGGTAAATGTAGTGGCAGCTGGGCCCCAGGCGGAGAGCTGTTTGGCGCACGTCCTTCCGCCGCCAAGGATCGCAGGGCAACATTCTTTGCCTCCTGTTGCCACCTCCTCCTTCTCGGCTTCCTCCTCCTCTTCTTCCACCTGCTCATCCAGTCAGCCACACACCTTCACCACCAACTTCAGCACAGCCCGGGGTAAACGTCAGCAGGCCATTCTGAAACTCATATGTTTGGGGGACAGGCCCCACACCGCACAGGAGTTGTGGCGGGGTATTGAACAACAGACCGACGAGTGGTTGCTGCCGGTGAGCCTCAAGCCCGGCCTGGTGGTGTGTGATAATGGGCGAAATCTCGTTGCAGCTCTGGGACTAGCCAATTTGACGCACATCCCTTGCTTGGCGCATGTGCTGAATTTGGTGGTGCAGAAGTTCATTCACAACTACCCCGACATGTCAGAGCTGCTGCATAAAGTGCGGGCCGTCTGTTCGCGCTTCCGGCGTTCACATCCTGCTGCTGCTCGCCTGTCTGCGCTACAGCGTAACTTCGGCCTTCCCGCTCACCGCCTCATATGCGACGTGCCCACCAGGTGGAACTCCACCTTGCACATGCTGGACAGACTGTGCGAGCAGCAGCAGGCCATAGTGGAGTTTCAGCTGCAGCACGCACGGGTCAGTCGCACTACAGAACAGCACCACTTCACCACCAATGACTGGGCCTCCATGCGAGACCTGTGTGCCCTGTTGCGCTGTTTCGAGTACTCCACCAACATGGCCAGTGGCGATGACACCGTTATCAGCGTTACAATACCACTTCTATGTCTCCTTGAGAAAACACTTAGGGCGATGATGGAAGAGGAGGTGGCCCAGGAGGAGGAGGAGGAGGAGGAGGAGGAAGAGGGGTCATTTTTAGCACTTTCAGGCCAGTCTCTTCGAAGTGACTCAGAGGGAGGTTTTTGGCAACAGCAGAGGCCAGGTACAAATGTGGCCAGCCAGGGCCCACTACTGGAGGACGAGGAGGACGAGGATGAGGAGGAGGTGGAGGAGGATGAGGATGAAGCATGGTCACAGCGGGGTGGCACCCAACGCAGCTCGGGTCCATCACTGGTGCGTGGCTGGGGGGAAAGGCAGGACGATGACGATACGCCTCCCACAGAGGACAGCTTGTCCTTATCCCTGGGCAGCCTGGCACACATGAGCGACTACATGCTGCAGTGCCTGCGCAACGACAGCAGAGTTGCCCACATTTTAACCTGTGCGGACTACTGGGTTGCCACCCTGCTGGATCCACGCTACAAAGACAATGTGCCCACCTTACTTCCTGCACTGGAGCGTGATAGGAAGATGCGCGAGTACAAGCGCACGTTGGTAGACGCGCTACTGAGAGCATTCCCAAATGTCACAGGGGAACAAGTGGAAGCCCAAGGCCAAGGCAGAGGAGGAGCAAGAGGTCGCCAAGGCAGCTGTGTCACGGCCAGCTCCTCTGAGGGCAGGGTTAGCATGGCAGAGATGTGGAAAACTTTTGTCAACACGCCACAGCTAACTGCACCACCACCTGATACGCAACGTGTTAGCAGGAGGCAACATTTCACTAACATGGTGGAACAGTACGTGTGCACACCCCTCCACGTACTGACTGATGGTTCGGCCCCATTCAACTTCTGGGTCTCTAAATTGTCCACGTGGCCAGAGCTAGCCTTTTATGCCTTGGAGGTGCTGGCCTGCCCGGCAGCCAGCGTTTTGTCTGAACGTGTATTCAGCACGGCAGGGGGCGTCATTACAGACAAACGCAGCCGCCTGTCTACAGCCAATGTGGACAAGCTGACGTTCATAAAAATGAACCAGGCATGGATCCCACAGGACCTGTCCGTCCCTTGTCCAGATTAGACATTAACTACCTCCCCATAACCATATATTATTGGACTCCAGGGCACTTCCTCATTCAATCCTATTTTTATTTTCATTTTACCATTATATTGCGATGCTACCCAAAGTTGAATGAACCTCTCCTCTGCCTGTGTGCTAGGCCTAAATATATGCCAATGGACTGTTGCAGTGGTGGCTGACATGAAGCCTGATTCTCTGCTATGACATGCAGACTAATTCTCTGCTGACATGAAGCCAGATTGTCTGTTACGGGACCTCTCTCCTCTGCCTGGGTGCTGGGCCTAAATTTATGACAATGGACTGTTGCAGTGGTGGCTGACGTGAAGCCTGATTCTCTGCTATGACATGCAGACTGATTCTCTGCTGTCATGAAGCCAGATTGTCTGTTACGGGACCTCTCTGCTCTGCCTGTGTGCTAGGCCTAAATATATGCCAATGGACTGTTGCAGTGGTGGGTGACGTGAAGCCTGATTCTCTGCTATGATATGAAGACTGATTCTCTGCTGACATGAAGCCAGATTGTCTGTTACGGGACCTTTCTCCTCTGCCTGGGTTCTGGGCCTAAATTTATGAAAATTGACTCTTACAGTGGTGGGTGACGTGAAGCCTGATTCTCTGCTATGATATGAAGACTGATTCTCTGCTGACATGAAGCCAGATTGTCTGTTACGGGACCTTTCTCCTCTGCCTGGGTTCTGGGCCTAAATTTATGAAAATTGACTCTTACAGTGGTGGGTGACGTGAAGCCTGATTCTCTGCTATGATATGAAGACTGATTCTCTGCTGACATGAAGCCAGATTCTCTGTTACGGGACCTCCCTCCTCTGCCTGGGTGCTGGGCCTAAATATATGCCAATGGACTGTTGCAGTGGTGGCTGACGTGAAGCCTCATTCTCTGCTATGACATGCAGACTAATTCTCTGCTGACATGAAGACAGATTCTCTGTTACGGGACCTCCCTCCTCTGCCTGGGTGCTGGGCCTAAATATATGCCAATGGACTGTTGCAGTGGTGGCTGACGTGAAGCCTCATTCTCTGCTATGACATGCAGACTAATTCTCTGCTGACATGAAGACAGATTCTCTGTTACGGGACCTCCCTCCTCTGCCTGGGTGCTGGGCCTAAATATATGCCAATGGACTGTTGCAGTGGTGGCTGACGTGAAGCCTCATTCTCTGCTATGACATGCAGACTAATTCTCTGCTGACATGAAGACAGATTCTCTGTTACGGGACCTCCCTCCTCTGCCTGGGTGCTGGGCCTAAATATATGCCAATGGACTGTTGCAGTGGTGGCTGACGTGAAGCCTCATTCTCTGCTATGACATGCAGACTAATTCTCTGCTGACATGAAGACAGATTCTCTGTTACGGGACCTCCCTCCTCTGCCTGGGTGCTGGGCCTAAATATATGCCAATGGACTGTTGCAGTGGTGGCTGACGTGAAGCCTCATTCTCTGCTATGACATGCAGACTAATTCTCTGCTGACATGAAGACAGATTCTCTGTTACGGGACCTCCCTCCTCTGCCTGGGTGCTGGGCCTAAATATATGCCAATGGACTGTTGCAGTGGTGGCTGACGTGAAGCCTCATTCTCTGCTATGACATGCAGACTGATTCTCTGCTGACATGAAGACAGATTCTCTGTTACGGGACCTCTCTCCTCTGCCTGGGTGCCGGGGCCTAAATATCTGAGAATGGACTGTTCCAGTGGTGGGTGACGGGAAGCCAGATTCTCTGCTATGGAACCTCTCTCCAATTGATTTTGGTTAATTTTTATTTATTTAATTTTTATTTTAATTCATTTCCCTATCCACATTTGTTTGCAGGGGATTTACCTACATGTTGCTGCCTTTTGCAGCCCTCTAGCTCTTTCCTGGGCTGTTTTACAGCCTTTTTAGTGCCGAAAAGTTCGGGTCCCCATTGACTTCAATGGGGTTCGGGTTCGGGACGAAGTTCGGATCGGGTTCGGATCCCGAACCCGAACATTTCCGGGATGTTCGGCCGAACTTCTCGAACCCGAACATCCAGGTGTTCGCTCAACTCTAGTCTTAAGGTCCCCATAAACCTTAGGTTAGTATTAAGCTGGCAGTGGTATTCGTTCGCCCGATTCTCTGCATATTGGTGGACGGAACTAATTACAGTTAATGGGGCCAGCGGGCATTCTAGCGTCTGGCAATGCTGGATCCAGAGAGTTCAGGCAGGCTGGATCACTGAAACCCTAGTGTGAAACTAGCCTTAAACTATTGTTGGTTAACCTGACGTTTTCAAAGGGACTCTCAATACCTATAATATCAGGGGAGAGATGGATTGGGCTTTGTGAATTTCAGCACCTGGTCATTTTGCATTACATGAAAATAAGCTGCTCCCAGAGGCATCTGACAGCACTTTTCTCCTCTTTCCCTTAGCCAAGAGTGTTTGGAGAAGTTGGGTCGAGATGGTTGTCCAGCAGACAGTGATTCAAACTGTATGGTCACCTTTAGTGTCCTTGCTTTCTTAATCTTAGATCTATCTTCTCTAGAGCAGTGGAACCCAAAGAAGAGACCAAATCTGATGTCAGTGGCTATTATTCGATCTCTGTCTTAGACTACGATTAAATTATATTCTTAAAACAGAAGCACATAGTGACTTCACTTGTTTGTGTTTAAATATTGATTGTAACCACTAGTGCGTAGCTGTAAAAAGGACAGGTAAGACAAGTTTTCCAGGTGCAAGCGGGCAACAACAGTCTACTCTGTCTTGGACCTTGGGCAGGACATTTACATACAGGACTAGGGCAGCAGAATACAACTTTGTACTGAGTGAAGAAAAGGCTATGACTGTGCAAGACTTGCCAATGCCCGTGTTTGGGTCTCGCATACCCTTGTATGGAGGGTTGGCATAACATGTATGTGAACAAAGAATGCAAAGCTAGCATGGGTGAATAAAAGGTTGCAAGCATGGGTGAATAAAAGTATCCCACTATTTTCACTTATTGGAAGTGCTGCGGTGTGTTTATTTATCGATTTATCACTTTGGTGACGTGAAATACCGCTGGCACCCCTTGTTACTGATCATCCCACCAGGTGTGCTGCCCTGAACTTTTGTATTTCTCTCTCTCTATATATATATATATATAGTAGCACATCCAATAATTTACCTGATATAATAATCTGAAATACTATGACGCATTTAGAAACTCAATAGTACATCTTAAAGTTCTGCATTGTATAATCTAGCACAAGGTTCAGTGTACACGCTGTTCGTGGATTTCTTTAGTTTATTTTTGTAAACTTTTTATGTAAAGGATACTGTGCAGCAAGCTCCTGAGGAGCCGGTACAGAGGATGGGAGTGGTCCTGATAAGATGATGTGTCAGTGTACTCCCTCAAGCCATTGCTCCCTGGTAGTGTTCCCCAAACCTTTTACGCCAAACTTGAAACCACAATTTCGCTCAACACTACTCCCTGGCGATCACTGCAGTGAAATGATGGTTTAAGGAATCAGGCCAGAGGAAAAAGAATAAAAGTCTCTCTTTATTAAGTGCAAAATAAGTTGTAGTAGATCCAGCAGTAGTTGTATACAGTGCAATTTCTCTTCTCAGATAATGAGGTATAGTGGCTGGCATAGTGATATATAATGGCATCTCTGATATGCTAGCTTGCTGATGTCTCTCTTCTAAACTTCTGTCTAACAGCAGAATGCTGGCACTTGTGGCTGCAGGTGTCCACTGTGTAATACAGGCTTTTAAATTGGTCTGCCCTGGATAGGATCTAGGTGTATGTTGTCTGAGCTATAGTCCCTAACTTGCAGTAGGGCCTGGATAGCGGTGGTAGCTGGTCACTCTGCTGACTGTAAATTATGTAGTTTTGAAGATATCAGAAGTTTTTAGATCCTACAGTCTTTGAAGTAGTGGTCTCACAGATGAGCTTGTTCTCTGCTTCTTTAGTCCTCTGTCCTAGCTAAGGCTACTTTCACACTTGCGGCAGAGAGATCCGGCAAGCAGTTCCGTCGCCGGAACTGCCTGCCGGATCAGGCAAAACGTATGCAAACTGATGGCATTAGTAAGACCTGATCAGGATCCTGATCAGTCTTAAAAATGCCTGATCAGTCGAAAAAATGCATTGAAATGCCGGATCCGTCTTTCCGGTGTCATCCAGCAAAACGGATCCGGCATTTATTTTTTTCACCTTTTTTTCAGTCTGTGCATGCGCAGACCGGAAGGACGGATCCGGCATTCCTATGGAACAAAAAGGCCGGATCCGGCATTCAGGCAAGTCTTCAGTTTTTTCCGCCGGAGATAAAACCGTAGCATGCTGCTGTTTTATCTTTTGCCTGATCAGTCAAAACGACTGAACTGAAGACATCCTGATGCATCCTGAACGGATTACTCTCCATTCAGAATGCATGGGGATATGCCTGATGAGTTATTTTCCGGTATAGAGCCCCTGTGACGGATCTCTATGCCGGAAAAGAAAAACGCAAGTGTGAAAGTATCCTAACACTCCCCTCTCCTGGCAGGAAGTAGACCCAGGGCCGGCACCACCTATAAGCAAAGTACGCCACCGTGTAGAGAGCACTCTTGCTGGGGGCGCCAGCGCCGCTCTGGCGAAGCTTAGTCCTAGGACCTTTTTATCCGGCCCGCAGCGCCTCCTCCTAGCTAATTTATTCACTTTACTTTCCGCTGTGCAATTGCAGAGAAGCGCCGTAATCTCGCACAGGCGCACTGGATACAGTAGTCTGCGCCCGGGCCGTGCGGACTACTGGCAGAGGCATCGTCGAGCGAGGTGTGCTGAAAGACGGCACATGCGCGCTTCACTCGACGATGCCTCTGCCAGTAGTCCGCACGGCCCGGGCGCAGACTACTGTATCCAGTGCGCCTGTGCGAGATTACGGCGTTTCTCTGCATTTACCTCAGCGACAAGTGAAGTTAATAAATTAGCTAAGAGGCGGCGCTGGGCAGGGAGGGGATCTGTGGGTGACACTTGTGGGGATCTGTGGGTGACACTTGTGGGGATCTGTGGGTGACACTTGTGGGGATCTGTGGGTGACACTTGTGGGGATCTGTGGGTGACACTTGTGGGGATCTGTGGGTGACACTTGTGGGGATCTGTGGGTGACACTTGTGGGGATCTGTGGGTGACACTTGTGGGGATCTGTGGGTGACACTTGTGGGGATCTGTGGGTGACACTTGTGGGGTCTGTGGGTGACACTTGTGGGGGTCTGTGGGTGACACTTGTGGGGATCTGTGGGTGACACTTGTGGGGATCTGTGGGTGACACTTGTGGGGATCTGTGAATATGTCACTTGTGGGGATCTGTGGATGACATTTATGGGGATCTGTGAATAACATGGTATGTAGCTGGAGGGAGAAAACATGGCCTTACCACAATGAAGGGTACAGTCTGTATAAATAGGTGGCCGACAAAAAAGGGGCGGGTCAAACGGCGTGGTCAATAGGTGAAGTGAAGGGGGCGGCAAAATTAGCTTTTGCCTAGGGTGGCAAAAATCCTTGCACCAGTCCTGAGTAGATCTATCCCAATCCTACAAAGAATGGTTAGCCCCATCCCTGATTCCAACCATGCCTCACTTGCTGGTGTACAATGCAAACATTACATAACAGAGCAAAGTTTGCAGATACCCCCAGGTCTGGGGTATTGCAACTGGTCTTACTAAAGAATATTTTATCCTTATGATCATTTAAATAGAGCTGAACTTTCTATGGTCACCTTTAGACCTCATTTAGATGAGTTACCTATTTATAATTGCATATTCAACAATAAATGTGTAGACCATAGGTTCTGTGCTGTTATAAAACCTATCCGCGGCCCTATTCCTCCCCACTAGTACCCTGCCACACTGTGTCTATAGACATACCCACCTTTTCCTGCAACCTTTGACAACTGGACATTACCATTTTCTTTGTGAAAGGGCTATGTCCCTACACAATCATCGCTGACAGTATCTGACTGTAGGTACACATCCACCCAGTTGTCAATTAGGCTTGGCCTACATGGAGAGTTTTTGCAAAATGCAATTGTGTTCTCTGATTGTATACATTGTTTACTTTTCCTCTTCAGCTATCCCAGACTACCATGATGGCTACTCCTGTTGACTACAGAGTTGCTGCCAAGACCTTTTTGACCCTACACTACTGCAGCCACCGCCAGCCTCTCTATTCACAAAAATATATTCAGACTCCAGATCAAATCTTGTAAAAAAAAAACTGTACCCCCCCCCAAAAGAAAAAAATATATAAAATATTAAAGTCCCAAGTCCTGCTAAACAAATACAGACCCAAATCAGACCATTGACCAGACACCCTAAATAGACCCCCAACCTAGACCCTGTAAATTTAGACACCCTAGACTACCCCCCAAAACTAATACAGACCACAGATCACACCCCATACATTTATAGAGCTATTTACACGCTCCTCCTCTTCCTCTTTGCAACTCTTCCCTTTAGCTTAAGAACCTGTAATTCCATAATCATGTGAGCAAGGGTTTGTCTGCACATAATTGCACAAAGCAATTTTGTGAGAGGTTTTCCATGATTTACAGCAAAAACTGATCAAACCACAATGTTTTTGGAATTGGGGGAGGGGATAAGCAGGGGATCACAATAAAACTGCAATGTGAATGAAGTCTTTGCTCCATGCATATTAGAATCCGTCATTGTCTGTATTGCATACAGTATGTAACACCTAAGCATCCCCCTGTTCTTTGGTTCTACTTCACTTGTTTAACCTGCACACCTGATTGGTCTACTGGCAGGGGTGGATTGGCCATAGACCTTACAGGGAAATTTCCCGGTGGGCCGATGCCCAGGAAGCTGCCTGGGCCCTCCTCACGGACGGCCAGTGGAAGTTTTTGGGGATGTATCTTGTGCTGCCGGCAGTATTTTGTGATGGACTGTGGTATTTGGCTCTGTTGAGGTGGTATAATGTGCCACAATATAGTATTGTTGGCCCTGCCTTCCATCAATTTGGACCCAATTACAAAATGGGGCTCTTTTAGTATTTTTTCCAGGGCCGCTTTAAGTTCCCAGTCCGCCCCTGTGTACTGGAGCATGGCCTCCAAAACATGGATACAAGAAGCCCATCCAAATAAGGACTTAGATGTATGAGATATAGTTTTACCATAAAAGGGAGCTTGTAGCATATGGGAGAACCTGCAATTCAGTTTAATAGAAAATTTTGTGTATGCTTTAGTTACAAACTAATCCCTAACCTGAGATACCTTTTTTCTGACCGGTGGAGTCTGTAATTGAATGATGATGTCATTAAATTAGGATTCCTTTTTATCATTAACCGTAATATGTTCTTTTGCAAGATTATTTTTATGTATATTTTGCTTATATATTTGTTTTTAAATTTTATCCAGGTGTTTTCTTTGCTACTGCAGCGACCAATACAATAAAGCCAAGATTTCATCTTATTCCATCAAGGCCAGATCTGTGGAGGAACGTGTAAGGGTCAGACACCGGAGTCCAGTTGCTCACAATTCCTCAATGCCTGTGATGAACAGAACAGAGTCAGAAAGACAGACGGCAGTCATACCAAAAGATGCCCTAAGCCTTAAACTCTCGCTATAACTGGAGGAAAGTCAGGACAGAACCCAAAGAAAACCCAGAGGCAGAGGGGAAAACAGATTGATTTTCAGTGAGTCATTTAGCTTCTGGACTGGATGCAGCTCTCCCCTGCTGGCAGTTTGGCTTCATATTAATAGGACACACACAAGGCTGAGTAGCTTAAAATAATTATATGTAGAAATCCCCCAAACCGCTCACCATCCAAATATTTCCTTTTGTGTCGATATAGACTGAACAAATTACATTTACATTATTAAAAATGAAATCATTGGATTTACCTCAATTTAATGTTAAGCAGTAAACTGGACCACATTCAAATCTGCCGTCACGATAGGGTCTGTGCTCGCCATGTACATTTCGAGTGGGTGTTAGCACAATATCCATTTGTCTGCGCTGAGATGCCACATGATTGTGTTTGTATACTAAAACACCACATAATAACCTACAGGATCTCAAACATGTATTTACTATCCATATGCTAGAACGCAGACGGCAAAATGTATGAAAAGAACATAGAAAATATGGGCTGCCCTGACGTATCATTATATAAACTTAGGCAGTCTATTGAGTTTTATATTCCTTATTCAATTTTTAAATGTGTTTGTAGAATTGTAACGCCTTTTTATCTGATGATGGCACTTATTCCAAAACAGCCATTAGACTTCATGCACCATATTACAAATCCATATAAGCGCTAAATCGTACTCCATGTAATACAGCACCCATAGAAGTCTTTGGTGACATACTGAACGCTCCGCCACATGCTGTGCTGCAGAAATATTCTAGAAGTAGTATCTCCATAATACTGTGCCATATGGTGATCTACAGAGCACTTATAGCTCCACAGTGCCATACGGTCTCCATGTGCGGGCCCTATGCACACATCTGTTATATGCATGAGACCATAATAATGTTGTATTTTAAATGCAGAGTAAAAGTCTTAGGCCTCTTTCACACGGGCGTTGCGGGAAAATGTGCGGGTGCGTTGCGGTAACACGCACGATTATTCAGCGCGAGTGCAAAACATTGTAATGCGTTTTGCACTTGCGTGAGAAAAATCGCGCATGTTTGGTACCCAAACCCGAACTTCTTCACAGAAGTTCGGGCTTGGGATCGGTGTTCTGTAGATTGTATTATTTTCCCTTATAACATGGTTATAAGGGAAAATAATAGCATTCTGAATACAGAATGCATAGTAAAATAGCGCTGGAGGGGTTAAAAAAATAAAATAAAAATTTAACTCACCTTAGTCCACTTGATCGCGAAGCCGGCATCTCCTTCTGTCTTCATCTTAGCTGTGTGGAGGAACAGGACCTGTGGTGACGTCACTCCGGTCATCACATGATCCGTTACATGATCTTTTACCATGGTGATGGATCATGTGATGACCAGAGTGACATCACCACAGGTCCTGTTCCTCCACACAGCACAGAAGACAGACAGAAGAGATGCCGGGCTGCGCGAGCAAGTGGATTAAGGCGAGTTAAATTTTAATTTTTTAACCCCTCCAGCGCTATTTTACTATGCATTCTGTATTCAGAATGCTATTATTTTCCCTTATAACAATGTTATAAGGGAAACTAATAATGATCGGGTCTCCATCCAGATCGTCTCCTAGCAACCGTGCGTGAAAATCGCACCGCATCTGCAGTTGCTTGCGGATGCTTGCGATTTTCACGCAACCCCATTCATTTCTATGGGGCCTGCGTTACGTGAAAAACGCACAAAATAAAGCATAAGTGATGCGTGAAAATCACCCCTCATGTGAACAGCCCCATAGAAATGACGGAATTCAGTGGGGGTGCAATGCGTTCAACTCACGCATCGCATCCGCGTGGAATACTCGCCCGTGTGAAAGGGGCCTTAAGGCTTAGAGTACACATGGCCCATGGTACATGACCCACATGATAAGTTAAAAAATGATTAAATATTATAAAAAAAATATACAAAATATTACCATATAGGTAAGCTCAATGACCCCAACAGTGTTATCCCTGAAGATACCCATCATATTTCAATATAAGGTGGAATAACCCTTTAATCATGCTAGCCAACTAGCATACAGTATTGTCTGAACTGCCGAGACCTCCATTCTCCTGGTTCTTGTGTCCAGTTCTTCCTATTGTTTTCTTCGTAAACATAAACTTGCATCATTCATAGAGCTCATTAAATTCATATGATGGCCGGCCAACTGGAAAGGTTTGAGTTTTTGGACCCAAAATGTGTAAATGGTGAACACAAAATTAACATTATAAGATATTTGTTACATCAAAGACCAAACTATGCACATGCAGAATAATCAGTGACAATTAGTAATACATTCTATATATAAAGGGGTTGTGCCAAGTTTTGACATTATCCCCTATCCACAGGATAGGGGACAACTAACTGGTGGGTGTCTGACCACGGGGACCCCCACTGATCCTGAGAACGGGTTCCCATTCCCCTAATGTCCAGCATCTGCCCCTCCGCTCCATTTATTCTCTATGGGCTGTACCTCTGACAGTGCCATGATGAATGAATGGAGGGCAGGGTGCATGCCCAACCTGCCGCTCCATCAGATCAGCAGGAATGGAAACACCGTTGTATGGATCGTTGAGGGTCTCAGCAGTCAGACCCCACCAATCAGTTAGTTATCCAGGGGATAACCTCAACATGTGGCACAACCCCTTTGAATATTTGAGGACAATTGTGTTTTTAGAGTTGCAATGAAGTGAATTTAGACAGTACTATGACCGATCCATAGCCATCTTCTCTCATCCCTCCAACTATTTAGTAAACTATCCCCTATGGTCAGAGTAACTACCCCGTGATTGTGATCTCTCTAGTCTAACAAACTTGCTGAAATCCCCTTTCTAAGTTCACGATTTGAGTTGTTTATGAAGGATTTCTCGTCTTTTTATGCTGTATAGTTATACATGATTTCCATTGCAAGTCATTAATTTTAACAAGGAATATTAAATACAGTACACAGTAACATTTTAAGCAACACAGCTACTGGTTTCAAACTATAATTATCAGAGAGAGCATATTTTTGCATATCTTTTTGCATATGTAAATGTAATACATTTCAAATAAGCATTTATTAAAAGGTTTGTTTTTAGGGAGCTACTTTTAATTAGTATTTTTTGACATTTTGCTATAAGTTTGCACATACAGATAAAAGGTGTATATTTGTGAACCAATCCTGATGGTAATTAAAATATGACTTGTAAATGCATTTCTGTAAGCGCTCCAGCTGGGAATGTATCGCTGGGAAATGTATCGCTGGGAAATGTATTATACTGTATATTTTTAAATTAATAAATGTAAAACCTTTGCATTATATTTCTATTTTTTAGACGTGTATTTAAACATTAAAATGGATTTAAAATGGGTTTTGGCTAATTGCTTTTCTAAACAGGTTTCCAATTTATTTTTATTTTTTTCTGTAGGGTGTGGTCATCAACATTCAGTCAATGGGGAGCAAAAAGCAGCATGACGGTTTACGCTGGGTTCACACCTGAGCGTTCTGAAACGAGCGCTCTGTATGCGCGATTGTACGGGCGTTTACAATAGCGCATACAGAGACAGGGGTGCACACATTGTCGCGCGTTCCCGAATATCTATGTGCGGGAATGCGCGACAAACGCCCAAAAAAGCTCAAGCACTTGTTTGAGCGTCGGGCGTTTTACAGCGCGATCGTACGCGCTGTAAAACGCCCAGGTGAGAACCATTCCCATAGGGAATCATTGGTTCTTGCCTGTTGTGCGTTTTACAGCGCGTAGGAACGCGCTGTAAAACGCTCAGGTGTGAACCCAGCGTTAGGGCCTAAGCCTCTTTCACACGAACGATACGGATTGTCAGGATGCGTTCAGGGTGCATTCAGTGAAACTCGCACCATTTCGCAAGCAAGTTCAGTCTGCATTTGCATTCAGTGTTTCAGTTGTTCCGCACGGATGCTATCAGTTTTAGGCCTCATGCACACGACTGTGCCGTTTTTTGCGGTCCACAAATTCGCGGTAACGGAATGGGCGCTGGCAACATAAATGCCTATTCTCGTCTGCAAAGCGCTGACAAGAATAGGACATGCTATATTTTTTTAGCGGGGCTGCGGAACGGACCTTTTGCGGCCCCATTGAAGTGAATGGGTCCGCATCCGAGCCGCCAAAACGGCGGCTCGGATGCAGACCCAAACAACGGTCGTGTGCATGAGGCCTTGATGCATTTTTCTACAACATCTCCTAATAACATCTCCTAACTACCATCATTTAAAAACGCATTGCACCCGGACTGCATTCAGGTTAGATCCGGATGCAATGTGTTTTTCACTGAAGCGCCATTTATTTCTACGGGGCAAGGGCTGTGTGAAAAACGCAGAATATAGAACATGCTGCGATTCTCACGCAACGCAGAACTGATGCAGGCAAAAAAATTGTCATGTACACAGACCCATTGAAATGAATGGGTCAGGAGTCAGTGCGGGTGCAGTGTGTTCACGTCACGTATCGCACCCGCATGGGAAATTTGCTTGTGTGAAAGGGGCCTTGGGGTATAGTATGCTTGATTGGCTGCAACTCCCTCCAGGGGCAACAAAATCTTAAGAACAACATGCAAATGTCATGCACGAGTTTCCTCTGCAACTCCATAAACATAGGTTAAATGGCTTTCTATTAAATTGGCCATAGCGTATGCAATAGAGAGAAGAGCTAATGATCCCCACTTTTTTTTATCCTTTCCTCCCAGGAGAGGACTATGCATCAGGGAAATTGGGAGGGTTGGAAGGGTATTAATAAAGAAATTTGATGTTATATGAATGTTGTAACGAAAAATGATTTGAAATAGATTAAAAAGTAAAAAATAAATGATCCCCACTGGGGTAATAGACTATAATGGTATATGTGGCCTCCTTTTTTACGGGGATACTGTCAGATATATTTGAGCTCCGTACGGCATTATGATCAAGGCCTTCACCAGCTCCATCTGTTTTATGTATTTGGTTTGCTCGTGTTTAGGGGGATGACATAAAGGTAGGACCACATAAAGATCTGGTTATCGTCCTATTCACGCACAGTGACCAGAGTTTGGCACTTGAGACATAGAAGTGGGATATTACAACCTTTGGGAGGGAAACAAGAGACTAAAGCTGGATTTACACAGCCCGATGGCCGCGGATCACCTGATGAACGAGAGAAATGCTCATTCATAGTGTGAAATGATCTGAGGTGCGAAAACTTCAATCATCATTTCCAGCCTTCAGATCGTCCTGTCTAAACAGCACTCTGCTGCCCAGGAACAATAATTTTGTAGGGGACAAGAGATGGCAGCAGCCATCTGGACCCAGTTATTTTAAAAACTTAATTAAGAATATCAGCTCTGTCCTATTGTAAAATGTATTGCCTCCGTAGAGGTCTTTTTGAAGTTTCAGCAAATATCACAAGACTTACTTCATCTCGCCTCTATCATGTGTCGCTTTGTTTATTCTCATAAATTACTTATCAAAATATGAAGCCAAACTGTGCTTCTTGTCTCATTAATAAAGCTGAGTCCAGTTTTGTATTTTAAAACAGTAATTTATGCAAATCAACCAAGTGACACATAATAGAGGTGACACGAAGTAAGTCTTGTGATATTTGCTGAAACTTTGGAAAGACCTCCGCATTGCTCAACGCTTGTTAGTATGGATGCTTGTTCCCGATTATCTGGCTGAGCAAAAGTGCCGCAGATCACCCAATGAACAAGTAAAATGCTATTTGATTGGATGAGATTATCATTTATGCAGACCCCAAAATCATTGTGCTGTGTAAACAGTGATCTGCTGCTCAGAAACAATAAATCTGAATGAGGATGAGTGGTGGCAGTAGCCATCAATCGTCCCCATACAGTGGAGGTGATTGCTGCATGTAAATGTACCTCTTTCCTCCACTAATGAGCAGGCAATCATTGGGAAGGAACAATCCCAATAATTGCCTGCTCCGTCAGACACAAATTATTACTTTTATTAAGGCTATTTTCACATCAGCATTTTTCCTTTCTGTTATTGAGATCCATCATAGGATCTCAACACCGGAGGAAAACGCTTCTGTTTTGTCCCTAGTCATTGTCAATGGGGACAAAACTGAATGGAACAGAGTGTACCAGAATGCATTTTGTTCCATTTGGTTTCCGTTCCCATACCGGACAGAAAAACGCTGCAAGCAGCATTTTTGAGTGCACCGTGGGATGCGGAGCAAGAGGGATCCGGCATGAAACGCAATGGTGCCAAATCCATTGTCTCGGACACAAAAGAAAACTGATCTGGTGTCCATTGGCTTACAATGTTTTTGCTGTGGATCCATGATGGCCATTTTAAAGATAATACAACCGGATCCATTCTTAACGGATGTAGATGGTTGTATTATCCTAACGGGAGCGTTTTTGCTGAACCCTGCTGGATCCAGCAAAAACGCAGATGTGAAAGTAGCCTAACTTGGACATATTAGCTAATTCTAAGCTTTCATAGGGTACGGTTGAATTGAGGAGTTTGTTCAAATTATTTCTCTGGACCTTTATCAGCAGTTTTGCTGTCCCCCCCCCCCCCCCCTAATGATATCCATACTCCCCATGGAAACAAAAATATCCTAATTCCAGTCCGGCTACTTTTTCCTAACAAGGCCTAGCACATGTAACAACCCATTATGGGTAGATGAGCTCTGAATCCCCCATCATGTTGTATCAGTAAAGGAAACTGCTTCCACCACAAGCACATTTCATTCTCCGAAAGTTGGTTCTTCACTCTTTTGTCTTCCTCATCCAATTGCAGCATGGGTTGTAAATCAAACCACGTCTGGCCACCAAACAGCTGAAACATCCACTTCTCCAAAAGGTAAAGGGATAATAAAAAAAAAATTCAGTTGGCACGTGGCTAAATCAAATAATCTGCATACATTCCCACTGGGAACCTAAATAACCGCTCCGAAGGCTCTTGGTCATCATCTTGTAGCTGCATTTCAATGAAAATCCTAAGAAGCCAGCCAGGCAGCATCCTTACCAAGTTATATCAGGGCGATCACAAGCAAATTTCAGAATCCAATATGTTAAGCCTTCAAACATGAACCATTTTAATGCCTTTCTATCCTATCAAGCTATATGAAAAAACGGATGAAAACAGGGGTTTAATTTTCCCAATCACTAGCCCATTTCCCTTTATCCCCCCTCTAAACTTGATTTTATGCACTCCAGAAGCATTTCCTATTCACAAAGTATGAGACCATCACTTTACAATAAATCTAAGGGTTGTCATCTGAATCACTCTATCTATTACATTACGTGTCTGACCACTAACTGCTGCTTTTAATACTGTCAGGAGAAGACAAATCCTTTTTTATTGTAATCGCTGTTCTAGATTAATGCTGCTCGAATCCTTGAAATTGCTTCAATAATGTTCATGGTTCTTGAATTAAATTTGTATAAGGCCTTTGGCTGATGAGTCCTTCCCCTACCACCCACAGATTCTGACGGACTCCGGTGACCTAGGCTTGGCCCTCCACACCCACTGAACAGATTTTTCAATAATAGCTGTTAAAATAGTCACCCAGAGCAATGTTCTGCCCTGGCTAGTAAAATGTTGTAAGGAAATAGTAATGCTTTTTAATAAAGTTGCTTTTTATTGCCTGTTCCCCCAGTATAAAAGAAATGCTCAGTTTATTTTCCTCTTTTTTCCTTCATTTATTGTATAACCTCCAGGGTGAATTACTGGGAAATCTCGTTGGTTTCACCCTGCATGACAGCATTAAAATCAAGGCAAGGAGAAAAAGTGGTATTAAATGCTTACAACCAATTTCAGTTGGTTAAACAAACGCATGGTGTGAGAAAATGACTTCCTGGAGTTCACCAGACAAATAATTCTCAAAGTTTTAACTAGAAAGAACATGCCCTATATTTTGTCTTTATCTTGAAGTTTCAACGTCTATTATTTCTTATTGGCAGATTGTGGCCTTTTCCTAGTGAGACTTTCGGAGCTGTTATTTCATCAGACGCAATGTGGATGTGCAAATAATTTGCCCAGTCTTGGGCCTCATGCACACAGCCGTATGTTCGGCCTGCATCCGATCCCTTTTTTTTTTTGTGGATCGGATGCAGACCCATTTATTTAAATGGGGCCACAAAAGATCCGGACATCTGTATGTCCACTCCACGGCCTGCAAGAAGATAGAACATGTCTTATTCTTGTCCGTTTTGCGGACCGGGATACAACCCGGGTTGTGGCACTGCAGGTCAATTTTCAAGTGGATAATTTCTGCACAGTGATAGGGCCCTATTAGGCTGAGTTCACATCGCCATTTACCTTTCCGTTCTTCTGAAGAGAGAGAGAAAAAAAAAACTGCATCCTGTAAAAAAACAAAAAACAGATCCTGTTGCATCAATTGTCATCCGTTTGAGCCATTTCCGTCGGAGATCAGTTTTTTAGACGAGAAAAAAAGTCCTGCGTGAGTACTTATGTTTCCATCTAAAAAAAATTGATGCAACAGAATCAGTTTTTTATTATTTTATAGGAGGGATGCTCAACCTGCGGCCCTCCAGCTGTTGTAAAACTACGACTCCTATCATGCCCGGCTGTAGGCTGATAGCTGTAGTCTGTCCGGGCATACTGGGAGTTGCAGTTTTGCAACATCTGGAGGGCCGCAGGTTGGGCATTTCTGTTTTATAGGATACTGTTTTTGTTTTTTTTCTCTCTTCTTCTGACGGATCAGAAGAACGGAAATCTAAACGGTGTAGTGAACTTAGCGTTACATAGGCAGATAGAGCAGATGATTTTTGGGAGAGAAGCGTTCCCTCCTGTCAACCGCCTGCTCACTAGAGGAGAAGACTGCTGCTATAACATGCAGCAATCTCCTCCAGGGATGTAGATAAAGGCTCGTGGGCTCTGATGCAAGACTTCAGCTTGGGCCCCCTTCCCTCAGTATTTTGTGGCCAGGGTCAGGAAAGCAAATAGCCTTCCTGTTGCTTGACGCCCCCCCCAGCAAATTTTGACCTAACCCCTTCCCTCCAGCCAGAGGTGTAACTTGATAAACTTAACTTTCGGTGTCTTCTTATGCAGCACTAGGGTCTTTGGGCCCCCTCAGGCTCCTGGGCATGGTAGAGACTGCTACCTCTGCACCCCCTATAGCTGTGCTCCTGATCTCCTCCTCAGTATAGGGACGAGTGATCGCTAATGCATCGCTCGTCCCTATACTGTCTGTTTGTCGGCAGCAGAGCACCTATTGCATGGCATGATCTACCGCTGGCAAACCAGGATTTTTTTTATCATTCGTCTGGTAATCGCCGGCAGTATTACACTGCCAGATGATCGCTAACAAGTGTTCATATGAACACTCGTTAGCGATCATCCTAATAATAATCTGCCTGTGTAATAGAGCCTTAAGATGAGATTTGGGAAATCTCATCTACTTAACTGGTACGGTATTAGGGTACAGCCACGTGGTTAGGGTTCTTGATGCAGTTTTAGAAGTGTGAAAACCAGGACTGAAATAAAAAATAAAAAAAAGTCTTTATCTGTCTCTGTATATATTTTCCCCTTTTATAATCCACTCCTGATTTCGGCTTCAAAAACTGCTTTAGCAAGCCTGACAGTGTGGCCCTAACCTAATAATGTACACTGTGTGCATGTTGCCATGTTGGGTATGATCACGGGCTATATATCTGACGGAATTCCATAATAACACGATCCACAACAAATGGTGCGCAATTTGATGCAAAAGTCATAGCGCAAATGTCAGAGGTTTGTCTCAGATCTCATCCTCTGCAATGCAAAAGGGTGGAATCCACATCCGAAATCATCAGCAGAAATTCAAATGCTGTGCATTTCAAATCTGTGCCGCATGACAAGTTTAATGCAAATTCCATTGCAGAAATTTTCCACAGCGTGTGGATGAAGTCTTTATAAGTCTCACCTACTTTGCTGCGACTGTAAATGCTGGCTATTTTTCACACATAATTCTGCTGTTCAAAATCTTTAGCATATTTGCCTGATGTAGCTGTACCCTTAAAGGGCATCTGTCAGCAGATCTGTACCTATGACACTGGCTGACCTGTTGCATGTGCTCCTGGCATCTGTGTTGGTCCCATGTTCACATGTGCCCGCATTGCTGAGAAAAATGATGTTTTATTATATGCAAATGAGCCTCTAGGAGCAACGTTACTGTTACTCCTAGAGGTTCAGCTCTCTGTGCAACTGCTGCACCCTTTGCACTTGGATTGACAGGGCCAGGCAGTGTAAACTGGATCATGCTTGGCCCTGTCATTTATAGTGCAGAAGAGGCGGCAGTTGAGAGAGCAGAGCCTCTAGGTGTAATGACAACGCCCCCGTTGCTCCTAGAGGCTGATTTGCATATATTAAAACATCATTTTTCTCAGCAATGTGAACACATATGAACATGGAACCAACACAGATGCCTTCAGCTGCCAAGTGCACATACAACAGGTATCCAGCATTTAACATCCATTCCATTGCAAGAGCATTAGTGAAGTCCGGGATCGATGTTGGCTGATTAAGGTATTAAGACATAGGGGAATATTTACGAAGACCAGCGCTTTGTGTGCTGGTCTTGATATCCCCTACATTGTTGTAAGATGCACCACATTTAGTGGGCGCAAATTAGGCGCATCCTTCTGCAGGCCGTGCGCTTAAATTGGCTTCATTTGTTACAGAAAGCTGGCATAAATGAAGATACATTGGTCGGGGTGGCTGGCCGCGGTCCTTTCCCACCCTTGCCACACACCCTTTAGGGAAAGTGGCGAGGACTGTGTGAAATCCGAGACATGCAACCATTTTTTGTAAAAGTCAACAAACACATAGTTTGCGACTTTTTCTTTCCACTTTTAAGGCACAAAGGAGATGATGCCATAAGAACATTGCTAGGTGAACATTTGACCTAGCCTTGCAGAGACGGCTTGGAATTTGGTAGAGAGGGTGGCTACAGGAGACAGTACCTTGCAGTCCCATTCTTTGAGCTTGTGAAGCCTACTACTTTGTAGACAAGCTATACCTGCCCCTACATAGTTTCACTTCATACTATGTTACAGTTGGCTGAGAGGAGCCTCTTGCAAGATAGAAATCTTATGAAGAACCTTACTAGACAGTGGCATCTTATGATAATGTCCTGTTGAAAGAATGGTCCCATATTTTGCTCCATAGATTTATTGCTCTTATTTCTTTATTATGCATTATTTATTCAGTTCAATGAATTCTGATGCGCTGTATACAAGATTATTCACTCACATCAGTTGCCGGTCCCAATGGGACTTATTTATCTCGGGCAGATACACCTACACCATGGCCTACAGTTGTAGAACATCCATTAACCTAAGACTGTTATATCACATGTGGCCATAAAATGGAATATTTGCAAGAAATTCTAAATGTAAGGGAATTTGTACATGTCAAATGAGTGGGGCTGCACCAATCATGGAATGCATTACGTTTAGAGTTGAGCGAACACCTGGATGTTCGGGTTCGAGAAGTTCGGCCGAACATCCCGGAAATGTTCGGGTTCGGGATCCGAACCCGATCCGAACTTCGTCCCGAACCCGAACCCCATTGAAGTCAATGGGGACCCGAACTTTTCGGCACTAAAAAGGCTGTAAAACAGCCCAGGAAAGAGCTAGAGGGCTGCAAAAGGCAGCAACATGTAGGTAAATCCCCTGCAAACAAATGTGGATAGGGAAATGAATTAAAATAAAAATTAAATAAATAAAAATTAACCAAAATCAATTGGAGAGAGGTTCCATAGCAGAGAATCTGGCTTCCCGTCACCCACCACTGGAACAGTCCATTCTCAGATATTTAGGCCCCGGCACCCAGGCAGAGGAGAGAGGTCCCGTAACAGAGAATCTGTCTTCATGTCAGCAGAGAATTAGTCTGCATGTCATAGCAGAGAATGAGGCTTCACGTCAGCCACCACTGCAACAGTCCATTGGCATATATTTAGGCCTAGCACACAGGCAGAGGAGAGAGGTCCCGTAACAGACAATCTGGCTTCATGTCAGCAGAGAATCAGTCTGCATGTCATAGCAGAGAATGAGGCTTCACGTCACCCACCACTGCAACAGTCCATTGGCATATATTTAGGCCTAGCACACAGGCAGAGCAGAGAGGTCCCGTAACAGACAATCTGGCTTCATGACAGCAGAGAATCAGTCTGCATGTCATAGCAGAGAATGAGGCTTCACGTCACCCACCACTGCAACAGTCCATTGGCATATATTTAGGCCCAGCACACAGGCAGAGCAGAGAGGTCCCGTAACAGACGATCTGGCTTCATGTCAGCAGAGAATCAGTCTGCATGTCATAGCAGAGAATGAGGCTTCACGTCAGCCACCACTGCAACAGTCCATTGGCATATATTTAGGCCTAGCACACAGGCAGAGGAGAGAGGTCCCGTAACAGACAATCTGGCTTCATGTCAGCAGAGAATCAGTCTGCATGTCATAGCAGAGAATGAGGCTTCACGTCAGCCACCACTGCAACAGTCCATTGGCATATATTTAGGCCCAGCACCCAGGCAGAGGAGGGAGGTCCCGTAACAGACAATCTGGCTTCATGTCAGCAGAGAATCAGTCTGCATGTCATAGCAGAGAATGAGGCTTCACGTCACCCACCACTGCAACAGTCCATTGGCATATATTTAGGCCCAGCACCCAGGCAGAGGAGGGAGGTCCCGTAACAGAGAATCTGTCTTCATGTCAGCAGAGAATTAGTCTGCATGTCATAGCAGAGAATGAGGCTTCACGTCAGCCACCACTGCAACAGTCCATTGGCATATATTTAGGCCCAGCACCCAGGCAGAGGAGGGAGGTCCCGTAACAGAGAATCTGTCTTCATGTCAGCAGAGAATTAGTCTGCATGTCATAGCAGAGAATGAGGCTTCACGTCAGCCACCACTGCAACAGTCCATTGGCATATATTTAGGCCCAGCACACACACAGGCAGAGGAGAGAGGTCCCGTAACAGACAATCTGGCTTCATGTCAGCAGAGAATTAGTCTGCATGTCATAGCAGAGAATGAGGCTTCACGTCAGCCACCACTGCAACAGTCCATTGGCATATATTTAGGCCCAGCACACACACAGGCAGAGGAGAGAGGTCCCGTAACAGAGAATCTGTCTTCATGTCAGCAGAGAATTAGTCTGCATGTCATAGCAGAGAATGAGGCTTCACGTCAGCCACCACTGCAACAGTCCATTGGCATATATTTAGGCCCAGCACACACACAGGCAGAGGAGAGAGGTCCCGTAACAGACAATCTGGCTTCATGTCAGCAGAGAATTAGTCTGCATGTCATAGCAGAGAATGAGGCTTCACGTCAGCCACCACTGCAACAGTCCATTGGCATATATTTAGGCCCAGCACACACACAGGCAGAGGAGAGAGGTCCCGTAACAGAGAATCTGTCTTCATGTCAGCAGAGAATCAGTCTGCATGTCATAGCAGAGAATCAGGCTTCACGTCACCCACCACTGCAACAGTCCATTGGCATATATTTAGGCCCAGCACCCAGGCAGAGGAGGGAGGTCCCGTAACAGAGAATCTGTCTTCATGTCAGCAGAGAATTAGTCTGCATGTCATAGCAGAGAATGAGGCTTCACGTCAGCCACCACTGCAACAGTCCATTGGCATATATTTAGGCCCAGCACACACACAGGCAGAGGAGAGAGGTCCCGTAACAGAGAATCTGTCTTCATGTCAGCAGAGAATCAGTCTGCATGTCATAGCAGAGAATCAGGCTTCACGTCACCCAACATTGGAACAGTCCATTGGCATATATTTAGGCCTAGCACACAGGCAGAGGAGAGGTTCATTCAACTTTGGGTAGCCTCGCAATATAATGGTAAAATGAAAATAAAAATAGGATTGAATGAGGAAGTGCCCTGGAGTCCAATAATATATGGTTATGGGGAGGTAGTTAATGTCTAATCTGGACAAGGGACGGACAGGTCCTGTGGGATCCATGCCTGGTTCATTTTTATGAACGTCAGCTTGTCCACATTGGCTGTAGACAGGCGGCTGCGTTTGTCTGTAATGACGCCCCCTGCCGTGCTGAATACACGTTCAGACAAAACGCTGGCTGCCGGGCAGGCCAGCACCTCCAAGGCATAAAAGGCTAGCTCTGGCCACGTGGACAATTTAGAGACCCAGAAGTTGAATGGGGCCGAACCATCAGTCAGTACGTGGAGGGGTGTGCACACGTACTGTTCCACCATGTTAGTGAAATGTTGCCTCCTGCTAACACGTTGCGTATCAGGTGGTGGTGCAGTTAGCTGTGGCGTGTTGACAAAAGTTTTCCACATCTCTGCCATGCTAACCCTGCCCTCAGAGGAGCTGGCCGTGACACAGCTGCCTTGGCGACCTCTTGCTCCTCCTCTGCCTTGGCCTTGGGCTTCCACTTGTTCCCCTGTGACATTTGGGAATGCTCTCAGTAGCGCGTCTACCAACGTGCGCTTGTACTCGCGCATCTTCCTATCACGCTCCAGTGCAGGAAGTAAGGTGGGCACATTGTCTTTGTAGCGTGGATCCAGCAGGGTGGCAACCCAGTAGTCCGCACAGGTTAAAATGTGGGCAACTCTGCTGTCGTTGCGCAGGCACTGCAGCATGTAGTCGCTCATGTGTGCCAGGCTGCCCAGGGGTAAGGACAAGCTGTCCTCTGTGGGAGGCGTATCGTCATCGTCCTGCCTTTCCCCCCAGCCACGCACCAGTGATGGACCCGAGCTGCGTTGGGTGCCACCCCGCTGTGACCATGCTTCATCCTCATCCTCCTCCACCTCCTCCTCATCCTCGTCCTCCTCGTCCTCCAGTAGTGGGCCCTGGCTGGCCACATTTGTACCTGGCCTCTGCTGTTGCCAAAAACCTCCCTCTGAGTCACTTCGAAGAGACTGGCCTGAAAGTGCTAAAAATGACCCCTCTTCCTCCTCCTCCTCCTCCTCCTGGGCCACCTCCTCTTCCATCATCGCCCTAAGTGTTTTCTCAAGGAGACATAGAAGTGGTATTGTAACGCTGATAACGGTGTCATCGCCACTGGCCATGTTGGTGGAGTACTCGAAACAGCGCAACAGGGCACACAGGTCTCGCATGGAGGCCCAGTCATTGGTGGTGAAGTGGTGCTGTTCTGTAGTGCGACTGACCCGTGCGTGCTGCAGCTGAAACTCCACTATGGCCTGCTGCTGCTCGCACAGTCTGTCCAGCATGTGCAAGGTGGAGTTCCACCTGGTGGGCACGTCGCATATGAGGCGGTGAGCGGGAAGGCCGAAGTTACGCTGTAGCGCAGACAGGCGAGCAGCAGCAGGATGTGAACGCCGGAAGCGCGAACAGACGGCCCGCACTTTATGCAGCAGCTCTGACATGTCGGGGTAGTTGTGAATGAACTTCTGCACCACCAAATTCAGCACATGCGCCAAGCAAGGGATGTGCGTCAAATTGGCTAGTCCCAGAGCTGCAACGAGATTTCGCCCATTATCACACACCACCAGGCCGGGCTTGAGGCTCACCGGCAGCAACCACTCGTCGGTCTGTTGTTCTATACCCCGCCACAACTCCTGTGCGGTGTGGGGCCTGTCCCCCAAACATATGAGTTTCAGAATGGCCTGCTGACGTTTACCCCGGGCTGTGCTGAAGTTGGTGGTGAAGGTGTGTGGCTGACTGGATGAGCAGGTGGAAGAAGAGGAGGAGGA
The DNA here is from genome assembly GCF_014858855.1 of Bufo gargarizans. Classification (NCBI taxonomy): domain Eukaryota; kingdom Metazoa; phylum Chordata; class Amphibia; order Anura; family Bufonidae; genus Bufo; species Bufo gargarizans. The sequence continues at coordinate 155,321,111 of NC_058086.1, read as the reverse complement.
AGCCGAGAAGGAGGAGGTGGCAACAGGAGGCAAAGAATGTTGCCCTGCGATCCTTGGCGGCAGAAGGACGTGCGCCAAACAGCTCTCCGCCTGGGGCCCAGCTGCCACTACATTTACCCAGTGTGCAGTTAGGGAGATATAGCGTCCCTGGCCGTGCTTACTGGTCCACGTATCTGTGGTTAGGTGGACCTTGCCACAGATGGCGTTGCGCAGTGCACACTTGATTTTATCGGATACTTGGTTGTGCAGGGAAGGCACGGCTCTCTTGGAGAAGTAGTGCCGGCTGGGAACAACATACTGTGGGACAGCAAGCGACATGAGCTGTTTGAAGCTGTCTGTGTCCACCAGCCTAAATGACAGCATTTCATAGGCCAGTAGTTTAGAAATGCTGGCATTCAGGGCCAGGGATCGAGGGTGGCTAGGTGGGAATTTACGCTTTCTATCAAATGTTTGTGAGATGGAGAGCTGAACGCTGGCGTGTGACATGGTTGAGACGCTTGGTGACGGAGGTGGTGGTGGTGGTGTTGGTGGTACATCCCCTGTTTGCTGGGCGGCAGGTGCCAACGTTCCTCCAGAGGCGGAGGAAGAGGCCGAGGCGGCAGCAGCAGAATAGGCCGAGGCGGCAGCAGCAGAAGAGGTAGCAGGGGGAGCCTGAGTGACTTCCTTGGTTTTAAGGTGTTTACTCCACTGCAGTTCATGCTTTGCATGCAGGTGCCTGGTCATGCAGGTTGTGCTCAGGTTCAGAACGTTAATGCCTCGCTTCAGGCTCTGATGGCACAGCGTGCAAACCACTCGGGTCTTGTCGTCAGCACATTGTTTGAAGAAGTGCCATGCCAGGGAACTCCTTGAAGCTGCCTTTGGGGTGCTCGGTCCCAGATGGCGGCGGTCAGTAGCAGGCGGAGTCTCTTGGCGGCGGGTGTTCTGCTTTTGCCCACTGCTCCCTCTTTTGCTACGCTGTTGGCTCGGTCTCACCACTGCCTCTTCCTCCGAACTGTGAAAGTCAGTGGCACGACCTTCATTCCATGTGGGGTCTAGGACCTCATCGTCCCCTGCATCGTCTTCCACCCAGTCTTGATCCCTGACCTCCTGTTCAGTCTGCACACTGCAGAAAGACGCAGCAGTTGGCACCTGTGTTTCGTCATCATCAGAGACATGCTGAGGTGGTATTCCCATGTCCTCATCATCAGGAAACATAAGTGGTTGTGCGTCAGTGCATTCTATGTCTTTCACCGCTGGGGAAGGGCTAGGTGGATGCCCTTGGGAAACCCTGCCAGCGGAGTCTTCAAACAGCATAAGAGACTGCTGCATAACTTGAGGCTGAGACAGTTTCCCTGGTATGCATGGGGGTGATGTGACAGACTGATGGGGTTGGTTTTCAGGCGCCATCTGTGCGCTTTCTGCAGAAGACTGGGTGGGAGATAATGTGAACGTGCTGGATCCACTGTCGGCCACCCAATTGACTAATGCCTGTACCTGCTCAGGCCTTACCATCCTTAGAACGGCATTGGGCCCCACCATATATCGCTGTAAATTCTGGCGGCTACTGGGACCTGAGGTAGTTGGTACACTAGGACGTGTGGATGTGGCAGAACGGCCACGTCCTCTCCCAGCACCAGAGGGTCCACTAACACCACCACGACCATGTCCACGTCCGCGTCCCTTACTAGATGTTTTTCTCATTGTTATGGTTCACCACAACAACAAATATATTATTTGGCCCAATGTATTGTATTCAAATTCAGCGGGATATAAATTTGAGGCCTAGTATTTAGGCGCTGGGTGACCGGTATGGATTTAGTGACAGAATTAGACTTGGAAATGCACAGAAGCGTGTGTGTGAAGTTATTCTGAATGACCCTATGTGCACCTTCAATATGATCTACCCTTTTAGGGATAGATTTCAAATAGCTCTGATATAGCAGAAACGACTAAATTATGAAATTGCTAAATTGGGAATTGTATTTCAACCCAGAACAAAAAATGTGCTTTGACGGACACTAAATAACTTTCCCAGCCACAACAGGACAGCGGTAACGAGAGATTTAGCGGGATATAAATTTGAGGCCTAGTATTTAGGCGCTGGGTGACAGGTATGGGTTTAGTGACAGAATTAGATTTGGAAATGCACAGTAGCGGGTGTGTGAAGTTATTCTGAATGACCCTATGTGCACCTTGAATATTATATACCCTTTTAGGGATAGATTTCAAATAGCTCTGATATAGCAGAAACCACTAAATTATGAAATTGCTAAATTGGGAATTGTATTTCAACCCAGAACAAGAAATGTGCTTGAACGGACACTAAATAACTCGCCCAGCTACAGCACTAGGGACAGATTTAGCGGGATATAAATTTGAGGCCTAGTATTTAGGCGCTGGGTGACAGGTATGGGTTTAGTGCCAGAATTAGACTTGGAAATACACAGTAGCGGGTGTGTGTGAAGTTATTCTGAATGACCCAATGTGCACCTTGAATATTATATACCCTTTTAGGGATAGATTTCAAATAGCTCTGATATAGCAGAAACCACTAAATTATGAAATTGCTAAATTGGGAATTGTATTTCAACCCAGAACAAGAAATGTGCTTGAACGGACACTAAATAACTCGCCCAGCTACAGCACTAAGGACAGATTTAGCGGGATATAAATTTGAGGCCTAGTATTTAGGCGCTGGGTGACAGGTATGGGTTTAGTGCCAGAATTAGACTTGGAAATACACAGTAGCGGGTGTGTGTGAAGTTATTCTGAATGACCCAATGTGCACCTTGAATATTATATACCCTTTTAGGGATAGATTTCAAATAGCTCTGATATAGCAGAAACCACTAAATTATGAAATTGCTAAATTGGGAATTGTATTTCAACCCAGAACAAGAAATGTGCTTGAACGGACACTAAATAACTCGCCCAGCTACAGCACTAGGGACAGATTTAGCGGGATATAAATTTGAGGCCTAGTATTTAGGCGCTGGGTGACAGGTATGGGTTTAGTGCCAGAATTAGACTTGGAAATACACAGTAGCGGGTGTGTGTGAAGTTATTCTGAATGACCCAATGTGCACCTTGAATATTATATACCCTTTTAGGGATAGATTTCAAATAGCTCTGATATAGCAGAAACCACTAAATTATGAAATTGCTAAATTGGGAATTGTATTTCAACCCAGAACAAGAAATGTGCTTGAACGGACACTAAATAACTCGCCCAGCTACAGCACTAAGGACAGATTTAGCGGGATATAAATTTGAGGCCTAGTATTTAGGCGCTGGGTGACAGGTATGGGTTTAGTGCCAGAATTAGACTTGGAAATACACAGTAGCGGGTGTGTGTGAAGTTATTCTGAATGACCCAATGTGCACCTTGAATATTATATACCCTTTTAGGGATAGATTTCAAATAGCTCTGATATAGCAGAAACCACTAAATTATGAAATTGCTAAATTGGGAATTGTATTTCAACCCAGAACAAGAAATGTGCTTGAACGGACACTAAATAACTCGCCCAGCTACAGCACTAAGGACAGATTTAGCGGGATATAAATTTGAGGCCTAGTATTTAGGCGCTGGGTGACAGGTATGGGTTTAGTGCCAGAATTAGACTTGGAAATACACAGTAGCGGGTGTGTGTGAAGTTATTCTGAATGACCCAATGTGCACCTTGAATATTATATACCCTTTTAGGGATAGATTTCAAATAGCTCTGATATAGCAGAAACCACTAAATTATGAAATTGCTAAATTGGGAATTGTATTTCAACCCAGAACAAGAAATGTGCTTGAACGGACACTAAATAACTCGCCCAGCTACAGCACTAAGGACAGATTTAGCGGGATATAAATTTGAGGCCTAGTATTTAGGCGCTGGGTGACAGGTATGGGTTTAGTGCCAGAATTAGACTTGGAAATACACAGTAGCGGGTGTGTGTGAAGTTATTCTGAATGACCCAATGTGCACCTTGAATATTATATACCCTTTTAGGGATAGATTTCAAATAGCTCTGATATAGCAGAAACCACTAAATTATGAAATTGCTAAATTGGGAATTGTATTTCAACCCAGAACAAGAAATGTGCTTGAACGGACACTAAATAACTCGCCCAGCTACAGCACTAGGGACAGATTTAGCTGGATATAAATTTGAGGCCTAGTATTTAGGCGCTGGGTGACAGGTATGGGTTTAGTGCCAGAATTAGACTTGGAAATACACAGTAGCGGGTGTGTGTGAAGTTATTCTGAATGACCCAATGTGCACCTTGAATATTATATACCCTTTTAGGGATAGATTTCAAATAGCTCTGATATAGCAGAAACCACTAAATTATGAAATTGCTAAATTGGGAATTGTATTTCAACCCAGAACAAGAAATGTGCTTGAACGGACACTAAATAACTCGCCCAGCTACAGCACTAAGGACAGATTTAGCGGGATATAAATTTGAGGCCTAGTATTTAGGCGCTGGGTGACCGGTATGGATTTAGTGACAGAATTAGACTGGGATATGGCCAAAAAATAAACAGACTATTGCTGGTTAAATGCACTTGGTGTGACAGCTTCACCCTGATGTAGGCTTTAGCCAAAAAACAACCACACCATTGAGGGTTAAATGCACTTGGTCGCAGCTTGTGCTGGCGCACCACAAGACACAAAATGGCCGCCGATCACCCCAGAAAAATGTGACTGACAAACGGTCTGGGCAGCCTAAAAACAGTGAGCAATTGAGGATCAGCAGCTCAATGATCCACAGCTGCAGATCGATCAGTTAATCAAGTCCTTTGGAGGAGTTAATCTGCCTAATCTCGCCCTACTGTCCCAGCCGCAACCTCTCCCTACGCTAATCAGAGCAGAGTGACGGGCGGCGCTATGTGACTCCAGCTTAAATAGAGGCTGGGTCACATGGTGCTCTGGCCAATCACAGCCATGCCAATAGTAGGCATGGCTGTGATGGCCTCTTGGGGCAAGTAGTATGACGCTTGTTGATTGGCTGCTTTGCAGCCTTTCAAAAAGCGCCAAGAAAGCGTCACAAAAGCGCGAAGAAAGCGACAAACACCGAACCCGAACCCGGACTTTTACGAAAATGTCCGGGTTCGGGTCCGTGTCACGGACACCCCAAAATTCGGTACGAACCCGAACTATACAGTTCGAGTTCGCTCATCCCTAATTACGTTAGTTAATAGTGCTGTGATATTTTAGTATGATAACTAGGTATGAGCGAACTCGAACTGTATAGTTCGGGTTCGTACCGAATTTTGGGGTGTCCGTGACACGGACCCGAACCCGGACATTTTCGTAAAAGTCCGGGTTCGGTTCGGTGTTCGTCGCTTTCTTGGCGCTTTTTGACGCTTTCTTGGCGCTTTTTGAAAGGCTGCAAAGCAGCCAATCAACAAGCGTCATACTACTTGCCCCAAGAGGCCGTCACAGCCATGCCTACTATTGGCATGGCTGTGATTGGCCAGAGCACCATGTGACCCAGCCTCTATTTAAGCTGGAGTCACATAGCGCCGCCCGTCACTCTGCTCTGATTAGCGTAGCGAGAGGTTGCGGCTGCGACAGTAGGGCGAGATTAGGCAGATTAACTCCTCCAAAGGACTTGATTATTGATCGATCTGCAGCTGTGGGTCATTGAGCTGCTGATACTCAATTGCTCACTGTTTTTAGGCTGCCCAGACCGTTTGTCAGTCACTTTTTTCTGGAGTGATCGGCGGCCATTTTGTGTCTTGTGGTGCGCCAGCACAAGCTGCGACCAAGTGCATTTAACCCTCAATGGTGTGGTTGTTTTTTGGCTAAAGCCTACATCAGGGTGAAGCTGTCACACCAAGTGCATTTAACCAGCAATAGTCTGTTTATTTTTTGGCCATATACTACATCAGGGGCAAGCTGCGCCCGTCACCAAGTGCATTTAACCCTCAGTAGTGTGGTTGTTTTTTGGCTAAAGCCTACATCAGGGTGAAGCTGTCACACCAAGTGCATTTAACCAGCAATAGTCTGTTTATTTTTTGGCCATATACTACATCAGGGGCAAGCTGCGCCCGTCACCAAGTGCATTTAACCCTCAGTAGTGTGGTTGGTCAAGCTGTCACACCAAGTGCATTTAACCAGCAATAGTGTGGTTATTTTTTGGCCATATCCCAGTCTAATTCTGTCAGTAAATCTATACCGGTCACCCAGCGCCTAAATACTAGGCCTCAAATTTATATCCCGCTAAATCTGTCGTTACCGCTGTACTGTTCTGGCTGGGCAAGTTATTTAGTGTCCGTCAAAGCACATTTTTTGTTCTGGGTTGAAATACAATTCCCAATTTAGCAATTTCATAACTTAGTGGTTTCTGCTATATCAGAGCTATTTGAAATCTATCCCTAAAAGGGTATATAATATTCAAGGTGCACATAGGGTCATTCAGAATAACTTCACACACACGCTACTGTGCATTTCCAAGTCTAATTCTGTCAGTAAATCCATACCGGTCACCCAGCGCCTAAATACTAGGCCTCAAATTTATATCCCGCTAAATCTGTCGTTACCGCTGTACTGTTGTGGCTGGGCAAGTTATTTAGTGTCCGTCAAAGCACATTTTTTGTTCTGGGTTGAAATACAATTCCCAATTTAGCAATTTCATAATTTAGTGGTTTCTGCTGTATCAGAGCTATTTGAAATCTATCCCTAAAAGGGTATATAATATTCAAGGTGCACATAGGGTCATTCAGAATAACTTCACACACACGCTACTGTGCATTTCCAAGTCTAATTCTGTCAGTAAATCTATACCGGTCACCCAGCGCCTAAATACTAGGCCTCAAATTTATATTCAGCTGAATTTGAATACAATACATTGGGCCAAATAATATTTTTGTTGTTGTGGTGAACGATAACAATGAGGAAAACATCTAGTAAGGGACGCGGACGTGGACATGGTCGTGGTGGTGTTAGTGGACCCTCTGGTGCTGGGAGAGGACGTGGCCGTTCTGCCACATCCACACGTCCTAGTGTACCAACTACCTCAGGTCCCAGTAGCCGCCAGAATTTACAGCGATATATGGTGGGGCCCAATGACGTTCTAAGGATGGTAAGGCCTGAGCAGGTACAGGCATTAGTCAATTGGGTGGCCGACAGTGGATCCAGCACGTTCACATTATCTCCCACCCAGTCTTCTGCAGAAAGCGCACAGATGGTGCCTGAAAACCAACCCCATCAATCTGTCACATCACCCCCATGCATACCAGGGAAACTGTCTCAGCCTCAAGTTATGCAGCAGTCTCTTATGCTGTTTGAAGACTCCGCTGGCAGGGTTTCCCAAGGGCATCCACCTAGCCCTTCCCCAGCGGTGAAAGACATAGAATGCACTGACGCACAACCACTTATGTTTCCTGATGATGAGGACATGGGAATACCACCTCAGCATGTCTCTGATGATGACGAAACACAGGTGCCAACTGCTGCGTCTTTCTGCAGTGTGCAGACTGAACAGGAGGTCAGGGATCAAGACTGGGTGGAAGACGATGCAGGGGACGATGAGGTCCTAGACCCCACATGGAATGAAGGTCGTGCCACTGACTTTCACAGTTCGGAGGAAGAGGCAGTGGTGAGACCGAGCCAACAGCGTAGCAAAAGAGGGAGCAGTGGGCAAAAACAGAACACCCGCCGCCAAGAGACTCCGCCTGCTACTGACCGCCGCCATCTGGGACCGAGCACCCCAAAGGCAGCTTCAAGGAGTTCCCTGGCATGGCACTTCTTCAAACAATGTGCTGACGACAAGACCCGAGTGGTTTGCACGCTGTGCCATCAGAGCCTGAAGCGAGGCATTAACGTTCTGAACCTGAGCACAACCTGCATGACCAGGCACCTGCATGCAAAGCATGGACTGCAGTGGAGTAAACACCTTAAAACCAAGGAAGTCACTCAGGCTCCCCCTGCTACCTCTTCTGCTGCTGCCGCCTCGGCCTCTTCTGCTGCTGCCGCCTCGGCCTCTTCCTCCGCCTCTGGAGGAACGTTGGCACCTGCCGCCCAGCAAACAGGGGATGTACCACCAACACCAACACCACCTCCGTCACCAAGCATCTCAACCATGTCACACGGCAGCGTTCAGCTCTCCATCTCACAAACATTTGAGAGAAAGCGTAAATTCCCACCTAGCCACCCTCGATCCCTGGCTCTGAATGCCAGCATTTCTAAACTACTGGCCTATGAAATGCTGTCATTTAGGCTGGTGGACACAGACAGCTTCAAACAGCTCATGTCGCTTGCTGTCCCACAGTATGTTGTTCCCAGCCGCCACTACTTCTCCAAGAGAGCCGTGCCTTCCCTGCACAACCAAGTATCCGATAAAATCAAGTGTGCACTGCGCAACGCCATGTGTGGCAAGGTCCACCTAACCACAGATACGTGGACCAGTAAACACGGCCAGGGACGCTATATCTCCCTAACTGCACACTGGGTAAATGTAGTGGCAGCTGGGCCCCAGGCGGAGAGCTGTTTGGCGCACGTCCTTCCGCCGCCAAGGATCACAGGGCAACATTCTTTGCCTCCTGTTGCCACCTCCTCCTACTCGGCTTCCTCCTCCTCTTCTTCCACCTGCTCATCCAGTCAGCCACACACCTTCACCACCAACTTCAGCACAGCCCGGGGTAAACGTCAGCAGGCCATTCTGAAACTCATATGTTTGGGGGACAGGCCCCACACCGCACAGGAGTTGTGGCAGGGTATAGAACAACAGACCGACGAGTGGTTGCTGCCGTTGAGCCTCAAGCCCGGCCTGGTGGTGTGTGATAATGGGCGAAATCTCGTTGCAGCTCTGGAACTAGCCGGTTTGACGCACATCCCTTGCTTGGCGCATGTGCTGAATTTGGTGGTGCAGAAGTTCATTCACAACTACCCCGACATGTCAGAGCTGCTGCATAAAGTGCGGGCCGTCTGTTCGCGCTTCCGGCGTTCACATCCTGCTGCTGCTCGCCTGTCTGCGCTACAGCGTAACTTTGGCCTTCCCGCTCACCGCCTCATATGCGACGTGCCCACCAGGTGGAACTCCACCTTGCACATGCTGTACAGACTGTGCGAGCAGCAGCAGGCCATAGTGGAGTTTCAGCTGCAGCACGCACGGGTCAGTCGCACTACAGAACAGCACCACTTCACCACCAATGACTGGGCCTCCATGCGAGACCTGTGTGCCCTGTTGCGCTGTTTCGAGTACTCCACCAACATGGCCAGTGGCGATGACGCCGTTATCAGCGTTACAATACCACTTCTATGTCTCCTTGAGAAAACACTTAGGGCGATGATGGAAGAGGAGGTGGCCCAGGAGGAGGAGGAGGAGGAATAAGAGGGGTCATTTTTAGCACTTTCAGGCCAGTCTCTTCGAAGTGACTCAGAGGGAGGTTTTTGGCAACAGCAGAGGCCAGGTACAAATGTGGCCAGCCAGGGCCCACTACTGGAGGACGAGGAGGACGAGGATGAGGAGGAGGTGGAGGAGGATGAGGATGAGGATGAAGCATGGTCACAGCGGGGTGGCACCCAACGCAGCTCGGCTCCATCACTGGTGCGTGGCTGGGGGGAAAGGCAGGACGATGACGATACGCCTCCCACAGAGGACAGCTTGTCCTTACCCCTGGGCAGCCTGGCACACATGAGCGACTACATGCTGCAGTGCCTGCGCAACGACAGCAGAGTTGCCCACATTTTAACGTGTGCGGACTACTGGGTTGCCACCCTGCTGGATCCACGCTACAAAGACAATGTGCCAACCTTACTTCCTGCACTGGAGCGTGATAGGAAGATGCGCGAGTACAAGAACACGTTGGTAGACGCGCTACTGAGAGAATTCCCAAATGTCACAGGGGAACAAGTGGAAGCCCAAGGCCAAGGCAGAGGAGGAGCAAGAGGTCGCCAAGGCAGCTGTGTCACGGCCAGCTCCTCTGAGGGCAGGGTTAGCATGGCACAGATGTGGAAAAGTTTTGTCAACACGCCACAGCTAACTGCACCACCACCTGATACGCAACGTGTTAGCAGGAGGCAACATTTCACTAACATGGTGGAACAGTACGTGTGCACACCCCTCCACGTACTGACTGATGGTTCGGCCCCATTCAACTACTGGGTCTCTAAATTGTCCACGTGGCCAGAGCTAGCCTTTTATGCCTTGGAGGTGCTGGCCTGCCCGGCGGCCAGCTTTTTGTCTGAACGTGTATTCAGCACGGCAGGGGGTGTCATTACAGACAAACGCAGCCGCCTGTCTACAGCCAATGTGGACAAGCTGACGTTCATAAAAATGAACCAGGCATGGATCCCACAGGACCTGTCCGTCCCTTGTCCAGATTAGACATTAACTACCTCCCCTTAACCATATATTATTGTACTCCAGGGCACTTCCTCATTCAATCCTATTTTTATTTTCATTTTACCATTATATTGCGAGGCTACCCAAATTTGAATGAACCTCTCCTCTGTCTGGGTGCCGGGGCCTAAATATATGCCAATGGACTGTTCCAATGTTGGGTGACGTGAAGCCTGATTCTCTGCTATGATATGAAGACTGATTCTCTGCTGACATGAAGCCAGATTGTCTGTTGCGGGACCTCTCTCCTCTGCCTGGGTGCTGGGCCTAAATTTATGAAAATGGACTCTTACAGTGGTGGGTGACGTGAAGCCTGATTCTCTGCTATGATATGAAGACTGATTCTCTGCTGACATGAAGCCAGATTGTCTGTTACGGGACCTCTCTTCTCTGCCTGGGTGCTTGGCCTAAATTTATGAAAATGGACTGTTGCAGTGGTGGCTGACGTGAAGCCTGATTCTCTGCTATGACATGCAGACTGATTCTCTGCTGACATGAAGCCAGATTCTCTGTTACGGGACCTCTCTCCTCTGCCTGGGTGCTGGGCCTAAATATATGCCAATGGACTGTTGCACTGGTGGCTGACGTGAAGCCTGATTGTCTGTTACGGGACCTCTCTCCTCTGCCTGGGTGCTGGGCCTAAATATCTGACAATGGACTGTTGCATTGGTGGCTGACGTGAAGCCTGATTCTCTGCTATGATATGAAGACTGAATCTCTGCTGACATGAAGCCAGATTGTCTGTTATGGGACCTCTCTCCTCTGCCTGGGTGCTGGGCCTAAATTTATGAAAATGGACTCTTACAGTGGTGGGTGATGTGAAGCCTGATTCTCTGCTATGATATGAAGACTGATTCTCTGCTGACATGAAGCCAGATTGTCTGTTACGGGACCTCTCTCCTCTGCCTGGGTGCTTGGCCTAAATTTATGAAAATGGACTGTTGCAGTCTTAGCTGACGTGAAGCCTGATTCTCTGCTATGACATGCAGACTAATTCTCTGCTGACATGAAGCCAGATTCTCTGTTACGGGACCTCTCTCCTCTGCCTGGGTGCTGGGCCTAAATATATGCCAATGGACTGTTGCACTGGTGGCTGACGTGAAGCCTGATTGTCTGTTACGGGACCTCTCTCCTCTGCCTGGGTGCTGGGCCTAAATATCTGACAATGGACTGTTGCATTGGTGGCTGACGTGAAGCCTGATTCTCTGCTATAATATGAAGACTGATTCTCTGCTGACATGAAGCCAGATTGTCTGTTACGGGACCTCTCTACTCTGCCTGGGTGCTTGGCCTAAATTTATGACAATGGACTGTTGCAGTGGTGGCTGACGTGAAGCCTGATTCTCTGCTATGACATGCAGACTGATTCTCTGCTGACATGAAGACAGATTCTCTGTTACGGGACCTCTCTCCTCTGCCTGGGTGCCGGGGCCTAAATATCTGAGAATGGACTGTTCCAGTGGTGGGTGACGTGAAGCCAGATTCTCTGCTATGGGACCTCTCTCCAATTGATTTTGGTTAATTTTTATTTATTTAATTTTTATTTTAATTCATTTCCCTATCCACATTTGTTTGCAGGGGATTTACCTACATGTTGCTGCCTTTTGCAGCCCTCTAGCCCTTTCCTGGGCTGTTTTACAGCCTTTTTAGTACCGAAAAGTTCGGGTCCCCATTGACTTCAATGGGGTTCGGGACGAAGTTCGGATCGGGTTCGGATCCCGAACCCGAACATTTCCGGGAAGTTCGGCCGAACTTATCGAACCCGAACATCCAGGTGTTCGCTCAACTCTAATGATAACCCCCCCCAGGGATCAGACAGTTCTTGTCCACTAACTGCATCTGTTACTGCATATCAGACCCATTTGGGTAAAAAAGGTGGAGCACAATACCAAAGAACAGCATGTGGGTAAGTCATTAGCACTGTTGTCTTGTGCTGAGGTCCTGGGTTGTATCTACCCAAAGACGACAACATCTGCATGGAGTTCGTATGTTCTCCCCATTTCCTTTCGGTTAATTGGCTTCTTATGAAAATTGCTGCTAGCGTTTATTTGTTGGTGAAATTAGATTGTAAGCCTCATTTAGCACAGAGATTGATATGAATGATGACATCATCATGCAATATGATAGTGATATACAAGTAATGGAAAAATTACATTTATGGTGCAATGGGATTTCATACATTCCTATCCACCTAAAAGAATATCAGCTGTCCACTGGGACCCCTCACCGATGGAACACTTCTACCAGGGGTGGACTGGGAACTTAAAGTGACCCTGGAAAAAAAACTAAAAGTGGCCCCATGTTGTAGGCGGGGCCAACACAAATAGGAAGGGACAACAGAAGTAGGCCGGGTCTGCAATACCATAGTGTATCACAAAATACCACCTCAAACAGGGGTGCACCACTAATGAGGCAAGGTGAGGCAATTGCCTCAGGCAGCACCAGGTAGGGGCAAGAGGGGGCAGCAGAAGGGGGATTATCTGATTCTGCAGTATAGTATTGGGAAGCACAATGGGCACAGTATGTGGTGCTGTTTTACGCTGTACATTTTATAGCTCTGTATGTAATGTTTTCCAAGTATGTCTTTAATAGTAGGGCTGGAGGGAAAGGGTTAAGGTTAAGAAATTGGCATGGGGGGGTTAGTTTCAGTTTTCGCCTCAGGCAGCAGAAAGCCTAGGTGCACTGCTGACCTCAACAGAACCAAATACCACTGTGCTGCCCAAAATACTGCTGCCCTCACCGCAGTATATCACTGTAAGGAGGGCAGGCATACAGCTGAGTTCAGGAGGGCACCAGCATAATAAAAGAGCACCAGATCATTATATACCCGACTGGCAGCCCCATGGACATCGTCCCACTGGTAAATTTCCCTGTAAGGTCTATGGCCAATCCACCCTTGACTTCCACCCAGCCATATTACTATGGCAAGAAGGAGTTTAAAGAATGAGCTGGTCAAGCATGCACACAAAATCTGTAGGGCTTATTGAAACAGCCAAGCACAGTTCCATAGACTTTGAATGGAGCGACAGTGCATATGCTTTACTGGAGGAGGGACAGGGGTCCCTGACTCCCCTTCAAAGCAATTGAATTTGGCTGGAATACCCCTTCAGTTTTGTTACAGGTTTCCTGCACCAAGAATCTTATACATCACTTCCTCCTGTATCTGTGACCCTTTCGTGATGGAAAGAGGCGACATCCCACACTGCAGACAGGTAAACCACAAGCAACTTTTTAAAGAGCCGGCTTTAAGATGTATTAAGGAGTTTCTTCTGGTGCCTTGTATAACAGCAATAAAAGCTAAATATGCCCACAAATATAATGCTTAATTGCCTCTAAATATTGTGTAGCCTCTAGTGCCAGAATCATTTTGCGGAGCACAATTGCAGCTACCTGATGTTTTATCTTGCTTAGATGAATATGCAGGGGTCATTGTGAACCTTTTTATAAGCCTTAATTGAAGCAGTTTATTAAGTGTACAGTGTTGCATAAAAATAAAAGTTGTATTTATATCCTGTGTGTAATAAGGCAAAAGAATACAACCCAGATGGGCAGAATTATGGGGAATATTGCAGCTAACCAGGGGACTAATTACAAACTGTAGGATCCCATAACGAGCCACTGCCCAGGCCTGCTTCATTACCAAACTCTCATCTATCCTCTGAGATTAACCCTGTTTAAAATGCTTCCCAGCACTCGCTTTACAATCCATCATTCTGAGAGATTTGTAAACTAGTTTAGAAACCAATTAACACTACTCTGTTTTATTCTTTCTGTACTTTAAAGGAATTGCACAAGATCAGAGAAAAAAAATAAGTCTGCAGAAATTGCTCTCCTCTTGCCTACGCACTGTGAAGGGAAGGGTGCTGAGGTGCAATACAGCAAATAGCCTATACAGTCATGGCCAAAAGTTCTGAGAAAGACACAAGTTTTGGTTTTCACAAAGTTTGCTGCTTCTGTTTTTAAGGTGGCAATTTGCATTAACTCTAGATCAGGCATCCTCAAACTGCGGCCCTCCAGCTGTTGCAAAACTACAACTCCCAGCATGCCCGAACAGCCTACAGGTATTAGCCTACAGCAGGGCATTGTGGGAGTTGTAGTTTTACAACACCTGGAGGGCCGCAGTTTGAGAATGCCTGCTCTAGATTATGAAGAGTGATAAGATGAATTTCAATTGACTGCGACAGTCACATTTCCACTGCATTTCAGCCCTTCTGCAAAATTACCCGATAGCATTTTTTCCATGATCTTCTCTTTAGCTCAAGAGAAAGTGTTATCAAGGACAAGGCAGCTGCTATCACTGTGTCACGTTGATTTAGAAGAAGCAGACTGGTTGCTTTAAAATGGGTTGTGGTGCTTGAAATCATTGTCTTCTTCTGTTAACCATGATTACCACGAAGAAAACACATGCAGCCATCACGGCTTCACAGGCAAAGACATTGCTGCTTGTAAGATTGCACCTAAATCAACCATTTATTGGATCATCAAGAACTTCAAGGAGAAGGTTCACTTGTTGTGAAGATGACTTCAGGGAACCCAAGAAAGTCCAGCAAGTGCCAGGGCCATTTCCTAAAAAGGTTTCAGCTGTAGGAAAAGGGTCAGCACCAGTGCAGAGCTTACTCAGGAATGGCAGCAGGTAGGTATGAGTGTGTCTGCACACACAGTGAGGTGAAGGCTTTTGGAGGATGGCCTGGTGTCAGGAAGGGCAGCAAAGAAAAACATCAAGAACAGACTGACAGGACTGGGGTAAAGTAATTTTTTCTGATAAAGTCTCCCTTAAGACTGTTTAGTACTAGTGTTGGGCGTGTATGCTCGGCCGAACACCAGCTCAGCTTGAGCATTGCTATGCTTGGCACATCGCGGTGTTATGCCTAATATCAAGTGTGCTTGAGCGCGATGCTCGAGTCAGTGTATTTAAATCTTATTTAGCCTCTATTTCTGAAAAGTTTTTGGGGGGATTCGAACTCACAAACTTCTTCAAGAATGTTAACCACTACACTATAGAGCTGCATGGCCAGTTACAAAAAAAAAATATTTTGAGACTTCTGCTGTATAGGAATACTTACTACTAGTATATATATATTTTTTGTAACTGGCCATGCAGCTCTATAGTGTAGTGGTTAACATTCTTGGCTGTAATGTTGAAGGTTGTTAATTCAAATCCCGCCAGAAACCTTTCAGAAAAAAAGGCTAAATTTAATTTATATATATTTTTCACTTTTTTTGTAATTGTAAAAAATATGTAATTACTAAAAACATTATATATATTGTGAGGGTTAGCTGTCTTTCAGGGGATCATCCTCACAGATACGGCTTCAGGGCACCGGATTTCAGGTCCAAACAGTGCATTTATTGTGGCACACCAGCTAAAGCAGAACAACAAAATAATAAACACTCGTCCTTCCAGGCTCTAACTAATACATTAATAACGTTTCCCTGTCTCACCTTGTGTAACACAGTTCACACCCGTGATGAGATGCGGCTTTCCCAGGCCAACCTCCAGCAGCCTCCAGGCTGCTCCCACACCAGTGTCTCTTAGGAGATAGTGGTCTCTCGGTCCTCCTGGCTCAGACCACACAGAACCACTCCACCCTTGTTTGTGCAAGACCCCACCCCCTCTCACTCTGAGGATTCCTTTATCTCCAGGTGATTACTGCACCTGGTCTTTCTTCAGACCTGGTAATTGTGGGGAAGACACAGCAAATCCTGCCATATATCTCCCCTAACTGCCTTACTATATATATATTGCTTGCGCTATACTTACTTGCGCAAGCTATGATATTACTTGTGCTATACCTCCTGTTTAACGTGTGCTCATCCTAAAAATATCTGTGACATTATGAGTACTTTATTTGCGCATACACTTACAAAACCTGCACTACTGTACGTGTGACATACAAACCGGATTCCCAAAAAGTTGGGACACTAAACAAATTGTGAATAAAAACTGAATGCAATGATGTGGAGATGGCAAATGTCAATATTTTATTTGTAATAGAACGTAGATGACAGATCAAACATTTAATCCGAGTAAATGTATCATTTTAAAGGAAAAATGCGTTGATTGAAATTTTCACTGTGTCAACAAATCCCCAAAAAGTTGGGACAATTAGCAATAAGAGGCTGGAAAAAGTAAATTTGAGCATAACGAAGAGCTGGAAGACCAATTAACACTAATTAGGTCAATTGGCAACATGATTGGGTATAAAAAGAGCTTCTCAGAGTGGCAGTGTCTCTCAGAAGCCAAGATGGGTAGAGGATCACCAATTCCCACAAAGTTGCGCAGAAAGATAGTGGAGCAATATCAGAAAGGTGTTACCCAGCGAAAAATTGCAAAGACTTTGCATCTATCATCATCAACTGTGCATAACATCATCCGAAGATTCAGAGAATCTGGAACAATCTCTGTGTGTAAGGGTCAAGGCCGTAAAACCATACTGGATGCCCGTGATCTCCGGGCCCTTAAACGACACTGCACCACAAACAGGAATGCTACTGTAAAGGAAATCACAGAATGGGCTCAGGAATACTTCCAGAAACCATTGTCAGTGAACACAATCCACCGTGCCATCCGCCGTTGCCAGCTGAAACTCTACAGTACAAAGAAGAAGCCATTTCTAAGCAAGATCCACAAGCTCAGGCGTTTTCACTGGGCCAGGGATCATTTAAAATGGAGTGTGGCAAAATGGAAGACTGTTCTGTGGTCAGACGAGTCACGATTCGAAGTTCTTTTTGGAAATCTGGGACGCCATGTCATCCGGACCAAAGAGGAAAAGGACAACTCAAGTTGTTATCAACGCTCAGTTCAGAAGCCTGCATCTCTGATGGTATGGGGTTGCATGAGTGCGTGTGGCATAGGCAGCTTGCATGTCTGGAAAGGCACCATCAATGCAGAAAAATATATTCAGGTTCTAGAACAACATATGCTCCCATCCAGACATCATCTCTTTCAGGGAAGACCCTGCATTTTTCAGCAAGATAATGCCAGACCACATTCTGCATCAATCACAACATCATGGCTGCGTAAGAGAAGGATCCGGGTACTGAAATGGCCAGTCTGCAGTCCAGATCTTTCACCTATAGAGAACATTTGGTGCATCATAAAGAGGAAGGTGCAACAAAGAATGCCCAAGACGAACAGTTAGAGGCCTGTATTAGACAAGAATGGGAGAGCATTCCTATTTCTAAACTTGAGAAACTGGTCTCCTCGGTCCTCAGACGTCTGTTGAGTGTTGTAAGAAGAAGGGGAGATGCCACACAGTGGTGAAAATGGCCTTGTCCCAACTTGTTTGGGATTTGTTGACACCATAAAATTCTGATTCAACATATTTTTCCCTTAAAATGGTACATTTTCTCAGTTTAAACTTTTGTTCCGTGATTTATGTTCTATTCTGAATAAAATATTAGAAGTTGGCACCTCCACATCATTGCATTCAGTTTTTATTCACGATTTGTATAGTGTCCCAACTTTTTGGGAATCCGGTTTGTACTTGCAAGCATATATACCATTTAATATGCGGAAGGCGAGCAGTAAGAGACGGGGAAGTGGCCGTGCTGCTGATTGCTGATGGTGCACGCAGAGGCCGTCGCCCTGACCTCGGTGAAACTGTGCCTGCTGCCAGAGCACAAGAAACAAACTCATCCACGATACCTAGCTTCATGTCCTAGTTTGCAAAGCAGCGCAGGACACCACTCTCAAAGTCAGACCAGTGCGACCACGTGGTCGGTTGGATTGCAGCAGATAATGCTTCCAGTCGGTTAAGCACCACCCTGTCTTCCACAAAGTCCATTCTCAGTAGCCAAGAGTTTGGTCAACGGAATCCTCACCCTGATGCTCCTTCTACCCACCATGGAAAGTCTTGGCAAACAAGTGATCCCACACTCGGATATTCCCAGGGCCTCTCGCCAAACCCGCTTGAAGAGGGACATGAGGAGATCTTGTGCCCTGATTCCCAAACTCTGGAGCATCCACAGTCAGAAGAAGATGACGGTGGGGAATGGCAATTAGTGTTTCACGAGGTGGATGATGATGAGGAGACACGGTTGCCAATAAGTTAACCGCAATTAGTGTCTCAAGAGGTTCATGATGAGGATGAGACACAGTTGTCAATAACTGAGTTTGTTAAGTCAACAAGTCAGGAGATTGACCAGAGTGAGGAAGTGGAAGAGGAGGTGCTGGACGATGAAGTCACTGACCCAACATGGGAAGGTGGCAAGCAGAGCGAGGAAAGCAGTACAGAGGTGGAGGGATCCGCAGCACCGTAACAGGCTGAAAGAGGCAGTGGGGTGGCAAAAGCAAGAAGGTGGGCCACACCAAACAGGCCCACAACTGTTCCCCGGAGCACACCCCTGCGTCAATCTTCCTTGCCAAAGGGTAGGTGTTCCGCAGTCAGGCGCGTTTTTGAGGAAAGTGAGAAAGATAAAAGAATTGTCATTTGCAACCTGTGCTGTACCAAAATGAGCAGGGGCGTGAACAGTAGCAACCTCACCAGCACCAGCATGATCCGCCACATGGCATCAAAGCACCCTAATAGGTGGGCTGAACGCCTGGGTCCACAACCAGTGTCTGTGGGTCACACCACTGCCTCCTCTTCCCCTGTGTTACATGCTGGCCAACCTCCTGTCCAAGACGCAGGCCCGGATGCCTCCTGACATACACCTGAACCTTCGCAAGCACCATCAGCTAGCACATCCACTTCTGTGTCCCAGCGCAGCGTACAGATGTCTATTCTCCAGGCCTTTGAACGAAAGCGCAAATACCCTGCCACCCACCCACAGACCATAGCACTAAATGCGCACCATTCCAAATTGCTGGCCCTGGAAATGTTGCCATTTAGGCTGGTTGACACTGAGGCTTTCCGAAGCCTGATGGCAGCGGCTGTCAGTAGCTGGAAGCAGTGTAGCACTGCAGTGGGGAAGCGGCAACAGGCCGGGCCTAAACTGATCTGCTTAGGTGACAAAAAGCACACCACCACAGAGCTGTGGCAGGGAATAAGAGACCAGACTGAGCTGTGGCTCTTGCCACTCAACCTAGAACTAGGCATGGCTGTGTCTGATAATGCCGTAACTTGGTGGCAGCTTTGGAGCTTGGAAAGCTCACACACATACCATGCCTAGCCCACGTGTTCAACCTAGTGATTCAGCTGTTTCTTAAAACCTACCCCATTTGCCTGATCTACTGGTGAAGGTGCGCCACATGTGTGCCCATTTTTATGCAAGTCTTCGACAGCTTCCAACAGTCTGGGAACGCTGCAGCAGCGCTTGCAATTGCCATCTCACCAACTGTTGTGAGATGTGAGCACACGCTGGAACTCCACGTTCCACATGTTGGCCAGGCTTTGTGAGCAGCAGAGGGCAGTAGTGGAATACCAGCTGCAACATGCTCGTTGCCTTTCCAGTCAGCTTCCGCTGGGTTGCCTCTGCTACAGAGGGTAGTACCCATGGAAGTTTTATAACATCTGTTCAGCATGGATGGGTAGAAGAGGAAGAAGAGGATGAGGAGATTGAGAGTCATCCTCCTGATGAGGACAGTGAAGTCTTGTCTGTTGGGACTCTGGCACACATGGCTAACTTTGTTAGGCTGCCTTTCCCGTGACCCTCGCGATGTACGCATTTTGGCCAACACTGATTACTGGTTATTCACCTTTCTCGACCCCCGCTACAAAGAGAACTTCTCATTTCTCATTCCTGTGGTGGAGAGGACGAGCAAAATGGTGCAATACCAGAAGGTCCTTGTGGGAAAATTGCTCCAAAAATTTCCAGCTCAGAACGCTGGCGGCAGAGTACGTAGTTCCTTAAGCAACCGAGGAGGGGAGACGAGGGGAACACGCAGCAGTACCAACAGAGGCAGGGCAACACTCTCCAAGGCCTGGGACAGTTTTATGACACCCCGCCAGCACCCTCAACCTGATGCGCGGCCTAGTGTCACAAGGAGGGAAACATTTTGGAAGATGGCAAAGGAGTACATAGCAGACCGTGTCAGCATCCTCAGTGATCCCTGTATGCCTTACAACTATTGGGTGGACACGTGGCACGAACTGGCTCTCTACACCTTGGAGGTGCTGGGCTGCCCCGCCGCCAGCGTTTTGTCAGAGGGTGTATTTAGTGCTGCTGGGGACATGAAAAATGATAAGCGCATCTGCCTGTCGACTGAAAAAGCTGACCGGTTTGACTCTTATGAAAATGAACATAAGAATAATGAACATTGCCCCTGACTTCGCTACTCAACCAGAGGAAACCGGCTGTACATAAAGGCACTCTAAATTTGGCTTTTATGGTGTACTAGCAGAAGGACCCGCCTTCGCACGGTTATATTTCCTCTACTTCATATTAAGTTTCCGTGTGTCGTAAAAAGATATCGACAGTTTCCCCCATAACAGTGACCTCTACAGTACCCGCCCCTTTAAAAATTACTTCCACAGTGCCTGCCCCTTTAACAATGACCTTCACAGTGCCCGCCTCTTTAATAGTGCCTGCCCCTTTAACAGTGACCGCCCCTTTAGCATTGACCACCCCTTTAACAGGGACCTTCATAGTGGCCTCCCCTTTAACAGTTAACTTCACAGTGCCCGCCCCTTTAACAGTGACTTCCACAGTGCCCGCCGCTTTAACAGAGACCTCCACAGTGCCCGCCCCTTTAAAAGTGACTTTCACAGTGACCTCTCCTTTAACAGTGACTTTAACAGTGGCCGCCCCTTTAACAGTGACTTTCACAGAGGCCGCCCCTTTAACAGTGACTTTCACAGTGGCCGCCCCTTTAACAGTGGCTTTCACAGTGACTGCGCCTTTAACAGTGACTTTCACAGTGACCGCCCCTTTAACTGTGACTTTCACAATGGCAGCCCCTTTAACAGTGGCTTTTACAGTGACCTCCCCTTTATCAGTGACTTTCACAGTGACCACTCCTTTATCAGTGACTTTCACAGTGACTTCTCCTTTAATAGTGACTTTCACAATGACCGTTCCTTTAACAGTGACTTTCACAGTGACCGTTCCTTTAACAGTGACTTTCACAGTGGCCGCACCTTTAACAGTGACTTTCACAGTGACTGCCCCTTTAACAGAGACTTTAACAGTGACCGCCCCTTTAACAGTGACCGCCCCTTTATCAGTGACTTTCACAGTGACCGCCCCTTTAACAGTGACTTTCACAGTGGCCGCCCCTTTAACATTGAATTTCACAGTGACCGCCCCTTTAACAGTAACTTTCACAGTGACCGCCCCTTTAACAGTAACTTTCACAGTGACTGCCCCTTTAACAGTGACTTTCACAGTGACCGCCCCTTTAACAGTGACTTTCACAGTGGCCACCCCTTTAACATTGAATTTCAGATTGACCGCACCTTTAACAGTGACTTTCACAGTGGCCACCCCTTTAACATTGAATTTCAGAGTGACCGCACCTTTAACAGTGACTTTCACAGTGGCCGCCCTTTTAACAGTGACTTTCACAGTGACCTCTCCTTTAACAGTGACTTTCACAGTGACCTCTCCTTTAACAGTGACTTTCACAGAGAACACCCCTTTAACATTGACTTTCAGAGTGACCGCACCTTTAACAGTGACTTTCACAGTGACCACCCCTTTAACAGTGACTGCCCCTTTATCTGTGACTTTTACAGTGACCGCCCCTTTATCAGAGACTTTCACAGTGACCGCCCCTTTAACATTGACTTTCACAGTGACCGCCCCTTTAACAGTGACTTTCACAGTGACCTCTCCTTTAACAGTGACTTTCACAGTGACCGCCCCTTTAACAGTGACTTTCACAGTGGCCGCCCCTTTAACAGTGACTTTCACAGTGACCACCCCTTTAACATTGACTTTCACAGTGACCGCCCCTTTAACAGTGACTTTCACAGTGACCTCTCCTTTAACAGTGACTTTCACAGTGACCTCTCCTTTAACAGTGACTTTCACAGTGGCCACCCCTTTAACATTGAATTTCAGAATGACCGCACCTTTAACAGTGACTTTCACAGTGACCACCCCTTTAACAGTGACCGCCCCTTTATCTGTGACTTTCACAGTGACCGCACCTTTATCAGTGACTTTCACAGTGACCGCCCCTTTAACAGTGACTTTCACAGTGACCTCTCCTTTAACAGTGACTTTCACAGTGACCGCCCCTTTAACAGTGACTTTCACAGTGGCCGCCCCTTTAACAGTGACTTTCACAGTGACCACCCCTTTAACATTGACTTTCACAGTGACCGCCCCTTTAACAGTGACTTTCACAGTGACCTCGACTTTAACAGTGACTTTCACAGTGACCGCCCCTTTAACAGTGACTTTTACAGTGACCGCCCCTTTAACAGTGACTTTTACAGTAACCGCCCCTTTAACAGTGACCGCCCCTTTATCAGTGATATTCACAGTGGCCATCCCTTTAACAGTGACCGCCCCTTTAACAGTGACTTTCACAGTGACCACCCCTTTAACAGTGACTTTAACAGTGACCGCCCCTTTAACAGTGACTTTTACAGTGGCCGACCCTTTATCAGTGACCGCCCCTTTAACAGTGACTTTTACAGTGGCCGCCCCTTTAACAGTGACCGCCCCTTTAACAGTGACTTTTACAGTGACCGCCCCTTTAACAGTGACCGCCCCTTTATCAGTGATATTCACAGTGGCCATCCCTTTAACAGTGACCGCCTCTTTAACAGTGACTTTCACAGTGACCACCTCTTTTACAGTGACCGCCCCTTTAACAGTGACTTTCACAGTGGCCGCCCCTTTAACAGTGACTTTCACAGTGACCACCCCTTTAACATTGACTTTCACAGTGACCGCCCCTTTAACAGTGACTTTCACAGTGACCTCGACTGTAACAGTGACTTTCACAGTGACCGCCCCTTTAACAGTGACTTTTACAGTGACCGCCCCTTTAACAGTGACTTTTACAGTAACCGCCCCTTTAACAGTGACCGCCCCTTTATCAGTGATATTCACAGTGGCCATCCCTTTAACAGTGACCGCCCCTTTAACAGTGACTTTCACAGTGACCACCCCTTTAACAGTGACTTTAACAGTGACCGCCCCTTTAACAGTGACTTTTACAGTGGCCGACCCTTTATCAGTGACCGCCCCTTTAACAGTGACTTTTACAGTGGCCGCCCCTTTAACAGTGACCGCCCCTTTAACAGTGACTTTTACAGTGACCGCCCCTTTAACAGTGACCGCCCCTTTATCAGTGATATTCACAGTGGCCATCCCTTTAACAGTGACCGCCTCTTTAACAGTGACTTTCACAGTGACCACCTCTTTTACAGTGACCGCCCCTTTAACAGTGACTTTCACAGTGGCCGCCCCTTTAACAGTGACTTTCACAGTGACCACCCCTTTAACATTGACTTTCACAGTGACCGCCCCTTTAACAGTGACTTTCACAGTGACCTCGACTTTAACAGTGACTTTCACAGTGACCGCCCCTTTAACAGTGACTTTTACAGTGACCGCCCCTTTAACAGTGACTTTTACAGTAACCGCCCCTTTAACAGTGACCGCCCCTTTATCAGTGATATTCACAGTGGCCATCCCTTTAACAGTGACCGCCCCTTTAACAGTGACTTTCACAGTGACCACCCCTTTAACAGTGACTTTAACAGTGACCGCCCCTTTAACAGTGACTTTTACAGTGGCCGACCCTTTATCAGTGACCGCCCCTTTAACAGTGACTTTTACAGTGGCCGCCCCTTTAACAGTGACCGCCCCTTTAACAGTGACTTTTACAGTGACCGCCCCTTTAACAGTGACCGCCCCTTTATCAGTGATATTCACAGTGGCCATCCCTTTAACAGTGACCGCCCCTTTAACAGTGACTTTCACATTGACCTCGCCTTTAACAGTGTCTTTCAAATTGACCGCCCCTTTAACAGTGACTTTCACAGTGGCCACCCCTTGAACAGTGACTTTCACAGTGACCACCCCTTTAACATTGATTTTCAGAGTGATCGCCCCTTTAACAGTGACTGCCCCTTTAACAGTGACTTTCACAGTGACCGCCCCTTTAACAGTGACTGCCCCTTTAACAGTGACTTTCACCGTGACTGCCCCTTTAACAGCGACTTTCACCGTGACTGCCCCTTTAACAGTGACTTTCACAGTGACTGCCCCTTTAACAGTGACTTTCACAGTGTCTGCCCCTTTAACAGTGAATTTCACAGTGACCGCCCCTTTAACAGTGACTTTTACAGTGACCGCCCCTTTAACAGTGACCGCCCCTTTATCAGTGATATTCACAGTGGCCATCCCTTTAACAGTGACCGCCCCTTTAACAGTGACTTTCACAGTGACCACCTCTTTAACAGTGACTTTAACAGTGACCGCCCCTTTAACAGTGACTTTTACAGTGGCCGACCCTTTAACAGTGACCGCCCCTTTAACAGTGACTTTCACATTGACCTCGCCTTTAACAGTGTCTTTCAAATTGACCGCCCCTTTAACAGTGACTTTCACAGTGGCCACCCCTTGAACAGTGACTTTCACAGTGACCACCCCTTTAACATTGATTTTCAGAGTGATCGCCCCTTTAACAGTGACTGCCCCTTTAACAGTGACTTTCACAGTGACCGCCCCTTTAACAGTGACTGCCCCTTTAACAGTGACTTTCACAGTGACTGCCCCTTTAACAGTGACTTTCACCGTGACTGCCCCTTTAACAGTGACTTTCACAGTGACTGCCCCTTTAACAGTGACTTTCACAGTGTCTGCCCCTTTAACAGTGACCGCCCCTTTAACAGTGATTTTCACAGTGGCCATCCCTTTAACAGTGACCGCCCCTTTAACAGTGACTTTCACAGTGACCACCCTTTAACAGTGACTTTAACAGTGACCGCCCCTTTAACAGTGACTTTTACAGTGGCTGACCCTTTAACAGTGACCGCCCCTTTAACAGTAACTTTCACAGTGGCCGCCCCTTTAACAGTGACCACCCCTTTAACAGTGACTTTCACAGTGACCTCTCCTTTAACAGTGACTTTCACAGTGAACGCCCCTTTAACAGTGACCGCCCCTTTAACAGTGATTTTCACAGTGGCCATCCCTTTAACAGTGACCGCCCCTTTAACAGTGACTTTCACAGTGACCTCTCCTTTAACAGTGACTTTCACAGTGAACGCCCCTTTAACAGTGACTTTCACAGTGACCGCCCCTTTAACAGTGACTTTCACAGTGGCCACCCCTTTAACATTGAATTTCAGAGTGACCGCACCTTTAACAGTGACTTTCACAGTGACTGCCCCTTTAACAGTGACTTTCACAGTGACTGCCCCTTTAACAGTGACTTTCACCGTGACTGCCCCTTTAACAGTGACTTTCACAGTGACTGCCCCTTTAACAGTGACTTTCACAGTGTCTGCCCCTTTAACAGTGACCGCCCCTTTAACAGTGACTTTCACAGTGACCTCTCCTTTAACAGTGACTTTCACAGTGAACGCCCCTTTAACAGTGACTTTCACAGTGACCGCCCCTTTAACAGTGACTTTCACAGTGGCCACCAATTTAACATTGAATTTCAGAGTGACCGCACCTTTAACAGTGACTTTCACAGTGGCCGCCCCTTTAACAGTGACTTTCACAGTGACCTTTCCTTTAACAGTGACTTTCACAGACAACACCCCTTTAACATTGACTTTCAGAGTGACCGCACCTTTAACAGTGACTTTCACAGTGACCACCCCTTTAACAGTGACCGCCCCTTTAACAGTGACTTTCACAGTGACCACCCTTTAACAGTGACTTTAACAGTGACCGCCCCTTTAACAGTGACTTTTACAGTGGCTGACCCTTTAACAGTGACTTTCACAGTGTCTGCCCCTTTAACAGTGACTGCCCCTTTAACAGTGAATTTCACAGTGACTGCCCCTTTAACAGTGACTTTCACAGTGACCGCCCCTTTAACAGTGACTTTCACAGTGACCGCCCCTTTAACAGTGACTTTGACAGTGACTGCCCCTTTAACAGTGACCGCCCCTTTAACAGTGATTTTCACAGTGGCCATCCCTTTAACAGTGACCGCCCCTTTAACAGTGACTTTCACAGTGACCACCCTTTAACAGTGACTTTAACAGTGACCGCCCCTTTAACAGTGACTTTTACAGTGGCTGACCCTTTAACAGTGACCGCCCCTTTAACAGTAACTTTCACAGTGGCCGCCCCTTTAACAGTGACCGCCCCTTTAACAGTGACCGCCCCTTTAACAGTGACTTTCACAGTGACCTCTCCTTTAACAGTGACTTTCACAGTGAACGCCCCTTTAACAGTGACCGCCCCTTTAACAGTAACTTTCACAGTGGCCGCCCCTTTAACAGTGACTTTCACAGACAACACCCCTTTAACATTGACTTTCAGAGTGACCGCCCCTTTAACAGTGACTTTTACAGTGGCTGACCCTTTAACAGTGACCGCCCCTTTAACAGTAACTTTCACAGTGGCCGCCCCTTTAACAGTGACCGCCCCTTTAACAGTGACTTTCACAGTGACCTCTCCTTTAACAGTGACTTTCACAGTGACTGCCCATTTATCAGTGACTTTCACAGTGACCGCCCCTTTAACAGTGACTTTCACAGTGACCTCTCCTTTAACAGTGACTTTCACAGTGACCTCTCCTTTAACAGAGACTTTCACAGTGACCTCTCCTTTAACAGTGACTTTCACAGTGGCCGCCCCTTTAACAGTGACTTTCACAGTGACCGCCCCTTTAACAGTGACTTTCACAGTGACCTCTCCTTTAACAGTGACTTTCACAGTGACCTCGCCTTTAACAGTGACTTTCACAGTGACTTCTCCTTTAACAGTGACTTTCACAGTGACCGCCCCTTTAACAGTGACTTTCACAGTGGCCGCTCCTTTAACAGTGACCGCCCCTTTATCAGTGATATTCACAGTGGCCATCCCTTTAACAGTGACCGCCCCTTTAACAGTGACTTTCACAGTGACCACCCCTTTAACAGTGACTTTTACAGTGGCCGACCCTTTATCAGTGACCGCCCCTTTAACAGTGACTTTCACAGTGGCCGCCCCTTTAACAGTGACCGCCCCTTTAACAGTGACTTTCACAGTGACCTCTCCTTTAACAGTGACTTTCACATTGACCGCCCCTTTAACAGTGACTTTCACAGTGGCCACCCCTTTAACAGTGACTTTCACAGTGACCACCCCTTTAACATTGATTTTCAGAGTGATCGCCCCTTTAACAGTGACTGCCCCTTTAACAGTGACTTTCACAGTGACTGCCCCTTTAACAGTGACTTTCACAGTGACCGCCCCTTTAACAGTGACTGCCCCTTTAACAGTGACTTTCACAGTGTCTGCCCCTTTAACAGTGACTGCCCCTTTAACAGTGACTTTCACAGTGACTGCCCCTTTAACAGTGACTTTCACAGTGACTGCCCCTTTAACAGTGACTTTCACAGTGTCTGCCCCTTTAACAGTGACTGCCCCTTTAACAGTGACTTTCACAGTGACTGCCTCTTTAACAGTGACTTTCACAGTGACCGCCCCTTTAACAGTGACTTTCACAGTGACCGCCCCTTTAACAGTGACTTTCACAGTGACCGCCCCTTTAACAGGGACTTTCACAGTGACCGCCCCTTTAACAGTGACCGCCCCTTTAACAGTGATTTTCACAGTGGCCATCCCTTTAACAGTGACCGCACCTTTAAAAGTGACTTTCACAGTGACCACCCCTTTAACAGTGACTTTAACAGTGACCGCCCCTTTAACAGTGACTTTTACAGTGGCTGACCCTTTAACAGTGACCGCCCCTTTAACATTAACTTTCACAGTGGCCGCCCCTTTAACAGTGACTTTCACAGTGACCTCTCCTTTAACAGTGATTTTCACATTGACCGCCCCTTTAACAGTGACTTTCACAGTGGCCACCCCTTTAACAGTGACCGCCCCTTTAACAGTAACTTTCACAGTGACTGCCCCTTTAACAGTGACTTTCACAGTGACCACCCCTTTAACATTGATTTTCAGAGTGATCGCCCCTTTAACAGTGACTTTCACAGTGACTGCCCCTTTAACAGTGACTTTCAAAGTGACTGCCCCTTTAACAGTGACCGCCCCTTTAACAGTGACCGCCCCTTTAACAGTGACTTTCACAGTGACCGCTCCTTTAACAGTGACCGCCCCTTTATCAGTGATATTCACAGTGGCCATCCCTTTAACAGTGACCGCCCCTTTAACAGTGACTTTCACAGTGACCACCCCTTTAACAGTGACTTTTACAGTGGCCGACCCTTTATCAGTGACCGCCCCTTTAACAGTGACTTTCACAGTGGCTGCCCCTTTAACAGTGACCGCCCCTTTAACAGTGACTTTCACAGTGACCTCTCCTTTAACAGTGACTTTCACATTGACCGCCCCTTTAACAGTGACTTTCACAGTGGCCACCCCTTTAACAGTGACTTTCACAGTGACCACCCCTTTAACATTGATTTTCAGAGTGATCGCCCCTTTAACAGTGACTGCCCCTTTAACAGTGACTTTCACAGTGACTGCCCCTTTAACAGTGACTTTCACAGTGACCGCCCCTTTAACAGTGACTGCCCCTTTAACAGTGACTTTCACAGTGACTGCCCCTTTAACAGTGACTTTCACAGTGTCTGCCCCTTTAACAGTGACTGCCCCTTTAACAGTGACTTTCACAGTGACTGCCCCTTTAACAGTGACTTTCACAGTGACTGCCCCTTTAACAGTGACTTTCACAGTGTCTGCCCCTTTAACAGTGACTTTCACAGTGACTGCCTCTTTAACAGTGACTTTCACAGTGACCGCCCCTTTAACAGTGACTTTCACAGTGACCGCCCCTTTAACAGGGACTTTGACAGTGACTGCCCCTTTAACAGTGACCGCCCCTTTAACAGTGATTTTCACAGTGGCCATCCCTTTAACAGTGACCGCACCTTTAAAAGTGACTTTCACAGTTACCACCCCTTTAACAGTGACTTTAACAGTGACCGCCCCTTTAACAGTGACTTTTACAGTGGCTGACCCTTTAACAGTGACCGCCCCTTTAACATTAACTTTCACAGTGGCCGCCCCTTTAACAGTGACCGCCCCTTTAACAGTGACTTTCACAGTGACCGCCCCTTTAACAGTGACTTTCACAGTGGCTACCCTTTTAACAGTGACTTTCACAGTGACCACCCCTTTAACATTGATTTTCAGAGTGATCGCCCCTTTAACAGTGACTTTCACAGTGACTGCCCCTTTAACAGTGACTTTCACAGTGACTGCCCCTTTAACAGTGACTGCCCCTTTAACAGTGACTTTCACAGTGACTGCCCCTTTCACAGTGACTGCCCCTTTAACAGTGACTTTCACAGTGACTGCCCCTTTAACAGGGACCTTTATAGCGCCCGCTACTTTAATAACAGCGACCTCCACAGTGCCCGCCCCTTTAAGCAGTAATGAAAAATGGCTGGGGTGTTATGGAACCCAGGAGTAAAACTGTATTTATGGCAGTTGGGATTTGAAGAGAAAGACTTGCAGGCTTGTATTGGCTAATGTGGGTGATTTTGGGGAAATATCTCAGGAATGGTACGTCCTAGGGAGCTGAGACCCGGTCTAAAACCTTCCCGGACACCTGATGTACCTGTGTGCCAAATTTGGTGAATTCGTTTGGTCGCTCATAATAGACGTCTAGACAGACACAGACAGACAGACAAACTAATTTTTATATATAAGAGATTGAATACACTGTATTCCCATGCATCCCTTCCATCACTAAAAAGGGTATTTGGTTCAATCTCCCTTTTCTCGTCCTCCTCCACCATCATATCAACATGCTTATGTGGCTGCCCTCGCTCCTAATATTTCAGAGGGTCAGCTCAGCAGGGGGCCCTCACCCATAATGTTTTAGAGAGTCACCAGCAGGCCCTCAGCCATAATGTTTTTGAGGGTCAGCAGCAGGCCCTCACCCATAATGTTTTTGAGGGTCACCAACAGGCCATGAACCATAATGTTTTAGATGGTCAGCTCAGCAGCCGACTCTCACCCCTAATATTTTAGATGGTCAGCTCAGCAGCAGGCCCTCGCCCCTAATGTTTTTGAGGGTCACCAGCAGGCCATCAATCATAATTTTTCAAGGCTGTGTATGATGCCCTCCTTTATGTGTAATAAAGGGTTATTGTAGTGCCGGTTCCTTGTAATTTTTGGCAGCCCTTTCACTTAGTGCATTGGCTTTATGAGTGTAGGAGTCCCACTGCCTGAACCATTGTACCACAATGTGAAGGAGGCCCTCCATTATGTGATATACAGGTTGTATCGGAGTGCCTCTTTCTTGTCATTTTTGGCAGCACTTGCACTTTATATACAAGTAAATATACAGGAAAGAATGTTTCCTAACAATTTTTCCTCTAAAATCGATTTTATCTTCGGTTTTGGGCATATTATTGTCAGGCTGTAAAAGTGGCGTACTACTCGGACAACATCGTTCCCAGCAGCGACCTGGGAGTCCAAGATGCATCCAGACATCCTCCCCATGCTGTTCCCGAACCATTTCAGTGGTGTTTCCATCAATGTCTGACCTTTTCCTATGAAACAGACACCCTCCCCTCTTCAGAGCAAGGGGTGGCCTGGTTTAATGCTCGGCTTCTCCAATTGACTTCCATTGTGCTCGGGTGCTCGGTAGGTGTATCTACTTTGGTGCTCGACCAACACTACCAGTTACAAAAAAAATATATATATATATATATGAGACTTCTGCTGTATAGGAATACTTAAACACTTTTTTTGTAACTGGCCATGCAGCTCTATAGTGTAGTGGTTTATATTCTGGGCTGTAATGTAGAAGGTTGTGAGTTTGAATCCCACCAGAAACTTTTTAGAAATAGAGGCTAAATTAGATTTAAATACACTGGGGCAGTGATGGCGAACCTATGGCACGGGTGCCAAAGGCGGCACTCAGAGCCCTCTCTGTGGGCACCCACACCCTGGAAAAAGTCTATGGTGTACCAATATGCCTTAGACTTTTCCTGCCATTCAGCAGCGCAGGGCGCACTATGAACGGCACAGGCAGCGCACTGAATGTAGGCAGGCTATTGTTGATAAATGATAAAGTACATGGAAGATATTCTATATTGGACTGTAGTATTCAAGGTAAATTGCTGTGTTGGCACTTTGCGATAAATAAGTGGGTTTTTGTTGCAGTTTGGGCACTCGGTCTGTAAAAGGTTTGCCATCACTGCACTGGGGTGTCCCCAAGCACTGACACCATATATGGACATAACTATATATGGAGTCAGAGCAGGGACTCCTAAGCTGAACTAGAGTCCCGACACCCTACCCTCTTGAGAGCAGGGCTGCCTGGTTTAACACTCGGGTTCTCCCATTGACTTCCATTGTGCACCCGAGGCATCGGGAAGTGTTCTACTCGAACACCAGAGCACACAAGCACTTTGGTGCTCGACCAACACTATTTAGGACACCTGGAAAAATGATTGTCCAGAGGAAAAAAATGAGTGTTACCATTGAGTCTTGTGTCATGCCAACAGTAAAGCATCCTAAAACCAGTGATGTGTGGGGTGGCTTCTCATCCAAAGAAATCGTAGAAATAAAAAAAAAAGGGTTGCTTGTAGTTCATTTCACTATAGACTGTTTGGAGCAAAAAACACAAAAATGCAATGAAATTATATTTTCGCCCAAAAACACACAGTATGGAATTCATCAACCCCCATAAAAATTATGCACATGCACCATAGTCCCCCTCAGCCTTGCAAATTTGCTATACTTTATGCCAGAGACTGAAACTTGTATAAATTCTAGCCAATATCTGTGTCATGTGACTTCAGCATGAAACTACATATAACATGCTAGTCTTTATACACATAAAAATACTAATACAATGACTTTAAAAGATCTACGTCAATATCCTGATTTTTATACTGCTGCCCGCTCATTTACTTCAATCTACATCATTGCTTGTATGCTGCTTCAGTCCTTACATGGCCAATGGTGGAGGGGCACTTGACCATACCTGTCAATCAGCACCTCCAATGAACAATTTTGTGCATGGCACTGCACACATACTAGTTTCCCATGCCATGTGCAATGAAGTTTGCCATTTTATGCCCAGGATAGGTCATCAGTATTAGATCTGAAGAGGTCCGACTCCTGGTACCCCTGCTGATCGGCTGTTTGAAGGTGTTTCGGCACTTCTGCGAGCACGACATCCTTTATAATGTTTATCTGCACGCCATCTACATTGTAGCGGTGGTGCAGTGTTATTACAGCTTTATCTCTCATCCAAGTGAATGGAACAAAAAGCCATAATTACCCTGCACATAGCAATATTTGCCAACAGAATTGTGATGGTGGTTTGAAGGAGCAACCGCACCAAGAAGGGCCTTGTCTTTTCTTGGCACCCTGTCCAGATGGATTCCCGCTGGGTGTAAAACCACAGCAGTAACCTCTGTGGAGTACGCTGTGGATTTAACAGAGGCAAAATGTGAACGTAGCCTTGGACATTCTCATAAACCTCCCAATGGTTTGACGACAGGCCATGTTGCTGTTAGGCCTCATGAGCATTGTCTGTGCTACTTTATGGTGCCTTCAAACCGCAGTGTATTCTCCACTAGAAGATGAGCTATGCTTCCAGGGGAGAATACCTTACTAAAATGTCAAGTAATGGAATATGATGGAAAAAATAAAAATACTTCCATATACCTCCATATGAAAGTATAGGTACTTAGGGGAGATTCATCAAACTGGTGTAAAGTAGAACTGGCTTAGTTGCCCAGAGCAACCAATCAATTTCCAGCTATGAAAAATGTAAGGTGGAATCTGATTGGTTGCTATGGGCAACTAAGCCAGTTCTACGTTACACTAGTTTGATAAATCTCCCTCTTAGATTTATATGGCTCCCAGCTTACAAATCCATAAACCAATCACAGATCTGTAATATGGCTAGAAAAAGTACTCAAACTACAAATTCTGTTGGAAAACCGCAACCCCAGAACCCCATTCACAACATGTCCATTAGAACAGTGTTCCTCAACTCCAGTCCTCAGGGCCCACCTGCGGGTCAGGATTTGAGAATATCCCATGAATGAATATCTGTGGTAAGTCCTGATGCATTGACTCTAATTATATCACCTGCTCAATACTAAGGAAATCCTGAGAACCTGACCGCCAGGTGAGCCCTGAGGACTGGAGCTGAGGAACACTACATTAGAAGATCTCCATGAAAGAGAAAATCGAGAAGCTACAAGAGTCTTAAAAGTGATACAAAGTGTATTCAGAAATGTTCATGTTAATTGCGATTGAATTATTCATATAACCAAGCATCTGCACAGAAGACGTATGAGTCTATAAATACAATTGTTATTATTTCATCCCTATTTCTTATGATTTCTTTTAAGGAGACATTGACATATAGTGTTTCTGATACAGCACAAAGCCACACCACTACCTCAATCCAGCTCAAAATGTATATTAACGCATGTGGTTTTTAAGTGCATAAAAAACACTTTGTAAGATGCAGCCGCTAATTTAAGATGAAGCTTTCTTCTAATTATGTGTTCACACCTGCCCAGCACAAGGCATGCCAACTACTAACTGTAGTCAAACGATTCTCACGTCTTAAAAGTCATTTTTATGAGTTTGCCATAAGTTTCGCCATAAACGTCATTTATAAATAAGCGTTACAGCTTGATATAATTGATTTTCTGTAACACTTTTCATTTTGAGTAGGGCATAGATCTGCAAACAAGTCCTTCAGGAGTTACGCTGTCATACGAACACATAATCGCGTCCAACGTCTTCACATCACCAGGTTGTTAAGCGCTCGCTACGGTGATCTATTTAGCATTGCAATCAATGTATTACACTGTTGTTGTTTTTCGTATTATTTTATGTTCTTCGAGAAGGTGAAGACGACTAGAAGTGGCGAGAAGTATTTTAAAAGGCTTGTTCGAGACTAGATACACCACAAGGAGCTCGTTGTTTGTTTGGCAGACGGGAAAAGAACCAAATAAATGTTTTTAACCCTTTGGCTGCCAAATTACTCAGTATGGGTGGTATTTCAAGCCATCAAGGGATTAATAGAATTAACGTTTAGATGGGTATCTCTCCTTTCCATTTCCTATGTAGCCTATTTCTCTCACAGAGGCAAGAGACGGAAGTTAGAGACTGTTCCCATCTAAACGTGCCGAGACTGTAACTCAACCACAACTAATTAACCTTGGGTGATGACCCTGAAATGCACTTAACGTAGCCATAGTGAACTAATAACAAGCATATTAAAAACATGCAGAAGAGACAAATATCTCTAGTTGGGTAAAACGGATATGCTGGAGAGCCAGAGTGATCTAATTACTTTTAACCTAATCCAGTCCTATCTGTTGTTTCAAGCATTGTATGATTCCATTCACTGTCACTCAATGTCTTCAAGGTCCTGACACGCCGACTCCTAAAATGTCTGTTTATGAAACTCCATGACAAATGTGAGGTTGTATTTGTATGCTTTTAGAGCCTGCTGTTTCTATATGCCAGATGGGTATTTTCATGAGTGTATGAGCTCGGATTAGTTAATTTCCTACATCTGGGACTCCAAATGGCTACGTTGTATGGGAGATGAACAGATTTCAGCTGCACAGTCCTCTCTACACCTTTGCCCAACAGAGGGGACGGAGCCTAATCTGAGCACTATGCCACTAAGCAACATATGGGATGTTACGTTATTATGTCCTCTTAGTCTGCTTTTCTTTTAATTGTAATGCATTGCTATTATTTCATTTGGGATAATACATTTGGATAATGTGAGATTTATCATTTCCATCTTGCAGTGTTTAGGCATCAATCATCCATGCCTGAGTGCAGCGTAATGCTCGTCTACTGACCCAAGCAGCAATTAGACTGTAGAAGATCGCCCACTCAATTGATGATGTTGGCCGATAACTGGGTGCAAAGACCGCTCTTTAGCAGTTGTTCGAACTCCATTGATGCATGTGTATGCTTATTGTTCATTTAAAAGTCACAAGACTATAACGTGAATTTCTATTGACCGTAGTTATTGGTTGTTTGCTCCAAATTGTGCTTACCATACCCATTCAAATCATAAATGATTTATAGGAGGAGTTAAAGCATAAAGGGGTTCATTTATGAAGCTGAAATACTCCTCTATTAGGCGTATTTCAGGTTCAGATTGCGACGCAACGTTGCTCACACCAGGTCTAAAAAGTGGATGGGGAAGGGGACGGGCAGGCAAGCCCATCTCATTTACTATTTTCTACGCCTGTTTCTGGCATAGAAAAAGATTTAAATATAAGACAGCTCAGAATCTGTCTTACATTTAGAAGAGGCGGTGGATCCGCCGAAGTTATGAAGAGGCCTGCGCCTCCAGTGACAGAGGTTAGAAGATCTGAGAGACAGGCTGCACGTTAGGTGATCTGACAGCCTATCTGTTTTCACTTGTTGAAGTGTTGTCGTTGGCAATGACCACACCTCTTGTCTCAGGGGCAGCTTGTGGTCATTACTGCTCCTCTATTAAGGGCTCTTTCACACTTGCATTGTCCGCATCCGTCGTGTACTCCATTTGCCGGAATTACACGCTGGATCCGGAAAAACGCAAGTGAACTGAAAGCATTTGAAGACGGATCCGTCTTCAAAATGCGTTCAGTGTTACTATGGCAGCCAGGATGCTATTAAAGTCCTGGTTGCCATAGTAGTAGTGGGGAGCGGGGGAGCAGTATACTTACCGTCCGTGCGGCTCCCGGGGCGCTCCAGAATGACGTCAGAGCGCCCCATGCGCATGGATGACGTGTCCATGCGATCACATCATCCATGCGTGTGGGGCGCCCTGACGTCACTCTGAAGCGCCCCGGGAGCCGCACGGACGGTAAGTATACTGCTCCCCCGCTCCCCACTACACTTTACCATGGCAAACAGGACTTTAGCGTCCTGGCAGCCATGGTAACCATTCAGAAAAAGCTAAACGTCGGATCCGGTAATGCGCCGAAACGACGTTTAGCTTAAGGCCGGATCCGGATTAATGCCTTTCAATGGGCATTAATTCCGGATCCGGCCTTGCGGCAAGTGTTCAGGATTTTTGGCCGGAGCAAAAAGCGCAGCATGCTGCAGTATTTTCTCCGGCCCAAAAACTTTCCGGTCCTGAACTGAAGACATCCTGATGCATCCTGAACGGATTTCTCTCCATTCAGAATGCATGGGGATAATCCTGATCAGGATTCTTCCGGCATAGAGCCCCGACGACGGAACTCTATGCCGGAACAGAACAACGCAAGTGTGAAAGAGCTCTTAGTCTGGACTCACACTTCATACCATGCGGTTGATATTCTCTGCCTGGAGTTGGAAGAGCTGGTGTGTGGTCCTCATGAGGTTCCTGCTCATCCATTTTCTATTGAAAATAAGTGTACTTCCTGGGTATTTTGTGGCTCCCATTTGCTTGTTGTTTACTAGGCCTCAGTGAGACGCTGGTTCGTTCATCTGGGAAGGAACCAGTAGTCTCAGACCCTGTCACTAATCCTAGGACTTTTCAGGGTTACTAGGGCCTAACTTTCCGGCGTATGAATATTCCCACCTTCAGGGTCTATTCATACTGACAGGAGTCAGGGCTAGGTTTAGGGTTTCCTTAGGAGGTCACCATTTCCCTTTCCCTAGCCTTGAGGCCTAGTTCCTGGTCATTTTCCTTCTGTTGTCATTCTGGTGTTCCTCCCCTCCCTCTACACTGTGACTGCTACAGACCTGTAGGCAGCAAAAAAGAAGCATGTTGCCGCACCTTCTGTCAATTTGAATTCTCCTACAACTTGGAGCCGCTTTTAGGTTTTTTCCAGGGCCATTAATTAATGCATGAGATCACTATGTATCTCGCTAGTGGCCATAAGGAGGGCTCAGATGGCCCCATGGGCATTCCCTGTAGGGTATATGGCTGCCACACCCTTAGCCTGAGTCAGGAAAGGAAAGATTGCACTGTTTAATTAAGAAGGGAAAGAGAGTAGCCCTTTATATGCAGCCTTGGTAATTGCAACTGTGGAAACTGCATTTGACTTGTACACTACCTCTGTGACTTATTTATTGACTGTTTCAGTAAAGTTAGAGAGATTATTCCATGACTAATGCAAAAATTAGACATCAGACATCATATAGTACATGACCACCACTTTCTAATATAGCTAGAACCAGCCCTGTACCTCACATGGATCCAGAGATCTCACCATTCATTGTTCTGCTAGATTTATATCAAGCTGAAAGCTCAAGGGGAGTGACTTTTCTGCTGCCCCCTGAGCGTGTCCATGCTCTCCCTATCACAGCTCAGGAGGCAGTTGAAGGATGAAACTGAGCATGTGCGGCCATCTCTGTGAACAGGTCAATGAAATAAGAAGAAAAACAAGCAGCAGGTGGCGCTATACAGATACATTTTATAGAATAACTCAGTGGCTATGCAAAATTATCAATTACTTGCAATTACAAAAGTAATCAGATCCAGATGCTGGTTTGAAAACTGTAAAATATTTTTCACGGGACAACCCCTTTAAGTGAAGTTTTTTCAACTAATCTGACCTCATCATTGCTTCCTGCACTACTTCTACACAACAAAATGCCTTGAACCTCAAACTAGTGTTGAGTGAAGTGAAGCATTAAAATTGGAATTTGGTGTGAAGTTTAGGAAAACTTTGATTCTAAATTAATCAGAATTTTCTCGCGCTTTGTGGTAATAAATAATTTTTCCTAAAATGGCAGCTGCACGTGTTAG
The DNA here is from genome assembly GCF_014858855.1 of Bufo gargarizans. Classification (NCBI taxonomy): domain Eukaryota; kingdom Metazoa; phylum Chordata; class Amphibia; order Anura; family Bufonidae; genus Bufo; species Bufo gargarizans. Next base: position 155,283,066 of record NC_058086.1, on the reverse strand, counting down.
AAAGTGAAAGTAAGTGTAAAGAAGACAAGCCCGGGAAGGCAAGATCACCCATAATACCATGCAGCCAGCCAATCCACAGGTAGCCATTTCCCTATGATGTCACAGCTAGGCAGAGCACTATAAAATCCTGATCCAGCGTGGTCGCGGGCATTTTCCTGTGACCTGAGCATAGGGAGAGACGTGACAAGATGCTCAATAACTAGGGACAGTGTTGCTGCAAAGTGAAAACTGTTAACAGAGAGTATAGGGAGACTGTATTGCCACGTGCATCACTATGCAGTGTACTGACATTAAGTGCTAATCCCTTCTGTTAGCGAAACAGCTACTGTGCGTCAGTATTAAAGGCAGGTTTAATATATATCATCGTTTGCATCACTATGCAGTGTTCCAACATTCAGAGCTAATCCATTCTGTTATCAAAACAGTTACTGTGCCACAGTATTAACGGCAGGTCTAATATATCGGTGTGTGCATCACTGTGCAGTGCACCAACTTTCAGAGCTAATCTGTTCTGTTAGCTAAACAGTTACTGTGCGTCAGTATTAAAGGCAGGTCTAATATATTGCCGTGTGCAGTGCACCAACATTTAGAGCTAGTCCGTTTTGTTAGCGATACAGTTGTTATACTGTCACGGAATGTGTACAGGTAACAAGGCAAAACAACATGCATAAATGACTCGCTGGATCCAACAGCTAAGGAACAAAAGGGAGACCCCTGTAGAAGACCTGGCACTTTCCCTGGCTGCTTAGCCTATGCATAGATCCGAATGGTGGAGGTATGCATATCCACGTACCTTGACTATATAACCCCTGAGCACCCTACAATAGTGAGGGGACACGACCACCGGCTCCCTACACCAGACACGGAGGGAGTCAGGGTCACCTGGGATCCAGCAAACAGAAAATAACAGATAACAGTATAACACTTAACTTTGTAGAGGAGAGGAGAACCAGATGGGCATGCACACATACTCCAGGAAGAAATATAAGCCGCCCAGAAAAGCCTTCTGGGGAAGAATTTAAAGGGAAGCAATTAGTCCAACACATGACAGCTGAGAGAGGCTAAGGAGAGGAGGAGCTGAATACCACAACAAAGAAACTCAAAGAGGAGGTTCTGAAAGGCCTCTGTCAGAGCTTCTCAGCTGTCTGGTTGTGACAGTACCCCTCCCTCTACGAGTGGACTCCGGACACTCAGAACCCACCTTCTCAGGATGGGACCTATGGAAAGCCCTGATGAGACGAGAGGCTTTAATGTCCGTCACTGGGACCCACATCCTCTCCTCAGGACCATACCCCTCCCAGTGAACAAGGTACTGAAGAGAACCGCGGACAAGACGAGAATCCACAATCCCAGAGACCTGAAATTCAAGATTCCCATCAACCATAATCGGAGGAGGAGGCAAAGGCGAGGGTACAATGGGTTGAACATAAGGTTTCAATAAGGACTTATGAAAAACATTATGGATCTTCCAAGTCTGAGGAAGATCAAGACGGTATGCAACAGGATTGATGACAGACAGGATTTTGTAAGGCCCAATAAACCTAGGACCCAACTTCCAGGAGGGAACCTTCAATTTGATATTCTTGGTAGACAACCACACCAGATCACCAACATTCAGGTCCGGACCAAGCACACGTCTCTTATCAGCCACACGCTTATATCTCTCACTCATGCTCTTTAGATTATCTTGAATCTTTTGCCAAATAGATGACAAAGACGAGGAGAATCTGTCCTCATCAGGTAAACCAGAAGACCCCTCTCCCGAGAAAGTCCCAAACTGTGGATGAAACCCATATGCACCAAAAAATGGTGACTTATCAGAGGACTCCTGACGACGGTTATTTAAAGCAAACTCAGCAAGGGACAAAAAAGAACACCAATCCTCTTGATTCTCCGCCACAAAACAACGCAGATATGTCTCCAGATTCTGATTGACGCGCTCTGTCTGACCATTCGACTGCGGGTGGAAAGCAGAAGAGAATGACAACCGAACCCCCAAGCGAGAACAGAAAGCCTTCCAGAATCTGGAAACAAACTGCGTGCCCCTATCAGAGACTATGTCTGAAGGAATACCGTGCAATTTGACAATGTGATCAACAAATGCCTGCGCCAGCGTCTTAGCATTGGGCAAACCAGGAAAAGGGATGAAATGCACCATTTTGCTAAAACGGTCCACCACCACCAGAATCACAGTCTTCCCCGAGGAACGAGGCAGGTCCGCTATGAAGTCCATGGACAGATGTGTCCAAGGACGGGAAGGAATGGGTAAGGGAAGGAGAGGACCTGATGGCCGTGAATGAGGGACTTTGGCACGAGCGCAAGTCTCGCAGGCTGCCACAAAACCCTCAACCGACTTACGAAGCGCAGGCCACCAGAATCTCCGAGCGATGAGATCCAGTGTGGCTCTTACCCCCGGGTGCCCAGCAAGGACCGTATCGTGGTGTTCTTTAAAAATCTTGTGTCTTAAAGCGAGAGGCACAAACAACCTCCCAGGAGGACAAAGATCAGGAGCCTCTGACTGGGCTGCCTGCACCTCTGCCTCCAATTCAGGAAAAAGAGCAGAGACCACCACACCTTCAGCCAAAATGGGACCCGGGTCTTCAAAATTCCCGCCTCCCGGAAAACAACGTGACAGGGCATCTGCCTTCACATGCTTAACTCCAGGGCGGAACGTGACAACAAAATTAAACCTAGAAAAGAACAACGACCATCTGGCCTGTCTCGGGTTCAGACGCTTGGCTGACTCCAAGTAGGCCAGATTTTTATGGTCAGTAAATACAGTAATAGGGTGTCTGGCTCCCTCTAGCCAATGGCGCCATTCCTCAAAAGCCAACTTGATGGCCAACAATTCCCTATCTCCCACATCGTAATTTCTCTCTGCGGAGGAGAGTTTTCTTGAGAAAAAGGCACACGGTCGCCAATTGGCAGGAGAGGAACCCTGAGACAAGACCGCCCCCACACCCACCTCAGAAGCATCAACCTCAACTATGAAGGGTAACGAAACATCAGGTTGCACCAAGATGGGAGCGGAAGCAAAACTCTCCTTGATATCAGAAAAAGCCTTACGCGCCTCTACTGACCAAGAAGAAAAATCTACCCCCTTTCTGGTCATATCAGTGAGTGGTTTAACAATAGAAGAATAATTCAAAATGAACTTCCTGTAATAATTGGCAAAGCCCAAAAAACGCATCAGCGCCTTTTGATTCTCAGGAAGCTCCCACTCAAGCACAGCGCGGACCTTCTCGGGGTCCATGCGAAAACCAGAAGCGGAGAGAAGAAACCCCAGAAATTGAATTTCTGGAACCGCAAACACACATTTTTCCAGTTTCGCATATAATTTATTCTCCCGCAGAATGAGCAAGACCTGACGTAAATGTTCCTTATGAGTTTTGAAATCGGGAGCAAAAATCAAAATGTCATCCAAATACACCAATACAAATTTTCCCATCAAATGATAAAAAATGCTGTTCACGAAATGCTGAAAAACGGCTGGGGCATTCATCAAACCAAAAGGCATAACCAAGTTTTCAAAATGGCCCTCGGGGGTATTGAAGGCCGTCTTCCATTCGTCCCCTTCTCTGACCCTGACCAGGTTGTATGCCCCTCTTAAATCTAATTTGGAAAAGACTTTAGCCCCAACAACCTGGTTAAATAGGTCCGGGATCAGAGGAAGCGGATAAGGGTCACGAATTGTGATATTGTTCAGCTCCCTGAAATCCAGACAAGGTCTTAAAGAACCATCTTTTTTCTTAACAAAGAAAAAAACAGCGGCAACAGGTGACTTCGAGGGTCGTATGTGTCCCTTTCTCAGACTCTCAGAGATATAAGCACGCATAGCGATCCTCTCAGGTTGGGAAAGATTGTATAAACGAGATTTAGGCAGCTTGGCATCTGGGATGAGATTAATAGGGCAATCGTACTCCCTGTGCGGGGGCAAATCCTGAACTCCACTCTCAGAGAAGACATCCGAAAATTCAGAGAGAAAAGATGGTACAGTCTTAGTAGCAACCTCAGAAACAGATGTCATGAGGCAATTCTCTCTGCAAAAGTCACTCCAACCATTTATTTGCTTTGCTTGCCAATCAATGGTGGGGTTATGCTTAGTGAGCCAGGGCAGCCCCAACACCAGAGGGGTGGGCAAACCGCTAAGGACGAAACATGACACATCCTCAACATGAGCATTACTCACAATCAAACGGATATTGTGAACTATGCCCTTTAATGATTTCTGAGAAAGTGGAGCGGAATCGATAGCAAAAACCGGAATATCCTTTCTCAAAGCGCACACCTGGAAACCATGAGTTATCGCAAATTGATTATCAATGAGATTGACCGCTGCTCCACTATCCACAAAAATCTCACAAAAAATGTTCTTGCTCTCTAGCGCCACCCTAGCCGGCAGGACAAAACGGGAACTACAAGCAAACGGAAAACCTTCAATTTCCTCCTCAACCCTGCCAATAGTAACAGACGGAACATTTTTCAAAGATTTTTTCCTCTTTGTTTCTTTATTATACCCAGAGAACTGCCTGAATCTCCTAGAGGGACAAATATTTGCCAAATGATTAATACCTCCACAACAAAAACAAACCGTCCCATGCGGGCTGAATCTTCTATTGTCAAAAGCAATCAACCCCAGCTGCATGGGCTCCTGCTCAGAAGGGGCTGACAGCGACTGAGACCCCTGCGCACAGAATGGGACCGCTGCACAGTCCTGGGACCGAGTATGACATGAAGGAGAGATCTCTCCTCTCTCTCTAAGACGCCTGTCAATACCAACGGCCTGAGACATAGCAGAGTCCAAAGAAATAGGCCTTTCATGAAAGGCAAATGCATCTTTCAATCCCTCTGAAAGACCATGGCAAAATTGACTTCGGAGTGCAGCATCATTCCAACCAGTATCAGCTGCCCATCTCCGAAATTCTGAGCAGTATATTTCTGCGGATTGTTTACCCTGGCATAAGAGACGTAGTCTAGACTCCGCCAGAGCAATACGATCCGGATCATCATATATCTGACCCAGGGCTAAAAAGAATTCATCCACTGAACGGAGAGGCCGTGCCCCCTCCGGCAGCGAAAAGGCCCAGGACTGAGCGTTACCTCGGAGCAGCGATATAATGATCCCCACCCTCCGTTCCTCATCTCCAGAGGAAAGGGGAAGAAGGCGAAAATGGAGTTTGCAAGCCTCTCTAAAACGCACAAAATTCTCACTACCCCCGGAGAACGTATCCGGGAGCGAGATCTTAGGCTCAGAACAATCTCCATGAACGCAAGCTGAACCGGTCACTTGAAGCTGAGAAAAAGTCTTACGGAGGTCAGCTACCTCCAATGAAAGACCCTGGAAGCGTTCAGCCAAAAGTGAAACCGGATCCATGCTTAAAACGGTTTTGGCGGCTTATAATGTCACGGAATGTGTACAGGTAACAAGGCAAAACAACATGCATAAATGACTCGCTGGATCCAACAGCTAAGGAACAAAAGGGAGACCCCTGTAGAAGACCTGGCACTTTCCCTGGCTGCTTAGCCTATGCATAGATCCGAATGGTGGAGGTATGCATATCCACGTACCTTGACTATATAACCCCTGAGCACCCTACAATAGTGAGGGGACACGACCACCGGCTCCCTACACCAGACACGGAGGGAGTCAGGGTCACCTGGGATCCAGCAAACAGAAAATAACAGATAACAGTTTAACACTTAACTTTGTAGAGGAGAGGAGAACCAGATGGGCATGCACACATACTCCAGGAAGAAATATAAGCCGCCCAGAAAAGCCTTCTGGGGAAGAATTTAAAGGGAAGCAATTAGTCCAACACATGACAGCTGAGAGAGGCTGAGGAGAGGAGGAGCTGAATACCACAACACAGAAACTCAAAGAGGAGGTTCTGAAAGGCCTCTGTCAGAGCTTCTCAGCTGTCTGGTTGTGACATATACACTATGGCCAACAGACAGTTGCCTGGGCCCGGGAACGGGCAGTTGAACAAATTATGCTGTAGCTGCCACAAGTAGCAGCAGAAGAAGGGGTGGTGGTAGCAACAGGCTAGAGCTGCCCCTGTCATTTAGCTGTCGTGTTTTGACCAGCATTCCAGCTGTACTGGAATGGTTCACTCACTCTTCACAATCATCTGAAGTTACAACAGATACATACATCCAGAAATCGGTGTGTTCCTCCGACACCACTCAGTTGGCATGGCCCAGGAACTACCTCTGTGCCCTCACCTGTCCTGGGCCTGCGTCTTGATTTTGCTGCTCCTTCTGCTAGCCAAGTAATCTATGCCGCTGGCTCTGCTCTGCTTTTCAGCAACGATGAGCTTTGTGAGGACAGTCAGCAATTACAGGCCAGCCCAGCCTTAGAGGAGCGGTCTGCTGCGGACTCCTTTAGGCATGCAATTACCAATGATGACAGTTGGGTGGCAGCATATGTCGCAAGAGGTCAGGAACGTTTGCAAGAGACAGGTGAGGGAGACACAAGTGACGGGCAAACATATGTAGATTATGATGTAGCCGATCGCACCAGGGAGCCGGGTGAAGGGGCATCATTATGGAGCAGCACTAGCTCCATATGCAACAACTTAATTCTAGAGTCTCTGATGAGCAGTTTTCTTCAACCGCCTTCTGAAGAAACCACCCAGCAGCAGCAGCAGCAGTGGGACATGCAGCAGAACCTGAGCATGCAAACTTGAAGTGTGACCGCAACTGGCTGAGTTTGCTATTGGCATGCTTTCCTGCCTGGCAAGTAGTGTGCCATCAGAGCAGATGTCCAGCGCGGCGGGGGGCATAGTTACCCCTAAGAGATCTTGTCTTTCCTCCCAAAATGAGACTAACCTTCACAGAGATTCATCAGGCGTGGATCAACCAGGATTTACAGACACCGTGGCTGATGCAACAGAATAGGTCATTCTGCCACTAATGATCGCACTGTAGTGTGCTGGCACACTGGAATATTGTGTAAAATGGGCTGTTACTTCTTGACACGTGCTGCTGCCACCATTCTGATGCTGCCACCCACCTGATGCCACCTACCTGATGCCGCTACTGCCATTCCTATAATAGGGCTTCTTGGCCCGATGCTGGGTATATGTTACATTTTTGCTAGGATATGCATGGCATGCCACAGGGCCTTGCTATCACACTGCTGTTGTTGGGTTCTTCTACTACTGTGATCTGCCACCATCTTGTGCTGTATGTCACTGCTGCTGCTCCCCCTCCCCACTCTGTCATAGGGCCACTATTGTCACTGTTTAGATGTGTTCACATCACCGTTTATTTTTCCGTTCTTCTGTCTGAAAAAAAATTATCCTGTATTTTGAGCATCCGTAAGGCCTCTTTCAGTATTTGTAAGCCAAAAGCAGGAATGGGTCCAAAACACAGAAGAGATGCAAATATTTTCATTATACTGTATGTTATCTCTTTAAGTTTCACTCCTGGTTTTGGCTTACAAATACTGATGCAAAATACTGATTAAATACCGTCCATGGGAAGGAGACCTTACAGATGTTCAAAATACAGGATCTTTTTTCTGTTATTTTTCTGTTCTTCTGATGGATCAGAAGAACAGAAAAATTATGGCCCACTACTGTCACTCCCCACTCTGTAATGGGGGCAATACATGAATATTGGTGCACTACATAGTTATTAATGTTGAGCGAGCCTACTCGGCCGAATACCTGTTTGGCTCAAGCATCGCTATGCTTGGCAGATCCAAGTGCTCAGCCGAATAATTCGGGTGCTCGAATACAATTTAATACAATTAAAGTCAATGGGAGAAACCCAGGCACCCCCTGTATAGAAGAGAAGAGGGTGTCTGGTTCATAAAAACAGTTATAAATTGATGGAAACCCCATCCAAATGGTTTGGCAACAGCATTAAAGGGATAGCTGGATGTGTCTTAGACTCCTATTATGTACGACATACAATAGACAACCACACAAAGGCTATATGTCAAAAGCCAGGTATGTGCCCAATCTATCCATGAGACAGAAAACAGTTAGCATACCTTACAATGGCAGCCTTGTGCACTATGAGATATTCCAAAGCAGCTCTCATCTGACTAAGAACCAGTAAACCTCAAAATTATTTTGCATCTGTTGGATGGCTTGGGTGGACCTGCACACCTAGATCAATATCATTAGGGCGATAAAAAAATTCTGATTGTCCTAACGTAATATTCAATAATCTTTCTATACAGTTTTGTCATGTAAAAACTAATTTGCATTAACATGGGCATATGGGAAAGACATGCAAATGAGCAGAATCTCTAATGAACAGCGTCCTCTATTAGTTGCATAGTGTTATGACAAGACTATTCACTCACAACAGCGATGCAACTAATAAAGGGAGCTGTTCATGAGTCATGATTCACATGAGTCATGAATCATGACTCATGAACAGCACCCTCTATTAGTTGCATAGTGTTATGACAAGACTATTCGCTGAGATCATATTCGCTATATTGCTCTATATAATTTTTTTTAGAATATTCAAAATATTATAAAAAACTAATACATAGCAATATAGCGAATATTATGTAATAAGTATGTAGTAAGTCAGTGATAATATCTGACACTGGAAAAGCTGGGTAATAACTAAGTCACGAGTTATTACCCAGCTTTCCCAGTGTCAGATATCATCCTAGTGTAGATTGTGAATATTCTAATTGCGAATTTTCCATGCAAAAGGCTACACTAATAAGCTTGTCATAAGACTCAGTCTAATATTCTTGTCAGAAGACTATGAAACCAATAGAGGGCGTTATTGAGTTATGAACAGCGTCATCTATTGGTTTCATAGTCATCTAACAAAAATAAACAAGGCAGATTCTGTTCATTTGCATGTCTTTCTCATATATCCATGTTTATGCAAATGAGTTTTTACATGACAAAACTTTATAGAAAGGTTATTGAATATTATGTTTGGACAATAAGAAAACCTTTTGTTGCCCTAATGATATTGATCTAGGTGTGCAGGTCCACCCAAGCCATCCAAGAGATGCAAAATAACTTTGAGGTTTACTGGTTCTCAGTCAGATGAGAGCTGGTTTGGAATATCTCATAGTGCACAAGGCTGCCATTGTAAGGTATGCTGGCTGTTATCTGTCTCATGGATAGATAGATGGCTTGCACATGCCTGGCTTTTGGCATATAGCCCTTGTGTGGTTGTCTATTGTATGTCGTACATAATAGGAGTCTAAGACACATCCAGCTATCTTCTTAATGCTGTTTTCAAACCATTTTGATGGGGTTTCCATCAATTTATAACCTTTTTTTATGAACCAGACACCCTCTTCTCTTTAGAGCAGGGGGTGCCTGGTTGTCTCCTATTGACTTCCATCATACTCGGGTGCTCGGCAGAGCACACGAATATAGCAATGTGTTCAGGCCGAACACCCGAATACTTTGGTGCTCGATCATTACTAATAGTTATGAGCATGGCGATAAATTGTAGCAGAGTCTGTAGTTCAGAAGTCTCCTACACTTTCCCTTCAGTTTAACTTCAAAGCCTTCATACTGAGCTTAGGCCTCCAAGTGGGAAGAATCTGATTAGGCAGATTGGCCTGAGTATACCTGATTAATTACGATTCGTGCTAAATTAATTTGTAAAGAATTGAGTCTCTTGTTGAACCCCGGGGAAGCTGCCAAATCGAATTTTTCTAAACTTTGCTCATCTCTACTCAAAACCTTCACCACCAAGGGCACCTCAAACATCAGCAGGCAGAAGAACCCCAGAACAAGAGAGTGCCCCAAAGGGAAGAAAGGTGTGACCTTCCACTGCATGCTAGGCCAGGGAGAGTCAGAACCAATCCGGCCACACACTTGAGTCCTTGTAGCTGCACCATTTTTGGATAAAACGTATGGAGCAGGCTGACCCCTTAGTTTCTACAAGGGAACAAGGCTGAAAACACATACAAACTATGAAAGTAGCTGAGGGACATTTGGTGGTTATATTTTTCTTTTGTTTCTAATGTAGAACAATTGGTTTCGTTGGTGTGCATGAACAAAATACATAAGCCATGAGCACATGGAGGAAAAGTCATTTAAATTCAATATCTATGGGATCAGCTAACTGACCACTGATGGCAGATGATGGGGGTAAAAGAGGGATCAGGCATGTTGGACTTCATGCCAGATCCTTTGCTGACTTTAGAGATTACTTTATAACATTACTAGCTGAAGGACCCGGCTTCGCTCGAGTATATTTCATTTATTTAATTTAATGTTTGTGTGTGTCGTTAAAAGATATCAACACTATCCACTATGTCATCTACAGCACCCCCCCAAAACAGTGACCTCCACACCCCCCCACAGTTCCCCGTCTCTCAAAATTGGACCTCTACAGCAGCCCACCCCCTTAACTTTGACCTTTACAGCAGACTTCCCCTTTAACAGTGACTTTCACAGCATACCACCCCCATGACAGTGACCTCCACAGGGGCCCGCCCCCATAACAGTGGCCTTTACTGGATCCGGGGCGTGTCCTTTTGAACAGCACACTGTAAGACAGCAGCACTGTACTGTCTGAGTGTGATATGCAGGGAGAAAGTCACCCTCCCTCCCACCCCTGCAGCTGAAAGAAGTTGATTTTTACCTTCATTTTTTTCAATCCACGTCGGCTCAGGAGTGGGAGAGTGTGTGGCCTAACCAGATCTGGGCGTGGCTTATCAGGACCTAAAAGTCGATTTTTAACTTCATTTTTTTAAATTTCAGTCGGCTGAGGAGTGGGAAGGGTCATGGCCTAACCAGATCGGTTGAATGTCTTTTTGAACAGCTCACTCTAAGACAGTAGCACTGTGCTGTCTGAGTGTAAGCTGCAGGAATAAAGTCACCCTCCCTCCCACCCCTGCAGCTGACAGACGTTGATTTTTACATTCATTTTTTTCAATCCCCGTCAGCTCAGGAGTGGGAGAGGGCGTGGCCTAACCAGATAAGGGGCGTGTTTGATGGGGCATGGGGGCGGGGTTTTAATTCTTTTGAGGGTGGACACATTGTGGCAGGGGGCTCCTTCCTGCAAGAGTGACACCCCTCTGGGCACCTTACTGGCTCATTTGCATACCAAATAAACTGGATTTTCAGAGGATAAAAGCATCTACAGGGAGTGCAGAATTATTAGGCAAATGAGTATTTTGACCACATCATCCTCTCTATGCATGTTGTCTTACTCCAAGCTGTATAGGCTCGAAAGCCTACTACCAATTAAGCATATTAGGTGATGTGCATCTCTGTAATGAGAAGGGGTGTGGTCTAATGACATCAACACCCTATATCAGGTGTGCATAATTATTAGGCAACTTCCTTTCCTTTGGCAAAATGGGTCAAAAGAAGGACTTGACAGGCTCAGAAAAGTCAAAAATAGTGAGATATCTTGCAGAGGGATGCAGCACTCTTAAAATTGCAAAGCTTCTGAAGCGTGATCATCGAACAATCAAGCGTTTCATTCAAAATAGTCAACAGGGTCGCAAGAAGCGTGTGGAAAAACCAAGGCGCAAAATAACTGCCCATGAACTGAGAAAAGTCAAGCGTGCAGCTGCCAAGATGCCACTTGCCACCAGTTTGGCCATATTTCAGAGCTGCAACATCACTGGAGTGCCCAAAAGCACAAGGTGTGCAATACTCAGAGACATGGCCAAGGTAAGAAAGGCTGAAAGACGACCACCACTGAACAAGACACAAGCTGAAACGTCAAGACTGGGCCAAGAAATATCTCAAGACTGATTTTTCTAAGGTTTTATGGACTGATGAAATGAGAGTGAGTCTTGATGGGCCAGATGGATGGGCCCGTTGCTGGATTGGTAAAGGGCAGAGAGCTCCAGTCCGACTCAGACGCCAGCAAGGTGGAGGTGGAGTACTGGTTTGGGCTGGTATCATCAAAGATGAGCTTGTGGGGCCTTTTCGGGTTGAGGATGGAGTCAAGCTCAACTCCCAGTCCTACTGCCAGTTTCTGGAAGACACCTTCTTCAAGCAGTGGTACAGGAAGAAGTCTGCATCCTTCAAGAAAAACATGATTTTCATGCAGGACAATGCTCCATCACACGCGTCCAAGTACTCCACAGCGTGGCTGGCAAGAAAGGGTATAAAAGAAGAAAATCTAATGACATGGCCTCCTTGTTCACCTGATCTGAACCCCATTGAGAACCTGTGGTCCATCATCAAATGTGAGATTTACAAGGAGGGAAAACAGTACACCTCTCTGAACAGTGTCTGGGAGGCTGTGGTTGCTGCTGCACGCAATGTTGACGGTGAACAGATCAAAACACTGACAGAATCCATGGATGGCAAGCTTTTGAGTGTCCTTGCAAAGAAAGGTGGCTATATTGGTCACTGATTTGTTTTTGTTTTGTTTTTGAATGTCAGAAATGTATATTTGTGAATGTTGAGATGTTATATTGGTTTCACTGGTAAAAATAAATAATTGAAATGGGTATATATTTGTTTTTTGTTAAGTTGCCTAATAATTATGCACAGTAATAGTCACCTGCACACACAGATATCCCCCTAAAATAGCTAAAACTAAAAACAAACTAAAAACTACTTCCAAAAATATTCAGCTTTGATATTAATAAGTTTTTTGGGTTCATTGAGAACATGGTTGTTGTTCAATAATAAAATTAATCCTCAAAAATACAACTTGCCTAATAATTCTGCACTCCCTGTATTGCTGGAACAAAGGCACATCTTGAAATAAGGTACTAAGTGCTATTAGGCCATGGCTTTACTTCAATAGCAATTATCTTGGTGACAGATTTCCTTTAAAGCTCTCCTACAGCAGTGAAGATAAATGGCTGGGTTGTTATGTTATGGAAACCTGGAGTAAAACTGTGTATGTGGAGGCTGGAGGACCTGCGAGCTTCAATTGGCTGATAAGGGTCATGTGACTAAGCTTCTATTGGCTAATGCATTTTTTTGGAATATCTCAGGAACGGTATGCCCTAGAGAGCTCAGTCCCGGACACCTGATGTACCTGTGTGCCTAATTTCGTGATTGTAAATGCGACGGTGCAGATTCCTTTAGCGGACATACACACACACATACACTCAGCTTTATATATTATATTACGTACTAGATTAAACTGCACCTACAGCCAGGCGTTTGTTTATGGTGGAAGATATGCTGTAGCTATTAGACTGGCTGACCAGTACCTCATGTCTATAACCGGCTTTAATTGTGCCTAACAAAAAGGAATGCTTTACCTAGGTATCATTTCATAAATGTGTCTCTCTTGGTAGGTGAAAGTAAAAGTATTTTACATGTATTACTCTTTTTTGTCATTAGTACAAGTATTCTAGGCCTTGTCTATGTTTTTTTTCCACTATACTCAATGATTTCACTAGTTGGCCATATACTAACTATTACATCAATGACTTCACTTACTTGGCCATATACTATTATACTGATGGCTTCAACACTTTGTCCAAATACCAACTATTGTATTTATGGAAGGATTTTCTATCCCAGCAACAAACCTTTCTTTCTAGCAGGAGATAATGACATTTTACATGTAGAAAAGTATGAATGGCAGAGACCCAAGGATATATTTTATACAAGAAGAATTAGTAGAACTGCTCTAGTAACAATGGGGGTCATTTATTAACCTGAAATACACCTACATTAGGCATATTTTAGGCACAGACGCAGCAACGATTAGTTGCCCCGCAATAAAAAAAAAGTGGCCGTGGCGTGGGCGGGGAAGGGAACGGGTCGGCAGGCCGGTCTCATTCATCATTTTCTATACCTGTATTAGGTGTAGAAAATCATCTAAATGTAAGACAGCTAGGAAGCTGGTTTACATTTAGAAGCGGTCGTGGATCCGCCATAACTTCTGCGATCCAACGCCAGTGCAGATGCTTTATTTAGACAGGCGTTTAAAATGCTGGTCTTAATAAATGACCCCCCTCCCATGTGAAGCATTACTAAGTGAGCAACCACTTTATCCCCCAACAATGACATGAGACATGTTCAGTGGTCATGACCAGGTTGGATATCTGAGGATGCTTACACATCCTTGCAGTGAGTATTTCTGTCAGACCTTGCGCCCCATTGTTTCCATTAGGTAAACAGTAGTATTTTTTTTTCTTTGGTTAATCCATCCATTGTTTCCAACAAGTGTCCCTACAGTCCAATGCCAAGAGATGCTCTAAAGACGGCTCTTGACTTTAGCTAAAAGCATTGGAGTGTTGAGGAAGGAGAAACCCTACTTTGTAAGGGTACTTTCACACTAGCGTTATTCTTTTCCGGTATTGAAATCCGAAAAAAAAAAATGCATCAGTTTTGTCCTAATGCATTCCGAATGTATTCCTTTGTACGGTATTTGACCGGACAAAATACTGCAGCTTGCTGTGGAATTTTTTCCATCCAAAATCCCAAAACAATACCGCACTTGCCAGATCTGGCATTCATTTCCATAGAGATGTATTAATGCTGGATCCGGTACCAAGTGTTCTGGAAATTGCTGTGTCGCCGGATCTGGTTTTCCAGTCTGCTCCTGCACTGGGATATAGGAAAAGCTAGTTTTGCTTTTAAAAAAAATGTAAATACCAGATCTGTTATTCCATTTGAAACCGGATGATAACTGATGAGACGGATCCGTAAAAAAAAAAAGATATCCGTTTGCATACGGTTTGCCGGATTCTAACAACGCAAAGGTGTAAACGTTTCCTTGAAAGAAGAAGCCACTTTAGGTCAATGCCGCTGCATTGCTATGTCGGTAATATCACACAAACACAGAGTTTACGATTTTCATAAAATCCACTTGGACAAGATGCGTTTGTCTGCAAGGCAATGGAAAGCAGTTTTCCCCGTACAACTTGCTTACTGCCACCAGCCATTTAAAAGCCATTACGTTCTCTCACTTACTGTGCAGTCTGCAGCCGTAATTCCTTGCAAACCTCACCCCTCCCAGACACACACATACTTTGTACGGCTGATATTAATTACATATTTTCATTACCATCAGGTTTTGTTGTTGATGATTTTTTTCATACAGGCTGGGGTATTATTACCACAAAATGCAATGAAACAGAAAAGAGGAAAAAGAATGGGCTTCTGGGAAATTTTCCAATTTCTAAAATGCAATGTTAATTACAAGGTATTTTTAATATTGTGGACAAACAACCTTTTTAATCATTTAAAGGTTTTTGAAGCAAACTGATAATTCAGCAGCAGATGTGTATGTATATTATGGAAGGCTTCCCAACTATAGTGAGTGCTCGAGACTCCATTCCTGTTGCTGATCTAACAAAACAGATCATGAATATATGATGATATGAAGTTTAATGTACAAATAATAGTTTTATGTTCATTTAACCCATTAGGTTTTGCATTAATTACTTTAATGTGTATGACTGGAAGCAGAACATTATCTACATATTCCTAGGGAAGGTGAAGATAGTCATTTATGTCCCAGGTATAACCTCTATTCAAACAACCCATAGTGCTATGTATGACGATATCATTTTATTATACTGTACACCCTACCAACACATGTAGAGCACGCCTAAGGTTAGTTTCACACTAGCTTTGTGAGATTCGGCAGGCTGCATTTGTCTGGCCGATTCTTGTTCTTACATATTTGCTGTTGCGGCCAGATCTCCACTAGCAGGACCTAGTCCCCATTATGATTAATGGGGCCGGACTGCAACAATGTGGCTTCCCGTAATACCAGATCCAGAAAGACCTGGCAGGCTGTTCCCTGCTGGATCTCACAACGCTAGTGTGAAACTAGCCTAACAGGCAATAAGTGAACCTGAAAAGTTACAGAAGCCTCCCCAGCCAAGGTACACAACTAGAAGTGTTGTTTCCTCCTAGTATGGTGGGGTATACAGATATCCTTTCAGTCTATGGTACAATTGTTGTGTAGTCCCAACCTAACTTCCTTACCTGATTCATAGTGCATACATCCATGCTCCTGTTCAAACTGGGCCCTCTACATAACTTTGTGGAGTTTCCAGTCTTCTAAAAAAAAAATCAGTGTTCAGCCTTTCTATTTTCCTGCTCCGTTATAGGACAAGGAGAACAGAAAGGACGGATTTGGCACATAACTGAGACGAACGGAACCTAAGGACCCCATAGACTATAATGGGGTCCGTTAGGTTTCTGTTCAGAGGAAGATTTTTGAAGCGGAGACAAAAGGCCTGTATGCACGACTTTTGTCTCCGCTTCAAAAATCTTCCTCTGAGCAGAAACCTAGAAACGGACACCAATATAGTCTATGGCAGGCATGGCCAACCTGCGGCTCTCCAGCTGTTGTAAAACTACAACTCCCCCCATGCCCTGCTGTTGGCTGATTGCTGTAGATTGTTCCGAGCATGATGGGAGTTGTAGTTTTGCAACAGCTGGAGAGCCTCAGGTTGGCCATCCCTGGTCTATGGGGTTCTTAGGTTCCGTTTGGCTCAGTTAGACACCCAATCTGTCCTTTCCGTTCTCCTGCTCCTATAACGGAGCACAAGAACGGAAAGGGTGAACGGTGATATAAACAAAGCCTTATGTAGTCATCTCCAACTTGTGGCTCTCAAACTGTTGCAGAACTCGATTTTCCTGCATGCCCTGATAGTTCAAGATGTCTAGAGGTTTGTAGGCATATTGACTATGTCTTAACCCCAATGGTTTGCATGTTTCTGAATAATCATTTATTGTGACAGACCATCATTGCGATGTACATTAAACTATAAAATAAATAATTTACTAAATCGTCCTGTCCGAACACCGCATGACATTGATAAATACATCTTAGCTGTCACAAGCCATATACCTCTGAAGCACCTTTCAAAAAACCTCAGAAGTGTGTTAGGCAAAATTTACACAGGAATGAATCCTAAAGAAAGACAAAATAAAAGGCTCATATTGTTTTCAGTTTCTCACATGTGCAGTACTGGTATTGCTAGGTCAAAACATCCGGGGCCCCGAATGCAATGGCCGCCAAATATACCAATATTTTATGTACTAATAAAAGACTCAAGTGCAATGTGCCAGTCCGCAGGGGTAGAACACGTGAGGTTCACGGTGGGCCGAAGCATACAAACAGTTCATCGGTTACTCACGGTTAGCAGAAGCCTCCCTGGGCCATCAGTGCAGTGAAGGGGAGAACAGCACTGGATTCTCCGGGGCACACTCTATTACAGGGGACACCGGCCAGGTGGCGATCGAGGTGCCCTTGATGGTGATTGGGTTTCTGAGTGCTTGTGCGGCTGGGCCCCTGAATTAAGTAATGTCGTGATGCCAGCACCTTGATGGTGCAAAATGTTGAGAGTAGTAGTAGTATAGAGTTAGAAGAATGAGACAGGTTTGAATCCAACTGTAAACTTTGCTATAACCAGGTACTTGATAACAATTTGCATCCAGTAATAAAACAGTGTCTGATACACATGCAAGTTGGATATGATCCATCCCAGTAACAGGCTGTACATGTAGTAATTTAAAGACACTTAACAAGATATCTATTGATAGGTTACACGTAGGAAATAGGTCAAAAGAAAATAGAGAGTTGACGTGCTTAATTAACGAAACTTGATACCTTTATTAATGAATGGGTATGAGCAAGAGTGATCAATATACTCGGATGCTCTTGATATAAAAAATTGCACACAGCGAACCTCCTATTAGAGATAGGTGGTACAAGTAAATCACTATAGTGACGGGGATGATAATGGGTAGGTCTGTGGGAAAGTTTCTCTCCCTAGACAACCCTGCGGAACTATGTCCTGAAGCACAGGGATGTCCCCTAATGGTGGAGACACCCTGCCCCCGTACCTAAGCCTAGATATGGCCCTAGTGATGCCCTACTTAGCAAAGCTGGATCGAGAAATATTAATCCCACAGACCTACCCATTATCATCCCCGTCACTATAGTGATTTACTTGTACCACCTATCTCTAATAGGAGGTACGCTGTTTGCAATTTTTTATATCAAGAGCATCCGAGTATATTGATCACTCTTGCTCATACCCATTCATTAATAAAGGTATCAAGTTTCGTTAATTAAGCACGTCAACTCTCTATTTTCTTTTGTACATGTAGTAATGTCTCAGGCTATAGTAGCTAGTTATGTACTCACTGATATTTAGCTCTTTGCCTTGCTTCAGTCTCAGTTGAGGTAGTTCAAGTCTTAATCTTCTACACACAAGTGATGCAACAGAAATCTTATCTGTCCTTAAAATAACGGTGAGGCTGCCGGGAGCTAATAAATCCTTCACCTTGATACAAAGGCGCCTAGAGCCTAGAATAATGGCTTTGTCCTTCCTTTGTCTTTATCCACAAAGTTCACTTGACACTCTGGAAGAGTACACGGGAGAATACAGACTTCCCCTCTGCCTATCTTCTTGGCTTGATACTGAGATACACATATACTCCTCCAGGCCGTGGAGCCCAAGAGAGAGCTGAGAGGAGAGGGGACCTCTCCATCCCCCTAGCTCCTCACTCCATCTCCTTCTTCCATTCCCACATGCTGAACACTCCCTAAACTAGGCCTGAACTGTGCTATATATACTGTGGTGCTACCCCCATCTAGGGGTGGAATGTATGTACTGCACCTAACAGCCTGGTAACAGGGATTTCACATAAGAAAGCAATACAGTATGATTTCAAATATGACACAATAAGCTTTTGCAGTGCCCACGTACACTAGTGGGACGCTACACAAGTGCTGCACAGTGCAGAGCAAAGCATGAACTGGGAAAAGTATTTCTGGGCTCATCCAATCAGCACTAGGCTACAGAAAGTAGAGTGATGATAGACTGCAATTCTGGTCTGTCCACATAACCCATAAAGCTATGCATCAGAAGAACCCCCCCTATTACTGTAAGCTGTAGTTTGGTCTTCTTTAAAATGGCTGCTACTCCCATCAATACTGGGTGCTTTAGTAATCATTTTCTCGCTGCTGTGAAGCTGACAAGTGAGAGCATTGAACTTATGTCCTATAAGACATTTTGTTGCACCAATGTTGCGTGACCATTTTTATAATGATAGTCTATGTTGGTGCACTGCGACATGCTGCGACTGCAACATGACAGTCACAAAAAAATCCATCCAAGAGAGACATTCATTAGAAAAATTTCCGCGCAATACATGTAGCAGTGTAGTTGTGCACTATGTGTCGTGTAGCCTTAGCCTAATGTTCATTGGGTATGATCTAGAATGGCCGCCAGCAACCTGTCCTAGAATGTGAGGAGGACTGGTTGCTTCCACTTGCAGAGCTGGCTGCGGGGAAGGGACAGGGCTTTACTACACTGCTCTACAGTAGATGGTAATGATGTGACCCTGCCTATGATATGCCATCATGGCTGAGCAGCCTAACAGGAACGCTCACCAAGATGTAGTATGTGCAAGTGGCAGAGCATATGGTGTAGTGAGCCCCCCTCCCCCTAGACAGTTCTTCAAGTGGAGGCAACCAGTCCTGCTCACATTCTGGGATAGGTTGCTGGTTGCAATTTTAACTCATTCCCGGAAAACCACTTTGAGAGAGGAGAAGCAGACAAGACTGTCATAGGGAATACGAACTGTTATGTGAAAGAGGAGATGCTTGATTAGCCACATCTGCAGGCCAAATAAGTTATATATAGTGTATAGGAAGATAGACAACTTAATTTTTGGGGGTGGATGATAGGATTAATTTACATATACAGTATTAGCTAGCAAGACATATTCAAATCCCCCAAAGATCCAGCAGGGCTGTCCCGGGAGATGTGCCTCATGCCCTGCCAAGCTGTGCAAAGACTTTCTCAATAGTAGGCAGGCACATCTAAAGAAAGTACAGGGTTTATGGCTTATGTATGCCCATGTGATATATGCTATTTCTGTTCTGTCTAGAACAGAAGAGTGTGTGTTGCATAATATGTCTGCGCTGTATTTTGGGGATGTATATAAGTGATATATGGTGTATCTGGGGTGAATACAGGGATGTGGTATAAATTAGCTTTATACAGGGATATATGGTTAATCAGGGCTGTATATGGCAGACTTATAGTATATCTGTAATATATACAGACATCTATGATATGATTATATTTAGGAGATGTTTGGAAAAGAATGGGAGATATATGTTATATCTGGGCTTTATGTTGGGGGATGTAAATGATATCTGGACTGTATAGATTTGCTGATTTGCTTTGAATGGAGATTGGTCAGGGTTAAAGAAGTGGTGTAACAAAAAAGAAAATTGTTGCAATGTGTTAAGCACACTGCCTTAACCTGTCCATCTTTCCTTAACCCAGCCCCGCTGGTCACTCTGATAGGCCATGAGGCCTCTGAGACAGTAGAATAGAGAGGGCAGTTGCAAATCAGTGACAAGATTCAGGTGGCTTCATTGTGACTGTCTGAGTGTCACGGACGGTGTACAGGAAACAAGACAAATCAACATGCATATAGGACTCACTGGATCCAAAGCTAAGGAACCAAAAGGGAGACCCCTGCACAAGACCTAGCACTTTCCCTGGCTGCTCAGCCTATGCAAAGATCCCAAAGGTGGATGTTTGCATATCCACGTACCTCGACTATATAACCCCTGAACACCCTACAATAGTGAGGGGACACGACCACCGGCTCCCTACACCAGACACGGAGGGAGTCAGGGTCACCTGGGATCCAGCAAACAGAAAATAACAGATAAATGTACAGCACTTAACTTTGTAGCAGACTGGGAAACAGGATCAGCATGCACACACACTCCAGGAAGAAGTATAAGCCACCCAGTAAAGCATTATGGGGAGGAATTTAAAGGGAAGCAATCAGTCCAACTACATGACAGCTGAGAGAGGCTAACGAGATGAGGAACTGAATACCACAACAAAGAAAACTCAAGGAGGAGGTTCTGAAAGGCCTCTGTCAGAGCTTCTCAGCTGTCTGGTTGTGACAGTACCCCTCCCTCTACGAGTGGACTCCGGACACTCAGAACCCACCTTCTCAGGATGGGACCTATGGAAAGCCCTGATGAGACGAGAGGCCTTAATGTCTGTCACTGGGACCCACATCCTCTCCTCAGGACCATAACCCTCCCAATGAACAAGGTACTGAAGAGAACCGTGGACAAGACGAGAATCCACAATCCTAGAGACCTGAAATTCAAGATTCCCATCAACCATAATCGGAGGAGGAGGCAAAGGCGAGGGTACAATGGGTTGAACATAAGGTTTCAATAAGGACTTATGAAAAACATTATGGATCTTCCAAGTCTGAGGAAGATCAAGACGGTAGGCAACAGGATTGATGACAGACAGGATTTTGTAAGGCCCAATAAACCTAGGACCCAACTTCCAGGAGGGAACCTTCAATTTGATATTCTTGGTAGACAACCACACTAGATCACCAACATTCAGGTCCGGACCACGCACACGTCTCTTATCTGCCACACGCTTATATCTCTCACTCATGCTCTTTAGATTATCCTGAATCTTTTGCCAAATAGATGACAAAGACGAGGAGAATCTGTCCTCATCAGGTAAACCATAAGACTTATCAGAGGACTCCTGACGACGGTTATTTAAAGCAAACTCAGCAAGGGACAAAAAAGAACACCAATCCTCTTGATTCTCCGCCACAAAATAGCGCAGATATGTCTCCAGATTCTGATTGACGCGCTTTGTCTGGCCATTCGACTGCGGGTGGAAAGCAGAAGAGAATGACAACCGAACCCCCAAGCGAGAACAGAAAGCCTTCCAGAATCTGGAAACAAACTGCGTGCCCCTATCAGAGACTATGTCTGAAGGAATACCGTGCAATTTGACAATGTGATCAATAAATGCCTGCGCCAGCGTCTTAGCATTGGGCAAACCAGGAAAAGGGATGAAATGCACCATTTTGCTAAAACGGTCCACCCCCACCAGAATCACAGTCTACCCCGAGGAACGAGGCAGGTCCGTTATGAAGTCCATGGACAGATGTGTCCAAGGACGGGAAGGAATGGGTAAGGGAAGGAGAGGACCTGATGGCCGTGAATGAGGGACTTTGGCACGAGCGCAAGTCTCGCAGGCTGCCACAAAACCCTCAACCGACTTACGAAGCGCAGGCCACCAGAATCTCCGAGTGATGAGATCCAGTGTGGCTCTTGCCCCCGGGTGCCCAGCAAGGACCGTATCGTGGTGTTCCTTAAAAATCTTGTGTCTTAAACCGAGAGGCACAAACAACCTCCCAGGAGGACAAAGATCAGGAGCCTCTGACTGGGCTGCCTGCACCTCTGCCTCCAATTCAGAAAAAAGAGCAGAGACCACCACACCTTCAGCCAAAATGGGACCCGGGTCTTCAAAATTCCCGCCTCCCGGAAAACAACGTAACAGGGCATCTGCCTTCACATTCTTAACTCCAGGGCGGAACGTGACAACAAAATTAAATCTTGAAAAGAACAAAGACCATCTGGCCTGTCTCGGGTTCAGACGCTTGGCTGACTCCAAGTAGGCCAGATTTTTATGGTCAGTAAACACGGTAATAGGGTGTCTGGCTCCCTCCAGCCAATGGCGCCATTCCTCAAAAGCCAACATGATGGCCAACAATTCCCTATCTCCCACATCGTAATTTCTCTCTGCGGAGGAGAGTTTTTTCGAGAAAAAGGCACACGGTCGCCATTTGGCAGGAGAGGAACCCTGAGACAAGACCGCACCCACACCCACCTCAGAAGCATCAACCTCAACTATGAAGGGTAAAGAAATATCAGGTTGCACCAAGATCGGAGCGGAAGCAAAACTCTCCTTGATATTAGAAAAAGCCTTACGCGCCTCTACCGACCAAGAAGAAAAATCTACCCCCTTTCTGGTCATATCAGTGAGTGGTTTAACAATAGAGGAATAATTCAAAATAAACTTCCTGTAATAATTGTCAAAGCCCAAAAAACGCATCAGCGCCTTCTGATTCTCAGGAAGCTCCCACTCAAGCACAGCGCGGACCTTCTCGGGGTCCATGCGAAAACCAGAAGCGGAGAGAAGAAACCCCAGAAATTTAATTTCTGGAACCGCAAACACACATTTTTCCAGTTTCGCATATAATTTATTCTCCCGCAGAATGAGCAAGACCTGACGTAAATGTTCCTTATGA
Organism: Bufo gargarizans; assembly: GCF_014858855.1. NCBI lineage: Eukaryota > Metazoa > Chordata > Amphibia > Anura > Bufonidae > Bufo > Bufo gargarizans. The sequence continues at coordinate 155,260,057 of NC_058086.1, read as the reverse complement.
GTTTTGAAATCAGGAGAAAAAAATCAAAATGTCATCCAAATACACTAATACAAATTTTCCCATCAAATGATAAAAAATGCTGTTCACAAAATGCTGAAAAACGGCTGGGGCATTCATCAAACCAAAAGGCATAACCAAATTTTCAAAATGGCCCTCGGGGGTATTGAAGGCCGTCTTCCATTCGTCTCCTTCTCTGACCCTGACCAGGTTGTATGCCCCTCTTAGATCTAATTTGGAAAAGACTTTAGCCCCAACAACCTGGTTAAACAGGTCCGGGATTAGAGGAAGCGGATAAGGGTCACGAATAGTGATACTGTTCAGCTCCCTGAAATCCAGACAAGGTCTTAAAGAACCATCTTTTTTCTTAACAAAGAAAAAACCAGCGGCAACAGGTGACTTCGAGGGTCGTATGTGTCCTTTTCTCAGACTCTCAGAGATATAAGCACGCATAGCGATCCTTTCAGGTTGGGAAAGATTGTATAAACGAGATTTAGGCAGCTTGGCGCCTGGGATGAGATTAATAGGGCAATTGTACTCCCTGTGCGGGGGCAAATCCTGAACTCCACTCTCAGAGAAGACATTCGAAAATTCAGAGAGAAAAGATGGTACAGTCTTAGTAGCAACCTCAGTAACAGATGTCGTGAAATTCTCTCTGCAAAAGTCACTCCAACCATTTATTTACCTCGCTTGCCAATCAATGGTGGGATTATGTTTAGTGAGCCAGGGTAGCCCCAACACTAGAGGAGTAGGCAAACCGCTAAGAACAAAACATGACACATCCTCAACATGAGCATCACTCACAATTAAACGGATATTGTGAACTATGCCCTTTAATGATTTCTGAGAAAGTGGAGCGGAAATCAATAGCAAAAACAGGAATATCCTTTCCCAAAGTGCACACCTGGAAACCATGAGTTATTGCAAATTGACTATCAATGAGATTGACCGCTGCTCCACTATCCACAAAAATCTCACAAAAAATGCTCTTGCTCTCTAGCGCCACCCTAGCAGGCAGGACAAAACGGGAAATACAAGCAAACGGAAAACCTTCAATTTCTGCCTCAACCCTGCCAATAGTAACAGACGGAACATTTTTAAAAGATTTTTTCCTCTTTGTTTCTTTATTACTCCCAGAGAACTGCCTGAATCTCCTAGAGGGACAAACATTTGCCAAATGATTTATACCTCCACAACAAAAACAAACCCTCCCATGCGGGCTGAATCTTCTATTGTCAGAAGCAATCAACCCCAGCTGCATGGGCTCCTGCTCAGAAGGGGCTGACAGCGACTGAGACCCCTGCGCACAGAATGGGACCGCTGCACTGTCCTGGGACTGAGTATGACAGGAAGGAGAGATCTCTCCTCTCTCTCTAAGACGCCTGTCAATACGAATGGCCTGAGACATAGCAGAGTCGAAGGAAATAGGCCTTTCATGAAAGGCAAATGCATCTTTCAATCCCTCTGAAAGACCATGGCAAAATTGACTTCGGAGTGCAGCATCATTCCAACCAGTATCAGCTGCCCATCTCCGAAATTCTGAGCAGTATATTTCTGCGGATTGTTTACCCTGGCATAATAGACGTAGTCTAGACTCAGCCAGAGCAATACGATCCGGATCATAATATATCTGACCCAGGGCTAAAAAGAATTCATCCACTGAACGGAGGGGCCGTGCCCCCTCCGGCAGCGAAAAAAGGCCCAGGACTGAGCGTTACCCCTGAGCAGCGATATAATGATCCCCACCCTCCGTTCCTCATCACCAGAGGAATGGGGAAGAAGGTGAAAATGGAGTTTGCAAGCCTGTCTAAAACGCACAAAATTCTCACTACCCCCGGAAAACGTATCCGGGAGCGAGATCTTAGGCTTAGAACAAACTCCATGAACGCCAGCTGAACCGGTCACTTAAAAGCTGAGAAAAAGTTCTGCGGAGATCAGCTACCTCCAATGAAAGACCCTGAAGGCGTTCAGCCAAAAGTGAAACCGGATCCATGCTTGAGACGGTTTTGGCGGCTTATAATGTCACGGACGGTGTACAGGAAACAAGACAAAGCAACATGCATATATGACTCACTGGATCCAAAGCTAAGGAACTAAAAGGGAGACCCCTGCACAAGACCTAGCACTTTCCCTGGCTGCTCAGCCTATGCAAAGATCCCAAAGGTGGATGTTTGCATATCCACGTACCTCGACTATATAACCCCTGAACACCCTACAATAGTGAGGGGACACGACCACCGGCTCCCTACACCAGACACGGAGGGAGTCAGGGTCACCTGGGATCCAGCAAACAGAAAATAACAGATAAATGTACAGCACTTAACTTTGTAGCAGACTGGGAAACAGGATCAGCATGCACACACACTCCAGGAAGAAGTATAAGCCGCCCAGTAAAGCATTATGGGGAGGAATTTAAAGGGAAGCAATCAGTCCAACTACATGACAGCTGAGAGAGGCTAATGAGATGAGGAACTGAATACCACAACAAAGAAAACTCAAGGAGGAGGTTCTGAAAGGCCTCTGTCAGAGCTTCTCAGCTGTCTGGTTGTCACACTGAGCCAAGAAGATGGCAATACGGGCCACAGGTTGGAAAATGCTTGTGGCCTGCATCACAAATGGCCGTGGGAGTCAGGTGAGTAATTTTTTCCTCAACAGTGCAAGAGGACTCTCACCACATCTCCTTCTCCTTCTGAAAGGTGCTTTCTCTGTGGCTCAGAGGATTCCGGCAACCGCAGAACATTTCTGGTTAGAAATCCAGTTTTAGAATGGCAAATCCAGAACCTTGTTAAAATCACATGTCCTTTATTCTATTTTCCAAATTAAATTAGTGGTACAGGAGTAGTTCACCCATAACCTAGGCATTTTGGACTCCTTCCATAGTCCTTGTTTACAGGAACAAGGACTCAGGAAGGAGTCTGAAATGTGTAGGTTATGGATGAACAACTACTGTACAACTAATTTTATTCCAAAAATGGAATGAAAGACGTGATTTTAACAAGGCATCTGGATTTGGCTTTCTAAAACTGAACTTTTTTTCTCACTTTGGGGTAAGATATTACTGGGACAGTATGTAGGGGAGGCCTTGTAACTACAGGAGGCACTATAGGGGTGTTCTATAACATTGAGGGCACTATAGGAAGGCATAATGCCTACTGTGGAGCTGTGTATAATGCATTACACCTACTGAGGCACTACAGGGGGCATAAGACCTACTAGGAGAAACTGTATGGGCCATTATAACTACTGTGGTGCTATAGGGGGTATTCTAATTCCGAAGGGCATTATACCTACTGGGAGTACTACAGAAGGCCATTATAACTACTGGAACATATACTAAGGGCACTACTGGAGGAATTATAGCTACTGGGGGCACTATAGGAGGCATTATAACTACTGGGGCACTACAGGGGGCCATTATAATTATTATTATTAAGGCGACATTATATCTTCTGGAGGTACTAGATGGGGGCATTTTAACTACTTGGAGCACTATAGGAGGCATTATAACTACTGGGGCTCTACAGGAAGGCCTCATGGAGGAGCCTTATTTCTACTAATGGCCCTGGTGTGCAGTTTGCCAAAACTGGGAATCGATCCCTAAAAAATACAAGTATAAAGCTTCCATGGATACTGGTGCTCATTTCTGTTTCTTGCACTGGCTTGTTCACCACCTACCACTTTAGTGAATTCAATAGCTGTCCATAACCCAAACTGATTTTAAGGTAGCTATAAAGGTCTCACAAACTTTACAGAAAATCCAGAACCCACATCTACCTATTCCAAACATTGACAGTGTTTAATTTCAAGACTGCTATTAAGTGACATTATGACAGGTCTGATTGGCATTTTGGCATCTTAGAACATTATATTGAGGGAATACCCCTTTAAACCTAACATTTGTATTCATGATTGTTCTCTACAGTTGCAAATGCACAAACAATGGATCATTATATAGCAATATTTTAGTTTGGTTGTAACCAAAGAATCTTACAAAGGCAAGGAAGCCCAGAAAAGTATCACCTATAGATTCACATCTGAAAATATTATATCTATTTTGTCAAGATGATTGGAGCAAGAGGGAAACTACTTTATTCTCTCAGGGCAGTAAGAATTTTCATTGGCGTACTTGCAAGATTTTTGCAGGATGACACTGATGATATTACAATTCTATTTCAAGGATCTGTAGGCTTGTTGCTGCGAAAGCCGGAGAATACAAACCTGTTTTTCATCAGCTAGGCTGGCCTGACAAATTAAGTCTGCAGAGTCATTAGATTAAGATAAGAGCTTATCTCCTAGCTTGACATTTATTCATAGTTTTTACACTGCTCAGCTGGTAATTAGAGCTGTTGAGATTTTAACACTGCTTTGTCCGGTCATTCAACAAGTTCAACTCTGTCTATCTTATTAGTTTTTCTTTAATGAAAACAAATGAAGGGGGGATACAAAATAATTAGCCCGAAGGGATTCTTGGTAATTCTTGGCAGAGCCTTCATTGATTATAAGTTGTCTGTAAAACTTCATGAATATGTTCGTGGTTTAACTCACGTCCCCACAAATGACACCCAACTTCTTTAGATAACACCCAATTAAAAGTCTATACCCTTGCAGGAGTTGTCTGGCTTTAAAAAAATATATTTTCAAATACATGCTTGTGTTAATAGAAGCTGGTCCACCACTCAGGAGCCTCATCTGTTAACCAAAACGGAGAGAGCTATTGACTTACGCATGACTTACTGAATACAATCAGAACTGTGTAATACTTTGCTTCACTTGTGGTGATGCTACAGGGAAACTGAACACGTCTTATGGGTTCTTCCATAAATTCCAACTTTTTGTTGGACTCCTAACAGTACGATACCCTGTGATCAGTCAAGACTCAAGAGGCCTTTCAAATAATGTGATATTGTCCAAAGCGGACAACTTGAGCACTCAGTGATGTCACCAATGGTACAGGAGGTGATTTGGACCAGTTCTTCTACGCATTTTTGAAAAGCTGCTTTTACAGAAACGTATAGGATAATTGGTCCAAATCGCCTCCTGTAACATCGTTGATGTCATTGAGTCCCCAAGTCAGAGTACTGGCTTTCGAAATGTGATGCTGCCGGCCGGGCACACTCAGCGATTACTGTACCTCATTGCTTTTTACAGTATCCAAGAGCCCTGCTGATAATTTAATTCCGGACTGGAGAAGTGCCAAGCCTTTGTGGAATCATACAGTCTGACATGCAGAAAAATAGATAGATGATTAACTATCTGTGCCGGGACTTGAACCTCAGCGAAGGTTACTGGGGCTCCACATCAGGTGTAGTGCACTCACTTCCAACTTCTGCAAGATATGTCTTTGCAAGTTATGTTGTTTTCTGGCTTTTATTCCCCAAGTATCAGCACAATGAAGGAGTAGTTGTAACTGGTACTACAGCTTAGTACAATTCAGGTAAGGGTAAGTCCACATGCTTAGGTTTCCTGAAGCAGTTTTGGAAGCCAAAACCAGGGATTAATTAAAAAGTTAATTAAAAAGTTGTACCTGTCCTTTATACTTTTTCCCCTTTTGAGGTCCACTCCTAATTTTGGCTTCCAAAAACTGCATCAATAAACCTAACTGTGTGGCCATACGATGGGCGTCTAACTACCAGGGGTAGCAGGCAGAGCAGCTGCTATGGAGCCCAATAACTAAGGGTACGACCGGGCAGCACTGTCGTGATCTGGTCGTGTCACGGTCAAGAACGGTGCAGCCAATTAGGTCACAGCTGCCTGATATTTAGCTAACTGTGTAGGCGGACTGAATTCTTAATGGCTGCGTGGTATTGAAGGTGACACACAGCCATTAAGAATTCAGACCACCTATACACTGTGGTCTTCATTGGGTAAATATCAGGCAGCTGCTGTCTAATTTGCCATGCAGTTCCTGATGGCAGCTGGCCGTGACCCAACTGGATCACGACTGCGCTGTGTGGTCATACCCTAAGGAGGCCCATATCCACCAGACATGATGGGCAGTTAGCAGTAAACACCAAAAAGTGGGCCCTAGTAAAGACCCTCGGGAGGTAAACCTCAAATACACCACTGGTCTCAAGACCAAAAGAAATCCCTGTAGGGGTCTACTAATTTGAAAATTAAAACATAACTTTATTAGATCTTTTAAAAAAAGAGAGGGGGTTATAGATGCCCCATATGTGTGGATATTGGGGCATCTATAACCCCCTCTCTTTTTTAAAAAGCTCTAATAAAGTTATGTTTTAATTTTCAAATTAGTAGACCCCTACAGGCATTTCTTTTGTTCTTGAGACCAGTGGTGTATTTGCTGTTAGCAGTAAGGTGCAATGGAAATTTTGATACAACCCCATTTAGATGTTAACATGAAGCCTCATGGTTACTTCTGCTGTTTGCATTTTCCCTCCTGTTCACCATTACTTTTTGGGATTTTTGTGCTGTGAGATTACTACGCTATTACTGTACTGTGACATCATATGTGCATTATGCTTACATTTAGTGTCACTGCACAATTTCTGTGTTGTAGACTATCCCTGTACTGTGACATCACTGTGCATTATGCCAATATTGTGACTTCACTGTGCACATTATTACACTATTACCATGTACCCTTACATCACTATGCACATTATCCATGTACCGTTACATCACCATGTGCATTATCCATGTACCGTTACATTACCATGTGCATTATTCTCTGTAGTATGATATCAATGTGTGCTTTAGCCTTGTGCATTAGGGAGACCAAGCATAAGATTTTCTGAAAATGTTGCAGAAAGTGGTCATTGGGGCACCATGGTGACTTGTTATACCCTTTGGGCCAAATCCTAAATCACACAAAGTTTCGATACCAGACACAGCTATTGAAATGGAAGACAGGTTGCACCTATTTAAGCAATAAAGTATGCATAAAGCTTCTAAATTATGCTGATGGATTGATCCTAGTGGTCATCTATCGATCAAATATTGATGGATTATCCTAAGGATAGTCAATCAATATTTAGGTCTCAAAAATCACTTTAATGTTAATCTTCATGCACAAGGCCTCATTCCAGATCCTTTTTGTATGAACCTGCAATGCAACACCTACATCTACAGCCACGTTGGACAATAACAGTTTTGACCAATTGACCACTTGTGACATGTATGGACAACATCGTGGTTAAGGTGAAATACAGCTCTCTCCATATGGATGGCAGATCTTTTCTCTGAGTCAGCTAGTGATAGAAATGCCTCTATGGTGCTCAATAAATACCAGTACCCCTCCTATGCCTTTGCCAAATCAATACACCCCTACACTATTCATGATATTAAATAAAGCTGGTACATAAAAAAATTGATGGAGCCCAATCATCTACAGTCCAAACATATCTTATATGCATATATCACCATAATGTTGATACGTGCAAGATAATGCACCTGGGGTGTAAAAACCCAAGAGAAGAATATAAAATCAGTGATACAGTCCTAACCTCAGTATCTGAGGAAAGGGATTTAGGGGTCATTATTTCAGAAGACTTAAAGGTAGGCCGACAATGTCATAGAGCAGCAGGAAATGCTAGCAGAATGCCGGGGTGCCGGGAGATCAGCTGTTTGAAGAGAGGGCAGTGCTGATATGAGAGCTGCTTTCTCTGCTCCGTTCACCTGCTCACCGCAGCAATTGCAGTGGTGAGCAGAGAAGGCAGTGCTCGTACGAAAAATAAAGTGGACAGCCCCTTTAAAGACATACTTGGAAAACATTACATACAGCGCTACAGAACATACAGGGTAATACAGTCCCACATATGTACCTCTTCCATCCAGTGATGTCTCCTCTGATGTAGATATTCTCTTTCCTCATCTTCTCCTTCAGACCAGACCGCCATAGTGACTTCTTTCAGCTGCGTCTCGTCTCTGCAGAGTTTAACAAACAGACATCTTACTTTCCTACTTTTCCATCATCCTCCTCACCTTTTCAACACCGCATTCTGCCCCCCCCCCCCCTCAATCCGCAATACTATATTGTAGAAACAGTCCCCCTGAAAATACTGGTACCATACAGATAGTGTGTCAGTACAAAAAAATACCCCCTTACCTTTAAGATCAGACCCCCATATCAAACCCCATATCAGACCCCCATCTCAGACCAGACCCTCTTTAGACCTCTGTCAGACCCCATATCAGACCCCCATTAGACCTCAATTTCAGACCCCGCCCCAATATCAGACCTCATATAAGACCCCCATTAGACCTCCAGACCCCCATATAAGACCCTCATTAGACCTCCAGACCCCCCATTTGACCTCCAAACTCCCATATCTGACCCCTATTAGACCTCTAGACCCCCAATCGGACCCCCATTAGACTTTCAGACACCCATTTAGACCCCCATTAGACCTCAAGATCCCCAATCAGACCCCCATTAGACCTCCAGACCCCCATTAGACCTTCAGACCCCCATTAGACTTCTCTAGACCCCCAGTCAGAGCCCCAATCAGACCTTCTAGACCCCCAATCAGACCCTTTAGGCTCCTAATCAGACTCTTCAGACCCCTAATCAGACTCTTCAGACTCCTAATCAGACCCACAATCAGACCCTTTAGACACCCAATCAGACCTTTCAGGCCCCTAATCAGACCCCCAATCAGCTCTTCTGACCACCAATCAGACCCTTCAGACCCCATATCAGACCTCAGATCAGACTATAAAATAAATAAACAAACTTAGCTCTCCTGCTGTGCCGCTCCTCTTCCAGTCAGACTGTCTTCTGGGCTCTCATCTTTTCTCAGGTTCTGCGCTGCAGTCACCTGACCTCCTGCAACGTCAGGTCAGAGTGCGCCATGTACGTCCTGCCGCTTTTGGCAGCCAGGACACAGCAGCACGGGCCCCGGGAAGAGTGAGCAGGAGGAGGGGTAAGTACTGTACAGCGCTTCTCTCCCCCTCCTTCTTCAGACTAGTGAGAGCTTTCATTATGGAAGCGCTCACTAGTATTCCCTTTATAAGATGCAGTGCATCTTATAAAGGGAAATATACAACACCACTGGCAAGGGAGGCCCCCCTGGCTTAGGGGCCCGATCGCAACTTGCGACCGCTGCAACCCCTATAGTTACGCCAGTGATAGAAGATATAATTTTTCATGGCAAACTTTGGGGTATCACAGCAGTTTCTGTTGCAGTGGAGAATCACATTCATAGGCCAAACTAAGGCTACTTTCACACTTGTGTTGTTGCTTTCCGGTATTGAGATCCAGCAGAGGATCTCAATACCATAAAAAAATGTTTCCGTTTGGTCCTCAGGCATTCTGAATGGAAAGAGATCCGTTCAGGATGCATCAGGATGTCTTCCGTTCCGGAAGCATTCCTTTCTGTGACTGGACACAAAACTGCTGCAAGCTGCGTTTTAGTGTCCAGTCATAAAAATGGCAAAAAAACGGATCAGGCACTGAAAACAATGTAAGTCAATGGTGACGGATCCGTGTTTTTAGGAGCCTGAAAAAAAGGATCCATCACCTATTGACTTTCAATTTACAGGTATTTAGTGCTGGATCTGTTTTTACTGCATCCTAAAGGAACGGATGCACCCTGATATGAAAAATCAAAACAGATCCATTTAATTCCGGTATTGAGATCCTCTGCCGGATATCAATACCGGAATTAACAACGCAAGTGTGAAAGTAGCCTAAGTTAACAGCATTCATCTTTTTTCATGCTTTTTCTAACATTAATTTAATAATCTTAGGAAGAATTAGGCAATGGAATCATTTTAGGCTTGCGCACTCCTATATTGTGTCAGGTGTCAATATCAACGCTATGTAGGTAGATTACGTTTCTCCTGAGTGGTATGCACATGGATGTCATGCAGCCATTTACTGCCATGTTAGTCAACCACTGGCAAATTTGGAGTGTTGATGTGTGAAAACTATTGGCATGCAAGTGAAGTCATAGACTAGCACCCTTAATGTATGATCTGCATCCAGCATGTGAACTTGGCTTGAGAGCCTGTCATGTGTGTAATTGTGGCTTCAGGCCAAACTTGAGTAGGAAAGACAAGATGTGGTTTATAATGTTACAACATACAGTATATGGAGATGAATAAAACAGATGTATAGGGCTCTGTTCTAGGATTGTGTGTCTGGGGCTTGTTTGTTTTTGGTGCCATTTCCAATGAACATCCACACTATCTTTGTATCTTGTTGCTTAAAGGGTTTCTACCACTTCGGTGTCACATATTTAGCTGTCAGACACTAGCGATCCGCTAGTGTCTGCTCTGCCCAACCATCCTAATATAATTGCTTTTGGGGCAGCCGTTTTGCTAAAAAAAGAACTTTTATTAATATGCTAATGAGCCTCTAGGTGCTATGGGGGCGTCATTAGCACCTAGAGGCTCCGTCTACCTTCAGAAACTGCCGCCGCCGAGCGCGTCCCTCCAGCCCGCCCATCTCCTCCTGAATGCGATCCTCCTTGTGAGCGTATGTATTCTGCGCATGCGCAGTGAATGTCTGACAGCTTCCTTGCTCAGACATCTCCACTGCGCATGCGCAGAATACATACGCTCACAAGGAGGATCGCATTCAGGAGGAGATGGGCGGGCTGGAGGGACGCGCTCGGCGGCGGCAGTTTCTGAAGGTAGACGGAGCCTCTAGGTGCTAATGACGCCCCCATAGCACCTAGAGGCTCATTAGCATATTAATAAAAGTTCTTTTTTTTAGCAAAACGGCTGCCCCAAAAGCAATTATATTAGGATGGTTGGGCAGAGCAGACACTAGCGGATCGCTAGTGTCTGACAGCTAAATATGTGACACCGAAGTGGTAGAAACCCTTTAAAGCTCAATAGAGTCTGTTGAATTAATCCGGGGACTAGAAAATCTTTAATTCCCGAAGATACAGTCTAAAGTCTCATGCACACGACCGTTGGTCGGCCGTTCCATGCATCGGAGACTGCATTTTGCGGACCCACTGTTTGCAGATTGCAATATGGGCACGGCCGTGTGCATGACCCCTAAAAATGACATTCACCTGTTATGTATTATCTAAGACTTAGAGAGTTGGGTAACCCAATCTAAATCTAACAGATCCCCTTGCATCATGTGACCATCTCTTCGCTAGAGATGAGCGAACTTATGAAAAATTTGATTTTGCTGCTTCGATTCGTCATGATGCGCATTCCAATCAGACGCTCAATGATGAGGACGGCGATTGCACCGTTCCCCCGTCATTGAACCCCTGAGATGCCGCGTTCATCACTGATCTCTGCATCTTTGACTACAATCTGTGGCCTCTTTCAGGGATTAATCAGGGTAAAAAAAATGCTCACCCCATCCATCTGCGTACGCCGAGGCCATCTTGATTGCAGAAACCGTGCAAAATCTCACGCGGTGACCTGATGACATCACCACGCCTAGCCAGCGCTGTGACGTCAAAGACATAGGAGGGGTATAGCTATATGTCCGCGTGAGATTTCGCACGGTTTCTGCAATCAAGATGGCCATGACGGCCTCTTCGCACGCAACTGGATGAGGTGAGTATGTTTGTTTTTGTTTTTTTTACCGCCATTCAAGAAAAAATTGATTTGTTACCGCGAAGTACAAGGAACTTCCGCTTTCCGGTGAATGGAATTTTTCCTGAAATTCAGATCGAAGTCAATTAGTTTGGCTTGATTCGCTCAACACTAGTCATGACGTAAGAGGAGCAGAGTTACTGGCTGTAGGTGGCGTCAAACCGAATGTTTTTAGCGAGGGAGCCCAGCGGAGCATCGCAATCTAGTAGGAGAGGGAGCTGAAAGACAGTGCCGGGAGGCAGATAAGTAATCTTCCCTTTACAGGTCCAGCCATTACCGCCATTCAAGAAAAAATTTATTTGTTACCGCGAAGTACAAGGAACTTCCGCTTTCCGGTGAATGGAATTTTTCCTGAAATTCAGATCGAAGTCAATTAGTTTGGCTTGATTCGCTCAACACTAGTCATGACGTAAGAGGAGCAGAGTTACTGGCTGTAGGTGGCGTTAAACCGAATGTTTTTAGCGAGGGAGCCCAGCGGAGCATCGCAATCTAGTAGGAGAGGGAGCTGAAAGCCAGTGCCGGGAGGCAGATAAGTAATCTTCCCTTTACAGGTCCAGCCATCCCCCCCCTCCCTAACACACACACACACACACACACATTCTTGTTAAGGTCTTATTTATTAATAAAAATAAAAAAGTAATGAAAAAAACAAATGTGCTATATGAAGCGTTAACAAAAAAAACTAAAAAACTTATTGTTTATTCTTCTGTATTTCGATGAAATAGAGGAACTAACAGTTAACAATCCATCTGGCAGCAACATGTTAATCTTTAATGAATAAATAATGTTATTAATAGAAAAACATGCCTCCGGCTTTGCCCCTGAGCACAGTGACTCTTTCCCTCATTATCCACATTTTAAATAGCCGCACCCTACATACTTAATGTTTAATTATTTCAACCAACAAATGGACATTCCTCAGAAGATGAACAGATAAGATGGAAATGAGTTTGGATTCTGTATACTCCTACTGAAACCTCTGGCTGGTACCAAGAACGCTTTCCATGTGTAACCAAAGGCAACAAATTAAAAGGAAAATCTGTTTGATGTTACAAACCTCAATCATTCATTCCTGTAATGCACATGACCTAAATGAGGAGGTTCAGATAACTTCACTAATACAATTGATCTTTTTTAATAGGTTGTTAGTGTCTTCTTGGATTTATGAAGACAATGTTTTTGCAAGAATTCTAGAGGTGGACCAAAATAAATGACATTGTTGGTCGGCTTTCAATAACTGTCAGCAATCACTTATACTCCCAACAAACCTCCACACAACACAAGACGTGGGCTGAGAATGTCCACTACACTCTAAAGAACAAGTCACCTTAGATTTCAGCACTGCAAAGCAGCCATTCCATATATCAGGACTTCTGCAAAAGACTTGTATGCTGTCTTGACTAGGTAGACCATAGAGGTCTGACCCATTGGGGTTCTAACCCATCTTGTCCCCACAATTCTCGAGAACAGAAATATCCAGTCCCAGCTTCCGGCAGTATAGCGGCCAAGTTCGATCATTCTCCATTAAAGTGAATATGATGTACAGTCAGGTCCATAAATATTGGGACATTGATACAATTGTAACATTTTTGGCTCTATACACCACTACAATGGATTTGAAATGAAACGAACAAGATGTGCTTTAACTGCAGACTGTCAGCTTTAATTTGAGGGTATTTACATCCAAATCAGGTGAACGGTGTAGGAATAACAATAGTTTTCATATGTGCCTCCCACTTGTTAAGGGACCAAAAGTAATGGGACAATTGGCTTCTCAGCTGTTCCATGGCCAGGTGTGTGTTATTCCCTCATTATCCCACTTACAATGAGCAGATAAAAGGTCCATAGTTCATTTCAAGTGTGCTATTTGCATTTGGAATCTGTTGCTGTCAACTCTCAAGATGAGATCCAAAGAGCTGTCACTATCAGTGAAGCAAGCCATCATTAGGCTGAAAAAACAAAACAAACCCATCAGAGAGAAATCAAAAACATTAGGCGTGGCCAAAACAACTGTTTGGAACATTCTTAAAAATAAGGAATGCACCGTTGAGCTCACCAACACCAAAAGACCCGGAAGACCACGGAAAGCAACTGTGGTGGATGACCGAAGAATTCTTTCCCTGGTGAAGAAAACACCCTTCACAACAGTTTGCCAGATCAAGAACACTCTCCAGGAGGTAGGTGTATTTGTGTCACAGTCAACAATTAAGAGAAGACTTCACCAGAGTGAATACAGAGGGTTCACCACATGATGTAAACCATTGGTGAGCCTCAAAAACAGGAAGGCCAGATTAGAGTTTGCCAAACGACATCTAAAAAAGCCTTCACAGTTCTGGAACAACATCCTATGGACAGATGAGACCAAGATCAACTTGTACCAGAGTGATGCTAAGAGAAGAGTATGGAGAAGGAAAGGAACTGCTCATGATCCTAAGCATACCACCTCATCAGTGAAGCATGGTGGTGGTAGTGTCATGGCGTGGGCATGTATGGCTGCCAATGGAACTGATTCTCTTGTATTTATTGATGATGTGATTGCTGACAAAGCAGCAGGAGGAATTCTGAAGTGTTTCGGGCAATATTATCTGCTCATATTCAGCCAAATGCTTCAGAACTCATTGGACGGCGCTTCACAGTGCAGATGGACAATGACCCAAAGCATACTGCAAAAGCAACCAAAGAGCTTTTTAAGGGAAAGAAGTGGAATGTTCTGCAATGGCCAAGTCAATCACCTGACCTGAATCCGATTGAGCATGCATTTCACTTGCTGAAGACAAAACTGAAGTTAAAATGCCCCAAGAACAAGCAGGAACTGAAGACAGTTGCGGTAGAGGCCTGGCAGAGCATCACCAGGGATGAAACCCAGCGTCTGGTAATGTCTATGCGTTCCAGACTTCAGGCTGTAATTGACTGCAAAGGACTTGCAACCAAGTATTAAAAAGTGAAAGTTTGATAATGGGACAGTATTATTCTGTCCCATTACTTTTGGTCCCTTAACAAGTGGGGGGCACATATGCAAACTGTTGTAATTCCTACACCGTTCACCTGATTTGGATGTAAATACCCTCAAATTAAAGCTGACAGTCTGCAGTTATAGCACATCTTGTTAGTTTCATTTCAAATCCATTGTGGTGGTGTATAGAGCCAAAAATGTTAGAATTGTGTCGATGTCCCAATATTTATGGACCTGACTGTATGAATGAGACTCGAGCATACGTAATTCGCTGGTGAGAAACCTGTTCAGTGAAATAGGGAAATCCAAGAAAAGGTGACATGAAAATCAAACTGCAATGCTGCAGCGAATACCTAGTGCTTCCTTAAAGGGCATCTGTCAGCAGATTTGTACCTAGGACACTGGCTGACCTGTTGCATGTGCGCTTGGCAGATGAAGGCATCCGTGCTGGTCTCATGTTCATATGCGCCTGATTTTTGAGAAAAATGAAGTTTCGATATATGTAAATGAGCCTCTAGGAGCAACAGGGGCATTGTCATTACACCTAGAGTATCAACACTCACTGCAACTGTTGTGCCCTCTGGACTTTGACAGGACCAGGCATTATACATGTGATCACATCTGGCCCTGACTTGTCCTAAAGTCAATCAAAGTGCAGAGGGTGCAGCAGTTGCAGAGAGAGCAGAGCCTCTAGGTGTAACAGCAACACCCCCATTGCTCCTAGAGTCTCATTTGCATATATTAACACATCATTTTCTCGGCCATGCAGCTACATATGAACATGGGACCAACACAGATGCCTTCAGCTGCCAAGCGCACATGTAACAGGTCAGCCAGTGTCATAGGGACAGATCTGCTGACAGATGCCCTTTAAGGAAGCACTAGATCTTCGCTGCAGCATTGCAGTTTGATTTTCATGTCACCATTTCTTGGATTTCCCTATTACACTGCTGCTGACAGATACCCTTTAACCTCCTAACAGTCACGTTAAAATTGGAAAATTTTTAGTGTGTCTGCAGTAAATCTTGTTGGTGCACAACTCAGGGGACACTATTGCATGTTTAACCCTTTAGTGACATCATTAATTGTAGCCTTATGAACCCATAATATTTTCCCCCTTTGTGTTCTAGCAATCATAACTGTAATTTTTTTCTTCTAAATTTTTATTTTTATTTTGCGGGATTAGTTGTAGGTTTTTTATGAATCATTTTAGGGTATATATTGTGTATTAAATAACTTTTATTATTTTATTTTAGGGGGAAAGATGAACTGCAATTTTTACATTATTTTGTGGATTTTTTTAATGGCGTTCACTGAGTGGTAAAAATAATATAATTTTATTATCTGGGTCACCTCAATGATGATAATGTTGCATTTCTATATATTTTACATTAAAACATAGCCTTTATTTCAAAATAAATAAAAAAAATACCAAAGTGCCATATAGTGTAATGTCAGCATTAGTGTGCTACATGCCCTGCCTAGAACGGAATGGCCGCCCCGATAGAGGTGATCCCGTGTCAGGAACCTCCTATATTCCCTAGGACGGCCCTGGCAATGGATAGAAACCACCACCAATGTCAATGAGATATAGTGAATTATCACAAGGCGATAAAAAATAAAGGACCGCAGGGTCCACTCTTAAGCCTCATGCAGACGTACGTGGAACGCGGTCTGTGAGATACCGGACTGGCATGGCAGGAGCGCACGGCGTCATAGCAACCAATAACGCCGTGCGCTCTTGCAATGCCAATCCGGTATCTTACGGACCGAGTTCGATGGACGTCTGCATGAAGCTTTACATGTATCTCATGTAGGTAATTTATTGGATGTTAAAATATTCTTCACAATAATACAAAATATGGTAAATATAAATGAAAATATAAATGTCCCAGGTCAACTGTGGTGTAGTTAGATTATATTATTTCCAAGTATGTCTGTCCCTTTACAGATGCATTTCTCCCAGTGGTCCCAACGTGTTTCACCTTTTTGATAATATTGGCTCATTAGGGGACACTATGACGTGAGAATACAAATGGTATGTTTGAAATACTGATAATGAGCGGTCTCCCACGCCGCTGCTACACATTGGGCCTCTTGTCTGTAATGACAATCACAGAGGGGTAGAATGTGACCCAGAAATACAGACATAAACCCACAGGTGCATTTGTGTATTTACAATAAACTTGCACCCAGTAATTAGTAGTGATGAGCGGCAGGGGCTATATTCGAATTTGCGATATTTCACAAATATTTTGTAGAATATTTGTCATATATTCGTGAATTTCGAGAATTCGAGATTATTTTATCGAATGCAAAAAATCGGAAATGTAAAAATCGAGTAATGCAAATTCGTAGCGAGAAATACAGGCGTGGGTCACTTTGGCTAAATTTTTCAAGCTGGTATAAGTTTCCTGAGACTGGAGAAAATGGCTGGCACGGCAGAACATTAGAATAGCTTTATATGTAGATAGAGTCAAGTGCTCCAATATATTCGCGATTGCGCTAATCGGCAGTGATTAGGATATTTTTTCACACTACGTGCAACTTCACATTTTAGCAGGTCTGACTACAGATTACTGATTGGTGCACTAAGTATTGTTGTGAACTTGACATTGCTTCCTTCTCATTGGCCCACAAGCAAGAAGCAGAGAGGAATCATGTGTTCAGATGGAAAAAAATGCAGAATATTCGATATAACGAATATATAGCACTATATTCTAAATATTTTCAAATTCTCGAAGTGGCGATATTTCGCGATAAAATTTTGCTACCAAAATTAAGTTAAGGGTGCCAATAATTTTGTCCTGCCCATTTTTGGAGTTTGGTGTGAAATTATGTCCAATTTGCTTTTTGCCCTCCCTTTTTTGGTTTTGTTCCAATAAACACAAAGGGAATAAACATGTGTATAGCAAAACATGTGTAACTGCAATACTTTTCTGTGACAAATACTTCATTTTCTTGAAAAATATCAGGGGTGTCAACATTTACGGCCATGACTGTATGTTCTAAAGCCATTTGTGGCGTGTATAAGTGGAAAAAGAAAAATATATTTGCCGTTCAGCCGTGCAGTTATATGTTCTAAAGCCTTTTGTGGCGTGTATTAGTGGCAAAAGAAAAATATATTTGCCATTCAGCGGTGCAGTTATATGTTCTATAGCCCTTTTTGTCATGTAATAGTGGCAAAATAAAAATATATTTGCCGTTCAACGGTGCAGTTATATGTTCTAAAGCCTTTTGTGGCATGTATTAGTGGCAAAAGTAAAATATATTTGCCGTTCAGCAGTGCAGTTATATGTTCTAAAGCCTTTTATGGCATGTATAGGTGGAAAAATAAAAATATATTTGCCGTTCAGCGGTGCAGTTATATGTTCTAAAGCCCTTTTTTGTGTGTATTAGTGTGAAAAAAGGGCTTATTAGCCGGTGAGTGGTGAAGTGAGAAAATTACAGACTTTTTTGGGGTGTTATAATTTCCTTTTCATTTATTTATTTAATCTAAGAGTATATCAGACAGAGAAGTGCCAGGCCCTGCACAGGCTATCTACTAGGATTGAAATGGATTATGCACGAAACCGCATGGAACAGCGGGAACGCTTAATCATACAATGTACAAACACCAATGAACATCATGTCGACCTAAATCAGGAACCAAACGCAAGTATCGATGAAAAAACCCGCTACTAACTCTATTTCATGATCTAGAGAAACTTATGTCAGAAGAAATACAGCACCAACTAGATGCGAGTTTCCTTGAGATTTATCTCAAAGAGGACATTGTTCCACGGGGCCTCAGACTACGCTTTGGGAACTCTTTTAAGGATGATATTGACTTTTGTAAGGAATGGGACACCTACTTACTTGAATGTGCAAAAGGTCTCATTATTAGACTGATTGATAAAAGGCGGTCATTATACCTAGAATGTGGTAGAAAAATATCTGCATGCCACGATTTAATCTCTCAATATAAATCACACACTGCCTTCACAAAATTCGATCGGCTCATCACGTCTAGGATCCTATCAGTGGAAAAAGATACATTATACAAAAAAAGCAATAAACTCCATAGAGACAGACAAGATTTTGCCACTAATAATATCAAATTTTGGTCAAAATCAGATATATCTATACAGAATACAGGCAATCATAACTTACCACATCCAGTTATCCCCACCCCAATTGACAACACTATAGATAATGATAATATATCAAATATGGAAACCAACTGTCCCAGCGTTAGTGCCACCCATATTCAATCTTCCCCTCCAAAAAGACAGGATCATAAATATAGAAGGTTTCAAAAACCTTGGGTGTCATACTCCAACCGCAATAGATCAAATCACAATGAAATGTCACGGTCACAAGACAATAGACCTAATAAGCAATATAGACAACAGGCTTACCATACACCAAAATACAATGTAATATCAACAGAAAATAAACTGATTTCCAAACCTGAGCAATATACAGTCCGTAATGTCTGCCACACCCCCAGAAATAGATCTGTGCATATAGTCGGTAAATTAAATAACACAACCACTCAGGAATCCTCAGTTTCTGTTTTCCAAACTCCGTTACTTACCCCAAGTTCAATTCATGCTCCTTTTATTACTAATACCACACTCATTCTCACTTCTCCGTCTTCCATATTTTCCACAGAAATACTCAATACCTGTGGTCCACTCAATCTACCACCAACTGAGTTTTCTATCCATCCTGACCAACATCCATCAGTCAGATCAGATTCCCCCACCCCCTCAGTTTGCTCCGATTTGGAGGTTGACTCCCTTCTCACCATCCATGAGAGTACCCCTCCATTAACCACCTCATATGTGGATACACAAATTAACACATCCTCCATTACCCCTGTTTATATTGACCTAAATCAACCAAATGGCTCACCTACCATAGAATCCTCATCAGTTGGTCCCTTTACATCAATGGTATCCTTTTTAGACCTTCCTCCCCTGATCCATCCCACTACCATCCAACCTATTCCGAAAAGCCCAAAAACCACCAATATAGCTCATTTTTTTCGCCCACTAGGCCACAAATCTGTAAAAAGAAAAAATCAAGGAGAGGCTGTAGAGCAGGCCAGCGCAAAAAGAAAAATTCCAACCCCTCGCAACCAACACTGACCTCCAAACAAGATACATCACCCCTCTCCTATGGCATCTTTAATCTGTCCAGTCATATATTGACACATAATGAGATCGCAGTACTCTCTAAAGGACTCTCGTTTTGTCCCACCAACAAAATTAAAGAATTTGATCTTTTTCTCGACCTTAATCGGTATATAAAGAAACTTACCTTAAAAAGACACTTTAAAATTAAAGAAAATTCAAATACTGGGTCCAATCCAGAGCCCAGTACCATATCCCCGGATATGGAACAGAACGTAGCCCCACCCCCAATACCCACTGGCCTCAAACCACCTTCTACCTTTTATCCCATTCATCATAAGGGAAACTTCCTTGACACATTCTATTCTGTGGTGTCAAATGACTTCAGGGATATCAACCAGAAATCAGAAACAAGGCAGAACATGAAACCATCGGAGAAATCAGCTTTGAGAAAACTACAACTTGATACCGATTTAATCATTAGAAATGCTGACAAGGGGGGTGGGGTTGTTATTCAGAACCGTACAGACTATGTGAAAGAAGCTCTGAATATTCTTTCCAATAATAAATACTATTTACCTCTTGAGTGTGATCCCTCTGAAACCTATGTAGAAGAGTTTCAGACTCTGATAAAATCTGGGGATCTGTGTTTAAACAAGAAAGAAAGGGAATACATTATGGTAAAAGAGTCCACACCAGCGACCTTTTACCATCTTCCCAAAATTCATAAGGATACCCAAAATCCACCGGGACGTCCCATAATATCGGGAGTCTCTTCCCTTACACGAAATCTGTCACACTACATTGACATTCATTTGCAGAAATATGTTCTGAATTTAAAATCCCATCTTAGAGACTCCGCATCACTTATCTCCTTACTCAAAGACATCGAGTGGTCAGATGGTTACCATTGGGTGACTTTGGATGTATCAGCACTGTACTCGAATATTTCCCATGACTTAGGGATGAAGTGCACTTCAAGTTTTCTCGATAATGATCAAGACATGCCCACTGTGCAAAAAACATTTATCATGAGGGGTATTGAGTTTATACTCACGCATAACGTGTTTACATTTCAAAATGATACCTACAAACAAATACGGGGAACCGCGATGGGGACGCGTTTCGCGCCCAGCTTTGCGAATTTGTTCATGGGGGCGTTTGAGGAAACTTTCATATATGGATCCAGTTTTTCGTCCAATAACAACATCGTCTTCTTCCGCAGATATATAGATGATCTGATTTTTATTTGGAATGGGGACCATACATCTATAGATAACTTCATCTCATATATCAATACCAATGATTGGGGCATTACCTTTACTGGTACTTCTGATAACAAAAGAACTGAGTTTCTTGATTTAGAAATCTTTATTCAAGACAGCAGAATAAATACACGAACTTTTTTCAAAAAAGTAGATAGCAATAGCTATTTAGACTTCAAGAGTACACACTATAGAAAATGGAAAACGAATATCCCCTTTAGTCAATTTAAACGACTCAGACGGAACTGTACTCGCGAAGATGATTTTCACCAGCAGTGCGATATTTTGGCCTCCAGGTTCACTCAGAAAGGGTATCCTTCTAATATTATTTCTGGCGCAAGGATAAAGGCTATGGAACTCACCCAAGAAGAATGTCTGATCCCATTGTCTAAAAAGAAGAAAGAGATTAGTAATGGAGAATATGGTTGCAATTTTATCACTACCTTTAACCAAAACCATCTATCGATCAAAGCGGTTTTAGAAAAACATTGGCACATTTTAAAAAGAGACCCCATTCTGAATCAAATCATTCCCGAATTTCCTAGACTTACATATAAAAGAGCACGTACCCTCAAAAATATTCTGGCACCTAGTAAACTGAATTCTGCCACACATCACAATGAGAATAACGATGTTGTTACCCCCAAAGGTAGCTTTAAGTGTGGACATAAAAAATGCCTATGCTGCCTTAATATATGCCAAACTTCTGTTTTTTACAGCCGAGTGAGTGGGGAATCATTCCCCATTATGTCCGCACTTAATTGTCAATCTAGTCACATTATATATCTCCTAGAATGTCCATGCAACTTACAGTATGTGGGGCGCACGATCCAAACACTGCGAAATAGAGTAAACACGCATAGATCTAAGATCAAGAAGAAATTTTGGAAACATAGTGTTTCTAGACATGCTGCGGAACACCATGGGGGCAGTTCAGCTGAATTTAAGGTGACCCCAATCGAACAAATTCCACGTCACCTACATAAAGATATCCAGCACATTAGACGTAGAGAAATGTACTGGATCTTCAAGTTGAACAGTTTGCATCCGTATGGCCTCAATGAAGCTTTTGAGATTAATTTATAGGAAGTTTATATAAATTTTATATTATATATAATATATATAAAAAATTTTTTATACGTTCTTTATACGTTTTTATGCATTGATTAATTATCTATATATATGTATATTATTATTTTTTTTATATATGCATTTTTTTATATACATAGTTTATGACGTTGAGATATTTTTACCCCAGGGCAAAAAACGGTCCTCATGACTATTAGTTCCTTCAGCAATAATACATATACCCCTTTTAATTCATTATTAATTCATTATTTATTCATTATTTATTCATCTATATAAATTAAATCAATTGAGCGCATCATTTTCATATATATATATCTGTTTATATTCATTTTTCATTTTTTATGGTTCATTCTATTTTTATCTTTCCCTATATATGTATTTATATGTAGATCGATTTGGTCCATATATGTACTTTTCATACTAAGTGCGGACTAACCCACAGTACAGCATTTTACTATACTAAGCCCATTGCCTTTGATCCTTTCCCTCCCCCCCCCCCAATACTATTTCCAATAGTTGAGTAGATATTGATCACTACTCTGCTTTCATCCAAACAGCCGCCCTCTATGTGTTTAGTGAGAGCGCACACTCTGTGCCTCCGTAGAGAGGCGTCCCTGTAGTCATGGATACTGGCCATGTGATCGCGAGGGTAGCGATCACATGACCAGGCGCACGTACAAGCAGGATAGATGGGCAGAACGCAGGCGCCGAGCGCCTTAAACAGGAGCCGCTCCGCTCCGATCACATGACCACATCACTGCGGTCATGTGACTCTGATACTCCGCTTTTTATCAAAGTAAAACTAAGGGATAACTATAGATTATTTGAAATATATCCCCCTTGATTATCTACAATGATGGGCTGCAACTATATTTTGTGACTATATATATGGTTTGACCGATTTTATGTCCACCTATGACAGACTGCCTGTAGCTTAGCCCCTCCCATTTGTGGGCAGCTCTCAGGTAATCCGTTTTTTGGCGGTTTTTTTGCACCTTTATATACCTGTATTTACATTATCTACTGTGATTATTGTTAACCTGATGAAGGGGACACCTTGAGCCCCGAAACGCGTTGTTTTACATTTCTTATGAAATAAAAGAAGTTTCACCTATAAAAGACGGATTGGATCCTATGTGTCTTGCGCCTGACAAGAAACCTTCTTCTCTACTGCACAGGGGATTGGCAGAGGCCTAAATGTTTCTGGCGCAGGCAGAGGTCACAGCAGAGTAAGTGGCAGTGGCAGGAGGGGTCACTTCGAGAGGCCTGAGCTCCCAGAGTCAGCTAGCGGTCGTGTTTTGACCAGCAACCCAGCTGTTCTTGAATGGTTGACTCGATCTTCGACTTTGTCGCAAGTGACATCAGACACCCCCAGGCAAGAGTGGGTTCGGCAGACACAACCCTTAGTTGGCATGGCCCGGGAGCAGGCCCTGTGCCATCACCTGTCCTCAACCTGCCTTTGTCCTTTTCTGTTCCCTCAGGCAGAGAAGTATTGTATGCTGTGGGCTCAGCTCCACTATACAGTGAGGACGGGCTAATAGAAAACAGTCAGCAGCTACTGGCAAGCCAAGATGTTGCGAAGAAATCTGCCGCTTCCTCTTCTAGGCGGGCAAGTAGTGATGAGGAGAGTGGCGTGGGAGCTGGTGTTGCGAGCAGTCAAGATCCTGACCCAGAGACGGTTGAGGAGGACATCAGTGCAGATGATGATGATGTAGCTGAACGCACTTGGGAGCTTCATCATCGGGAGAAAAGGGTACCAGCTTGGCCATGAGGCAGCGGCGGACCCAGCAAGTCACTAGCGTGGCCGGGAGTCAACAGGGTGGCAGCAGTGGGAGGTTGTTAGCCAAATGTGCCCGGAGAGACCACCCGCTTCGCAGGAGCCTACCTGTCCAGGAAGTTGCGTTGCACCGATTCGCGGAGGCAGCGGTGCAAGCAGTCAGTGTGTAATGTTGGGGTTAAAATAACCTACTCGGCAGTGTGGCAGTTTTTTGTTAAGCCGCCGGAGGAGGTGAACATGGCCATATGTAGAATCTGTAGGCAGAAGGTGAAGCGTGGCCAGGGTGCCAATGTTGGCAGTACAGCCCTGCGTCAACATATGCAGCATCACCATAAAGTGGCCTGGGAGAACCGCGGCTCCGATGTGGTGGTCCTGCCGCAACAACCACTGCATCACCCAGTGGCACGCAGCCGATTTCAGGCAGTCAAGGCTCCACCACCTCAGCCGAAGGGAGCTGTCTGTCCTTCTCATCATATACCGGTCCTGATGCTCCTGCTCCTCATCCTCCTACTCCTTGTCACTCATTCCGTCAGCAATCGATCACCGAAGCGATCGCCAAGAGACAACAGTATGTGTGCACTCATCTAACGGCGCAGAAGCGGAACGTGCTCCTCTCCAAGTTGCTGGTGCTGCAGTGCCTCCCTTTCCAAGTGGTGGACTCTGCACCTTTCAGAGAACTGATGGCTTGTGCCGAGCCAAAGTGGAGAGTCCCAAGCTGTAATTTTTTTGCCAAAAAGGCAGAACCAGCCCTGCACACACATGTAGAACAGAAGGTGAGCCAGTCCTTGAGCCTGTCGGTGTCTGCCAAAGTGCACTGCAGCGCCGACATGTGGAGCTGTAACTACGGTCAGGGACAATACATGTCCTTTACGGCCCACTGGGTGAATGTGGTTCCTGCACAGCGACACCAGCAACTTGGCCAGGTGATGCCGCTTCCACCTTCACGTTCTCACGCCGTTGGTCCTGCGACAGTATCCGCCTCTGCTTCCTCATTGTCCACCGTGTACTTAGCCTCCACTGCAGGGACAATTCACAGTGTCCCTCAAGCATAACACATGCGCAGGGCACGGCGGTGTCAAGCTGTTCTGCACCTTGTTTGCCTGGGCCTACGGAGTCACACAGGGGAGGAACTGCTTCGTGTCCTTCATCAAGGAAACAAATCCTGGCTTTCTCCATGACAACTCAAAATTGTAACCATGGTTGCCGACAAAGGGAAGAATATGGTGTCGGTGCTGCATCAAGGAGGGCTGAGCCATGCGCCCTGCATGGCACACGTGTTTAATCTGGTTGTCAAGCGGTTCCTGAAGTCTTCCTCCCATCTGCAAGACATCCGGAAAATGGCCAGGAAACTTTGCATGCACTTCAGCCACTCGTACACCGCAAAGCACATCTTCCTTGAGCTGCAGCGGCAGAACGGCATCCCCTAACATAGGCTGATATGCAACGTTTCCACCCGTTGGAATTCCACCCTCCATATGTTGGACCGACTGTACGAACAGAGAAAGTCCATAAACAAATTCTTGATGATCCAAGCGGACAGGAGTACTCCCCTATGTAACTTTGATGTCAGCGATTGGCAGCTCATGTGCGACACCTGCCATTTGCTCAGGCCCTTTGAGGAGGCCACGTCACCAGGACTACGGGAAGAAACAATGTTATTCCACTGCTTCATGTCCTGGAACAGATGCTGGTAAATCTGGCTGGTTAGGGGACTGGAGACATAGCGCCTACATCTCACGGCCACATGAGCTCTGTGGGGGCTGAACTGGAGGAGGAGGACATTGGAGCACAAGCAATGTGTAGCAAAATGGGTGGTTTTTCTACACATGCAATGGAGATGGAGGCAGGGAGTCCCTCGGAGTCACTTGCACAAATGGCCCACTGCATGCTCACTTGTTTGGGTAGTGACAGCCGAATTGTCACCATTAGGCAGAGGGATGACTTCTGGCTCTCCACCTTGTTGGACCCTCGGTACCGGTCCAAAATGGGGGCCTTTTTTACACCCGCTGAGAGGGAGGACAAACTGAACTACTATAGAGGCATCCTATGTAGTCAGTTGGTCACTGCCTATGTGCGCCATCGTCCATCCTCTCGCAGGACTGACCGGGGGGGGCCCTTTGCGCTCACGTTCCACTGCCATGGCTGCTGGGGATGGGTGGGGTGGCAGGAACAGTACCAGCTCAATCAGCAGCAGCCCGAGTCTAGAGTCGCCGATGAGCAGCTTTCTTCACCCGCATCATGAAGAAATTACTCACCAGCAGCTAGACATAGAGTAAAACATAAACCAGCAGGAGGTGGCATCCTTGGAGTGCACCCTGCCAGCCATCATTGAACATCTACTAGCCTACTGGGCAGCCAAACTGGATTTGTGGCCGCAACTGGCCGAGTTTGCCCTAAAAAAAAGCTGGCCTGCCCGGCCAGTAGCGTGGCATCAGAGCGGGTGTGTATTGCAGCGGGGGCCATAGTTACCCAAGAAGAACTCACCTGTCCAGAGTAGAGAGAGAGACTGACCTTTGTCAAGATGAATCAGGCGTGGATCAGCCAGGATTTCCACCCACCAATGCCTGATGCATCAGACTAGATCATCCATGTGCCACACCAACACTTTGACAAGCTGCCACCTCCACACTATGTCACCTTGCCACTCTGTGGTCTCCTCATGCTGCTGCCACCTCCACACTATGTCACCTTGCCACTCTGTGGTCTCCTAATGCTGCTGATGCCACCTCCACACTCTGTCATTGTGCCACTCTGTGGCCTCCTGATGCTGCCTCCACCTCCACACTGTCATTTTGCCACTCTATGTTCTCCTCATGCTGCTTTCACCTCACCACTATGTCAAAGGGCCACTCTGTGGACTTCTCATGCTGTTCCCACCCTCCCCACTTCATGACTGGCCACTATTTTGCCTTTCGGCCTGGCTGACATCATCATTTATTTGACCCTTCTGATCTGTCAGAAGGAAGTAAAAATGAGACACACAATGGATCCTGTCTGTGTAGCAGCTGTAAGGCCTATATGGTCCCATCAGAATTGGCTTATTGGTAGCCAAAAGCAGGAGTGGGTACAAAACACAGAAGACATGCAAATATTCCATTCACATCTCTGTTTTGGATCCACTCCTGTTTTTTTTGGGCATTAGCAATACTGATGGATTACTGACCAAATGCTGACTGAGTGAAGGTGGATGCTCAACAGACAGGATCCATTTTTTGGGAATTATTGTTCTGACGGATCAGAGGAAAGGTAAAATAATCTGTGACGCCAACACAAACTTACTGCTGACACCCTCTCCACTCTGTCGGAGGGCTCTACTTGTATACGCGTTTAATAGAACAGGTTCTGTAGACATCTATGTGGAATCAGCTGACGACGGTGTAAAAGGAGTGCGCTTCTTCTTGGCGCTAACATCGACCTGTAAGGCTGAGTTCATACTTGAGTTACTTGGTCAGTTTTGGCCCTGTGACTGCCCAAATAAGTAAAGTGTGCTGTGATTCTAAGAGCGACGCCTGTCATCTGAATGTGATACTGACTCACAGTATAATTTCACTACCAGAGCAAACTCCTTATGCGTGTTACTGCAAGGCAGTGTCCTACACCACTATAAAGGCTCTCTGCAGCCAGGAAATAGCCATTTTTTAACGCGATTCGCCACTTATAAATTCGGATCGAACAACATTTTTTCAAAAAAAATTGCAAACCGGCCGAATCGAATTTTTTAAAAATTTGCTCATCTCTAGTCACCGGCACTGATGGGTGGGTTTTAGCAAAGCCCTAGCCTGTAAACAGGAGCAGAAGGGGTGAAAATATGGGTATGTCCTGGTTTAGCTCTGAACCCGGACAACCCCTTTAAGTGAGTTTTATTGCCATGTTTCTGATGGCAGAACCCCTTTACCATAAAATGACCATATTACAACATCCTGTGTCTGTAGTGCATTGCATCCTATATATGACCAAAGGTACTACCCGACAAATCAAAGGGATTTCTGAATTCCCTACAGTCCTACTAGTTAATTTTGTTAAGCTGGGGAATTGGATAACATTATATTCTGCAATTATTTTATTTTTGTGTTATTTTAGGCAGCTCTAAAGTGAAGCTGTGTATGATGTGTAGATGTATACCTTTTAAGCTCTCTTAATTTAGATGTAGTGGTCCTTTAAAGCTTTGCTTCCTCCCACCTTTGTTCTGTGAGTAATTTATTACTTTCACTCATCTTTACAAACAGATCATGAAATGTCAGTAATAACGTCTTCTATATATTGCGAGTTTGATTTTCATTTTCTAATGACATGCTTTCTCCATCTTAACAGCAGGGTACACAAGCACAGAAATATGAAACTAATCACCTGTTTTTATATTTCACAGATGGTATCTCATGGGATAGTCATGTAAGGTAGCACAACTAGTTAGTCCAGTATGTAGCAAAAATATAAAATAGCAAAGAAGCAATTCAAAATCCCAGCAATGCTTTTAAGGTATATTTTATTTATGCTTTGCTATGCTTACATAGTTAGCTTTGTCATTGAGACAAAGCCACAATGACAAATGGCTCCAAATAGTTATAATTGTCATTGATGTTCACGGGGAAATTACACAGACCTGTGATGTGTCACTATGAGAATTCAATGCTCTAGTTAAAAAATAAAAAAAAAGTTGTAAAACAAGAAAAAGAGAAAGCAAATATTTGAACACCTATTTCATTCAAACTTTTTTTTTTTTACAGTTTTTTAAGTTCCTAGATACACTTAAGGAAAGAATAGAAGTCATCTTAAAGAATTCCAGTCATAAGCTGTCCTATGTTAAAACACGAGTAATAGAAATAGAAATATATAGTAACATAAGGGCACTTGTATTAAGACACCGGTCTTAATAAAGCCCTAAGTTGGCGGAGGATCCGCCGAAGTTATGAAGAGGCTCCGGCCTCCCATAACTTTGGTACATCTAGCGCCAGTTCTAAATGTAAGACAGCTTCCGATCTATCTTACATTTAGGACTGCTGCATGGACTGCCGGAGGATACGCCTAATTTATGACAAGGCCTGTGCTTTGTCATAAATTAGGATCGTCCTCTAGCAGGGCAAAGGATATCAAGACCGACCCAGAAGGCGCTGGTCTTGATAAATCCCACTCTGAGTTCCTAATGTGCTCAGTTATACATATATTATATATATTGCTAATATTGTATGCATAACTGCATTTAGCTTATCAGCGCATCATTGCTTTGTTCAGCTGCTTTTCTCAGCCTGTGGAAAGATCAGCTTTCTTCTGACTTTGTCTAACTAGAAAATAAGAAATGCAGTCTAGTGTCCAACAGGATCTTTTCACTCATAGACCTTCCCTGTGCTCCTTTTTGGCCCAGAAGGTTTGGCCTCTCACGCACACACGTTTTGGAATCTTATGGATCCTGAATCTGGTGCTGCTAGTTGCATGGGGCCATGCGTACCACTAATTGGTGAACACATCTGGAGTCCACATAAAGAAAACCACAGTACATTCAATCACATATCATGTATCAGTGAATTCAATGTTTCCAGAACAAAAGCTAATCCATGAAATGGAACCTCACTCACAACTAAGAACAATACTGCACATACATAAGTCCTTATGGGTAGATAAAGCTCTGCCTGAAATACACAAGATAGAGGACCTGTAAGTCCACCTCACTATAGAATGATATGTAGAGTCTGTATTGCATGCTGATGATAAATGGTTATCCCTTCAAAATATACTGTATTATTTGCAACTTCCAAGATGTTTCCGGCAATGATGTGGTCATATATTTGAATATTCTATGTATTATCATAGCCAAGAGAGTGTTGTCTCTGCCATTTTTTTCACTGCTACTAATTTGTATAAGGTCACCTACACCCATGAATTTGGTCTAGTTTTTCCACCATAAAAAAAAAAAACTCAGTAGAAGGTTTACATTTTTCCATGCCACATGTGGTTTTTATGGTGTTTTGTAGCAGCATTTCTTCTGAACAACTACTTTTATGGTATCTCTCAAAATGCCAGAAAACGCTAAAGCTTCAGCATGCTGCATTTAAAAAAAAAAACTGAGACCCAAAGACATCACCTATTTAACAAAAATGTCAGTAGCAAAAGAATGCTTGTGTATCCTGCGTTCCAAAAGACCTTCAGCGAACATGTGGAGCTGATGTTATTAATGCCAAAAACGCTGAAAAAAGCAGAGGTGCAAAAAAAAAAAAAATCTGTACTCTGGGAAATAAGAATATGTTCTCTGGGAAATAAGAAAATCTAAATAGTTAAATATTACTTTATTATGAATATATTCCCAAATATCTTTCATTAGTTATAATGGCTCATTTTGTCTGGGGAACAATCGTCAGGAGAAATAAAATGGCCACCATCCTATTAGTGCACACAAAACCTGTCCTAATGACTCAGCAGGAGGACACGTTACTTCACAACACTGAGCTAAAGAGCTGCCTCGTCCTCCTCTCTGCTCTGCTTGTCAGGGATTATGATCCTGAATATAGATGATAAGATCTTCAGCTGAATCTCTGTAGAAATGAAGTTCATGAGTAGTTCTGAAGTAACTTGTCCTGCTTTGTGACAGGTTTTGTATGTACTAATGGGATGGCGTCTATTTTATTTCCCCTGATGATTGCTCTCCAGACAAAACAAGCCATTCTAACTAATAAAAGGTATTTGGGAACGTGTTTATAATAAAGTAATATTTAAGTATTTTCTGTCATTTTATTTTCTTAATTCCCAGAGAACCCCATTAAAGTGGCCCTAGGAAGAAAATTATAATAAAACTTGCTTATTTTGTAGTAGGTCCCAAATTGACAGAAGGCAGGGTCAACATGAGTAGGCAGAGCCAGCAATACCATATTGTGGCATATTATACCACTCCAACAGAGCTAAATACCACAGTGCACACAAATTACTGCCCCAACAGCACAGAATACCTCCCCAAAAACTGACCCTCTGTGGTGGCCAGTTGCCACATTCTGTCCTCCTACTCCAGTTGCCTTAGGACGACAAGATAGTTGAATTCAGGAGTCAGGAGGGAAGCGTCAGATCATTACTTTCCATGAGTGGCAGCCACGAGGAGTGCTCAGGCAGCCTACTAGGCATTGGCACACCGGAAAATATTCCTGTAGGGTCTACGGCTAGTCCACTCCTGCTTAGAATGAAGAGGTTGGGTTTTTATCTGACTGGGTCCTTTTGCATGGACCGATGATCAGGAACAAATGTTTGTTTCACTTGATCTTTACCCCATGTAAGCATGCCACTAATCACTTGATAAACAAGCAAACGTTTGGGTTAGAACTTTTATGCGACTTTTAAAATCCCCATTTGTTGGCAACATCTCCCTGTGTAAATGACTGTATTACCAGTCACTCATGGTCATTCTAACAAAAGGTGCTGCAAATAAATGCAGGTAACAATCCCTGATCAACATGCTGTATTGCTTCCCCTAAGATAATACTGCCAGTTATGCCTGATAGTTGTTCATGTCCTTCTCTCCATAGTGACGTAAAGGGTACATTAATAAGGAAGTCAGAGGAGATAGCTGTCTTATTTCAATGGTTAGTTTTAGCTCATTGCTTTAATCCTAACTAGGTGGCGTCTGGCTCAGCAAATCCCTAATCCTATCCATCCTTCAACCCATAGTTTATCCGATTATCCAGCAACTTCCCTGTCATATACTTTAGTACTGTATTTCATCACAATGCCTTGATCTTA
Source organism: Bufo gargarizans (assembly GCF_014858855.1). Lineage (NCBI taxonomy): Eukaryota > Metazoa > Chordata > Amphibia > Anura > Bufonidae > Bufo > Bufo gargarizans. The sequence goes on along the minus strand of NC_058086.1, from coordinate 155,228,614 downwards.
AGGCCTCCACACACACATTAGTGCATTAGAGCTCCCAACTCTTCCCCAAAAGATGATTGCGAAAGACAGGGATGGGGCAAACTGAATTTTTTCATTTGATCCTTTTGTTCCCCTAGGAGAAGAAACCCCAACCAGAAGTGTCTGGCAGTGGCTTTCTTCTCTCTCTCTACTGACAATACTGTACATACATGCTCAGCCTAACCGAGCTGGTATGTGAATAGGGAAGTCTGGATAGCTGTCGGTCGAACCATCATTTGGCCAAAAGCTAATGGCCAGCTTTAAAGAGATTGTCTCCTAAAAAACAGTTGATTACTGGTGGATAGAAAAGCGGGCTCATGGCAAGTAATTGATCTCAAGGCTGTCTTCATGAAGCTAGCTCTATAAGTAATCTTCTCTTCTGGTTTTCTAAAACAAGGCCAAACAAGGTGTCCTCAAGGAAAATATTCTACAGCTTTCAAACGAGCATTTGGATCTGAATACTTTTGTATTTGCATGTAACTAAAAATTTTGTATAGCCAATGAGCTATTTAATGAAATCTGTACAGCATCACCTGCTGTTTTTCTAATTTCTCTGTCCACCTCATTGAGGTGGGCACACATGTGGACACCAGCTGCAGTAGTCTGGACACACACCCCTGAGCTGCCAGCTTGACATAAATCTAGCAGAGCAATGAATGCAGAGATCTCTGTATCCATGTGGGTACAGGGGCTGGTTCTAGCTTTTTTTTTTTGAGATTGTCATGTACTTTATGATGTCTTGATTTAATTTTTTACATTACATTTCATCATGGGATAACCCCTTTAATGCTGATAATCACATATACAGCACTTCACAGTCGGGCATGTAATAAGTTAAGTGACAAGTGATCAAGCAATGAGACGAAAGGAAAGAGGTCCATGTCCATAAGTGCACACGATCTAATGTAGGAAGGCGCAAGGGTCCGTCATTGACGGAAGGTATGTGTCACCGAGGTTCCTGGCCTCGGTGAAGTAAGAGCTGGTATTTTCAGGTGTCAGCGGCAGCTAATGCTGATTGACACTTTGCTATTTTAGTATGGCTGTATAGCTGATCCGGGACGGCTCCTCCTGGGAGTAGTCAAAGTGATGGGTGGGTGACTACTCCCCACGTACCAGGCCGGGTCTTGACTGGCCTATAAAAAAAACAGCCAGCAGTGTCAGCTGTGAGTGATTACCTCTCTCTGACAGAGGAACTCTGGCAATCGCTGGTGTGGGAACTGAGCCCTGTGCTGGGCTGAAAAGCTGTGTGTGTTGGGAGAGCAGGCCACCTAAAGCCTGCATTTTGACTGCTGGAGGCAGAACCGCCAACAAAGTGACTTTTTCTGTTATGCACAAACTTTCTACTTGGAGTGAACAAACACCAACCTTGCAAAGAGTGTTTTTTGTTTGACCTTATGTGTGAATAAACATGGACATTTGAATTACGAACTTGTACTTTGCCTCTGTACTGCACCCGCTTATCCCAACTACCAGAGAGAATCCCCACACTAAATAAGTTATGGTTGATCTCTGAAGCCTTCTTGACCTTATATCTGTGCAGAAAAGCAATTTGCCTGCCTCAGTGTAAGCCCCATACAATAAGTCCTTTATGCAAATCAAATATATTTAGAGATCTGCTAACTTTAATTTTAAACTAGGAAATATATTTCTGTTCTTTTAGAGAAGGTATGAGATCGGACATGTTTTTTGGGGGTTAAATATATATATTTAAAAAAAAAAGGTAAAAAGCTAGCATAATTCTCTAGTAACCAGCATTCAGCATACTAGAAGCTGTGCATTGTGGGTTCTAAGCATACGGCTAGTAAGACAAGTTCATAAATAATGAAGTGTAAGTGTCATCACTAAGGTAATTAAGGTCACATATGAGGAAAGTGGTTAATTCAGTAGAGACGGTGACTAAAATGCAGAGAAGAAGGATGAGGCATAAAAATGTAGAGAGCCTGGGCCAAAATATGCTATCGGTATGTTGCGAGAGGCATAACAGAATTTCTGATATGTGACTATGGCATACATCTAGTGCACGAATATAACATGTACAATATTTCATGCAGCAATACACATGAGCGTGGTTTTCTATATAGTCCGTTAAATTAGTTGCAGGATCAGTAAATTGCGGCCTTGATATAATGGCCTAAACACGCTTATGATATACCACCACTTCCTAATATTTGGACAAAAAAAACTCATGAGAAACTCAATTAAATAGCACACACATTCCATTTATAACACAATTCTTAAAGGAAATACGACCTGGTGACCTCAATTTCCTGCTACGCCTTCCTCTCATACTAAGCTATTTCAATCCATTGCAGATCCCAATCTAATCAGAGTGTAAAACAATTTGTCAATATTTATGTCTAGTAGCAAAAAAAGAGATACCTCTGTCACTTGGGGTACGGGCGCTCAGATGTCAAGGGCCTGTCATGAGATTTTATTGAAAGAATCCAATCTTGAACGCATCAAAACTCACATGTTCAAGCTTTTCAGATGTTTTTCAATTATTTATCTTTATTTTCCCTCAGTCTTTTTAGTTTAGTCAATTCCAAAACTGGTGTGAAAGACACATAATAAACGGGTAGACATGGTGCCATAAACATAAACACTTGAGTATGTCATATTTGCAATATAACAAGCTTTGTATTTAAAGGGTTTTTCAATTCAGGTCTGGTCTCTGTATTTGTGTGTAGAGATGGCCTTACGGTTCGCCCGGCGGCCATTTCGCAGAGAACTTTGCTCGTTCGTGATTCGCCAAACAGGCCGGCGCCATATTCTTTAGCATTTTGCAGAACTTTGACACATCCATCAGGTGGTACAGGACAGCCAATTGAGACATTTCAGCACATGGACATACCCCCTACCCTATAAATAAACCCGATCTGGCCGTCATTTTATATTCAGTGTTTTGCCAGTGTAGGGAGAGGTTGCTGTGTGGAGCAGGGACAGGCTGTTAGAGACACCAAACGCTAGCTAATAGGGCCACAAAAGTCCTTTTAAGGACTGGTATAGGTGTGCTATTGATAGGTGTGATATACTTATAATATACTTTTTAAGATAGAAAGTATATTATAGTGCATTTGTATTGTGCAGTAGTTGTCTGCAGTTCTGCTGCGATACTGCAGATATATAGAGGGACAAACGCTATTGGAAAAACTAATTGCAACTGGTGTGATATATCAGTTGCCTCCCCAAAAATCTGATTGAGGCAGGGGTGTGATACACCTATAATATACTTTCTATATAGTGCATTTGTATTCTGCAGCAGTTGTGTGCGGTTCTGCTGATATATGGCAGCTATACAGAGGGACAAATGCTATTGGAACAACTAATTGCAACTGGTGTGATATACCAGTTGCCCCCCCCCCCCTCCTAAAAAAACTGATTGAGGCAGTTGTGTTATATACCTATAATATACTTTCTATATAGTGCATTTGTATTGTGCAGCAGTTGTGTGTGGTCCTGCTGAAAAACTGCAGCTATATAGAGGGACAAACGCTATTGGAATAACTAATTGCAACTGGTGTGATATACCACTTGCCCCCCCCAAAAAAAAAAAACTGATTGAGGCAGGGGTGTGATACACCTATAATATACTTTCTATATAGTGCATTTGTATAGTGCAACAGTTGTGTGTGTTTCCGCTGCGATACCGCAGCTATACAGAGGGACAAACGCTATTGGAACAACTAATTGCAACTGGTGTGATATACCAGTTGCCCCCCAAAAACACTGATTTAGGCAGGGGTGTGATATACCTATAATATACTTTCTATATAATGCATTTGTATTGTGCAGCAGTTGTGTGCGGTTCTGGTTCTGCTGAGATACTGCAGCTTTACAGAGGGACAAATGCTATTAAAACAAATAATTGCAACTGGTGTGATATACCAGTTGCCCCCCAAAAAAACTGAATGAGGCAGGGGTGTGATATACCTATACTATACTTTCTATATAGTGCATTTGTATTGTTCAGCAGTTGTCAGCGGTTCTGCTGCAATACCGCTACACAGAGGGACAAACGCTATTGGAACAACTAATTGCAACTGGTGTGGTATACCGGTTGCCTCCAAAAAAACTTATTAAGGGGTTTGATATACCTGCTTCCACAAATACTGCTCTTCTATAGAGACTTTGTCGAGGAAGACGCAGAGGAAGAGGCAGGCCATTCCACAGGGGTGGTAGAGGTCGGGCAGGTGCACCAGGACGAAGTCTAAGTGGTAAGTTGGAGAAGGTGCATGTGATTACGTCAAAGGACGCAGCAGAGTTGGTTGAGTGGTTCACTCAGCCTTCCGCTTCTGCACCCTCCTCATCCTCTTTATCTGCACTCTCCTCACTCTCTGTTGTGTGCACCCCCAAAGACACCACCACCACCATAGCCCCTCCACTCGAGTCAGAAGAATTATTTTCCCATCCATTCGTAGACCTTACTGATGCGCAGCCATTCTTGGCATCGGGTGAGGAAGAGGAGGTAGCAACTGCCGCCACCCAGCAGTCTGACGACAGTATCCAAATCAGCCCAAGGATGGAGGTCCCCCCTGTTGCTGCCTACTCCGAGATCTCTAATGTCAGTGGTGGTGAAGGTGATGATGATGATGATGTCACGTGGGTGCCCATACTGAATAAAAATCACTAAGCAAGAACTTATATTGATGTCACTGGAGTTTATTCTTTACATTGAATGGAGTAGGAACCCTACTTCCAGTTACAAAAAAACGAAACCTGCAGCTCGTATCCAAGCATTTTCCTTCCTAACAGGGTGTCTCAGAGAGGTGGTGGATGGTTGAATGAAACACTTAAAGTAGGGTCAACAGCCTAACGTACAGTGAAAATTTACTTGTAGGACGTGGTGTTATAGTTCATAAGCACAGAGATTCCATTTCTCTTTGCTGTGGGTCACAACCATCAGCAGCCTATGGTGGTAGGTCCTACCCTGTCTCAAAAAACTTGTTTGTGGTTATCAGCCCCAGTTGAGGGTGGCTGTGTATTTTGTCTAGTCTACTGGCTGCTCCACTTCCAATGCAATTATCGGGAATGAACCGTTCATTCCCCAATATCTGCCTGCTCATGAGAAGAGATGGGAGCTGCAGTTACATACAGCAATAATCTCTTCTGTATGGGGACTAGCAATCAATGACTCGTCCCCACAGAGAACCATTGCATCTGGGTTGCAGATTGCTGCTTAGACAGCATGATTTGGTGCCCAAAAATGATTATTTATGTGACTGCAGCACCAAGAAAATATTATTTTATCGGATAATCAGCGGCACATTTGCACAGGGCAATTATCAGGAATGAGCATTACTAGGAATGTTCCTTCATGATAATTACCCAAATCAATGGTCTGTATAAACTTGCACAATATACCAGTACACTGTTCTTGTTATATAATGTTATTTCATATCTTAATGTATCGTAATGTACCAGCATATCTCTGTATGGATTAGTTGGGGTTAATAATCCTGACTCTGCCCCTGTAGGAAGCAGGGAGGGACTTAGATCCACCCTAGTTCAGTCTGTAGTGTGCTAGTGGAGGAAATGAGAGTGGCCACATGTGAGACTAGGCCAAAGTTTCAGAGAGAATCAAACCTGTACCACTCAGCTGGGAATTACAGCCACCATTGCAAAAATAACATTCTGCAGAGAGAGGGACTTTGAGATAGATGAAAGAAGTACTACAATCCCCATACTAGCCTATGTCCATACATTGCTATCTGGTAAGATTTGCACTGAGAACTGTTTGAAACTGTGTGTTGCTACTGTTGGATATACTACAACTTCCATTCTGTGTTTTAGTAAAGAGAGGCATTTACTGGTTACTGACTCCAGCATCATACACCAACCACCGCCCCTATATCTCCTGTCTTGAACCAGCACCAAACTCACAACATCAAGGGCACCTTAACTACCATTAGGTAGGAGCCTCAACATCAGGGTGTGCCCCGAGGGGAGGCAGAGTGCACCCTCCTCTCACTGCCCTGGCCCTAAAGATCATTGGCATAATGATTGCCACTGTGAGGATTTATTGGAGCCAGTCCCATCTTCTGCTCCTCTACTCCCATGTCTTGACACTTGGTCTCAGTCTGGTATCTGAGACTACATGGAAAAGGGAACTTTTGTGATCTGTTCACATGGTTCAGTCCTGCATGGTGGCTGTTGCTATTGTAGTGCGTTGCCTGTGGGAAGATGTGGCCCAGTGCCAATGAGGTTTAGCTTGACCACAGGGTTGCTGTTATGCCTTGCTGCCTGAAGGTGCTATTTTGTGGCATTGGCTTTTTTTTTTTTTACAGTTTCTCATTCAATTTAGTAGGCCCAGGTTATAAAGAGTCACCAGAGATGAATGTTTAGATGGAAATGCAACTTCCCAACTGGTAAGCTGGTGTAAACGTGGCAATACATGGTGCCCATACCAGCAAATATGTAACCATGTACTAAGTGGTCATGTAAGGTCCTCTAGTGTGAGAGATTCTCTCTCCAATGTCTCCCTGCACTGGCTAAACTCCCTCATACAGTTGCAAGAAAAAGTATGTGAACCCTTTGGAATAATATGGATTTCTGCACAAATTGGTCATAAAATGTGATCTGATCTTCATCTAAGTCACAACAATATACAATCACAGTCTGCTTAAACTAATAACACACAAAGAATTAGATGTTACCATGTTTTTATTGAACACACAATGTAAGCATTCACAGTGCAGGTGGAAAAAGTATATGAACCCCTAGACTAATGACATCTCCAAGAGCTAATTGGAGTGAGGTGTCAGCCAACTGGAGTCCAATCAATGAGATGAGATTGGAGTTGTTGGCTACAGCTGCCCTGCCCTATAAAAAACACACACCACACAACAGAATGGCTTAAACAGAAGAAAATACACCTTCTGGAGTGGCCCAGTCAGAGTCCAGACCTCAACCCGATTGAGATGCTGTGGTATGACATCAAGATAGCGATTCACACCATACATCCCAAGAATATTGCTGAACTGAAACAGTTCTGTAAAGAGGAATGGTCAAGAATTACTCCTGACCGTTGTGCACGTCTGATCTGCAACTACAGGAAACGTTTGGTTGAAGTTATTGCTGCCAAAAGAGGTTCAACCAGTTATTAAATCCAAGGGTTCACATACTTTTTCCACCTGCGCTGTGAATGTTTACATGGTGTGTTCAATAAAAACATGGTAACATTTAATTATTTGTGTTATTAGTTTAAGCAGACTGTGATTGTCTATTGTTGTGACTTTGATGAAGATCCGATCACATTTTATGACCAATTTGTGCAGAAATCCATATCATTCCACCCTTTTTCTTGCAACTGTATACTGTGGCATATGGACAGTATTTGCATCTACAGTATACAACAGGTCTACAGATTATTGTAGGTAGAGAACAAACTAATGATCCCATACTTTATACATAACAAAAGTTAAAGGGATTCTCTCATCAAGATTTTCGATATGGAGCTGTTCATATCATCCTCTCAGTCTCCATTATCTAATTAAAAATATACTAGTTTTACCCCCACCTGTCCGTTCATTTTGGATAAAAATCGTTTTTATTAATATGGTAATTACCTTACTAGCGTGCCCGCGGGGCTGTCCCTCCGGCTGTTTGTGCCCAGCCGCCACCTTTATCTCGTAGCCCAGCGCCGCCCCACTTCTAATTATGCACTCCTCTCATCGCCGATGGTGCGCCGTAATCTCGCGCATGCGCCCTAAATCCACTGGTCAGAGCCCACGCGGGCTATGAGATAAGGGGTGCGGCTGGGCACAAACGGCTGGAGGGACAGCCCCTTGGGCACACTAGTAAGGTAATTAGCATATTAATAAAACCGATTTTTATCCAAAATGAAAGGACAGGTGGGGGTAAAACTTGTATATTTTTAATTAGATAATGGAGACTGAGAGAATGATATGAACAGCTCCATATCGAAAATCTTGATGACAGAATCCCTTTAAAGGGAATGCATCATTACAAAATTGCCTACTGTTTAAATCATGTTCTAATGTTAACATATCTTTTAGAATTTTTGGTGATTTTTTTATTTTTCCATGTCATTATCTATATTTATAGAAACTTATATAATCCTGCAGTCCTCACACTGGCCACTAGGTCTAAAATACATTGAGATTTCCTGTCTTTTGAGAGCAGCTACATGGGCCATGGAACAGGAGCTGACCCCATTGACTTCTAGTTATCTCTGCATACTTTGTGACCTGTGCAGAGGTCAGGAGGGAACAGATCAGCTGTAAAATCCCCAACTGTGAATGGTGGATCCAATGTTATCTATATAGAGGTGTTACTTGTCATTGTGATTATGCCCATAATGATAATGAGACAGCTACTGAGATGTTACCTGCACAGAATGGGAAATAATGGCCTATTAGGCTTAATGGCCATTACAGGATTATATATTATTATTATTTTTAAATATAGATAATTACCTGGATTTTTTTTAAAAAATTAAAGGGGTTGTCCCACTTTGCTTTTTCAATCTTACCAGCAGTAAATGTCCTGATAACTTCCTGGTTTGGCTCCGGCAGTTGAGTGAAGGCCGGCCACGCCTCCTCATGACTCACCCTGAGAGCTCAGTCCTTGCGTGCTCGTTCATGTGGATGAGTCATCCTTCTGGAGCCGACAATGTATGTGAGGCCCCCCCTAGTATAATAAACATTGAGTGCGGCCCCCCCCCCAGTATAATAAACATTGAGTGAGCCCCCCCAGTATAATAAACATTGAGTGAGGCCCCCCCCCAGTATAATAAACATTGAGTGCGGCCCCCCCCAGTATAATAAACATTGAGTGCGGCCCCCCCAGTATAATATACATTGAGTGCGGCCCACCCAGTATAATAAACATTGAGTGCGGCCCCCCCCAGTATAATAAACATTGAGTGCGGCCCCCCCCCCCAGTATAATAAACATTGAGTGCGCCCCCCAGTATAATAAACATTGGTGGCACAGTGGGCAGTGCCAATGAGGGTTAAAAAAATAAATAAAAAATTAACTCACCTCCACCAATTGATCGCGCAGCTGCCGGTCTCCTGTTCTTTCTTTAGGACCTGTCAAAGGACCTGTGGTGACATCACTGTGGTCATCACATGGTACATCATATGATCCATCACCATGGTAATGGACCATGTGATTAGCTCAGTGACGTCACCACAGGTCCTGAAGCAAGAACAGGAGACCGGCAGCTGCACGATCAATTGGTGGAGGTGAGTTAATTTTGTATTTATTTTTTTAACCCTCATTGGCACTTCCCACTGCGCCACCAATGTTTATTATACTGGGGGGGCCGCACTCAATGTTTATTATACTGGGGGGGGCCGCACTCAATGTTTATTATACTGGGGGGGCCGCACTCAATGTATATTATATTGGGGGGGCCGCACTCAATGTTTATTATACTGGGGGGGGGCCTCACTCAATGTTTATTATACTGGGGGGGCGCACTCAATGTTTATTAGCAGCACATCATGTCATCATCTCTTATAAATCATAGCAGTGTATCACTGTATTCCGGCGGCAGGAGGGAGCGCACGGCGTCCTCGGTTGCTATGACGCCGTGCGCTCCCTCCTGCTACAAGAAAACAGTAATACATTGACATGATCGGGCGCCCGCGCATGCGCAGAACTATGCGACGTGCGCGCTCACAGTGTGAGTGAGAGGCCGGCTGTAGGATCGCAATAGTTACCAGTGCGCAGGTGCGGCATGGATGCGGCCGGCGAGATGCGGCCGTATCCATGGGATACCAGCACAAACAAAGGGGAGTGAAAGGAGCGTTTTTAGGCTGAATGCTATGTTTTTTTTAATGACATGTATTAGAAGAAATGTTCAGTGGGGGGCAATGATTTAATGTAACCCTATTTAATGAAGTGGGACAACCCCTTTAAACAAATAATTTGTAAAAAAAATATCCTTTCAACATAAAAACGTGATTTAAGCAATAGGTCATTTTCTGGTGACACATTCCCTTTAATCTAGCCTTTAGGGCTATAATTTTTGCAATCAGAAGTTCTCCAGATACTGTGTAAAGTGTAGCCATGACTGATTAGCCCTGCACTCAAACTTTTTCTATATTGTATGACTTCATGGCAATTAGAAAATCACTCTCTGTTTAGTTTTAGATCATAGTCTTGCAGCACATAACACAATTCCTTAGAATGTCCTAAGGGACAGGGATTGCTTTTTCCATTCTAGCAGAGGGGATGAAGTCCCCTTGACCTCTTTTCTAAGATGCTGTAAAGTAAGACTCTAGTCTAGGTCATTCTGTTATGATATTACATTGAGGGATGGAGGGCCCAGTATACCTAAAAAGTAAAAATTACCATGAGAAAAAAGTTTATACAGATAACGTAGTGAAATACAAATAAGAAACAACTGGCTCAGCTGCGCATAGTAACTAATCAGATTTGACCCTTCATTTTCCAGGGAGCTCTGAAAAATGAAAGGTGGAATCAGATCGGTTGCTCTGGGCAACTAAGCCAGTTTTCATTTACACCAGTTTTGATAAATCTCCCTCAATGTGTAGCAGTGTGGTCGAACCGGTCTCTCTAGATGTGTGTCTGGACCCTTGTAAGACCCTCCAAGGCTGTTGGCAGCAGCTGTTATGATTATATGTTAAAGGGGTTGGCCACCTTCTGGCTACTTGTGACCAATATATATTTATGGCACTTACTAATTTAGACTTTGTTGATGTTGTTGCTATATTTCATAATCCATGTCCCCCTGTTAGGCAGATGGCCGCTGATGGAGGGTCATGTGACCAGATACATCAATCATTCTCCTCCATTCAAACACACTGCACCTTCACTAAACTCCCAACAGTGCAGATAGCAGTTGCAGTGTATTTGAATGGAAGAAATTCAGTAATTTGCCTGGTCACATGTGCAGTGTCCCAGGGGGTCAGTAGTGTGTGCTGGGCTTTGTAGTGCAGATTGACCACTAACCTGGGATCCACTGTCGTCTTCAATTGGGGCAAATACTGGAACAGGCAGGTATTTAACAGTTCGTGACGCCAGTGTCAATTAAACGGTGACACGCCGTGTATGATGTTATAAAAGAATGAAGCAAGCATAGGGTAGCCAACAAAAACTGGAACTTTACTGAATATCAGTCAAGGTAACACACGGACACTGGTAGTGCACAGTTCCATAAAAGACGGTTGGTTTTCATAAAAATACAGGTGGTTCTTGAGAATACAGAAAGGCCGGTCTTAGCGATGAATTATACAGAGTGTTGATTTCAGGAGATGCAGTACAGGCGGATTGCTCACTATTCCTGACTGGTCCTGCTACATGTGACTTTCTCTCCAAGGTCTAATGCCCTTTATCTGGCGTACCCTTGAAGCTGTCCTTATCTAGTACCTCCTCTGTTATCTTGAGTACCTCTCGCTTTATCTGATCGGCCTCTGTGGTAATCTGTGTCTTGGCTTGTGGCTTGTTTATGCTGCTTCAGCTAAACGGATGACGACTCAGGAGGGGAACCTTTTCCTTGGATCCGGAACCCGGTTACAGGGCCTTTACTACCCTCTCCTAGCCGACAGGCTTCAGGCCTGCTATGCTCTCACAGGCCCATAACCTGGCTTTCTCTCAGACACAGGATCATTTCTGACCTCTGCTCCCACTGTCTGAACACACTGCTGTTACTTCCTGACTGGGCCTTATATAACCTAGGGCTCCCTAGCTCCCTCTAGTGACTCAGAGCTGGAATGACACCCTAGCCGGCCTGCATAAGCACGTTTCACAGTAACAGGAAAATACATAGCATGACATTACAAGATGTTTTTACCAACCTCCCCTTAAAGGGGGAACGACAACACCCAAGTGACCCTTCTGTAGTGACGGGGTATTACTCTCCCGTACACTACATACCCCGCTGCTTTAAGCTGAGTACGACCTCGTACTCCATCAGGGCCCGCCCAACTGGAATCATGACCTGAAACAGAGAAAGACACATGCATACATACATATATGTCAATTACACTCTTATCAGACCCAATTGGAAATGGCGAAGTCTGGTGACAAGGGGCGTCGTTCTCTTTTTCACAGGATAGTGAGTGGAACGGGGGCGCTGACCTGGCACAGCGGATGTTGAAAGAACCAGGATAGTCCATGACAATAAATAAGTCCATAATAAAATTAACCTCTCAGAGGCTTGCACATAGGAAGTCCATCTCTGGGCACATTGGCGTGAATAAAAACAAACCGGTTACTTAAATACTGTCAGCAACACATATATAAAATGACAATACAGGACTCTGACAATACCAGGGCCTCGTTATCCTGGCAAGTCCTGCTTACCCTTTAAAATAGTGCTGACATAAAAATGTCTTTTCAACCTGAAATGGGGGTAAAAGGGGTAAAATTTGTGCAAAAACTTCAAGGCACAACCGGGAATTCAGCAGCAAACCGGATGTCCCAAACAAAACAAAGGCAGCTGGAAGCATTGACTCACAGTGGCACATCATTCAACTAGGAGGCCACCGGCCGTGGGTAACTGGCAGCGAGCTTCACCAGCTCTGCCAACTGGAGGGACAAACGGCCATTAAGGAGAGGAACAAGAGGGCAAAAGTACTCACAGCCGGGTATCATGTTCTTCTTCAGACGACGAGTCGACATATGGCACCTGCAGCAGTTGTTCCGGCAAGGACGGCCACATTTGAAACCCGTCTCCCCTGACAATTTTTAGAGGGGGAGGTTTGTCTTTCACGGCCTCCATCTCGGCCTCCGTCCTCGGGAATGGAAACCACCGCTCGCCTCCTGCGCAGCCGAGGTCCGCCACCCAGTACACCCTCTTTCGTAGGGCCTCCAGTTCTGCTTTGGTACAGGTGGTCGGATCTACCGGAGGTCCAGGGGGTCCGGCCGCTGGGGTAACAATGGCAGCTGCGGTTTCTTGTCGCCGGGCCTCAGCACATTCTTCTGCCCGCCGGCAGCTGTCCTGTCGCTCTTTCTCCTCTTCTCTCACTGGGTGCAGCGACGACACTGGCTCCTCCCACACACTGGGCCGGTCTACCTCCATCTGAGGCCCGCCTCCCAGGCGTAACTCTTCGGGGACGTCAGCCGCATCATCACTTCTCCAGGTGGGTGGCGCTCCAGGGCAATCGTCTCCTCCTTCTTCTGGGAAGGTTTCGGCGCCAAGTTTTCGCGCCTCTGCACATCCTGATGGCGCAGTAAAAAGCCTCATGGCGCCGGCGGCCATTTTAGGTTTCCTGATGCTGCAATTCACTGACAGCAAGCAGGATGATGAAAAGTCCAGTAAAACACAGTCCACAAATGCGACTTTTCTCTCTGGGGGTAGCGCAACACAGTATAGCGTCTTTGATTCCTCCCAGGCGCAATTGTAATCCACAGATTGTAGAAATAAAGGGTTACAGTCCTTGTAATACGGTGCTGGAGTAGTTAAAGCACACAGTTCACACTTCTCTGCACTGTAGAAGCATGCGAATCCTGTTCGTGACGCCAAAAAGAGCGATGCAGTGTCCCAGGGGGTCAGTAGTGTGTGCTGGGCTTTGTAGTGCAGATTGACCACTAACCTGGGATCCACTGTCGTCTTCAATTGGGGCAAATACTGGAACAGGCAGGTATTTAACAGTTCGTGACGCCAGTGTCAATTAAACGGTGACACGCCGTGTATGATGTTATAAAAGAATGAAGCAAGCATAGGGTAGCCAACAAAAACTGGAACTTTACTGAATATCAGTCAAGGTAACACACGGACACTGGTAGTGCACAGTTCCATAAAAGACGGTTGGTTTTCATAAAAATACAGGTGGTTCTTGAGAATACAGAAAGGCCGGTCTTAGCGATGAATTATACAGAGTGTTGATTTCAGGAGATGCAGTACAGGCGGATTGCTCACTATTCCTGACTGGTCCTGCTACATGTGACTTTCTCTCCAAGGTCTAATGCCCTTTATCTGGCGTACCCTTGAAGCTGTCCTTATCTAGTACCTCCTCTGTTATCTTGAGTACCTCTCGCTTTATCTGATCGGCCTCTGTGGTAATCTGTGTCTTGGCTTGTGGCTTGTTTATGCTGCTTCAGCTAAACGGATGACGACTCAGGAGGGGAACCTTTTCCTTGGATCCGGAACCCGGTTACAGGGCCTTTACTACCCTCTCCTAGCCGACAGGCTTCAGGCCTGCTATGCTCTCACAGGCCCATAACCTGGCTTTCTCTCAGACACAGGATCATTTCTGACCTCTGCTCCCACTGTCTGAACACACTGCTGTTACTTCCTGACTGGGCCTTATATAACCTAGGGCTCCCTAGCTCCCTCTAGTGACTCAGAGCTGGAATGACACCCTAGCCGGCCTGCATAAGCACGTTTCACAGTAACAGGAAAATACATAGCATGACATTACAAGATGTTTTTACCAACCTCCCCTTAAAGGGGGAACGACAACACCCAAGTGACCCTTCTGTAGTGACGGGGTATTACTCTCCCGTACACTACATAATCCTCCATTAGCAGCCATATTAAGGACAGGACCTCCATGTGGATAGTACAAAAGACTTGACCAACAATGGTGCATACTTGATCAAATATAGAAAATGGTGCAGAATATCAACAACGATTATATTAGTAATTGCCATATACATTGACCAAAAGAAGCAAGGATGTGGCTATCCCCTTTAACTACAAATGGTGAATCGGTCGGTATACTTAGAAATGTTCACTGCAAGACTCTACTAGAGTTGAGCGAACCCGAACTTTAGGTTTTTCGGCACCCGGACCCGAACATTTGCGTAAAAGTTCGGGTTCGGTGTTCGGCGCTTTCTTGGCGCTTTTTGAAAGGCTGCACAGCAGCCAATCAACAAGCGTCATACTACTTGCCCCAAATGGCCATCACAGCCATGCCTACTATTGGCACATTTAGCCCAGAAATACAGCTTTTTGGTTACTGGGGTGAAAAAATCCTCTAATATACTGCACATCTGGGATTAGACAAGCATAAGTGACTGTCACATTTAGGCCATAAATACGGCTTTTTGGTTACTGAGGTGAAAAAAGCCTCTAATATATTACACATCTGGGATTACACATGCATAAGTGACTGTCACATTTAGGACAGAAATACAGCTTTTTGGTTACTGGGGTGAAAAACCCCTCTAATATACTGCACATCTGGGATTGGACAAGCATAAGTGAGTGTCACATTTAGGCCAGAAATACGGCTTTTTGGTTACTGGGGTGAAAAAACCCTCTAATATATTGCACATCTGGGATTACACATGCATAAGTTACTGTCACATTTAGGCCATAAATACGGCTTTGGCATACTGGGGTGAAAAAACCCTCTAATATACTGCACATCTGGGATTACACATGTATAAGTGACTGTCACATTTAGGCCAAAAATACAGCTTTTTGGTTACTGGGGTGAAAAAAGCCTCTGATATACTACACATCTGGGATTACACATGCATAAGTGACTGTCACATTTAGGCCAGAAATACGGCTTTTTGGTTACTGGTGAGAAAAAACCCTATAATATATTGCACATCTCGGATTATACATGCATAAGTTACTGTCACATTTAGGCCAGAAATACGGCTTTTTGGTTACTGGGGTGAAAAAACCCTCTAAAATACTGCACATCTGGGATTAGACATGCATAAGTGACTGTCACATTTAGGCCAGAAATACGGCTTCTTGGTTACTGGGGGAAAAAAGCCTCTGATATACTGCACATCTGGGATTAAATGTGCATAAGTGACTGTCACATTTAGGCCAGAAATACAGTTTTTTGGTTACTGGGGTGAAAAAATCCTCTAATATACTGCACATCTGGAATTAGACAAGCATAAGTTACTGTCACATTTAGGCCAGAAATACGGCTTTTTGGTTACTGGGGAGAAAAAACCCTCTGATATACTGCACATCTGGAATAAGACGTGCATAAGTGAGTGTCACATTTAGGCCACAAATACCGCTGTCATATAGAGTTAAAAAAATAATTGTGCAATACCCTACATCAGGGTTTTTATTGGCGGTTAATTATTTTTAACAGACTTAACCACTTTTTACTTTGCTTTGTAAACGCAAACATCTAATAAGGGACGCGGTCATGGTGGTGGTGGTGGTGTTGGTGGAGCCTCTGGTGCAGGGAGAAGACGTGGCCGTTATGCCACAGCTACACGTCCTACTGAACCTACTACCTCAGGTCCCAGTAGCCGCCAGAATCTACAGCGATATTTGGTCGGGCCTAATGCCGTTCTAAGGATGGTAAGGCCTGAGCAAGTACAGGCGCTAGTCAATTGGGTGGCCGACAGTGCATCCAGCACGTTTACATTATCTCCCACCCAGTCTGTTGCAGAAAGCGCACAGGTGGCGCCTGAAACCCATGCCCATCAGTCTGTCACATGACCCCCGTGCATATCGGGGAACCTGTCTGAGCCTCAAGTTATGCAGCAGTCTCTTATGCTGTTTGAAGACTCTGCTCGCAGGGTTTCCCAAGGGCATCCACCTAGCCCTTCCCCAGGGCTGGAAGACATAGAATGCACTGACGCACAACCACTTATGTTTCCTGATGAGGACATGGGAATACCTCCTTAGCACGTCTCAGATGATGACGAAACACAGGTGCCAGCTGCTGCGCCTTTCTGCAGTGTGCAGAATGAAAAGGAGGTCAGGGAGGAAGACTGGGTGGAAGACAATGCAGGGGACGATGAGGTCCTAGACCCCACATGGAATGAACGTCGTGCCACTGACTTTCAGAGTTCGGAGGAAGAGGCAGTGGTGAGACCTAGCCAACAGCATAGCAAAAGCGGGAGCAGGGTGCAACAGCATAACCAAGCATCTCCACCATGTCACACGAAAGCGCTCAGCTCTCCATCTCACAAACCATTGAGAGAAAGCGTAAATTCCCACCTAGCCACCCTCGATCCCTGGCCCTGAATGCCAGCAATTCTAAACTACTGGCCTATGAAATGCTGTCATTTAGGCTGGTGGACACAGACAGCTTCAAACGGCTCATGTCGCTTTCTGTCCCACAGTACGTCGTTCCCAGCCGCCACTACTTCTCCAGGAGAGCCGTGCCCTCCCTGCACAACCAAGTATCGGATAAAAAGTGTGCACTGCGCAACGCCATCTGTGGCAAGGTTCACCTAACCACAGATAAGTGGACCAGTAAGAACGGCCAGGGACGCTGTATTTCCCTAACTGCACACAGGGTAAATGTAGTGGCGGCTGGGCCCCAGGCGGAGAGCTGTTTGGCGCCCGTCCTTCCGCTGCCAAGGATCGCAGGGCATCATTTTTTGCCTCCTGTTGCCCCCTCTTCCTACTCGGCTTTCTCCTCTTCTACCACCTCCTCATCCGGTCAGCGACAGAACTTCACCACCAACTTCAGCACAGCCAGGGGTAAACGTCAGCAGGCCGTTCTGAAACTGATGTGTTTGGAGGACAGGCCCCACACCGCGCAGGAGTTGTGGCGGGGTATAGAACAACAGACCGACGAGTGGTTGCTGCCAGTGGGCCTCAAGCCCGGCCTGGTGGTGTGCGATAATGTGCGAAATCTCGTTGCAGCTCTGGGACTAGCCGGTTTGACGCACATCCCTTGCCTGGCGCATGTGCTGAATTTGCTGGTGCAGAAATTCATTCACAACTACCCCGACATGTCAGAGCTGCTGCATAAAGTGCGGGCTGTCTGTTCGCGCTTCCGGCATTCTCATCCTGCCGCCACTCGGCTGTCTGCTCTACAGCGTAACTTCGGCCTTCCCGCTCACCTCCTCATATGCGACGTGCCCACCAGGTGGAACTCCACCTTGCACATGCTGGACAGACTGTGCGAGCAGCAGCAGGCCATAGTGGAGTTTCAGCTGCAGCACGCACGGGTGAGTCGCACTGCTGAACAGCACCACTTCACCACCAATGACTGGGCCTCCATGCGAGACCTGTGTGCCCTGTTACGCTGTTTCGAGTACTCCACCAACATGGCCAGTGGCAATGACGCCGTTATCAGCGTTACAATACCACTTCTATGTCTCCTTGAGAAAACACTTAGGGCGATGATGGAAGAGGATGTGGCCCAGGACGAGGAGGAGGGAGAGGGGTCATCTCTAAAACTTTCAGGCCAGTCTTTTAGAAGTGGCTCAGAAAGAGGATTTTTGCAACAGCAGAGGCCAGGTACAAATTTGGCCAGCCAGGGCCCACTACTGGAGGACGAGGAGGAGGAGGATGGGGGTGAAGCATGTTCACAGCGGGGTGGCATCCAACGCAGCTCGGGCTCATCACTGGTGCGTGGCTGGGGGGATACGGAGGACGCAGACGATACGCCTCCCACAGAGGACAGCTTGTCCTTACCTCTGGGCAGCCTGGCACACATGAGCGACTACATGCTGCAGTGCCTGCGCAACGACTGCAGAGTTGCCTACATTTTAACATGTGCTGACTACTGGGTGGCCACCCTGCTGGATCCCCGTTACAAAGACAATGTGCTGTCCTTAATTTCCTCACTGGAGCGTGATCGGAAGATGTGCGACTACAGGCGCACGCTGGTAGACGCGCTCCTGAGAGCATTCTCGACTGACGCCGGGGGACAAGTGAAAGCACAAGACGAAGGCAGGGGAGGAGGAAGAGGTCGCCAACGCATCTGTGTCAGCACCAGCACCTCAAAAGGCAGGGTTAGCATGGCCGACATGTGGAAAAGTTTTGTCACCTTGCCGCAACAACCGGCCCCAACTGCTGATATGGAGCGTGTTAGCAGGAGGCAGCATTTAAACAACATGGTGGAACAGTACCTGTGCCCACGCCTACACGTACTGACTGATGGTTCTGCCCCATTCAACTTCTGGGTCTCCAAATTGTCCATATGGCCAGAGCTTGCCCTGTATGCCTTGGAGCTGCTGGCCTGCCCTGCAGCCAGTGTACTCTCTGAACGTGTTTTTAGCACGGCAGGAGGCGTCATTACAGACAGACGCAGCCGCCTGTCCACAGCCAACGTGGACAAGCTCACGTTCATTAAAATGAACCAGGCTTGGATCCCTCAGGACTTGTCTGTACCTTGTGCAGAATAGACATTTATACCACCATCAAACATACATTCTTGTACTCAAGTCAACTGCAATGATTCTTTTTTTTATATTTTTTTATTTGTCCCAATACTTTGGGGGCTACCTACCCCCAATAAAAAATAAAAAAAAAACATTGTTGGCTATCTGTTCCTCCTCCATTGCTGCCTCCACCTACAACACCACATTCACCGCCTCCTCAACCTCCGACTCCATATCCACCTCCTTCTCTGAGTTGCAGGTTAATAATTTTTAATTTTTAGTTATTTTAATTCATTTTAAGTTATTTCCCTATCCACATTCGTTTGCAGAGCAGTTGCCATGCTCTTAAGCATATTTTACTGCCTTTTACATCCCTCTAGCCTTTTCAAGGACTATTTTAGAGCCATTTTAATGCAAAAAAGTGCCAATTTTAGTGCCCTAAAGTGAAAAAATTCTTATTTTCAATTGTCGGGTGACATTTTACCATTTTTGGCGTATACAAACACCTGCTCTGCCTGGGTGACAGGGGCCTAAATCTCTCAAAATCCTCTGTTCTATTGCTGGGTGACATGAACCCCTGCTGTGCCTGGGTGACAGGGGCCTAAATCTCTCAAAATCCTCTGTTGTATTGCTGGGTAACATGAACCCCCTTTTGCCGTGAATGAACCCCTGCTGTGCCTGGGTGACAGGGGCCTAAATCTCCCAAAATCCTCTGTTCTATTGCTGGGTGACATGAACCCCCTTTTGCCGTGAATGAACCCCTGCTGTGCCTGGGTGACAGGGGCCTAAATCTCCCAAAATCCTCTGTTCTATTGCTGGGTGACATGAACCCCCTTTTGCCGTGAATGAACCCCTGCTGTGCCTGGGTGACAGGGGCCTAAATCTCCCAAAATCCTCTGTTCTATTGCTGGGTGACATCAACCGCCTTTTGCCGTGAATGAACCCCTGTTGTGCTTGGGTGACAGGGGCCTAAATCTCTCAAAATCCTCTGTTCTATTGCTGAGTGACAAGAACTCCTTTTGCCGTGAATGAACCCCTACTGTGCATTGCTGACAGGGAACTAAATTTAGCGAAAACATCTGTTAGTGATCGGAAGATGCGCGACTACAAGCGCACGCTGATGATAGCATTCCCATCTGACAGTGGGGGCACAGTGGAAGCACAAGGCGGAAAAGCTTTGTCAGCCTTGGAGGTGCTGACTTGCCCTGCAGCCAGTGTATGGTGTGAACGTGTGTTTAGCACGGCAGAGAGCATTATCACAGGCCGCAGCCAATGTGGACAAGCTTACGTTTATTAATTGAACCAGGCACGGATCCCACAGGACTTGTCCGTACCTTCTGCAGAATAGACATTTATACGAGCCTCAACCATCCATTTTTGTACTCAAGTGCACTTATTCTTTGTTTTATTTTGTTATATGTCCCAATATTTTTGGGGATACCCCAATTTAAAAATAAAAAATAACACAAATCAGTGTTGGCTACCTATTCCTCCTTCACCGCCGCTTCCACCTACACCGCCACGTCAACCTACACCGCCACATCCACCCATCCACCGCCTCCTCAACCTCCTACTACTAGATCCAGATTGTTATTTTAATTTTTTTTGTATCTTATGTTATTTTAAGTCATTTCCTTATCCACATTTGTTTGCATAACAGTTGCCATGCTCTTAAGCACATTTTGATGGCTTTTGCAGCCCTCTAGCCCTTTCCAGGACTATCTTAGAGCTATTTTAGTGCCAAAAAAGTTTGAGTTCCCATTGACTTCAATGGGGTTCGGCTTCGGGGTCAAGTTCGAGTCAAGTTCGGATCCCGAACCTGCTGAACCCGAACATCCAGGTGTCCGCTCAACTCTAGACTCTACATATACTAGTCCAGCAGAATACCAAAGCTTCAAAGAAATGATCACCTTATGTGGATAATAAGGGAGGAATACAAGGACAAGTGTATCTTGGGTATGTATAATATATCTAGCATGTGTCTTTTAGTCAAGACTAGAAATGAACACCCAACTCAGACCATTGCTTGCATTAATATTAGTACAGAGGGAACATGGTGAGCCAACACGTTAGTAAGTTACTAATTGTCTACTAAAAGTAAGTGCTATCGGAGTGTCCAGCTTGGAACATTACTCAACAGCTTGGACTTTTGATCTCAGTTCTAAATATCCCAATTCATAGGTCCAGGCACATGCTGAAAACAGAAAACCTCTGTGCAAAAATGGTATATGGACCCCTTGTTTTTCAGCTGACAATTTGATGGTGCCATGGACCACCTCATTCAAACCCTCATTGCGGTGCCAACCCATCCAATGGTACATCAATGGAAATGAGCACAGCCCCTTGCATATGTTCTGACAGAAAGTAGGAGGCACTCATTTAAGGTAGCCAGTAAGCCCCATTGCTTGTAGGGCCTTTGTGAAGCTGCACAGGTTGTACATATGGTTAGTGTTGAGCGTGAGTATTCTAATCGTGAATTTTTATTGTAAATATCGGCATTTCGAGAATTTGCAAAGACTTAGAATATAGTGCTATATCTTCGTAATCACGAATATTCTAGATTTTTTTTCATCAGTACCCTCACTGCTTCTTGCTTGTGGGCCAATGAGAAGGCTGCAATAGCTTTGTCTGAGCTTAGCAACATCCTTAGCAACCAATAGGAAAGTTGCCTACCCCTTACTATATAAGAAACTCCCCAGCAGCCATTTTCTGTAGTTTTTTGCAGTTCTGAGAGAGAGAGCAGTGTCATTGCTGTGCTCTGTGCTTTTATCTGTTCCTTATTCAATTAAATTAGATAGTTAGTTAGCTCATATATATATAATACAGATAGTTAGTGGGAGATAGTCAGTGTAGGTTGGATAGTGATATAGTGTAGCTGATAGGTTCCAGTGCAGGGTGTTAGGTAGTGGGATACCAAATACTGTACTGTGCATTTTCTCCAGTCTCAGGAAACTTCTAGCAGCTTGAAAAATGTGGCAAAAGTAAGTCACACCTGTATTGCGCGCGCATATTACATTGGCGATTTTCACAATCAAGAAATTAATTACTGGAGATCACAAATTCTAGAATTTGCAAATTTCTGGTGAATATTGGGCCCAAAATTTGTGAAATATGGCGAAAATGAATATATTGCCTATACTGCTCATCACTACATATGGTATGTCCACCCCTGAATAGGTCGTACCACTATTATTTAATAAACACTAAGCTCTGATGTGTGATTGTGTAACAACTGGCTAAGTAATAAGAGACAGAGTATCTATTAATAGTACCGCCTCAGATTGGGTCACAGTAACCAATGGGGTGTAACAGGTGTTAGTATTAGACCCTCTTCTTTTTGATATATTCATTAAAGGGGTTTTCCAATATTTTCATATTGATAGTCAATCCTTAGTAAAGGTCATCAATATGAGATTGGCGGGGGTCCAAGTCCCAAAACCCCTGACAATCAGATGTCTGAGGAGGCCACGGTGTTCACTGGAGCTCCAAAGGCCTCCTCACTAGAGTTGAGCGAACACCTGGATGTTCGGGTTCGAGAAGTTCGGCCGAACTTCCCAGAAATGTTCGGGTTCGGGATCCGAACCCGATCCGAACTTCGTCCCGAACCCAAACCCCATTGAAGTCAATGGGGACCCGAACTTTTCGGTACTAAAAAGGCTGTAAAACAGCCCAAGAAAGGGCTAGAGGGCTGCAAAAGGCAGCAACATGTAGGTAAATCCCCTGCAAACAAATGTGGATAGGGAAATGAATAGAGTTGAGCGAACACCTGGATGTTCGGGTTCGAGAAGTTCGGCCGAACATCCCGGAAATGTTCGGGTTCGGGATCCGAACCCGATCCGAACTTCGTCCCGAACCCGAACCCCATTGAAGTCAATGGGGACCCGAACTTTTCGGCACTAAAAAGGCTGTAAAACAGCCCAGGAAAGAGCTAGAGGGCTGCAAAAGGCAGCAACATGTAGGTAAATCCCCTGCAAACAAATGTGGATAGGGAAATGAATTAAAATAAAAATTAAATAAATAAAAATTAACCAAAATCAATTGGAGAGAGGTTCCATAGCAGAGAATCTGGCTTCCCGTCACCCACCACTGGAACAGTCCATTCTCAGATATTTAGGCCCCGGCACCCAGGCAGAGGAGAGAGGTCCCGTAACAGAGAATCTGTCTTCATGTCAGCAGAGAATTAGTCTGCATGTCATAGCAGAGAATGAGGCTTCACGTCAGCCACCACTGCAACAGTCCATTGGCATATATTTAGGCCCAGCACCCAGGCAGAGGAGGGAGGTCCCGTAACAGAGAATCTGTCTTCATGTCAGCAGAGAATTAGTCTGCATGTCATAGCAGAGAATGAGGCTTCACGTCAGCCACCACTGCAACAGTCCATTGGCATATATTTAGGCCCAGCACACACACAGGCAGAGGAGAGAGGTCCCGTAACAGAGAATCTGGCTTCATGTCAGCAGAGAATCAGTCTGCATGTCATAGCAGAGAATGAGGCTTCACGTCAGCCACCACTGCAACAGTCCATTGGCATATATTTAGGCCCAGCACACACACAGGCAGAGGAGAGAGGTCCCGTAACAGACAATCTGGCTTCATGTCAGCAGAGAATTAGTCTGCATGTCATAGCAGAGAATGAGGCTTCACGTCAGCCACCACTGCAACAGTCCATTGGCATATATTTAGGCCCAGCACACACACAGGCAGAGGAGAGAGGTCCCGTAACAGACAATCTGGCTTCATGTCAGCAGAGAATTAGTCTGCATGTCATAGCAGAGAATGAGGCTTCACGTCACCCACCACTGCAACAGTCCATTGGCATATATTTAGGCCCAGCACCCAGGCAGAGGAGGGAGGTCCCGTAACAGAGAATCTGTCTTCATGTCAGCAGAGAATTAGTCTGCATGTCATAGCAGAGAATGAGGCTTCACGTCACCCACCACTGCAACAGTCCATTGGCATATATTTAGGCCTAGCACACAGGCAGAGGAGAGGTTCATTCAACTTTGGGTAGCCTCGCAATATAATGGTAAAATGAAAATAAAAATAGGATTGAATGAGGAAGTGCCCTGGAGTCCAATAATATATGGTTATGGGGAGGTAGTTAATGTCTAATCTGGACAAGGGACGGACAGGTCCTGTGGGATCCATGCCTGGTTCATTTTTATGAACGTCAGCTTGTCCACATTGGCTGTAGACAGGCGGCTGCGTTTGTCTGTAATGACGCCCCCTGCCGTGCTGAATACACGTTCAGACAAAACGCTGGCTGCCGGGCAGGCCAGCACCTCCAAGGCATAAAAGGCTAGCTCTGGCCACGTGGACAATTTAGAGACCCAGAAGTTGAATGGGGCCGAACCATCAGTCAGTACGTGGAGGGGTGTGCACACGTACTGTTCCACCATGTTAGTGAAATGTTGCCTCCTGCTAACACGTTGCGTATCAGGTGGTGGTGCAGTTAGCTGTGGCGTGTTGACAAAAGTTTTCCACATCTCTGCCATGCTAACCCTGCCCTCAGAGGAGCTGGCCGTGACACAGCTGCCTTGGCGACCTCTTGCTCCTCCTCTGCCTTGGCCTTGGGCTTCCACTTGTTCCCCTGTGACATTTGGGAATGCTCTCAGTAGCGCGTCTACCAACGTGCGCTTGTACTCGCGCATCTTCCTATCACGCTCCAGTGCAGGAAGTAAGGTGGGCACATTGTCTTTGTAGCGTGGATCCAGCAGGGTGGCAACCCAGTAGTCCGCACAGGTTAAAATGTGGGCAACTCTGCTGTCGTTGCGCAGGCACTGCAGCATGTAGTCGCTCATGTGTGCCAGGCTGCCCAGGGGTAAGGACAAGCTGTCCTCTGTGGGAGGCGTATCGTCATCGTCCTGCCTTTCCCCCCAGCCACGCACCAGTGATGGACCCGAGCTGCGTTGGGTGCCACCCCGCTGTGACCATGCTTCATCCTCATCCTCCTCCACCTCCTCCTCATCCTCGTCCTCCTCGTCCTCCAGTAGTGGGCCCTGGCTGGCCACATTTGTACCTGGCCTCTGCTGTTGCCAAAAACCTCCCTCTGAGTCACTTCGAAGAGACTGGCCTGAAAGTGCTAAAAATGACCCCTCTTCCTCCTCCTCCTCCTCCTCCTCCTGGGCCACCTCCTCTTCCATCATCGCCCTAAGTGTTTTCTCAAGGAGACATAGAAGTGGTATTGTAACGCTGATAACGGTGTCATCGCCACTGGCCATGTTGGTGGAGTACTCGAAACAGCGCAACAGGGCACACAGGTCTCGCATGGAGGCCCAGTCATTGGTGGTGAAGTGGTGCTGTTCTGTAGTGCGACTGACCCGTGCGTGCTGCAGCTGAAACTCCACTATGGCCTGCTGCTGCTCGCACAGTCTGTCCAGCATGTGCAAGGTGGAGTTCCACCTGGTGGGCACGTCGCATATGAGGCGGTGAGCGGGAAGGCCGAAGTTACGCTGTAGCGCAGACAGGCGAGCAGCAGCAGGATGTGAACGCCGGAAGCGCGAACAGACGGCCCGCACTTTATGCAGCAGCTCTGACATGTCGGGGTAGTTGTGAATGAACTTCTGCACCACCAAATTCAGCACATGCGCCAAGCAAGGGATGTGCGTCAAATTGGCTAGTCCCAGAGCTGCAACGAGATTTCGCCCATTATCACACACCACCAGGCCGGGCTTGAGGCTCACCGGCAGCAACCACTCGTCGGTCTGTTGTTCTATACCCCGCCACAACTCCTGTGCGGTGTGGGGCCTGTCCCCCAAACATATGAGTTTCAGAATGGCCTGCTGACGTTTACCCCGGGCTGTGCTGAAGTTGGTGGTGAAGGTGTGTGGCTGACTGGATGAGCAGGTGGAAGAAGAGGAGGAGGAAGCCGAGAAGGAGGAGGTGGCAACAGGAGGCAAAGAATGTTGCCCTGCGATCCTTGGCGGCGGAAGGACGTGCGCCAAACAGCTCTCCGCCTGGGGCCCAGCTGCCACTACATTTACCCAGTGTGCAGTTAGGGAGATATAGCGTCCCTGGCCGTGCTTACTGGTCCACGTATCTGTGGTTAGGTGGACCTTGCCACAGATGGCGTTGCGCAGTGCACACTTGATTTTATCGGATACTTGGTTGTGCAGGGAAGGCACGGCTCTCTTGGAGAAGTAGTGCCGGCTGGGAACAACATACTGTGGGACAGCAAGCGACATGAGCTGTTTGAAGCTGTCTGTGTCCACCAGCCTAAATGACAGCATTTCATAGGCCAGTAGTTTAGAAATGCTGGCATTCAGGGCCAGGGATCGAGGGTGGCTAGGTGGGAATTTACGCTTTCTATCAAATGTTTGTGAGATGGAGAGCTGAACGCTGGCGTGTGACATGGTTGAGACGCTTGGTGACGGAGGTGGTGGTGGTGGTGTTGGTGGTACATCCCCTGTTTGCTGGGCGGCAGGTGCCAACGTTCCTCCAGAGGCGGAGGAAGAGGCCGAGGCGGCAGCAGCAGAATAGGCCGAGGCGGCAGCAGCAGAAGAGGTAGCAGGGGGAGCCTGAGTGACTTCCTTGGTTTTAAGGTGTTTACTCCACTGCAGTTCATGCTTTGCATGCAGGTGCCTGGTCATGCAGGTTGTGCTCAGGTTCAGAACGTTAATGCCTCGCTTCAGGCTCTGATGGCACAGCGTGCAAACCACTCGGGTCTTGTCGTCAGCACATTGTTTGAAGAAGTGCCATGCCAGGGAACTCCTTGAAGCTGCCTTTGGGGTGCTCGGTCCCAGATGGCGGCGGTCAGTAGCAGGCGGAGTCTCTTGGCGGCGGGTGTTCTGCTTTTGCCCACTGCTCCCTCTTTTGCTACGCTGTTGGCTCGGTCTCACCACTGCCTCTTCCTCCGAACTGTGAAAGTCAGTGGCACGACCTTCATTCCATGTGGGGTCTAGGACCTCATCGTCCCCTGCATCGTCTTCCACCCAGTCTTGATCCCTGACCTCCTGTTCAGTCTGCACACTGCAGAAAGACGCAGCAGTTGGCACCTGTGTTTCGTCATCATCAGAGACATGCTGAGGTGGTATTCCCATGTCCTCATCATCAGGAAACATAAGTGGTTGTGCGTCAGTGCATTCTATGTCTTTCACCGCTGGGGAAGGGCTAGGTGGATGCCCTTGGGAAACCCTGCCAGCGGAGTCTTCAAACAGCATAAGAGACTGCTGCATAACTTGAGGCTGAGACAGTTTCCCTGGTATGCATGGGGGTGATGTGACAGACTGATGGGGTTGGTTTTCAGGCGCCATCTGTGCGCTTTCTGCAGAAGACTGGGTGGGAGATAATGTGAACGTGCTGGATCCACTGTCGGCCACCCAATTGACTAATGCCTGTACCTGCTCAGGCCTTACCATCCTTAGAACGGCATTGGGCCCCACCATATATCGCTGTAAATTCTGGCGGCTACTGGGACCTGAGGTAGTTGGTACACTAGGACGTGTGGATGTGGCAGAACGGCCACGTCCTCTCCCAGCACCAGAGGGTCCACTAACACCACCACGACCATGTCCACGTCCGCGTCCCTTACTAGATGTTTTTCTCATTGTTATGGTTCACCACAACAACAAATATATTATTTGGCCCAATGTATTGTATTCAAATTCAGCGGGATATAAATTTGAGGCCTAGTATTTAGGCGCTGGGTGACCGGTATGGATTTAGTGACAGAATTAGACTTGGAAATGCACAGAAGCGTGTGTGTGAAGTTATTCTGAATGACCCTATGTGCACCTTCAATATGATCTACCCTTTTAGGGATAGATTTCAAATAGCTCTGATATAGCAGAAACGACTAAATTATGAAATTGCTAAATTGGGAATTGTATTTCAACCCAGAACAAAAAATGTGCTTTGACGGACACTAAATAACTTTCCCAGCCACAACAGGACAGCGGTAACGAGAGATTTAGCGGGATATAAATTTGAGGCCTAGTATTTAGGCGCTGGGTGACAGGTATGGGTTTAGTGACAGAATTAGATTTGGAAATGCACAGTAGCGGGTGTGTGAAGTTATTCTGAATGACCCTATGTGCACCTTGAATATTATATACCCTTTTAGGGATAGATTTCAAATAGCTCTGATATAGCAGAAACCACTAAATTATGAAATTGCTAAATTGGGAATTGTATTTCAACCCAGAACAAGAAATGTGCTTGAATGGACACTAAATAACTCGCCCAGCTACAGCACTAGGGACAGATTTAGCGGGATATAAATTTGAGGCCTAGTATTTAGGCGCTGGGTGACAGGTATGGGTTTAGTGCCAGAATTAGACTTGGAAATACACAGTAGCGGGTGTGTGTGAAGTTATTCTGAATGACCCAATGTGCACCTTGAATATTATATACCCTTTTAGGGATAGATTTCAAATAGCTCTGATATAGCAGAAACCACTAAATTATGAAATTGCTAAATTGGGAATTGTATTTCAACCCAGAACAAGAAATGTGCTTGAACGGACACTAAATAACTCGCCCAGCTACAGCACTAAGGACAGATTTAGCGGGATATAAATTTGAGGCCTAGTATTTAGGCGCTGGGTGACAGGTATGGGTTTAGTGCCAGAATTAGACTTGGAAATACACAGTAGCGGGTGTGTGTGAAGTTATTCTGAATGACCCAATGTGCACCTTGAATATTATATACCCTTTTAGGGATAGATTTCAAATAGCTCTGATATAGCAGAAACCACTAAATTATGAAATTGCTAAATTGGGAATTGTATTTCAACCCAGAACAAGAAATGTGCTTGAACGGACACTAAATAACTCGCCCAGCTACAGCACTAGGGACAGATTTAGCGGGATATAAATTTGAGGCCTAGTATTTAGGCGCTGGGTGACAGGTATGGGTTTAGTGCCAGAATTAGACTTGGAAATACACAGTAGCGGGTGTGTGTGAAGTTATTCTGAATGACCCAATGTGCACCTTGAATATTATATACCCTTTTAGGGATAGATTTCAAATAGCTCTGATATAGCAGAAACCACTAAATTATGAAATTGCTAAATTGGGAATTGTATTTCAACCCAGAACAAGAAATGTGCTTGAACGGACACTAAATAACTCGCCCAGCTACAGCACTAAGGACAGATTTAGCGGGATATAAATTTGAGGCCTAGTATTTAGGCGCTGGGTGACAGGTATGGGTTTAGTGCCAGAATTAGACTTGGAAATACACAGTAGCGGGTGTGTGTGAAGTTATTCTGAATGACCCAATGTGCACCTTGAATATTATATACCCTTTTAGGGATAGATTTCAAATAGCTCTGATATAGCAGAAACCACTAAATTATGAAATTGCTAAATTGGGAATTGTATTTCAACCCAGAACAAGAAATGTGCTTGAACGGACACTAAATAACTCGCCCAGCTACAGCACTAAGGACAGATTTAGCGGGATATAAATTTGAGGCCTAGTATTTAGGCGCTGGGTGACAGGTATGGGTTTAGTGCCAGAATTAGACTTGGAAATACACAGTAGCGGGTGTGTGTGAAGTTATTCTGAATGACCCAATGTGCACCTTGAATATTATATACCCTTTTAGGGATAGATTTCAAATAGCTCTGATATAGCAGAAACCACTAAATTATGAAATTGCTAAATTGGGAATTGTATTTCAACCCAGAACAAGAAATGTGCTTGAACGGACACTAAATAACTCGCCCAGCTACAGCACTAAGGACAGATTTAGCGGGATATAAATTTGAGGCCTAGTATTTAGGCGCTGGGTGACAGGTATGGGTTTAGTGCCAGAATTAGACTTGGAAATACACAGTAGCGGGTGTGTGTGAAGTTATTCTGAATGACCCAATGTGCACCTTGAATATTATATACCCTTTTAGGGATAGATTTCAAATAGCTCTGATATAGCAGAAACCACTAAATTATGAAATTGCTAAATTGGGAATTGTATTTCAACCCAGAACAAGAAATGTGCTTGAACGGACACTAAATAACTCGCCCAGCTACAGCACTAGGGACAGATTTAGCTGGATATAAATTTGAGGCCTAGTATTTAGGCGCTGGGTGACAGGTATGGGTTTAGTGCCAGAATTAGACTTGGAAATACACAGTAGCGGGTGTGTGTGAAGTTATTCTGAATGACCCAATGTGCACCTTGAATATTATATACCCTTTTAGGGATAGATTTCAAATAGCTCTGATATAGCAGAAACCACTAAATTATGAAATTGCTAAATTGGGAATTGTATTTCAACCCAGAACAAGAAATGTGCTTGAACGGACACTAAATAACTCGCCCAGCTACAGCACTAAGGACAGATTTAGCGGGATATAAATTTGAGGCCTAGTATTTAGGCGCTGGGTGACCGGTATGGATTTAGTGACAGAATTAGACTGGGATATGGCCAAAAAATAAACAGACTATTGCTGGTTAAATGCACTTGGTGTGACAGCTTCACCCTGATGTAGGCTTTAGCCAAAAAACAACCACACCATTGAGGGTTAAATGCACTTGGTGACAGGCGCAGCTTGCCCCTGATTTAGTATATGGCCAAAAAATGAACAGACTATTGCTGGTTAAATGCACTTGGTGTGACAGCTTCACCCTGATGTAGGCTTTAGCCAAAAAACAACCACACCATTGAGGGTTAAATGCACTTGGTGACAGGCGCAGCTTGCCCCTGATTTTGTATATGGCCAAAAAATGAACAGACTATTGCTGGTTAAATGCACTTGGTGTGACAGCTTCACCCTGATGTAGGCTTTAGCCAAAAAACAACCACACCATTGAGGGTTAAATGCACTTGGTCGCAGCTTGTGCTGGCGCACCACAAGACACAAAATGGCCGCCGATCACCCCAGAAAAATGTGACTGACAAACGGTCTGGGCAGCCTAAAAACAGTGAGCAATTGAGGATCAGCAGCTCAATGATCCACAGCTGCAGATCGATCAGTTAATCAAGTCCTTTGGAGGAGTTAATCTGCCTAATCTCGCCCTACTGTCGCAGCCGCAACCTCTCCCTACGCTAATCAGAGCAGAGTGACGGGCGGCGCTATGTGACTCCAGCTTAAATAGAGGCTGGGTCACATGGTGCTCTGGCCAATCACAGCCATGCCAATAGTAGGCATGGCTGTGATGGCCTCTTGGGGCAAGTAGTATGACGCTTGTTGATTGGCTGCTTTGCAGCCTTTCAAAAAGCGCCAAGAAAGCGTCACAAAAGCGCCAAGAAAGCGACGAACACCGAACCCGAACCCGGACTTTTACGAAAATGTCCGGGTTCGGGTCCGTGTCACGGACACCCCAAAATTCGGTACGAACCCGAACTATACAGTTCGAGTTCGCTCATCCCTAGAAATGAATTAAAATAAAAATTAAATAAATAAAAATTAACCAAAATCAATTGGAGAGAGGTCCCATAGCAGAGAATCTGGTTTCACGTCACCCACCACTGGAACAGTCCATTCTCAGATATTTAGGCCCCGGCACCCAGGCAGAGGAGAGAGGTCCCGTAACAGAGAATCTGTCTTCATGTCAGCAGAGAATCAGTCTGCATGTCATAGCAGAGAATCAGGCTTCACGTCAGCCACCACTGCAACAGTCCATTGTCATAAATTTAGGCCCAGCACCCAGGCAGAGGAGAGAGGTCCCGTAACAGACAATCTGGCTTCATGTCAGCAGAGAATCAGTCTTCATATCATAGCAGAGAATCAGGCTTCACGTCACCCACCACTGTAAGAGTCCATTTTCATAAATTTAGGCCCAGCACCCAGGCAGAGGAGAGAGGTCCCGTAACAGACAATCTGGCTTCATGTCAGCAGAGAATCAGTCTGCATGTCATAGCAGAGAATCAGGCTTCACGTCAGCCACCACTGCAACAGTCCATTGTCATAAATTTAGGCCCAGCACCCAGGCAGAGGAGAGAGGTCCCGTAACAGACAATCTGGCTTCATGTCAGCAGAGTATCAGTCTTCATATCATAGCAGAGAATCAGGCTTCACGTCACCCACCACTGTAAGAGTCCATTTTCATAAATTTAGGCCCAGCACCCAGGCAGAGGAGAGAGGTCCCGTAACAGACAATCTGGCTTCATGTCAGCAGAGAATCAGTCTTCATGTCATAGCAGAGAATCAGGCTTCACGTCAGCCACCACTGCAACAGTCCATTGTCATAAATTTAGGCCCAGCACCCAGGCAGAGGAGAGAGATCCCGTAACAGACAATCTGGCTTCATGTCAGCAGAGAATCAGTCTTCATATCATAGCAGAGAATCAGGCTCCACGTCACCCACCACTGTAAGAGTCCATTTTCATAAATTTAGGCCCAGCACCCAGGCAGAGGAGAGAGGTCCCGTAACAGACAATCTGGCTTCATGTCAGCAGAGAATCAGTCTTCATATCATAGCAGAGAATCAGGCTTCACGTCAGCCACCAATGCAACAGTCCATTGTCAGAAATTTAGGCCCAGCACCCAGGCAGAGGAGAGAGGTCCCGTAACAGACAATCAGGCTTCACGTCAGCCACCAGTGCAACAGTCCATTGGCATATATTTAGGCCCAGCACCCAGGCAGAGGAGAGAGGTCCCGTAACAGAGAATCTGGCTTCATGTCAGCAGAGAATCAGTCTGCATGTCATAGCAGAGAATCAGGCTTCACGTCAGCCACCACTGCAACAGTCCATTGTCATAAATTTAGGCCCAGCACCCAGGCAGAGGAGAGAGGTCCCGTAACAGACAATCTGGCTTCATGTCAGCAGAGAATCAGTCTTCATATCATAGCAGAGAATCAGGCTTCACGTCACCCACCACTGTAAGAGTCCATTTTCATAAATTTAGGCCCAGCACCCAGGCAGAGGAGAGAGGTCCCGTAACAGACAATCTGGCTTCATGTCAGCAGAGAATCAGTCTTCATGTCATAGCAGAGAATCAGGCTTCACGTTAGCCACCACTGCAACAGTCCATTGTCATAAATTTAGGCCCAGCACCCAGGCAGAGGAGAGAGGTCCCGTAACAGACAATCTGGCTTCATGTCAGCAGAGAATCAGTCTTCATATCATAGCAGAGAATCAGGCTTCACGTCACCCACCACTGTAAGAGTCCATTTTCATAAATTTAGGCCCAGCACCCATGCAGAGGAGAGAGGTCCCGTAACAGACAATCTGGCTTCATGTCAGCAGAGAATCAGTCTTCATATCATAGCAGAGAATCAGGCTTCACGTCACCCACCACTGTAAGAGTCCATTTTCATAAATTTAGGCCCAGCACCCAGGCAGAGGAGAGGTTCATTCAAATTTGGGTAGCCTCGCAATATAATGGTAAAATGAAAATAAAAATAGGATTGAATGAGGAAGTGCCCTGGAGTACAATAATATATGGTTAAGGGGAGGTAGTTAATGTCTAATCTGGACAAGGGACGGACAGGTCCTGTGGGATCCATGCCTGGTTCATTTTTATGAACGTCAGCTTGTCCACATTGGCTGTAGACAGGCGGCTGCGTTTGTCTGTAATGACACCCCCTGCCGTGCTGAATACACGTTCAGACAAAACGCTGGCCGCCGGGCAGGCCAGCACCTTCAAGGCATAAAAGGCTAGCTCTGGCCACGTGGACAATTTAGAGACCCAGTAGTTGAATGGGGCCGAACCATCAGTCAGTACGTGGAGGGGTGTGCACACGTACTGTTCCACCATGTTAGTGAAATGTTGCCTCCTGCTAACACGTTGCGTATCAGGTGGTGGTGCAGTTAGCTGTGGCGTGTTGACAAAACTTTTCCACATCTCTGCCATGCTAACCCTGCCCTCAGAGGAGCTGGCCGTGACACAGCTGCCTTGGCGACCTCTTGCTCCTCCTCTGCCTTGGCCTTGGGCTTCCACTTGTTCCCCTGTGACATTTGGGAATGCTCTCAGTAGCGCGTCTACCAACGTGCGCTTGTACTCGCGCATCTTCCTATCACGCTCCAGTGCAGGAAGTAAGGTGGGCACATTGTCTTTGTAGCGTGGATCCAGCAGGGTGGCAACCCAGTAGTCCGCACACGTTAAAATGTGGGCAACTCTGCTGTCGTTGCGCAGGCACTGCAGCATGTAGTCGCTCATGTGTGCCAGGCTGCCCAGGGGTAAGGACAAGCTGTCCTCTGTGGGAGGCGTATCGTCATCGTCCTGCCTTTCCCCCCAGCCACGCACCAGTGATGGACCCGAGCTGCGTTGGGTGCCACCCCGCTGTGACCATGTTTCATCCTCATCCTCCTCCACCTCCTCCTCATCCTCGTCCTCCTCGTCCTCCAGTAGTGGGCCCTGGCTGGCCACATTTGTACCTGGCCTCTGCTGTTGCCAAAAACCTCCCTCTGAGTCACTTCGAAGAGACTGGCCTGAAAGTGCTAAAAATGACCCCTCTTCCTCCTCCTCCTCCTCCTGGGCCACCTCCTCTTCCATCATCGCCCTAAGTGTTTTCTCAAGGAGACATAGAAGTGGTATTGTAACGCTGATAACGGCGTCATCGCCACTGGCCATGTTGGTGGAGTACTCGAAACAGCGCAACAGGGCACACAGGTCTCGCATGGAGGCCCAGTCATTGGTGGTGAAGTGGTGCTGTTCTGTAGTGCGACTGACCCGTGCGTGCTGCAGCTGAAACTCCACTATGGCCTGCTGCTGCTCGCACAGTCTGTCCAGCATGTGCAAGGTGGAGTTACACCTGGTGGGCACGTCGCATATGAGGCGGTGAGCGGGAAGGCCGAAGTTACGCTGTAGCGCAGACAGGCGAGCAGCAGCAGGATGTGAACGCCGGAAGCGCGAACAGACGGCCCGCACTTTATGCAGCAGCTCTGACATGTCGGGGTAGTTGTGAATGAACTTCTGCACCACCAAATTCAGCACATGCGCCAAGCAAGGGATGTGCGTCAAACTGGCTAGTCCCAGAGCTGCAACGAGATTTTGCCCATTATCACACACCACCAGGCCGGGCTTGAGGCTCACCGGCAGCAACCACTCGTCGGTCTATTGTTCTATACCCTGCCACAACTCCTGTGCGGTGTGGGGCCTGTCCCCCAAACATATGAGTTTCAGAATGGCCTGCTGACGTTTACCCCGGGCTGTGCTGAAGTTGGTGGTGAAGGTGTGTGGCTGACTAGATGAGCAGGTGGAAGAAGAGGAGGAGGAAGTCGAGTAGGAGGAGGTGGCAACAGGAGGCTAAGAATGTTGCCCTGCGATCCTTGGCGGCGGAAGGACGTGCGCCAAACAGCTCTCCGCCTGGGGCCCAGCTGCCACTACATTTACCCAGTGTGCAGTTAGGGAGATATAGCGTCCCTGGCCGTGCTTACTGGTCCACGTATCTGTGGTTAGGTGGACCTTGCCACAGATGGCGTTGCGCAGTGCACAATTGATTTTATCGGATACTTGGTTGTGCAGGGAAGGCACGGCTCTCTTGGAGAAGTAGTGGCAGCTGGGAACAACATACTGTGGGACAGCAAGCGACATGAGCTGTTTGAAGCTGTCTGTGTCCACCAGCCTAAATGACAGCATTTCATAGGCCAGTAGTTTAGAAATGCTGGCATTCAGGGCCAGGGATCGAAGGTGGCTAGGTGGGAATTTACGCTTTCTCTCAAATGTTTGTGAGATGGAGAGCTGAACGCTGCCGTGTGACATGGTTGAGATGCTTGGTGACGGAGGTGGTGGTGGTGTTGGTGGTACATCCCCTGTTTGCTGGGCGGCAGGTGCCAACGTTCCTCCAGAGGCAGAGGAAGAGGCCGAGGCGGTAGCAGCAGAAGAGGCCGAGGCGGCAGCAGCAGAAGAGGTAGCAGGGGGAGCCTGAGTGACTTCCTTGGTTTTAAGGTGTTTACTCCACTGCAGTTCATGCTTTGCATGCAGGTGCCTGGTCATGCAGGTTGTGCTCAGGTTCAGAACGTTAATGCCTCGCTTCAGGCTCTGATGGCACAGCGTGCAAACCACTCGGGTCTTGTCGTCAGCACATTTGAAGAAGTGCCATGCCAGGGAACTCCTTGAAGTTGCCTTTGGGGTGCTCGGTCCCAGATGGCGGCGGTCAGTAGCAGGCGGAGTCTGTTGGCGACGGGTGTTCTGCTTTTGCCCACTGCTCCCTCTTTTGCTACGCTGTTGGCTCGGTCTCACCACTGCCTCTTCCTCCGAACTGTGAAAGTCAGTGGCACGACCTTCATTCCATGTGGGGTCTAGGAACTCATCGTCCCCTGCATCGTCTTCCACCCAGTCTTGATCCCTGACCTCCTGTTCAGTCTGCACACTGCAGAAAGACGCAGCAGTTGGCACCTGTGTTTCGTCATCATCAGAGACATGCTGAGGTGGTATTCCCATGTCCTCATCATCAGGAAACATAAGTGGTTGTGCGTCAGTGCATTCTATGTCTTTCACCGCTGGGGAAGGGCTAGGTGGATGCCCTTGGGAAACCCTGCCAGCGGAGTCTTCAAACAGCATAAGAGACTGCTGCATAACTTGAGGCTGAGACAGTTTCCCTGGTATGCATGGGGGTGATGTGACAGACTGATGGGGTTGGTTTTCAGGCACCATCTGTGCGCTTTCTGCAGAAGACTGGGTGGGAGATAATGTGAACGTGCTGGATCCACTGTCGGCCACCCAATTGACTAATGCCTGTACCTGCTCAGGCCTTACCATCCTTAGAACGGCATTGGGCCCCACCATATATCGCTGTAAATTCTGGCGGCTACTGGGACCTGAGGTAGTTGGTACACTAGGACGTGTGGATGTGGCAGAACGGCCACGTCCTCTCCCAGCACCAGGGGGTCCACTAACACCACCACGACCATGTCCACGTCCGCGTCCCTTACTAGATGTTTTCCTCATTGTTATCGTTCACTACAACAACAAAAATATTATTTGGCCCAATGTATTGTATTCAAATTCAGCTGAATATAAATTTGAGGCCTAGTATTTAGGCGCTGGGTGACCGGTATAGATTTACTGACAGAATTAGACTTGGAAATGCACAGTAGCGTGTGTGTGAAGTTATTCTGAATGACCCTATGTGCACCTTGAATATTATATACCCTTTTAGGGATAGATTTCAAATAGCTCTGATACAGCAGAAACAACTAAATTATGAAATTGCTAAATTGGGAATTGTATTTCAACCCAGAACAAAAAATGTGCTTTGACGGACACTAAATAACTTGCCCAGCCAGAACAGTACAGCGGTAAAGACAGATTTAGCGGGATATAAATTTGAGGCCTAGTATTTAGGCGCTGGGTGACCGGTATGGATTTACTGACAGAATTAGACTGGGATATGGCCAAAAAATAACCACACTATTGCTGGTTAAATGCACTTGGTGTGACAGCTTGACCAACCACACTATTGAGGGTTAAATGCACTTGGTGACGGGCGCAGCTTGCCCCTGATGTAGTATATGGCCAAAAAATAAACAGACTATTGCTGGTTAAATGCACTTGGTGTGACAGCTTCACCCTGATGTAGGCTTTAGCCAAAAAACAACCACACCATTGAGGGTTAAATGCACTTGGTGACAGGCGCAGCTTGCCCCTGATGTAGTATATGGCCAAAAAATAAACAGACTATTGCTGGTTAAATGCACTTGGTGTGACAGCTTCACCCTGATGTAGGCTTTAGCCAAAAAACAACCACACCATTGAGGGTTAAATGCACTTGGTCGCAGCTTGTGCTGGCGCACCACAAGACACAAAATGGCCGCCGATCACCCCAGAAAAAAGTGACTGACAAACGGTCTGGGCAGCCTAAAAACAGTGAGCAATTGAATTTCAGCAGCTCAATGATGCACAGCTGCAGATCGATCGATTAATCAAGTCCTTTGGAGGAGTTAATCTGCCTAATCTCGCCCTACTGTCACAGCCGCAACCTCTCCCTACGCTAATCAGAGCAGAGTGACGGGCGGTGCTATGTGACTCCAGCTTAAATAGAGGCTGGGTCACATGGTGCTCTGGCCAATCACAGCCATGCCAATAGTAGGCATGGCTGTGACGGCCTCTTGGGGCAAGTAGTATGACGCTTGTTGATTGGCTGCTTTGCAGCCTTTCAAAAAGCGCCAAGAAAGCGTCACAAAAGCGCCAAGAAAGCGACGAACACCGAACCCGAACCCGGACTTTTACGAAAATGTCCGGGTTCGGGTCCGTGTCACGGACACCCCAAAATTCGGTACGAACCCGAACTATACAGTTCGGGTTCGCTCATCCCTACTCCTCACAGCTGTGCTTGATATTGCAGCTGAGCCTCATTCACTTGAATTGAACTAATTTGAATTGAACTAGGCCACTGATGATTGAGATATCACGTGGCCTAGGAGAGGCCTAACTGCTCATAGAGCAGCCTCTTCATACAGCTGATCGACAGGGGGGCTGGGATCCCGCTTATCTGATATTGATGACGTATCCAGAAGATAGGCCATCAATATCAAAATACTGCAGGACCTTTTAATGGCCTTGGAGTGCTCTTAAGGAGTAGAATTTGAATATTTGCAGATGATTTTAAGCTCTGTAAAGTAATTCAAGTAGAGGAGGACAATACAATAATAAAAAGAGATTTGGAAAAGCTGGAGACCTGGTGGAGAAATGGGAAATTAAGTTCGATGTGGATAAATGTGAGGTCATGCACTTGTGCCAAAGAAAGAAAATGTACAATTATGTGTTAAATATTAAAACATTGGGGACAGCCGCCACTGAAAAAAGACTTTAGGATATAGTGAGCAATGCCAGGCAGCTGCTGCCAAGGCAAACAAAATAATAGGCCACATATGGAATATTGGGTACAATTTCAGGCAATTAAAGGTATGGATGGACTGCAGTATAGACAGGGTAGCAGACTCGGGTTTGTTTATTCTGGAGGAAAGACAGGCTTAGGGAGATCTAATTGCAATGTACAAACACATGAATGGACAATGCAGAGATCTTTCTGATGGCCCTTTTATAACTAGTCCTGTAATCATGACGAAAGGGCAGCTTCAACGTCCAAAGGAAAGAAGATTTAATCACCAATATAGACGGGGATCTTTACTGTAAGAGCAGTGAGACTATGGAAGTTTCTGCCAGAGGAGGTCCTGATAGTTGAATCACTGAACGCATTCAAGAAGGGTCTGGATGCCTTTCTTGAAAGCAGAAATATTGCAGTTTATGGGTAATAGATTTCCAGAGATTTCATTGATCCAGTGATTTATAATGATTACTATATTTGGATTAGAGAAATAATTTTTAACCATTAATATGAAGCAATTGCCGTCCTCATCATGGGTTTTTTGCCTTCTTCTGGATCAACACTATAGATTTAGAGATTGGACTTGTGCTTGTGCCTTATGCCAACCTTACCAGGTATTAGCAAAATTATTTAAAGGGGTTGTCCAGGCTTTTACTATTGATGACCTATCCTCAGGATAGATCATCAATATCAGATCGACGGGGGTCCGATACCTGGCACCTCTGACGATCAGCTGGATGAGGAGACTGCCTGTGCAGTCCGCACGTGCAGTCTCCCCTCTCTCTTCATGTACGCTGCTGCTGTCTATGGCAAAGACCAGAAGGTGTCGGACCCAGTGGCGTCGCCATGGGGGGACCAGAGGGGGCCACAGCCCCCCCTACATCACGCTGTGCCCCCCCATGTGCTCCACCAACTAAAATGAGCCCCCTAAGTGAGCC
Organism: Bufo gargarizans; assembly: GCF_014858855.1. Classification (NCBI taxonomy): domain Eukaryota; kingdom Metazoa; phylum Chordata; class Amphibia; order Anura; family Bufonidae; genus Bufo; species Bufo gargarizans. Next base: position 155,189,007 of record NC_058086.1, on the reverse strand, counting down.
GCCGCAGTCGGGCACAGGGAGATGAGCGCTTCCATTGCACTAATCTCCATAGTCATCTGCCTGTGCTGTGGCGGTGCAGGGGAGGGAGAGGCGTGTCCCTTCCCCTTCCTCTGATAGGCTGCCAGCCTAGGGCCTGAGCCATACAGCGTGGGACACAGGCCGGAAGAGGCCTGCATCGCATCGCTGACATGGAGGTAAGTATAAGTGGGTTTTTTTACAATAGTTTTACAGGCACATTAGGGGGGCTCTTGTTACTGGCACATTGGGGGGCCTTATTACTGGCACATGATGGGGGGGCTTATTACTGGCACATGATGGGGGGCTTATAACTGGCACATGATGGGGGGCTTATTACTGGCACATGATGGGGGGCTGGGCTCTTATTACTGGCACATTGGGGGGGGCTCTTGTTACTGGCACGTTATTGTGGGCACTTATTACTGGCACGTTATTGGGGGCACTTATTACTGGCACGTTATTGGTGGGCACTATAGGGGCATCTACTGAGGCCACAAAGAAGGGGTATTTTATATGGGGGGCTCTGAACAGTAGCATTTTATACTAGGACACATTATGGTGGGTACTATGGGGAAGGGGGAGAGGAGTACTATGGAGTCATCTAGAGGGGGGCACTAAGGAGGGGTATTTTATACTTGCAAATTATGAGGGACACTGAGGGCATCTACTGGGGCACGATATATGAGGCATTTTATACTGCTACATTATGGGGGACACTAGGAGGAAGGGGGAGAGGAGCACTATGGGGGCATTTACTGAGGGCACTATATAGGGGTATTTTATACTGGCACATTATGGGGGACATTAGCTCAACTGGGGGCATTACAAGGGGGTATTTTTTGCACTGTCACATTATAAGGAGAATTATTTCTACTGGGGGGGGGGGGCATTATGGTGGGCTTTATTACTCCCCCATGGTATGACCCCCTAGTAGCAGCACCAGCCTCTCCCTGCTCTGCTATCCTTCTGCCTCTTCTCCAAATCCTTATTATGAAATCTTTCTCATTAGGATAAAACACAACATCAGCTCCGCCAAGCCCCCGGCCAAAGTGTGGAAGTGGTGTCCGAGATCCCCAAGGGCCAAGTGATTGTAAGTTTTCATGTGAAATATGTTTTTTATACACATATAGCCTACACTGTGCCCCACAATATACAGTATACTTCTACACTGTGCCACACAATGTACAGTATACCTCTACACTGTGCCACACAATATACAGTATACCTCTACACTGTGCCACAGAATATTCAGTATACCTCTACACTGTGCCGCACAATATAAAGTATACCTCTACACTGTGCCACACAATATAAAGTATACCTCTACACTGTGCCGCACAATATACAGTATACCGCTACACTGTGCTACACAATGTACAGTATACCTCTACACTGTGCCCCACAATGTACAGTATACCTCTACACTGTGCCACACAATGTACAGTATACCACTACACTGTGCCACACAATACACAGTATACCTCTACACTGTGCCACACAATGTACAGTATACCTCTACACTGTGCCACACAATGTACAGTATACCTCTACACTGTGCCACACAATGTACAGTATACCTCTACACTGTGCCACACAATGTACAGTACACCTCTACACTGTGCCACACAATATACAGTATACCTCTACACTGTGCCACACAATGTACAGTATACCTCTACACTGTGCCACACAATATACAGTATACCTCTACACTGTGCCACACAATGTACAGTATACCTCTACACTGTGCCACACAATATACAGTATACCTCTACACTGTGCCACACAATGTACAGTATACTTCTACACTGTGCCACACAATACACAGTATACCTCTACACTGTGCCACACAATGTACAGTATACCTCTACACTGTGCCACACAATGTACAGTATACTTCTACACTGTGCCACACAATGTACAGTATACCTCTACACTGTGCCACACAATGTACAGTATACCTCTACACTGTGCCACACAATGTACAGTATATATCGCTACACCGTGCCCCACAATGTACAGTATACCTCTACACTGTGCCACACAATATACAGTGTACCTCTACACTGTGCCACACAATATACAGTATACCTCTACACTGTGCCACACAATATACAGTATACCTCTACACTGTGCCACACAATGTACAGTATACCTCTACACTGTGCCACACAATGTACAGTATATATCGCTACACCGTCCCACACAATGTACAGTATACCTCTACACTGTGCCACACAATATACAGTGTACCTCTACACTGTGCCACACAATATACAGTATACCTCTACACTGTGCCACACAATGTACAGTATACCTCTACACTGTGCCACACAATGTACAGTATACCTCTACACTGTGCCACACAATGTACAGTATATATCGCTACACCGTGCCACACAATGTACAGTATACCTCTACACTGTGCCACACAATATACAGTGTACCTCTACACTGTGCCACACAATATACAGTATACCTCTTCACTGTGCCACACAATGTACAGTATACCTCTACACTGTGCCACACATTATACAGTACACCTCTACACTGTGCCACACAATATACAGTATACCTCTACACTGTGCCACACAATATACAGTACACCTCTACACTGTGCCACACAATATACAGTATACCTCTACACTGTGCCACACAATATACAGTATACCTCTACACTGTGCCCCACAATATACAGTATACCTCTACACTGTGCCACACAATATACAGTATACCGCTACACTGTGGAGTCTGTTCTATAAGCACCCTTGTTCTGTGGCGGCGGACAGAAAATAATCTGGAAGTGCCCCTCCCGAGACCAGGCTCTGGATCCGCCACTGGTCTGGACCGCTCCCAGGAGTGTACATTTCTTCTATACTGTAATCCGTATCCTCTGACCTGCAGAAATCAGCCCTAGCTCAGTAACAACTAACAGGCAGGACCTGTAGGCTGTAGCCTGGCCCTGTTACCGAAGCTAGCCGAGTGGTGTGAGGTAAAGGTACCAGTAAAGATGAGCGGCCGCTTAGTCCTGATTTAAAGTTAAAGTTACTGCAGGATATGGATTACAGTTTAGAAATGTCAAATGTACACTCCTGTGAGTGGCGGGGAGGGAGATCTGTGGATGACACTGTTATAGGGAGGGGGATCTGTGGATGACACTGTTATGGAGGGGGAAATGGGGATGACACGGTCATGGGGTGGATCTGTGGATGACACATATAGCATAAGATGCTATATACGGTATGTTTCATCCACAGATCCCCCCCCATAGCAGTGTCATCCACAGATCCCCCTCCCTAAAAAAGTGTCAGCCACAGGAAACTAGGACATGTTGAAATCTGAGTGATTGTTTTTTCTTTTTAAAACACAGACAGCAGGACTTGTCTTCCCTGTTGCGGTTTTAGGTATTGGGTAAAGTATCGCAGCATTTCTAAGCATACTTGTGTAAATGTATCGTTGTTATAGCTGCCCCCCGTACTTTTGTCCTGGCCCCCTAGAGACGCCACTGGTCGGACCCCCGTCGATCTGATATTTTTGACTTATCCTAAGGATACGTCATCGATTCTAAAAGCCCGGACCACCCCTTTAATACACTGAGATCATGGAAAACTGGGGGAATAAGATGTCATTGAGAAAAAAGATTGTTCATCTGACCTCCTACTGCAGGGATGGCCAACCTGAGGCTCTCCAGCTGTTGCAAAACTACGACTCCCAGCATGCCCAGACTGCCTAAAGATAACAGCCTACAGCAAGGCATGGTGGGAGTTGTAGTTTTACAACAGCTGGAGAGCCACAGGTTGGCCATCCCTGTCCTACTGTATTTATGTAGCTTGTGGTCTGTAACAAAAACTTAAGGAAATGTAATGGGCATGAAAGACTAGAGCATATCTAATTCATAGTAGGACCCTAAGAAATAGTGGAAGTCAGTGACTGTAAAGGAGTGGTAGAGGGTTAGGAAAACATTGCTACATTCGTCCAAAAACAGCGCCACATTTAGCCACAGGTCGTGTGTAGTTTTGCATCTCAGCTGCGTTTATTTAATTGGGGCTCAGCTGCATTCCCTTCAGTGGAGCTGAGCTCCCATACTACACTCAACCCATGATTTCTGGAAGAAACGAGTTATATTTTTCGAAGACTGTATTGACATCGCATTAACAGCCCTACGTTAGGACTATGCATTGAGAGGATCTACTGATGTATGCCTCAGATGAAAGTCTACAATGCGTCCCAACCCCTTTAAAGCCCTGAAAATTCTGGTACATACTGGCAAATGAAACCGGCTACCAAGGTGGTCGTACATGGTGGCCCAAGTCACATAGTCATTAACCAACCTTAATAAATAAATACACACCTTCTAAGTGGAAATATATTGGCGCAATGTTTATTAAGGATAACCTTAAAATAAATAAATTAGCATATCAAATTACCATAATAAATAATAATGACCATAAATTAATTAAAATGAATTCTAAATCAATCAACCATTAAATTCCAGAAAACCATAACCAGCAGTCCACCCAGCATTATCTGAGCGACAATCTCCCACTAATAAGCATCGCGAGAGACAAAATGAAGGTCTTCTTTCTTCTTACAGGCACGGACCCCAGCGGAGCACTCCAATATAAAGGAGAATTTTCCCGCCGTTTACCTCCTGGACCAATCAACATCACAGAATCTTCCCGCCTCAGAACTGGACAGGACCAGAAACGACCACTCGTGCCAAGCACAGTTGACCTTAAGATGACCAGACTGGTAAGTTCCACTGAAACACAAGAAGGGGGAAACAGACAAAAAGGGGGGGGGGACACAATACCAGCCATATAGAACACATAGCCATATAGAACGAACCATTATACTTTTAATTAAAATGACAGTGTCTAGGCCACCATGTGTCCCTCAAGCGATTTGCTATGGGGGGCCCTTGGCATTCTTGCATTTCTCCCCAAGTTGACATGACAAAGGTATTGCTTTAAGTTATTGAGTATCATGTCCTGTTTTTTTCTGTACACCAGTTCAGTAATGTCAAGGCATCTTTGTAATTTTCCATACTTAAAGAACGCTGCCTGAACTATCAGTACCATGTAATTACTTTGAAAACTAAGTATACTACACATTTTCAGCACTGGGTATGATATACATTTTTGGAGAGCTTTGTCAAAACTGATGTAAAGGAAATCTGGCTTAGTTGCCCATTGCAACCAATCAGATTCCACCTTACATCTTTCAGAGCTCCTTTTGAAAATGAAAGGTGGAATCTGATTGGTTGCTATGGGCAACTAAGATAGTTTTCCTTTACACCAGCTTTAAATCTCCCCCTATGTGAATATAATAGGAGGAGAGAGAAGTCTGCTATCCGGGCCTCTAAATTTCAATTTACAACTATGCCCTTGATAGGTCGACTAAAACACAGATGGAAATTTTGCTAAACCACATGTCCGGTGGGCATCTGAATGTCTGACTTTGCGTGAATTGTATACATGACATATAATGTCACAACTAATGGATAACTTGCCCTATATGCATTTGGGTGCAATTTTTAGTGGGTAGACAGATGTAATCATATCATATCTTACAGTGATTCTGAAAGCCAGGCAAAATGAAAAGTATAAAATCACTTTCATAGAAAAAACAATACTCATTTATTTCCCATGGGGTACAGGGATTGTTTTGTACTTATTGGCTCTTATAAGAAATTTTCCCTTGTGGATATTGCTGTATTTTGTCCAAATGCCCTCTGCTACTAGGAAAAGGGGCCTTGAATGTAAATGTCAAGCAACTTCAAGCAAATAAACCTGTACTTCCTCGCCGTTGAATTCCAATTGAATGTGTGGTTCCTGCAGGGTTGTAATTAAAGAAAAAAAAAAACACCATTCTACAACTTTAAGGATATGATTTACCCAGAGAATCACCTGTTTCCTTTGACCTTCCAGCTGTTTCCCTTTTCCCTCTACAAAGTCATTGCCATGTATTAGATTTCCTCTTAGACAATAGCGCTCAGCAGCTTGGGCAGGCCGCGATAACGCCGGGGTCTCCGCATGAAGAAACATACCGAGCAACTAAATCCAACTCACTTCAGGGAACTTTTTTTCGATTTTTACATGCCGGCTAAAGTTCTAGCGCACTCACAACAATGAATCCAATGCATTAGGAATCTTTAAGGCACATATTTTTCGGCTTTTCTTAAATGATTGTAAAAACCGCCAGCACCTTGTGTTTTGGAGAAAAAAATGCCGCCCAAAACACTTTATAAGTAGTGCATTTTATAATTCTCTTTAGACTTTAAAGGGGTTATCCGGTGGGATTACATTTCTTATTTAGGGGATAGAATTGCAGTAACCATCTTGTTCACTGCTAAAAGATTAATGTTATGGTTCATTACTAAAGCTGCTGTTAAAGGGGTTGTCCGGGATTGGGGACATTGATGTAAGTGTACAACAGTCACCTAAATATTACATTCATGCCTGTCCTACCTTTACCAGACTTTTCTGATGCCCCTTTTTCAATTTGCAAATTCTCAGCCGGAAGTGCCGTTTTTCGCAGAGTTAGTGACGTACCGGGTCACTTTCTGCAGAGTCTTACACTTCGCAAGGAGCCCGGTGACGTCACAGTCAGCCACAGTACTTATGCAGCATCCCACCTATCTGTGCAAATGGGACACTCCAAACATCTTAATGTATATACATGTGTTTATTTGCATTTTATGGTATTCTCTATTATCTGGCTGGCAATTTCATTTACATCCATTTGCCCCTAGGTGGCGCATGCACCACATAATATATAGGGGGGGGGGTGTCTAGCTAAAAAAATAAAACGCTAGTTAGTAGTCGGTGAGAGGAGGAGAAGCAAGTTCATGGAGGAGAGAGACAGGCTAAAGTCACCATGTAGCTGTGCTCCTTTCCTCTGGGCCCTGATCAAGCCTGGAGAAGATAACTACAGAAACCAAGCACCAGACGGTAAGTCTATACACCAAGATGCAGAGAGCCTAGTGAGGGTAACAGCTAACTGTAATGAAGAGGTGCCTCCAGTGTCAGTTGTAAATGTAAGACCGCTTCTGAGCGGTCTTACATTTAGACTTTTTTCTACATCTAAAACAGGCGTAGAAAATGGTGAATGAGACCTGGCATGAAGTCGCTAATTTAGGCGTATTTCAGCATAGTAAATGACCCCTATCTGTGGATCCAGGAAGACACCATTAGTGTAAAGCTGCCAGAAAAGCAGCTTTGCTAAGAACTACCCTCTGAGGGAAAGAAGTTTTGAATCTCTATAGATGGTTGGGGACCATAAGGGACAGTGCTTGGACAGAGACAGTAAAGGTATCGCACGCTGATGACTTTGGACTTTACTGCACATAAGTTGGGTTATATTACTTCTGGTGCCTGCCACACCACTACGATGGATAGGTGATTCGATCTAAGACTGCACCACGCAGTTGAGCACTGCAGAGTTTGTATGCCTGTGGTCATTTGGGAAGAATGCATGGTATATCTAGAGAGAGGCTAAGAGGGGACCATCATATTGCCAATCCCCTATACAAAACCTTTGTGAAACATATGCCTTGTGAAATACTTGAGAACACTGTCTGTATTTGCACTGTGACACTCTTCAGTAAAATACTTTATTTCACTATAATCAAGATGGCCTGGTCATTGGTCTCCATACCTGAAACGGATTCTGTTTACTGTTCTCCTACCTTGCACCCTGCTACCATTCATCTAACATCAAGGCTACCACCAGGCAGGAGACCCCAAAGTCCAGGGAATACCCATCTCCATTTGCTGCTGGTCCAGGGAGCACTGGAGCAAGAATTAGCCACAGTGAGCTCTAGGACCCCCTTATTGCCTTCACCACCACTCCCATCACTGCAGAATTAAGGGTTAAGAAAAAGAAGCACTCACCTCACTGCTGCACCAGTGCTTATCCGGTCCAATGCTTATCCGGTCCCCACTTGGCTCTACTTCCTGGTCCAGGCTCGACACAATGACTGTTTAGCCAATCACTGGCCACATTGGTCACCACAACGCTGGTCTCTTCCCGGAACAGTGGCGTCACGTTCATCAGTCACATGGCCTACGGGTAATTCAGTCCCACTTAAGTGAATGGGCCTGAGCTCCAAAACCAAGCACAGGCGCTTTACAATGGACGGTGCTCTGCCTGGTAAGCTGTAAGGAGACTGCAGTGCTCGCCACCATTGCATCTTCTTCAAACAGCTGATCGGAAGAGGTCCCGAGTGTCAGAACCCTGACGTTCTGATATTAGGTCATCACATATTAAATTAAATGCCTGGAAACCCCCTTAAAATTCTGTATATGACTGATGTGGGTGAATACAATCTATGTACAGCGGAATTTGCTAGTGCCATACAAAAGATGGCTGACATCTCTTAAAAAAATAATTTTATGCCAAGGTTTTTCCTTCATTTTCTCATTCAGTCACAAGGCAGCTAGTGTAGATGGAAGTGTAAATCTTGATGCCAGCTCTTTCACACCCAGCCATCTAATGGCAGCCGAGCCCAGGTTCACACGTACACCCTCACCTCTCAGAACGAGCAGATCTTAAAATCCTGTTAATTGTACACACTTGACATCTTTCTTGCAATGTTTTAGCTCTGATTGCTACAATAATAAACACTTGTCATTGTCACTTACCAATATTCTCCGTCTCTCCTGAACAGAACTTTGTGCCGTCATATGGAGTCCCTGCTCTGCATACCTCCAAAGAACACCAGGAATGAACCGTCATATACTTGTCCTGTAATTGCAGGCAAAAGGAACCTTACAAAACAGCCCCTGCCTCATGTATTCAACTGACATGACCTGGTGCTCCTGACAGCAAAACCACTTTCTTCTAATAATTGTTAGTAACATTCATCAGACTGTGATGATACAGAAGGGTTGGTTGACAATCGATGGAACATATACACCGCATTACTGAACTAGGTGACATTTGGAAAAAACGACATTGTCATGTACAGCCTACTGTAAATTATAAGAATTTTTGAAGCTTGTAAGAGGGTTGGAATCAGCCTTGCACTTCTTACAGAAACAACATGGATCCTTTACAGCCTGTACTTGGGGTGTCCATTAGGGATGAGCGAACTCGAACTGTATAGTTCGGGTTCGTACCGAATTTTGGGGTGTCCGTGACACGGACCCGAACCCGGACATTTTCGTAAAAGTCCGGGTTCGGGTTCGGTGTTCGTCGCTTTCTTGGCGCTTTTGTGACGCTTTCTTGGCGCTTTTTGAAAGGCTGCAAAGCAGCCAATCAACAAGCGTCATACTACTTGCCCCAAGAGGCCATCACAGCCATGCCTACTATTGGCATGGCTGTGATTGGCCAGAGCACCATGTGACCCAGCCTCTATTTAAGCTGGAGTCACATAGCGCCGCCCGTCACTCTGCTCTGATTAGCGTAGGGAGAGGTTGCGGCTGCGACAGTAGGGCGAGATTAGGCAGATTAACTCCTCCAAAGGACTTGATTAACTGATCGATCTGCAGCTGTGGATCATTGAGCTGCTGATCCTCAATTGCTCACTGTTTTTAGGCTGCCCAGACCGTTTGTCAGTCACATTTTTCTGGGGTGATCGGCGGCCATTTTGTGTCTTGTGGTGCGCCAGCACAAGCTGCGACCAAGTGCATTTAACCCTCAATGGTGTGGTTGTTTTTTGGCTAAAGCCTACATCAGGGTGAAGCTGTCACACCAAGTGCATTTAACCAGCAATAGTCTGTTCATTTTTTGGCCATATACAAAATCAGGGGCAAGCTGCGCCTGTCACCAAGTGCATTTAACCCTCAATGGTGTGGTTGTTTTTTGGCTAAAGCCTACATCAGGGTGAAGCTGTCACACCAAGTGCATTTAACCAGCAATAGTCTGTTCATTTTTTGGCCATATACAAAATCAGGGGCAAGCTGCGCCTGTCACCAAGTGCATTTAACCCTCAATGGTGTGGTTGTTTTTTGGCTAAAGCCTACATCAGGGTGAAGCTGTCACACCAAGTGCATTTAACCAGCAATAGTCTGTTCATTTTTTGGCCATATACAAAATCAGGGGCAAGCTGCGCCTGTCACCAAGTGCATTTAACCCTCAATGGTGTGGTTGTATTTTGGCTAAAGCCTACATCAGGGTGAAGCTGTCACACCAAGTGCATTTAACCAGCAATAGTCTGTTCATTTTTGGCCATATACAAAATCAGGGGCAAGCTGCGCCTGTCACCAAGTGCATTTAACCCTCAATAGTGTGGTTGTTTTCTGGCTAAAGCCTACATCAGGGTGAAGCTGTCACACCAAGTGCATTTAACCAGCAATAGTCTGTTTATTTTTTGGCCATATACTACATCAGGGGCAAGCTGCGCCCGTCACCAAGTGCATTTAACCCTCAGTAGTGTGGTTGGTCAAGCTGTGACACCAAGTGCATTTAACCAGCAATAGTCTGTTCATTTTTTGGCCATATACTACATCAGGGGCAAGCTGCGCCCGTCACCAAGTGCATTTAACCAGCAATAGTGTGGTTATTTTTTGGCCATATCCCAGTCTAATTCTGTCACTAAATCCATACCGGTCACCCAGCGCCTAAATACTAGGCCTCAAATTTATATCCCGCTAAATCTCTCGTTACCGCTGTCCTGTTGTAGCTGGGAAAGTTATTTAGTGTCCGTCAAAGCACATTTTTTGTTCTGGGTTGAAGTACAATTCCCAATTTAGCAATTTCATAATTTAGTGGTTTCTGCTATATCAGAGCTATTTGAAATCTATCCCTAAAAGGGTATATAATATTCAAGGTGCACATTGGGTCATTCAGAATAACTTCACACACACCCGCTACTGTGTATTTTCAAGTCTAATTCTGTCACTAAACCCATACCTGTCACCCAGCGCCTAAATACTAGGCCTCAAATTTATATCCTGCTAAATCTCTCGTTACCGCTGTCCTGTTGTAGCTGGGAAAGTTATTTAGTGTCCGTCAAAGCACATTTTTGTTCTGGGTTGAAGTACAATTCCCAATTTAGCAATTTCATAATTTAGTGGTTTCTGCTATATCAGAGCTATTTGAAATCTATCCCTAAAAGGGTATATAATATTCAAGGTGCACATTGGGTCATTCAGAATAACTTCACACACACCCGCTACTGTGTATTTCCAAGTCTAATTCTGTCACTAAACCCATACCTGTCACCCAGCGCCTAAATACTAGGCCTCAAATTTATATCCTGCTAAATCTCTCGTTACCGCTGTACTGTTGTTGCTTGGAAAGATATTTAGTGTCCGTCAAAGCACATTTTTTGTTCTGGGTTGAAGTACAATTCCCAATTTAGCAATTTCATAATTTAGTGGTTTCTGCTATATCAGAGCTATTTGAAATCTATCCCTAAAAGGGTATATAATATTCAAGGTGCACATTGGGTCATTCAGAATAACTTCACACACACCCGCTACTGTGTATTTTCAAGTCTAATTCTGTCACTAAACCCATACCTGTCACCCAGCGCCTAAATACTAGGCCTCAAATTTATATCCTGCTAAATCTCTCGTTACCGCTGTCCTGTTGTAGCTGGGAAAGTTATTTAGTGTCCGTCAAAGCACATTTTTTCTTCTGGGTTGAAATACAATTCCCAATTTAGCAATTTCATAATTTAGTGGTTTCTGCTATATCAGAGCTATTTGAAATCTATCCCTAAAAGGGTAGATCATATTGAAGGTGCACATAGGGTCATTCAGAATAACTTCACACACACCCGCTACTGTGTATTTCCAAGTCTAATTCTGTCACTAAACCCATACCTGTCACCCAGCGCCTAAATACTAGGCCTCAAATTTATATCCCGCTAAATCTCTCGTTACCGCTGTCCTGTTGTAGCTGGGAAAGTTATTTAGTGTCCGTCAAAGCACATTTTTTGTTCTGGGTTGAAGTACAATTCCCAATTTAGCAATTTCATAATTTAGTGGTTTCTGCTATATCAGAGCTATTTGAAATCTATCCCTAAAAGGGTATATAATATTCAAGGTGCACATTGGGTCATTCAGAATAACTTCACACACACCCGCTACTGTGTATTTTCAAGTCTAATTCTGTCACTAAACCCATACCTGTCACCCAGCGCCTAAATACTAGGCCTCAAATTTATATCCTGCTAAATCTCTCGTTACCGCTGTACTGTTGTTGCTGGGCAAGATATTTAGTGTCCGTCAAAGCACATTTTTTGTTCTGGGTTGAAATACAATTCCCAATTTAGCAATTTCATAATTTAGTGGTTTCTGCTATATCAGAGCTATTTGAAATCTATCCCTAAAAGGGTATATAATATTCAAGGTGCACATTGGGTCATTCAGAATAACTTCACACACACCCGCTACTGTGTATTTTCAAGTCTAATTCTGTCACTAAACCCATACCTGTCACCCAGCGCCTAAATACTAGGCCTCAAATTTATATCCTGCTAAATCTCTCGTTACCGCTGTACTGTTGTTGCTGGGCAAGATATTTAGTGTCCGTCAAAGCACATTTTTTGTTCTGGGTTGAAATACAATTCCCAATTTAGCAATTTCATAATTTAGTGGTTTCTGCTATATCAGAGCTATTTGAAATCTATCCCTAAAAGGGTATATAATATTCAAGGTGCACATTGGGTCATTCAGAATAACTTCACACACACCCGCTACTGTGTATTTCCAAGTCTAATTCTGTCACTAAACCCATACCTGTCACCCAGCGCCTAAATACTAGGCCTCAAATTTATATCCTGCTAAATCTCTCGTTACCGCTGTACTGTTGTTGCTGGGCAAGATATTTAGTGTCCGTCAAAGCACATTTTTTGTTCTGGGTTGAAATACAATTCCCAATTTAGCAATTTCATAATTTAGTGGTTTCTGCTATATCAGAGCTATTTGAAATCTATCCCTAAAAGGGTATATAATATTCAAGGTGCACATTGGGTCATTCAGAATAACTTCACACACACCCGCTACTGTGTATTTCCAAGTCTAATTCTGTCACTAAACCCATACCTGTCACCCAGCGCCTAAATACTAGGCCTCAAATTTATATCCTGCTAAATCTCTCGTTACCGCTGTACTGTTGTTGCTGGGCAAGATATTTAGTGTCCGTCAAAGCACATTTTTTGTTCTGGGTTGAAATACAATTCCCAATTTAGCAATTTCATAATTTAGTGGTTTCTGCTATATCAGAGCTATTTGAAATCTATCCCTAAAAGGGTATATAATATTCAAGGTGCACATTGGGTCATTCAGAATAACTTCACACACACCCGCTACTGTGTATTTCCAAGTCTAATTCTGTCACTAAACCCATACCTGTCACCCAGCGCCTAAATACTAGGCCTCAAATTTATATCCTGCTAAATCTCTCGTTACCGCTGTACTGTTGTTGCTGGGCAAGATATTTAGTGTCCGTCAAAGCACATTTTTTGTTCTGGGTTGAAATACAATTCCCAATTTAGCAATTTCATAATTTAGTGGTTCCTGCTATATTAGAGCTATTTGAAATCTATCCCTAAAAGGGTATATAATATTCAAGGTGCACATAGGGTCATTCAGAATAACTTCACACACACCCGCTACTGTGTATTTCCAAGTCTAATTCTGTCACTAAACCCATACCGGTCACCCAGCGCCTAAATACTAGGCCTCAAATTTATATCCTGCTAAATCTCTCGTTACCGCTGTACTGTTGTTGCTGGGCAAGATATTTAGTGTCCGTCAAAGCACATTTTTTGTTCTGGGTTGAAATACAATTCCCAATTTAGCAATTTCATAATTTAGTGGTTCCTGCTATATCAGAGCTATTTGAAATCTATCCCAAAAAGGGTATATAATATTCAAGGTGCACATAGGGTCATTCAGAATAACTTCACACACACGCTTCTGTGCATTTCCAAGTCTAATTCTGTCACTAAATCCATACCGGTCACCCAGCGCCTAAATACTAGGCCTCAAATTTATATCCCGCTGAATTTGAATACAATACATTGGGCCAAATAATATATTTGTTGTTGTGGTGAACCATAACAATGAGAAAAACATCTAGTAAGGGACGCGGACGTGGACATGGTCGTGGTGGTGTTAGTGGACCCTCTGGTGCTGGGAGAGGACGTGGCCGTTCTGCCACATCCACACGTCCTAGTGTACCAACTACCTCAGGTCCCAGTAGCCGCCAGAATTTACAGCGATATATGGTGGGGCCCAATGCCGTTCTAAGGATGGTAAGGCCTGAGCAGGTACAGGCATTAGTCAATTGGGTGGCCGACAGTGGATCCAGCACGTTCACATTATCTCCCACCCAGTCTTCTGCAGAAAGCGCACAGATGGCGCCTGAAAACCAACCCCATCAGTCTGTCACATCACCCCCATGCATACCAGGGAAACTGTCTCAGCCTCAAGTTATGCAGCAGTCTCTTATGCTGTTTGAAGACTCCGCTGGCAGGGTTTCCCAAGGGCATCCACCTAGCCCTTCCCCAGCGGTGAAAGACATAGAATGCACTGACGCACAACCACTTATGTTTCCTGATGATGAGGACATGGGAATACCACCTCAGCATGTCTCTGATGATGACGAAACACAGGTGCCAACTGCTGCGTCTTTCTGCAGTGTGCAGACTGAACAGGAGGTCAGGGATCAAGACTGGGTGGAAGACGATGCAGGGGACGATGAGGTCCTAGACCCCACATGGAATGAAGGTCGTGCCACTGACTTTCACAGTTCGGAGGAAGAGGCAGTGGTGAGACCGAGCCAACAGCGTAGCAAAAGAGGGAGCAGTGGGCAAAAGCAGAACACCCGCCGCCAAGAGACTCCGCCTGCTACTGACCGCCGCCATCTGGGACCGAGCACCCCAAAGGCAGCTTCAAGGAGTTCCCTGGCATGGCACTTCTTCAAACAATGTGCTGACGACAAGACCCGAGTGGTTTGCACGCTGTGCCATCAGAGCCTGAAGCGAGGCATTAACGTTCTGAACCTGAGCACAACCTGCATGACCAGGCACCTGCATGCAAAGCATGAACTGCAGTGGAGTAAACACCTTAAAACCAAGGAAGTCACTCAGGCTCCCCCTGCTACCTCTTCTGCTGCTGCCGCCTCGGCCTATTCTGCTGCTGCCGCCTCGGCCTCTTCCTCCGCCTCTGGAGGAACGTTGGCACCTGCCGCCCAGCAAACAGGGGATGTACCACCAACACCACCACCACCACCTCCGTCACCAAGCGTCTCAACCATGTCACACGCCAGCGTTCAGCTCTCCATCTCACAAACATTTGATAGAAAGCGTAAATTCCCACCTAGCCACCCTCGATCCCTGGCCCTGAATGCCAGCATTTCTAAACTACTGGCCTATGAAATGCTGTCATTTAGGCTGGTGGACACAGACAGCTTCAAACAGCTCATGTCGCTTGCTGTCCCACAGTATGTTGTTCCCAGCCGGCACTACTTCTCCAAGAGAGCCGTGCCTTCCCTGCACAACCAAGTATCCGATAAAATCAAGTGTGCACTGCGCAACGCCATCTGTAGCAAGGTCCACCTAACCACAGATACGTGGACCAGTAAGCACGGCCAGGGACGCTATATCTCCCTAACTGCACACTGGGTAAATGTAGTGGCAGCTGGGCCCCAGGCGGAGAGCTGTTTGGCGCACGTCCTTCCGCCGCCAAGGATCGCAGGGCAACATTCTTTGCCTCCTGTTGCCACCTCCTCCTTCTCGGCTTCCTCCTCCTCTTCTTCCACCTGCTCATCCAGTCAGCCACACACCTTCACCACCAACTTCAGCACAGCCCGGGGTAAACGTCAGCAGGCCATTCTGAAACTCATATGTTTGGGGGACAGGCCCCACACCGCACAGGAGTTGTGGCGGGGTATTGAACAACAGACCGACGAGTGGTTGCTGCCGGTGAGCCTCAAGCCCGGCCTGGTGGTGTGTGATAATGGGCGAAATCTCGTTGCAGCTCTGGGACTAGCCAATTTGACGCACATCCCTTGCTTGGCGCATGTGCTGAATTTGGTGGTGCAGAAGTTCATTCACAACTACCCCGACATGTCAGAGCTGCTGCATAAAGTGCGGGCCGTCTGTTCGCGCTTCCGGCGTTCACATCCTGCCGCTGCTCGCCTGTCTGCGCTACAGCGTAACTTCGGCCTTCCCGCTCACCGCCTCATATGCGACGTGCCCACCAGGTGGAACTCCACCTTGCACATGCTGGACAGACTGTGCGAGCAGCAGCAGGCCATAGTGGAGTTTCAGCTGCAGCACGCACGGGTCAGTCGCACTACAGAACAGCACCACTTCACCACCAATGACTGGGCCTCCATGCGAGACCTGTGTGCCCTGTTGCGCTGTTTCGAGTACTCCACCAACATGGCCAGTGGCGATGACACCGTTATCAGCGTTACAATACCACTTCTATGTCTCCTTGAGAAAACACTTAGGGCGATGATGGAAGAGGAGGTGGCCCAGGAGGAGGAGGAGGAGGAGGAGGAAGAGGGGTCATTTTTAGCACTTTCAGGCCAGTCTCTTCGAAGTGACTCAGAGGGAGGTTTTTGGCAACAGCAGAGGCCAGGTACAAATGTGGCCAGCCAGGGCCCACTACTGGAGGACGAGGAGGACGAGGATGAGGAGGAGGTGGAGGAGGATGAGGATGAAGCATGGTCACAGCGGGGTGGCACCCAACGCAGCTCGGGTCCATCACTGGTGCGTGGCTGGGGGGAAAGGCAGGACGATGACGATACGCCTCCCACAGAGGACAGCTTGTCCTTACCCCTGGGCAGCCTGGCACACATGAGCGACTACATGCTGCAGTGCCTGCGCAACGACAGCAGAGTTGCCCACATTTTAACCTGTGCGGACTACTGGGTTGCCACCCTGCTGGATCCACGCTACAAAGACAATGTGCCCACCTTACTTCCTGCACTGGAGCGTGATAGGAAGATGCGCGAGTACAAGCGCACGTTGGTAGACGCGCTACTGAGAGCATTCCCAAATGTCACAGGGGAACAAGTGGAAGCCCAAGGCCAAGGCAGAGGAGGAGCAAGAGGTCGCCAAGGCAGCTGTGTCACGGCCAGCTCCTCTGAGGGCAGGGTTAGCATGGCAGAGATGTGGAAAAGTTTTGTCAACACGCCACAGCTAACTGCACCACCACCTGATACGCAACGTGTTAGCAGGAGGCAACATTTCACTAACATGGTGGAACAGTACGTGTGCACACCCCTCCACGTACTGACTGATGGTTCGGCCCCATTCAACTTCTGGGTCTCTAAATTGTCCACGTGGCCAGAGCTAGCCTTTTATGCCTTGGAGGTGCTGGCCTGCCCGGCAGCCAGCGTTTTGTCTGAACGTGTATTCAGCACGGCAGGGGGCGTCATTACAGACAAACGCAGCCGCCTGTCTACAGCCAATGTGGACAAGCTGACGTTCATAAAAATGAACCAGGCATGGATCCCACAGGACCTGTCCGTCCCTTGTCCAGATTAGACATTAACTACCTCCCCATAACCATATATTATTGGACTCCAGGGCACTTCCTCATTCAATCCTATTTTTATTTTCATTTTACCATTATATTGCAAGGCTACCCAAAGTTGAATGAACCTCTCCTCTGCCTGTGTGCTAGGCCTAAATATATGCCAATGGATTGTTGCAGTGGTGGCTGACGTGAAGCCTCATTCTCTGCTATGACATGCAGACTGATTCTCTGGTGACATGAAGCCAGATTGTCTGTTACGGGACCTCTCTCCTCTGCCTGGGTGCTGGGCCTGAATTTATGACAATGGACTGTTGCAGTGGTGGGTGACGTGAAGCCTGATTCTCTGCTATGACATGCAGACTGATTCTCTGGTGACATGAAGCCAGATCCTCTGTTACGGGACCTCTCTCCTCTGCCTGGGTGCTGGGCCTAAATTTATGAAAATGGACTGTTGCAGTGGTGGGTGACATGAAGCCTCATTCTCTGCTATGACATGCAGACTGATTCTCTGCTGACATGAAGCCAGATCGTCTGT
Organism: Bufo gargarizans; assembly: GCF_014858855.1. Classification (NCBI taxonomy): domain Eukaryota; kingdom Metazoa; phylum Chordata; class Amphibia; order Anura; family Bufonidae; genus Bufo; species Bufo gargarizans. The sequence goes on along the minus strand of NC_058086.1, from coordinate 155,171,004 downwards.
TACGGGACCTCTCTCCTCTGCCTGGGTGCTGGGCCTAAATTTATGAAAATGGACTCTTACAGTGGTGGGTGACGTGAAGCCTGATTCTCTGCTATGACATGAAGACTGATTCTCTGCTGACATGAAGCCAGATCCTCTGTTACGGGACCTCTCTCCTCTGCCTGGGTGCTGGGCCTAAATATCTGACAATGGACTGTTGCATTGGTGGCTGACGTGAAGCCTGATTCTCTGCTATGATATGAAGACTGATTCTCTGCTGACATGAAGCCAGATTGTCTGTTACGGGACCTCTCTCCTCTGCCTGTGTGCTAGGCCTAAATATATGCCAATGGATTGTTGCAGTGGTGGCTGACGTGAAGCCTGATTCTCTGCTATGACATGCAGACTGATTCTCTGGTGACATGAAGCCAGATCCTCTGTTACGGGACCTCTCTCCTCTGCCTGGGTGCTGGGCCTAAATTTATGAAAATGGACTGTTGCAGTGGTGGGTGACGTGAAGCCTGATTCTCTGCTATGACATGCAGACTGATTCTCTGGTGACATGAAGCCAGATCCTCTGTTACGGGACCTCTCTCCTCTGCCTGGGTGCTGGGCCTAAATATCTGACAATGGACTGTTGCATTGGTGGCTGACGTGAAGCCTGATTCTCTGCTATGACATGCAGACTAATTCTCTGCTGACATGAAGCCAGATTGTCTGTTACGGGACCTCTCTCCTCTGCCTGGGTGCTGGGCCTAAATTTATGAAAATGGACTGTTGCAGTGGTGGGTGACGTGAAGCCTGATTCTCTGCTATGACATGAAGACTGATTCTCTCCTGACATGAAGCCAGATTGTCTGTTACGGGACCTCTCTCCTCTGCCTGGGTGCTGGGCCTAAATTTATGAAAATGGACTGTTACAGTGGTGGGTGACGTGAAGCCTGATTCTCTGCTATGATATGAAGACTGATTCTCTGCTGACATGAAGCCAGATTGTCTGTTACGGGACCTCTCTCCTCTGCCTGGGTGCTGGGCCTAAATTTATGAAAATGGACTCTTACAGTGGTGGGTGACGTGAAGCCTGATTCTCTGCTATGACATGAAGACTGATTCTCTGCTGACATGAAGCCAGATCCTCTGTTACGGGACCTCTCTCCTCTGCCTGGGTGCTGGGCCTAAATATCTGACAATGGACTGTTGCATTGGTGGCTGACGTGAAGCCTGATTCTCTGCTATGATATGAAGACTGATTCTCTGCTGACATGAAGCCAGATTGTCTGTTACGGGACCTCTCTCCTCTGCCTGGGTGCTGGGCCTAAATTTATGAAAATGGACTCTTACAGTGGTGGGTGACGTGAAGCCTGATTCTCTGCTATGACATGAAGACTGATTCTCTGGTGACATGAAGCCAGATCCTCTGTTACGGGACCTCTCTCCTCTGCCTGGGTGCTGGGCCTAAATTTATGAAAATGGACTGTTGCAGTGGTGGGTGACGTGAAGCCTGATTCTCTGCTATGACATGCAGACTGATTCTCTGGTGACATGAAGCCAGATCCTCTGTTACGGGACCTCTCTCCTCTGCCTGGGTGCTGGGCCTAAATTTTTGAAAATGGACTGTTGCAGTGGTGGGTGACGTGAAGCCTCATTCTCTGCTATGACATGCAGACTGATTCTCTGCTGACATGAAGCCAGATCGTCTGTTACGGGACCTCTCTCCTCTGCCTGGGTGCTGGGCCTAAATTTATGAAAATGGACTCTTACAGTGGTGGGTGACGTGAAGCCTGATTCTCTGCTATGACATGAAGACTGATTCTCTGCTGACATGAAGCCAGATCCTCTGTTACGGGACCTCTCTCCTCTGCCTGGGTGCTGGGCCTAAATATCTGACAATGGACTGTTGCATTGGTGGCTGACGTGAAGCCTGATTCTCTGCTATGATATGAAGACTGATTCTCTGCTGACATGAAGCCAGATTGTCTGTTACGGGACCTCTCTCCTCTGCCTGTGTGCTAGGCCTAAATATATGCCAATGGATTGTTGCAGTGGTGGCTGACGTGAAGCCTGATTCTCTGCTATGACATGCAGACTGATTCTCTGGTGACATGAAGCCAGATCCTCTGTTACGGGACCTCTCTCCTCTGCCTGGGTGCTGGGCCTAAATTTATGAAAATGGACTGTTGCAGTGGTGGGTGACGTGAAGCCTCATTCTCTGCTATGACATGCAGACTGATTCTCTGCTGACATGAAGCCAGATCGTCTGTTACGGGACCTCTCTCCTCTGCCTGGGTGCTGGGCCTAAATTTATGAAAATGGACTCTTACAGTGGTGGGTGACGTGAAGCCTGATTCTCTGCTATGACATGAAGACTGATTCTCTGCTGACATGAAGCCAGATCCTCTGTTACGGGACCTCTCTCCTCTGCCTGGGTGCTGGGCCTAAATATCTGACAATGGACTGTTGCATTGGTGGCTGACGTGAAGCCTGATTCTCTGCTATGATATGAAGACTGATTCTCTGCTGACATGAAGCCAGATTGTCTGTTACGGGACCTCTCTCCTCTGCCTGTGTGCTAGGCCTAAATATATGCCAATGGATTGTTGCAGTGGTGGCTGACGTGAAGCCTGATTCTCTGCTATGACATGCAGACTGATTCTCTGGTGACATGAAGCCAGATCCTCTGTTACGGGACCTCTCTCCTCTGCCTGGGTGCTGGGCCTAAATTTATGAAAATGGACTGTTGCAGTGGTGGGTGACGTGAAGCCTGATTCTCTGCTATGACATGCAGACTGATTCTCTGGTGACATGAAGCCAGATCCTCTGTTACGGGACCTCTCTCCTCTGCCTGGGTGCTGGGCCTAAATTTATGAAAATGGACTGTTGCAGTGGTGGGTGACGTGAAGCCTCATTCTCTGCTATGACATGCAGACTGATTCTCTGCTGACATGAAGCCAGATTGTCTGTTACGGGACCTCTCTCCTCTGCCTGGGTGCTGGGCCTGAATTTATGACAATGGACTGTTGCAGTGGTGGCTGACGTGAAGCCTGATTCTCTGCTATGATATGAAGACTGATTCTCTGCTGACATGAAGCCAGATTGTCTGTTACGGGACCTCTCTCCTCTGCCTGGGTGCCGGGGCCTAAATATCTGAGAATGGACTGTTCCAGTGGTGGGTAACGGGAAGCCAGATTCTCTGCTATGATATGAAGACTGATTCTCTGCTGACATGAAGCCAGATTGTCTGTTACGGGACCTCTCTCCTCTGCCTGGGTGCTGGGCCTAAATTTATGAAAATGGACTATTACAGTGGTGGGTGACGTGAAGCCTGATTCTCTGCTATGACATGAAGACTGATTCTCTGCTGACATGAAGCCAGATTGTCTGTTACGGGACCTCTCTCCTCTGCCTGGGTGCCGGGGCCTAAATATCTGAGAATGGACTGTTCCAGTGGTGGGTGACGGGAAGCCAGATTCTCTGCTATGGAACCTCTCTCCAATTGATTTTGGTTAATTTTTATTTATTTAATTTTTATTTTAATTAATTTCCCTATCCACATTTGTTTGCAGGGGATTTACCTACATGTTGCTGCCTTTTGCAGCCCTCTAGCCCTTTCCTGGGCTGTTTTACAGCCGTTTTAGTGCCGAAAAGTTCGGGTCCCCATTGACTTCAATGGGGTTCGGGTTCGGGACGAAGTTCGGATCGGGTTCGGATCCCGAACCCGAACATTTCCGGGATGTTCGGCCGAACTTCTCGAACCCGAACATCCAGGTGTTCGCTCAACTCTAGTGTCCATATCTCCTGAGTTAAAGGGTTGTCTCACCTGAGACATTGGTGGCATATCTCTAGGATATGCCACCAATGTCAGACAGGCACCGGTCCCACTTCTGGGGCCTGCACATATCTCTAGAATGGAGCTCCCAAAGTGAAGGTGAGTGCACCGTGCATGCACCGGTACCACACGTGGCTATCTTCAGAAGTCCCATAGAAATAAATGGAGGGCAGCATCTCTAGCTTATTCCACCAATGTTAGATGGTTGCGGGTCCCACCTCTGGGACCTGCACCTATTTCTAGAATGGAGCTCCCAAAGTGAGCAAGAGCACACTGCACATGCGCTGCTGCCCTCCATTAATTTCTGTGGGAGCACTGAAAATAGCTGAGACCCGGCTCGTGAATGGAGCGGAAGCCTAGCTTACTCGGTGCACTCTCCATTTATTTCTATGAGACTTCTGAAGATAGCCGAGCGCGCTCTAGAGGTGGGACCTGCACCTTTCTGACATTGGTGGCATATCCTAGAGATTATCAGCATCCACCGCACCCCATGCATTTAGAGGCAATACCGATATCGGATGGTGACTGGCTCATGTAGCTTTATGTCTGCTCCCCTATTGTGTTAAGATGGCCGGACGATTGTACAAAACAAGCATCTCTGACTTTTGTCTCACCCAAGGGCGCAGCTAAAGGCTCATGGGCCTCATAGATTTTAAGCTCCTGTAATCAGGGTCCTCATTCCTCTTGTTATAATTGTTGACCTGTTTGCTGCTATGTTATTTATGACTCTGTTTGTACTTAACCCGCTGATTGTAAAGCGCTGCAGAATATGTTGGTGCTATATAAATAAAGATTATTATATGATATGCCACCAATGTCTCAGACAACCCCTTTAATATAGTTGAACTGTGACATGCCTGTGACATGCTGAACTACTGAAGAATACGCCAGTATGCATATGTTATCTTGTTATTACCTGCCATTATATCTTACGTGTGCCATGTAACTTCCATTGATAGTAATACGCCATATTTGATATGCATTGTGAAGTGTTACATACTTTATGTGGGTCTTACACTACTGAGGAAATGCCAACTGGAGTGCCCTAAAATAAGGTATTATACTAGGAGGGTAAACTGTCTTGTATGCACAGCCCTGGTGGGAAATGGCAGTGTAGTGGAGTCATATGCGGTGGGTATTACAGGTGAGCCGCACTAGGAAAGGTGGGATACACACTGTAAGATATGCTGTACCCTGAAGTATAACTGTGTATTGTGCTGTACGGGGGTGTAGCTAAAGGCTCATAGGCCCTGGTTGAAGAGTTCAGGTTGGGCCCTCCTTCCCTCAGTGCAATGTGGCCAGGGACAGGGTAGCACATAGCCTTCATGCTGCCTAAGACAAAAATGAACCCCCCACCTCATGCAAAATTCTCAACCTAACCCCTTCCCTCCGCCAGAGGTGTAACTTGTCCAGCATGCACTTTCTATAATACAGATGTTTTCTTATGCACCACAAGGGTCTTTGGGCCCCCTCAGGCACCAGGGCCCGGTAGTGACTGCTACTTCTGCAACCCCTATAGCTACTCCCCTGGTCCTGTATATTGTAGGGAGCACGTTGGTGGCAGTGATTAGGTTTGCCAACTGGATTAGGCAACACTGTCTGAGGTAAGTCATGGTGTCAGCACGAGTGCAATGCTGTTGGGGTCCTCACATTACCCGCACATCGCTGAACGTGATAAACAGTAGCGCAGGGAGGCCTTGTGGTAGAGATGTGGGAGATGGAAAGCTGCATGTGACAGATGCTGCCGTCCCTGTGGGCAGGGGCGTAGCTATAGGGGAAGCGGATGCTTTGGGGCCCTGACCCAGAAGGGGCCCATCCAGGAGGAGGAGAACTAAAAGATTTTGTCAGGGCCCCCTCAACAGTATTACACAATGAAATTATATACAGTGACAGTATAGACAGTGTAGAAAACGGATGGAACAGCTGCCGTTCCTGGTCTGAGAGAGCGATCTTTACTAGCCACAGAAATAGGGGCGGCATGAAAGGAAGGGGTCGCGAAAAAATTACTGGGGGAGAGGGGCTCTATTCAAAAATTTGCTGTGGGGCCCAGTCATTTCTAGCTATGCCACTGCCTGTGGGTATCTAGTTAGAAAGTAGAGGTGAGTAGCACATGCCATCAGGGTGCAGCTATGCGAATGGAAAAATAAAAAAAAATATGGCTTTGGGAAGGCTGGGAGTAAAAAACAAAAAAAAATTTTTTTTAATATGTCCCGGTCATTAAAGGGTTAGCATCTTGGAAAACCCCTTTAACTTTTACTAAAATTTTGTAAGAAAAAGTTATGGCTTTATATTCTGCCAATGGTGATACATTATTAGATGCGGTCCTCTGTGTAGCGAATATTTGTTCTGGTGAGCATACCTGATCCAACAGCCTCAAATATTGCATTCCTCATCCCCAGTCTCCAGACAGGGAAGTCTAATTAGGCAACAATTCATACCCCATTCCCATATTGTTGCAACGATTCATACCCCATTCCCATATTGTTGTAGGACTACAAAGAGTTTGAGAAAAGTGGGCAATTGTCCCTACAGTAGAATAGTGGTAATACTTGGTGTTACCCACTTCTCTCAGAAACAGATATAGCTTAAAAGGGCTGTCCAGAGATACAAAATATTGCTGCTTTCTTCCCCAAAACAGCCCTTCCTGTCCACAGGTTGTCCACGGGCTGTGTGTGGTATGACAGCTCAGCTCCATTCACTTTAATGGAGCAGAGCTACAATACCAGACATGTGGCGAGCCCCTGAGGAGCAGGTGCAGAGGACGTGAGTGGTAGTGGCCCCGATGAGATTTGTTATGGTGTTCTCCCTCAGACCGTTGCTCCCTGGGTATTGGTGTAGTGGAAAGGTGGTTTAAGGTATCAGGACAAAAGTAAAAGAATAACAGTCTCTCTTTACTCAGTTCAAAATATAAATTGTAGCACATTCAGCACTAGGTTTTACAAGGGGCAATTTCTATCCTCAGACGATGAGGTACAGTTCCTGGCAAAGTGGCAGTTAATGTCACCTCTGATGTGCTATCTTGCAGTTGACTCTCTTTGAAAATTCTAGCTAGCATCTATAAGCTGGCACATGTGGCAGTAGTTGTCCATTTGGGGTAATGCAGGCTTTAAGAGGGTCCGGCCTGGATTTAATATAGGTGGTGGGTGTCTGAAACATCGTCCCTCACCTTCAGCAAGGTCTGAGAAGCAGTGGCTTGATGGTCACTCTGCTGACTGTAGCTTATCAGGTAAAAAGAAACTGGTCCCTAAGACTCTTGGAGTAGGAGCTCAAGCATGTGCTTCCACACTCCTCACTAGTCTAGCTAAACCCCCCTCCCCCTTCCTGGCAGGAAGCAGAACCAGCCCATTTCTACCAAAAGGGGAGGAATGGTATGAAAAGTCTAATTTGTAATGCCAAATAGTGCCATAAACATGGCAAAACCATTACAACAAACCAAAACATTATAGATGCTCCCAGGTCTGGGGTACTGCAGACACAACCAATGGACAGCGGTGGGGCTGTTTTGGGAAGAAAGCAGCCATGTTTTTCTAATCCTGGACAACCCCTTCAGTATGGAGCCACTTTTCACCTTAAATCCCAGGCCGATTTTTGCAAATCTGACATGTGTCACTTTAAGTGGTAATAACTTTGGAACATTTTTAATTTGCAATTTTCACATTTTCAATTTATCTCCTTTTAAAACAGAAAGTGATACCTCATAAAATATTTATTACTTAACATTCCCCATATGTCTGCTTTATGTTGGCATAATTTTGTAAATGTCCTTTTTTTTTTAGGACGTTAGAAGGCTTAGAAGTAATTTTTCAAATTTTCAAAAAAATTTCCAAAACCATTTTTTTAAGTGCCAAGTCAGTTATAAAGTCATTCTGAGGGGCTCACGTAATGGAAACCACCCATGAATTACACCATTTTAGAAACTACACCCCTCAAATTATTCAAAACTGATGTTACAAACTTTGTTAACCCTTGAGGTGTTCCACAAGAATTAAAGGAAAATTGAGGTGAAATTGCTCTATGAGCATGTGGCAGTGGTCAGAAGGAAAGGAGAGCCATATGGATTTTGGAGGCAAAGAATGGTTTTTAGGCGCCATTTTTTATTTGAAGAGACCCTGATCCAGGGGGCTGGATCTCACAGGCTCACAGGAATGGCAGTCATAATGCCTAAGGAAGGCATTGGGCTGCAGTCAACGCTGGCAGTGCGGCAGTTAATGCGTCGGCATCTGTGTTTTCACCGTTGCCGGCACATACAGCAGGGGTCCGGCTATCAGTGACTGCCAGACCCCTGCAGCTGATTGGGCGGGCGCAGCTCCTGCGCCCGCCCGATCAGCACGCCGTACCTGTAGAATGCGCTGTGATTTCTGACCCAGTTCCTACGGGTTAACAGAAAAAAAGAAGAATATTTACAAGGTTGGATCAAGGTTGCTCTTCAATGTTTCCAGTGATCGACATAAACTTGTCATCACCTTGAACATATTTTTCCATGCTCACTCTGACCTCTGTCTTCTACAAGGGGACTATTTTCTGATTTCAAGGACTGGAAAATATCAAAACTTCGAGCCTATCTGTAAGCACCCACTTCATCCAATGCGGCCCATTGCAGGCTTTATCAGTACGGAACGGGATGTGATTACAGAACAGACATGGCTGCTACTGGAGGTGGTGAAAGGAGCAAAACCGCCGCTGAGCAGGGCTGGGGTATCACATCCCATCTGATCACACACAATCCTTGTAACACATGTACACAGTACGAGAAGAACTAATGATTATTTGTGATCTTTATAACAACGTTTATTTTATACTTTGGAAGGATGCATAGGAAAAATAAGAGGAGCTGTCACCTCTCCTGACAAGTCAGTTGAAGCAACTACTTGAATTCCCCATGTAAAAACAACTCTGGAACATCTTTTCTTATAACTGTGTTTTTTGCTGTTACTCTATTATTCCTACTACCGGTAGGTGTTTTTCCAAGCAGGTATATTTCACACTTCAGTTATTTTGATCAGTTATTTTCATCAGTGATTGTGAGCCAAAACCAGGTGCGGGTAAAAAGCACAGAACTTGAGAAAATCTTTCCCTTAGGCCTCCTGCACACGAACGTAGCCGTGCGGCAGCCCGTAAATTTACGGGCCTCAATGCACGAACACCGACCGTGCGGCAGCTGCAGCGGATCGCAGAACCATTCGCTTTAATGGGTTTGAAATCTGCCCGTTCCGCAAAAAGATAGGACATGTTCTATCTTTTTGCGGAATGGAAGTACGGGACGAAACCCCACGGGTAGCGTTCCGTTCCGTGCTTCCATTCCGCATCTCTGGATTTGCGGACCAATTGAAGTGAATGTATTGCGGATACGCAAATACAGTCCACAATACTGCAACGGGAAGCACACGTTCGTGTGCAGGAGGCCTTATACCTTATCTCTGAAGGCTTCACTCCTGGTTTTGGCTCACAATAACTGATGGAAATAACTGACGTGCGAACTAGGCCTTATAGTCAGATATCTGAAACTATGCGAGAAGGGTTTCTGTGGCCGCGTGACAATACCTATGGTCTGTGTTGTGGTAGCTCGAAGGGATAATGGGTCTCATAGAAAACATTTAGGAAGGAAATGAAAGAAAATATGTGAGTGATTACCAGGAGGCCAAATAGTCCTATGATAACACGAAGGCTGGCCATCCGAGTTAGATCACCACATGTACGGTAGTATCTCAGCTGTCTTCTGATAGCAGGAATTGGGCTGAGAGAAGGGCCGGGCAGATTGGATTTGACGTGCATGATCCTATTTTCTTGAGGTGTCTGGCAGAGGCTTGCTGAGCACAGCCCATGGAGAGCACATGAGCAGCGGAGCCGAGCGTGCCACTACATGGTAGGCGAGGAATAGCTCTTGGCCACTGCCTTCTCATAGGAGGTTTGTCATTTCGGCTTATAATAACTCAACAAGGGAATATTTTGTTTTCTTACATACATTGGTAAATCAGGGGAACCTGTCTCCACAAAATACACAGTAATCAGCAGGCAGCACGTTATAGAGCAGGAGGAGCTGAGTGGATTTATATAGAATTTTGTGGGAACAGATTCCGTAAAACTTGTCATTTATACATTTATATCTCTGCTTGTTATAACTTGAAGGTGTTGTCTCATCTGAGACATTGGTGGCATATCGCTAGAAGGAGGGACCCGCACCTATCTCCAGAATGGGACCCCCAAAGTGTGCATGCGAGGACACATTCCATTCATTTTAACAGGAATGCCGAAAATAGCCAAGTGCTGGCTTGGCTATCTCCGGAAGTCCGATAGAAGTGAATGGAGCGGTGGCTGCATACGTGGTGCGCTCTATGGGACTTCCGAAAATAGAAATGAATGGACGGCGGTTATGCATGCTTCATGCACTCTCCTTCCCTTTAGGCCTCTTTCACACTACCGTATGGCTATTTCAGTGTTTGCGTATTTCCGTTTTTCACAGATCCGTTGTTCCGTTTTTTTGTTTCCATTGTGTTTCCGTTTCCGTTCCATTTATCCGGTTTGTTTTTCTGTATGGCATATACAGTATACAGTAATTACATAGAAAAAATTGGGCTGGGCATAACATTTTCAATAGATGGTTCCGCAAAAACAGAACGGATACGGAAGACATATGGATGCATTTCCGTATGTGTTCTGTTTTTTTTTGCGGACCCATTGACTTGAATGGAGCCACGGAACGTGATTTGCGGGCAATAATAGGACATTTTCTATATTTCAACGGAACGGAAAAACTGAAATACGGAAGCTGAATGCATACAGAGTACATTTCCTTTTTTTTGCGGAACCATTGAAATGAATGCTTCCGTATACGGACCGTATACAGAACGCAAAAAACGGCCCGCAAAACGAGAAAAAAAACCCGGTAGTGTGAAAGAGGCCTTAGGAGGCCCATTCTGGAGATAGCTGCGGGTCCCAGAGACGGGACTTTAACCTACGTGACATTGGTGGCATATCCTAGCAATATGCCATAAATGTCTGAGATGAGACAACCCCTTTAAGACCACCCTTGTAAGGGCTCTTTCACACCTGCGTTCTTTTCTTCCGGCATAGAGTTCCGTCGTCGGGGCTCTATGCCGGAAGAATCCTGATCAGTTTTATCCCCATGCATTCTGAATGGAGTGAAATCCGTTCAGGATGCATCAGGATGTCTTCAGTTCAGGACCGGAACGTTTTTTGGCCGGAGAAAATACCGCAGCATGCTGCGCTTTTTGCTCCGGCCCAAAAAACTGAAGACTTGCCGCAAGGCCGGATCCGGAATGAATGCCCATTGAAAGGCATTGATCCGGATCCGGCCTTAAGCTAAACGTCGTTACGGCGCATTGCCGGATCCGACGTTTAGCTTTTTCTGAATGGTTACCATGGCTGCCGGGACGCTAAAGTCCTGGCAGCCATGGTAAAGTGTAGCGAGGAGCAGTATACTTACCGTCCGTGCGGCTCCCGGGGCGCTCCAGAGTGACGTCAGGGCGCCCCAAGCGCATGGATCACGTGATCGCATGGCACGTCATCCATGCGCACGGGGCGCTCTGACGTCACTCTGGAGCGCCCCGGGAGCCGCGCGGACTGTAAGTATACCGCTCCCCCGCTCCCCGCTCCTACTATGGCAACCAGGACTTTAATAGCGTCCTGGCTGCCATAGTAACACTGAAAGCATTTTGAAGACGGATCCGTCTTCAAATGCTTTCAGTACATTTGCGTTTTTCCGGATCCGGCGTGTAATTCCGGCAAGTGGAGTACACGCCGGATCCGGACAACACAAGTGTGAAAGAGCCCTAAACAGCTCTCAGTACAGGGGAGGTGTTATCAATGATTGATAGCCTTCTCTATATAAGGGCTCATGCACACGACCGTATGTATTTTTTTTATCCGCACAAAACGGATCCGCAAAAAACACGGATGGCGTCCGTGTGCATTCCATATTTTGTGGAATGGAACAGCTGGCCTCTAAGAGAACAGTCCTGTCCTTGTCCGTAATACGGACAATAATAGGATATGTTCTATTTTTTTGCGGATCGGACATGTGGAAACGGAATGCACATGGAGTAACTTCCATTTTTTTTTTCTGCAGACCCATTGAAGTGAATGGTTCCACATATGGTCCTCAAAAAAATTGAACGGACACAGGAAGAATATATGTTTGTGTGCATGAGCCCTAAATGTGTATACACAGACAGCTGTCTCCCCCGTGTACTGTCTGAGAGCTGTTCACAAGGATGGTCTTAAAGGGGTACTCCAGTTACACAAAGTAGGATTTATGTTTAAGGTTGTTCTCATGCAATGAAGTCACTAACATCATGTTAATAGCAGTTTTGCACAGTTCTGCTGCAAAAAAAAAAAATATCTTGGTAGGCCAACCAGTGTTTTGTCTGCCTTCAGTTTTCTATGGTTATTATAACCTGCAGTCTCTTGTACTGCAGTGGTCGAGCATGCTCAGTTTGTTTCTGCCTCAGTTACACTGATGACATCAGAACTGACAGGAGCGTGCACAGGGATGAGCATTCTCATGCATGTACAGCAGACAGCGTCCTGGTTCCCCGAGCTTGCTGTAGTGCCTAACTGTGTCGTCAGTGTGACTCGGCACTGTACTGCCTTGTGCACATTTGCAGACATAGAGCTGTGATTGTGGTGTCAGGTCACATGATACAAGTGGCAGCACCATGACACAGAGCAAAAACCGATCGTAGCAGAAGATTCTGACTTTGACACGTAATGCAACTCAACAGTGTAGCTTTTAAAACATGTTATGTAACTGGAATACCCCTTTAAGTTAGGAAAAGCAGAGATATTAATGTATAAATTACAAGTTTTACAGATTGTTTTCCGACAAAACTATAAATCAATCAGCTCAGCTCCTCCTGCTCTACAAGATGCTGCGAGTTGTCTCACTTCAGCAAATGGCATTTATCATGTAGAGAAAGTAAATACAAGGCACTTACTAATGTATTGTGATTGTCCATATTGCCTCCTGTGCTGGCTTTGCCTCCTATGTCGGATCTTAATACCGGAAAATATTAACGCTAGTGTGAAATAGCCTTACATAGAGAAAGTTAATACAAGCCACTTACTAATGTATTGTGATTGTCCATATTGCTTCCAGGATTTACTTTTCCATCACATTATACACTGCTCGTTTCCATGGTTACGACCAGCCTGCAATCCATCAGGGGTGGTCGTGCTTGCGCACTATAGGAAAAAGTGCCAGCCTCTCTGGTGACTGGGACAGTGAGAGCTCACATAGGGTAGTGCTTTTTCCTATAGTGTGCAAGCATGGCCACTACTAATGGATTGCAGGCTGGTCGTAACCATGGAAACAAGCAGTGTATAATGTAATGGAAAAATAAATCCTGGAAGCAATATGGACAATCACAATACATTAGTAAGTGGCTTGTATTAACTTTCTCTATGTAAGGCTATTTCACACTAGCGTTAATATTTTCCGGTATTAAGATCCGTCATAGTGTCTCAATACCGGGGGAAAAAACGCTTCAGTTTTGTCCCCATTCATTGTCAATTGGGACAAACGTAACTGAACAGAACGGAACGCTCCAAAATGCCTTTCGTTCCGTTCTCATACCGGAGAGCAAACCGCAGCATGTTGCAGTTTTCTTTCTGTCCTGGGATGCGGAACAAAATTGATCTGTCATGACCCACAATGCAATTCAATGGGGGACACAATCTGAAACAATAGAAAACTGATCCGTCCCCCATTGACTTTCAATGGTGTCCAAGATGGATCCGACTTGGGTATGTTAACCCCTTAAGGACCAGGCTCATTTTCACCTTAAGGACCAGGCCATTTTTTGCAAATCTGACCAGTGTCACTTTAAGTGCTCATAACTTTAAAACGCTTCGACTTACCCAGGCCGTTCTGAGATTGTTTTTTCGTCACATATTGTACTTCATGACACTGCTAAAATTGGGTCAAAAAAGTTAATTTTTTTGCATAAAAAAATACATTTTTTACCAAAAATTTTGAAAAATTAGCAAATTTCAAAGTTTCAGTTTCTCTACTTCTGTAATACATAGTAATACCCCCAAAAATTGTGATGACTTTACATTCCCCATATGTCTACTTCATGTTTGTAGCATTTTGGGAATGATATTTTATTTTTTGGGGATGTTACAAGGCTTAGAAGTTTAGAAGCAAATTTTGAAATTTTTGAGAAATCTTCAAAATCCCACTTTTTATGGACCAGTTCAGGTTTGCAGTCATATTGTGAGGCTTAGATAATAGAAACCTCCCAAAAATGACCCCATTCTAGAAACTACACCCCTCAAGGTATTCAAAACTGTTTTTTCAAACTTTATTAACCCTTTAGGTCTTCCACAAGAGTTGATGGCAGATGGAGAAACAATTTTGAAATTTCTATTTTTTGGAAAATTTTCCAATATAATCAATTTTTTCCAGGAGTAAAACAAGGGTTAACTGCCAAACAACACTCAAAATGGGTTGCCCTGATTCTGTAGTTTACAGAAACACCCCATATGTGGTCGTAAACTACTATTTGGCCGAACGGGAGCACATAGAAGGAGGGGAACACCATATGGGTTTTGGAAGGCAGCGTTTGCTGGACTGGTTTTGTTTATACCAGGATCTTTTGGGCCAAAACGGTATGATGGCTATTACCGAGGCCTGATCCTGACGGATTTTCATCAATACCCTCGGTATCATGGAAAAAGGAGGGAAGATGTAAGCCAGCCTGAACCTCCACGGTATCGACAGAGCATCTATCGCCAGGGGGTTGTCTTCCCGGTACAGGGAACAGAACCTCAGCACCTTGGCGTTGAACCTGGTTGCCATGAGGTCCACCTCTGGCATACCCCAACTGTGAACTAGCTGCCTGAAGACCTCCGGATGCAGAGACCACTCCATGGTCGGTAATCCTCGACTTAAGCGGTCTGCTATCATATTGAGGGAACCTCGGATATGAACGGCAGATAGATGGGAAAGGTTCAGCTCTGCCCACCGAAGAATCACCCCGATCTCTGATAGAAGGGGTAATGACCTTGTGCCTCCCTGCTTGTTTATATAGAGAACCGCAGTCATATTGTCTGACTGGACTTTCACCGCTTTGCCCCGAATCTGAGGGGCGAAGTGAAGGAGGGCTAGCCGGATAGCTCGCATCTCGCGAAGATTGGAAGAAAGATGCCGCTCCAGGGGGGACCAAGATCCCTGCACTTGGGATCCGTCCAGGTGAGCGCCCCAGCCTACAAGGGACGCGTCTGTAGTCAGTATGACCCAAACTGGTTGGGTCATAGACTTCCCTGCTGGCAGTCGAAACCACCATCTGAGGGAATTCCGGGTTTGACCGGACAGGGAGCACAGGGAATCTAGCCCCGCAGGGCTGCCGTTCCATAAGTGTAGGACCTCCGACTGAAGAGGACGGAGGTGCCATAGCGCCCAAGGGACTGCGTCCGCAGCCGCTGACATGAGCCCCACCATCTTCATGAGAGTCCGAATAGAGACTCGACGAGGGACATGAAGGACCTTTGCCAGGTCCTGAATCCGCGCTTTCCTTTCTTGAGTCAACCGGAGGGACATCTCCACAGAGTCGACCACGAATCCTAAATATTGGATTGAAGATGATGGGCTCACATTCGACTTCTGCCAGTTGATGATCCAGCCTAGGCGGAGAAGAAAGGAGATTGCGATCTGAAGATGGTGGGTAAGGATCGGAACTGAAGAGGCTATGAAAAGCCAATCGTCCAGATAAGGAATGATAGTCAGCCCTTGGAGTCTCAATGCTGCCACCACCGATACCACCACCTTGGTGAAGATAAGGGGGGCAGAAGAGATTCCGAAGGGGAGCGCGGTGAACTGAAAGTGCCTGCGAACCCCTGAAATCTGGACCGCGATCCTGAGAAATTTCCGGAAGGCGGAATGGATCGGGATGTGAAGGTAAGCATCTTTGAGGTCCAGGGTAGCCATGACATCCCCGAGGTTGAGGATATGGGTGACTGACCTTATGGTTTCCATACGAAACCTTGTTTTCCTTATAAATCGATTGAGAAATCTCAAATCGATGATAATCCGGAGGTCTCCCGTCTTCTTGGGAACCAGGAACACTGGTGAATAAATGCCTAGGCCTCTCTCCCCTGCCGGCACCTCCTCTAGGGCTCCCTTGGAGATATAGTCCTGGATGTAAGATTCCAGGACCACTTGTTTGGCCGGCCCGAAGTTTCGTGTAGCGACGAATCTCTCTGGGGGGAGAGAGAGAAAGTCTACCCGGTACCCGACGGAGACCAAGTTCAGAACCCAAGGGTCTGCGATCAACTGACTCCAGGAGTCTTTGAAAAAGGAGAGACGGCCCCCCACGGGTGTTTGGGGGAGTGGTATGGGAAAGTCTAGAGGAGACACTGCAGGGGCAGCAGGGCTTATCCAAGAGCCTCGAGGAGGCCCATAGTCAGGAGGGTTTTGCCTCCTTGGCGGGTTTACGGGAGCGCCTCGAATACTTACGAGACGGTCCCCCCCAATCTCTGCGCCTAGATTGCTGCCCCGGGCGTCCTTCGCGCCTCTTTCCCTGCCTGAGGCGTCCCCGAAAGGGCTGCTGGGGGAGGCTCTTCCCCTTTTTGTCGGAGAGCCCCTCCATTATCTTGTCCAATTCGGACCCGAACAGCCTGTTTGGTTCGAAGGGGAGCCCACAGAGGTTGAATTTGGACGCGTTGTCCGCGATCCAGGGTTTCAGCCAAAGTGGTCTGCGGGCAGCCGAAACTAAGGCCATAGTTTTGGCGGCCAGCTTCAGCTGTATCTGGGTGGAGTCAACTAGGAAGTCCATAGCCAGGTTGGCTGATTTGAAGGCTGCCAGGATATCATCCCTGGATACGCTCTGGTCCACGTCTGTTTGGATCTGGTTGAGCCTAGAGCGTAAATAGGTGGCCACTTCAGTGGCCGCGATTGAAGTTGACGCGGAGGCAGCGGCCGCCGCATAACTCCTCCTAAGGGTGCACTCTGCCCTCCGATCAAGAGGGTCCTGCAGACTAGACCCATCGTCTGCGGGGACTAGAGTGCGCCGGGACAACTTGGCTATAGCCATGTCCACCTTGGGAACGGAACCCCACGATTCCACCAAGGGTTTAGCCATCGGGTACATGAGTTTAAACTTTCTGGTGAGAACTGGGCCTTTCTCAGGTTTGCGCCATTCTGTGCGCATCACAGAGAGAAGGGTCTCATCCGCTCTGAAGACACGCTGTGTCCGTACGGCGGGATCGGAGGACTCCCCAATGTCAACATCCTGGTCCCCCGACCTGATGGACTTAAGTAACTTCTGCGTCTTTTCTGGAGGGAAAAAGCAAGAAGTATTTTCTTCTTCCTCAGAAGAAGACCCCACCGACCAGGGGGTAGGTCTTTCGACTGGTGCGACTGGAGCGACCACATCCATGGGAGTCTGAGAGGGTGCTGGTAACCTCTCATTGAGTAAATGCACCACTCCCTTAATGGAATCATCCACGTATGTCTTCGTCCACTGAAACATTTCCTGCATCGTGGGTTCCGTGGATGTCGTGCGACAACTCTCACACCTAGAATAGGGACAGCCGTCGTCTAGGGGCGTGTTGCAATCAAAACACGCCAAATGCTTCCTCTTGGCCCCAGACTTTCGCTGATCCGGATCCCTGGGGGAAGCCATAGTCTGTAATTGGAAAGAAAAGACAGGTCATAACACCTAAAAAAATTGGAGGTGGAGAAACAAGACCTTAAGGGGGCCCACCAGCACTAGAAGAAAAATAGAGCTGCAGCAGAGGAACACACAAACCCACGTCAAGCAATACTACTAAGGATATCACAAGGCGCAGGGAACTCTGGAGCTAGCTTGTCAAAGCGATGCAACCAGAGCACTGAATGACAGGCTCTGGGCGCTTAAAAGGAGAAAGCCCCGCCCCCTGGGCGGGTCCCAGATCGTGAATAGCCCAGATATATAAGAGAGCCAAATACTGGCTCAGCCTGCTGTAGATAGCTCCCCTGGTTCATCCTGGATCCCAGGATGTATATAGGGGAGCAACTTTAATCAGGGAGGTGAGGATAAAACCTCAGATCGCGCTGCGAAGAAACCGGAAGTGACGTAGCGCACCAAGTGCGCGTCACTTCCGGAAGATGGCGGCGCCCATAGAGCCGCATGCATGCGGCGATTGGAAGGAACGGACACCAGAAAAAACTGAAAGGAGAGGGGAGGGGGACACCCCACTCCCCGACGGTCCCCAGGTACAAAAAATCGCCGCAATCAGCCTAAAATAAAGGCAAAGAAAGAGAGCCAAAAAACGGGGCGATCCTATATAGACGAAAGGAGCCCCTGACACTCTCAGCTCCCTGAAAGGGAGCGATACGCCAGTCCAACCTGTCCAAAGGACAGAAAAAAACACGGTGGGCTGGGGGGTGATCTCCTCCCTTTCAGGGAGCTGAAGATCGTTTATTGGTTCTTGGGCTCATTAAAATTCCGCCGGTCCTACCAGTCCACAGGGGCAGTTAACCCCCCATCTGTGCTGCTGGTAGGACGTAAGGGAACAAGGGTTAACTGCCAAACAACACTCAAAATGGGTTGCCCTGATTCTGTAGTTTGCAAAAACACCCCATATGTGGTCGTAAACTACTGTTTGGCCGAACGGTAGCACATAGAAGGAGGGGAACACCATATGGGTTTTGGAAGGCAGATTTTGCAGGACTGGTTTTGTTTATACCATGTCCCATTTGAAGCCCCCTGTTGCACCCCTAGAATAGAAATTTCAAAAAAGTGACCCCATCTAAGAAAGTACACCCCTCAAGGTATTCAAAACTGGGTTTACAAACTTTGTTAACCCTTTAGGTGTTCCACAAGAGTTAATGGCAGATGGAGAAACAATTTTGAAATTTCTATTTTTTGGAAAATTTTCCAATATAATCAATTTTTTCCAGGAGTAAAACAAGGGTTAACTGCCAAACAACACTCAAAATGGGTTGCCCTGATTCTGTAGTTTGCAAAAACACCCCATATGTGGTCGTAAACTACTGTTTGGCCGAACGGTAGCACATAGAAGGAGGGGAACACCATATGGGTTTTGGAAGGCAGATTTTGCAGGACTGGTTTTGTTTATACCATGTCCCATTTGAAGCCCCCTGTTGCACCCCTAGAATAGAAATTTCAAAAAAGTGACTCCATCTAAGAAAGTACACCCCTCAAGGTATTCAAAACTGGGTTTACAAACTTTGTTAACCCTTTAGGTGTTCCACAAGAGTTAATGGCAGATGGAGAAACAATTTAGAAATTTCTATTTTTTTGAAAATTTTCCAATATAATCAGTTTTTTCCAGGAGTAAAACAAGGGTTAACTGCCAAACAAAACTCAAAATGGGTTGCCCTGATTCTGTAGTTTGCAAAAACACCCCAAATGTGGTCGTAAACTACTGTTTGGCTAAACGGCAGGACATAGAAGAAGGGGAACGCCATACGGTTTTTGGAAGGCAGATTTTGCTGGACTGGTTTATTTACACCATGTACCCTTTCAAGCCCCCTGATGCACCCCTAGAGTAGAAACTCCATAAAAGTGACCCCATCTAGGAAACTACGGGATAAGGTGGTTGTTGTTTTGGGACAATTTTTGGGGTAAATTAGATTTTTGGTTGCTCTATATTACTCTTTTTTGAGGCAATGTAACAAAAAAATTTAATTCTAAAATTGTTTCTACCTTCGCTATTTAGTTTTGTGGAACACCTAAAGGGTTAACATAGTTTGTAAAGTAATTTTTGAATACCTTGAGGGGTGTAGTTTCTTAGATGGGGTCACTTTTTTGGAGTTTCTAGTCTAGGCTACATCAGGGGGGGCTTCTAATGGGACATGGTGTAAAAAAAAAAAACTGTCCATCAAAATCTGCCTTCCAGAAACCGTATGGAGTTCCCTTCGTTCTATGCCCTGCCGTGCGGCTATATAGCCATTTACGACCACATATGGGGTGTTTCTGCAAACTACAGAATTGGGGCAATAAATGTTTAGTTTTGTTTGGCTGTTAACCCTTGCTTTATTACCGGCAAAATGGATTTAAATTTAAATTTTGCCCAAAAATAGGTGTTTTGGCACCGTTTTTATTTTATATTTTTAACACCGTTCATCCGAGGCGTTTGGTAAAAAGTTATTTTTATAGCGACGACTTTTACGCACGCGACGATGCCCAATATGTATGGCTCTCAGACTTTGGAGACACTAAGCAGGCATCCTAAAACTGCGGCCCTCCAGATGTTGTAAAACTACAATTCCCACCATGCCCTGATGATGGCTGTAGGTTGTCTGGGCATGCTGGGAGTTATAGTTTTACAACATCTGGAGGGCCGCAGTTTGAGGATGCCTGCACTAAAACTAATATTTTTTGGGGAAAGAAAAATTGTTTTCGTGTCTCCAAAGTCTGAGAGCCATAGTGTTTTATGTTCTCTAGTGAACTGTTGGGGATTATAAAAATTTAGTACTCCATGGAAGTGTGATACTCCCTGAAGCAATCGATAATGCAGAGGCCCGGATGATCGGGGCACGTGTCACATTGAGTTGTGGTGTCCTTCCGTATCCCCCTCTTGTGACACACTCTGCACTTTTTTTGGGTTCGTCCCTTCTTTCCAGTATGGGGGACCACACCTGGAAAGTGTTGGCCAGGGACGATCCGGGCGCCTCCAGTTCCCGAGGTACTCCGGCCTGCTCTTTCCCGGTCCGAAAAGATAAGGTCTTTGAGGACTGCCTCATAGAATTGGAGGAATGTCCCTGTGCTGCCAGCGCTTCGGGATAGTACAAAAGAGTTGTACATAGCAACCTGCACCATGTAGACCGCAACTTTTTTGTACCATGCCCGGGTTTTGCGCATGGCGTTATATGGCGTGAGGACTTGATCAGAGAGATCAACTCCTCCCATATACCGATTGTAGTCGACGATACAATCGGGCTTGAGGACCGTTGCCGCGGTACCTCGCACAGGGACTGGGGTGGTGCTGTTACCGTGGATTGTGGACAGCATAAGGACATCCCTCTTGTCCTTATACCTGACCAGCAACAGGTTTCCACTGGTAAGTGCACGGGTCTCACCCCTGGGGATAGGTACCTGGAGGGGGTAGGCAGGGAGGCCGCGTTGATTTTTCCGCACGGTCCCACAAGCGAACGTGGATCTGGCGGCAAGGGACCTGAACAAGGGAATGCTGGTATAAAAGTTGTCCACGTACAAGTGGTAACCCTTATCCAGCAGTGGGTACATAAGGTCCCACACGAGTTTCCCGGTAACACCCAGAGTGGGGGGACATTCTGGTGGTTGAATCCGGGAATCTCGCCCCTCGTACACACGAAATTTGTAAGTGTACCCTGAGGTACTCTCACAAATTTTGTATAGCTTCACGCCATACCTCGCCCGCTTTGTGGGAATGTATTGGCGGAAACTGAGTCTCCCCTTGAACGCAACGAGAGACTCATCAACCGCGACCTCCCTTCCAGGTACGTAGGCCTGCTGAAATGTGGCCCCAAAGTGATCGATGACCGGCCGTATCTTGTACAGCCGGTCATAGGCAGGATCACCTCGGGGTGGACATGCTGCATTATCGGAATAATGCAGACATTTCCGGATGGCCTCAAACCGGTGACGTATCATGACCATACTGTACAGTGGGGTCTGGTACAGGACGTCCCCACTCCAGTATTGCCTGACACTGGGTTTTTGGACTAGACCCATATGCAGCACGAGGCCCCAAAATGTCCTCATTTCGGCTGCACTGACCGGCGTCCAGCCACCGGGTCTAGCCAAAACTGAGCCTGGGTTTTGAGCGACGAACTGTTGGGCGTACAGATTCGTCTGCTCCACCATCAAATTCACCAGTGGGTTACTGAAAAAAAAACTAAAAAAGTCTATTTCAGTAAACCCCACTGTGGGAATCTGGATTCCAGGATTGCCAGCGAAATCCGGAATCTCAGGCTCAAAGTCCACTGGGGGACACCAGCTAAGTTCATCGGCAGGGGGCTCCGGTGAACTTATTTGGTGGGCCGGGAAACCAGTACGAACCCCAGGGCGGCTCGTACTAGGGTGGGCCACAGGATCCCTAGCATGTGTGGCCCCTGGCTCCGCCTGGCGGCGTCTCCGCTGCCTTGGTGGCTCATCGTCATCCGATGATGAGGAGGAGGATGCGGATGACAAAAGGAACGTGGGGTCATCCTCATCCTCACTGGGGCTCTCAGAGTCGGAGGCAATCTGGGCATATGCCTCCTCGGCCGAGAACACCCGGCGGGCCATGGGTGTGTGTGTGTGCGTGTGTATGTGCGTGCGTGTAAACCTTTATTCTATGTGCGTGTGTGTGGGGGCACGGGTGTTCACGTACTAAAAAGTCCAGGCAAAAAAAAGTGTTAGGAAAAAAAAAAAAAAAAAAGTTCAAACTTGCTGATCTGCGGTTCAACGCTGATCAGCGGTCGGTGGGGTGGTGGGGCGGGCGATGCGCTAACAGTGGACGGACGCTAAAAGTGCCGGCCAGTCAGCGCACGCAGAAAAAAAAAAAAGTGGTGGTGGGGGAAGGGTCTGGTGGTGGGGGGAGGGGGTTGGTGGGGGGGGGGGGGGGGTTGGTGGTGGGGGGGGCTGGTGGTGGGGGGGGATGCGGGGGGGGCAAGTGGCAGGGGGGGTCTGGGGTCTGAAAGTTGAAAAAAAAAAGTTTGGAATAAATGTGCTTTTTTTTTTTTTTTTTCTAACTTTTCCCTTCTATCCCTGCCTAAAGGTGCCTCTCCCTCACTGACCCTAACCTACCTGGGTGGCGATGGGTGCAGGAGGGTGATGGATGCCGATTTAGGGGGACACAGGAGCTGGTGCTGGACGATGCTGCACGGTCAGGGTGCTGGACAGGAAGAGGAGGGGAGAGAGGAGCGCAGGAAGTTTGAATCTCGCGCCTCTCTCCCCTGCACCAATCAGCACCCTGGACAGCGGCGTTCAGCACCAGGGCCAGCTCCGCCTCTGCAAATCCTCGGACTGCGATTGGTGGTGTAAAATTACGCCACCGATCGCAGTCTTTTTCCGGTTCATCGGGTCACAGGACACCCGAATGGACCGGAAACGCAGAAAACCGCAGGTCTGAATTGACCTGCGGTTTTCTGCGATCGCCGATACGGGGGGGTCCAATGAACCCCCCCTGCGTTGTTACGGGATGCCGGCTGAATGATTTCAGCCGAAATCCCGTTTCGATTAACCCCCGCGGCGCCGGAATTCAGATTTTAAGTCAGGACGTACCGGTACGTCCTCGGTCCTTAAGGACTCGGGAAATAGGGCGTACCGGTACGTCCTCGGTCCTTAAGGGGTTAAAGATAATACCGGATAATGCTGGTTCATAACGGATGCAGATGGTTGTATTATCAGTAACGGAAGCGTTTTTGCTGAGCCCTGACGGATGCAGCAAAAACGCTAGTGTGAAAGTAGCCTAATAAATGCTATTTGCTGAAGTGAGACAACCCCTTTAATATATTTCGTTTCGGAGTGCTCCTTTAATGGCTTTATAGAAAAAACTGTCAAAAGGATTAAAACAGATAACTTACCAGAACAATTGGTAAAAATTATATTTGTGGTAGGGGCTGAGGTGTACATTGGCGTGGAGTCGGGAGGGATGCCTATCACCCTCCAAGATCTATCTGGCTGAACTGTGCCTGGAGCCAGTGCGGGGTAGGCCTGAATAAGTGGGCCACCCAAGGGAGTGGAATGAAAGAAAGAAGGGTCGGGAGGGTGGGGCATGAAGCGACCGTCCTCAGGGTGAGGTCGCGTGAGGAGATATGGCCAGCAGCCCCGCCCACAAATACAGGCTGTAACCAGCCTTAATACATGTATTAATTATATATATGTAATCTGATAAGTGATATAATAAGACCCACAATATCATGTCAATTAGTATGTGTCATTTAAAGGGCTCCCGAAATTTGTTTCAAAATCAGCACACCGCCATGTGGGGTAGGCGCCCGATACATAACCATACCAGTCTTGTGAAAATCTGCTCCTCTACTTCCGAGAAATCCCCCCTTTTTATTATGGAAATAAGGTTTTCCTGTGCACCATTGGTAGGGCCACTCCATTAGGTGCACCGATGCTCCACAGTGCCGTCACCCAGCACCTCTCCCTCTTGTTTGACTCACAGTCCTTGAGATTTCCGAGCTGGTAGCGATGAGACAGGGCAAGCCAGGTGAATCAAAAGCAAAACCTTATTTGCATAGAAATGAAAGGAATTTCCCAGGGATCAGGGCTTACGCACACGTGTTTTTTGTCCGCATCTGATCCGTATTTTTTACGGCTCGGATGCAGACCCATTAACTTCAGTAGGGATGCAAAAGACGTGGACAGCACTCCGTGTCCATTCCACGGTCCCATAAAAATTTTTTAACATGTCCTATTCTTGTCCGCTTTACGGACAAGGACAGGACAGTTGTACAGAGGGCAAGGCGTTACGTTCTGCTAAATAGGAAGCACACGTGGCCGGTATCCGTGTTTTGCGGATCCGCTGT
Organism: Bufo gargarizans; assembly: GCF_014858855.1. Classification (NCBI taxonomy): domain Eukaryota; kingdom Metazoa; phylum Chordata; class Amphibia; order Anura; family Bufonidae; genus Bufo; species Bufo gargarizans. The sequence goes on along the minus strand of NC_058086.1, from coordinate 155,146,729 downwards.
TTGCGGACTGCAAAAAAACAAACGGTCGTGTGCATGAGTCCTTAGGGGACTGGATTTTTATACGAAAGGTATGATTATGTATATAGGATAAAATTATGAGCAGAAATTAGGCAAAAATGTCAACATTGTAAAAGCCAGACTAGGCCTTTGGGTTACAAAATTGTAAACTAAAATCAACTCTTTTTGACCAATGAATCCAATGGCGATGTTATGTTTTATGTAAATCTATCAGAATAAATGCCGAGTTAATCATTTTATCCTCCCTGTGCACCGAGTCATAGTAACCCATAGCATAGAGGAATTTTCTCATTCAAGGTTAATAAGTAGCCATTTGTTTTAATGGTGAAATGCAGTTATTTTTACACAATGTGTATTGCACAATATAGGCACTGATTACATCTCGCGCAGCTCCCCGGTAAGAGGGTCTGTTAAAATCTCAGTGAGTAATAGATTACAGTGATTTGACAGGAATCCATTACCTCTCACAATGCAGGGTGGCCTTGCTTCTCTCGCTTACAATAGTAATTGTCCGCCTTACTGTGGAACTGACCAACAATCAAGTAGTAAACTCTTATTATTTGACATAAACTTTCAATCTTTTAAGAATGCTATATACAAAGCCAGAGGCGCACACTGTTTTTAAAGGGACACTATCATTTTGACAGCCTATGGGCTTATGCACATAACCGTATGCCCTCCGAGACATACGGTCCATGAGCAGGCCATATGTCCCGGAGCGGCATACATTGTGCGCACGGGAGCGCACAGCATCATAGGTTGCGTACGATGTATGCCGCTCCGGGGACATATGGCCTGCTCATGGACCGTATGTCTCGGAGTGCATACGGTCGTGTGCATGAGCCCTATATGTGAATATTCTGTATTTTAGTTTTTCCACAAAAAAAAAATGGTTGGTTTTCTGCATATAATTTTTTGGATGGTTTTCTGCATATAATTTTTTTAAGTCACTCCATGTATTCTACTTCCATCCCTGGCTCTTTAAAGGGCATCTGTCAGCAGATCTGTACCTATGACACCGGCTGACCTGTTACATGTGCACTTGGCAGCTGAAGGCATCTGTGTTGGTCCCATGTTCATATGTGTCCACATTGCTGAGAAAAACTATGTTTTAATATATGCAAATGAGCCTCTAGGAGCAATGGGGGCGTTGCCATTACACCTCCTAGAGGCTCTGCTGCTCTCTGCAACTTCTCTGCACTTTGACAGGGCTAAGGCTAGTTTCACACTTGCAGTGTGTATTCTGGCAGGATTTTCTGGTAGAGAACAGCCCGCTGGAATTCGCTGCATCTGGCACTGCCAGATGCAGACAGAATGCCCGCCAGCCCCATTAAGTATAATGGGGTCCGGCAGACATCCGACTGCATTCCGGGAGATAATGCAGAGAATCGGCCAGACACAAACCACTGCAGGATGCGGTTTATGTCCGTCCGATTCCCAGCATTGTCTGCTGAAACAGTCTGCTGGAATTCACTGCAGGTGTGAAAGTAGCCTAAATGTAATGATGTTTTCAATTCCTGGACCTGTCAATCAAAGTGGAGAGGGAGCGGCAGTTGCAGAGAGAGCAGAGCATCTAGGTGTAATAGCAACGCCCCCGTTGCTCCTAGAGGCTCATTTGCATAAATTAAAACTTCAATTTTCTCAGCAATGCGGGCACATATGAACATGTCAAACCTTCACTCCGACCAGAGAGTGCCCCGTGTAATGACTCACTTAGAGTATCACACATAACACAGATAATGTCACAATGTAGGGCAAGGGGAGGAACACCAGAATGGCAACAGAATGAAAATGACCAGGAACTAGGCCTCAAGGCTAGGGAAAGGGAAATGGTGACCACCTATGGAAACCCTAAACCTAGCCCTGACTCCTGTCAGTATGAATAGACCCTGAAGGTGGGAATATTCATACACCGGAAACCTAGGCCCTGGAAACCCTGAAAATCCCTAAGATTACTGACAATGTCTGAGACTACTGGTTTCTTCCCAGATGAACAAACCAGCGTTTCCCTGAGGCCTAGTATACAACAAGCAAATGGAAACAACAAAATACCAAGAGAAGTACACTTATCTTCAATAGAAAATGGATGAGCAGGAACTCAGATGGGGACCACACACCAGCTCTTCCAATTCCAGGCAGAGAATATCAACCGCATGGTATGAAGTGTGAGTCCAGACTAAATAGAGGAGCAGTAATGACCACAAGCTACACCTGAGACAAGAGGTGTGGTAATTACCAACAACACTGCAACAAGTGAAAACAGATAGGCTGTCAGGTGACCTAACATGCAGCCAGTCTTTCAGATCTTCTAACCTCTGCCACTGGAGGGACCGTGACTGACAGGTAAGTGCAATGCTCTTCTGTGGGTATCTTTATCTAGACCTATGATCACTAGCACAATAGAGCTGTCTTACTGGCATCCCAATCCTACAGTCTACTATCATTCTAAGAGATAACATCTTCCTCTCACAGCAGCAGTAAACTTGCAATGAGTTCTCTGTCTATATAGGAGTTCTATCTCTCTGTGCCCACTTCTACGAAAGGACATCATTTTGTAAAAAAAAAAATTGTTTTCTATAAGTATTGAGTTTAAAAAATATCCTTTTCTGAAAGAAGTGCCCCTTTAAGCAAAACACGAGAAACAGTGTTTCAGAACTAAAACCTAAAAGAAAACTACTGTAACTAATTTTATATAGTAATTTATATCAATGTGTGGGTGATTATTAAAGATATAATTACAAAATACATATATACTCAGCTACATCAAAAAGAATCACGCGGCTTCAAGTGCAGACCTAGATGCCATTAAAGGGCCACAGATAACATTTTGCCAGGACTGGAAGTGGAAGTATGGGACAAGTAACAGGCTCTGTTCACATCCCATTTATGGCTTCCTTCTATACATTATAGTCGCATCCATCTGGCTGGAATACCTGTCCCTGAAAACATCGGCAGTAGTACTATCTGCACATGTGCAGTGAAGATCTCAGAGTGGGGACTACCACTCCAAGATCCTTACTGTGTTGGCGCATGTGCGAAGTTTCAGGGCCAGGCATCGGAGCAGTAGCCCTGTCAATCTCACTGAGAGGGGGAGAGGTGGAGGTGGAGGATAGACCAGCTATGACCAACTCATTTGCATATAAGGAAAAATAAGAAAAGACTCATTTAAGTCCCCATATTCAACTCTACCAGGCACTATGTCTGGTTTAATAGAGCTGATCATGGGGATGGATTTCTGGCACATTTAGCATAATAAACATTTCCCCAATTACCCCAATTATTTTCTTTTTATTAAATACAGTATCATCTCTACTTTACATAAAAAGTAGTCCAAAAATTCTCCAATCCTGACATACACAGAGTTGGTGTATATGGCTTAGAGGTCACCAGTGCAGCACTGGAACGTGGGTCATGTGTTTTGCTTGGGTTTCCTCTGTCAAGGGTAGGTGAGTAGTTGATGTAGGAGTCCAGGGTCAGACTGGCCCACCAGAGTACCAGTGGATTCCCCAGTAGGCCCGAAGTCTGACACAAAAAATGATTTATCCAAAGCTACAGTTGACCTTTAAACCAATGACCAGATCATAGGTGGACATACCATACACAAAGGTCCAGTAGGAAAAGAGGTCCATATCCATCTTATCAAGAAAACACTAATGCTTCTTAACGTCTACTTACTTTTCTTGTACGGTCTATAAACAAGATATTCTATTAAGCCTTATTCATGATTGTGGATGTGCAATGATAACAATTACCTAAAGTGTTCAACCCATGATTAATATAAAAAATGAAAATCAAACATCATACAGTACATGATAATCTCTTTCTAACAAAGCTAGAACCAGTCCTGCACCTCACATGGATCCAGAGATCTCCCCATTCATTGCTCCAAATGTTATGTTAGATTTATTTCAGGCTAGCAGCTCATGGGGGTCTGTCCTTAAAGAGGGGGCATGTCATTTCTGCTGCAACTCTCCCTGTCACAGCTCAAAGCCTGTTCTTTTTCCACTGCAGCTCTCTTCCTGTAACTATCACAGCTTCTAACACAAGATATGGCTGGTGGCTCTCGAAAGATGGAGATGGGCATGTGCACCACCATCGGTGATCTGGACAGAGTAGTAAGGAAATCAACAGACAGCAGGTGGCATTATACAGATAGTTTTATTGAATACCTCAGTGGCCATACTACTATAGCAGTTACAATATTATTCAGTTCCAGGTACTTAAAAAAAAAAAGTCGAATACTTTTCATGGGACAACCCCTTTAATAGGAAGACATGAAGCGTGTCCTAAGGATGGGCCCTTAGAATCATTTAGTTTGATAGGCCCAAGAAACTTCAGTCTGACGCTATAGGAGCCTCTATGAGTATACTCTATATAGTTCTGATATTTTGCCCAGGACCAGATACAACCAGGCAATGCATAACATTCCTGCAACTTGATACCAGTTTATCAAGGTCACCCCGGTCATCAAGCAGTGTAACAGGTCTGCAGAAAGAGTCTAATAACCAGATCCTTGGGGTTCTGCGTTACATGACATCAAATGTTTTCTGAGTGAATCACACTACTGGTTTAGATTAGCCGGATCCAATGCTAGCAGAGAATGCAAAAGGCCACAGTTGAAGCAAAGTTAACCCAAATATGTGCCTGGTTTAAGAATCAAGCCTTCTTTCTTTGAGCTTCTGACTTTCACATAAAATGCTTTGCAAACTGGCAATGATACAACCTGGAGAGCTGCATTTGTTAGGAAGGAGCCTAAAAGTAAGCAGAACCGAAGCCTTCGTAATAACCGGATTCATCTACCAGGTATCTTTCCACAGGAGATGCCAATGTCTGGGTTAAAAAGCATCTGAACTTGTGTAGTAAGCAGAGGCAGCTACTATATTACTCTGTTAAACTAATTAGCTGGGGGATAATAATGACAGGCTTGGAATTGCAGCACTCCCTTTTTTATCCAAATTAGTCTGCTGTAGAGACACATTAGCAGAGACACGAATGTTATAATTGTACAAGGAAAGTAGGTAACCTTTCCTAGTTTCTCCGGGTGAAAAAAAAAAAAAATCTGACAACTTGCTTTTACAGTGCAATTGACTGAGGGAAAATTAGGTCATTACAGATTTATTTCCTTCTGCTTATATAGGGCCAACATATTCTGGAGCGCTGTGCTAAGGTTGTCATAATGCACATTACGTCCTCTCTTTAATGGGACTCAGGTTCTAATTCCCCAAACACGCATTCTGGAGGATCAGTATGATCCATCACCGATGAAAGCCAATGCAAACATGAGAAGAACATACAGTGAGGAACAGAAGCATTTGGACACCCTGTGATTTTGCAAGTTCTCCCACTTAGAAATCATGGAGGGGTCTAAAATTCACATTGTAGGTGCATTCCCACTCTGAGAGACAGAATAAAAAATAATAATTCAGGAAATCACATTGTATGATTTTTAAAGAATTTATTTGTCTTGCACTGCTGAACATAAGTATTTGAACACCTGAGAAAATCAGTGTTAATATTTGGTACAGAAGCCTTTGTTTGCAATTACAGAGGTCAAACGTTTCCTGAATTCTTAACCAGGTTTGCACACACTGCAACAGGGATTTTGGCCCACTCCTCCACACAGATCTCCTCTAGATCTGTCAGGTTTCGAGGCTGTCACTGAGCAACACAGAGTTTCAGCTCCCTCCAAAGATGTTCTATTGGATTTAGGTCTGGAGACTGGCTAGGCCACTCCAGAACCTTTATATGCTTCTTACAAAGCCACTCCTTGGTTATCCTGGCTGTGTGTTTCGGGTCATTGTCATGTTGGAAGACCCAGCCACGACCCATCTTTAATGCTCTGACTGAGGCAAGGAGGTTGTTACTCAAAATCTCACAATAAATGGCCCCATTCATCCTCTCCTTAATACAGTGCAGCCGTCCAGTCCCCTTTGCAGAAAAGCACCCCCAAAGCATGATGTTACCACCCCCATGCTTCACAGTAGGGATGGTGTTCTTGGGATGCAACTCATCCTTCTTTTTCCTCCAAACACGACGAGTGAAGTTTGGACCAAAAAGTTCTACTTTGGTCTCATCATACCACATGCCTCCTCTGGATCATCCAGATGGTCATTGGCAAATTTCAGACGGGCCTGGACATGTGAGGACTTGAACAGGGGAACCTTCCATGCAATGCATGATTTGAAACCATGATGGCGTAGTGTTTTACTGACAGTGACCTTTGAAACTGTGGTCCCAGCTCTCTTCATGTCATTGACCAGCTCCTCCCTTGTAGTTCCTCACCTTTCTTATCATTAGTGATACCCCACGAGGTGAGATCTTGCATGGGAGCCCCTGTCCGAGGGAGACTGACAGTCGTCTTTAGCCTCTTCCACAATTGCTCCAAAAGTTGATCTATTTTCACTAAGCTGCTTGGCAATTGCCCCGTAGTCCTTTCCAGCCTTGTGGAGGTCCACAATTTTGTCTCTGGTGTCTTTTGACAGCTCTTTGGTCTTGCCCATGGTAGTAGTTGGCATCTGACTGACTGTTGGGTGGACAGGGGTCTTTAAATAGCTCAGACAGGTGCTACTAAGTTAGTTTAATGAGTGAAGTAGAGGTGGATTTTTTAAAGGCACAGTAATAGGTCATTGAGAGCCAGAATTCTTGCTGTTTATCAGGTGTTTAAATACTTATGTTCAGCAGTGCAAGACAAATAAATTATTTCAAAATCATACAATGTAATTTCCTTATTTTTTTATTATTTTTTAATTCTGTCTCTCAGAGTGGGAATGCACCTACAATGCGAATTTCAGACCCCTCCATGATTTCTAAGTGGGAGAACTTGCAAAATCGCAGGGTGTTCAAATACTTCTGTTCCTCACTGTATAAACTCCATGCAGATTTTACCTTTGGTTGGAATCAAACTCCTGACTCCGATAAAGTAATTTCTAAGCCACTGAGCCACCATGCTACCTTATCTTAAGCTGGCCATACACATGAGAGTAAAGCATGCCAACCATCGTTCAGAAAACTATCTCAAACTGCCAAAAATGTAACCAGACGGACTGGAAAATTTTGACCACTGTCGGCCAATATTACGTTTATGGCATGATTGGCCAAATTTGCCCAATCACTTGCCACTGTGCTTTTAAAAAACTGACTTATCTGGTTGGTCAGTGAAAAAGAATGGGGCACTGTCAGGTGTGGACAGGCCCTACAAGGAAATTTCCCGCTGGGTTGCCACCTGAGCCCACCTCATGGCCGACGGATGGGTACATAATGGTCTGATGCTCTCAGCATTAATTAATGCTAGGAGCATCAAGTAATTATGCACCTGGCTGATGGCCACAGGTCCCCTACTGAATACCACTGTATCCCTGGACTGGCATTGTATTTTTCTACACTATGGTATATGGTTTTGCTGTGGCAGTATTCTGCTGGCCCTGCCTACTTGTGTTGCCTTGCTTTGGATCCGCCTACAACATGAGGCCACTTTTATTTTATTTTTTTCAGGGCCACTTTAAGTTCCTAGCCTGCCCCTGGGCACCGTGTAGCCCCAAGGGTGAACAACACCAACTTCCAAATATGTGCAATTCAATGTATGGCTATAGGCACATCAGGATGCAATGTTGCCACGTGTCCATTAGATCCCGTTAGGCAATTGGTCTTGCCTTTAGTGATGAGCAGCAGGGGAAATATTCGAATTTGCGATATTTTGCGAATACTTGGGTGAATATTTGTCAAATAATTGTGAATTTGAGAATTTGCGATTATTTTCTTGATTGCAAAATCAGCTATGTAATATGCAGGCATTGCGCGCACAATACAGGCGTGGGTCACTTTTGCTACATTTTCCAAGCTGCTAGAAGTTTCC